>NC_080781.1:73890527-75140527 GCF_020826845.1 Diceros bicornis minor | reverse complement strand
GTACTTAACTTGATTTTTACTGACTATTGAAAAATATTTTTAATGACCATCTCAACTTTGGCATATTTACTAGAATGCAGTTTCCGTTTTGTAGGATTTCTTAGCTTTCTGCTCTTTGTGCAGCCTGGAGTGTATAGTACAGTATGCAAAAACAAATGCTAAGCTAGGGTGGGGTTCAAAAGCTACCCTATCCTAGATGTCTTCAGCAAGGCTCTCTTGCTCATAAGGGTGCTGAATGCTTCCTATGCAGATATGAAAAAGAAAGAAGGCTAAAAATATGAATTAGATAATTATAGCTCTCAACAAACAGTATATAAAGCACTCATTAGAGGTTGATGTCTTTTTTTTCGGATATTTGTTTAAAAGATTTCCACAAGTGTTCAAATATTTGCCTTCACAATTGAATAGGGTCATCTGTCAACTTTTAGCCATTATAAAACTGCATTTTTTTCTTCACTGCAACTAATTAACAAGAAATGTGTTACCTTTTTTCATTTCATCTTCAATCCAAAAGCCCCTTTTTCAATGAAATGACGTTCATAATAGCAACCATGGTGATTCCTCACTTTCTCGTAAAATTTCTTTGAGGAAATTTCCTCCTCCTTCTCCTTCCTTCCTTCCTTCCTTCCTTCCTTCCTTGTCTCTTTCTCTCTTTCTTTTTCTTTCTCTTTCTTCTCTCTCTCTCTTTCTTCATAAACATTTATTGAATTTTGTATATGATTCAGGCATTGTGTTAAATTACTTTCCATACATTATCTCCCTACATCCTCACAACCTTCTACCTCAGTGATGTAGGGAAGTGTTAAGAATGTAAGGGCCCTCTTCAGGGTCTTTGCTTAGAGTTTCTTATTTGTCTCTTTCATTATTACTACAAACATTTCTGGAGCGTAAATTATGAGTAGGGCCAAGCACTAGGTACTTAAAATTCCCTGAAACTTTAGGTATGTGGATAACACATTTAATATTAATATTTTCTGTTGTTGTTTATGCACACCTAAATTTCTGTGACTTAACACCCTACAGCCCAGAGTACAATGCCAAGGTCTCAAAAGCACTTAAACATATCTTTGAAGTTGTTGAGAATAGTCACTGTATTTTCTTTTAATGAATGTTTATTGACAATCTATCATGTGGCAAGCACAGTACTGTATGCTGGAGATATAAATAAAGTACAACAAAATCCCCGATCTCAAGAGATGAGTCTTAGTGAAGAAAACAGACAAAAAACTGATGAATATAAAGCAATGATAAGTCTGATAATAAAGGAATAACAGGGTGTTATGAGAAAGACAAGAAGGAGCACACAATTTTGTGTGGAGGATGAGTCAGAAAAAGGTTCACAGAGGAGGTCGGTTTTAATGATAAAGGACTTTTTCAGGTGGATAATAATAATAACTATCTTTTATTGAGCCTCTACTAGGTCTCAGGCACTAGGCCAGGTATAGTGATCATTATCTCCACTTTAGAAATAAAGTAGCTGAGGTTCAGGAGGTTAAGTGGCTTCTCCAAGGTCACACAGCAAGTAAGTAGCAGACGCAGAATCTAAACTCAGTTTTATCTTACTCCATCTACATCATGCTACCATGGTTTGCCATCATTGTATAGTGCTCCTTCTAATGTGGTCTTGTGAAATATTATTTTTATGACCTGTGATCATCTGTTTCCCAAATTTTTATTTTATTAATATTGTATTTTTATTGTAAGTTTGTTCATTAAAAATCAGCTTTTTCGGGGCCGGCCTGGTGGTGCAAGCAGTTAAGTGTGCGTGCTCCGCTGCGGCGGCCTGGGGTTCGCCGGTTTGGATCCCAGGTGTGCACTGATGCACTGCTTGTCCAGCCATGCTGTGGCGGCGTCCCATATAAAGTAGAGGAGGATGGGCACGGATGTTAGCTCAGAGCCAATCTTCCTCAGCCAATAAAAAAAAAATAAAAAGAGGAGAATTGGCATCAGATGTTAGCTCAGGGCTGGTCTTCCTCACAAAAAAAAAAAAAACAGCTTTTTATCTTTTTGTATATATAATTATGTTCAACAAACAAAACGATTCCAACCCTGCCTATCTCACAGGCAGGGTTGTTGATTCTTGTGAGAATCAAATATATGAAAGGTTTAGAAAGGCCTTTGAAAATTTAACAAACTGAAAAAGTACAAATTATTATTTATGATAGATACTTCCAGCTCCAAACGTTTGTTTAGTTTTAGTTAATTTAAGTTTCGTTTTCACTCTAAGTGTGATTTCCTTGTGTATATGTGGAAGTTTCCATGTTCTGTTTCTTTGCAATTATATTTAATTGATTTATAGTTAGTATTCTGATTTGGCAATAAGTATTTGATAATCTGTAGACAATATCAGTCAATTAATCATTTGTAAACTGGCTACCATCAGTTACTTTCATTTTCCACTCGTATAATTTTGTAGATGCCTGCATGCATGCGTCCATGTGTGCAGCTCTATAATAAATTACAGCAGTACTAAAGTCGAATTTAACTAACCTAAGCTTCATTTTAGGTCACTGACATACGCATTCAATAAACTTTAGGTCTTTGACATTCCTTGAATTTTCAATATCGTTGTGGCATGAGCAATTTCTTTCCCTTTTTTTCTTGTTTTGAATGCCATTTTCCAACAAGTGGTTATTTTTTGACATTTTTCTATGAAATTTACTAAGAGCTAAGCACGTCTTTGTGTATTATTCATTTTTAACAGTTTTTATATACTTCCATTGCTTTTTATATTGAAATATTTATTTTTGCATTACTAATAAGTATCTTGTTCTCAGTCTCCCAGCATCTAGATTCTAAGACATTTCAGTTACTTCATTTACTTAAAAAAAATAGTACATAATTTGTGATATCTTTAAAAGTGATCAAATTAGCATTTCTCTCTACATTGTATTTTTAATATTCACCTCAAAAAATACATAAGGTCTATTAGCTCCAACAATCTAGGGATTTAAAAAATATCTTAGTTTTGCTATGCATTTCTCTTTTCTTTTGCATTTCAATATTAGATCTTAGAATTTTAGAATTTCAGGGAATTGTAGCCATATCCTTTATTGACCCTGCCTGATAGCAAGATAATGACCATGTTATACAGAGGATGAGAATGGAGTGATCTATACTTTCCAATCTATGTATTAATTTTCATTAAGTTAATTATTTCCTGAAATTCTCTCATATACTGGTTATAATTATTGATTTGTGTGAAAAAGCCTTTTCTTCAGTCCAAGAACACTACCTTGATTTAATGTTTCCATAATATTTCTTAGCTTAAATTAACACCTTTTTTAAATTAATAAAGTTAAAATGGAAAAAATAGATGATTATCTTTTTTCTCCATGGATGTTTTCAGTTAGATAATAGCATGATCTATGTTTGAGGAATAAGCTATAAGCTACAGAAATCAAAGTGAAAGTTTAGAATACTTTAATATGATATGTACAGTTAAGAGTATAAAGACTGTTGACATATATGTTTCTCCTTCTCCCCTACCCTTAGATCTTAAAATAGATATGAGAATATAAAAACCAGAAGTGCATTTCCCTTTGTGGAATATAAAAATAATAAAGAGGGGAAAAAAACTCTATTTATCAAGTATTTTACAAGTGATCTCCACATTCTTTTCTACCATGTCCTGGCAATTTTTTGTAAATTAACTACCTTCAAACACAGTTAAGAAAATGTGTCACAATAATTTGTATTTTACCTTCATGGTGGATTTCCAATTCTTATATTGTGGGAACTCATTCCAGCACTATTTGCTATAGAACTGAATTCACTAAGTTATATACACATTAGAGCTACTCCAAAGGAGCATACTTATTAAAATATCTGAAACACCTCGTCATGTGATAGTCTAGTCTACCAGGATGCAGCACAAAGCCTGTGGACCACTTTTGAAGAAAGCTGCAGCAGATGGCTTGCTATTTTGTGTTACACACTCCTAGTAAGATTTGGATAGATTATCTCCTTTCTAACATGAGAATTCTACAGTTTTAGAACTAATATGTAGGGGAAAATGAGGGCTATTTGTGTTAGTTAAAATTGAGCACAAACAGGAAGGGCCAATGATGAGCTAGTCTTTGATTTGTATAAATCCGAATAGTTTTTAGCTAAATTTTCAGGAGAAAACAATGATCTACGAACAGATTCTTTTATTGTGGTTCATAACCACCATACGACGTGTTATCACATAATTTCCTCTAAGATTAAATTTGAGTTTATATGCAGTAACATGTATTCCTAGCTTTCCAGTGTCAACACTTCTTGGTAATATCCCAGAAAACATGTGGATGAGAATATGGTAAATAGTCTCTGGTAATTAAAAAACGGACTCTGTACCAATATGAAATAATATTTCACAGAAATATGTGAAAAAGTTGAAAAGTTATCTCAAAATAAGACCCTTGTTGTTAGCTAAAATGTTAGATTATAGAAAGAACAATTAAACAATCTTTACATCTGACAACGTGAGATTCATTCCACATCCATTTAACACAAATTTACTAAGTGAACATGACAGGCATGGTCCTGGGCTAGGTGTTGTGGGACACAAAGAAGCATATAATATGAATCTTATCTTTGAGGTACTTACACCATATGTGATGAGACAAGGTAAATATACATTAATAGCTACTAAACAATTCATGAGTCAGTATAAGCCAATACCATAAGGCAAGAGGTTATATTAAAAATCAAAGGTGAGACTTGGATGATCAGAGTTATGTGTGTTCAAAGAAGAGAGAGCAATGTGGGCTAAAGAAATCAGGGAAGGCTTCCTGGAAAAGGTGGGACTTGAGCTGGGTCATGAAGTGGTTCTACATGGTAAAGAACTGTGTACATAACAGTAATAAGTGGGGATTTTTCCATGTCTGAAGAAAAGTGAATACTAAAGTCTTAAAAGCTATAATTAAGGGTTGTAGGATTGCTTTTTAGAAAGAAGCATTAGTGAAGAACAATGATAGGTTAGCAGTCATGGACCCCTGGGTTAATACGGATGCTATTCTGGCTTGACAAGGGATTGGTCCTATTGTCATAATTCCTTTATTCTCAAATAACTTTGCTGGGCAAATTTCATTATTTTCTACTCTGAAATCATCATAAATAATTCAATTACCATGTGGCATATTTTACAAATAAACAAAAACATTACAGCTGAGCATGTATAATATGGCACAGAGGACTTTCATCTTACGTTTGTGAATTAGCTAGCCCTATTTTTTTAGAAGGATCACCCACAGATGTTTCACAGAAGGAGAAGGGAAAGAGACGGAAAGAAATCCATCCACTGAAAATATATTTAATTATTCTTACCATGGCATCTGTGTGAATGATGTAAGCTGTGCAAAAATATTAAGTTTAAATGTGGTATATTCTGTGCAAGTCTATAAAAAGAAAAGTACAGGCAGGCCAAAGAATTAAACAGATATATTGGAAGTTATTTGTCACCTAGTGGTTTGAAGGTGTGCCTACCAGGGTTATGGGTGGTTGGTGAGGTCAGTTTTGTACTGCCTTCAAGGTCAAAGGTGAACTTTCTCCTCTTATATTGTGGAGTAGAAGAGACACAGATCCTCAAAAGTCCTTCAAGCTCAAATAATTGATCTGAGAATAGTTTCTTGTCTCCTGGAGTTTGTAATAAGCATTAAATGGAGGAAAGAAGAAATTATTCAAATCTTTATTTCCCTTGATTGGAAAAGCATATTCATTAGATCTTCCTTTGTGCCCACTGCCTAGCTTCCCCTCTAGCAGAGAAGCCTATGGTTTCTGAATTTTCCTAGGTGGCTTTAGTTTTAATGCTGGTTGGTTTGGAAGCCCCCTGACATATCCCAGGTTAGCAAAAAGGAAGGACTTTGCTCCTAAGGAAGAATAAGTCTGGGTTAGCTCTTCAAAATGTCATTTACTTTAAAGATGGCTTTACTGTTGCAAGAAAGTAAACAGGAAACGTGGAGAAAAAAATATATATTTTTGTCTTCAAAGAATTGCCGTGACTTTTGTTTTGTAACACCTTTAAATCTTAGATTATGAGCCTCTGAATTTTTGTTCACTCACAGTGGTTAAATATCTATTAATAATAGAGTAAAATAAACCCTTCCCAATTTAAGTGACCTTAGAAAGGAAAAAAAAAAGAAAATGTATTGAACGTATACTATATAGTAGGTTTATTCTAAGTATTCTAACATATTATCTCACTGAATATTTAAGACATCTATGGGACTCATATCTGGTATTTATTAACCTTTAACCATATCACACTTAAAAATTAACTCCACTAGCACAGTGTGATGAGGTTACGGAAAATAATATTCATTTTAACGAGGTAGACTCACCTAGAAGCATTATACATTTTTCACTTTTCCAGAATGTGGGAAAACACAAAAGTGAACTGCTTTCCAGAAAGCTAAACTTCATTGGAGTTTTCCCAGGATACTTTGGAGAAGTCATCCCACTTAGCCTATTTGACTTAGAGATGACTATTGTTTCAGTGCTGGTATATGGACAGTGTTTTTAGAAGAGTATATACTTTTTTTTGCTTACCAACAATGACGTTAAAGCTGTTTGTTGTTATAAACCTCTCTCAAGTATAAAGAACACTGAGTTCTAATATTCACAACTTCCTGCAGATGTTTTGGCATCTTTTGTTTCTGGAGTCAGATCAAAATTTTTTGGCTACCATGTAAGAAAGACTGTATCTTCTGAGTGTAGAAGTTATCCATAGTGTATTACATATACACTATACTCACCTTCTAATCCAAACCCCTAAACTTCTGTAAGTGTCATATAGGCAGTTCTCTGCATTCAATTTTGTTAATGAGGAAACTGGATGGGACGAATTTTAGGTTGAAGTTGTAAGATCCCTGCCTGTTGCACTTTTGTTCTTCTGCAAATCAGTCAACACAGAAAATTCAGAAAATCTGTGGGTTATCTGCCTTTTTCTTTACTTCTCTAGTGCTTATATAATCCAAGGAGCCAGAAAAAATGAATAATGTATTATTTATCCAGGAGAGAGCTTCTGGGAAGATTTTCTCCCAGTCTCAGCTATGGGAGGATAGCTTTGCTCATTATGACCTGTATGGACTGCCACAGCACTCTCATATGACCTGAACATCATTGAAATTTAGCTCAATGGCTTTCTTGTTCTGTTGCAGAAAACAAGTAAATGCTGTTTTCTGATCAATTGCATACGTTGATTTCATGTGCGGTTTCTCTAAAAAAAGCAGTAATGAAGGGGAAAAAAAAACATAGGTACATCAATGATAAAATGGTCTTAGTGTACACTTATGTACATCAGTGGCCCATTACTACTGGCTTGCATAAGACACACAATCAGAGGCAACAGATTGGCCTCAGGTTTTGCTAATTTTGCATTTGCCTTGTTGGATATTATTTTCTATCATGGCGCCCAGAGACTGAGAATAACTAAAAAGCAAGAGTGAAGCTTAATGAGAGCAATTGTGGTGTACTCTCCATATTGTATAAACCCTCTTTGTACCTGGTATGGTGCTATTCCCATAATCGTTTTGGATGATGATACTAAAGAAATCTTTAGTTGCTTTTCTCGTGAACTTTAATTCTGCTATTATGAATCTTAAAGTAATTTGGTTGTTATTATATACCAAATATTTTAACATATATTACCTTATTTAATACTTCAAAAAAGTTCTGAGGCACTAGAGCAGACATTGATGCTTACATATCCAACAGAAATCCAGCCTTCCTCTTCCGCCTCTCTAATAGAATCCTAATTTTTGTTTAGGTATCACTTTTCTCATTGGGGTTTTATATTTAAAGGAAGTCAATGCTTTTTCTAATCCAGGGGATAAATGACAATGTCTAGACAAGATTAGTGATGTCATTTCCCAGGCCAGTAATTGGTTTAGTTATAGGCATAGGACATCTGACCAATGAGACTTGAGAGGAAGTCTGTTTGGGAGCATCCAGGAAAAACATTCCTTGATGATTAAATAAATAGAAAATAGATACATGCAAGAAATAGGCCCCCTTGTTCTTGTTCTTCTGGACATTGTCATGTCTGTACCTGATTCCTGAAAGTGCTGTAGCTATCTTGCTCCCATGAGGAGACCTCAACTTAAATGTTTGGAATGGCAGAGTAAAACCTTGGCAAGAAACTTGGTCTTTCATGGTGTCAACAAGCCATTGAATAAACTAATCTTAGAACCACCCTATCACTGGATTTCTTATTATGTCATATAATACGTAGTATATTGTTTAAGCTGTCTTGGTTAGGATTTTCTGTTACTTTCCAGCAAAAGGAATCTAAGCTGATACAAGTAATTTATTAATTTCATTTTTCAGATGAAGAATCTGAGGTTCAGAGTGGCTAATTGAGTTGCCCAATGTCTTAGAGCTAAAAATTAGGAAGGCATATTTTTATATCTAATGTTGGATAAATATAAGTTTTCTGCTATTTTCACTGCAACACACAGATTCTTGTGGTATATTGCCACATTCATATATTGTTAGGTGTATTGTTCCTGTTATTCTTCTAATTTAATATTTAAATAATAAAGTCTGGGGAAAAGACTACCTATATTTGTCAGCTAATATGGTGTCTCTTGTAATTTCTGACCCTGGTTAGCTAAAATATTTCTGTTATCAAGGTCTAGATCTTATGAACTTCATACTGTACTTCCAACAGCATATTGGCTATTTCCACCTTGATAGCACAGAGTCATCTCTTCTTCATGTCTAATATTGAAATCACTGTCTTTCCCCAAAGCCTGTTCCACCTTCTATATTACGTATCTTGATTAATGATACCATAATTCACCCAGGGACTTAAACTAGACATCTAGAAATCATTCCCAATATGTCTCTCACTCTTCATCTGTGATTCATAATGAGATTTTATCATTTTTATCCTGTAAATATCTTTTCTCTACTTCGCTCATCTGTACTACCTTTAGACATTGGGATCTATGCTTTGGAGCATCCTGCATACCCAAAACAAAGGAAGAAATTTATTAAAGAATATACGGACCTTTCTATCACTCAAGATTCAGTGGTCAGGCCTGGCATAGCATGGCCAATAACTGCAAACCTTTACTCTTACAGCTAGCACTATTCAGGCCCTATGAAAACTTTCCTCCACGTCCCGTACCCTATGTCTTTGAACCAAAGGATGACTGCATTCAAATGCCATGAAGGTTTGTGGATTGTACTAATCTTGGGAATGGGCACTACTTTGGATTGTGAGGAGGATTTAGGTAGTAGAGTTACTTTGATAAGTAAAAAGGTAAATTGACTTGTCACATCCTTTCTCTCAGATGTCATAAATGTCATAGATTCTTGCATAACAAATTATCATTTCTTAGTGGTGCTGAACGTGCATTTTTCTTGTTTCTATTTATGTTCCAATCCATGGTTCGAGATGTACTCATGAATTCCCATGCTATGCACATACATCAGCTGAAGAATATTCTGTGCTGTTGAACAATTCATATTACTCATATATTTATATATGTAGGTCCAGATGTTATATGAATCAAGCATGATACTGATTCTTAATTTGGCAATTAGATGAATATTAAAATGCTAGAAATACAAATAACTTTACTTTATAAAATCACTTAATAAGATTTAGAGTTTCAGAAAATTAAAGTATTTCATATTTGAATAACTTTTAACAACTTTCATATTCATTAATTATAATTTGTATTTTGTCCTGTAAATTCAATAGATTATTTTTTAATATTTTAGAGGCAAATAAAAACATAAAATGTTTTAATTTTGTTTTTTATATTTGCTTAAATTTACATTTTTGCTGAAAATATATTCAAGTTTCACACCCTTTGAATACAACTATATTTTTTAATCCCTTTAGATTGTTAAAATGAGAAAACATTCAGATAATAAAAACAGATTATGTAAAAATGGAACATTGAAAAGAAGTAAAGGTAAAAGAAAAAGAAAGATATCGTGTTTAATTTTTTAAAATAGAAACAATGAAAGTGAGCAGACTTCTCTTGAGAATGATCCCCCAAAATTCATTAACAAGACAGGACATTATACATTCTTTATTTAATACGAAGTTAATTCCTGACCAAAACAAGAAATTTGAATAAGGAAAGTATTTTCATCAAGTCCGCAATTTGAACAGGTCAGATGAAATCCTTGAATCTTTTTTTGTTGTTGTTGATATATGGAGATTTAATTACTAATCAAAACAATGAAAAAGAAAAAGAAAATTATTCATAACAAATTCACAACTCAGAAGCAAAAAATGCAACTCTGGCCAGACCATTAGTTGACGAAGAAAATTACATTCATGAAATCCAGAAAATTGCAAGATGAAACCTCTGAATCTTTACTATGTTTATTGGGTTATGATCATGGAAAACAGCCATCGTAACTTTATGACAGCATGAGAATATTTCTAGCAAAGCATAATCCAATTTTAATTAATGCTGTATTTTTCCCCAACCGGATGAGCATAGCAGAGCATTTAGTATTTCATTTTGCACCAAAATGTTTTCAAATGGAGAAATAAACTGTGGAAAACGCATTTTGTATTCTACATTCAAAAACAATCTATTTTATCACTCTCAATTGCACGTTTTACAACCAATCCTCAAAATTAGCTTGGGTCAATGAGAGTATTTATGACACTAAGGCAGTTAGATTCACAAGTAAAAGAACACAAAATAGTACTTGCATGCATGCAACCACTGGAACTAAGGAAAAAAATGTTTGAATAAACAGCAATAATTAGTGTTCAACAAAGATAAGTAAAGGTGAATGTAGAACTTGTCTTTGGTGTTTTTAAAATAATGTGTCCAATATTTAGCAAGCATAATGCACACTATTTATAGAAAAAACAAAAATTTTAGATTTATTAGATATTATTTGGAAATCTCTTGACTAAACCTGTAAAATGAATAAATGTTCACTATCTAGGACAGAAAATTGAAAATCAGATTTTTAATTTGATAGGTTAAAAAGCAAAAAGATAAATCATATACAATTTAACAGGTAAGTTTTGTTCAGTACAACCAAATTATAGCAGGAAAAACTTCACGTAGAATAAATAACATTTAATATAAAAGTACAGGTTTTGATATTGTAAGAGACTAAATAATAAACCATTTCAATTTTAAGCATGGGTTTAAAAGACTGTTGATGGTGAGCCAATGTTAACGATACTAACAAATTTGGTTTGAAAAAAGAGGTACAAGACAAAAATTTGGCTGAAATTACAGAAGCATTTTCTTGTGCTATGTACAGAACATATTGAACACATTGAATTTGCCACTGGGAGGCATGGCTTCAACTGTTCTGTTGGTAATGACATTTTCTTTTAACAATTGAGAGGTTATATATAATAACTTCTGTGTCTGCCCAAAGATGGAACATCTTAATTTAACATATATTAATCTCGACCTTCAACCATCCTTAGATTCATGATGAGATGCCAACTAAATGCTGTTAAAATAATTACATTTAAATTAGCCAAAATACAAAATGCACTAGAAGGATTAAGTGAAACAACAGAGGATCCTTAAATGAAGAACAAGTCATGGTCTTTAGTGGAAAATGAAACTAATTTTGAATTTGCACTATCCACTGTTATTTGGTATGAAACTGTTGCTTGTTATTAATAATATTAACAGGAGTTTAAAGGAAACACATCTAAGTTTGACTACTTCATATTTAAAAGGATTAAACATTTTAAAATAGAGAAAATGCTTCCTCTGTATTGAAAGGAACTGCATGGAAATATGAAATAAAAGTAACATTTCAAAAATAATGACATTGGAAAAAAAAGAAAAATTTTTGCACAACCATTACAAAAAAGATTGACATAAAACTATCGCCCAAGCTAATTTCTATAGAGACTATTCCAGAGAATGACTTATAGTTCATTCTAGGTCAAAGTATAGTCTTGATTGAAAGAAATTTGAACAAGTTAGACAACATAGTGCTAGACTTTGTTGTATTATCAAGTGCTAGCATTGAAAATTTTGAAAGAAGAAATTATAAAATATTCTATAGATTTAAATATTGCATTGAAAATAATAAAAATCACAATATAAGGCATGGAGGTTTATGTGATGAAATTAAAATGTAATATATTTTATAATTATAATGCTTTGTCATATGTAATGCCATTATAGTGTTTGTCCATGATGTGTGAAATACAGGGTTTTTGTGATTGATTGAAAAAAATGGCTACTATATTTTGTAGTTCTTTTTTATCATGAGCTGAGTCGAGCCTAAACTGCTGGACTACAGAATCCTAAGGTAATAAGCAACTGTTTTAAATCACTTAGTTTTATTATATAAGAAAGGCTAACTGATATAATGGTTCATTTTTGAATCTAAGTATTACTAAGAGTTAAGAATTTTATTGACAATTACGCTTACTACTATTTCAGCTGAGAGAAGTTTCTCCAATTTGAAATGAATGAAAAACTAGCTAGAAATTACCATGACTCAAGTCATCTTGTCATGTTTAACATTGCTGTCAACAAAACATAAATGATGTGAAAATCATGATTATAAAAATATATAGTGATTTTGGTGAAAGGAAGGCAAAAAACATGTTTAATGAAATAAATATGCAATGATTTATCAATATATCTATTTACTTCATCCTTCATCAAAACATCACTACCTCATCAACAGAACACCCAGACCTGCACAATAATTAAATTCACTTATTTTTGGTATTTTGTCTCAAACTCTTTGAGTTTTAGAGGATAGCCTTTTGTCCATCTCCACAGCCACTGTCTTATTTCAAACCTTCAATTATCTCTCAACTTCAATATTTTTATATTCTTCTAGTAGTCTCCACCCTTACCCCATCCTCTGATTCTCTCTATATATGACATCCTCAGAAAATTCTTTGGAAAATATTAAAACCTATGCCTGTCCCCTGCTCAAAATTCTTTAGTGATTCTTCATCATCTGCAAGATAAAGTCAAAACTCTTTGGTAGAGCATGCAGTAACATTCATGAATGGGCCCTTGCCTACCATATTTCCAGCGTCTTTTTTCAATGTTATCCCCATAGTCAACCTTCACAACAGCCAAATCTAGCTATGTAATTAGTGGCACCAGTGCAAAACTCTTTTTCAAGAGTTACAACAATTTCAAAATGGTAATGACAGATTTTTAAATCAAATATGGGGCCCTTCTGAGTGGATGCCATGTGCAATTACACAGATCACATGCCCATGAAACCGGCCCTGACTTCAGCCACCCCCCAAAAGATTTACAGTTCCATGAAACTCATTTTAGTTCATTTCTCACTTATCTAACTATCCTGTCCCTTTTGCTATAATGCACCTTTCCCCATTTCTTTTAAGAATTTTCATCCAAGTCAAAAAATGCTTTCTCCTCTGGGGTTACATAGCACTTGAGGCATAACCCCATCATAATACTTTCCACATTACTGCTACATGTTTACATATGTTTACAAATCTGTCTCCTTCACTAGTCTCTGAAAACCTCTAGGGCAGGGATCATATCTTTATTCATTTATGTGTCTCCAGCCTTAGAATGTACTACAGAACAAGTATTCTGGAAGGTAGAAAACAGCCTTTATGTGGTTTAGTTTCTCCAGTGTGTGAAATGGAAATAACTTATACTTACTATTTAACTTGCAGAAATTAAAGAATTGACTGAGTTTCAGAGTTGCTTCAATGATGGCACCGACATATCATGAACAAGCTGGTTACTAAATCACTGTGCTGCGCTCATCTACATATATTGATGAGCCTTCTTTCAATGATATTTGCAGACAAAACAAGAATATGATCCAAAATATTTTTATTGGATCATAGGGGAAAAAAGAATATGATGGTCGATGCTGGCTTTTGTTTAAATTGACAGGGTGACAATGTTTGAAAGTAGGTGTTTATCATTTTACTCCTTATGCTTACTATTTAATCTCATTTTATTTGCAAAGGGAAGAGAGGATAGTTCCCAGTTTTGACACATATTGTGACTATCAACACTAAAGATCTAGTTATGAAAAGTACTTCAAATTTTATATCTTTGAGAAGCAAAACATTCACACAAAAATAGGCAGAATGCAGAGATTAGCAAGAATGAAATTCAATAAGTGTTTGTTGTAAAGCACAGATAGATACTAGATTCTACAGCATTAAGATTTATTGTATAATGTTACTGAGTTAAGGTCTTTCTGAAAGGGCTTTGGCTTTCAGACCACTTAATTAGAAATGTATGTGTTTTAAAATACAGTTAGCTTCTGACCCATGCCAAAGCAGAAAGACCAGAATGATGGAGTCCTTTTTGGTATATGCTTTTGTTGGATATTATGTCCTGCTACACTTGTACAAGAATCTCAGGTTACTAGGAGTGCCTGGAAGGAGACTTATTGCTTTTAAGAATGCCCTCATGTTTCTAGATCAAATTCTACTCTATGGTGATTATCAGGAAATGCATTTACCATGATTTGAAAGTGCAATTTTACAAAGCTCCTTGTGAAGGGCTTCAGGAGATGTGTCTGCATGTACACAATGATGTAGACATATAACCCCTGATATCTGTGCTTTAATTGAGATATACTCTATTGGGCTCATTGAGACTCTGGATAGTCATTTCTTCCAATTGGATACATTTTGGGGGGGGGTTGCTTATACTATGGAATTTCTGCACCCTGTATTTAAAGGTGATGTTAAAGACAATATTGTGTCTCAACTAATAACAGGAATAAAAATAACATATATTGAGTTCTGACCTGAGGCTCAGAAATATTAAGTGACTTACCCAAGGTCACACAGCTAGAAGGTGATAGAGCCAGGACTTGAGTCCAAATCATTTTGAATCCAAAGCCCGTTTTCCTAACCACAATGATTCTACTTTTTGGTCATAAGCTCGTGTTGGTACCTGATGGATGAAGGAAAGCTCTCCTGATCTTAACGAATTTCTCTGCCCAGCTATATTTCTAGAATGTGCACTATAAATGACCATGAGTTTGAGTTAAGGTATTACCATCTAAAGGAATTATTCCTTCAAATAAATAAACAAAATAATTTGTTTCACTTCAAACAAATAAACTAAATTGCTATGTCATTAACATTTTAGTGTGAAACAGATAATCACATGCCTTTCATGTTCAACTAACACTTATTGGGTACTATGTGGTAGGCACCGGGTTAGACATGTACACATCATAGCATTAAGGGAGGGATAATCAAGTAACACTAGTTAGCATTTATTGAGTGTATATTATATGCTAAGCAACTTAGGCAATTTTCATATATGTTCTAATTAAATTATCTGAACATCCCTGTAAGTTAAGTACCCCTCATCAACAAATGAGGATACTGAGCATCAGAAAGATTTAAATATTTCTCTGAGGTCACAAATGTAAGATGCTGTGGGGATTGCATTTTATTCTAAAGCTCATGGCCTTATTCCCTAAACCAGATCTATGGATCAGCCTTGCTGTTTTTGCTCTGACTGAGTTTCTATATGTGTACAATGTGGTGATTTCAGGTGGTGTTAATTCAGCAGCTTTTGTCCCCGCAGAAGCTGGCTTCACTGCTACTAACATATTAAAGAAACAGTTACAGAGATTTGTGGCATGGTGCCACAGAAAGGGCCAACCGACTGCATGAAGGAGGCTGGGACAGGCAGCAAAGATACACCGTATCTATTTAATAACTTTGCCTGAGTCAGTCCCTAATAAAATGAGCCTCCTTGTGGCATTCATTATCCACTGTTGTTCCCATTCTTTGCTATTCATATGTGATCTGACCACTTTCTTACATCTTGTTTCGAATCAAACAAGCTATTAAAAATGAGGATAAGGTGGTTGCAAAAATTCATAAATACCTCTTCTTTCAGCTTTAGCACACTTTAGCCATTCATGGAGTTACTGTGTACATTCTTCCCATTTGCTGGCCTTCATCTTTATGTGAATGATAAAGCAAAATTATACAAGTACATCTTAGCTTTTTATCTTAATCCTAAAATGGATGTGAAGAGTAAAAAAAAGAAACGTGTATAATTTAACAATCTGTAGAAAAAAAGGCTTTTAGAGAGACCACCTATCATGTCAAAATAAAACAGCATTCTTCACATTCCTGAAATTGAGTCTCTTGTCTACCAGTTACATTGCATTAAAATTGGCTTGTATTCATCTAATGAATGAATTATTGAAATTTCTTAGGGAAATAAAGCTGCATCTACATTTTTCAAAGCCTATTGTTTCAGCAAATATATTGAGCATTGGTTAAGTAATTTCAGCATCTCATTTATTTAATATATTACAGATGGATATCTGTTTAAGTCATAATGGGTCATTTCTGCTAACAGGCAAGCCCTTCAGAGTTTAGCAGGGGGAAATACATGCATGTTTCATGTATCCTTAATTTAGTGTGAGAGCCTCCATCTTTTATCTCTTGAAAGCAGTTCTGTCAGCAGGATGAACTTCTCTGTGAGGAAGTAAATTAGTTTGAGCATGGCAGAAATCCCCCTATCCAATGCTTATTGTCTCTCCCAATCCTGATGTAACATGCCACACCACAAAAGTGAAATACTGCGTTAATGCAACCTTTAATATCTTTTAGCAATATTTCTGACCATTCATTTACAATTAGATGTACACACAATTTTTCTTTAACTATCTAGTGTAAGAAGTCTTTTCTTTGTCTCTACATTCTTCCACATTCATGATTCTGACAAAAATTTGCTTTGTCTACTCTGTGGTTCCACGTTTCACAAATTTTTGTTAAGTCTATCCTAATAAGTGACTGAGTTAAGGTTGACACATCATGCATGTATTTCTATAATTGTTTTTTTTTTAATCCTTTGCTAAGATTTAAAACGGCTCAGATAATGTATCTCTGAGATCTGAGTGTGTGGTTTGGCCATAGTTCATTCACAAAATCTGGCTTTTTAAAGATGGTTATTATAAAAGATTTAGAAGAAAACATAAGGAATGTATTTAAATAATCTTGGACTGGTTAAGGCCTTTTTAAGCAATACACAAAATCTAAAACCATTAAAAGATGACAGCAATGTGATTTTATAACATTTTAAATTATATGCATTAAAAAGTGTACCATAAATAAAGACAAAAATGCAAACAGTAAGATGACAACAGAATGTAAAATATCTCTCACAATGCACTATTTCCTTACTATACCAAAAATTCTAAAATCAATATAAAAAAGCCAACAACCTTAGGGAAAAATAAGCAGATCACATATATAGACAGTTTGTAGAAAAATGCAAATGGCTTTTAAACATACGAAATGAAGCACGATATCAATATTAGGAAAATATATACAACTTAAACTATGAGATGATACTTTTTGCCTATAATTTTGACATTATTTAAAATGTTGATTATATACTGTGTTGTAAAGGCTGTAGGGAAACAGGTACTCTGACAAATTGTTGGTAGGACTTAAACTGATACAACTTCTTTGGAGGACAGCTTAGCAATATTTATCAAAGTAACAAAATGCACATACCACAAGCCCCTGAAATTTCATTTCTAGGAATTTTACCTTTTACCATAGATATTTTCATGCATTCATATACATCATGTACAGTTGCATAGTTATATTTAGATTTATATTCATACACATATATACATATACACAAACACATATACATACAATTATATGAATAAAATAATAGAATATCCTTGGACAGATACACCAGAAACTGGTAAGAGTGGTTGCTTTTTAAAGGATGACAGTAAACATGAGGAGTGGGGTTGCTGGGGAACTAAGGGGATGAGGGTTCATTGATAAAAGAGAAATTTGATTTTCATTCTATTCCCTTTTGTATTCTTTGACTTCTATCATATGCATTATATACTGAATAACATATTAATTATACATTTTGCATATTTATTATCTGTTTTATATATTTTAAAAACCAAAGGTGTCTATTTTTGGTGCCTAGATATCTGAGCCTGTAAACTAAGAAATGAATGCTGTGTGTGAATTTAACAAATGATTGAAAAGAAAAGGTCGTATTGGAAATGCAGAGCTTAAAAGTAAACAACTCTTAGTCTAGGACCGGTGTGATGCACAGATGGTGGCTTTGAAGAGAAAATAGTATGAATTTAATAATCAAACAAATCTGGCCTAAAAGCCTAGCTCTACCATTTACTAATTATGTAGTCTGAGTCAAGTCACTAATCTTGATGAGCCTCAGTTTCCATATCTGTAACACTGGTATGATAATACCTACATCATAGTGTTTTCTAAAGGATCAATAAGATAATACATGTAAATTGCCTAATACAAAGCTAGTTGTATAGTAAGCACTCAATAAATGTTTATTTGTAATTTTAAAAATAATCATCATGTAAAATATGCTGAACAATGACTTTACAATACATGAATTTATTTTTTCTTGGTTCTACCCCTAATTAGGCATAGGTAATGTAAGCCATTTATTTAAAGACTCTGAACCTCAAGTTTCTCATTTGTAAAGTTAGAATAATTATTCTCACATCACCTACCTCACAGAGTTTTGAAAGACTGACATGAGATTATGTGTATGGAAGAGCTTTGAGTAATACAATACCCAGAGGTATTATTATCATCCCAGAAAGGTTAATTTATGCTCTTTTTATAGATCTCTGTTGAAGATTCCACAAACTTCCCCTAGATATTTTGAGGCTGTCTCTGGACTTCCATTCTGGTTATGATTCATTGGTAGAGGGAATATGTTAGAGGAAGTATATGAAAAAAGCCCTCTCCACAACCCTCATCCTGTGGCATAATTCTTTTTATTCCTCACCCCTCTTTTGAGGACCTGAAGTCAGCAGAGGTGTTTGACTCCATTCTGAACTGCCTTGCATCGCTTGATTGTTTGACTGCATGAGGGAAGTCACTGACAGAACACAAATATTTCATCTGTTTGGATAAAACTATGAACTCATTATAACGCACTTTGCTTGGATTACAGTCTTAATTGCCAGCACCTAATGGAATAGGAAAGAAGACTAGGGAAGAAGTATAGGAAAGGAACAGAGCAGGAGGCCTGCCAGGGAAGGCCTAAGCTCCTAGTGTTGGATGAGGTGAGGGTGGGGTTTATTGGGCAACCAAAGGTAACAGTGAGAGATCCCAGCACAGGAAAGGAGTAAAGAAAAAGAAGATAGATTACCTTCACAATTTTGCCCAGGGTCATACCCAATGTTCCAGGTCTTTGAATGCCTACGGCCCAGGAACTTGGGTATAGACAGAGTAAGAAGTGTACATACGAGACCTGTTATAGACTGGATGTTTGTTTCTCCCTAAAATTCATAAATTGAGACCTAATACCAAGTGTAATGGTATTTGGAGGTGGGGCCTTTGGAAGGTATTTAGGTCTTGATGGCAGAGCCTTCATGAGTGGGATTAGTGTCCTCATAAAAGAGATCCAGAGACCTCCTTTGCCCCTTCTGCCATCTGAGGATATAGTGAGAAGGTACCATCTATGAACCAGAAAGTGGGCCTTCATTAGGCACCGGATATGATGGAGCCTAAATCTTGGATTTACAACCTACAGAACTATAAGAAATAAATTTCTATGGTTTAAGCCACCTGGTCTATAGTATTTTTGTTATAGCATCCCAAATTAGACTGGCAAGACTCTTCATTGCCTTCCTCCAAAGCTTGAACCCCTTCTACAACATTTTAAACAAGTGAGTGTGCAGTATCTTTGCTTGATCACCTTGATTGACAGTGAACCCACTAATTTCCCAGGCAATCAATTTCACCTTTGTTCTCCTCGTGAACATTGGAAAATTTTCTCTTGATTAAGGCTATGTAGTAATACAGGTTTTATTACTATTTCCTATAACAGTTCTTCAGCTATCTGAAGACAGAAATTAAAGGCACTTGAACTTCTCAGTACTCTGAGTTCCAAGTTCTATCAATTCTTCCTACTCTGACATGACTTCACATCCCCATACTATCCCAGACATTTTCTTATGAATGGACTATAGTTTGTCAATATCCTGTGTGGTACTCATAAGTAAGCATAGTTTTCCAGGTGTAGTTGGAGTATTATAAACTAGAGCAGGCGTATCAGCTCCTTTTTTCTAGAACCTTTCCTTCTATTAAAGATCACTTTAACATCTTGGAAACCAAGACGCACAGTTCTGCTTTCTCACACTGTGCTTACTGCTGATAAACACCCTTGATTTTTTTTCCACATGTATTATGACTAAGCTATGCTTCATATCTTTTACTCAGTTGGCCATTTTGTGTGTGTGTGAGTGTGTGTGTACACATATATAGTGGTTATTTTTGGCTGTATGTGGATTATGGACCTTTTAATTCATTTCATAATTTTCCAAATTGTCTATAAAGAACATATACCTTGCTTGCAATAATAAAAATAATAAAATTCATTAAAACCAAATGGATATCTATTATCTTTTTGGGGAGGCATGGGTACTTGAACTACATACCCAATATAGCCATGATAGCTCCTCCAGACCCTAGCTCGCCTTTCCTTGCAACAAAGAACTGAGCCAGCCATCAGAAAACCTGAATAGAGGGCAGAATATTTTTATCTCTTCCTGAAAGATAACAGAAAGAGAGCATACTATTTAGTGAGTATAGTGTAGTGACTAAGATCTTGGGCTCTAGAACCAGGCAGTCTCCCTGAACAAGTCGTTAGCTGTTTGACCCAGATCAAGTTATTTAAACTCTCTCTGTGCCTTCATTTTTCATCTGTTAAATGGAAGATATTTATATAACCTGCCTCATAAGGTTATTGCTGAGATTAAATGAGCTAATACACGCAAAGATCTTAGAATAGTGCCTGGTACGTAGTAAGCTCTCTACAAATTATTGTTATCATTATTATTATTATTATTAAACCATGGGGGCTTGAATTGGTATATACTGGAAGATTCAACATTTGAATTTGCTAGGATCTGTTGTATTTTACTTGTTTTATATGAATATGGACCCTGGCCATAGAGAAAGACTCCAGTTATGTGCACTTCTCATCTCTTAATATAGGATTTTGTATTTTCCTCTTTCTTTTTTTCTTCCCTCCTTCCTTCCTTCTTCCCCCTCCCCCTTTCTCCCTCCCCCTCTTTCTTTCTTTCTTCATCTCCCTCTCTATCCTTCTCTTTCTATCTTTCTCAGTTTCTTGATTTATTTTTAATTCATTTTGTTTAAAACATAATCCTTATCTTGAGATCAATATGGTACATACATTTTTGACTTGACTGTATTCAGAAGTTTAGATACTACTAACTTTCTCATCTGTGTGCACACCAGTCATTAACTAAAAATCTCAAGCAAATTGGATAACTTTTGATATTTTTTTCTTTGCATATCAAGACATCAATAAAAGAACTGATGGTATTTCTTTCCCTGCAGTTTTTAACCTCAAGTAAAAGCAGCAGTTCAAAGAGAAAAGTGATCGAAATGTTTTTGGGTTTAAGGAAAAAGCACTCTCAAACAATCTAGTTTCTCCTAATGATGATTTATACTCTTTAAAAGCTTCTTTTAAGCTCATTTGAAGACTGGCCGGCATAGTGCAGTGTATAATCTCCACTTAAGATCAAATCGTCCCATTCATGTTCAATCAGAAAGAGGACTGGTGGTAAGGATAATTAGGACTTCCTACTCCTTTGGGTGGTCTGGCCAGAAATGAAGCTGTCTGAGGCAGCCCTACTCAAATAGTTTGCTGAATGCAGCACAAAGGAGTTGAAGTTCTTTCACTTTAGTCCTTCCATCCTACCTAGTCCAAATATCAACATGGCATTTAGAACTCCCACAATGGTTTCTAACATTTGACCTATTTCATTTTGATTTTCTGTGTGGTCTAAGTGAAGCAGTGTGAGCATGTGAAAGCATTGGACTGACAGGAGACTTTGTTTCATAGCCGCAAGGGGTTTTTAGAGCTTAAATATATCCAAAAGCTTAGGTTTTTTTCCCCTAACCTTCTCGTGTAGCCTTAGGAAAGTAACTTCACTTCTCTGAGCTTCAATTGCCTTTACTGTAATACCGACATGATTACACCACCAGATGATAACCTTAAGAGAGATGAATTCTGTATCATACTTGGTTATAGAATTATATCCTCTAGCATAGCACCTTATACTCAGCAGGCCATTAAGAAATATTTTTTATTTAGAAATACTTGTCCTGCCTTCATCAAAAGATTGTTTTAAGTGTGGGGGATCTGAATTGGACACTTCAAAATATGTGTCTTTACCTTTATTATTTTCAAGAACACAAGACACTGAAAGAAACTTTGCCCCACCACCACCACTAACTGCCTAAAAGAATTTAAGATAGAGGGGGCCGGCCCCGTGGCTTAGTGGTTAAGTGCACGTGCTCTGCTACTGGCAGCCCGGGTTCGGATCCCTGGCGCGCACCAATGCACCGCTACTCCGGCCATGCTGAGGCCGCCTCCCACATACAGCAACTAGAAGGATGTGCAACTATGACATACAACTATCTACTGGGACTTTGGGGGAAAAAAAAGGAGGAGGATTGGCAATAGACGTTAGCTCAGAGCCAGTCTTCCTCAGCAAAAAGAGGAGGATTAGCATGGATGTTAGCTCAGGGCTGATCTTCCTCACAAAAAAAAAAAAAAAAGAATTTAAGATAGAAGACCTGTCCCCAGGACAGGCCATCACCATAGATTACGCTGGGTATCAATAGACTGGGAGGGTCCTTGCTAAACCCATTCTTATCAAAGTTCTGTTTACCAAACATTTACATTTATAAGGGAAAACTCCATTTGTAAAGGTATCTCCCTCTCTGTACGGGAGGAAAAGAGGATGACCTTATCTCTAGAAACGCTTATCATGCAGAAGACAAGGACTTAAATCTGTATATTAACCTCTTGTTTACTGTGCTTTTCTGATAATCTCTCATAGCTGACTCCCCCCACCCCCAACATCCTCTTTTGTCTTTACC
Source organism: Diceros bicornis minor (assembly GCF_020826845.1). Classification (NCBI taxonomy): domain Eukaryota; kingdom Metazoa; phylum Chordata; class Mammalia; order Perissodactyla; family Rhinocerotidae; genus Diceros; species Diceros bicornis. The sequence goes on along the minus strand of NC_080781.1, from coordinate 75,117,645 downwards.
TGAATATGCTATTTAAGATGAGAACCTCCGCCATTTTGGCGAGTTACCCAGTTTTTCCAGGTCTCTCCCATGTATACATGTCATAAAGCTTTGTTTGATTTTCTCCTGTTATTCTGTCTCATGTCAATTTAATTCATACTCCAGCCAGAAAGGACCCAAAGTGGGTAGAGGATAGTCTTCCTCTCCTTCATAAGGATTAATTGAGATGCTAGATATGAAAGTGCTTTGAATATTAAGAATTATTTTATTGATATTTCAACCCATAACTAAGAATAACTAATACTAATTTGCCTTTTTAAAGTACTTTCACATAAATATTCTCCCTTGATCCTGACAACGATCCTATGAGGTGGATGTTATTTTAGTTCATAGACAAATAAATTGGGGCTCGGTGGATCACTCAACTAGTCAGGAATTGAGCAGAGACTCTGATGCAGGATTTCTGCAATTGCCTCAAATTTGTTTTTTGATTGTTAACTATTTTGGTTAATCTTATACTAAAACAAACACAGGAAATATGTACTAGTTGGCCCAAAAGATGAATTTCCATCTAGTTTTAAAGGTAGTATGTAGTTTCATTGTTTCCCCTTTGCTTTATCCACACATGATTTGTGAAAGTCACTGTTAAAGCCACAGCATTATTAAAAATGTAACTCTTTCTTTTGCAGTGCCAGAATTGCAAACTGACAGGGTAATCAAAACTGATAAAGGGTAAATTCTCAACAGTAAAGGGAAAAGAAAACACTGCTTGCTCTAACATGTAAACAACATGACTCTCATTGTAAGTTTCTCAAAACCTACAGGAAAGAGATTTTCATATTGAGTTTTCAAATTGAATATACTGGTGTCTTTTGTCTGCCTTTAAAAGGAAAGAATACATCCATTTCACATAAACTAAACTTTTTAATTTTATTATTACTTTTTTAATGGGCAAGGGCTTATACTTAATGGCCTCTGAAGTAGTGTCTTTTAATTTCATAGTGTGTGCACTACTCTCCTTTACTTACCATCTTGGGACAAGCAATACAAAATAGCTCTTCTCAAGTCAAGGACAAACACATGTGCTTGATGGTGAATGATTCTAAAAGACTGTTGTTTGATTCAGTACTGCTTTATTTCTCTGGAACCTGATAGGCAGCTCATGCCACCAGGAGGAAAAACGTTCCTTCTCCCCAGCAAGGTTACTCTTTGCGAGGAGTATTAAAAGATAGCTTTAAGCTATCCACAATTATGACCTTGACTAGGAAAATGTAAGTTAATAAGGCTTCAACAAATTATGGTCTTTTTGGTCGATTTGCCTAGTGAACTGTTAATTGTAAAAGTGAAAGACATTATGTTCAGCTTTCTCTATCACATCTTCTGTGTTTTAACAGTGACACTTCATTGAGTGCAATTAACAAAGCCTAGGAGATTTATTAACACACTTCTTCATGGCCAATGATCCATTCCACTTAAGACATAACACTGTAAAATGCACATTATCTCCTTTTGGCACTTACAATAATGCTTCTTGAACTAGGAAGGCATATGTTAAAGCAGATAAAATAGCATTATTAGCTGACAAATCTTACAATTTATTAGACAGTTAATTTATCAACTTAAAAGACACTTACAACAGCTGTGCATTTAATGTCTTTTTAATGTATCCAGTAAAACTTGCATAATTGCCTGTAGTGCAATTTATTTTTAGCTATGTTGCAAAATGTCTGCATTTACTGTTTACATTTTCTTTAATTTTTCCTGCAAGGCTCATCACATCTCTGCCTGAGCCCTAACGGCCAGGGCCAATATCAGACAAAAAGCCTCCTCAAACAAATGGTTCCCCATGAATGAACTATTCAAAAGTGCATGCTGCTTGGGACCCAAGGAGTGTTGGCATTTTATCTCCACCCCAAGGGTAAAGGCTGAGGTTTAAATAAATAAATAAAATACAGGAATAAAAACAGGGTGACTCAAATCAGTAGGGTGTAGTCGAGGGCTATTTCAAGCCTTCACGTCACAATCAGACAGCAGCAGCCTTTCTAAGTGTTTGAATTTGGAGCCCATTCAGAACTACAAGTCTGGAGTGTGAACTAACAAGGCTTTCAGACTACATTAGCAAGGTTATTTCATTTTATAATTAAAGTAACAGCTCCCTGCTGATCAATTGGTTTACACCTAAGTACTGCACTAGTGGAACAGGAGCACAGGAGAAAAGTGTGAAAGATAAGACACATTTCATGGCTCTGACGAGTCATTTGGTTCAGTTTGTTTATTGCTTTTTGATTTAATGGTACCTTTGTTAAAGCTTTCTATTTGCTACAGAATCTTTCACAGTAATGCTGCCTGGAGGAAATGAGGCTAGTTACTATTAAAGCAAAAAGTCAAACACTGCAAGTTGCCCCTAATGAAATGGGAACTTAAGATTCAATCATCTTTGGTCTTTAGAAGAGTTTGCGGTAATCTACTAAGAAAGAGAGAGCTGTCTTCTTATTCTAAAGTTTAAAGCTTCCCTGTGCCATCTGATGTGAGCTTGCCCATAGCTGGAAGGCAAAGGCATGTGCTAATTTTTTAGGTAATGAGTGGTACCCAATTTCAACTTTTCCTTTCTACTGATTTAAAGATTTCTTATGCTTTCTGAACTTAATCTAACTCTTTTAAGCTGCTTTCAGAACTTGAAATTACAACCAAAATAAGAGAAAAATGTGTGTCAGCATGTATGCACACACACACCATTAAAAGAAATTGCAGGATTATAAACTTGTATGGATGAGGAAAAGGACTCCTCCCTTGGATTGGCCAGGATCTCAGGTAGCAGTTTAATAAGATCCAGACTTCACATATAGTTCATATTTATTCACAATCAAGGCCAATATAAATTAAGCAGGTAGGCAGAAAAGAGAAATTTCATGCATTTTGCCTTTTATTTTCTAATTCGTTTTCCATTGATGTGTGTTTTTCTCTAGGAACTTGCAAGTGTCTGCGTGCTATAGAAAAATATTTACATTCTCAAAGCTTGGTGAAAGAGGAAGAAGGTAGTGATGGCTAAGAGGAGAAATGATTACCCTGGGATCCACGAGTCAATACTGTGGGCAAGATAGACTTTCTGTAGACTTACAAGTCTGAAATAAATTGTCCAGGTAAAATTCTTACATAATTGAGAAGTTAATTCAGATGAGGCTCAGAAATGTTGTCATATGGATACTAACTTTATTGTTTATCCAGAATAATCAAAATGGTTGTTTCGCTTAATTTACACCTGTTTTATTTTGTTGTTAACTGGACTGATTGTTATAAAAATTGAGGCCTTTCATGTGTATACACTTAAGTCTTTGCTTCTTACTTCACATCCTCACAATAGCCCTGCCGGGTAGATATTATCACCAATGCATAAATGAGAGGAAACTCAGAATCAAAGTGACTTGACAAAAATAACTTGTCATTTAAATCTCGGAGCTGAGGTGAAAACTCACAACTGCATCTTGATCTAATTTCTTGTTCTACATCATTGCTGCCTTAGACTGGCCACATAGAACCCACAGAAAGTACACTACCTAGACTAAAATTCAGGCACAAGGTAAAACCAAAGAAAAAAGTATAGAATTACCACCTCTACAAAAGATGTCTAGTCCCATTACTTAAGAAAAATGAGTTATACATTCAGCTGTCTCTCTTCTAAAACACACATTCATTTGGTTACTTTGAGAAAAATAAAATAATCAGTTATATTTCTGAAGCTGTTCTCTAAGAACATGTTGAAATATTTGGCCAGGTTTCTGCCAAGAAACACAAATATACATCATCTTTATGATAGAATCTTTTATTACTCTAGTGAATCCTTTCCTGGCATTAACAGGAATTGGACAAAACACCCTACTCACAGCAAAATGTCCTCTCATTTGTAATTTCAAACAGGAAATTTTACTTATCTACTTTTTTTTCAGATTCAAGTTTTCAAAAGGCATAAACTACTGAGTCCCAAGTATCGCCACTCTGTCTCCAACATTCTACGTGTGTTGTTATACTGGTTCTTTAATGGATGTATCCTAGTGACAGCATGAGCATGTGTGTGTGTGTGTGTGTGTATGTTCCTATGAGTGAGTGCATGCTCAAAATCAAGAAATAAAGAATAACACATTGAGCTTAACAACAATATTTATGTCCCTTACCTACAGGCACTAACAGGAGGCATTTATCTGTTTCATTTTTACTTAATTATAAACATTTAGTAACACATCCTTCAGACAGGTGATAGTCTATTAATGATAATTGCTTTATCATACTATCAGACCAGCATTGTGGGCAATTTTACTGCTATAGTGAAAATGGTAGGGCCGTCATCATTTTCCCCATTGTTACCTAATTCCAATTTGTTTTAGATATTTTCTTTTGGGGAAATCAATCTACTAATTAGTGACTCTAACAGGAATCTTTTAATGAAGGGACTGAAGTTTTAAAGAAATTTTCCAGCCCACATAATATTGGTGCTACAGACCTTTCATTTACTGAGTTTAAAAGCTAATACTTTTCAGAGTGCTTCAATTATATACCAAGTATTTCTATGTCTTTGACATGGAAACCAAGCAAAGTAATCAATTAAGATCTCACGTCAAATCAGAGTAACATATCACTGCTTCTTTGTATTTTGAGTAAAATAATTCATTTTTCCTCCAAAAACAAGGACAAGTTCCAGAAATACATTTGAGTTCCTTTAGGTGCTATGTGTCCATGGGAAAATCATATACCTCCCCTGTTTTCATGTTGCATGAATTTAGAATAAGAACATCTGCTAAGAGTTATAGTTCTTGGGAATCAAGTTTTCTCATAATAGTGAAATCATCAGTGAGCATTGAAAGAAGATGGGACTGACTTGTCAAGGATCCTAACCCTAGTTTAGCCTCAAAATAGGAGCGCTACCTTAGGAAAAAAATGACTTAATTTTTCTATAAGTTTCTTTAGCTATCAAGAAAATGTGAAGACCAAAAGGAAAGGATTTGAAAATTTTAAAACTAACACGAATAAAAACGATTACTTGAATAATTTAAATTGCCTAAATTATTTCAATGTAATTTTAATTTTAATTTTAAAATTATTTTAACACATATAATTGTATTGACTCATCATACCCAAATTATTATGGCCTCTTTTTTATTAATAAGTCTATCTGTGGTTATTTATGCTCAAATTACATAGATATAAAATATTGTTCTGTTCAAATTTTAGACAATGATTTTAGACTGTAGACCCATATATATTACAGATGCATTCTGAGCATGGTGTTTGTGATTTCATAGGTTATCTTTATATTCCAATGTTTTATTACAAAAAATATAAAATAAACTACAAAGAATATGACTGTTTGGTAGTTTCTTACAAAACTAAATATACTCTTAGCTATAATCCAGCAATTAGACTTCTTGGTTTTTACACAAATGAGTTGAAAACTTATGCCTAGACAGAAACTTGCACATCGACGTTTGTAGCAGTTTTATTTATAATTGCCAAAACTTGGAAGCAACCAAGATGTCCTTCAGTAGGTGAATGGATAAATAAACAGTAGTGCATCCAGACAATGGAATATTATTCAGTGCTAAAAAGAAATGAGCTATTAAGACAGGAAAAGACATGGAGGAAACTTGAATGAGTATTACTAAGTGAAAAAAGCCAATCTGAAAAGGCCACGTACTGCACGATTCCAACTATACAACATTCTGGAAAAGGCAAAATTATGAAAACAGTAAAAAGATCAGTGGTAGATAGAGGGAGGGAGGGATGAATAGGAAGAGCACAGAGGATTTTTAGGGCAATGAAGCTATTCTGTATGGTACTATAATGGTGGATACATGACATTTATGCATTTGTTAAAACCTATAGCATGTACAACACCAAGAGTGAACCCTAACGTAAACTTTGGATTTTGGGTGATAATGACATGTTCATGTAGGTTGATCAATTATAACAAATGTACCATTCTGATGCAGGATGTTGATATTGCAGGAGGCTGTTTGTGTGGGGGTGGAGAGGGATGTGTGGAAACTCTCTGTACTTGCCACTAAATTTTGCTGTGAAACTAAAACTGCTCTAAAAAATAAAGTCCATTTAAAACAAAACAGAAAAAAATGTTTAAAAAAGAATATGATTTTGTCAATGGCATCCTAAAACAAATCAGACATGAGTTATTTATTCTGGCATTAATTTTTCAGTCCAATGGCAATTTCCATGCAGTAGTAACTAGCATTGTGTTTGGTGAGGATAGCATATGTTTTTGCTGAAAAGCTAAAAAGCCTCCTCCATCTAAACTATGTTCTTGTCTTCTGAGCAATGTAAAGCAATGAGAAACATAAGCTAATGAATTGTACTTTTGGTGGTGGTTATGAGTTGAATTCTGTCCTCCCACAATTCATATATTGAAGCCCTAACCCCCAATACCTCAAAATGTGACTATATTTGGAGATAGAGCCTTTAAAGAAGTGACTAAGTTAAAATGAGGCTAAAATGGGCTCTAATCCATCTGACTGCTGTCCTTATAAGCAGAGGAAATTTGAACACAAAGAGAGACATTAGGGACACGCACACACAGAAGAAAGGCCACGTGAGGGCACAGTGAGAAGGTGGCTGCATGCAAGCCAAGGAGAGAGGTTTCAGTAGAAACCAAACTTGTTGACACCTTGATCTTGGACTTCTAGCCTCCAGAATAGTGAGAAAATAAATTTTTGTTGTAAGCCACCCAGTCTGTGATATTTTGTTTTTGGAGCCCTAGCAAACTAATACAGTGGTATTGGAGTTATCAGGTATGTATGAGTACAAGATGGAAAGGGTTGAGAAAAACAGGGGTAAATTATTCTTGCAGAAAAGAGACAGACAATACTAAATTTTGCAGAGTTGCATTGCAGTTTAGGAAAAGAAAAGATTGCATAGACATGACGACGTTGCTACCAGAGTATAATTTCAAATTGTGCTTTAGTAAGATTCAATTACTTGGCTAACTCAAATGCTTGAAGAAAACCCCTCTCAAGACTGAACACACATTGCTATCCTGACTTTGTTCTCAGAAACTCAGGCAGTGAGCAGAGCCTGCCAGAGCTCAGCACTTACTAAATTCTCTCTTAAAGTTCCACATTTTTTTGTCTCCTGTTTAGTTCAGGGTTATAATACTTGAGTTCTTTGGAATATCCTTCTAAACTAGTTGATCTGAGGCAGGCACACTCAATGAAAAGAAAATAAAAATAACAGTTATTGAGCAGTGGACTAACCATTTTATATGAAATATCTAATTTATTCTAAGAGAATCCACTAAACTAAATATTATCATCAACTCCATTTACACTTGAAGACATTGAGGCTTAGAAAGGTGAAGTGGTTTTACTAAGATTATGTAACTACTATATGTCAAAGCCAGAGTGTGAACCAGAGTCCATCATACACCAAAGCCTGTGTTCTCAAATACTATGCTACACTGTCACGCATTTTTTCTTTCTATGGTTGCCAGATTTAGCATATAAAAGTACAGGATGTCTTGTATTTTATCTGGCAAGCCTAAGTTGACTAGTAAGTTTAATATTATAATACGTTTTATTTGGGCCCAAAAGAAAGAGGACTTTTGGAAAATCAGGTTGTATTTCAATTTAGGAATTGGAAATTAACAGTTCATCCATAATCCTTAATGGACAGTAAAGGACTGATGAAGCTCATGGAAAGTAGTTGGAGAACAGACAATGCCTGAAAGTTTTGCTCCAACATTCTAATTTTGCACATTCTCAGGAGAGTTAACTGCAGCCAGAAGAGGCACTTCCCTTCCTTTTTTCCCAGATTATTGAGTAAAATCTGAAGAGTATGAAGGAATCACATGATAAATAATGTTTCATTTTGTACTAAGTGAATGTGACTACCATATCACACAGTAGCTGGATGATTACATTTTCTCTTGCCAACTGTCTAGAGAATTACATCAGACCATTATGAGTGTAATCTCATTTTCATCATATGTAACAGGCATATATTGAATGTCAACAACATACCAGGTACTAATTAGAATCAACAAGATGTTAAGAAAATCCCAGGGCCCAGTCGAGCTTAATGAATATGGCTAAGGGTCATAGTGTGATTTAATATACTTACCTGTCTCAGAAGAACCAAGAGGTCACGGCAAGCCCCAGGTTCTTAGACTTCTGGGAAGGAGGAAAAGGGGACATTTGAGAGACGTAAAGGTGTGTTTCTCATCTTGGTGAACAGTCATTTTTTTCAGAGTAGTATGTGTGATCAAATGTCAAGAAGCTAAGCAAGGTACAAGGCAGATTGCCTTCACTGAACTTGGCTAGATATATACGTGCTCCTACTATTGGGTCTAGCAGATAAAGAGGTTAAATTCAATGAGAACAAAGATTTCTCTCTTCCAGGGTTATAAAGTGCGTGGAGTGAATCTCTATAAAAATGAGAACTAACATGGGACACAGAAGTATTTAGTCACCTTAGAGAGCTATCATACCCAATGGCAGGCTGATCCCCAGCTAGGTTCATTAAGAAGGACTACAATTAGCTGTGCATATCCCCTTATATTGTAGGTAGAGAACTATTATTTTACCATAATGAATACTATTCATTAACATCACATATTCAGTAAACATTTGGGATATGAGTAATAGGGTGTAGAGTGACTAAAAGGAGTGGAATATTCTAAAAAATGGGGAATTTAAGATTTGATATACAGTCTTAAAACCCTAGACAAAATTACAGTTTAGATTAGAGTTTTGGCATTTCTGATACCTGCTATACTTTGCCTTCTAGGGGTCTAGAACACTCAAACTCTGAGGATAGCCAGGTCAGAGTTTTGTCCCTATCTTCCAAGTTCCAAAATGACCCTTCAGTCCTTCAACCTTGTCTTCAAACTTTAAAACTTTCATTCTTTCAATGCCTTTGGCAGAGCTAATTTTCAGGAGGAAAATATTTGACACAAAAGTACAAGTAACTGGTAACACTTTATAGTATAAGATTAACTTTTCAGAGGTATTTGAACTTTTAGAGAATATTTGTTTTTAGCTCCAAGAAGTGAATGCTTAATTGAATAACTTAAATAACTTAAATAAGGACATATTGTAATGATACACAGGTTTTTTCAAGGTACTCCTCAAATCACAAAACGCACAGGTATATGAAGATCCATGAGCAAGGTCATTCCTGTTAAAAACAATTGCATGTGTTATGTTCTTTTGATTTCAGCAGCCAATACAGAATTTTTAAGCAAATAGTGGATGCACGCATCATGGGCATAGATTCCACGACCTATGTTTGTCGGCCCACTGAGAAGACAGATGATGTCTACACCAACATTTCCCAAATGCCAGTCCTCTTCTAGACGCCAAAAGACTTGGGTCACAGTGAAATGAGAAAAAAATACGAACAATGGAGTAATATTATAACGCTAAATAGTTTTTTACCTGAGATTTTTTCCATCTTGCATTTTATTGGTGTTAACATTTCTTGTATCAGGTCACAGTATAAGTAGATAGCGTTAAATATGAAATTATTTGGCAGAATAAAAAGTTAGCAGCCTTGCAGTCTTGTGTTGGTTAAATAAACTTTTCTTGAAGCTGAGCTGGTTTGTGAAATCTCTAAATCTGGGTACTACTCTTCTCTACAACTCTAAAGCAATTCATCAACTGGGGAAATTCCATTAGTGGTGGTAGGGAGTGGGAGGTAAGTACTGAGTGGTAGGCAATGGGCTGAAGGACTGGAGAAAGAGAAATTAGTCAAAATGCCAAAATGACCAATTGACTGAACTTTTGCCTCAGAAATGACCTTGGTTGCCCTAGTCTTTAAAAGCTCCCTAAAGTGTCTATCTTTGGACTTTAACCCTGAAAGACAGGTGCAGTTCTCATCCTTCCCTTGCATCATGCATTCTAAAGGCTTGCACATGCTGGGACATTTTCCCCTTGAAAAGAAAAAAATCTATCAAAACATAGGGTATAAGAGAGAAGGAAAGGAACTGTGGGGAGAGGGGGAAAGTAGGGATCCACTTTATCTCTGTTCAAAGAGAATTGTGAGAAAAGTCCATTTGGCTTTGACTAAATGGACATACCCTTTTCTATGTGCTTGGGATTCAGACTCTTTAAAATAACTAGTCATTTCTATTGGGACTTTACTAGCCTAGTAAACAGCTCTTGTCATTGACTCACAGCTTCTGCTGAATTAGGAGTTGGGGGGTGTGCTGGTTTACAAATCTGAGGCCGATCATTGCAGGCTCATTCACCCCTCTTAGCAAATTCACCTTTAAGCAGCTTTCCAGCAAGCACTGCATGAGACAGAGGAGTGGTGACAAGAAACATGTTGAAACTATAGCCCACAGGGATGGTCCAAGCCAGATGTCTGTTGTGAATGTCTTGCTAGACCCATCCGCACAACTGTTTATTTTTGGCAATCAGTCTGGGCATTTGACTTCTTATAGATTGGTGCCAAACACCTGCCTGCAGCCAATACAGACAGCTAGGCACAGTGGCAGAATAGCCAGCCACCTATGCAAGTATGTTTTCAGGGATGGCAGGAAGTATCCCATGACAGAAGAATATACACATTTGTGTGTGCACATATATTTTTATCCTTTTACTATCACTTTAAGTTCCTTTGCCAGAGTCTTTTCATTTCACAGTGAAATATTAGCCTTTAACTACAAATCCTTTATAGGAGAGAGAACACATTTATACTAAGCTGTAGATGACTAATAGCAGAACCATTCCCCAGGATAGTTTTTTGATAGGCAAAAGATGCTGAGACACTAAAAAAGGGAGAGCTTTTAGTCTCAGAGGAAGACAGAAGGTAAAGAACAGGGTAATAGAGCTGTAGCAGGCACCCTTTAGCTATTTTGGCAAGGATCAGCTTAATGATCAAAATGTGATTAAGTAGTATCTGGACGCAGAAAGAATCTGACCAATAAACATGGAATATTATGGAATATAAAAGTATAAAAATGAGAGATATTCAATCTAATATTAACAATCCTATAATCTAAAATAGGAATGTTATTTATTTATCTATCTTCTTATCACTTGGTCCAAAAAGAATTTAAGGCAGGAATAACAATTATAAATCAACCTCACATATGTATCACACTTTATAGTTTGCAAAGTTCTCTAATACTTACTATCTCATTTAAAATGATTGGTAATGTCACATTGCCAAAAAGTGAGTGGAATTTTATTGAAAAATAACAAAACAAAATTAATCCTTTGTGTGAGAATGTTTCTAAACCAAGCAGCTTATACAGTGTCCTTTCTTTTGAAATACTTGCATACTTTCTGAACTCATGTCTGTGGTTTTAACCTGCAATCATAGACGATGAATCAGTTATTAAACTTGCAGCTAATATCTGTTTATCCCCAAGCATTAGACGCCAGATGTTTTTGATGAGAAGAAAATTAATGGCCTAAATAATGAATCAATTGAGGAGCAGTGGCCATAATCCATCTGCTCTTTAAACCAAGGCCCTGAGTCAGGCGGGCTTCTGGTTACACAGAATATTAATCAGTTGAAGAGTTAAACGGAGGACTCAAAGCCATTGTTGTGAGATGCCCCCAGGCGCCCCCAAGCCACTCCTTCTATAGGCTGGGCTTTGTACGAGGAATGAATAGGCCAACAAAAAGCAGGAGACAGAGATAGAGCCACATAGGACGGGTAATTTGGATTAACTTCCCCTTGTGTACCCAAAGAGAGAATGACTAAATATGGACAGTGGGAGCCCAAGCCAAGCCTCTTGTATTTAGAAGAAATAACACATAATCCATTTTGATGACAGTTAAATCATTTATTTATTGGGTTTCATCCCATTTGTCATTGTTGTCCTTATTCCTTTAGCATTCCCTTCCAATCTACACACTGATATTTTACTATGATTTAATGTGAGGAATAAGTTTGTATCAGCTAAAGTTCTTGTATATATGGAAATTTTCTGAGGGTTTGAGGTTTCAGCATATGTCTTCTTGCTTTTTATTTCCATTTCTTCTGGATATTTGAAAAACATGTTATAAGGGAGGCAAAGAATAACCTAATCAGGCACTTCCTCAAATGGTGATGTGTGACCTGATTTTTTCCTTTTTAAAGCCCAGAACTAGCTTACTTCATAGGCTTTAAAGAGATTACACAAAGTGGCTTTGCTACTTCTTTTTAAGTCTTTAAGATAGATATATGATTGAAAGAGGATAGCTAGTAAGCTAGCTATAGATAGATAGATAGATAGATAGATAGATAGATAGATAGATAGATAGATAGATAGATGATATAGATGATAGATAGATAGATAGATAGATGATAGATCGATAGATATACATACATATAGAGCAGAATCTAAATAATTTGATTTCAACCTCTATTTCCTCAGATTTCTCAAAATTTCTGGGAAACATTTGCAATGGTGATGCTGAGCATGCTGGAAAAAAATATTTTTCAATTAGTGCATCCTTTTACCCATTCCTGCATTTGTCCTTCAACTACTTAGGTAGCAAAAATAGAATAAATTAGAAAAATTCCAACCAAGAGTGCTAGAGGAGGCCAAAATACCAGAGAATAAAAATTAATAGAAACAATTTTGCTTTTGTGGAGCCATCATCCAGCACTGCTCTAAGGAAGCACTGTATCTCTCACTTATACCTCCTATCCCCTGCTAAACTCAGAGAAATAAGGTCCTAGAGAGATTAGCTTTCCTTTTGAGTCTGGTCCTTGGTTAGAACACCATTGATAAATCAGCTGTCTCCTGGGCTACATAGAGGAAGTGAGTGTCCCTTGCTTCCTCCTTGGTTGTAGCCATTACCTAAGAATTGCCTGGCTTCTAGCTGAAACTGGTTTATTTTCCTCAACACATCCTACTGCATGGCTATTTGCACACACATGCACACACACATAAACACACATCCCAACCACAACAGTTGCCAAACGTTTGCTGCTCATGCTTAGGTTTTTGAATGCCAGGGAGTCCTGGGAACTTATCTGGGAGGAAGTGGACCACATTCTGTTGGTTTAAATAAAATTCCCCTAAATAAGTCCACTCTGCCCACTACTTAGGGGTGCAGGAATGTGGAGCCACCACTCTCCACACACAGGAATTCTACCACCAGATAAAATAAATATACTCTAAATAAGTGGAATCAGATTCCATTTATTTAGTTACCACTAACACTTAAAAAAAAAACCTTTTTATTTAAAAGCCTTCTAAAATTATCAGAAGCTTTGGTCACTTTTTAGACTGGTTCAGTGTTTTGCAAGTTTTCTAAGTGAGAGGACAGAGAAAAAGAAATGATTTAGATATATTACTAAATAGAAGAGCTAGAACCCTGGAAGTTATTTGGGATGTGGAAAGCACAGTGTGACTAAAAGCACAGTGTGACTAAAAGAGGGGAGACTAACTTCCTGAGTCCAGGAGAATGCTACCTCAGCTGCCCAAACAGGCAGCTCTGCAGTCAGAGCTCATTGTGACCGGTTCTCTATGAAATAAAAAGCTGTTTATTTTGAAATGCATGTGTATCATTTTCTCAGAGAAATAGAATCATGTATTTTTGGTAGGGGGATTAGCTAGAGAGACTCTTTTCATCATGATCGTCCTCATTTCAGATATTATAATTGAGTCTTTCTTTTGAATCTCGAGGTGTTTTTGTTTAAGTTATGAAACGAGTCTCAACAATGGCAACATTGTCTGAGTGACTTTTCTTTCTTAAAATCCAGTCCAAAGGACCAAAGTAAAGTGTTCTCTCAAAGCTTCTTTCAATCTTCATATTTTACTTAGTTGTGTTGTATTTATTGTATGCATTATTCTAAGGAAGATTATGAGTTTGCTTATTTCTAAACCAAAAAAAAAAATCTGCTACAACATCTAAAGAGGGCTTTTTCTTGTGGTTGATTAATTTCTATCTCCATTCTTTATATGCATTAACACTTTCAAAACCTCAATTAATGTATTTTCCTCTTTTTAATCCTTTGTGAAAATTATCTTCTTTAAAATTAGTGCTTTTAGCACTAATTTTAAAGCTTTCAATTGAAAATTTTCTGATTTGTCTCCTTATCTTGACTCTTCAGGTAGTCTCCGATTTCAACTTTAATATGTTATCCTCAATCCCTTTGTTTTTTAAAGTGAATAAGCTTCAATTTTCTTCAATTTATGTTGTGGATTTATTTTTGAGTTTTAAATTGGGTTGTGATCTGATAAATCAGTCATGAAACTGTAAGTTTCCATCCTCCAGTTTCCTCCTCTGCACCATGAGAAACAAGTTGATGAGAACACAGTTCTCATCTGGATTTCTCAACCACTTTGACTTGACAGCTCTTATTTAAAAATCACATTTTCTTTTAGGATTTCTCTATATTTTGATAAACTGCAACGATGCTGAGTGATCTGATGATTAAAAGACAGAATGTGATTTTAATGAAGGATCTATTTTAAAAATACACACAAGTTAAAATGGCATCTTTGGATCAAACCTGTGAGCACATTTATACTCTTGGTTGTGTATATAATTTTATCAGCCTCTTTTGGCTTTATAAAAATCAACAACAAAGTATAAAATTATGATAAAAGGAATGTGGAAAAATCTCCATTCCTAGTGCCTCATTTTTGTCTTTGTACACAAAAATATTTCTTTCCCACTCAATTTTGCTTATTTCAAATTTAATGCAAAATTTAGATAATATTCTAGAAGATACAATACTAGTTTTTCTTTGTATCAATTAAAAAATAAAAATAGGATTATCAATAGAGAACAAAATAGGCTCAGTTGTATTATGGAGAAAAATTCAAGCAGCTCTTACAGAAGCCCATTTTCGAGGATCATGTAATTAGATTTTTCCCCCTTTCATTCACACCCCCTGCTCCAGGTATCCCTGAATATGTGTTCGCCTCCTGTAATATTCTATGGGTCTAACCAGCGGAGGGAATGAAAAGAAAAAAAGGTACTTACAGACATGCATTAACTATTTCAGACCTTGAGATCACCAAGAGGGCACTAAGAAGTCCTTTTGATTTTACTCTTCTCTCTCTCCTCTTCAAAAGACCAGTTTTTTTCTCACAAAAGAGTCTTGTTCTGCTTCCTCTGGGCACTGCTTTTCAGATATTTCAACCATTGCCATTGTTTCCCTGTGAGTCGGTTATTATTGAGAAGAACATAATGAAGCTAGGATTTCTATGTCTACTTCCTTCTGAGGAGGCCTAATCACTTGCCCCACCTCTCAGTGAATACGCCTGTGAGAGAAGTATGGTTACACTCAATCGGCTGATAGAGAAAGGGAGGCACAGAGAAGTGGCTAGTGATAGGGTTAAGAATATGACCCTAGGCTCCTAATCCCTTAGCCTGGGTCCTTTTGTTAAACAACATTGCCAAGTGACAGAACTCCTGGAATTTGTTTTTCCTTTCTTTAATTGTAAACTTTCCTGCTAAAACTGAAACTCATCACCAGCTCTATGCATCTATGGAGGCATTGAATTTTATTTGATATTAAGTGACAATATTTTCCTAGTCTTTCAAGGCTAACAACTTCAGAGATAGTTTGTTTCAATCCTCTCTGTGGCCAGGCAGCACTCCCCTCCTTTCCTGCTCCAGTCTCACCCCGCAGCAGTACCAAGCACTAAAACTGGTTGATTTTTCTTTCTCAGTGTTTGCACACTAACAGCACTATTCTAATTCTGGTGCCTCAGATTGTAATAGCTTCCTAAGTGGCCCCTTTGCTCTAGACTCCGTCCTATTCTAATGCAGCATTACAAACTTGGCCAGAAATTGTATCTTTCTAAGGCATCATTTTGATCATTTCCTTCATTTAAAAACCCTCAATCTCTCCTCTTTACTTACAAAATAAAATCCAAATTTCTCACCTGGTATTCATAACCTACTCTTATAACACTGAGCTTGCACTACAACCCCTCGTCACATGTGACTATTGTAGATATTTGTAAAAGCATTTAGCATTTTTGGTTTCTCAAGGTCAGAGACTATGCTGTCTTCAACTTTACATTTCACACAGCACCTAAAAGAGTGATGTGTACATCAAAGATGTACAAGAAATAGTTTAGAATGAATATATAGAAAAATAAAGATTTTTACTTCCATTTCCTACCTGTCTCACTATTCTCAAAATTGTGAATCAGAATGGTAAATTTTAAAAGGTTCAAGTGGTGCATATATAAGGAAAGAAAATGAATATATGATAATACCAGACGCACAGTTTAAAAAATAACTTTTGCTCCTCCTACTAATATATTGTAGAAAAATGCAGGAAATTCAGGTAAGTACCATGTACAAAGTACATAAAAGTACACAACATTAACATTTTGATGTCTAGCCTTCTAAACTCTTTTTTTTTTTCCTTCTACTAGCAGGCAGTAACTTTGAGAGAAAAAAGCTCAGAAATCTCTCTTTTATTCTAAGTGGGATAAATTGTCTCTCTCTATGGATTTACTATTTGGTTATGATTTTTAGCAGAGTAAAGAGTCTCTGAGTTTGCAACTAGAAATATAATGAATATATTCTTATGCTCTTATATAGAAATCTGTCTACTACTTTTCGTGCCAATAAAATAAGTTAGATCCTCAGATAAGAAAGGGCAGAAGAAAGGACAGAAACTTGTCCTTACTATTTCTGGTGCAGAAAATATTTAAATACGGAATCTCCCCCTCCCCAACCCCATTGGGAAAAACAATCTCAAAATGTGTATAAAGATTGACTTTGGCAGGTTTCTCAGGGATGCTTAAATGGACAGTAGCATTTGTATTATCTTTTTATTCCCTTTTTAAAAAGAAGGAAGTTAGGTTTTTCACGTGGGTACAGATTGACAACTCTTACTAAAGTAAAAGAAACAGAATTTATTGTTTCAAATGTTTCTTGACTGCTGCTTTACTTGAACTTTCTTCTTTGACTTGGTCTTATTAAGCAAGAAATTAGTACAACACTTTTTTCTCCTAAGCAAGAAGGAATGTTTTCCCTCCTCAGTTACCCTCCCAGCATGCTTTTTAGATAAATGCAGTAAAGGAGAAAGGGTATTTGGCCAGGAATTAAGTTGTTCCTCTGCTTGTGGCTATATGAAGAAATTCCTTGTCGTCTTCTTTTTCCTGTTTTAGATATATAATAAAATTTCTTCTCATTCCAAACCTCAAAATAAAAAGTTAGCATCAATTTACCCCTTTTAATAAACATCCTCTTATTTGTATGAGCTTGAACTTCACATTAGATTAAGTTCCTTTGAGTCTATAAATAATAATTTTCTTGGTAAAATGAGCAGCAATCCAGATCAATGGCACAGCTGTAATTCAAAGGTTATCGCTGCTACAGGTAAACGAAAAGAACACCATGGTTTATAATATTAGCATATCTCCTACTACCAAATTATAGGTTTGTCTTCAGTGAGGAGGTACTCATTATAGTTAATGAAAACTAAAATACACTTACTTTTTGTCAAAGAATTTGAATCACATGTATGACATAAAAGGCAAGCATTTATTCAGTGCAGTGGTATGAAGGCTCATTTGCAAATAGTGTATGTGTTGGGGAGGTTTGTCCTTCAGATTTCAAGGCTGTCTTTTTTCCACTTGAATAATAAGGAAAGCAATATTACTATAAAAAGAGGCAAGAGATGAATGGAAAGAAAGTTTCTGTGTTACAGTTCAACTACAGGAGGCTAATTCTTTTCATGCATGAGGAAATTGTTGTAATGAATATTACTTTAAAGAAATCTTTCCTCTCTTAATATGGCATGGAACTTGGATGACATCTTATTGTATCGAGATACAGGCTTTAACAGTATTTCTTTTAAATGTTCCATGCTCAGTGAAGCCTTCCTCTAAAATCTCACACTACATCAACAATTAAAAAAACGAATTTATATCTCCTCAACTACCACCCCTCCCTGAAATTTCTGTTAAAACATTGCAAGTTTAAACTTACAATTAAGTCAAGATTTGTATTTAAATCAAACCAAGAAGAACTGAGAAAAATGTTCTCACGATCTCGACACTTCTTGGACCACAGTGTGTAAGGGATTGGGAACAAACACATGCAATGTAATGCATGTTACATGAACATATTCATACTCGATGAGCACACATATGGCTGACTGAATTAAATCCTTCCTCCCTGCAGTCTAGCTACAAAATTCTTTTTAAAACTGACCTTGCAATGCAATAACGACTCTGCTTCCTTAATATTGGGTAACCTTGCTGGCCTATAACTATAATAGATAATAGTATGTGGCTAATCTTGTTGAAGGCCTTTGAGACACAGACCAAATGTTAAGGTTCCGTTTTCTGATATTTTGATAGAAAGGGTATAGGTTTCAAATTCCTATTTTCATGGAAACTAGCATGCATGCTGGGAGAAAGAAGCTTTGAAGTTATCAGAAAGTTTTTTTAATCTCAATGATCTGAAGCAAAGTAGAGCTGTTAGTATTACCCAGGGTACTCAGCTGCTCTGTTGCCCTTGTGAGTCAAACTTCAGTGTAAATACCTTTATCCAGAAACAACTATCTGGATGTGCCCCACGTCTGTCAGTGAAGCATTTGGATCCAATCTAAGTACAAGCCTGAAACAGAGTAGCTGCAGCACATATGAAACTTACCAAATTCCCCTATTTTAAAAGCTCAGTTTTTGCTTTGAAATACATATGTGAAGGGAAAAAGCAGACATTTGACAATTCAGTCTCTGTGTTATTTTTCTTCCCTATGATCTACCAAATAACCAGAAACACTCAAGTGTCACTTGTCCACATAGGTGAAAGTCAAGTAATTATATAGTAAACTAAACTACATGGAAAGATATCTCTCTCTATCTCTCTGTCTCTCTCTCACATCCACACACACATCTGAAATATAAACCAGTCTTATAGCTCACATGTCTTTCGGTGACAATTTTTTTAGGGGGAGGAGAAATGGGAGTTAAACTACCTAAATAATTTTCAGAACCTGAAAATCTAACAGCCTAATTCTTTTCACTTCATTATTTTTGTTAAGTAATGAAGTTATCTATATGTTACTTTCAAAATCTTACACTTTTCTTCTCTGGTTCCCTGTGTTCAATGATGTTATTTCAAAACACCACACTCCTCTACATATGCAAAGCTGATGTACATTTTAAAATTACAGCTCACAACCCATTTCTTATGACAATAATGCCCTACTTGAGAGATAATTTTTTTAACATTCAAATATTCAGTTTTATGAAAAAGAGACCAACAAGTATATAAAAGCTCATATTCAAGATTCCTGTTTCCCTACACCTCCCAAGTAGCTACCAAAATATGTGTTCTCAACTCTATAACGGTTGAGAAGTTCATCTCAATCTTAAAAACCCATGGCCCTTTTTATTATTTTATTTATTTATTTTTATTGAGGTAACATTGGTTTATATTATAAAAATTTCAGGTGTTCATCATTATATTTCGATTTCTGTGTAGACTACATCATGTTCATCAGCCAAAGACTAATTACCGACCACAATCGTACGCGTGTGCCCTATCACCCCTTGCACCCTCCATAGCCCGTGGCCCTTTAAAGGGAGAATCGATACTCAGAGTGATGGCCCTGAGTTCTTGCATTGGTTCAAAAATAGCTATTTTAATAGGCAGCTACTACTTATTAAGCACATAGGATGTTTTTTTGTCAATCTGCCAGTCTCTTTATTTGCATTATGCAATTTCATAAACCTGTAAGTAAGTGTAAAGTATCTGATCAAGTAAGCAGCGGAGCCATCATTTGTTCTTAGGAATGTCTGACTTTAAATACTGACTCTTAAACACCACTCTATAGTGATATAGGTACTAATACACCCCATGATATACTAGGTATATGGAGCTTATACCTAGTATAAGGCTAAGCATTTTAGTATGAAGATGAGATAGTGCTTGGAAAACTTGAACATAGTACCTGGCACATAGTAAGAATTCCCTAAACGTTAAAAATCCCACTACTAAGGCCGGCCCGGTGGCACAAGCCGCTAACTGCGTGCGCCCCGCTGCAGCAGCCCGGGGTTCGCTGGTTCCGATCCCGGGTGCGCACCAAGGCACTGCTTGCCAAGCCATGCTGTGGCGGCGTCCCATATAAAGTGGAGGAAGATGGGCACGGATGTTAGCCCAGGGCCAGTCTTCCTCAGCAAAAAAAGAGGAGGATTGGCAGATGTTAGCACAAGGCTGATCGCCTCACCAAAAAAAAAAAAAAAAAAAATCCCACTACTAAATTTATTAAGTAAATAATAACCCCCTTTAAAAAAAAGACTTTATAATCTAATGGGGGCAGAAGACAAATAAGTGAAACTTTACATAACACAGGATTTAAATCAGTAGTTCAAGATAACAGAGATGTAATAACATAGTACATAGCTCATTATATAGACAACACTTCTCTAAAAGAGAGTATTTTAAGGTAAAAGAATTCAAAAATATTGAAGGAATAAGTGAAATTTGAGATTATATTGAGTGATGGGTAGAATTTGTATAGGGAAGAGAAGAGGAGGTTTTAGACAGATAGAATTGCATCAGCAAAGGGAAGGTGGCTGAGTGTTAAAAATATTGTTAGATCATTACATTTTTAGAATTTTGTACTCTCTCTTAAAATTGGTGATTCATTTATAGCAGATATAGTAACCATTGACTGAATACACTCCAGTTAATGTAAGAGATCAGGTGGTGTAATGAAAGGAACATCAGTATTGGGGTCAGAAGACCTTTCCCTAGATTTTTTGTATAAGCAACGTAATATTCTATTTAGAATCCAAGAAAATTGGACTTATATTTGTCTGGAGCCAGATGCTTTTCACCACCAACTTCAGAATCCACACGGATAAATGATGATCATACATCTTAAAAAGCATAGTCTACTAGGCTATGAGTATTCATGCTTGATATGTGTATGACACATATATTAAGCTTAAGAGATAAGGAGGGGCCTAGCAGATAAATTGAAATAATGGACCACCTTTCTTTTGTTTCTAACAAAGATTATGGAAGCTATTGTAAAAGTAGGAAGGATTAAAGAGCATGCAGCAGAGAAGCGGCCATTTAGCCTTATGCTCAAACAAACACAAACATGGCATGTGAGTTTATAAGTACAATTATCTGTACAGTTAATGCCTTCAGAAACAAAGTTTTCTTATATGTCAGTTGCTTTTGCAAATCTTTTCAGTGCTGTTAGGTCCTTCAGGTGAATTACTGTAGGGATTCTAGGCCTTAAAGAAAATCGCAATCAATAGGGTGTCATAAATCTCCTCCTTCACACCTGGAACTCAACTGTGGCAATTCTTTTATCCTCAACCCCAGGGTATGTTGTACACTTGCCGCTGAGAATGTCAGCATGATGGAATCTTAAACATTCCAGTACATTTTCATCATTACTACCAGGTGTGAGTCTCACCTAAATGAATATTCCTGTAAGCAGTGTAGCAGCTTTGAGGTCACAAAGTTGGTTACGCAGATGAATTTCCAGCTCCCTTTATTACAGAGCATCTGCGCTTTGTCTCCCAAAGTAGTGGTTGGGCTATATTTTGTAATCCAACTGGGATTGGCTAGGCTTCCTCTTTTAAAGGAATCAATTTTTTCAAAGTAATTGATATTAAAATAAATCAAAATAATGAAAAGGTTTGTTTAGTTATTTTTTGGCTTAGTAGCTCCTATTTATTTACTTTTTTTATGTATAATACAACTGCTACAATTAAAGAATGTGACAGTAACAGAATTATAATATCACGATTAACACAACATGGCCAGGGAAACATTTCACTGTGGTTTCTGGACTTCTGAAAGGTACTGCACTCATTTCCAAGGGACAGGTAAACTCTTTAGCTGCAAGAACTAAAACATAAACTACTTACAATGTAGTTAATCCAAAAATAGCCACATCATCCAAATGCAAGTCTTAACTTTCTGTGGTGGTTTTTTTCTCCAATTCATTAGACGAAAGAGTTGGACATACAACTAAGGCAAATGAGTAAAATCAAATTAAATAAATACAATTATCCAGGTATGTTAAATATCTTTATTTTTATTTATCTATTTACTTTTTGTTTACTATTTTTGTTAGATGGTAGTGACTTAAGATGCCATAAAAGTCCCTCTGGGTTGTTGTGGTGAAATTAACAATAATACCTTGCCAATACACAAACGACTCCGCTCTGACTTGTTTCCCAAGGAACCCATCTTGGCCACGTTTACCTTCAGTTGGTATTACTGACTATAGACTCTATAATTTTGAACATGTTGGATGCTTTTAATATGGATTTTCACAAAGTCCTCCTATCTCCCAATACTTGAATTTTGTGAATTAAAACAATGTCAAACAGTTTATACAATGGCCAAAAGAAGAAGGACTTCCATTCCTGGTCCTCAAGCCAAATGTTAGTAAAGTTCACCATTCTTTACATGAAAATAACAAAATTGTCAGATGCTAGCAGAGAGAACAATCACGTAAAAGACTTTTATGAGGACAATTATTTTTCTTAAAAATATGGTCAGTAAGGATCAATAGGTTAGAAAAATATGTTATCCTAAATCCTAAACATGTTTCAATCAACTGTATTTATTTCTAGGAATATAATTATTACTCCTGAATTTATTTCTTCTAAACTATTTATATTGCATCTAGCAGCAGACTAAAATGAAGTGAAATAAAAATATTCTAGCTTGTGTAAAATTGAAATGTTGCTGATTTAAAAGATAAACAGAAGATAACAGCATCATAACGCATGATTTAAACATACCTGAAATATCACTAATCAAGTCCATACCAACTTAACATAGAACATGCGCTACAACCACCCTATCTTTGAAGTAATATTTATTTAAAAGGCTACTTACTTCGAACTGCCCATGCTGAAACTTCTTGTCAAGATTTTTCTTTGGTTTTTGATAATTCTATTACAATAAACATTGATTTATGATTTAAATATATGAACAGCAAACTGATTTTTCCTAGAATGTCCGTAAGAACACCACTTGCCTCCCCCTCCTCCCAAAATATGTAAAGTATATTTGCTCCAAATGCATGGAATATATATATATATATACACACATATACATATTTCTAAACATTAATATAATTCACATATATAAATATAAGTTGTGTATATATTTAAATGTATAATTTTTTAAGAATAAGAAATGTATTCCACAATGCAAAAGACACTTTCCTTATATTTTTTGTGTGTGTTTTTTAATTTAAACCTGCTGAATTGAAGATTGCATATGTAAGCTATTTACACAGGCAAGAAAGCATTCTGTGTCCAATTAGCACAAGAAATTCAGTAGTGAAAAGCTTTTGATATTCTACAATTTGGTTAACATTGTAAAGAGGCTGAGTTTGGGGACGAGTAGGGAATAGCTATGAAAAGGATATTCTTTTTTAATTAACTCATTGAAAATCTGCCTCAAATTCCAGACAGCAGCACAAAGTGAATGTAGATCCCTCATAGTACTAGGCCAAAGATAATACTTAAAAAATATCTTGAAAAATCTTGAAAGAGTGAAGTAACATTTCATTTACTTCAGGCTGATTTCTCCATTTGTACTTCATGCTATTACGAGCAGGACCTATTTAGAAAAACAACAAAAACTACAAAAACAAATCATATATGAAAATTCAATTAGATGCTGACTATTCACATTACAAAAAAAGACTGTTCAATATTCTAAAGGTCCCTGCATCTCAATACACACACATCCCCACGCACAGAACATTTGTGCATGCATTTGCTTATCTGCGGAGACTTGGATCCTGAGAAACTTAGAGGGAAAACTTAGGAGCAACTATCTGTTGAAGACCTGTCAGCTGGAATGATAAAGCAGCTCTGAAACTATAATGTGAGTTGATGGGAAAATGGGACTTGATTTAATAAAATAGCACTTTGTATCATACTTTTCTCCTTTTTTAAGGCACTTGCACAGAAGACTCATAACAGCTCTATGAAGTTTGTTGTAATTGTAAATTCATAAAATGTCAGAACGGAAAGAGTCTTGTGTTTTTATTTTGTCATCTCTTCATATTAAAGATAAAGAAACCAAGGTTCAGAGGTTGGGTGGCAAACCTTAAGCCAAATGAATATAATGGAAAAAGCACGGATTGTGACCAGAATATGGTGAATTTGAGATTCAGCTCTGCCACTCTTGAACGGTGTAAACTTCCTTGAGCAAATAATTTAACTTCCTTTAGTCTCAGTTTTCTCACCTGCAAAATATGGAACACAGTACTTAATTTTCTGACTTGTTATATAGATTAAGTGAAATTATGTTTGGAAAGCATCTAGCACAGTATCTGGCACATAGGAGGTACTCAACTAAAGATAGTGCTATTCCTGCAGGGCAGAGTCTACAATGCACACACACACATATTTCTTCAGGAATACATTTATTAGTTCAAGCACGGTATACCAGTACACAGAGAAGGGAAAGATTTGGCAAATCTTGAAAAAAAATTTTATATCCTTTGATCATAAAACTGGGTTTAGGTTCTGCTAGTTACCATACATTTCAGCATAAGCACCTAGAATAGGCTCAGAATTGAAATACAAATAGCCTTATCGCTATGCATTTGCTTAGGTAATATGATTTTGGTGGTGGGGGGATGCCCCTTTTTCTACCACATACTCTTTGACTCTACTTGTATTGAAATCCCTTTATTTACTCTTCAGATTTAGCACGTCCATTAAAATACAATTATGATTTTTCCTGATTACAACAACAATATAGTTTATTGCAGAACTGTGGAAGAATATAAATAAGAAAATAAAGTTAGCTAACCTATCACCCAGAATAAACTAATGCAAATGTTTTGGTATATTTCCTCAGTCTTTTATTTTCCATGAGTGTGTCCACATATTAGGCTTGTAATATATATAGAGAGAGTTTTATCAAGACCGTTTCAATCTTCATCTTGTGAGAATTTCCCAATGCCACTAAATATTCTTTGAAAACATAATTTTTGATGTATACATACTATTTCCATGATATGGACATTCCACTATTTCAAACACATCTATTTATTACAAACTCAATTTAATTGGGCTTAGTGCAGCTATCAACATAATTTTACTTTTCTGCACATGCATCTCTGCTCCTAGTGCTTATAGCCTCTTCTAGGGAAGTAAATCGTCCTGACATCCTAGGTAGATGACAAAAAATATATTGATAGGTAGAGTATATTAAAATAATTGTAAATTTGTAGACTTTAGTAGGGCATGCTCACTTATGTTCTATCACAATCCCCACAACTGCCTATCATTTTATTACTAGTTAGCTTACCTTACAGGCCTGGCCTTGAGAGGATTTGTTTATGACTTCTGATAAAGCGATCAGATTGATTAGACTTATAATTATTTATTTCAGTAACTTTCTCTTCCACTAGCCTGTGAAATCTTTAAAGACAGGGACCACAGCTAAATTCATCTTTGTATCTTATTTAACACCTTTAACTAGGACTGAATCCCAGGAATGATAGAAAAAGTCCTGATGTTTGTCATTAGCCTGCAGACACAGTAGTTACTAATTGGCATTTTGTCTGACTTGGGGCCACAGACCTTTTTAAACTGATTTGTAATGTTCTTGCTTGCATTCCACTCAGCTAAGTCGGTCAAACAACGTGGATTCACTCTACTCCTACAACATATCCTTGTCCTGAGTTTAGTGGTGGGGAGAACTTAAACACAGGAAGATAACAATGTTACAAACTAGGAATAGATAGGAAAGGTTTGCCAGTGATACAAGTTCAAGCATTTAGGGATAAAGAATGCTTTCCTGTTCTATCTCTAATCATTCCAGATAGGTAACCTTCAAATGAATTTATGTACAAAACTAAACCTTATCAGTAGTAAAGTGATCCTTATAAATCTAGAAGGCAGAACTCAACCTCTTTCTGAAGTGTGTGAACCTTCACCCTTTTTATAGTTCTGTTTTAGCCAGTACTTACACAGGAGAAAATGTAGCCCTAAAACTAAGAACAATAATCACTCATTGATGCCTTTTTAGAATAGGATTGGTGGGGAAGGTGGGGATGTGGCCATTATATTAGATATTCTTGAGCCCATCCCTTTCCCTATAGATTGGCAGTGAGGCCAGCTATACTCAGGCCTGTTGGTAAAGCACATATAACCAGATTTTACTTAAGGCATTGTCAGCACTGCCTTTGTCACACTAGCTTTCTTCTGAGTTCTCTATAACAGAGGAAATTCTTCGGAGAGATGCAGAAACACCATTCTAACTATTAGATTCCTCTATAGCACTTATTTATGATGAGCATCACTAAATTAGTACATGCCCCAACCCTAGGGTCTCTGTAAAATCTAATGAAACTATTCATAAGGAGAAGCATTGTCAAATATAGAACTCCATGAGAGCAGAAGTGAGAATTATCTTTCCATGTGCATTGTTCTTGTCTCCCTTCCTAGATGTGACCTTCACAAGAGCAACAATTCTGTCTCATCTTTCTGGTGTTCTCATCATCACTAAATCCACGACAGGGTACGCAATAGGAATGCAGTAAATTCATGTTGACTGACTTATTTAGCTTAGTAGGATGAAAGCAAGACCATTACAAATCAGTTTAGAGAGGTCTGTGGCCCCAAGTCAGACAACATGCCAATTTCTAACTAGCTGTCTTCAGGCTGATGACAAACATCGGGACTTTTCTAGCATTCTTGGGATTCAGTGCTTGTTAGAGGCATTAAATAACATATTGAATCCCAGTGTAATTTCATGAATTCTCCTTGAATTTTAACTGTTCTACTATCCCTGGCCTTGTTTTTCATGACCCAAGTATTATCAGAAGTGTGCATTTCTGTATGATAGAAGACAATGACTCTGACTACTGTCTTATCAAAAGTAAAATTAAAGTAAGTATTTAATCCTTAATCTCTTCTTCTTTCTACTCCTACATACCCAGGCAGGAAGGCTAATCAGAGCTCCAAGAGGCCAAGTGGTAGTGTATTTAAGCATCAGTAGGAAGCAAGTCTCTGACAGTTCATCCAAATTAGAGCTCCAGAGGGCATGGCTCTGAAGGGATCAGCGGGAGGCACAGCTGATGTCAGCACCTCCCGGAAGAGCATCCCATTATAGCTCTGCTATCCAAATGAATGAATAAATCTATTTCCCATGGGCAGTGGGAAACTTCATCAATGAACTTGGGGGTGGAAAGGAAGGGAGGGTCTTTAGGAAGTTCCTTAAAAAGTGTATTTAGTCATGATCTAACTGAGATGATCTCCAAGACGATCCCTGGAATATGACTTCTAGGGCTATTGGTACAACTTTGAGAAGCCTTTGAAGGGATTCTGAATGGTCCTTCAGTCTCAAGTTATCCTAACACTACTTCTTACAAGCTCTAAGATTGCAATATTTGAGACTTTCCTTTGGGTTTTATAGTACCAGAAGTCAAGGCCAAGAAAGTGGAATCTAGACTTTAGGTGCATTTTACTTGGACTGACCGGTGTTTTTACACAATTAATTGAATGCTATTTGGTGAGATATCCATTCTCCAGTTTCCTACACCACTCCTCTTATCTCACACTTCCAAATTTTCGTACAATTATGATACCTCCTTGACCCCTGAAGAAAATATCTCAGGTCCCTTCATGTCTGATAGGCCCATGACCTCCAGTCTTGAGAAGTTAGGTCTCAGCATAGCCTCCTAATATAATGCTAGTACATTGGAAGTCTGTGTTAATTTAACCTCTTTTTAGAAATTTCTGCCAGTATGCTGAAGGCAAGATGAAATGGAAATATTGCAGGAGTAAGAGGTAGTGTCTACAGATATAGATGATATGAGAGAAAGAAAAAGGGGGAAATATATGTCTTGGTAAAGATTCATTTCTATGTGGCATATATTGCTATATGATTTTTCCTAATGGAGAGTTGAGGGTGAGTGGAGGCCAGGAATCTAGTTGTAAGCTTTCTAGTCTCTTGTTTTAAAAACAAAGCAATGTCAGTCTATTGCTCACAGAACTTAGTAAAGTGGTTTAGGCGACTTGTCTGCCTATGGTCAACTTATCCTCAAGTGCTGTAGATTTTGGAGATACGAGAGTAGTCACTATTGACTAAAATTACAAGAATTCTGTGTAAATCAGAAAAACATAGGCTAAATATCACTGTCTCACAATCAATGAACAAAACAAACTCACCTCTGATGAAGCTAAAGAGATTCCCATGGAGACTTTCCTGCCTGCTATGGCAGCCACTCTGTGTACCAGGCAGTTACCTTCTCATAAGAGACACGATAAACTCTAAGATCTTCAAGGGAACCTGATACACCATCAAGTACACAAAGGCATGTACAAGTGTCTTTGTGTGAATAGAAACAATTCATATGAAATTGGAAAATAGATGCCCCACTGGCTCTTACCCTGCTCTCTTTTCTTGATCTTCCTCAGTATTCAGGCTATGATGATAATCAAATACATATAATAGTAGAGGTAGTAGCTAATATTTTCTGAGCTCTTATCATTTGTTAAGCATAATGCTTTACCCATTTGGTAATCTTCTGCCATAGGTGTTATTTTTGTCATTCCTATTTTATAGGTACAAAAACTGATTTGTGAGAGGTTAAATAAATTATCAAGGTTATTTTTTTACATAGCACAGCCAGGAATTGAACCCAGATCTGTCTTACACCAAAGCCTCTTGGGCTTTAACTTGCTGCATTGGACTGCTTCCCGTAGTGCTGCAGTCAGCTAGGCAAAGAATCTGTTCCACATATTTTCATTCCAGCATAGTACTAGGCACTAGCTATTGTTCTCCTAACAGAGGACTGGCATTTTCAATACTTTTGAGTGGGAAAGATTCTCTGAAGTTGAATCTTCTATCCAATGAAGATGTTTTATTAAAGTTCTAGTGGACGATCACTAAGCCTCTGCTTGACATACCTAAGTAATGAGGAGTTTACTACTTATTACCTCCTTGCTGGCTAAGAGCTGATATGAATTTTCCCATGGTAGTCCTGAAAATATTTTTAGCAAGTTATCACTCTCTCCCCAAGTTTTCTATCCTTCATTCTGAGCATTCCCAATTTCTTCTGCCACTTCTCCTATTTTCAGATATTTCTTACAGTGTCTGTTTATTCATTCATTCATTCAAAGATCTATTGAGCACCTATTATGTGCCAAGTACTAAAGAGATACAGTGGTGGATTCCTTTTTTCCACAGAACTAATTATAAGGGGTCATGAAAACAAGGAAAGAAATTTCAATTTATCATTTTGATTATTTTTCTTTAAATGAGTCACAAGGAGTGATAAGTAAGGGCAAAGTTTAATTCAAATGACCAGAGGAAAAGAGAACTGGGGATAATACAACCCTTTCAGTGGTTGTATATTTCCTACTCTGTGCATATGTTATATCTTTTCTGGGTAAAAAGATTTTAATCACTCTTAAGATATTTGCATCAGTTAGCTATTACTGCATAACAAACCATCCCAAAACTTAATGGTTTAAAACAACAAACATTATTATTTTTCATGAGTCTGTAGATTGGCTAGGCAGCTCTGCTGATCAGGGACAGGTTTGAGTGATCTCAGTCGGCTTTGATCATGTATCTTCAGTCATCTTGTAGGTCACTTTAGGCCTTGTCTAAGACTGATAGCAATCCTTCACATGGTCTCTCAATCTCTATCAGTCTAGCCTGGGCACGTTCTCATGGAGAGTCAGGGTTTCAAGAGAGAAGAGAAGTGTGTAAAGAGCCCAAGCTCTGAATTGGCACATTGTTGCATCCGTTGCATTCTATTGACCAAAATAAGTCAGAAGGCCAGCTCAGATTTAATGAATGAGAAAGTAGATTCCATCACTTTCTCATTCAAAATCACCTGCCAAGGGCATGAATATAGGGAGGGCTGGAGAAGTGAGCCTTTTGTTTTTTGCAATAAATCTACCATAATGTTAGATTAAGATGTTCTTAAAAGCAAAAACTACAGGTTACATTTTCCCTGATTCCAACCAAGAGGAAAAAAACACCTTGTTTAGGAAGCAATTAATCCAGCTGTGACCTTATATTTCTCTTCATTCAGGATCTGGGGGCAGAGTTATTCTGTGTCACAGCCCTGGACACTGCTGCCCGATACCAAATAGAGTTTGATTAGAATGCTGCAGCTGCCCCTAGAAAGATCTACTGAGCAGCAGGGAAGCCCAACGAGGCTTAACACTTCTTTTTCTCATATTCTGAAGTCTTACACATGGACAGAGAAGATAGTGAGTCATTTAGATGACAAGATTTAAGGAGCACCAGGAAAGTCACGTGGCTCCAAAAGTCTAGTGTGCAGTACATCAGGGCTGTGCCAGGACAGCCTTCATATCTTGACCTTATAGTGTTAGAAATTTTACTATTTGAGATTCATTTCTAGTCCTCTTCATTCTGAATTAATGGAGCCAATTGTTTACCAGATGACCTGAAGAACCAGGAGAAGGAGAACACTGGGAACCTAGGGGAAGAAGCAACATAGACAACTTTGCAGAATTATTTAGATGGAGTAGCTCTTGATCCTGGTTGTGTATAAGACTTACCAAAAGAGACTTAAAGAAAATGTCAGTGCTCATGTACCAGTTCCCAGAGATTCTGATTTAATTGGTCTGGATTGAGCCCAGATAAATATTTTTTAAAAGCACCCCAAGTGATTTTAATATTCACCTAGAGTTGAGAACTAGCTGACTTAGACTCATTTCATTTAAGCATCAGTTATATTGAGACATATTGCTGTTTCTTGTCAATCCTCCTTCCTAACCTGGAGTGATGACAAATTCTGGTCCTAGCTAGATAAACTAAGTGCTTACCTCACTGGAATAGACACCCAAAGTTTACTTTCCATTTACCAGGCTCTCACATTTTCTTGCATGTAACTCCTCAGATTTACAGTCTATAAAGCAAGGGTCAATACATTATCCAGTTTAATCTTCGCCACAACTCTGTATGAGATGAGCATCATTATTCTCATATTATTTCCATGAAGAAACTGAGGTTAAGGGAGGTAAAGAGATTTTCATAGGGTCACAAAGCTAGTAAACAAGATATTTGTGATTTAAACCCAGGAAAGGAGAAGAGCCATCAGTATGTGGATCATAAAATGTGTGCTTTTATTCATTCATGCCAAGATAGCCACAGAAGATTTTATGCAAACATCCATTAAGGGGATGCCAGTGTACAGTGCTTTAGAATACACCAGGACAACTCCCTATTCTCAAATATTTCCCTTAGTCATCTGTTCTGAAACTTGAAATCCTCACCACTAGAGATTAACAGAATCGAACCATACAACTTAAGGAACAGCAGTTTTTTTTAGCATTCACTGGTTTATCCCTATCAGTTGTGAGAAAGGTGATAGGCATTTTGTTACTGATAATGATTTATTGTTAATTGTTATCATTAATAAATTGAATGAATAGTTAACATACCAAATGAAATAACTGTTTTTTATACATCAGAGCAGACTCAAGGCTTTCTCTATAGAAATATCACTCTTGTTTGTATTTCTACATTTTTCTTGGGTCACAAATCAGCATTTGAGTGACACACAAATGTATGAGTGCTAGTAAACAGTATCTACCATGAATTTGGTGGCAAAAAAAAAAATGTCTTTAAAATTTTCTGGTCTGGTGATTCTCATCTCGGGAAAATATGTGTGTGGCAGGAAGAAAATCCCAGGGGTGGTGGTGTTTCAGATTGTATGATTTTTGCAAACTATCTCCCCTCACATTGTTATAAACTCCTCTTCTCATTGAAGCATGACAACTTCCATTGACAATAACCAATCTGGTTCAATTTACACATGGGGGTGGGGCCTTATCCAAACCCATAAAGCAATTTAGTGGCAAAGACAACACAACTCAGATCCCCTCCGGGATTCTTTTTGCAATACCAACTGTTCTATTAAAACACAAATTACCCTGAGAGGATACATCACATTTCATACATCAGAGTTAAAATCAATTTGTAGTGTATTTTGAAATCAAGGAGTGTGATCCCTCCAGCTTTGTTCTTTTTTCTCAGGATTCCTTTGGCTATTCAGAGTCTTTTGTTGTTCCACATAAATTTTAGGATTCTTTGTTCTATTTCTGTGAAAAATGTCATGGCAACTTTGATAGGTATTGCATTGAATGTATAGATTGCCCTAGGAAGTATGGAAATCTTAACTATGTTAATTATTCCAATCCAAGAGCATGGAATATCTTTCCATTTCTTTGTGTCTTCTTCAATTTCTTTCAACAATGTTTTATAGTTTTCAGTGTACAGATCTTTCACCTCTTTGGTTAAGTTTATTTCTAGGTATTTTATTCTTTGTGTTGCAATTGTAAATGGGATTGTATTCATAATTTCTCTTTCTGCTACTTCATTGTTAATGTATAGAAAAGCAACTGATTTTTGTATGTTGATTCTGTATCCTGCAAATTTGCTGTATTCATCTATAATTCCTAAAAGTTTTTTGGTGGGTTCTTTAGTGTTTTCTATATATAAAATCATGTCATCTGCAAATAGTGACAGTTTCACTTCTTCCTTTCTAATTTGGATCCCTTTTATCTCTTTTTCTTGCCTGATTGCTCTGGCTGGGACTTAGACAGACACGCAGATCAATGAAATAGAATTGAGAGCCCAGAAATAAACCCACACATCTATGGACAGCTAATTTTCGACAAAGGAGCCCAGAACACACAATAGAGAAAGGAAAGTCTCTTCAACAAATGATGTTGGGAAAATTGGACAGCCACATGCAAAAAAATGAAAGTAGACCATTATCTTACACCATACACAAAAATTAACTAAAAATGGATTAAAGACTTGAATGTAAGACCTGAAACCATGAAAGTTTTAGAAGAAAACATAGGCAGTACACTCTTTGACATCAGTCTTCACGACATATTTTCAAGTACCATGTCTGACCGGGAAAGAGAAGCAATGGAAAAAATAAACAAATGGGACTACATCAAACTAAAAAGCTTCTGCACGGCAAAGGAAACCATCAACAAAACAAAAAGACAACCTAACAATTGGGAGAAGATATTTGCAAACCATACATCTGATAAGGGGTTGATCTCCAAAATATATAAAGAACTCATGCATGTCAACAACCAAAAAACTAACAACCTAATTAAAAAATGGGTAAAAGACCTGAACAGACATTTCTCCAAAGAAGATATACAGATGGCCAACAGGCACATGAAAAGATGTTCAATATCATTAACTGTCAGGGAAATGCAAATCAAAACTACAATGAGATATCACCTCACACCCATCAGAAGGGCTATAATTAACAAGACAGGAAACAAGTGTTGGAGAGGATGTAGAGAGAAGGGAACTCTCCTACATTGCTAGTGGGAGCACAAACTGGTGCAGCTACCATAAAAAACAGTATGGAGACTCCTCAAAAAATTAAAGATAGAACTACCATATGATCCACCTATTCTGCTGCTGGGTATTTATCCAAAGAACATGAAAACACCAATGCATAAATATACATGCACCATGCATTCATTGCAGCATTATTCACAATAGCCAAAACTTGGAAGCAACCTAAGTGCCCATCAAGGGACAAATGGGTAAAGAAGATGTTGTATATATACACAATGGACTATTACTCAGCCATAAGAAATGATGAAATCCAGCCATTTGTAACAACTTGAATGGACATTGAGGGTATTGCACTAAGTGAAATAAGTCAGAGGGAGAAGGTCAAATAGTGTATGATCTCCATCATAAGTAGAAGATAAAAACAACAACAAACAAACACATAGAGACAGAGATTGGATTAGTGGTTACCAGAGGGGAAGAGGGGAGGGAGGGGGGTGAAAGGGATGATTAGGCACATGTGTGTGGTGATGGATTGTAATTAGTTTTTGGGTGGTGAACATGGGAACATGATGTAATCCATGCAGAAATAGAAGTATAATGATGTACACCTGAAATTTATACAATGTTATAAACCAATGGTACCACAATAAAATTTAAAAAATAAATAAAAATAAACAAAAAATCAACTTGAATGAATTACTTTAGATACAGAAAGAGGACAATAAAAATATTTTCCTATATGAGGGTATGTTTAGGAAAAGTAGTAATAAGAGATTGACAGAAGAAAAGAGCAAAGAAAGCTAAGAAGACAAGCTTAGCATAATTCTGTAGATTCTTCCCTGCATTCAGGTGTGGATTTTGGTCTGCCACTTAACATTGTCTGGAAGTACCACCACTTCCACTCTCAGATACTCTTAAAATAAGCAAGGAATAATAGAACACATATATAAATTTTCAATCTTTCTCTATAGTGAAATTATAGATATTAATTGAGGTCTACAACACAAGGGCCTTAGAACTTCAAAAGGAAAGTGATTCACTTCGTGCTTGAATATATTTCTGCTCAAAAAGACTGCAGATCTCAGAGTTAACCTCTGTTTTAGCCCAAGGAGGCGGTGACAGTTGCTATACTAAGTACTTTTGTTTTTAGTGAGTAAAAGAGTGAAATGAATAAATCGTTTCATTAAAATGCATGCAAATGGTAGTGCTTATTTTACTGCAGCCCTGAGCTACAGAACTTTTTGCACCTTCCTTTGTAAATGTCTTTATGGTTATGACTTCATTATATTTAAATGCATGGGTTGCTCATCCTTATTTATGAATTGGACTTGGTAAGTCCCCTTAGGGTTGCATATGCCTAGAATGCACTATGGTGAGATGTCTAAGTGGCACATGGAGGGTCACTACCAAAACCCATAGATAATTAAAATAGAAATACTCCTGAAAACTGCTTCATTGTATCCAGTCTGCCAAATTGCCCAAAGAGTGTCTTTTCATGCAGTGAGTATTTAATAAGTACAGTGCCTTACAGAAAGGTAAATACACAATCACTTTCCAAAGTAGTAAACTAAGTGCATCATACTTACTATATCCAAAATAAGTTTTTAAATTATTTCCGAGATTTAAGGTTGGTGCCATCTTCCTGTGGTGGTAACCTGAGGTTCTGATGGTTTGATGTAGAAACGGTGAGTGACTGGTCATTTCAAGGATTACTCCTTTCCCTCAAATGGTTTTTAATATCATCTACTTTGGAGTTTTCCATTTGTTTCCCTCTATTCCCTTTGTGCATCCCATGTGCCCCATTCCCCTCTTGTATCTGGGACATTGTTGGGTATTTTGTAGACACTCAGCAAATGTTTACTGACTGAGGAGAGGAAGGAAGCAAAGAAGGAAGGAAGGAAGGGAGGGAAGAAAGAAGGTAAATGGGAAGAAAAAGAGAGGGTGAGGAAGGGGCAAAAACCCCTTCCATATTATAAGTTTGTAAAATCATTATTAGCTGTTTATATATAATAACTTGGTAGCAATTTTGGAAAAGTTTTACTCTACTGAATTAACATTTAAGAAGGAAGACTCAAAACTGGTGTTTCAATATGACCACTACCACTTTTATTGTTGTATCATATATTGATAAATAAAAAACCTCACTTACAACATTCTTTAGTTAATTTGTGTTTATCTTACAGGAGGATTATAAAATTTAAAGTATATATTAATAGTCAGTTGTTCATTTTTACATTTAAATTTTTGAACTTCTCATTTTAAAATAATTTCAGAATTACAAAAATGTTGCAAAATACTGCAAGAACATACATACATGTTTCACCTGGATTCCCCAAATGTCATCAACATTTTACTATGTTTGCTTTATCCTTCTCTCTCTGAGTATGTCTGTATGTATATACGTATATACATACATATACATATTTATTTTTTCTGAACCATTTGAGAGTAAATTGTAGATGTGATGTTCCTTTAACTTTAAATATTCCACAGAGATAACATCATATTCAAATGTGAAAAACTGAAAGCTTTTACTCTAAAATCACAAACAAGACAAGGGTGCCCACTCTCACTACTCCTATTCAATATAGTACTGGAAGTTCTAGCTAAAGCAATTAGGAAAGAATAAGAAAGAAAAGACATCCAAATGGGAAAAGAAGAAGTAAAACTGTCTCTCTTTGCAGGGTAAATGTTATTATATGTAAAAAATCATAAAGACCACAAAAAACTGTTATAACTAATAAACGAATTCAGTCAAGTTGCAAGATACGAAATTAACATAAAAAATCAGTTACATTTCTATACCCTAACAACCAACTATCTGAATAAGATATAGAGAAAAAAATTCCATTTACAATAGCATCAAAAACAATAAACTACTTAGGAATAAATTTGACCAAGGATATAAAAGACCTGTACATTGAAAACTATAAGACATTGATGAAAGAAGTTGAAGAAGACACAACTAAATGGAAAAATATCCCATGTTCATGGATTGGAAGAATTAATATTGTTAAAATATTAATCCTACCCAAAGTCATCTATAGATTCAATGAAATCCCTATCAAGATTCTGATAGCGTTTTTCACAGAAATAGAAAAAGCGATCCTAAAATTTGTATGGAACTTCAGAAGGTCCTGAATACCCAAATCAATCTTGAAAAAGAAGAGCAAAGCTGGAGGCATCACATTTCCTGATTTTAACCTATACTACAAAGCTATAGTCATTAAAATATTGTGGCACTGGCATGAAAACAGACAAATAGACTAATGGAATAGAATCACAAGCCCAGAAATAAACCCATACATATACAATCAACCAATATTTGACGAGAGAGCCAAGCATACTCAATAAGGGAAAAGATAGTCTGTTCAACAAATGGTGTTCAGAAAATTGGATATTCACACGCAAAAGAATGAAACTGGACCCTATCTTACACCAGTAACAAAAATTAACTCAAAATAAATTAGATATCAAAAAAACACCTGAAACCATAAAATCTCTAGAACAAAACAGACAAAAAGCTCCTTGGCATTGGTCTTGGCAATGATTTTTTTGGATATGATGCAAAAGTACAAAAGCAAAAATTAACAAGTGGGACTATATCAAACTGAAAAGTTTCTGACAGCAAAAGAAACAATCAACAAAATGAAGAGACAACCTACAGAATGGGAGAAAATATTTGCAAACCATTTATCAGATATGAGGTTAATATCCAAAATGGATAAGTAACACATGCAATTCAATAGCAAAAAGACTAATAATAGTATTTAAAAATGGGTAAAAGGAGCCAGCCCTGATGGCCTAGTGGTTAAAGTTTGGCACTCACTGCTTCAGTGGCCAGGTTTGCTTCCTGTCACGGAACCACATGCCCATCTGTCAGTTGCCATGCTGTGGCAGCAACTCACATAGAAGAATTAGAACAACTTACAACTCGGATATACAACCATGCACTGGGCTTTTGGGGAGGAAAAAAAAAGAAAAGAAAAAAATGGGGAAAAGACCTGACTAGACATTTTTCCAAAGATGACATCCAAATGGTCAACGGATATATGAAAATAAGCTCGATATCACAAATCATCAGGGAAATACAGATCAAAACCAAAATGAAATATCACCTCACACATGTTAGGGTGGCTATTATCTAAAAGACAAGAGATAAAAAGTGCTGGTGAGGATGTGGAGGAAAGGGAATACTTGAGCACTGTTGGTGAGAATGTAAATTGTTATATCCACTATGGAAAACTGTATGGAGGTTCCTAACGAAATTAAAAAATAGGACTACAATATGATCCAACAATCCCACTTCTGGATATATATCTGAGGAAAATGAAATCACTATCTTGAAGAGATATCTGCACCCCAATGTTCATTGCAGCATTACTCATAATAGACAAGAAAGACTTGGAAACATTCTAAGTTTCCATCAGTGGATGAATGGATAAAAAAATGTGAGATAGATAGAGATAGATATAGATATAGATAATTTGAATATTATTCAGCCATAAGAAGGAAATCCTGCCATTTGTGACAACATGGATGGACCTCAAAAGTATTATGCTAAGTGAAATAAGTCAGAGAAAGACAAATACTGTATGATCTCATTTATACGTGGAATAAAAAAAAAAGCTAAACTCCTAGAAACAGAGAGTAGAATTGTTTTCCTAAAACCAAAAGGGTTCTCTTACATAAGAATAATATAATGATCAAAATCAGAAAACTAATATTGATATATTCTATAGTGATATAAGTAAATAAAAGAATAAACAAACAAGTACATGGGATAGAAAGAAAAATTTTCTTATAGTAGAATTCCAACTAATAAATGTAGAAGAAATAAGGGAATTAGAAAATCACCATTTGGTAACCACTATAGTAATACTTGTTCGAGGCAAGAATCATCAACAGATGTTAAAACTATCGAGTGAAAGTATGATGAAAAACAGGATATTCTCATGGTCTCAAAGTATCTCTCCATAAGACACTTACTAGCAACAAAGGTCAAAATAGTAATTACAGTGAAGAACCCCTGCAGAAATCAGTTTAACCAAGTGATGAAAGTTACAATCACCAGCAATAGGACGGGTAGATATCATGTGTCCCCTTCATGATTTTATGATGCACTTAGAAAGACACACTATCAGTTTTGTAGTATTTCTGCCAAAAATACATAAGCTGAATCTCATTATGAGGAATCCCTAGGCGAACTCAAATTGAGAGACTTTCTACAAAAACTGTCCTGAACTCATTTAAAATGTCAATGTCATGAAAGACAAAGAAAGGCCAGGGTTCTAGATCAAAGAACATTAAAGAGATAATGACAACTAAAAGCAATGCATGATCCAGGATTTTCTGTTGGTAGGAAGGACATTATTGAGGCAATAATATCTTGACTTTTTCTTTTGAGTTCACCTTATTATTTTTACAATATTATTTTAATGCCTACAGATTGGAATACTCCCCCCAATAACCTTTCTTTCTCTATTTCTTTCCCTAATGTCAAAGCATTACAGGTGGTAACTTCAACCTTCACACCTAAGAAATATGAATTGGTTTTGTTAAATTGAGAGTTAATTGTTTGAGTTATCTTGGAATAGGCTGCCTATTTTTCAGAATACCGAGCATATGAAAATTTCAAAGGCAATTTGGTATGCAATAAATCCCTCACATTGCAGTGGAAAAGTAAGCAGTGACATTATTGTTATTTGAAGGGCAACAATGAGTTGACCAATGCCCGACTTCTTGCTACTTCCATTGGCTGATATTTGAAATGCTACCAGAAACATTTTTTCTTTTAGTTTAAGAGGAATCGCATTCAAATGTTAGACATCTAATTCTCAATTCCTTGTAACCTTAATACAAATGAAGGCAGTGACCATGAATAGGGCTTGAAGAGAAGGGAAAGAAATAATTAATGACTCTGAGCACCTGAATAGAACGTGTTGAGGAGATAATGCAGCTGAGGATATAGGAGCAAAGAAGCATCAAGGGCTCAGTCATCAAATTTTGTAGATGTCTTATTTATCCCAAGAAGGGCCCTGTCTTTGGAGCAGTAGGGACACATAGTTCATTAGTTTAAGTTTTCAGGTAGTCTGAGAATCCCTAATGAAACAAGAACTATAAGGAAACTACAAATAGCTAGGATGCAGTAATTTCATTTTATAACTCTAAAATAGAGGATGGTATTTGCCTTATGGTTAAACTATAGTGGATTGAATTAACTCAGGTCACAACTTTAGTGTTGCTTTTTAAATCAGTTGTATTTCTTAATACAGTGTTTTTCCATGTGGGAATCTCATGACAACCAGATTTCTATCTTTGATGTACTTATTAAACTCAATAAGTGGTCTAATGCAAACAATCGATATTTAATTAACATATTATCACTTGACTAAATTTTAATTAAATACTCATTTAAAACATCTGAAATGTTATCATTTAAGTTAATGTCAATTTGCTTCTTTATAAATGTTCTTAAACTTTATGCTGTTTGACAATGAAATACAGATTCATTAAGGCCTAGCATAGCAATACATTTTACAATAGTTTATAAGACATTGAGTGATCATTGATAATAATAAGAGTAATATAATAGCATCGTTTTTTGATTTATATATCAGGTGAAATTTTGCTACAAGATACAGTTTCATAGGTGTATAAAGAATATAATTAAAGAAACTATCTTAAACTGTATTTCATGTTTTGGCATTGTACGATTCAACTTCAATAGCCACCACACTGTTTTCTCTTCTTATAGTGTTTTGCTTTTTAAATCTACAATGTTCAAATAAATTCATTTCTTTATTCACTTACTCGTTTTTACCAGTTTTTATTTTGTATCTATTAAGCACAAGGGACCATGCTCAGTGTTGTGTAGGATACAGAAATGAGCAGGGCACGTCTTAGGAGTATGTAATTTAGTAGGGGAAATGTGATGAGACTAAGAAGAACTAAAAGTGACTCAAGGCAGTAAAAACTAAGTTTAATTTGTTTAATGTTATGTTGTATGTTTAATGAAGAGAAAGAAGAATTTGACCTCCAATATCCACACCAAACCTTTGATTCAACAACTACCTAGTTGAGAAAATTAGGGGAGCCACTTGCAGGAGAAGGCTTTTGAGTTACTCCTGGAAGTGTGGATATTATTTCAGCAGGCATTCTTGGAGTGGAAAGCAGTCCAAGCACTGGGTTCAGTATGAACCAAGATACTGTGGTAGAAAAGTTAGAGGTTGGTTTGAGGTAGATAAAGTTGTCAAGTTTGACTGTAGTAGACAATTATAGAGGAGTAGTAGGAAAGAAGACTAGAAAACTGCCTAAACTATGGCAAATATAACTGAGAGTGAAACACATCTCTCATATTATTTGTACCATTTGCTGAAATACCCATATTTTGTGTCAATTCCTTTGTATTAAATACTTGTAAAATCTCAAAATTTTACCTAGGATGTAACACACTAAGATAATTTACTATTTCATGTCTTTTGTTTCCTTGTTCATTTTCTATCTAGTTGTACTATCCATTATTGAAAGTGGAGTAGTGAAGGCTCCTACTGTTATTGTTGAATTGTCTATTCCTCCCTTTAATTCTGACAGTTTTTGTTTTATGTATTTTGGTGCATATATGTTTATAATTGTGTGTCTTCCTGGTGGATTGACCCTTTTATCACTATAAAATGTCCTTTTCTCTAGTAAATTTTTTTTGTCTTAAAGTCTATTTTGTCTGATAATAGTATAGCCACTCCAGCTCTGTTTTGGTTACTCTTTCTATGGTATAACTTTTTTCGTCCTTTTACCTTCAACCTATTTGTGTCTTTCTTTGAATCTAAAGTTTGTCTCTTGTAGAAAAGCATAGTTAGATGATATTTTTAATCCATTCTGCCAATCTTTGCCTTTTGATTGGAATGTTGAATCCATTTACACTTAATGTAATTATGGATAAGGTAAAGATTACCTCTGCCATTTTGCTGTTTGATTTCTATACAAATTTCTTACAATACAATATCTTATTTCCTTTTTTGTTCTTCTATTCCTGCATTACTGCCTTTTTTTGTGTTTGCCTAGGGTTGTCTTAATTTCTCTCCCATTTTTGAAGGATAGTTTTGCTGGTTGATGGTCTTTTCCTTTTGGAACTTTAAATGTGTCAACTTACTGCCTTCTGACCTCCATGGTTTCTGAGGAGAAATCAACAGTTAATCTTATTAAAGTTTAACTCCCTTGTATGTGATGAGTCATTTCTCTCTTGCTGCTTTCAAGATTCTCTACTTGTCTTTGACTTTTGACAGTTTGATTATGACATGCCTAGTTATGGATTGCCTTTGAGTTTATTCGACTTAAAGGTCATTGAACTTCTTAAATGTGCAATGTTTTTCATCAAATTTGGAAGTTTTCAACCATGTTTTCTTTATATATTCTTTCTTCCCCTTTCTCTCCTCTCCTTCTTGGACTCCCATTATGCATGTGTTAGTATGCTTGATGGTATCCTACAGGTTACTGATGATCTGTTTCTTTTCCTTTTCATTGTTCTTAATGTTCCTCAGATTGAATAATCTCAAATTGACTTATTTCTAACTTCATTGATTCTTTCTTCATAACAGTCCAAATCTGCTGATGATTCCCTCTAGGGAATTTTTTATTTCAGTTATTGTGCTTTTCAATTCCAGAAATTCCTGGTTTTTTAATATATATATGATTTCTTCCTCATTAGTGATATTCTTTATTTGGGGAGACATTACTTTTATACCTTCCTTTAATTTTTTGATATGCTTTCCTCTAGTTTTTTGAATATATTTATAATAATTGATTGAAAATTTATATCAAGTAAATCCAATATATAGTCTTCTTCAGGGAATTCCTATTGATTTTTTTTCCCTGTTTCTTTGAGTGTCTTGTAACTTATTTTGAAAAGTGGACATTTAAAATAATATAATGTAGCAACTTTGGAAATCAGATTTCCTCCACCCAGTTTGCTACAGTTGGTGTCATTGTTGTTGGTTTTTGCTTGTTTGGTGACTTAAATATTTCCTTGGTTAGTTTAGTGGTCAGCAAATGACTGTTCAGAAATTTTGGTAATGCCTTGAACCAATACATCTTCTATCTTTTGCCAAAGGAATTTGTATGTGTTGGGCACAACTTTAATGCTCAGGGAGTAGACAACACTATCTTAGACTTTAGTTCCTGTTTTCCCAGGCCTCAAAGTCAACCAGGGGTGAAACATTAGGGCTTTCTCAGGTCTTTCTTGGGCATGTGCAAAGTGCTTCACACGCTCATGGTTTCTAGATTCTTAGAACTATGTCAGAGCTTTGTAAAACCTCCCAAGGACATCTCATTCCCTAGATCTTACGTTTTAAGTTTTCTGGTAGGCTCTTATTTGCCCGAACTCATATTGCTGCCTCTGGTAGCTGCGATGTTAAATAATTACTGCTGATTCTTTTCAATAAATGCCCTAGGAGTAGGACTTTCCTCACTGATTGAGCTCTAAGTCAGGTCAAATAATTACAAGCTCCATGTGAATGGAGCTTTTCTAGCGAATTGCCAGACAGGTCAAATAGTGACAATGCTCTGGAGATGGGACTTTTTGAGGAGCTTTAATTTTGGTCTGCTCCTCTTTGGTGATTTCTCGTAGCTGGTTTGCAAGTTATTGGTCTGTCCAACCGGTTACCATGGTCGAGACACTGCTGGTTTTCAAGACTATCATGAAGTTGGAGAGCGTGTGCTATTATTCCTGACATTGAGTAGTTTTTTTTGAGTAAATGCTCCTTGGATTTTTCAAAGCCTTTGGTTAATTTTCCAAGTTCTGAAAAAGTTGATTTGACATTTTTTTTTCCAGCAATCTCGTTGCTTTAATGGGGGAGTGGATTTTCTTAGGTTCTTACACTGCCATTAAGGATGTCTCACCTATATAATTTACTACATAAAATCTTATCACTGATTGAACTTGTATATGAAGGAATTATCAAAGGAGAATTTCAATGCACGATGTGGAATATTGTACAATAAAACATAACAGTTTAACTGTGGTATCAATTCTAAGGGCTGCAGTTCAAAAAACCAGGAAATAAGAGGGATAGTACTACTCAGGGCAAATGTATAGGAATCAATAATATTTAAAAGATAAGTAGATGGGAGGGCTGAGTCAAGATGGCAGCGTAGGCAGACTCGGAACTCACCTCATCCCATGGACACAGCCAATTTACAACTACTCGTGGAAAAATGACCCCTGAGACAGAATTGAAAACTGCATAAGAGGAACTCCTGCAACAACGGACAATCCTAACTGAGGTAGAAGAGGCAGAGACTCCCTTCTGGAGAGGAAAAATGCCACCTTCACAAGCCACCAGCTTCACGGCCGCTGGGAGCAGCTCACAGGTACGCAGCCTCCCTGGAGGTGCGGGGCCCTGAGCCAGGGAGCGCCCCCGCTGTGGGCATGTTGTGGACCCAGCACAATCGAGACCAGTGGCATAATATCTGACTTTGCCTGCTACTAAAACACTGGGGAGGACCCCCAGAAAACCCGGTTCACAAAGAAACTAAAACAGGCTCTTAAAGAGCCCACACGCAAACTCACCCGTTTCAGAAAGCATCCTAAAATCACCAGAAAGAAAGGTGCACAGTGCTGTGGTGAAAAGAGACTTACCTAATAGGCCCTGAGTGCATCTCGGTGAAGGGTGAGACCTCTCCAGGGACTGGGACATTGGTGGCGGCCATTGTTGTGGCCCGGTGTGGGCGTGCTGACACAGATGCCAT
Organism: Diceros bicornis minor; assembly: GCF_020826845.1. NCBI lineage: Eukaryota > Metazoa > Chordata > Mammalia > Perissodactyla > Rhinocerotidae > Diceros > Diceros bicornis. The sequence goes on along the minus strand of NC_080781.1, from coordinate 75,073,672 downwards.
TGGAGTTCTCCCTGAGGCCTGCTAGCCAAGGATCTGCCCCACCCGCTAGAGCACTGATTTAATCCAGCTCAGCCAGGGCAGGCAGCCCACCCTAGAGACTGGCCCCACCCAACAACAAGCCCTCAGGCAACTTGTGGGCCTGCATAGATTGGTGACTGGATTCTCTGCAACCTGGCAACTGAGCTGACTTGAGCAGGGCAAGGTGTGCACAAGGAGCGGGTGGAGAGTGTGGGGCTGTGGCGGAGTGTGTGGGGCTCCCACTGTGGAGAGACTGGGTCCACTTGGAGAGGTCGGGGTGCTCACACGGGGCAGGACTGTGTTGACTGTGTGTGTGGACCTGTGGGTGGCAGAGTTTGTCAGCTGCAGAAGACTTGTGCTTCTCAAAGACCCACATAGGAGGTTTGCCCCACCTTCCAAAGCCTGAAACGATTGGGTGCTCCTGTGCCTGAGGCCAGCCCCACTCAACTGTAGTCCTCAGAGAGCTGACAAGAGACCTAATAGGCTAGAGGCTTATAGTAATTGTAAGGCCCTGAGCCTGACAACATGCCACCCTGGGGGCCTACTCACTTAAAAGAAATACTGCAACACAAATATGGTATTAGAACTTGCAGCCAACTGTGCTGGGGCTCCCCACACCTGATAAAGAGACTGAAGCATCCACAACAGCTACAAGCAGCTGAGCATTACAACAGCTGGCCAGGAGCATAACTCAGCCTTCCTGGGCGCCTACAGGGAGAGCAAACAGGCCACAACAGAAGGACACATGTAGCCCACATAGGGGTCACCCCTGGAACATTGAGAACTGAGGGAAGCACACTGGAAGCCTCCTAAGGCATCACTTACATAAGGTCACCTATCCAAGAGCAGGAGACGTAAATGACCTACCTAATACATAGACACAAGCACAGGGAAAGAGGCAAAATGTGGAGGCAAAAAAATACATTCCAAGTAAGGGAACAGGACAAAACCCCAGAAAAGGAACTAAGTGAAACAGAAATGAGCAACCTACCCGACAGAGAGTTCAAACTAAGAGTGTTAAGGATGCTCACTGATCTGGGGAGAAGAATAGATGAACTCAGTGAGAATGTCAACAAAGAAATGGAAGATATAAAAAATAACCAATCAGAAATGAAGAATACAATGCTGGAAATGAAAAATTCATTAGAGGGACTCAAAAGCAGAGTAGAGGATACAGAAGAAGGGATCTGTGAGCTGGACGAAAGACTAGAAGAGATTACCCAAGCTGAACAGGTAAAAGAGAAAAGAATTAAAAAGAGTGAGGACAGTCTAAGGGACCTCTGGGACAACATCAAGCGCACTAACATCCGTGTTATAGGTGTCCTGGAAGGAGAAGAGCGAGACAAAGGGGCAGAGAATCTATTTCAGAAATAATAGATGAAAACTTCCTTAACCTAAGGAAGGAAACAGACATCCAGGTACAGGAAGCACAGAAAGCCCCAAACAAGATAAACCCAAAGAGGCCCACACCAAGACACATCATAATCAAAATGTCGAGAATTAAAGATAAAGAGAGAATCCTAAAAGCCGCAAGAGAATGTCAAGTTACATACAAAGGAAACCCCATAATGCTATCAGCTGACTTCTCAGCAGAAACCTTACAGGCTAGAAGAGAATGGCATGATATATTTAAAGTGCTAAAAGGAAAACACTTACAGCCAAGAATACTCTACCCAGGAAGGTTATCTTTCAAAATGGAAGGAGAGATCAAAATTTTCCCAGATAAGCAAAAATTAAAGGAGTTTGTCACCAAGAAACCAGTGCTACAAGAAATGTTAAAGGGACTGATTTAAGGGGAAAAGAGAAGACCACAAATAGGAAAAATTATCTATTTCCATGATTAGAATGTAATGGATACAAATACACAAAAAAGAGGTTAGATATGATATCAAAAACATAAAAGGAGGGAGGAAGGGAGTTAAGAGTACAGCTTTCAGACAGAGGTCAAACTAAAGTGACCATCAATTCTGTATAGAAGAAGGAAGGAACAGAGAAGGACTACTAAAACACTGAGAAAAAAAAAAAGTTAAAAAATGGCAGTAAGTACATACTTATCCATAGCTACTTTAAACATCAATGGACTAAATGCTCCAATTAAAAGGCATAGGGTGGCTGACTGGATAAAAAAAAAAGACCCATATATATGCTGCCTACAAGAGACACACTTCATACCTAAAGACACTCACAGACTGAAAGTGAAGGGATGGAAAAAGATATTCCATGCAAATGGCAATGAAAAGAAAGCTGGGGTAGCAGTACTCATATCAGACAAAATAGACTTTAACACAAAAACTGTAAAAAGAGACAAAGAAGGGCATTACATAATGATCAAGGGAACAATCCAACAAGAGGCTATAACACTTGTAAATATCTACGCACCCAATGTGGGTGCACCTAAATATATAAAGCAATTATTAACAGACATAAAAACAGAAATAGGCAGTAACACAATCATAGTAGGGGACTTTAACACTCCACTTACACCAACGCATAGATCATCCAAACAGAAGATCAATAAGGAAACATTGGCCTTAAACGACACACTAGAACAGATGGACCTAGTAGATATATACAGAGCATTCCATCTAAAATACACATTCTTTTCAAATGCACATGGAACATTCTACAGGATTGATCACATATTAGGCCACAAAACAAGTCTCCATAAATTTAAGAAGATTGAAATAATACCAATCATCTTTTCTGAACACAACGGTATGAAACTAGAAATCAACTATAGGAAGAAAATAAGAAAAGCCACAAATACATGGACATTAAACAAAATGCTACTGAACAACGACTGGGTTAACGAAGAAATCAAAGAAGAAATCAAAAAATACCTGGGGACAAATGAAAATGAAAATACGACATGCCTGATTTTATGGGATACAGCAAAAGTGGTTCTAAGAGGGAAGTTTATAGCGATACAGGCCTATCTCAACAAACAAGAAAAATCTCAAATAAACAATCTAACAATGCACCTAAAGGAACTGGAAAAAGAAGAACAAACAAAGTCCAAAATCAGTAGAAGAAGGGAAATGATAAAAATCAGAGCAGAAATAAAAGAAATAGAGACCAAAAAAAAATGGAAAAAATTAATAAAACCAAGAGCTGGTTCTTTGAAAAGATCAACAAAATTGACAAACCTTTAGCTAGACTCACCAAGAAAAAAAGAGAGAAGGCACAAATAATTAAAATCAGAAATGAAAGAGGAGAGGTTACAACAGACACCTGGGAAATACAAAAGATTATAAGAGAATACTATGAAAAGCTATATGTCAACCAATTCGACAATCTGGAAGAAATGGATAAATTCTTAGAATCATACAACCTTCCAAAACTGGATCAAGAAGTAGAGAATTTGAATAGACCAATCACCAGTAAGGAGATCGAAACAGTAATCACAAACCTCCCCAAAAATAAAAGTCCAGGACAAGGTGGCTTCCCTAGGGAATTCTACCAAACATTCAAAGAAGACTTAATACCTATCCTTCTCAAACTCTTCCAAAAAATCGAGGAGGAGGGAAGCTCCCTAACTCATTCTACCAAGCTGACATTACCCTGATACCAAAACCAGACAAGGACAACACAAAAAAAAAGAAAATTACAACCAATATCACTGACGAACATCGATGCAAAATTCTCAAGAAAATACTAGCAAATCACATACAACAATATGTTAAAAAGATTATACACCATGATCAAGTGGGATTTATTCCAGGGATGCAGGGATGGTTTAACATTTGCAAATCAATCAACATAATACACCACATTAATAAAATGAAGAATAAAAATCACATGATCATTTCAATAGATGCAGAGAAAGCATTTGACAAGATACAGCATTCATTTATGATAAAAACTCTGAATAAAATGGGTATAGAAGGAAAGTATCTCAACATAATAAAGACCATATATGAGAAACACACAGCTAATATCATCCTCAATGGTGAAAAACTGAAAGCCATCCCTCTAAGAACAGGAACCAGACAAGGATGCCCACTGTCACCACTCCTATTTAACATAGTACTGGAAGTCCTAGCCAGAGCAATCAGGCAAGAGAAAGAAAGAAAATGGATCCAAATTGGAAAGGAAGAAGTGAAACTGTCACTATTTGCAGATGACATGATTTTATATATAGAAAACCCTAAAGAATCCACCAGAAAACTTTTAGAAGTAATAAACGAATATGGTAAAGTTGCAGGATACAAAATCAACATACAAAAATCAGTTGCATTTCTGTACACTAACAACGAAGTAGCAGAAAGAGAAATTAAGAATACCATCCCATTTACAATTACAACAAAAAGAATAAAATACCTAGGAATAAACTTAACCAAAGAGGTGAAAGATCTGTACACCGAAAACTATAAAACATTTCTGAAAGAAATTGAAGAAGACACAAAGAAATGGCAAGATATTCCATGCTCTTGGATTGGAAGAATTAACATAGTTAAGATGTCCATACTTCCTAAAGCCATCTATACATTCAATGCAATCCCTATCAAAGTTCCAACAACATTTTTCACAGAAATAGAACAAAGAATCCTAAAATTTATATGGAACAACAAAAGCCCCTGAATAGCTAAAGGAATCCTGAGAAAAAAGAACAAAGCTGGAGGTATCACACTCCCTGATTTCAAAATATACTACAAAGCTATAGTAACCAAAACAGCATGGTACTGTCACAAAAACAGACACACAGATCAATGGAATAGAATCAAAAACCCAGAAATAAACCCACACATCTATGGACAGCTAATCTTTGACAAAGGAGCCAAGAACATACAATGGGGAAAAGACAGTCTCTTCCACAAATGGTGTTGGGAAAACTGGATAGCCATATGCAAAAAAATGAAAGTAGACCCTTACCTTACACCATACACAAAAATTAACTCCAAATGGATTAAAGACTTGAATGTAAGACCTGAAATTGTGAAACTTCTAGAAGAAAACATAGGCAGTACGCTCTTCGACATCGGTCTTAGCAACATCTTTTCAAACACCACGTCTGACCGGGCAAGAGAAACAATAGGAAAAATAAACAAATGGGACTACATCAAACTAAAAAGCTTCTGCACAGCAAAGGAAACCATCAACAAAACGAAAAGACAACCTAACAATTGGGAGAAGATATTTGCAAACCATACTTCTGAAAAGGGCTTAATCTCCAAAATATATAAAGAACTCATGTATCTCAACAACAAAAAAATACCAACCCAATTAAAATATGGGCAAAAGACCTGAACTGACATTTCTCCAAAGAAGATATACAGATGGCCAACAGACACATGAACAGATGTTCAAAATCACTAACTATCAGGGAAATGCAAATCAAAACTACAATGAGATATCACCTCTCGCACGTCAGAATGCCCATAATTAACAAGACAGGAAACAACATGTGTTGGAGAGGATGTGGAGAGAAGGGAACTCTCATACACTGCTGGTGGGAGTGCAAACTGGTGCAGGCACTATGGAAAACTGTATGGAGATTCCTCAAAAAATCAAGGAGAGAACTACCATATGATCCAGCTATTCCACTGTTGGGTATTTATCCAAAGAACTTGAAAACACCAATTTGTAAAGGTATATGCATGCCTGTGTTCATTGCAGCGTTATTCACAATAGCCAAGACTTGGAAGCAACCTAAGTGCCCATCAAGGGACGAATGGATAAAGAAGCTGTGGTATATATACACAATGGAATACTAATCAGCCATAAGAAACGCTGATATCCAGCCATTTGTGACAACATGGATGGACATTGAGGGTATAATGCAAAGTGAAATAAGTCAGAGGGAGAAGGTGAAATACCGTATGATTTCCTTCATTAAGTAGTAGATAATAACAACAATAAACAAACACATAGGGCCAGAGTTTGGATTGGTGGTTACCAGGGGGGAGGGGGGAGGGAAGAGGGTGAAAGGGATAATTCAGTACATGTGTGTGGTGATGGGTTATAATTAGTATTTTGGTGGTGAACATGATGTAATCTATGCAGAAATAGAAGTACAATGATGTACATCTGAAATTTTTACAATGTCATAAATCAATATTACTGCAATAAACAAAAAATTAAAAAAAAGAAGAAAAAAAAGATAATTATATGTTGAGGGGTGATCCATAACAAGAAGAAAAGTAAAAAGGGACAAATGAGGAGGGAATCCAAGAGTTGAAGAGGCAGCCTTGGAGGATAGCAATGAAGAGCATGGAAAACGTATCAAAAGAAGGAAATGCTGGACAAGGTGGGGGGAGGGTGAAACAGAAATGGCCTTTGAAATCAGCAGAAAAGTGGCTGCTTACAAGATACAATTTGAGGTTTATTGAGTTCTAGGCATGGTATATTTGTTGCCCGAGCAAAAGGATCTCTTCCAAACAACCTGACACTGTCACCATTTAGAAGACCTGGGTGTATAAGGCTTTCAAAATCATCCAGATTCCTTTATTAAGATACAAAGACTCCTATAATAAACAAGAAAGTGCTCATGTAAAGGGTCACATAAATAAGATCAAAGATTTTAGCTAAAAACTATAGTTAACATCTTAGGAGAATTAGGTAATAACTACTTAAAAAAATAACAAAACACTGAGGAGAATAAGGAGCCTATTTGGGCTTGGGGGAAGAACTGGCAATAGCAAAGACAGACAGTGCATAAAAGACCAATATTTCCCACAACAGTCTTGGCTGGAAACATAAAACTAAGAAGCACTAATCTTGTAATGATTGGTTAAGTAATATGTGGTAGTTAAGTGAGACTCAGAAAGCTCTAGGAGTTTAGACACTCTACACTGATTAAAAGGACATTGTCAAAGATGTTTAAAAAAACAAAATGAGAGTAAAAGGGTGAAATTATCCACTTGGTAGAGGAAGCAGTTATGTAAACTATCTCAACTGGGGTCTTTCTTTTCCTGATCCTTCAAGATATAAGCATAGAATTATTTCAGATAATTCTCATGATACCATTACAATTACATTTTTCATTTCTTAAGTTTATTCAAATTTATTCATTCATTACCCTCATCTAGATATTTATGGTTGTCAGTAGAATTGTTGTGAAAATTAGTGATATATGAATAAAGCATAGTGTCTGACATGTATATAGTAGGTACTTAATGGGAACTACTGTTATTATCAACCAATAAACCATTATCAATAAAGTATATAATTTACCCATGGGAAACTAGCTTGCTTAAGAAATAACTGTGACTAACATGTTGGGTGCTGGAGGGACTTCACAGTTATATAACACACATTTTCTACTCTAAAAGTTTGAAGTCTCTTTGGAGTAATAAGCCACATACAAAGTAAAGAAAGTAATTATAATATGATAAGTCTTTAAAGGTGATCCAGATAAGTTCTAGAATAGAAGTTCAAAGAAAAGACACTTTTAAATGGAGTGAGTATGGAAAAATTAAGCATTTACTGAGTATCTTGTATAGAAAACTAAAGAAATAGGGGTTCAAAGGGAGGAGAGGTCAATGGGCGCTATGCCCGCTCTGTGTTAGGCACTAGATGGAGTATAAAAGAAAACATGCTCTTGAGGTTTAGTAGAATTGTGCTATATTATGCCAGTCTCCTTAGGCTACTTACCACTATTGATAATAATAAAATGATGTATTAATTGCTTATTGCGTGCCAGGCCCTATTCTAAACCTTTTATATGAATTATCTCATTTAATTCTCAAAAGACCATTTATGGAAGGTACAATTATAAGTTTCATTTAGAGATAAGTCATGTGACAAACAGAAAAGTTAAGCAACTTGCCCAAGATCCCAAACTAATGGCAGGATTTTGAATCCAACTACTTTTATTTTCGAACTGTGGTGGCTGCATGTTGTTGTGATGCTAAAAACCATGCCACCGGTATTTCAAATACCAACAGTGTCACCTATGGTGGAGAGGTTTCAGCAGAGCTTCCAGACTAGACAGACTAGGGAGAAGGACCTGACCACCCACTTCTGAAAAAATTGGCCATAACACCCTATGAATAGCAGCAGAACATTGTCTGATATAGTGACAGAAGTTGAGAGGATGGAGCAAAAACACCAGGCAGGGTTCTACTGTGGTGTACACAGGGTCATTAGGAGTCAAAATTGACTTGATGATACTAACAACAAAACTGATTCCAGAGCCCACACTATATGTCACTTACATTTGCCATTCTACAAACTATAAACTTTCTTGGTTTAAGAACTTTGCCACACAATGGAATACTACTCAGCCATAAGAAATGATGAAATCCAGCCATTTGTGACAACGTGGATGGACATTGAGGGTATAATGCAAAGTGAAATAAGTCAGAAGGAGAAGGTCAAATACCGTATGATTTCCTTCATTAAGTACTAGATAATAACAACAATAAACAAACACATAGAGACAGAGATTGGATTGGTGGTTACCAGAGGGGAAGGGGGGAGGGAGGAGGGTGAAAGGGATAATTTGGTATGTGTGTGGTGATGGGTTGTAATTAGTATTTTGGTGGTGAACATGATGTAATCTATGCATAAATAGAAGCATAATGATGTACACCTGAAAATTTACAATGTTATAAACCAATGTTACTGCAATAAACAAAAAATTAAAAAAAAAAAAAAGAACTTTGCAAAAACTTTTTTTTTCTTTGAATGCCCATCCTCACAATATCCTCCTGTAGAAAAATCAAACTGTTTCTTTAAGGTTCTTCTCAAAATTGACAAGCAATTTTTAGATTCTTGAATGATATTACATTCTTCCTTTGCTTTTATGATTGTGGTGCATAATTAAGACTAAGATATAACTTTTCTGTGTTAATTTCTTCTTAAAATTAGAATCTGACTTATAGGATAATTGTAAGGATAAAATGAGGAAATACATGTAGAAAGCTTAACAATATGTTTGGTACACAGTAAGCTATTAGCAATTAATAATAAAACATTTTGGCTTTTTAATATTTTAAGAGAGCCACACATTAAAGTTGTACATAAACATATGTACATACACATTTCTACCTCCCACATTTGTAAATTCTTGCTAGGTAGACTTTGGGAAGTTTTTCTTCCTCTATCACTCTTAATACAATTATTTGCTCATAATATGTGTTTAGTAACATGTTGAATTGAATTACAGGTTAAAACAAATTTGAAGAATTATGGAGTAGTGGAAGGGATAAAATCCTATAGCTTTCAAGCCCACTGAAAAATACAGTTAAGTATCATTTCAATAGAAGAAACTATACCAACATGTAATAATTGCTAATAAAAGAAATAAAGAATATTTTCATTTATCAATAATCACATTCTTTTCTACAAAAAAACCCCTCCATATTGTCAAGAACAAAAACATATTCAAATAAAATGTTTATTCATATTGCTGGATTTATATAAACAATAAATTTTCCTTTCCTTTTATTCCCATAAAGCACTTGCCTTTTTTCCTCATAAGCTGTTCCTCTAGAGACCTTAACAGCTTTGTTAAACACATATTCTATAGATAAGCCATGGTCACGTAAAGTATTTTGAAACCTGGGCCTTTGAAAAACTGATTTTCAGGCTTTCATCATTATCATTTGGTCAATCATTTGTAGGTTGATCACTGAGCAGCCAGATATAACTGAGACTGATTGTTTAGATCAGCATAATAACTGAATAGAACTGACCCTTCGGTGGACAAGTAACTGCTTGGTAATTGACCTTTTGACATTTAGAAAGGAAAAATACATACATGTAGATTGATTTTGGTCAATTTAGTGTGCTGTACAGAAATAACTCTTGTCCCAGATTTAGATAACTCTTACAAGTAAAAAATGATTATCACTCATGGCCTCTTTTTAGCTCACTTATTTTCTTCTTATAATTAAATTTACTTAATTTATAAGACAGTAACTAGAAAGACAAAAAAATATCTCAATGGAGACCAAGAACTCAAATTTGAGTCTCAAAGGAAAACTCTTTTGTGGCAGTGAAAAGGACTTTGATTAGTATCTAGGAGAGTCATTGTGCTACTTACGCATTATTTTCTAGCTTGAACTTGAAATATATTTTGAGCATGCAATTTATAGAAATGATTGTCGCTGAGCTTAACCAAGACATGCATGCTATAATTTTACCATTTACATTCAATAAAATGATAGTAGAATTTATATATCAAATAATGCTAGATTATGATATTTAATTGCCAATAGAATACAGCTATCACCCAGGAGGCTAATGTGTTTGCATTAGTTGGTTGGGTCAACTGCTTAAAAAACTCAAATTGTAGAACTACTAGTAGATTGCATTACACAATTTAAATAAATACTGGCAATTTGTCAATGTCATCTCAGCTTCAACGTTTCCTTTGAAACGCCAGAAAACAGTAATTCCAACTAAACTGACCTTTTCTTTTTCAGAATGTGGTGACCTGAATTTTCTTGTTCTTACTAGATAATGCCTGTATGTCCTTTATAAATTCTCGTGAAGCATCTTTTAGGAAAGTGAAATAAGTAAACTTTAGAAGCAATGAAGAGTTTGTTGATAAATTCCAAATTATATTAAATACTGAAAATGATGGATTGCAGAGGTATGGCCTAACAATTGGATAAAAAACAAAATTTTAAAGTTATTTTAATAACTGACAGCATCACTGTGAATGGGAACTCTAACCAAAGCTATGCATATTTCACAAATTGACACATATTTTCAGATCAAAGTGCTTTTTTTTCTGTTTTGTTTTGGTTTTCACTATTGTCTAAGAAGTCTACAGTTGATACCATCTACTGGAATGTCAATGTAGTTATTTAGTTCACTTATTAAAACCATCCAAAATAAAATATCACTATAAAAGGATCGAGGGAACAAAGAAGCTGAGGGGTGACCTTAAACAGAGAGGACACATTAAAAAGATTGAGATTCTTCAATCCAGAAAGATGAGTGCTGATAAGGAAAGTGATCAAAGCCCACAAACCCACAAAGGATAGAAAGAGGAAAAACAGATTATTTCCTCAATGAAATCCTACTAAAGCAGAATGAAAGGGCTTCCTTTGCTGATTGAAAATGGGATATCTAGGGAAAATGAAAATATATGTTATTCTAACTAATAGAATAAATTTTATGAGACCCGTCATCTTGAGAGGTAATCATAGGCCGAGAAAATAATTTACAGAGAGGTTTTAGTTACCTAGTGATTGGGAGTGCATGCCCAGGAATGAGGAATTTATGGTTCAAGGCCTAGTTTTATTTGTTCCTTCAAAATTTATTTTTTGGCTGCCTTCTATGTGCTAGGCACTAGATATAAGACTTACCTTCATGGAACTTACTATTCAATAGAGGAGACAGACATTTAACAAAGAGTCAGCCAATTAATGTAAATTAATAATTTTTGAGTTGTTTTAAGTCTTTTGAAGAAAAAGTACAACTGTTTATGTTTATAGGAGAGTAAAGTAGCAGTGATGAGTTAAACCTGTGGGCTGAGGTTGAATTAAGGAAAGACCTTTCTGAGAAAATAATGTTTAAACTTAGACTTGAAAAATGAGTAGAAGTAATTTAAGCAGAGTAGGCAGGGAAAGCACTGCAGGCAAAGGAAAGTGTGTGTAGAGTCCTAAGATGAAAACGAAATTGGTTTTGTGGCCAACTTGAAAGCAAGCCACTGTAACTTGCGGTTAGTTCAAGAGGTGGAGAGTGAAGAGAAGGAGGATGCAGAAGGGGTCTGGGTGAATTTGGATAGGTTATTTAATCACTTTAAAACTCAGATTTTTTCTGGGGCCAGCCCTGTGGCATAGCAGTTAAATGCATGCGCTCTGCTGCTGGTGGCCCAGGTTCGGATCCCGGGCATGCACCGACGCACTGCTTGTCAGGCCATGCTGTGGCGGCATCCCACATAAAGTTGAAGAAGATTGGCATGGATGTTAGCTCAGCGCCAGTCTTCCTCAGCAAAAAAATAAAATAAAGTAAAATAAAACTCAGATTTTTTCAATAGCAAAAACTGGGGATAATAACAGTATTTACCTCCCAGTTGTTTGTGAGAAGTAAATGAAATCAAGTATGTGAAGCACTTGTTAGAATCTGGCAAATTAGTGCTCAGGATATGTTAGGTTTAGCTATTATTATCATTATTTGAGAAGCAATGTAGCCTTATATTTCCATCTTATGGTCATGCTCAAGTGAAAATGAAACTGGCTCTACCCCTAGGTAACGTTGGGCACGTCATTTAACCTCTTATAAACTCAGTTTCTCATCGGTAAAATAAAGATACTAATAGTATCTACTTCATGGGGTTGTTTTGAAGCTGTATTCAGCTAAAAGTAATGTGGCACATAATAAGTACCAAATACATGTTAGCCATAATAGGAAACCAACTGAAGAAGTTTGGGGAACGTTTCTAACTTTGAGATCTATATCCAGGAGGGCAGCTTTGCCCTCCAACACAGTATCTCTTCACTGTGAGCTTGAAAAAAAATCATAGGGCTGAGTTACTTGTCTCTTATCAAGGATCAGGAGGGAAATACGTTGGAAGCCTCCAGATTGATGCCATTGATAGTTGTAGGAAAAGCTCACTCCTCATTCATTTATTCATCCATTCACCATTACTAAGCACCTACTATGTGGCAAACACTGAACTAACTTTTGGGGATACTGAAGCAAATAACATGTAGCCTCTGCCCTTGAGGAGCTCATATCATAGAGGTCTTAACACTGTATAGTGCAGCAAATGAGAGTGTATAGTTATATTTGGGGAAATGGCCAGGAAAGTTTTCATTGAATTGGTGGAAATTTTCATTCTAGGAAAAATGCACAGAGAAGAGGGATTGGTGAAATGTGGGTTAGCTGCATGGTGTGGCTTGATTTGACTAAAATTCTGGCTTTTGTCTTAAACTCCAGAGAAGTTGTAGGTGACACTGAGGGAACTCCAATGTAACTCAGGAGTAGGGCAGCTCAAAGCCACTATTCCAATACAATGTGGCTATCAGAGGGTGGAGAGACCACAGCATTTCCCAATAGTTGTGTGAGAAAATAATTGGCTAACTAATTACCTTATCTAGCTGTGTGACCCAGAGTAAGTTATTTAGTTTCTTTTTATCTCAGTTTTCTTTTATGAAAATAAAGGCATTGATAATAGTAATACATCATAAATCTGCTATAATGATTAAATAATATAATACAATAGTTCTTTATCCAGGTTGCATGTTAACATCACCTAAAGACATTTTACAAAAATGTTGATGAATGCTACCCACTCACAGAGATTTTTATTTAATTAGTTTAGGTGGAGTCTGAACATCACTTTATAAAAGCTCTCTATGTGATTCTAATGGATAGGCATTGTTGAGAACCCCCAAGGCAATGCATGTAAAGGTTTTAGTACAGAACCTGGCATATATTAAATGCTTAATGTGTTAGGTAACATTAATAAATGTTTTAGGTGCTATTATTGATATTATTATTGTTGTTATTTAATATTTCTCTTGATCCATTTTGCTAGGGGCTTATCAGTTTCATCAGCTCAAAATATTTTTTATTGTCCAATGTAGTTTATTCTTCGACTTATGGGTTATTTAGAAGCATATTTCTTCATTTACAGTGATATGGGGATTTTCTAATTATTTTTTTATTATTGATTTCTAGCTTACTTATTCTGTGGTTATAGAACATATTTTGTATAGTTTCTATACTTTGAAATTGGCTAATATTTTCTTTAATGCTCAGAATACAGTCAATTTTTGTAGTTGTTGGGTACAGAATTTATCTATATACAACCTGATATTTTATCACATAATTCAAGCCTTCTATATCCTTATTTATTTTTGGTTTGTTTGTTCTATCAGTTACTGAGATAAATGTGTTAAAATCTGTCTATTTCTCATTTTAATTCTCACAACTTTTATTTTAGATATTTTGAGGCTATGCTATTAGAATCACTCAAATTCAGAATTATTTTACCTTCCTGGTGGATTTATTTATTTTTGTAAATAAAAACCCATTTAGTTTTATAAAGTATTTCTCTTTGCCTCTAGTAATACCTCTTGAGTTAACATCTGTTTTTTCTTATGTGGAATATAACTAGTTCAGCTTTCTTCTGGCTAGTGTTTGATTGGTATATATTTTTTCATACATTATTTTCAAACTTTCTGTGTTCTATTATTTAAGATGCATCTCAGTAAGCAGCATATATTGTTGGGTTTTGTATGTATTTTTGTGCAGTCTGATATCTCTGCCTTTTAAATGGAGTATTTAGTCTATTATATTTAATACAATTTTTGATATAGTTTGGTTTATATCTACCATGAACTATTTATTTTCTGTTTGTCCTATTTTCCTTTTCTGTCTTCATATCGATTAATCAAATTTATTATTATTATTATTCTCCATTTCTCCTCTATTATATAAAATTAGTTACATATTCTTGGTATTATTATTTTAGAGATTACAACCTGCATCTTTGACTTAAAACTAAAACTTAGCACATTTACCATTTTCAAATAATGCAAAGACTGTAGAGAACTTTGATTCCATTTACCTTTCCTATTTTTTGTGCTATAATTACATAAATTTTAATTATATACACACATATATTTGAATGCCAAAGACATCATTATTTTAACTTTTATTAAGTTAATATTAATTTATTATTCATATATATTTAATAATTTATTTTTTATTGAGATATAATTTACAAATAACATTGTGTAAATTTAAGGCACACGGCAGGGTTGATTTGATACATTTATATAGTGAAATATGATTATCATCATAGCTTTAGCTAAAACACCTCTATCATGTCACATAATTGTCATTCATTTTTTGTGGTAAGAACATTTAAGATTTAGTCTCTTGGCAATTTTGAAAATGTAATACAGTATTATTGATTATAATCACTATGTTGTGCATTAGATCTCCAGAACTTATTCATCTACTATTTGCAAATTTGTACCCTTTAACAACATCTCCCCAATTCATTCACCCCCCAACCCCTGCTAATCACCATTCTACTCTCTGTTTCTATGAAGGCAACTATTTTAGATTCCACATATAAGTGATATTATACAATATTTGTCTTTCTCTGGCTTATCTAATAAACATAAGGTCCATCCATGTTGTCCGAAATGGCAGAATATCCTTCTCTCTTGAGGTTGAATATTCCATCGTGTATGTGTGTGTGTGTGTATATATATATATATATATATATATATATATATATATATATACCACATGTGTGTATATATATATATATATCTTCTTTATCCATTCATCTGTTCAGAGACATGTTGTTTCTATATCTTCCCTATTGTGAATAATGATGCAATAAACATGGGAGTGCGTGTCTTTTCAATATTCTGTTTTCATTTCCTCTGGACATATACCCAGAAGTTGGATAGCTGGATCATATGATAGTTCTACTTTTAATTTTTTTAGGAACCACCATACTGTTTTTCATAGTGGCTGAACCAATTTGCATTCTCACCAAAAGTGCACAAGAATTTCCTTTTCTCCACATCCTCACCAACACTTGTTTTCTCTTTTCTTCTTAATGACAGCCATTCTAACATGTGTGAAGTGATATCACATTTTGGTTTTGATTTGCATTTCCCTGATGATTAGTGACGCTGAGCATCTCTTCATGTACCGTTGGCCATTTGGATGTCTTCTTTGGAAAAATGTCTATTCAGTTCTTTTGGACATTTTTTTGTGTGTGTGTGAGGAAGATCGGCCCTGAGCTAACATCTGCCAATCCTCCTCTTTTTTTTTGCTGAGGAAGACTGGCCCTGGGCTAATATCCATGCCCATCTTCCTCTACTTTATACAGGACACTGCCACAACATGACTTACCAAGCAGTGTGTCAGTGCGCGCCTGGGATCCAAAGCGGCGAACCCCGGGCCACCGCAGTGGAGTGTGGGCACTTAACTGTTTGCACCACTGGGCCGGCCCCTGGACATTTTTTAATCATATTTTTTGCTTTTTTGTTATTGAGTTGTGTAAATTCTTTATATACTGTGGATATGAATACCTTATCTGATATATAGT
This sequence comes from Diceros bicornis minor, assembly GCF_020826845.1. Classification (NCBI taxonomy): domain Eukaryota; kingdom Metazoa; phylum Chordata; class Mammalia; order Perissodactyla; family Rhinocerotidae; genus Diceros; species Diceros bicornis. The sequence goes on along the minus strand of NC_080781.1, from coordinate 75,057,675 downwards.
TTGCAAATATTTTCTCCCATTCTGTAGGTTGCTAAGGATTCTGGGAGCAATTTCCAATGTGGGAGAAGGTTCCCACACCACCGAACAATTCTGTGGCACTAGCTGGGTGTCTGCCATTTCAACTCAATTCTGATATTATCTATCTGGATATAGCATCAGATTCAACAGGTTAAGGGCTCAGTTCTACATGACTGCCCCTCCCAGCTTCAGACACCAATCAAGTCCAGGTTGTCACTTGTGCTTCTGACCAATAAGCTATAGGCTGAAGGTTCCAATGATCTCCTCTTTGGGTTCAATTAATCTGCTAGAGCAGCTGGCAGAACTCAGAGAAACATTTTAATTATTAGATCACTGGATTATTACAAAATGATATAACTCAGGAACAACCAGATGGAAAAATGCATAGGGCAAGGTATTTGTGAAGGAGCACAGAGCTTCCATGCTCTCTCCAGGCATGCCGTTTGTCCCATGTCTCCATGTGTTCACCAATCCAGAAGCTCTCTGAACCCTCTCCTTTTGGATTTTTATGGAGGCATAATTACATAGGCATGCTTGATTAAATCATTGGTCATTAGAGATTAATTCAACCTCCAGCCTCTCTCCCCTCCCTGGAAGTCAGGGGGATGTGACTGAAAGTTCCAACCCTTTAATCACATGGCTGGTTCCTCTGTCGACCAGCCCCCATCATGATATGCTTTCCAAAAGTCACCTCATTTAGAGAATAAAAGACACTATTGTTCTCATCACTTAGCAAATTCCAAGGGTTTTAGGAGTTCTGTGCCAGAACCCGGGATGAAGACCGAGTATATATTTCTTATTATAAGTCACAACTGTAGTAACAGTTGCCTTTTCATGTTGTTGATTATTTCTTTGGCTGCACAGAAGCTTTTTAGTTTGAAGTGGTTTCACGTGTTGATTTTCACTTTTGTTGCTCGTGCTTTTGGTGTCATATCCAAAAAATCATTGCCAACATCAATGCCAAGAAGTTTCTTCCCTATGTTTTCTTCTAGGAGTTTTACAGTATCAGGTCTTATGTTTAAGTCTTTAATCTATTTGGAGTTAATTTTAATGAGTAGTGTGAGATAGGGGTCCAATTTGATTTTTTTGCATGTGGTTATCCAGTTTTCCCAGCACCAATTTTTGAAGAGATGATCCTTCCCCATTGAGTTTTCTTGGCTACCTTGTCAAATATTAGTTGACCATATATGTGGGGGATTATTTCCAGTCTCTTTATTCTGTTCCGTTGGTATATGTGTCTATTTTTATGCCAATACCATATTTTTTAAATTACTATAGCTTTGTAGTATAGTTTGAAATCAAGAAGTGTGATGCCTTTGGCTTTGTTATTCTTTCTCATGATTGCTTTGACTATTCAGGGCCCTTTGTGGTTACATACCAATTTTAGGGTTGTTTTTTTCTATTTCTGTGAAAAAACACTGGAATTTTTACAGGGATTGCATTGAATCTATAAATGGCTTTGGGTAGTATGAACATTTTCACAATAGTCATTTTTCCAATCCATAAACTTAGGATAACTTTCCATTTGTTTGAGTCTTCAATTTCTTCATCAAAGTTTTAGAGTATTCATTTTATAGCTCTTTAACTTCCTTGGTTAAATTCATTCCTAAGTATTTTATTGTTGTCAATGTTATTGTGAATGGGATAGTTTTCTTTATTTCTTTTTCGAATATTTCATTGTTAGTGTATAGAAATGCAACTGATTTCTCTATGTTGATTTTATATCCAGCAACTTTACTGAATTCATTGATTAATTCCAACAGCTTTTTGGTTGAGCATTTAGGATTTTATATATATAATACCATATCATCTGCAAATAATAACAACTTTACTTTTTCCTTCGTCATTTGATTGCCTTTTATTTCTTTGTCTTGCCTACTTGCTTGAGATAGGAATTCCAGTTCTATGCTGAATAAGAGCAGTGAGTGTGGACACTCTTACCTTTCTCCTGATATTAGAGGAAAAGCTTTTATTTTTCACCATTAAGATAAGCTTTGGGTTTGTCATATATGACTTTTATTATATTGAGGTTGTTCCTTCTATACCGACTTTATTGAAGGTTTTTGTCATGAAATGATGTGTTTTTTTTTTTTTTTGTCAAATGTATTTTCTGCATCCACTGGGATGATTATATGATTTTTATCTTTAATCTTTTAATTGGATGTATCACATTAATTGATTTGCGTATGTTGAACCATCCTTGCATCCCAGGGATAAATCCCACATGGTCATGATGAAGGATCCTTTTATTGTGCTGTTGAATTACATTGTTAATCTTTTGTTAAGAAACTTTTCATCTATGTTTATCAGGGAAATTGGTCTATAGTTTGCATGTGTGTGTGTGTGTGTGTGTGTGTGTGTCCTTATCTGGCTTGGTATCATGCTGGCCTTGTAAAATGACTTTGGAGGTGTTCCTTCCTCTTTAATTTTTTGGAAGAGTTTGAGAAAGATTGGTGTTAATTGTTCTTTAAATGTTCAGTAGAATTCACCAGTGAAGATATCTGGTTCTGGGCTTATCTGTTTTGGGATTTTTTTGATTATTGATTCAATCTCCTACACATTATTTGTCTGTTCAGATTTTCTATTTTCCTCTTGATAGGTTGTCCATTTCTAGGAATTTATCCATTTCTTCTAGGTTATACAATTTGTTGGCATATAAGTCACATAATTCTTCATAGTAGTCTCTTAAATTCCTATGTTTTTCTGTGGTATCAGTTGTAATGTCTCCTCTTTTATTTCTGATTTTATTTGAGTCTTCTCTCTTTTTTTCTTAGTCTAGCCAATGGTTTGTCAATTTTACTTATCTCTTTGAAAAACTACCTCTTAGTTTTGTGGATCTTTTCTGTTGTTTTTCTGGTCTCCATTTTATTTCTGCTTTGATATTTATTATTCCTTCCTTCTACTAACTTTGGGCTTAGTTTACCCTTCTTTTTCTAGTTCTTTGAGGTGTAAAGTTAGGTTGTTTATTTAAGATCTTGTTTCTTAATGAATGTGTTTATCACTCTAACCCTTCCGCTCATAACTGCTTTTGCAGCATCCCATAGGTTTTGGTGTATTGTGTTTCAATTTTCATTTTTTTGAGATTTTTTTTCATTTCCATTTTGATTTCTTCTTTGATCTATTGATTGTTCATAACTGTGTTGTTTAATTTCCACGTGCTTCTAAATTTTTCAGCTTTCCCTCTGTTACTGATTTCTAGTTTTACACCACTGTGGTCAGAAAAGATACCTGGTATGATTTCTATTTCCTTAATTTACTGAGACTTGTTTTGTGCTCTATCATATTATATATCTTGAAGACTGGTCTGTGAGCACAAGAGAAGAATGAACATTCTACTGTTGTTGGATGGAATGTTCTATAAATGTCTGTTAGGTGCAATTTGTCTAATGTATGGTTCGGGTCCAATGCATCCTTTTTGATTTTTTGTCTGGCTGAGCTATCATTGCTGAAATTGAAGTAGTGAATTCCACTACTGTTAATGTATTGTTATCTATTTCTCTCTCCATACCTGTTGGTATTTGCTTAATATTTTGAGGTGCTCCCATGTTGAATGCATATATATTTACAATTGTTATATCTTCTTGATGAATTGACCCCTTTCTCTTTATATAATGACCAACTTTGTCTCTTGTTATCATTTTTTGCTTAAAGTCTATTTTGTATGATATAAGTATAGCTACTACCACTTTCTTTTGGTTTCCACTTTCATGGAATATCTTTTCTATTCTTTCACTTTCAGCCTATGAGTGTTCTTAAATCTGAAGTGAGTCTCTTGTAAGCATCATATTGTTGAGTCTTGTTTTTTTTTGTTTTATCCATCCAGCCATTCTGTGCCTTTTGATTGGTAGATTCAATACATTTATATTTAGAGTAATTATTCATATGTAAGGCCTTACTAATGCCATCTTATTAATTGCTTTCTGGCTATTTTGCAGTTCTATTTTTTCTTATTTCCTCTGTAAGCGCCTACCTTCATATATTGGTGATTTTCCATCATGGTATGCTCTGTTTCTCCTTTCTTTATCTTTTAGAATATACTCTGTTTTTGCTTTGTGGTTACCATCAGGCATACACAAAACATCTTATAGATAAAACAGTTCATTTTAAGCTGATAACATGAACAGTAACCACGTCCCTTTAATGTCCTTTGATATTTTTGTTAGCCTCTTTCCCAATCTCTTCCTTCCTCCTAGTCATGGAGGTCCCACCACAGTACCCTGGGTGCTGCTGGGGTGAGATATGTTTCTTCAGCTGGGGTAGTTTGACACTCACTAACCACTCTCCTTTTCCCCTGTGAATAGGTCACTGCTGCTTAGTTCAGCCCTGCATTGTGTCACTTTCTGGGAGGAGCAGCATTGGCAAAATTTATTTTATCCTTGCCAATGCATCCACACTTGCACTTTTTTTTTCTCCAATGGCATGCTGTAATCTCTCCTTAGTAAAGGCTGGACTTCTACAAATCTCTTTCATCTATGGGTGTCTGCCCAAGTCAGCACTCTTCAGGTTTTTCCTATCTTTGGCCAAGAGGAGTTGAGGCAGATTTGCTGACTCTTGATGGTTCTGCAGCACTTACTGAGGTCTGTTTGCCTATTACTATGCACAGGTGGGCAAGATTCCTCTCAGGTCCTTTGATGTATGGTGCTGGATCTCACAACTCCCAAATAGGCACTTTTGTTCATGAATGGATGCCTAATAAGTTGTTCAAAAAGAGGGACAAAAAGGAGAGAGGTCTTATGCCACCGTAAAGCTCAATTTATATTTAATCATTTTTTTTATTCTTTCAGTATTCTTCACTCCTTCCTGCTTTTCTGTGCTTCAATCCAGGATCAACTTTTTAGAGTTGAGGAAGTTTCTTTAGTTTTCCATGTGCTGTAGGTCTGCGGGCAACAGATTATGTTAGTTTTTGTTTGTCTTAAAACAACTTTGTTTCACTACCATTTTTAAATTGAGGGATATAAAATATAGGTATTTTGTATATAGGATATAGAATTCTTGGCTAGCATTTTTTAGCTCTTTAAAGATGTTGTTCTGGGGCTGGCCCAGTGGCGTAGCGGTTAAGTGCATGCACTCTACTGCTGGCAGCCTGGATTCGGATCCTGCGTGTGCACCGACATACCGCTTGTCAGGCCATGCTGTGGTGGCATCCCACATAAAGTGGAGGAAGATGGGCATGGATGTTAGCTCAGGGCCAGTCTTCCTCAGCAACAAAGAGGAGGATTGGCATGGATGTTAGCTCAGGGCTGATCTTCCTCAAACACACACACACAAAAGATGTTATTCTATTTCTGAATTCTACTGTTTTATTTGAAATGTCTTATTGTTTGCTTCTACATTGAAAGTAATATGTTTATTATTCTGTTTTTAACAATTTCTCATTTTATTTGGTATTCATCAGTTTTACTTAGATGTGCTTAGGTACACTTTTTTCATATTTCTCTTGATTGGTGTTCACAGTGCTTCTTGATTTTGTAACTCAATTTAATTTTTTAGTTTTGGAAATTTTTCATTTACATATGTATCTAGAAATGTAATTCTGCTATTATTTCAAACCCATTGTTGTTGTCCTCCTGCCTGTACTCTATTTACATATTTGTTAGTTTTTTTTGTACCATATCCCATGTGATACTAAAACTCTGGTATTTTGCATCATTTTTTCTTTGTGTTTTAATGGTTATATTAAAACTTAGTGTAGTGACCTATCTTCCAGAACACTAATCCTGTCTTATGCCTTGCTTACTCTGCTATTAAACCTATCTAATGAGTTCTTATTATCTTCAAAATCTTGCACATCAAGTTCTGGCTACCTTGGTTCTCCTAAGCTTTTCTTTGTCTCATAAGCCCTATTAAACTATCAAAAGCTTTGAGATGTTGCTGTTTATTCAACACTTAGTCCATGCTCATCAAGGAATCAGCAAATGCCCTGAAGGGAAAAGTGGTAGAGAAAGTCAGACTCTCCTCAGTGATTTCCCCTTGTCTCTGGGACCTTGGTCTTTCAAATTATGGCTGCCTAGTTTTCTTTTCATGATTCTGAACAGGTAATTTTATTTATTTTTTAAATTTTTTTTCAGATTTATATGTTATTCTGATTAGAAGTCTTATTCTAATACAGGTTTTTCAATCACAAGGAGAAATAGAAGTCTCTGGCCTCTGTTATTCTAAGTATTATATTAGCCAGATTAAAACCAGGACCTAAACAAAGCAAAAGTTAGATTGAGTCATAATGCTTATACATGACAGTCAAAATCAGTTCCTAAACTATTCACAGACTGCATTTTCATACTCGTGCTTATTCTTCTATGACCAATTATATGAACCAAAATCCACAAAGTACCAAGGGCTAGTTATGAAAATGTAAAAAAACCTGAATCTGCTCCCCTGAAATGTTGAGTCCAGTAGACAAAGGCAGTTTAAACCACTACTATTGAATTTGGAGTGGTACCAATTTTTAACAAAGTATTGGCTTAATGAGGTAAAGGGTTCCCCAGGGAGTCATGTTTTCTCAATGTGGAAATGAATTGTTTCTGGACCACCAAGTTTGGAAGGAGCAAACTTTTGAAAGTTTACAAATATATTATGTGACACAATTACCTGGTAACCAAAACTACAAAAGCATCATAATCATCACCAGTATTGAAATTTATTGAGCTTTCTTTTGTGCTGGACATTGTACTCTGTCGTTTAAATGTACTTATCTTTCTTTTTTTTTCATTGTGGTAACATTGGTTTATAACATTGTATAAATTTCAGGTGTACATCATTATACTTCTATTTCTGCATGAATTACATCATGTTCTCATGTTCACTGCCCAAATACTAATTACAATACATCACCGCACCCGTGCCTAATTATCCCTTTCACTCTCCTCCCTCCTCCTTACCCTCTGGTAACCACCAATCCAATCTCTGTCTCTACGTGTTTGTTTGTTGTTGTTATTATCTACTACTTAATGAGTGAGATCATATGGTATTTGACCTTCTCTCTCTCACTTATTTCACTTTGCATAATACCCTCAATATCCATCCATGTTATCACAAATGGCTGGATTTCATCATTTCTTATGGCTGAGTAGTAGTCTATTGTGTATATATACCACATCTTCTTTATCCATTTGTCCCTCGATGGGTACTTACTTATCTTGCTTAACTTTACAATGTAAGTGCTGTTAATATTCTCATTTTGTGGATGGGAAAGCAAAGATGTAAAGAGGTAAAATTATTTTCATAAGGTTACCTTTAAGTGGGCAATGCAGACTCAAACTAGAGTGTTTCTGAGTTCAAAGCCCACCCTATCAACCACTATATTGTCTTATGTAACCTAGAAAGTTAGTATAGCTTTAAAAAATAATCACATCTAATTAGAGAGCAATTTAGACCTCAAAAGATATCCTTAGTCACATCCACACCAAATTTGACTTTCTTGACTCCTGGGCTATCCTTTCCCCTCTTCTCTGTCGAGCTAATGCCCGTCTGGCTCTCACAGGTCAGCTCAATTTTTATTTCTTCCATGGGATCTTCTTCAGCTCTAGCTCAGAGAAGGTATTTAAGACTAAACTTGGTTGACAGTGTGGAGGAAGCCTATAACACTGGCTGTGGAGGAAGAATGTTTGGGTTTGATTTCTGTATCCAACATTTCTTACTTAAAATCTTTGGCGAGTAACCACCGTCTAAATTTCCTTATCTTTAAAATGGTGATGATAATAGAAAGAATTGTTTGTGTGATTAAATTAATACACATTTTTTTAAAAATGTAGTTCCTGGCCAAAAAAAAGTGCTTAATAAATATTTCTTTTATTATTAGTGTCTCTCCTTCCTTAATTAGTCTGTGAGTTCTTTGAGAGCAGAATATGTGCTTAATTCATGTATACATCTCCAGTACTGAGTTTATTTTTTGGCACTGAGTAAGCATTCTGTGATTATGCTATATAGCAGGAACACACAAACTTTTAAGAAAACAAGGGGATTTAGAAAGAGAAAGAGTCCATTGAGGTTATATCACCTTTCACTTAATAATCATTTATGATATGCCTACCAAATGCCAGGTACTCTAGTAAAAATTACTCACTTTATAAAATTTTGATCTTTATTATTTTCTAAGTACTTTCACATTCATTAATTGAGTCAATCCTCAAAGCAACCCTGTGAGGCAAGTGGGGAAGTAATTATTACCCCCACTCTAAATACGAGAAAAATTAAGGAACATAGCAATTACATGATGTTTTTCCTTAAAATACATAGTAGCAAAGCAAGACTTAGACCTTAGATCTTGGTTTCCACCCACTCCTCATGGCTACTATATCATCAAATGCACACAAAACCAAAATAAAAATACTTGCGAATAATTCACCTCTGAAAATCTACATTCTTCAGCCCTATATTTTTTATAGGGCCAGCCCTGGTGGCCTAGTGGTTAAGATTTGGCACTCTCACCAGCACGGCCTGGGTTCATTTCCTGATCAGGAACCACACCACCCATCTGTCAGTTGTCATACTGTGGCAGCTGCATGTTGCTGTGATGCTGAAAGCTATGCCACCAGTATTTCAAATACAAGCAGGGTCATCCATGATGAACAGGTTTCAGCAGAACTTCCAGATTAAGACTAGGAAGAAGGACATGGCCACTCACTTCTAAAAAAATTGGCCATGAAAACCCTATGAATAGCAGCAGAGCATTGTCTGATATAGCACCAGAAGTTGAAAGGATGATGAAATAAGACTGGGCAGGGTTCTGCTCTGCTGTACAAAGGATCACTAGGAGTTCGAATCAACTCAACAGCACTAACAATGACAACAATATTTTTCATGTGTTTTTGAAATGAGTTACATATTACATCTAGTAAAATTCATCCTTTTTGTTATACAGTCCTATGAATTCTCACAAATGAATACAGTTGTGTAACCAACTATCTACGTCAAAATATAGAACGTTTATATAATCATAAGAAAATCCCACATACTGCCTCTTTGTAGTCAACTGTGTCTCCTTTCCCAGCCCCTGGCAAGCATTCACCTATTCTTCATTGCTATAGCTTTGCCTTTACCATTCATATAAATAGAATCATATAGTGTATAGCCTTTTGAGTATGGCTTCTTTCGCTCAGTATAACGCATTTGAGATTCATTCATGCTGTTGTGTGTGTTGATAGTACATTTCTTTTGTTGTTGAGTAGTATACCAATGTATACATAAACTATATATTTTTTTTGTATTCGCCAGTTGAAGAACATTTTTTGTTTTTAACATTTTCTGGCAATTATGAACAGAACTGCTATAATCATTGATATACAAATATTTATGTGAACATAAATTTTCACTTTACGTAAGTATATTTTTAGGAGTACATTGCAGAGTCATATGGAAAGTGTGTATTTAAGGTTATAAGAAACATTCAAATTGCTTTCCAGAGTGGCTTATGAGTTTGCATTCCCTTCAGCAATGTACAAGTGTTCTAGTAGTTCTGCAGCCTTTCCAGCACTTGATATTATTGGAATTTTGATTGTAGCCATTCTAGTAGATATATAGAGGTATCTCATTATGGTTTTAACTTGAATTTTCTTAGCGGCTAATGATTTCAAACATATTTTAATGTGATTATTTGTGATACTTATTTGTGATCTTTATTTCCTCTTTGGTGAAGTGTCTGATCATGACTCCCCTCCTCATTCTTTAAATCGGGTTGTTTGTTTTCTTATTATTGAGTTTTGAGTATTCTTCACATATCCTGGATACAAGTATTTTGTCAAATCTAAATTTGTTAATCTTTTCCTCCAGTCTGTGGCCTTTCAACACTGTCTTTCACAAAGCAAATATTTGCTTTGATTAAATCCTATTCATCTTTTTTTGTATTTTATGGATTCTGCTTTTGATTTTGTGCCTAAGAATCTTTGCCTAGTCCAATGTCATAAAGATTTCCTCTTAAATATCTTCTTAAAAAATAATAAATTCCTCTAGGTCACCAAAAATATTTCTGTCCTCTCCATTTATTTAATATATATCCTAGCTGTGCTCCTTAACATTAAAGAAATCACATTTCTTTGGGAATCCTGACAAAAATTAACATGATTTATATGGATTGAATTCTATAGCATATAGAATCATTTACCTATTTACAAGGTACTTGGAAATTCCTACATGAATCTGTCACAGAAGACTGGTCAATTTACAATATATGATTTCAAAAAGCTAGGTTAATTTTATCAATACAGTCCAACCACTGATCAAGTCATTGAAAAAAATTAGCATGTTTATTCAATTGTTTGAAGTATTTGATGATTTGATTCAAGCTATGTCTCTATGCACACATTAGTTTGATTTCTGGTTGAACTGACAGCAGTGGTCAAATCAACCTAGTATTTAGAAGAAAACTTGACCAAATATTTAATTTGATAGCTCCAAGTTAACAGAGCATATATCTAGAATAAAACCTGGTTTTCTTTCAAAAGTAACTTAGTTTAATGTGGTTTTTAGTTATATATCTAATTCATTATCACAAGATATAGGCAAGGCCCAATAAATGTATTTTCTTATATTTCTACAAAGCCCTCTTTTTTCCTTTCTCCTTCCTACTTATCCTCTAATATTACCTCAGGCTATGGAGGGAGTGAGTGATTGAATGCAGAGTAAATAGCAGTCATGGGTAATTGAACTCAAGTGTTGGTAGGAGAGGTTGGAGCAGGGAAATGAACCTCTAACTATATACCTCTGTTCCTCTACTCCTGACCAAAGAATGACCCTCCTCTATTAGAATTGGTCATCTCCTTCCAGTAGTGGAAGCTTTGAGAGGTTACGTACTAGGGACAATGAAGTAGGGAGTGGCAACCTGCTTCGCTAGCCTGATCATTCAAATCACCTCTGAGGATCAATGTAGTGACAGATGTCCCAGCCAGATTGACCACATATTCAGTCATAATTGCTGGAATAATAAAACTGTCACCTATGATATGTGGTAACATCAGACTAGGTTTAACTACGTTATCATGGCTGGACTTAACAAGTAGTATGTGAAGGACATAACAAAAGTAAAACTAATATCAATTAAAAATGAAAGAAGTCCACTGTATGGTGTCCAGTGAAATTTGGCCGACTATTAAAGAGATTTTTGTTGTTATTGTTGCTCCACTGAGAAACACATTAAACTTTTGCAAATTCTCTGTTTTACAACCATGAACATGAGAAATTCTACTTCTTTTAGCTAGAATCCTTAAATACCAGAGGAAAATGAGACTTGGAGGCCAAACCTACACCTCAAGTTTCTTTACCACATTAAAACTGAGGCCTTGGGAGAAGAATTGACTTGTCCAAATTCACAGTTAGTGAATGACAAAGCCAGGGCTAACACCTAGATCTCCCCAACACCCATTTAGATATCTCTTACTCTATTATCCTGCCTTCCTACTGTCATGAGATAGCATAATTTCTTGAACTTAATAAGTGCTGACTGAGTGATTAAAACTTTTGACTATGTGACTTCAGTTTTTTGAAATGAAAAAATATATATATGTTTAAGCTGAATTTTATCCAACACATTTTCTTACAGCCACCTTCACGGACATAACAACATACTTAGAAACGAGGTAAAGTTGTATTCTTCTTCTCTGAGATACATTTCTGCTTGGCATTGTGCATCAACTATTGAAACCAAATTTATGGCAAAGATTTTATTTATTTATTTATTTTTTTTTGTGTGTGAGGAAGATTAACTCTGAGCTAACACCTGTTGCCAATCTTCCTCTTTGCTGAAGGAATACTGGCCCTGGGCTAACATCCATGTCCGTCTTCCTCCACTTTATATGGGATGCCACCAGAGCATGGCTTGACAAGCAGTGCATCAAGTGTGTGCCTGGGATCTGAACCCTGGGCTGCTGCAGCGTAGCACACACACTTAATTGCTACCCCACTGGACCAGCCCCTATGGCAAAGATTTTAATTGGCAAAGCCAATTTTCAAGTTGTTGTTGAATTCTTCTACTCAGATATGTTCTGTTAAATGATAGAGTAACCAAGTAGTAAAAAATCAGATTGTAAGTGCCAATTCACCCAAGGAATGCATAGAATATTTCTAATTTTACAACAATGTAAATGTTTAGCCCAGTATTTTCTAAACCGTCTTCCACAGAACAGTAGTTCTGTGGCAAGTTAATAAGTATTCTTGGGGTAAGAAAGTTGTTTTTGTGGTCAAACAAATATTAGACATGCCAAGTTATACAAAGTTAACAAAGTTTCTTTAACAGAGTATTTCTGAAGAAATACGCACTAAAGTAGCCATAGTCCAGATGGTATAAGACATATTATCGTATGGATTCTGTTTATTATTCTAAGTGTGGTGGAGTATCATGGAGAGTTTTAAGAAGAGAAGTGAATAATTTTTAGGGACACCAACTAAAGGAATATTACAATAGTCTAGGCAAGAGATCATGGTGGTTTGGACTAGGATAGTGGCAATAGAAGTATTAAGAAGTGGTCAAAATCTAGCTATATTTTGAAGTTAGAGCCAACAAAATTCACTGAAAGACTAGATACAGGGTATGTGAGACAGCGAGAAATCAAGAAGGATTATCAGGTTTTGGACCTAAGCAATTGGTGTATGATGACATTACTGAAACAGGGAAGAACAGAAAGGTATGGGAGTCTTTATTAGGAAGTGGAGTTGGAATCAAGAGTTTATTGTTGAACATGTTAAATTTAAGATGCCTATTGGACATCCAAGTGGAAATGTCAAATAGGCAATTTGAAATATGAGTCTGAAGGTCAGGGGAAAGTTGAAGCTGGAGATGTAAACTTTGAAGTCATTAATGTATAAGTGGAGTTTAAAAGTCATGGAACTGGATGGAATTACCTTAGGAGAGAATATAAATAGAGAAGAAATTCAAGGACTAATTCTTGAAATACTCCAACATTTAGAAGTCAGGGAGGTAAGGATGAATCAACAAGGGATACTGCACAGAGTGACCAATGAGGAAAGAACAAAACAAGGAAAGTTTATTGTCTTATAATTCTAATCGAAGTGTTTTAAAGAGAAGTGATTAATTTTTTGTGCCAAATGCTGACAAGACATCAAGGAAGGTGAGGACGGAGATTTGACAATTTTTTAACATGAAATTCCTTTGATTTTGAGAAGTTTTGTGGAAGAAACAAAATCCTAATTGGAGTAGGTTAAAGAAATATGAGAAGGTGAAGAAATGGATACTGCAAATATAAACCACACTTTGAGACATGTTGTTGTAAAGAGGAGAGAAATTAGGTTGGAAGGGACAAAGAGGTTAAGAGACAGCAGGATATTTTTTACAATGAGAGAAAGTATAGCATTTTGTTTGCTTATGAGAAAAATCCTCTAATAAGGGACAAAAACATAATGCAAAAGGGGCAATTAGTTAAGGAGTGACATCCTTAAGCAGTACTCAAGTGTAAAGGGTTGGCTTTAGGCAGGAACATAGTTGACCCCTAGCAACCAGGCAGGAATACAGAGTAACACCTACATATGCAAATAAGATGGTAAGATCAAGCAGTGTTCTTCTGTTGTATTCTACTTTCTCAATAAAAATTTTTAAAAAACCAAGCTCATTAGCTCAGTGTGGGGAAGGGCGGGGAGAGAGGCTGAAGGATTGAAGAGACAAAATAAAATGTGAAATAGTAATTTTTGGGAATGAGAGAGCAAATTGACTAGGACAGGGTTCATAAAATTATGGCCTGTGGGCCAAATCTGGCCACTCACCGCTTTTGTAAATAAAGTTCTATTGGAACAGAGACATGCTTATTTTTTTCACATATTACCTATGACTGCTTTATAATAGCAGAGTTGTACATTGAGACCACATAGCCTACAAACCCTAAAATATTTAATATTTGATGCTTAGAGAAAATGTTTGCCAACTCCTGGATGAGAGATATGTACTAGGATCTCTTGACAGTATAGAGGACCCACTTCAGGTTTTTTGACATAAATTTAAAGTGAGACTAGTCAACAAGGTTGAATATTTTCCTCCATCCTCATTAAGTTGCTCAAAAGTTGAAGAGTAGGCAAAATTCAAATTTAATCAGAGTTGTATTTTGCCAGGCAATTGTAAGGGAAAGAAAGAAAGACTCTAGGAAGTTGAATTTTAGCTATCATGATAGAGCATAGAATCTAATCAAGGTAATAAAGAAAGTGAGAATAAAAATGAGAGAGGGATTCTGGGAGGGTAATGTCAGCAAGATGGCAGAACTGGAAGCCCCAGAAGCTCCTTCCTACTGATTCAACAACAGTACACAGAACAATTTGCCATGTTGGGAGTCACTGAGAACAAAGGCAATGGCTTTAACAAGCACATACTCACTCACCATAGTCCCTCCTCCCAGTTCAGTGGGAGAAATCCCCCAACTACTAGCTTCTACCTGGGGAAGGAAAGAGTTGAATCATGCATCCCACATACTAGCTTTTCAAGGACGTGCCTGAGTAACTGCTTTCTGTCTTTCTGTATCAGAGCACTAATTGGATCCAGCATACCCCAGAAGCCTGGGGGACACTAAGAACAAAAGAGAGCTAGGTGGCTTGGTGCTGGTCTAGAGGACTTATGATACCATAGACAGAGGCCAACACAGCTTGGGGACCTTTCCTCAGATGGGAAGGAGAAGAGTGGAACTTGCATCCAATATTACACATTTTCAGGGAACTGGCCAATGGGCAGCTTTCTGTCTTGCCTGACATGAAGCACTGATGGGTCTTGGCATACTCTAGAAGCCTGGGAGCTGCTGAGAACAAAAGAGAGCTGGGAAGCTTACCACAGATCCGGAGAACCTGCAATACCATAGACAGACAATGAGGAAGCAAGAGATTATGACCTCCTTAAAAAACAAACCAGCAAATCCATCTGATTGGGAATTTGCATGCACAAGTCTAGAGAAGAACACATGCATAGGAAAGATTTGGGAGGTTCCCAGAATCTCTGATAGGACTGACTGGTGAAGGTTTTTCGCTGTACAAAGCCAGTCCACAAAGACTGGGAGTAGTGGCCATTATTTCCAATATGTGGATCCCAAGAAAAAGTTACAAGGCACGTGAAGAAACAGGAAAACGTAGCCCAATAAAAGGAACAAATTGAATCTCCAGAAATTGACTCTAAAGAAAGAGAAATATATGAATTATCTGACAAAAAATTCAAAATAACCATTATAAAAATGCTCAATGAGCTCAGGAAAATGACATACAAATAAAGGAGAATATATCAAAAAGGAGATAGAAAATAAAAAAAGTACCAATTATAAATTTTGGAGCTGAAGTATACAATAACTGAATTGCAAAATTCACTATAATGTTTAACAGCAGACTTGATCAAACAGAAAAAAGACACAGCTAATTGAAGAGAGGTAATTTGAAATTATCCAATCCAATGAGCAAAAAGAAAAAAAAAATGAAAAAGTTGAAGAAAGCCTAAGGGACTTATGGGAAACTATCAATTGGACCAATAGACGTATTATGGGATTCTCAGAAAGAAAAGAGAGTGAGAAAGAGGCAGAACGATTATTTGAAAAAATAATGGCCTAAAACTTCCCAAATTTGGGCAAGGAAATGGACATCCAGATTCAAGAAACTCAAATATCTTCACCTAAAATAAACCCAAAGAAGTTCACAATGAGACACATTAAAATCAAATTGTCAAAAATTAAAGACAAAGAGGGAATTTTTAAAGCATCATGAGAAAAGTGATTCATCACATACAAGGGATTTCTCAGTAGAAACTCTGCAGGCCAGGAAAGAGTGGGATGATATATTCAAAGTGCTGAAAGAAAAACATGACCATCCAAGAATACATATCTAGCAAACTTGTTCTTTAAAAACAGAGAGATAAAAATTTTCCCAGGTAAGCATAAGCTGAGGGAGTTCATCACCAATAGCCTTGCTTTACAAGAAATGCTAAAGGGAGACTTTGAAGATAAGATTAAAGGACACTAAATATCACCATATAAGTGTATAAAAGTATAAAACTCATTAGCAAAGATAAAGATACAGACAAATACAGAATACCGTAATATTGTAATGGTAGTGTGTAAATTATTTTAAATTCTAGTTAGAAGTTAAAGATAAAAGTATTAAAAACTATATAAAATAAATTAATGGATACACAAAATAAAAAGATGTAATTTGTGACATCAATAAAATAAAGAGTAAGTGGAATAAAAGAGTTTTTGTAGGCAATTGAAGATAAGTTATTAGTTTAAAATAAATTGTTATAAATATAAGATGCCTTATGTAAGCCCCATTGTAACCACAAAGAAAATATCTATAGAAGATACACAAAAGAAAATGAGGGAGGAATCAAAGCATGTCACTATGAAAACTCAAAGATAAGCAGAGGAAGACAGAAAGAGGGAAAAGAGGGACAAAAAAACCAATAAGACACAGAAAAAATTAACAAAGTGGCAAAAGTAATACCTAGTAAGTAATGACTTTAATATAAATGGATTAAACTCCCCAGTCAAAAGACATAGAGTGGCTGATTGGATAAAAAAACAAGATCCAACTAAATGTTACCTACAAGACACATTTTAGGCTTAAAGACACACATAGGTTGAAAGTGACAGGATAGAAAAAGATATTCCATGCAAATGGTAAAAAAAGAGCAGGGGTGGCCATAGTTATATCAGATAAAATAGAATTTAAGCAAAATAAACTGTTACTAGGGATAAAGGGTGACATTACATAATGATAAATGATTCAATTCACCAAGAAGATATAACAAGTATAAATATATATGCACCCAACATCACAGCACCCAAATATATGAAGCAAACATTGATAGAACTGAAGGGAGAATTAGATGGCAACAGAATAATACTAGGAAATTTAAATACACCATTTTCAATAACAGAAGATCTAGACAGAAGATCAACTAGGAAACAGAGGACTTGAAAAATGCTGCACACTAAATGAACCAGACAGACATATACAGAATCCAACAGCATCAGATTACACATTTTTCTGAAATGCAAACACAATATTCTCCAGAAAGATTAATTTTTAGGTCATGAAACAAGTCTTAACAAATTTAAGAAGATTGAAATCACACTAAGTATCTTTTCTGACCACTGTGGAATGAAACTAGAAATTAATAGTAGAAGTAAAAACTGGAGAATTCACAAATATTTGGAAATTAAATATCACACTCTTGAAGAACCAATGGATCAAAAAAGAAATTAAAAGGGAAATTAGAAAATATCTTGAGACAAACAAGAATGAAAACAAACGATACCAAAATCTATGGGCTGAACCAATAGCAGTACTAATAGACAGGTTTATAGGGGTAAACACCTAGATTAAAAAGAAGAAAAATCAAATAAACAATCTACATTTACACACCAATAAAGCAGAAAAAGAAGAACAAACTAAGCCCAAAGTTAGCAGAAGGAAGGAAATAACAAATATCAGATAAGACATAAAGTAAAGGGATAATAGAAAAACAATACAAAAAAATCAACAAAACTGAGTTGATTTTACAAAAACATCAAAAAAGATAAACAGCTAGACTAAGAAAAAAGAGAAAAGGCTCAAATAAATAAAATAAAACACAAAAGAGGAGATATTACAGCTGATGTCATAAAAATAAGGATTTTAAGAGACTACTATGAAAAATTATATACCTACAAATTGGATAACCTAGAAGAAATGGATAAATTCCTAGAAATGGACAACCTACCAAGACTGAATCATCATGAAATAGAAAATATGAACAGATGTATAACCAGTAAGGAAATGGAATTATTAATCAAAAGTTTTCTAACAAAAAAAAATCTCAGTACCAGATGGCTTAAATAGAGAATGCTACCATACATTTAAAGAAGCATTAACGTCAATCCTTCTCAAACTATTCCATAAAATTGAAGAGAAGGGAATACTCAAAATTATTTTTATAAGACCAGCATTACCTTGATATCAAAGCCTGAAAAGACACTACAAGAATACTACAGGCCAACACCCTTGGTGAATATAGATGGAAAAAATCCTCCACAAAATACTAGCTAATCAAATTCATGTGATACACCACATTAATAGAACAAGGAATAAAAATCACATGACCATCTCAATAGATGTAGGAAAATGCATCTGATGAAATTCAATACCCTTTAATAATAAAAACATTCAACAATCTAGGAAAAGGACATTTGCTCAACATAATAAAGGCAATATATGAAAAGCACACAGCTAACATCATACTCAATTGTGTTGTACTGACAGCTTTTCTTCTAAGATCAGGAATAAGACAAGATGCTTACTCTCACCACCTCAATTCATCATAGTACTGAAAGTTCTAACTAGAGCAATTAGGCAAGAAAAAGAAATAAATGCCATCCAAATTGAAAAGGAAGATGTAAAATTATCTGTTTGCAGGTGGTAAGATCTTATATGTAGAAAATCCCAAGGATTCCACAAAAAAATATTAGAAGTAATAAATTCAGCAAAGTTTCAGGCTACAAAATTAACATACAAAAATCAGTTGCATTTCCATATGCTAACAATGAACCATCTGAAAAGGAAATTAAGAAAACAATTCCATTTATAATAGTATCAAAAATAATAAAATACTTAGGAATAAACAACCAAGGAAGTAAAAGACTTGTATACTAAAGGAATACATTGCTGAATGAAATTAAAGAAGACGCAAATATATGGAAAGACATCCCACATTCATGGTTTGGAAAACTTAATATTGTTAAAATGTCCATACTGCTCAAATCGATCTACAGATTCAATGTAATCACTACCAATATTCCAATTCCATTTTGGAGAAATAGAAAATCAATCCTCATATGGCAGCACAAAGTACCCAAAATGGCCAAAACAATCATGAGAAATAAGAACAAAGCTGGAGGCCTCACATTTCCTGACTTCAAAACTTACAAAGGTATAGAAATTAAAACAGTATAGCGGGCCGGCCCCGTGGCTTAGCAGTTAAGTGCGTGCACTCCGCTACTGGCGCCCCAGGTTTGGATCCCAGCGCGTACAACTCACCACTTGTCCAGCCATGCTGAGGTGGCATCCCACATACACCAACTAGCAGGGTGTGCAACTATCGTACAACTATCTACTGGGGCTTTGGGGAGAAAAAGGAAAAAAGAAAAAAAAGGAGGAGGATTGGCAATAGATGTTAGCTCAGGGCCGGTCTTCCTCAGCAAAAAGAGGAGGATTGGCATGGATGTTAGCTCAGGGCTGATCTTCCTCACACACACACACAAAAAAACAATATAGCACTGGTATACAGCGAGACGTAAAGACCAATGGAACAGAATAGAGAACCCAATAGCAAACCCATGCATGTACGGCCAAATGATCTTCAACAAGGGTGGCAGATTACATAATAGGAAGAGGATAATCTCTTCAACAAATGATGTTGGGAAAACTGGATACCCACATTCAAAAGAATTAATCTTATGCCACACACAAAAATCTACTCAATATGGATTAAAGACTTAAATGTAACACTTGAAAAAAGAGGGGAAAATCTTTATTGGTCTTGCCAATGATTTCTTGGATATGATACCAAAAGGAAGGTAATAAAAGCAAAAATAGACAAGCAAGACTACATCAAATTATAAAGCTTTTGTATAAAAGCAGTCATCAGAGTGAACAGGCAACTGATAGAATAGGAGAAAATATTTAGGAATCATATGTCTCATGACAGGTTAATATCTAAAATCTATAAGGAACTCCTACAAGTCAATACCAATACATACATACATACATAGACAAATAAATTGCCCAATTAAAAAATGGGCAAAGGAATTGAATAAACATTTATCAAAAGAAGACATAAAAATGGCCAATAGGTATATGAAAAGATAGTCAACATCAGTAATCATCACCAAAATGCAAATCAAAGCCACAATGAGCTATCACCTCACCCTTGTTAAGATGGTCCATATAAAAAAAAAAAGAAAATAGGTGTTGAGGAGTATGTGGAGAAATTGGAACCCTTGTGCACTATTTGTAACAAAAAATGGTGCAGGTGCTATGAAAGAAAGTATGGAGAAATAGAATTACCATATGATCCAACTATACCACTTCTGGGTATTTATTCTAAAGAATTGAAAACAGAATCTTGAAAAGATGTTTGCATTCCCACGTTCATTGCAGCATTATTTACAATTTACAAAAGGTGGAAACAATCTAAATGTCCATTGAAAAATAAATGAATAAAAAATGTGATATATACATACAATGGAATATTATTTAGCTTTAAAAAGGAAGGAAATTCTGTCATATTCCACAATATAGATGAACCTTGAGGACTTTATGCTATGCTATATAAGCCAGTCACAGAAGGACAAATAGTACGTGATTCCACATATACGAAGTATATGTATTGAAACTCATTGAAGCAGCAAGTAGAGTTGTGGTTGTCAGTGGCTGGGGGGGAGGAGAAAATAGGGAGTTGCTGTTCAATAAGTATAGCATTTTCATCATAGAAGATAAACAAGGTTTAGAGATCTGCTGTAAAACAATGTGCAAATTGTTAATAACACTTTACTCTTAAAAATTTAAGAGGGTAAATCTCATGTTATGTGTTTTTTACAATACCACAATGATAATAAACTGAGAGAGGAGATGCTGTTAAAAAGAGGTATGATAAATGGAATTAGAGGTCCCGTGGGATTAAAGAATTGTACAGAGGACATAAGTGGGGTAAGGTGGATAGAATTTTTAAAATTGAATAAAGAATATGTAGGATCAGGGTAATATGTGGCTGCATAGGAGGTGAAGGAATAGATTTTTGAAAGCAAAAATATTTAAAAAACTTTGATTCTAGGGTGTTGGATAATAGTATTAATTTTAGAAGGGTGCCTAGTTTGATACTTCAAAAGGACAGATAAGACATCACATGGACAAAGTTGGTAGGCACTGTTAGTAAATAGATATTTTAATGTGGATCTTGCATATGATATTTGGAAAATGACAAGTAGCATTTCAACAGTGACAAAGTGAATTCTAAAATTGGGTCACAGGGTTCTGTCTTCAATTCTGTAGTATTTAACATTCTTCTTAAAATCTTCAAGACAAATCAATCTGAAAGTAACAGGGAGCTTAAAGTGTCCTAAGTGTTCTTCTAAGGGTCATATCTGTAATAAACTCAACTTGATGAAAAAAATATATCATTTTCAAGTACATTAAATGTGTACATCTGAAGAGAAGGTATTTAAACTGTTATTTTGATCAAATGCAGGTAGGTATATGTGAAGATGGGCTGATTGGTTTAACAAAACAGTCCAGAAGACTCTGTATAGATGCCATGACGGGGTCAATAAAATCCCAATGCCTTTCTTGCACGATCTTGGAGCAAGTTCAGTTAATTACATTAATATACATTTCTATACTTTGCCCCCATTGTTTTTCCCTTCCCAAGAACACAGCATGCAACATTTCCTACTCATTTAAGAGAACTGCTACTTCTATTTCATCTTATCTCTCCTTACTGACTGATACATGGCAAGTTGCAGTGTGATCTATAACCAAAACAAAAACAGCTTTCCTATCTTGGGAACTAACTAGATAAGATGTTGCTAGAAATTCTTTTGTAAATACTTTCTAATTAATGGGCCTTGATAAGAGAATATATTTCCTCCTTCAGACTAATCATAAGGAGAGGTAAATAAATAGTTTTGGAAACAAAAGCAGACAAAATGTTTATAAAAACTGACATTTCATGTAGTTTGAGTGATATAACTGTTACATGAGTGCAGGTTAGCTCAGTGTTAAAATTTCAATCCTTTAATTTAAATTGAAGTGATTAACCTAAGAAGACAATGAAAGCCTGAAAACCTACATAATGACATTAGGCCAAATCTTAATCTATACAAAGTGAGGTTTTTTGGCTTCTATTTAAAAAGATTTGTTTCCTCCACTGTGCCAAATGCTTTCTGAAAATCCTGCTTACTTATTGCTCTTGATTCAACTATCTTGGAATCTCAGTGGTGTGTAGAGGAGATGACTCAAAGAACCAGTTATTATTAAAATCTGGATTCAGCAAGAGACTTCAACTAGACTGGTTCGATCAATCCTGACAATCAGCGGGGTAACAGATATCACAGGATATCACTCATTGCTATGGACTGTTTGTGTCCCCCAAAATTCATATGTTGAATCCCTAATGTGATGGTATCTGGGGCTGGGACATTTGGGTGGTGGTAATTAGGTCATGAGGGTGAAGCCCACATGATGAGATTAGTGTCCATAAGAAGAGGAAAGGAGCTAGCCTTTTCTCTCTCTGCCATTTGAGGATATAATGAGAAGACAGCCATCTACAAGGCAGGAAGAGGGCTCTCACCAAAACTAAATCTGCCAACACCTTGATTTTGGCCTTTCCAGCCTCCTGAATTATGAGAGATAAATGTTTGTGATTTAAGTCACCCAGTCTATGATAATTCATTATAGCAGCTGGAGCTGACTAAGACAACCACATAACCTAGGAATGACTTGGCCTTCTTCCCATACAAAGACAGTTTTCAATCCCATCCACATGACTATACTAGAGATGCTTAACAGATCCTGGAATGATCATCCCTGGTAGCTGTCTGATCAATTCCAACCACTGACTGTGTGCCCTGAGTGCTTTAACTGACCATTGTTAGAGTTTCAAGTCTTATCTCAAACAAGGTACTTTCTAGTGTCTTGGTATAACTTGGTGGGTGATTTAGAAAGCAACAGTTGACTAGAATGATCTTTTTTAAGTACTTGTATTTTTATATCTATTGAAGTTACCTAGTGCTTTACACTGTAACCCTCAGTGAGTTATTCTTCAGACCCTCCTTCCCCCGAAAGGTAATATTAATCACAGCAATTCAGGTCTCACTTGATTTTTCAGTTTACCACAACTGAATTCACATGAATCCAAAATAACCATTGAATTTGGCTCCTTCATTCCAGTGAGTTAATTAAGCAATTGTTAAGGACTGTATGATTGCGTCTCCTCCAAACTCATATGTTGAAACTCTAATGGTCAATGTGATAATATTTGGAGAATGGGGCCTTCGGGAGGTAATTGGGTCAAGAGGGTGGAACCCTCACGAAGACATTAGTACCCTTATAAGAAGAGACACTAGAGAGCTTTCTCTCTCTCTCTTTCTTTGGGCCATGTGAAGATACAGCAAGAAGGCAGCTGGCTACAAGCCAGGAAGCAGGCCCTCACCAAATACCAGATCTGCTGGCACCTTGATCTAGGACTTCTCAGCCCCCAGAATTGTGACAAATAAATGTTTGTTGTTTAAGCCACCCAATCTATGTTATTTTTGTTATAGCAACCCAGACCTACTAAAACAGCAATTGAAAAACAATACCCAAAAAAACCAGCAACAAAATATAACAATATATAGATTACAGTAATAACTTCTCAAAGGTTTGTAAGCTTTGAATTTCACTTATAAATCAGTAGCGGACAGTAAAATATAAACCTGGCCTAAATCTGCTCCTTCACTGCTTTGGCACCCATTCATTACATTTAAAAGTATTTGTGTAACTAAGCATATCGTCTCACTGGTTCTGCAGAAGTAGCATGTGAAGGAGGCAGAGCAAGGATTAAGTTTCTCCAAGGTCAGTTCTTGGCACAGTGTCTAGAAGATAAAGAAGTACTCAATAAACTTTTGATAAATTAATAACTGGTAAACAACAGTGCTGCTACTAGATCTCATAACACTTGGATTCTTGCACAAAAATATCTTATAAGCTATCATTTTCTGAGTATTAACTTCTGATATATTCTTGTCTTATCCTGTCTTCTTAACTAGATTGTAAACTGGTTTGAGATTGAGAATGAAGATGATGTCTAGTTCTTTTGTATCCCTCATGATTCCACTGTTATGCCTTGAATAGAGTGAATACTCAATAAATCTTATTGATTTCATTTAAGACAGGTTATGGAGACAAACAACTTTGATGTAGTTTTAAATATAACTAGTTAAAACTTGTAAAGATAAAACCAAAAATTCAACAACTATATTTATGAATGGGAATTTTTGGAATTCTTGAATCTAAAGGGTCATAATCATCTCCTTTCCTTAAGAAGTCAACCTCCAACATTTTTACCCTTAAACAGGCATTGAGTATCACAGATGTTACAAAACAATGTCAGAGACAATGTTTTTTTTTTTTTTTTAATGTTGTCATTGCCTATGATTTAATAATAGGATTGAGAAATAAACTAATATATCTTAATTTTACCATTCATTGTCTAGGTCAGGGTTTTTCCATATTCAGATGCACATTTCATTGAATATAAATACTGATTTAGGGGAGGTATTTTTTAAAGTAGAGCTCTCTGGGTACCATGCTGATACAATAGCACAGTTACTCCAAGAATTGGCCTTTAATATGATCTACTAAATTCAGACACTGAGACTGTTTACTGTGAATACATATTAAGTTTCACAGTAGAAGAAAGAGTTGCTTTTCTTGATGTGACTCTTACAATAAATCAGCTGAATGCAAAATAAATAAAAAGGATGGCATTTTCATAATAAACTGCCTTGTAAATTCATTCATATGTAAAAAAGCAACTGCTTTTGTGGCAGAGTAAGTTTTGTTATTTTTTCCTCTTCAGTCGTAAGAGGAGGAAGAAGAAAGAAAAAAAAAACTTCATTGTGTATAAAACCTTTTGCACTTTGACATAATTCCTTCTAGCCAAACTCTCTTTTTGATTGAAACAAACTTAAACCATATTCCATTTCACAAAAGCAAAATGTGCTGAACATGTGGTTTTTAAAAAAGAAGCATGTGCATCAACTGTTCTACATGAAGATCCTTTCTGGGAAATGTCTCTGGGGAGAGTTCATTACCCAAAGCCAGGCAGTACAGGAAGAGGATGAAACAGACTGAGATCAAGCATTCCTTCAAGTGGATGGCCCAGGCACAGCCATAAGTGACATTTAATATGCACACTCAGGGGCTCCTGTTGAGTACCCTTTTTGGTAACCCGGAGCAGGATGCTTGTTTAGTGGATAAAAGTGTAACTTTAGAAATTGGCAGGAACTCTTGTGCTTGGCCACCTGTATTCTCAGCTAGAGATGGTGGAAGGGGTATTAAATAATCACATGTTTCAAACTTTGTTTTATTTTGCTTTCTTACAGCTTTCTTGTTTCAAAAGATTCATTTATAAAACTGTAGTTTAAGGATGCATTGACAACACTCCATGGCCATTATGATATAGTTCATATTCTGTCTTTCAATTGCTAGAATACTTTTGTAAAAAGCTATAAATATAAACTGAGGGAAAAGTAGATATTATCTTTACTGCAATAGCTGAGGTGAATTGCCATATGAATGGGTATCTTTGTTGTAGACTTTTGGCTATCAATTATACTATTTATATCTAAAATAAATACTGTGAACTTTGAAAGCATCTGCAGAGTCAATCAACCGTGAATATTAGCACTTCAAGGAAATCATCCCTCCCAGCCTGAAAAAAAAAAGAGATTGGGTTGTGAATTTTGACTTAAAAATATAATAATGTCTTACTAGATCTCGTTATGCCTTATGCCCATTTATGACCATCTGGGACCCAGACTGATGAAAGAGCGATGCAAATTTATGACCCCCTAGATGTAGCAATAGACCTTTGGATATTAGGTTGGATTAGTAGATTTACTGCTAATCCAAACGCTGTGGACCAAATTCTGCCTGACACATCTGCACAGTAAGTCTCTGAAAATTGTAGTAAGTTGAGCTTTTGAAGAGCTGACAGCAGCCTTTATGCTCCAGACAGAGGCTGCATGTGGTTTGCCATCAAGTATAGTTCTTCAGATCTGCATTTCCTCCACATTTGCAATGGCAGCTCCTTCCTCCCCCACATACTCTTCATGGTGATGGCCATTGTCAGCAACAAACTTTAATTAGTCATATGTTCTTTTCTAGACCAAGCAAATTTTGAGTTAGCTTTGTGCATTAGATACACATGATATTAGAAGAGAGAAAAAGGAATTTATACTCTTGATATTTGTCAAAAGTTTAGCCAAAGAAGCTGTGTGAAAACAAAGTTTTACATTTATTCCTGCTAAATCACAGATTCAAGTACAAATTTGTACCAAAGCAGCCATTATATGGTTTGAGGATATGCTTTGGAGATCCTGAATTTTTTCAAATTAGTGAGTCTGTGATATCAAAACATAAGTGGCACTATTTTCACCTGTGATGTGATAAAGGTGCATTTTACAATATAATAATGTAGAGACATCAGAACAGAAATCATGTCAGCAAGCATTAGATACAACTTATAAAATGATTCAGAAATTATATGTGTCATTTAAAACTGGTTGGCACTAATTCTACAAAATAAAATCTGGCCTACTACTTATCTGACAAAAGAATCTTGCATTAATACTAATAACAATATCATTTTGAAACCCCTACTGTGTGCCATGCTTTTTACATTCACTAGCATTGATCTTCACAAAACAGGAGGAGGTAAATATTCTTCTCTCCATTTTACACATAAGGAAATGAGGCTCAGAGAAAATAAATGACTTATTCAGGGCCCAAAGTGCAGCCAAAATTTAATCCTTGATATCTCTATTTTCTCTAAAATTCTCGATTTTTGACTATGGCACTGTTATGGGTTGAATTGTATTCCCCTAGAAAAAGATATGTTAAAGTCCTAATCCCAAGTATGTATGAACTGGTATCATTTTATACATGTAAGGTTTGATCTTGATTTTCCATTGATGTTTTATCATGAGAATTTCCAATATCATAACATATTATAAAATATGATATATAATGACCACATGGTGTTCTATCATGATTGTACCATAATTTATTTTTAAAATCCTCTAATTTGATATCTTCAGGTTGTTTCCACATATTTTATAATTAAAATGATGCTGCAGTGATTATCAATATATATAAATATTTGTGCACAGCTCTGATAATTTTCTTAGGATAAGTCCTACAAATGGAATTCCTGAGTCATTTTAAAAGCCCTTGCTACATATTACCAAATGCTTTCTTTAAAAGTGGTATCAATTTGTACTCCAGTTAGTAGTGGGTGATATTTTTTTATTCCACCATTATCACACTGTATGCTATGTTTTAAAAATTAAGCTTACATTCATTAATAAAAAGTATGTTAATATTTTTGAAGTAATTCTTTCTACTTCTTGTCTTCAAAAGTGGTTTTACTTAAAATAGTATAAGATTACTAAGGTGCTACAATGACAATTTTTGAAACACAGGATTTTTCTGTTATTTTGATCTTTGTGAAAGTTATATATGCAGAGTTTCGTTAAACAAGATATTTTCAAAAAATGGAGACTTTAATATTGATATATTCTTTAACAAGTAGGTGGTTTGATCCATAAACAGTTCTAACGTGACATGTCATATATTGAGTTTAAGGTAAAGCAAAATATAGATAGTCTCCATAAAAACATTTGAACAGAATACTTTTTAAATGTATAAGGCCTCTCTGTAGGAAAGTACAAAAAGTTTTAGAAAAATAATGGAGAAGAATATTAAAAATATTATTTAATCCAATATTTAACACTGTTAAATAATACATGTTGATATGAAAACATAGGAGAAATTGAGATAAATTATGTTATGTGATAAACATTTTCATTTGATTATATTCTCTTGTTCGCTATATTTTTTCTGTTTACCAGACTTGTGATTAATGCAAGAAAGATTATTTTATTTTTCTTTATTCCTCAAGAATACTGGCCCATATTAATGACCTATTAATTACTTTAAATATAGCTTCCAAAAAAATTAATATATTGAGAAGTGACTAAAATTATTAAACATCAAAATAAATTATACTTAGTTTCTCTCATTCATTTGACTAAGTAAAATAAAATATATTAGCTTAAATAAGTAGCAACGAGTGTTTTTAGTAATAAGTAGAAAATAAACAATTAGTGTTGTAGTATTTTTCAAGTTTGTCACATCAGCCGACCCTAAATTCCCCAAATCTAAATATCCAATGTTTACAAGTATTGCTACTTCCCAAATTACTCTCAAAGAATCGTTTTGAATTTGAAATATGAATATATAAATGGTGAATTAGAAAATAAGAATTTAGGTGGTTTTGGATTCATAGCTATATTTAATTTGTTTACTGATATTTTAAAATAAGATATTTATTGTTTTGATATATTTTTATTAGTTAATGAAATATATAGTATATATCATATAATGTCTCTTCCCTTGTAATCGTGAGAATGACTTAGTCATCATCTGCCCATGTTTTACTGATGATGAGATCGATCCTTCAGGATGCCTCCTTTCCTTGGCTATAAAGTATAAAAACAACAACAGCAACCACTTGAATAATTACCATATACCAGGCCCTATGTCAGGTACTTTAAATGCATTGCTTCATTTAATCATCATAACCCTTCAGAGTGGATATTATTGCCTACATTTTGTAGAACGAAAAAGCAAAGCATAGGGAAGATAAATGTACTCCCTGAAGACATGCACTATTAAATGGCAGATCTCAGTTTTGAATCCACATTTCTCGGCTGCCACAGCCCATGAAGTTAACCACCATATTATACAATCTTTTATTCTCAGAATATCACCACTCTGTTTTTCTTGACTTGATGCTGTCCTGCCTTGTTCAACTGCAGCACATGTCACAGCATAAATAAATTAAATTGAAATTCAAAATAGGAATATCTATTTTGATGCAAATGGCCTTAAGTGTGAATCATAATTCCAACATTTATGAAAACTTTGGGAACTTGGGCATGTTATATAAGCCTTCTCAACCTTAGTTTCCTCACTTGTATAATGGAAATGACACCTACCACTATCTACCCCAGGGTTATTAAAATTACTTGAAATAATGTGTGTAAAGCATCTAGAACAGTTGTTGGTGTAGTGTTAGGAGCAAAGCAAATATTAGTTAGCTTGCTTCTAGTAAGCTCTTAGCCTACATGATTTTTCCTATATTTGATAATCATTTCTTTCTCTTAGTTTTCATCCAATGATATGTAAAACTTTCACATCATGAAAGAACTAAATTATATCTGTCTGCTTCAATATAAATAAGCAAAAGAGAGAGAGAAAGAAGGGGAAAAAAGAGAGCAAGGAGAAAAGAAGAGAGAAGAACATAAGAGGGGAGGATGGAAATGAAGAAACAGTCTGACGAGGAGAACTTGCACAACAGTGTAGCATCTGGAACTAATAAATCTTGGACTCACACACTTGTTCTTGACAAGAGTCTGGCAAAATTCTAGTGGACAAATAGAAGATCTTTCAGTTAGGGTCTCAGAAAATCAGAGAAATTTATAACTCATTAAAACCAACCTTGTGTAAAATAACTGAATTTCTCTTAATAAGACTTAGTTGAAAAAATATGATTCTCAATTTCTTACCAAATAAAGCCAAGTAAAAATGTTTTGACTTGCTAAACTGCTACGACTATACTCTGAAATCAAAGCATTAGGGAGTGGCAATTGTTTTTCTTTCTATACATATTTTTTTTCTAAGCTCTTGAAAAGCAAGAATTTACGGGTCAGTGTGGGCACAGTGTTTTATTTGCTGCCAAATTTCCTTTTTATGCTAAACATGAGTTCATACTGATATCTACTACTCTAATCTATCACCACATGGAACATTCTAGCCTTCTGTCCTTGCTTGTCTGATGTTCCCATTCCAACAGTTAAAGATATGGCTTCTACCCTTCAACATATACCATCTGTTTACTTAGTTCTATTATAGCACACATGTATAGTGTTTTAACAATTTTTAAACCATACCCTCATGAGAAATTACTTTATTAACTAAAGTACAGTGTTCATGTAGTTTCTTTTATCTTTAATATTACATAGTTACTTAGATCAAGACCATTTTCCCCCATCTCCTTCCATTAGGATATTTCATACTTTTTTTTTTTTAATTTTTTGTTTATTGCAGTAACATTGGTTTATGACATTGTAAAAATTTCAGGTGTACATCATTGTGCTTCTATTTCTGCATAGATTACATCATGTTCACCACCAAAATACTAATTACAACCCATCACCACACACATGTACCGAATTATCCCTTTCACCCTCCTCCCTCCCCCCTTCCTCTCTGGTAACCACCAATCCAATCTCTGTCCCTATGTGTTTGTTCATACATTTTTAATACAGTTAGATTTTTTGTTGTTGCAATCTGCATTCAATTCTATGATTTCCCAACCTCTTAATTTTTTTAATTTGCATATATTGATTGATTCTTTGTGCTCAAATTTTCTACAGGTTCTGATAGATGCATAGTGTCATGTATTCACCACTACAGAATCATACAGAACAGTTTCACTTCCCTAAAAAAAAAAAAATCCTCTGTGCTTGACCTATTCAACAATGCCACTTTCCAAAGCTCCTGATAATAATTAATCTAGTTTCTGTCTCTACAGTTTTGCCTTTTCCAGAATGTTATATGAATGAAATCACACAATATGCAGCCTTTCAATCTGGCTTCCTTCATTTAGCCATATGCTTTAAGACTAATCCATTTTGTTGCATGGACTGATAGTTCATTCTTTTTTATTGCAGAACTATATTCCATTGTATAGATGTACTACAGTTTGTTGTCCATCTATTGAAGGGCATCTTGTTTGCTGCCAGTTTTTGGCCATCATAAATAAAGCTGCTCTAAACATTCTTGTGCAAATTTTGAATGGACATAAATTTTCAAATCAGTTGGATAAATACCTAACACCATGATTTCTGGATGGTATGGTAAGACTATATCTAACTTCATAAGAAAATGACAAACTGGAAGTGATACTTCTTTAATGATGGAGTAAGAAGTTCAGCAGACTCTCTTCCCAGAAAAACAACAATTTAACTGGTAAAAATTATAAAAAAACAATCATTTAAAATCCCTGGAAATTGTCCTAAGGGCATACAGCAAAGAGAGAAATATTCATTCAAGAATATTTATTCAATATTGGTAAGAATATCAAGAGACTACAGTACTTGAGGTCCTCCCATACCAACTCGATGTTACAGAAGTTGTACCCCATGTTTATGCAGCCAATGAGACTGACCCTCTTTTCCCTCCAGATCCCTATTTAGGCTACAGTTTCATCCTGGAAGAAGCAGACTGATGGCATTTCTCTTCTTCCCTCAGTCCTATATTGCAAAAGCTCTATTCCAGGCAGTCACACAGAGAGGGCTGGATCTCCCTTACTCCAACAATTCATAGGGTAGATGTTCTACACTTGGTGCTGCAGGCTGAGATTACTGTTGTTCTGATTGCTCATGCCCCAGGTCACTTAGAGAGTGAAGATTACCCATAGAAGAGCAAGCCAAGAAGATCATGTACTGTCATGTCCTCCCCAGTACCCACTCATAGAGTGGGGGTGTCACTCTGAAAAAAGCAGATTGCTACCCCTGGTTACTACACAGTGGTCCAGAGGCTTTACCATGGGGAAAGGCTGGTCATAAGGATGGAGAGCACTGCAGATATGCCTGAGATATCTGACATTATTTGGAATTAAGTGGAGAACATTCCTAAGAGTGTTATAAATATTAATGGAGATCTTGTTGGAGAAGAATTAGAAGGAGGCTGGTAGCTATAACACAAATGAAATGACAGAACATCCAAAAGTTTAATAGAAATAATCAGACAAAAAAGACAACCAAGAAGAACCCTCCTGGAAGCACAGTCAATTCTGGGTGTTGGGAAGGCTGTACATATGTCCCAGATTGTACCCACTCAGAAGTAATTGGAACAAGATGTGGGGCAGGCTTGAAAGCATTCCCTAAGCCTTGCATAATCCATTAACATAGGACTAAAACCTCGCTGGCAAAAGAGGCTTAAACACAACCTCTGAGTGAATAATAAGCTACTCTGACCCAGGTGTGGTTCCTAGTATCCAGCCTTAAATATAATATCACAGTAATTTCTGGAAGTCTAGAAGACTGGGCACATGTCCAAAGCTTCACTCTCTCAAGAGTGATCAGAGAAAGAATCATCTACAAGCTACTAGTGCCTGGCTGAATGTGGAGCAAAAATCTATTAACTTCCTGAACTGTAATATCAGCATTCAAGCCACACATACATTTAATGGTGAAGGATAAAAATCTCACTGGCCAATAGGGCTTAAGCACAACTTTTACTAATAAGTCATTTATGACCACCCAGGGGCAACCTCTAG
Organism: Diceros bicornis minor; assembly: GCF_020826845.1. NCBI lineage: Eukaryota > Metazoa > Chordata > Mammalia > Perissodactyla > Rhinocerotidae > Diceros > Diceros bicornis. Next base: position 75,025,550 of record NC_080781.1, on the reverse strand, counting down.
CTAGGAAGGCTAAAAGATAAAAACAAGGAGAAAAACGTCTAAGCTAGAATATGAGTAGGCATCTGTGGGAGAAAAATAATTACTTCACTTCAGTCACAAAACAAATAAATAAATGACCAAGAAAACAACAACAACAAAAATCCTGGTGAAACGGGAATGGGTATCCAGAATTGCTACAATATATTATTTAAAATTTCAATAAAAATACCAGGAGTTACACAGAAACAGAAAATTGTGACCCATTCACACAAAAAAAGAAGGTAATAGAAACTGCATTTGAAAGGATGTAGATGGTGAACTCGGTATACAAAGACTTAAAAGCAGCTATGGTCAATATGTCCAAATAAGTAAAAAAAAAAATGCTTAAACAATTAATTGAAGGTATGAAGACAATGTCTCATCAAATAAAAATATCAAATAAAGGGACAAATTATTAAGATGAACCAAATGGAAAATCTTGAGTTGAAAATTACAATAACCAAATGAAAAATTTACTGTAAGAGGTTCAACATTAAATTTTATCTAGCAGAAGAAAGAATCAAAAATATTGAAAATAGATTAAGAGAGATTATGCCACCTGAAGAACATAAAGGAAAAATAATGAAGAAAAATAGAGTCTCAGAGAAATGCTGCATCACCACTAACTGCACCAACATTAATGTAAGCGGGGCTCCCAAAGGAACAGAAAGGAAGTATTAGAAAAAAATATTTAAAAAGAAAATCACCAAAAAATTCACAAATTTGATTTAAAAATTAATTCATACATCTAAGAATCTTAACAAATTCCAATTAGGATAAAGATAAAGAGGTCTACACTGACAGACATCATGGTAAAAATATTGAATACCAAGGATGAGGAGAACCTCTTGAAAGTGCCAAGATAAAAATAACTTTTCACATAAAAGTGAAACAAAATAAGAGTAACAGCTAGCTTGATGTCAGAAACCAAAGGGCAAGGCAGTAGAATGACATATTTAAAATGTTCCAAATAAAAACAAAACAAAAAGAAAAACAAATTTAAATCAAGAATCTTATATCCAGCAAAACTAACTTTCAAAAATGAAGGCAAAATAAAGACATTCCATTCTGTGAAGGTATTTTTTATTTGAGATTAAAATTTAAATCAGTAGACTTTGTGTAAATCAGATTATCCTCCATAATGTGGGTAGGTAGGCCTCATCCAATCAGTGGAAGGATTTGAGAGAAAAAAGATTGACCTCGCCAGAAAGAAGAGGGAATTCTGCCCTTAGACTTGAACTGAAACTCTTCCCTTGGTCTCCAATACTCTGGCCAACTGGGCAGATATTAGATTTGCCAGCCTCCAAAATCATGTGGGCCAATTTCTTTAAATAAATATTTATTGGTAGATAGATAGATAAAGAAAGAGATAGAAATAGAGACATATATAGATAGATATAAACACCCTATTGATTCTGTTTCACCTGAAAACCCTAGTACATCATATTAATAGCATAATAGCATAAAGGACAAAGGACAATAATTACATGATTATCTCAATAGACACAGAAAACATTTGACAAGGCCCAACAAACTTCATGATAAAAACATTCAACAAACTAGATATAGAAGAAAACTTCCTCAATATTATAAAGTGTCTCAACAACAAAAAACCAATTATACTATACTTAATGGTTAAAGACTGATTATGTTTGCCCAAAGATAAAGAATAAGACAAGATGTCCACTCTTACAACTTCTATGTAACATTGTGCTGGATGTACTAGCCAGGATAATTAGGCAAGAAAATGAAATAAAAGATACTTTAGAGGAAAAGAAGAAGTAAGTTACCTCTATACAGATGATGTGGCCTTGTACATAAAAAATTCTAAGGAATATACAAAAAATATTAAAATTAGCAAATGAATTCAGTAAGGTTGTATAATACAAGCTCAATATGCAGAAATCAATTGTAATTTCACACACTAGCAATGAAGAATTCAAAAATTAAATTAAGAAAACAATTTACTATAAAATAGCATCATAAAGAATAAAATTCTTAAAAATAAATTTAGCAAAGGGCTAGAATTGTACACTAAAAATAGAAAATATTGCTGAAATAAAGTAGATCTAAATAAATGGAAACACATATCATTTTTATCAATTAGAAGACTCTCCAAATTGGTCTACAAATTCAAAGCAATCCCTATGAAAATTGAAGCTGGATTCACTGACAAAATAATAAGATGATCCAAAAATTCATATGAAAATGCAAGGGACCCAGATTAGGGAAAACATTATTGAAAAAGAAATATAAAGTTGAAGGATTCAAACTTCTGATTTCAAAACTGACTACAAAGTTACGATAATCAAAATAGTGGCATACCTGCATAAGGATGGATTTATTAAATCAATGGAATAAAATTGAGAGTCCAAAAATAAACCCACATGTTTACTGTCAGCTAAATTTTGACAAGGGTGCCAAGACCTTTAATGAGGAAGGAATAATCTTTTCAAAAAATGGTGCTGGGATAACTGGATATGCACTTGCAAGAAAAATTAATATGGACTTCTTTCTCACACTATACACAAATATTAACTCAAAATGGATCAAAGTTTTGCAAGAGCTAAAAATACAAAATTCTTAGAAGAAAATATAAGAGTATATCTTCCTTGACCTTGGATTAGGCAATGGTTTCTTAGATATGACACCAAAAGTTCAAGTGACAAAAGACAAAATAGATAAATTGAACTATATAAAAGTTAAAAGCTTTTTTTCTGCAAACTATGCCATCAAAAGTGAAAAAACACCCCATAGAATGGGACAAGATATTTGCAAATCATATATTTGATAAGAGACATATATCCATAATAAATAAACTATTAGAACTCAACTTAAAAACGCAAATCATCCATTAAAATATGGGGCAAGGATTTGAATAGGCATTTCTACAAAGAAGACTTACAAACAGCTAATATTTACATGAAAATTTCTCAGCATAAGTAGTAATTTGGAAAACGTAAATGAAAGCCACAATAAGATACACCTTCACATCCACTGGGATGGTTCTAATAAAAAAGGCAGACACGAAAAAGTCTGGGCAACAGTGAAATCAGGACTCTCATACATTGCTGCTGGGAATGTAAAATGGTGATCTTTCTCAAAATCTTAAATATATTTTTACCATATGAGGTAGCAATTCCACTCTCAGGTATAAATCCATGAGAAATGAGAACATACATCCTCAAGAAGTTGTTTGTTGATGCTCATAGCATTGTTATTTATAATAATATAAATATACAAATATTTTATGTAAATATTATAAATATTTATAATAATATTATATAAATATAATAATATTATATAAGTATAATATTCTCAAAGTGGAAGCAACTCAAATGTCCATAAATTGATTAATGGAGATACAATACATGGTGTATCAGTACACTGGAATGTTACTAAGCCATTAATATAAATGAAATACTGATACCTGGTACAACATCATTGACCTTTGAAAACACTATGCTGAGTGAAAGAAGCTGGTCACAAAACACTACTTATTGTGTGGCTCTATTATGTGAAATGTCCAGAAGAGTCAAATTCATAGAAACAAAAAGTAGATAAGTTGTTGCTTAAGTATGAGTTGAGGAAAGGAGGAATAGAATTTGAATACTAAGGGTTAAGGTGTCTTTTAGAAGAATAGCATCTAGCCACTGACCATTATGTATGGTATCAGCTGCAGACATTTTGTAGATATTCTTTATCAAGTTGAAAAAGATCTCTCTTCCTAGTTTTCTGAGTGTTTGTATAACGAATCGGTGTTAGATTTTGTTGAATTATTTTTCTGCATGAGTTGATATGATCACATGATTTACCTTTTTTAGCCTCTATATATGTTCAGTTATATTAATTGAACTTGGAATGTTGGACCAGACTTGCATATCTGAAATAAATCTCACTTGCTCTTGTTGTAAAATTCTTTTTCTATATTGTCTTTTTTTTTTAAATTGATGTCTTAATAGTTTATACCATTCTGAAATTTTTGTTGTACATTATTGTTTGTCAGTCACCTTATAAATGCCTCTCTTCACCCCTTGTGCCCACCCTCTGACCCCCTTGTCCCTGGTAACCACCATACAGTACTCTCTGTCCACGTATTGGTTTATATTCTACATATGAGTGAAATCATACGGTGTTTGTCTATCTCTCTCTTGCTTATTTCACTTAATATAATACCCTCCAGGTCCATCCACATTGATGCAAATGGGAATTTTTTCTATTTTATGGCTGAGTAGTATTCCATTATATATATATATATATATATATATATACATACCACATCTTCTCTATCCAGTCATCATCAGTCGAGGGACTCTTGGGTTGCTTCAACTTATTGGCTATAGTGAATAATGTTGCAATGAACATAGGGGTGCATAAGCCTCTTTGGGTTGTTGATTTCAGGTTCATTGGATAGATTTCCAGTAGTGGGATAGCTGGATCATAGGGTATATTTATTTTTAGTTTTGAGAGGAAACTCTAGACTGTTTTCCATATGGACAGAATTGAAAGCCCATAAATAACACCACACATCTATGGACAGCTAATCTTTGACAAAGGAGCTAAGAACAAACAATGGAGAAAAGAAAGTCTCTTCAATAAATGGTGCTGGGAAAACTGGACAGCCACATGCAAAAGAATGAAAGTAGACCATCTGCTTTTGCCATTCACAAAAATTACCTCAAAATGGATCAAAGACCTGAAGGTGAGAGCTGAAACTATAAAATTCCTAGGAGAAAATATAGACAATACACTATTTGACATTGGCCATAAAGGGATCTTTTCAAATTCTGTGTCTACATGGACAAGAGAAACAAAAGAAAAAATAAACAAGTGGGACTTCATCAGATTAAAGAGCTTTTACAAGGCAAATGAAACCAGGATCAAAATGAATAGACAAACCACCAGCTGGGAGAAAATATTTGCAAATCATATATCTGACAGGGGTTAATCTCCATAATATTTAAAGAACTCACACAACTGAACAACAAAAAACAAACAACCCAATCAAAAAATGGGCTGAGGATATGAACAGATACTGTCCCAAGGAAGATATACATATGGCCAATAGGCATATGAAAAGATGTTCAACATCACTAATCATCAGGGAAATGCAAATCAAAACTACAGTAAGATATCACCTTACATCTGTTAGAATGGCTATAGTCACCAAGACAAAAAACAACAAATGTTGGAGTGATTGTGGAGAAACAGGAACCTTCATTCACTGCTGGTGGGATTGCAAACTGGTGCAACCTCTATTGTTTGTTTTGATTTGCTGATATTTTCTTGAGATATATGTTAATTTGAGATATTTGTTTATAGAGATTTTTTCTGTAATATCTTTACCTGATTTTCATGTGTTCTCTGTTCTTTTATTTTTATGAGAGAGCTCGTGGAAAATTGGTAATATTTATTTCTTAGTCGTCAGTGGAATTTGTCACTGATAAAGCATTTTGGAAAGATTTAAATCATTGATTCAATTGTTTTAAGAAATACAGTACTATTTGGGCTATGTGTTTATCTTTGTGCGAGTTTTGTTAGTTTGAATCTTCCAAAGACATGGTCCAAATTATCAAAGTCATCAAATTTTGGGCATAGAGTTGTTTCTACTCTCATTATCTTTTTAATACTCACAAAATCAGTAGTTATGACTTCTCTTTTGATTCTAATATTGACAATAGTGTCATCTCTCTTCCTTGTTTAGTTTGTCTCTAGGTTTATCAATTTTACTGATATTTTCAAAGAACCCTGATATTTTCATTTCATTGATTTTATTTGTTGTTTTCTAGCTTCCAATATCATTTATTTCTGCTCTATTTTTTATTTCCTTTCTTTTTGTCTTATGTGTAAGTTACTATTTTGTTCTGTAATTTCCTAAGGTGGAAGCTTGGGTTATTGATTTTAGATCTTTTTTCTTATCAAATATATGCTTATAATGCTATAAATTTCCCTCTAAGCACTGCTTACTCTGCATTCCACACATTTTGATGCATTATATTTTTGTTTTCATTTAGCTTAAAATATTTTCTTAATTTCTGTTGAGATTTTCTTCTTTGACCCATGGGTTATATAGAAGTAATTTTTGTGTGTGTGCAGAAGATTAGCCCTGAGCTAACATCTGTCACCAACCCTCCTCTTTTTGATGAGGAAGACTGGCCATGGCTAACATCCATGCCCATCATCCTCTACTTTATATGGGATGATGCCACAGCATGGTTTGACAAGTAGTGCATCCGTGCACTCCCAGGATCCGAATCCTGGGTCGTTGCAGCGGAGCATGTGCACTTAACCACTACACCACTGGGCTGGCCCCCAGAAGTATTTTGCTTAATATCAAAAATGTCAAGAATTTAGATTTATGTTTCTGTTATTGATTTATATTTTAATTATGTTGTGGTATGAGAGCATACTCTATTTGATTTATATTCTTTCAAATTTGTTAAAGTATGTTTATAGAATGTAGTCTATTTTTGTGAATATTCCATGTGAGATTTGAAGAAAATATATTGTGCTGTTCTTGGATGAAAAATTCTGTAATTGCTAATTGATCAAGTTGATTGACAGTTCTGCTCAGGTCATCTATATCCTTACTGATTTTCTGCCTGCTTGATCTATTAATAACTGACATTGGGGTGTTGAAGTCTCCAATTGTAATAGTAAATTTCTGTATTTCTCCTTGTAGTTCTATTAGTTTTTGCCTCATGTATTCTCTCTCTTTTTTAGGTGCATATGTGTTTAGGATTATTATGTTTTCTTAGAGAATTGACCCCTTTATCATTATAAAATGCTCCTCTTTACTCTTGATAATCTTCCATTTTTTGAAATCTGCATTCTGAAAATAATATAGCTACTCTCACTTTCTTTTAATTAGTTTTAGCATGGTGTATCTTTCTCCATCTCTTTTAACTTATTTGTGTCTTTATAGTTAAAGTAGACTAGTTACAGACACAAACAGTTGATCTTTTTTCTTATCCACTCAATTTCTGTCTTGTAATTAGTATATTTAGACCATCATATTTAAAGTGATTATGTTGTCGGATTAATATCTACCATCTTTATAACTATTTTCTATTCATTGCATTTGTTATTTGTTTCTTTTTACCTCTTTTTCTGACTTCTTTGACTTTAACTGAGCATTTTATATTACTCTGTTTACTCTATATTACTCTTCTCTGCCATTTGTATTTCTTTTTCAAAAATTAGTGGTTGTTATATGCAGAGAGTGACATCAGCACCATGGTGGAGTGAGCTTTCCTGTGAACTCTTCTCCTGATAAATTCAACAAAAGAAACAGTCACAGACCAAGAATTGAATCCTAGACAGCGAAAAGCAAGATTGGAAAGAGCCACACTGCTGCACATCTGAGAGTGGAAAGTGCTTGGCCCCAGGAGGAAGTGGGGAGAGGTAAGGAGAACTCCTCTCCCTCCCCATCAGATCAGCGATCCTGGTCCTCACGGGTCACGGGGGGGAGGGGTGGCCCTCTTTGGGGAAAATGTAGCTCTTTGGACTCTCCCAACCAGTGGGAAACTCCCACACAGAAGACTCAGAACTGCTACAGGGTACCATCAACATCTGAGCACCCCAGGAGAGTGGATAACGAGGGGTGAATGAGAAGACCCCTATGCCAGGGACCCAGTGGGCAAAAGAGAGAGCCCCCACCCCTCCTCGAAAGCTGGACCCTGCAGCTCAGCTGACCAGACCTGACCAAGCAACCAGCAGATTGTAGAGAAGAGCCAGGGCAGAGTGCAGGGGGCTCAGATTACACAGCCCTTTACCCCCACACAGTGGAAGCAGGTGGAAATTGCAACCAGACTTTTCCAGGATGAGGAAAAACAAAGCCAACACAGGAACCACAATGCAAAGGTACATGAAATCACCAGACCGGAAGGAAAATGACAATCACTGAGAAAACCCTGAAAACACAGAAATCCATAACCTAAACGACAGAGATTTGAAAATAGCTATCATAAAAAAAACTCAATGAAATACGAGACGACACAGACAAATAACTCAATGAGATTAGGAGTTTCATCAGAAAAGAGATTTAAATCATAAAGAAAAATCAATCAGTAGTGATGGATATGAAGAACACAATGGAGGAGATAAAGGAGAATCTGGAATCTTTAAAGAACAGAGCTGAAAATATGGAGGAAAGAATTAGCATTATAGAGGATAGGAATACAGATATGCTCCAGATGGAAGAGGAGAAAGAACTAAGACTAAAAAGAGATGAAGAAAGTCTCTGAGAAATATCTGACTCTATTAGGAAATGTAACATAAGAATTATAGTTATTCCTGAGGGAGAAGATAGGGAAAGAGGAACAGAGAGCCTATTCAAGGAAATAATAGCTGAGAACTTCCCAAATCTGGGGAAGGAGAAGGAAATACCAGTAAGCGAAGCCAACAGATCACCTAAATACGTCAACAGGCAAAGGCCCACTCCATGACATCTAGTGGTAAGGCTGGCCAAAGTCAATGACAAAGAAACAATATTAATGGCAGCTAGACAACAACAAAAAATAACATACAAAGGAATTCCCATCAGGCACTCAGTGGATTTCTTAACAAAAACTTTACAGACTAGGAGAGACTGGAATGATATATTCAAAATACTGAAAGGCAAAAACTTTCAGCCAAGAATACTCTATCCAGAAAAAATATCCTTCAAATGTGATGGAGAAATAGTAACTTTCCCAGATAAACAAAAGTTAAGGGAGTTAATGGCGATGAGACCCCCACTACAAGAAATACTCAAGAAGGCCCTCAGGCCTGAAAAAAAGAAGAGAAAGGGAATACAAAGCTTGGAGCAAGGAGAAAAATAGAGAGACAAACTAAAAAAAATAGTAGATCTTTATTGAAATAGGTTAACAACCACTTAACACCAAAATCAAAGATCAAAGGAAGGAATTCACCAAAATTCAATTTAACCTCATCACTGTAAACACACATCCACAACACAAGATAGAATAAGGTATAACAAGAACGACTTACAAAGGGAAGAGGAAAGTGGTTGAATTGACCTAGTATAAGGAAATAGGAGGCCATCAGATAATGGACTATCTCATACACAAGATTTTATACACAAACCTCAAGGTAAACACTAAACAAATAATCAAAACAAAATCACATATGATAAACAAAGAGAAAACTAGAAGGGTCATAAGACAGAACAACCAAACTGAATTGGCAGTCCAAAACAAATGGGACAGGAAACACACAAGAACCGGAAAATAAGTGACAAAACAGCAACATTAAGCCCTCATATATCAAGAATTACCCTAAATGTAAATGGATTGAACTCTCCAATCAAAAGATACAGAGTGGCAAGATGGATTAAAAAGTAATACCCAACAATATGCTGCCTCCAGGAAACATATCTCAGCTCTAAAGACAAGCACAGGCACAGAGTGAAAGGATGGAAGACAATACTCCAAGCTAATGGCAAACAAATGAAATCAGGTGTTGCCATACTCATATCAGACAATGTAGACATCAAGATAAAACAGGCTAGGAGAGACAAAGAAGGGAAATATATAATGATAAAAGGGACACTCCACCAAGAAGACATATCACTTATAAATATATATGCACCCAACATAGGAGCACCAATGTACATAAAGCAACTATTAACAAACCTAAAAGTAGACATTAACAACAACACAATAATAGTAGGGGATCTTAATACCCCACTTCCATCAATGGATAGATCATCCAGACAAAAAGTCAATAAAGAAATAGTAGACTTAAATGAAAAACTGGACGAGATGGACCTAGTAAACATACACAGGGCACTCCATCCAAAAACAGCTGACTACACATTCTTCTCAAGAACGCATGGAACATTCTCAAGGATAGACCATATGTTGGGAAACAAAGCAAGCCTCAATAAACTTAAGAAGACTGAAATCATAACAAGTATCTTTTCAGACCATAATGCTATGAAACTGGAAATCAACCACAAAAAAAAAAAGGGAAAGTAACAAAAATGTGGAGTTTAAACAACATGCTACTGAACAACCAATGGATCATTGATGAAATTAAAGGAGAAATCAAAAACTATCTGGAAATAAAGGAAAATGAAAATATGCCATACCAAACCATATGGGATGCAGCAAAAGTTGTCCTGAGAGGGAAACTGATAGTGATAGAAGACCAGTTTAACTACAAGAAAAAGCCAAAATAAGCAACCTCAAATTACTCCTAAGCAACCTCAAATTACACCTAACAGAACTACAAAAAAGAAGAACAAACAAAGCCCAAACTCAGCAGAAGGAGAGAAATAATAAAAATCAGAGCAGAAATAAATGAAATTGAGAACAAAAAACCAGAAGAAAAGATTAATGAAACACAGAGTTAGTTCTTTGAGAAGATAAACAAAATCGACACACTCTTAGCCAGGCTTACTAAGAAAAAAGAGAAAAGGCTCAGGTAAATAAAATTAGAAATGAAAGAGGAGAAATTACAACAAATACCACGGAAATACAGAGGCTTATAAGAGAATACTATGAGAAATTATATGCCAACAAATTGGACAATCTAGAAGTAATGGATAAATTCTTAGACTCATACAACCTCCCAAAACTGAACCAAAAAGACATGGAGAATCCGAATAGACCAATCACAAGTAAAGAGATTGAAATAGTAATCAAAAACCTCCCAAAAAATACAAGCCCATGACCAGATGGCTTCTCCAGTGAATTTTACCAAACATTCAAAGAAGATTTAATACCCATCCTTCTCAAGCTATTCCAAAAAATAGGGGAAGATGGAACATTTCCTAACTCATTCTACAAGGCCAATATCACCCTGATACCAAATCCAGACAAAGACAATACAAAGAAAGAAAATTACAGGCCAATATCTCTGATGAACATAGATGCAAAAATCCTCAACAAAATATTGACATACCGAATACAGCAATACATTAAAAAGATCATACACCATGATCAAGTGGGATTTATACCAGGGATGCAGGGATGGTTCAACATCCACAAATCAATCGATGTGACACACCACGTCAAAAAAACAAAGAATAAAAACCACATGGTCATCTCAATAGACGCAGAGAAGGCATTTGACAAGATACAACATCCATTTATGATAAAAACTCTCAACAAAATGGGAATAGAAGGAAAGTACCTCCACATAATAAAGGCAATTTATGACAAACCCACAGCCAACATCATACACAACAGGGAAAGACTGAAAGCCATTCCTCTGAGAACAGGAACGAGCAAGGGCTGCCCACTCTCACAACTCCTATTCAACATAGTGGTGGAAGTTCTGGCTAGAGAAATTAGGCAAGAAAAAGGAATAAAAGGAATCCAAATAGGTAATGAAGAAGTGAAACTCTCACTACTTGCAGATGACATGATTTTATATATAGAAAACCCTAAACAATCCATTGGAAAACTTAGAAATATTCAACAACTACAGCACAGTCGCAGGGTACAAAATCAATCTACAAAAATCAGTTGCATTTCTGTGTGCTAATAACAAACTAACAGAAAGAGAGCTCAGAAAGATAATATCATTTACAATTGCATCAAAAAAAAATAAAATATCTAGGAATAAATCTTCCCAAGAAGGTGAAAGACCTATACAATGAAAACTACAAGACATTATTGAAAGAAAATGATGATGACATATAGAAATGGAAAGACATCCCATGCACATGGAGTGGAAGAATAAACATATTTAAAATGTCTATGTTACCTAAAGCAATCTACAGATTCAATGCAATCCCAATCAGAATCCCAATGACATTCTTCATGGAAATAGAAAAAAGAATAATAAAATTCATGTGGGTCACCAAAAGACCCTGAATAACTAAAGCAATCCTTATAAAAAAGAACAAAGCTGGAGGCATCATGATCCCTGACTTCAAAACATACTACAAAGCAATAGTAATCAAAACAGCATGGTACTGGTACAAAAACAGACACACAGATCAATGGAACAGAATTGAAAGCCCAGAAATAAAACCACACATATACAGACAGCTAATTTTCAACAAAGTAGCTAAGAACATACAATGGAGAAAGGAAAGTCTCTTCAATAAATGGTGTTGGGAAAACTGGACAGCCACATGCAAAAGAATGAAAGTGGACAGGCCTACCCAGACTAGGGAAATTAAAGAAAAAATAAGCAAGTGGGACTTTATAAGATTAAAGAGCTTCTACAAGACAAATGAAACCAGAATCAAGATGAACAGACAACACACCAGCTGGGAGAGAATATTTGCAAAACATACATCTGACAAGGCGTTGATCTCCCTAATATATAAAGAACTCACACAACTGAACAACAAGAAAACAAACAACCCAATCAAAAAATGGGCAGAGGAAATGAACAGAGACTTCTCCAAGGAAGATATACAGATAGCCAATAGACACATGAAAAGATGTTCAACATCATTAATCATCAGGGAAATGCAAATCAAAATAGCCCTAAGATATCACCTCAGGCCCATTAGAATGGCTATAATCACCAAGACAAAAAACAAATGTTGGAGAGGATGTGGAGAAACAGGAACCCTCATACAAAGCTAGTGGGAATGAAAACTGGTGCAGCCTCTATGGAAAACGGTATGGAGATTCCTCAAAGAATTAAAAATAGAGATGCCCTATGATCCAGCTATCCCACTATTGGGAATCTATCCAATGAACCTGAAATCAACAATCCAAAGAGGCTTATGCACCCCTATGTTCATTGCAGCATTATTCACTATAGCCAAGAAGTTGAAGTAACCTAAGTGTCCCTCGACTGATGATTGGATCAAGAAGATGTGGTATATATATACAGTGGAATACTACTCAGCCATAAAAAAAGACAAAATCGTCCCATTTGCAACAACATGGATGGGCCTGGAGGGTATTATGTTAAGTGTAGTAAGCCAGAAAGAGAAAGACAAACACTGTATGATCTCACTCATACGTGGAATATAAACCAACACATGGACAGAGAAAACTGTATTGTGGTTACCAGGGGCAATGGGGGTGGGGGGTGGGCACAAGTGGTGAAGGGAGAAATATATATGGTGATGGACAAACAAAAATGTACAACCCAAAATTTCACAATGTTAAAAACTCTTAAAACATCAATAAAAATTATTAGTGGTTGTTCTGGAGTTTATGATATGCATATTTAAAGTATTCTAAAAGTCCATCTTCAAATGACACTATACCACTTCACATGTAGTGCAAGTGCCTTTTTGCAAAGCATTCCTAATTCCTTCCCCCCATCCCTTATGATGTTGCTGTTATTTATTCCACTTATCCAAATGTCATACCCATCTAATAACTTGTTACTATTATTGCTTTTAACAAACAACTATCTTAATTAAGAATAAGAAAAATAAAAGAACTTATTTTACCTTAAATTTTTGCTTCTCTGATGTCTTTCTTTTCTCTATGTAAATCCAAGTTTATGACTTGTATTGTTTTCTTTCTGCCAGAAGAAATATTTCTTGGAGTGCAGGTTTGATGGAAATTAATTCCCTCAGTGTTTGTTTGTCTAAAAGTCTTTATTTCTTCTTTACTTTTATTTATTTTTTTTTATTATTTTTTTGTGAGGAAGATTAGCACAGAGCTAACATCCATTGCCAATCCTCCTCTTTTTTTGTGTGTGTGAGGAAGATCAGCCCTGAGCTAACATCCATACCAAGCCTCCTCTTATTGCTGAGGAAGACTGGCCCTGGGCTAACTTTATGCCCATCTTCCTCCACTTTAGATGGGACACTGCCACAGCACAGCTTGACAAGCAGTGTATCTGTGCGCATGCAGGATCCAAACCCCAGGCCACCAGCAGCAGAGCATGCACACTTAACCACCACAGCACAGGACAGGCCCACCAATCCTCCTCTTTTTGCTGAGGAAGATGGGCCCTGGGCTAACATCCGTGCCCTTCTTCCTCTACTTTTTATGGGATGCTGCCACAGCATGGCTTGACAAGGAGTGCATTGGTCCACATCCAGGATCCAAACCTGCGAACCCCAGGCTGCCAAAGTGGAGCTCATGAGCTTAACTGCTATGCTACCAGGCTGGCCCCTCTTCTTCACTTTTGAAGAATAATTTTCCTGAATATAGGCAGTTTTGCTTTCAACACAAAAGATTTCACTACACTTTTCTTTTTGTTGCATGGCTTCTGATGAGAAGTCTGCTGTAATTCTTATCCTTGTTCCTCTACAAATAGGGTATAAGGTAAATTTTTTCTCTGGCCTCCTTTGGAAATTCCTTTTCTTTGGTTTTAGTTTTTTCTTTGGTTTTCAGTTTGAATATAATATGTCTTTAAACAAATCTTATTTGATGTTTTCTGAGCTTCTTGGATATGTGGTTTGGACTCTGTCATTAATGTTGGAAAGTTTTGGCTTAATACCACAAATATTTCTTCTGTTATCTCTTTCTTCTTTTGGTATTCTAGTTGCATTTATGTTATACCTTTGATATTTTCCCATGGTACTTGAATGTTCTGGTTTTTTTTAAAAAGTTTACTTCGTTTTCTCTTTCTGTTTCAGTTTTGAGATATTTCTATACACCCATCTTCAAGTTCACTGAGTCTTTCTTCAGCCATCAAGTGTACTGAGTCAATCAAATGCATTCTTCATTTCTGTTACAGTGTTTTGATTTCTACCATTTCATTTCGATTCTTTCTTAGAGTCTCCATATCAGTACTTACATCACTCATTTGTTTTTGCATGTTGTCAACTTATTCCATTAGAGTTGTTATTATATTAACTACAGTAATTTTAAATTTATTATCCGAAAATTCCAAAATCTGTGTCATATATGTCTGGTTCTAAAGCTTGTTTTTTCCTCCTCAAACTTTGTTTTTTCTTACCTTTCTTCATCCTTTGTAATTTTTTGTTGAAAGCTGGACATTTTGTATTAGGTAATAGGACCTGAGATAAATGGGCCTTAGTATGAAGATTTATGTTAATTTGGCTAGGAGTTGGGCTGTGTTTAATATTTACTTTAGCTGTTTGTGCTTCAATTCCTCTAGTGTCCTTGTTTCTGTCTCTTCTCTTGACTTTGGGATTTTCTGATTACTCTTTCTCATATTCTGAGCAATAAGTTGAGAACAAAGTTACTTTCCATATTTATATGTATTTTTTAAAATTACTGTCAACTTTAATAGGCAACTTATGTATAAAAGAAACAGTACCATCTCTCAATCAAAACAAACTATGAATTTGAGAAACAAAGATTCACTGAGACCAACTGATGAGTTAGGTGTATACAAAAAGGAACTACTTGGAAGGAATTGTGTATTCTATACTAACAGAGATTCTATTGCATTCCCAAAGCCCAGACTTTATCTACTGTGTAAAATTGGACATGTGAATATCCAATATGTTCATCTTATGTGAAATAAACCATTTGATTATATCATGCTTTGCTTTATCTTTGTCCCCCCCTGAGCCTTTGCCAGAAAGAAAATAATTTGGTGAGATTAATTTGGTTCTATATAAATAAATATACTAGGCTAATTTTACACATGTTTATCTGTACCCATGCACATTAGTGTATGTATATATGGTATGTTATTATCTTAAAATTGTGGTTTACAATTTGCCTTTATTTCACTGTCTCTATCCTTGCTATAACCCAATAAGGCTGACAGGGCAGGATCTTTTATATTACCATTTTGCAGATAAGACTATTGACATTCAGATATTAAACAATCTTCCCAGCGTTGTCAAGTTAGTATTAAACTTAGGTATATAGACTTTGAGGAAAGAAAAATCCAATGTGTTCTATCATCCTTTATTCTGCTTCCTCTGTATGACTCTGAATGTGTGCATGCTTAAAGAACGTCTCTATACTGTTTGTCTTAACACTCAAACAATAAATAGTTTTGTTCTTTTGCATTTTACTAGCTCAATATTCCAATAATATAAAAATACTTTTAAAATCTCTGTTTACTTTCCAAGGTACTGTTACATCTATTACAATATTTTACTTCAAACTACTATACAATAATATTCTAAAGTTGATGGCAAAGGTAAGTTCCAATATACAGAAGAGTAAACTGATGCATTGATAATTGAGCAAAAATGCCCATGTTCATGCAGATAATTAGTAGCAAGTTTATTTTGACAGCCCAGATTATCATATTGCCATATATTGATATGGCATTACAGTTTACAAATCACTTACATACCTACTACCACAATAGACTCAAATATTTTGCAAGTTTAGTGAAAGATGTACCATCATTCTTGCATTACAGATGAAGAAATCTGGGGTCAAATAGTTGCTAAATGCCACACAGTTCTTAAGTGTTGTAATTATGTGTAGAATCCAAATTTCACTGACTCCCAGCATTACTTTGTCTCATCGACCACACTCTTATGGTAGCCTGAAGATTTTCAGATGTTTAGAATTGTATTTCATACACTCTTCTGTTTGGCATATCAATTAGAGAAAAGGGCATTTCTGGGTTTTGGACAAAAACACCACAATGTAGGCAAATATTTTTTGACAAGTTTGATGAAAATGTGCGATTGAAACAGTTCTGTAGCAGTTGTACTGTTCTGTGTTAGTCTTGATCATAAATTTAAATAAATATAAGTTCTTGACTTCTATTTTTCTTCTATTACTCTTGGTTATCCAAATATATTGAAGCAAGGTCTTATATTCTTAGAGGCTGCATCCACACAATACCAAAATTAGTAGCCAATTCACTGGAGTGGGGGTGAGAGCCAGGATGTTATGAGGAAGTAAAAAATTATCTGATTGAATTAACCAGCTTTTTGATTACATTTTTTAGAAACACGATGTCTTATTTTTTTATACACAAACTAGGATTCAGAATACTTATTCTCTCTATATATTTTTGCAAATAGTCACATATTCATTGAGGGGAAAGTTGGGACAGTAATTATGAAGCTGGAATTTTCCTTGATCACACTATCAGTTATCTTTATAGGAAATTATGCATTTTCAAGCATTAATTTATTGACTGTCAAAGTTTTAATAATTAAGAAGTCTGCTAAATTCTTTAAATGTTTTGAAAAGTCAAAAATTGCAACAGAATCCCTGATATACTGTTATTATTTTGTTTTGTAAGGCACTGCATTCTCTGATGCTCTGGAAAATGAAATTTATTTTCTATTTACAAATTCTTGAGTATCTAGCAAAGTAACTTCAACTAGAGCTTGCTTAATTAGAACTATATTTTAAAAATTTTATTTTGTTTCTCTTTGACTTGGATTTTTCCAATAATCAAGGAATATGAGATTAGAAAAAGAGAGAATGAATATTTAAATATACCAGAAGAATGCAGCTAAACTCCAAATGAGCAGTAAGCAATTTAGCTTACTTAGTCAATCTTGTGGGAAAAGCACTATTTAAAAAAGCAGCTTAAGAGCATAAACAGAAGCAGAGTGTGTATATATATGTAATTTTATAACACAAAGAGTAGAAGTTAAACTTAAGAGAAAATATTTGATGCTGGGAAATAAAGATAATAGGAGGGTAAATAGCCCTGTGAGACACTGGATAAACAAGTCATGAAAGGAAGATATAGGACCTAGGTTTCAACTCCTTTATTGAGCTATTGTATTTTGGTTTGTTTTATCAAAGTATAGATGGTAAAATTTGGGGAGTATGTCATTCCAGCTGAGAAATGTGTTTCATAACTACAGTCCATCAGCAACTGCTTTAGCCATCAGCCAGTTTGGCTATAGATTATCACTCCTCCACTCTCAATGAATTGCTTGATTGTTGCAAAACAAATTGATCACTTATTTCAGGGGCTTTGTAGAAACAATTCATGCTCAGCTCATTGTAGTTATAGTTTTGTCTTTTCTACCATGTATGTCAAATCAATATATGATATTATAGTGTCTACTCTAGCCACAGAATAAATGAGACAATATAAAAGTTTTTAAATTATAGTTTTCTGTTTTGAAACATAAAAAATAATTGTTATCAGAGTGGCCAAGTAGTCTGAGAGTGTTCTTCTTTCTCTAGCCTGAACCATATTGAAAATCTCACTGAGCCCAAATTTTGACCAAGTCTCCACAGGCTGCCTAAACTCTAGCACCCAAATTGAATTTGGTGAGTTTTAGACAGCATCTTACTTATTCCTCTGGCAAAGAGTATTTTCACTCTTGATTACCTATGCAACAGCCACTTACCACCCTCCTGTCTCTTATTTTTCTTGTTAAGGACAACCCAAATTTGGTTCAGGTACTGTGTGCTTTAGGCTTTATGAAGATCTCTATAGGGAATATATTTGATGAGTCTAAGCCATTTATAATAATTTCATGGCCAGTGATTGGTTCAGGCATGGGTATGCAAGATATAAAAGGCATCAGTTAGAGTTGATCCTGGAAAGTTGCTTTGATTTTAAAGAAAACACAAAACAAGGTTTTAACTCTTCCTGTCTTTTGACGTTATTGTATGAGGAATTAATGTTTGGTGATAAAGCAACTATCTTTTGCCCATGAGAGAGAAGTCAAGACAATAACAAAGAAGGTGACCAGAAGCCCTGTCTTTTTGAATTAATCAATCTGCAACTATTGCCTTTAGGCTTCTTGTTATGTAAGACAATATACTTCTAGTATTTATGTGACTTTAATTTGGGTAGTGTTTTACCTGCAGACCAAAGCATTCTAACAGAATATAAAAAATAATTGTCTTTGTTCTGATCTCTTTGCTTGAATCACTCAAATCAGCATAAGGTGGTAGAAATAAAATTGGAGTGAGAGTTTGCCACTAGATTAGCCTGGATTATCCATTAGGAATAATGGTGTAATTTTCAAAAAGTCAGTTAATCTCCTGGACATCAATGATCTCATGTGTCTCGATCTTTTATATTTTAAAAAATCTGAATGTGCTGTCTAAATATTTCTAAACATTCATTTGTCTTAGGATTGGCTACAATGTACCAAATGTATTTTTAAAAATTGATTCCTGAGTGACATCAGCAAAATGGCACAGTGAGCTGTTCCCTGTGTCTCTCCCTCTTTGAACTACAACTAAAAGGACATTCATTGATCAGCAGAGGATACCCACACAGCACACCAGGATGCCTGAGAGACCTGAGCAGCTGTATATCTGAAGGTGGATGGACTACCCCCTCAAGGAGGTGGTGGAGATAGGTGAGCAACCTCTGGACCCCAGGCAGCCCAGTGCACGTGTGCAACTACTTTCCCAGCTGGAGCGATCATAGCACCACTGTGGCCCCAAGGGTGGGAGCATGTCTCAGTGTGACTGTGGAAACAGGTGATGGCAGCCCTAGCCCCCAGTGTGATCACTTCCCCATCTAGTGGGGGAGCCCTCAGGGCCACACAGCCCACAGAAACCAGCACAGGTTTGGACCCAGTGGGGAAGCCCTGCCCACCAAGCACAAAGGCCAGTGTTACCTAGGAGCAGAGGGCAGCTGAGCTGCCGCTCATGCAAACAAGCTCCTGGCTGCTGTGAACACCCATAGTACTGCTGCAGCCCCAAAGGTAGGAAGCATGTCTCAGTGGGACTGTGAGAGCAGGCAACAGTGGCCCTGAGCCCCCGTGTGAGCACTCTTTCTTTTTTTTATTTTGTGAGGAAGACCAGCCTGAGCTAACATCCATGCCAATCCTCCTCTTTTTATTTTTTGGTGAGGAAGACCGGCCCTGGGCTAACATCGATGCCCATCTTCCTCTACTTTAAATGGGACGCCACCACAGCATGGCTTGACAAGCGGTGCATCGGTGCGCACCTGGGATCTGAACCTGTGAACTCTGGGCCACCAAAGCAGAGCGTGTGAACTTAACCACTGCACCACCAGGCCAGCCCTGCACTCTTTCAACTAATGGGAGAAACCACCACCCGACTGTAGTCCCAGGGAGTGGCTTTGTCTAGGTCCCAGAGGGGAGGTCCCACCCACCAAGCACAATGGCTGGTGCGACCTAGGAGCAGAGGGCGGCTGAGATCCCAGTCTGAGCGAACAAGTTCCTCGCTGCCTTGAACACCCGTAGTACCGCTGTGACCCCAAAGGGGGAGAGCATGTCTTGGTGGGACTGTGAGAGCAGGCAGCAGAAGCTCTGAGCCCCCGTGTGATCACACTCTCATCTGCTGAGAGAATCCACAATCCTACCTGGTTCCAGGGAGAGGCTTTGGCTTGCTTCCAGAGGGGATGTCCCTCCTACCAAGCACAACTGCTGGTGTGACCTAGGAGAACAGGGCGGCTGAGGTCCCAGTCTGTGCAAACTCCTGGCTGCAGTAAACAGCCATAGTACTGCTGTGGCCCAGAAGGGGGAAGTATGTCTCAGTGAGACTGTGGGAGCTGTCAGCAGTAACTCTGAGCCCCCATGTGATCATTCTCTCATCTGGTGGGAGAATCCACAATCCCACCCAAGGAGTGGCTGGCTGAGTCCCAGAGGGGATATCGCGCCCACCAAGCACAACAGCTGGTGTGACCTAGGAGCAGAAGGCAGCTGAGATCACAGTCTGGGTGAACAAGCTCCTGGCTGCTGTGAACACCCATAGTACCACTGTGGCACAGAAGCAGGGAGCACACCCCCGGGGTCTATGGGAGCAGGCAGCAGTAGCCCTGAGCCCCTCCACATGACTACTTTCCCAGTTGGTGGGAGACACCACTGGGCCATGATGATCCCAAGAAGTGACCCAGGCTTGGACAGGCACAGCTGACAGGGATCACAGCAGTGGGCTCAGATTACACAGCTCCTGCCCCTCCCCAAGTAGCAGCAGGCAGAACCTGCATCCAGAAACTTTCATTATGCACCAGCTCAAATCCATTCTGTCAAATGGTATAAAGAAATTTATTAATACTTCAGACCAGAAGAGAGAAGACAAGCACCCAGAAACCAATCCTGAAGGCATGGAAATCTATGATCTAAATGATACAGAATTTAAGACAGCCATTATAAGAAAACTCAATGAGATACAAGAGAATTCTGAAAGATAGCTCAATGAAATCAGGAAAAAAATTACTGAACAGAGGGAATTCTTCACAAAAGAGATCAAAACTATAAAGAATAACCAAACAGAATTGTTAGAGATGAAAAACACAATGGATGAGATAAAGAAAAATCTGGAGTCCTTAAACAACAGGGCTGATAATATGGAGGATAGTACTAGCAATCTGGATGATAGGAACACAGAAATGCTTCAGAAGTAGGAGGAGAGAGAACTTAAACTAAAAAGAAATAAAGAAATTCTCTGAGAAATATCTGACTCAATTAGGAAATGGAACATAAGGATTATAGGTATTCCAGAGGGAGAAGAGAAGGAAAAATGAGCAGAGAGCTTGTTCAAAGAAATAATAATTGAGAACTTCCCAAACCTGGAGACAGAGCTGGAATTAAATGTAAAAGAAGCCAACAGGACTCCTAATTACATCAATGTTAAAAGACCTTCCCCAAGGCATATATTAGTAGACCTGGTAAAAGTCAACGATAAAGAAAAAATATTAAGGGCAGCAAGGCAGAAGAGAATAACCTATGAATGAAGCCCTATCAGGCTTTCAACTGATTTTTCAGCAGAAACCTTACAGGCTAGGAGAGAAAGGAATGACATATTCAAAATTTTGAAAGACAAAAACTTTCAGCCAAGAACACTATATCCAGCAAAAATATCCTTCAGATATGATGGAGAAATAAAAATTTTCCCAGGTAAACAAAAGCTGAGGGAGTTCATTGACACAAGAACTCCCCTACAAGATTTGAACAAGACAGCCCTCATACCAGAAAAAAAAAGAAAGAAAGAGTTTACAAAGCCTTGAGCAAGCAGATAAATAGGCAGATAAAATCAGAAATTGCAACTCTCTATCAGAACAGATTAGCAAGCACTTAATTATAATGCTAAAGATAAAGGAAAAGAAAGCATCAAAAATAAATATTATCATCTCATTTTAACCACAAATTCACAATGCACAACGGAATAAGTTGTGACAACAACAACTTAGAAGGGGAAGTGGAAAGGGATGAAACTTGCTTAGACTAAGGGAACAAGAGGCTATCAGGCAATTGACTAACTCATCTACCAGATCTTTTATACAAACCACACAGTAACCAGTAAACAAAAAATCAGAACAAAGACAGAAATGATAAATAAAGAGAAAACCATCGTAGAGAGCCACTAAACTGAACAGGCAGTCCAAAATACATGGAAAAAGAAACAAGGGAAATACATAACAACTGAAAAACAAGAGACAAAATGGCAGCATTAAGCCCTTATCTATCAATAATCACTCTAAATGTAAATGGATTGAATTCCCCAATCAAAAGACACAGAGTGGCTAGATGGACTAAAAAACAAGAGCCAAGAATTTCCTGCCTCCAGGAAACACGTCTCAGCTCTAAAGACAAACACAGGCTTAGAGTGAAAGAATGGAAGACAATACTTCAAGCTAATGGCAAACAAAAGAAAGCAAGTATTGCCATACTTATATCAGACAAAGTAGATTTCAAGAGAAAAAAGTTAATGAGAAACAAAGAGGGGCAATATATAATGATAAAATGGACATTCCACTGAGAAGACATTACACTTATAAATATATATGCATCCAACACAGGAGCACCAAAGTACATAAAGCAACTATTAACAAATCTAAAAGGAGATATCAACAACAACGCAATAATAGTAGGGGACTTTAACACGCAATTACATCAGTAGATAGATCATCCAGATGGCAAGTCAACAAGGAAATAGTGGACTTAAATGAAAAACTAGACCAGGTGGACTTAACAAATATATGTAGAGCACTCCATCCAAAAAGAACAGATTACACATTCTTCTCAAGTGTGCATGTAACATCCTCAAGGATAGACCATACGTTGTGAAACAAGGCAAAGCTCAATAAATTGAAGAAGATTGAAATGATAACAAGCATATTTCTGATCATAATACTATGAAACTAGAAATTGACTGCAAGGAAAAAGCTGAGAAAATGACAAAGATGTGGAGACTAAACAACGTGCTACTGAACAAGCAATGGATCATTGAAGAAATTAAAAGACAAACCAAAGAATATTTGGCAACAAATGAAAATGAAAATACACTACACTAACTCATATGGGATGCAGCAAAAGCAGTCCTAAGAGGGAAATTTATAGCAATATAGGCCAACTTTAACAAACAAGAAAAAATCCAAATAAGCAATCTTAAACTACACCTAACAGACTTAGAAAAAGAAGAACAAACAAAGCCCAAAGTCAGCAGAAGGAGGGAAATAATAAAAATTAGAGCACAAATAAATGAAATTGAGACCAATAAAACAGTAGAAAGGATCAATGAAACAAAAAGCTGGTTCTTCGACAAGATAAGGAAAATTGACAAACCCTGAGCCAGACACACCAAGAAAAAAAGAGAGAAGGCTCAAATAAATAAAATTAGAAATGAAAGAGGAGAAATCACAACAGGTACCACAGAAATACAAAGGATTGTAATAGAATACTATGAAAAACTATATGCCAACAAATTGGATAATCTAGAAGAAACGAATAACTTCTTAGACTCATGCAACCTCTCAACACTGAATCAAGAAGAATTAGAGTACCTGAATAGACCAATCACAAGTAAAGAGATTGAAACAGTAATCAAAACCTCCCAAAAAATAAAAGTCCAGGCACAGATGCCTTCTCTGGAGAATTTTACCAAACATTCAAAGAAGATTTTATACCTATCCTTCTCAAAGTATTCCAAAAAACAGAGGAAGATGGAACACTTCCTAACAGATTCTATGAGGCCAACATTACCCTGATACCAAAGCCAGACAAGGACAGTACGAAGAAGGAAAATTACAGGCAAATATTGCTTATGAACATAGATGCAAAAATCCTCAAAAAAATATTGCAAACCAAATACAGCAATACTTTAGAAAGATCATACACCACGATCAAGTGGGATTTATACCAGGGACACAGGGATGGTTCAACATCCACAAATCAATCAATGTGATACACCACATTAACAAAATGAGGAATAAAACCACACGATTATCTCAATAGATGCAGAGAAAGCATTTGACAAGATCCAACATACTTTTTTGATAAAAACTCTCAACAAAATGGGTATAGAAGGAAAGTACTTCAAATTGATAAAGGCCATATATGACAAACCCACAGCCAACATCATACTCAAGGGGAAAAACTGAAAGCCACTCCTCTGAGAACAGGAACAAGACAAGTGTGCCCACTCTCGCCACTGTTATTCAGCCTAGTGGTGGAAGTTCTGGCCAGAGTAATTAGGCAAGTAAAAGGAGTAAGAGGAATACAAATAGGCAACAAAGAAGTGAAACTCTCACTGTTTGCAATGACATGATTTTATATATAGAAAATCCTAAAGAATCCATCAGAAAACTATTAAAAAAAAATCAACAACTACAGCAAAGTTGCAGGGTACAAAATCAACTTGCAAAAATCAGTTGTATTTCTGTACTCTAATGACAAACTAACAGAAAGAGAACTCAAGAATACAATCCCATTTACAATTGCAACAAAAAGAATAAAATATCTAGGAATATATTTAACCAAGGAGGTGAAAGACCTATACAGTTAAAACTATAAGACATTACTGAAAGAAGCCGATGATGACATAAAGAAATGGATTGATATCCCATGCACATGGATTAGAAAAATAAACATAGTTAAAATGTCCACACTACTGAAAGCAATCTACAGATTCAATGCAATCCCAATCAGAATCCCAATGACATTCTTCACAGAAATAGAACAAAGAATCCTAAAATTCATATGGGGCAACAAAAGACTCCAAATAGCTAAAGCAATCCTGAGAAAAAAGAACATAGCTCAAGGCATCACAATCCCTGACCTCAAAACAGTACAAAACAATAGTAGTCAAAACAGCATGATACTGGTGCAAAAACAGGCACACGGATCAATGGAACAGAATTGAAACCCCAGAAATAAAACTTCACATCATTGGGCAGCTAATCTTCGACAACAGAGCAAAGAACATACAATGGAGAAAGCAAAGTCTCTTCAATAAATGGTGCTGGGCAAACTGGACAGTCATTTGCAAAAGAATGAAAGTAGACCATCTGGTATCGCCATAAACAAAAATTAAATCAAAATGGATCAAAGACCTGAAGGTGAGACCTGAAACTATAAAACCTCTGGAAGAAAATGTAGGCAGTACACTATTCATCATTGGACATAAAAGGATCTTCTCGAATTCCATGTCTACTCAGACAAGGGAAAGAAAAGAAAAAATAAACAAGTGGGACTTCATCAGACTGAAGAGCTTCTGCAAGGCAAACGAAATCAGGATCAAAATGAAAAGACAACCCATCAGCTGGGAGAAAATATTTGCAAATCATATATCCAACAAGGGGTTAATCTCCATAATAGATAAAGAAATCACACATCTGAATAACAAAAAAAGCAAATAACGAGATCAAAAACTGGTCAGAGGATATGACCAGACATTTTTCCAAGGAAGATATACAGATGGGCAATAGGCACTTGTAAAGATGTTCAACATCACTAATCATCAGGGAAATGCAAATCCAAACTACACTAAGATATCACCTTACACCCGTGAGATTGGCTATAATCACCAAGACAAAAATAACAAATGTTGGAGAGGATATGGAGACAAGGGAAGTGCTGGTGGGAATGCAAACTGGTGCAGCCTGTATGGAAAACAGTATGGAGATACCTCAAAAAATTAAAAATAGATATAACTTATGACCCAACTATTCCACTTCTGGATATTTATCCAAAGAACTTGAAATCAGCAATCCAAAAAGGCTTATGAACCCCTATGTTCATTGCAGCATTATCCATTATAGCCAAGAAGTGGAAGCACCCAAAGTGTCCCTTGACTGATGATTGGATCAAGATGATGTGGTATATATATACAATGGAATACCACTCACTTATAAAAAAAGACAAAATTGTCCCATTTGCATCAACATGGATGGACCAGGAGGGTATTATGTTAAGTGAAATAAGATAACCAGAGAAAGACAAACGCTGTATGACCTTTCACATATGTGGAATATAAACTAACACAAGGACAGAGAGAACAGTTTCGTGGTTACTGGGGGAAGAGAGTTGGGGGTGGGCACAAAATGTGAAGGGGCACATTTATATAGTGACTGACAAATAATAACGTACAAGTGGAATCTCACAATGTTATAAACAATTATGACATCAATAAAAAAATCAAAAAAAAATTGATTCCTTTTTATCTAAATACATGTACACTAAACACGGCATTCAGACTAGCTATGACTTTGCTGAAATTATAGATTCTCATACTTAATTTTTTATGTTCATATAAAGTGTGAACTCACATTATTAACAGTTGAGTGGAATTCTTGTTGTTTAAAAGTCAACACACCAGCAATCCTTGTGGCACTGTTTCCTGTAACATAATTTATCTTACATTCTGGTTTTCCAAAACATTTTTGTCAACAGTACTTAGAACACTGAGTTTGCAAAGAAAATACGCTTTGCTCCATCTGTGCCATGGTTGCATGCTGAGATTGTTGAACTGATAACTTGCAGTTAATCCTGCCTCCTTACAAACTGAAACATATGCTAATTGATTCCACAGTAACCTTATTTATGTAGTAACTTCAAACTGAAAAGATTTCAACAGCCCACTGTGGCAACCTGTCTGCCAAAGCCACCCAGCCACATGATGCTTATATTGCACATGTCATGTCAGTTTGTGGAGCCACACACCACTGAGCAACACTGACAGAAAGGGACAAGTGACAATTCTGTCAGTATTCCATTTTGATTATATCACATAATTAATTGTAAAGACATCATAACTTTGCTTATGTATCTGTTCCAAATAAAAATGATTTAAATGATTTTAAAGCATTATGAAAACATTTTAAGCCCAAAATAGCAAAGTGTTTCATCCTGTTACATATGCATGGTATTTCTTTTTATGGAAAATGTGGTGATAGTGCTACCTTAGTATAAATTGCACTTCACAGTTAAAAGAGTGATATTCTTACTGTGATAACAATAACATTGCTTTTTTGGCAGCTAATACTTTAATATCACTATCTAGAAGCAAGATCATTGTGACTATTTCTATATAAGTACAGCCTTAACATGTTTGTGTTTTGAATGAGAGATTCTTCTATATTTCCAGATACTAGCACACAGTAGGTACTTAATAAGTGTTTATTGACCTAATGAATTGTCAAGCAAATGTTTTATAGTTGATAATATATTTAGCTTATTGGTATGGAT
Source organism: Diceros bicornis minor (assembly GCF_020826845.1). Taxonomy (NCBI): domain Eukaryota; kingdom Metazoa; phylum Chordata; class Mammalia; order Perissodactyla; family Rhinocerotidae; genus Diceros; species Diceros bicornis. The sequence continues at coordinate 74,998,345 of NC_080781.1, read as the reverse complement.
AACACTTAGTATAACGTATCATCAGAATGTCTTTCTCTCCTTCCTTCCCTGCTGATCTACTTGACTCTTTTTTTCTCTGTGCTAGTCTACTGAATAAATCAGATTAAGAATAGTGTTATTTCATAAAAAAAGCCCAGACATTCAACTTGAAAACACTTAAAAATTATTTCCTAAAAACATGTCATCCTCCGAAGCATAATTTTATGAGGCTTCCACTAAATATGTTGCAAATACTGGAATCATTTTAAAGAAGTTCTTAAGATTATAAAGCCAAAGATAGGTGTAGGGCATGTTATATATGATGATTATTGAAGCTATTAGTTTAGGTAAATGTAGTTAAATAGTACCGACAGATGAAATATAGTTACCTTTAGTAGTAACTGATGTAACTTTTTACTGTCTGAAATTTCATTGTGACATGTTTTTGTTGTCTTGAGTTATGGTTTTTGTTGGTTGCAATGTGACATAATTCTCCTTATGTAAAATTGAGTAGTAGTGGTGATGTCAGTAAAATGCCAGGATAGGCAGCTATAAGCACCTGTCCTTCCCAGAAACATCTAAACACAAGCAGAAATTCTCAGAACAAACTTTGTCGGAATCTAGAAAACAATAAAAAGCTTTACAACAGTCAAGCAAACACTGATTCAAAAAAAGGCAACTTAAAAATGGTGGGAAAGCTCTGTGAAGTTTTTACTTTCCCTTGATTCACCATGGTGTAGTAGTGGTCTTGAAGACAGCAGCCCATGTTTCCAGTGCGAGACCTGGTTTCTGGTTCTAAAAGAAGCACATTAAACTTTATTAGATAAGCATCGTTTTTTTAATAACCTATCTGGTGGCTACCCAAAAGACTAACTAAAGTCTGTGATTCACCTAATTCACAACCCATCTAGGGCAGAGAAGCAGCAAGTATTGCTTTAAAATACCATAAGGTGAAGGAAAAACCTATACTCCCCTGGGGCAAACTTTTATGTTTGAGATCAAACACACACACACACACACACAAAATAGACAGCTTAAAGAATGGAAGGAAAAACTAAGAAAAGCATTTTGTTGGATAATTAAGGCATTCAAAAGTACCTATGCATACTGTGGAATTTAGAAAGCCATGTGTATGCTCAGAACAGAATGCATGTTTGAGAAAGACCTGAGAAGACCCTAAGCTTCTGCCTTTGCCTGATCTCTATGCTTAGTGTAAGGAGGATGTAAAGAATAAGGTGGCAAGGTAAGTGGCCTGACTACATGTAGAACGAGTGCACCAGAACAGAACCAATCTGCAAAGGCTAGAAGAATTGTTTGTTTGTTTGTTTTTCTCCTGACATTCAAAGAAATCTCTGTCAAAACCTAGCTAAATACAAACTAAAGGAAGAGAGATTTCAGTGATCACACAAAATGAAGAATGCAGTCTTTACAAAAATACTGTGGGGAAGTCACTAAATCAAAGGAAGACTGAAATTTTCAACAATCAAAACAGCAAATCCTTGGAATGTGAAAATTTTTGATTTCCATAGTTACTACAGCATAATATTCAAATATCTAGTTTTCAACAAAAAAAATCACAAGGCATAAATTGAAAACAACTCTCCCTAAGGTATCCCAGCAGTTAGACTTGATAGACAAAAATTTTGTCAACTGTCATAAATATGCTCAAGAAAACTATGGGCTGAGAACTAAAGTAAATCAAGAAAATGATATGAGAACAAAATGAGAATATCAATAAAAAGATACAAATCACAAAAAGGAACAACCTAGAAATTCTGGAGATGAAAAGTACAGTAACTGAAATTTAAAAAAATGCTGAAGGGACACAACAGAAGATTTCACCAGGCAGAAGACAGAATCAGTGAACTGGAAGATAGGACAACTGAAACTACACAGTCTGGGGAAGAGAGATAAAAGGTTAAAAAAAAGTGACCATATCATAAAGGACATATAAGACACTATCAAGAAGACTAGCATATATGTTAAAACATTTCTAGATGGAGAAAAGAGAGACAAAAGATCAAAGAGAATATCTGAAACAAAATGGCCTCCAAATTCCTAAATTTAATGAAATATTTGAATTTACAAATCAAAGAGACTCAATAAATCTTAAGTAGGATACACTTAGAAAGATAGATGACTAAACACGTTGTAATCAGTGTCAAAAGTGAAAGAAGAGAGAATCTTAAAAGCATCAAGAGAGAAGCAACTCATCAAATACAAGGAAATCTCAGTAAAATTAAGGCCAAATTTGTCATCAAAAACCATAGGAGCTATGCATAGTGAATATAGTCAATTATTTTGTAATAACTTTGTATGGTGACAGGTGGTAGCCAGACTTATTATGGTGATTCCATTTCATAATGTATATAAATATCAAATCAGTATGATGTACATCTGAAACTAATAAGATATTGTATATAAATTATACTTCAATAAAAAATATGGAGGCTAGAAAACATTATAAATTATACACAAATGAATACATGGGAAGGGATCAAAACATAAAGGAGTAAAAATTAATAGACACAAAATAAAGCAGTAATGGAAGAAATGAGTACAGAAAAGTTATTACATACAGAAAAGGAATAACAAAATGGCAGAAGAAAGTCCTTCCTTATCAGTAACTAAATGTAAATGGATTAAACTATCCAATCAAAAGACAAATTGGCAGAATTGATTTAAGTAATGATTCACTGTATGCTCTCTAAAAGAGGCTTATTTTAATTCTAGAGACACAAATAAGTTGAAAGGAAAAGGATTGGAAAAGATATTCCAGGAAAATAGTAACCAAAAGAGAACTGGAGTAAGTTGGAATGACTATACCAATACCAGACAAAATAGACTTTAAGACAAAACTGTTACAAGAGACAAAGAAGAAAATTATACAGTCATGCACTGCATAATGAGGTTTTAGTTAACAACAGACCACATGTATGACAATAAGATTATAATGGAACCAAAAAATTCCTGTCTCGTAGTGATGCCATAGCCATTATAACATCATAGTGCAACACATTACTCACGTTTGTAGTGATGTTGATGCAAAAAAACCTACTGTGCTTCCAGTCATATGAAAGTACAGTACACACAATTATGTACAGTACATAATACTTGGTAATAAATGACTATGTTACTGGTTTATGTATTTACTATACTATACTTTTTATCATTATTTTAGGGTGTAGTGTTTCCACCTATAAAAAAGTTTACTGCAAAACAGTATGCCATGTTATACTAGCAGCAGGCTCATACATCTCATGTTTACCACATGTCTTGATTGCATCAGTTTCTCTTGTGCTTGATTTAATCTCATTTTGTTTTGTTCATCATGGCCCCTAACCATATAAAATTCACTGCTAATGTTGCCTATAAGAGGTCACCCCACGTGATTGATCTAGAAAAAGTATTAAAAGTGATTAAAGACTACAAAGGTGTAAAATCAGTGATGGTTATTGCTCACCAGTCAGGCATGTCCCATTGCACCATAGCTACAATCTTGAAGAACAAGAACAATGTGACAAAAGCTATTAAAGTATCCGCCTTCTTGAAGGCAATGAAACTAATAAAAATTCAAGAAGGGTCTATATCAGATGTTGAGAAACTTATAATGATCTAAATTGAGACCAGACATAGATGCATATCACTCTCAGCATGATGATGATCACAGTGAAAGCAAAATGCATGTGACGTTGAAAGAAAAGCCTGGACCCAACTAAAATGTTGAATTTAATGCTAACTCTGGGTGGTTTAAATGATTCAAGAATCATTATTCACTACATAATGTGAAAGTGAGTTGTGATTTGAAGGCAGCTGAAGAACTTTTGGAAACTCCAGATAAGCTTATTGTGGAGGAAAATTAGTTGCCAGAGCAAATATTCAATATGGGTGAAACCTCCCTATTCTGGAAACATATGAAATTTAATCCATACAGAGGCCAAGATAATGCCATGTTTCAAGGCTTTTAAAGACAGGATAACAGTCTTGCCTGGGGGTAATGTTGCAGGATACAAATTGAAACCCTTTCTGATCTGGCATAGTGAGAACCCCAGGACCTTCAAGCTTGTCAATAAGCACACATTTACAGTGTACTACAGGAGCAATAAGTCACGGATGACCAGGCTCCTCTTCCAAGATGTCCTCTTGAATTGTTATGCCAGCATAATGGAGAAGTACTGTTTGTAGAATAACATACCTATTAAGATTTTCCTCATTGTTGATAATGCTCTTGGACATCCTATTTTTATTGGTGACTTTTATCCTAATATCAAAATGTTGTTTCACCCTCCAAACTCTACCTCTTTGATTCTACCAATAGATCAAGGAGTTATAGCAGCTTTTAAGTCCTACTACTTGAAGAGAGCCTTTTCCTAGTCTATTGCTGCAACTGAGGAAGACATTGAGAAAACACCAATGCAATTCTGAAAATATTACAACATTATGAATGCATCAAGAATGTTGCTTAGGTTTCGGGGGATGTCACTGGGAAGTGTATTTATGGCGTTTGAAAGAAGACACTCAAGAGTCTTGTCCATGACTTCAAAGGATTTGCAAAGGATGAGGAGGTTGCAAAAATCAACAAGGCTATAGTTGAGATGGCAAACAACTTGAACCTTGGAGTTGATGTGGATGATATTTAGGAGCTCCTAGAGGTTGTGCTTGAGAAATTGACTAATGGGGAGTTGTCAGAACTGGAACAGGAATGCATAGCTGAAGAATAGGCAAGAGAAAAGGAAACTGAAGGAGAAGAAAAAGAAGAACCTCCAAGAAAATTCATAGTGAAGAGTTTAGCAGAAGCTTTTGTAGACCTCAACAAGCTCCTTAAGACGTTTTGAAACATGGACTCCAACACCAAAAGTTTTCATTAATAGAAAGGAATGTTCATGGTGAATTATCTGCTTACAAGCAAATCTATGATAAAAAAAGAAACATCAAGCAAATCACCATGGACATATTTCTGAAAAGAGTGACATCTCCTCAAGAAGAGCCTCAAGTAGGTCCCTTAGGAGGTATTCCAGAATAAAACATTGTTGTCATAGGAGATGACAGGTCCATGCATATTCTTGCTCCTGAAGACCTTCTGGTGGGACAAGATGTGGAGGTGGAAGACAGTGATATTGATGATCCTGACCCTGTGTAGGCCTAGGCTAACCTGTGTGTTTGTGTCTTAGCTTTTACAAGAAGCTTGAAAAGTGAAAAAATAAATAAATAAATAGAAAACAGCTTATAAAATAAGGATATAAAGAAAATATTTTTGTACAGCTGTACAATGTATTTGTATTTTAAGTTGTTATTACAGAGTGTGAATGTTTAAAAAATTTAAAAATTTATAAAGTAAAAAAGTTACAGTAAGCTAAGTTTAATTTATTATTCAAGAAAGAAAAATGTTTTCTTTATAAATTTAGGATAGCCTAAATGTAGTGTTTATAAAGGTTAGAGTAGTGTACAGTAATATCCTAAGGCTTCACATTCATTCACAACTCACTCACTGACTCACCCAGAGTAACTTCCATTTCTGCAAGCTCCATTCATGGTAAGTGCCCTATACAGATGTACCCTTTTTAAATCTTTTATACCATATTTTTACTGTATACTTTCTATGTTTAGATGCCAAAATACTTTCCATTGTGTTACTACTGCCTACAGTATTTAGTACAGTAAAATGCTGTTCAGATTTGTAGCCTAGAAGCATTAGGCTATACCATATAGCCTAGGTATATACTAGGCTATACCATCTAGGTTTGTGTAAGTACACTCTATGATGTTCACACAATGATGAAATTGCCTAACAACATGGTTTTAGAATGTATCCCTGTTGTTAAAGGACACATGACTGTATATTGATAAAAGGGTTAATTCATCAAAAGGATGTAATAATTATAAATATATGTACACCAAAAAACACAGTCCCAAGGGGCCAGCCCAGTGGCACAGCAGTTAAGAGCGCGTGCTCCGCTTCTGCAGTCCAGGATTAGCAGGTTCAGATCCCAGGCATGCACTGACACACTGCTTGTCAGGCCATGCTGCGGCAGCATCCCATATAAAGTAGAGGAAGATGGCCATGGATGTTAGCCTAGGGAAAATCTTCCTCAGCAAAAAAGAGGAGGGTTGGTATTGGATGTTAGCTCAGGGATGATCTTCCTCACACACACACAAAAAAAGCACAGCCTCAAAATACTTGAAGAAATCATTGTGGGATTGACATAGAGAAATTAAAAATTCTGATGTAGCAGCAAAAGGATTTAATACCTCACTTTCATTAGTGGACAGAAGATCTAGACACAAGATTAATAAGGAAACAATGGACCGAAACAATGCTATAAACAAACTGGACCTAAGATATATTTATAGAACATTCCACCTAACGATAACAGAATACATATTTTTCTCAAGGGCACATGGAATCTTCTCTAAGATAGACAATATATTAGGCCACAATCAAGTTTCAACAAATTTTAAAAGATTAAATAATTCAAAGTATCTTCTCCAACCATAATAGAATGATGTTAGAAAACAATAACAAAAGGTAAACTGAAAACATACAAATGTATGGTAATTAAATTTAAAAAATCTTAAACAAATAATAGATCAATGAAGAAATTATAAGAGAAATTAGAAAATACATGGAGAGGAATGAGAAAAAGCACACACACCAAAATTTATAGGATGCAGCAAAAACATAGCTGAGTAAATTTTTAGCAGTACATGCATACATTAAAAAAGAAAGACCTCAAATAAACAATCTAACTGCACACCTTAAGGAACCAGAAAAAGAAGAGCAAACTAAACACAAATCTATCAGATTAGAAGAAAATAATAAAGAATGTATATAAATAAAATAGAGAATTTAAAAACAACAGAGAGAGTGAAGTCAGCAAGATGGCAGAATAGGAAGTCACAGCACCACTACTCCCACAAAAACACAAAGAAAACAATGATACTTGGGCTAACATGCCTAAATGAGAATTCCAGATTCCAGTTAAGAATTTGCAACATCTCAGAAGAGAATAAAATCAAATAAAACTGCTTTGAAATGGGTAAAAGTAACAATTTTGCTTTATCCAGGTTAGCCCTTCCCCAAACCTGCACAGCTCAGTGCCAAGAGAGATTCACTTGGTCCACAATTTCTCCCTCAGGGGAAAGAGTGAGTAAAGTGTCCATCTGTCTTCCCCAGCCTTTCAAGGTGCTAGTCATGAGACATACTTTTGTCTCATCTCACTCAGAGTGCTGAGGCAATTAGCATAGTCAGAATGCCTGTAGATAGCTAAGAAAAGAAAAAGGATCAGGGGCTCTCAGGAGCCTCACGGTCCTATGGGATGTGGAAAATATGCACACTTCTGAGACTTCTCTTTCAAGAGGAAGGGAAAGAATTGGAGTTGCACTTAGTCTCTTGGCATTCCAGTACACTCCTCTAGGTATAGGGAGCAAGCATCTTTCAGTAGCCTGTGTGGCTCTGTGGTACTGAGAAATGATGCAAAATTCTGAGACTTTTCTTTCAGTAGAAGGGAGAGAAGTGGAGCTTCACCCAGCCTTCTGGCATTCCAGTACATTCCTCTAGGGAAAAGGGGTAAGTGGCCCTAGGCAGCCAGATCATCTGTGTGGGACTGAGAGAAGGAACACAATACTAAAACTTTTCTTTCAGGAGGAAGGTAGAGATTCATTTACATCCAGCCTCCTGGCATTCCAGTGCACTTCCTTGGGGAAAAAGGGCAGACAGCTCTCAGAACCCTGCACATCTCTGTAGGACTGAGAGAAGGTGCACAATACTGAGACATCTTCAGAAATAAGGGAAAGAAGTGGAGCTTACACCAAGCCTCCTGGCATTCCAGTGTACTTTCATAAGGAAAAGAAGAGGGTGGTTTATGGCAAACAGAAAGACTTAGCGAGACTGGGAGAAGGTGCAAAACCCTGAAGTTTTTTCACCAAGAGGGAAAGAGAGGAGTCGAGCATTTAGATCCCTATAAAACATTTGAGAGACTCCAAGAAACTCTAACCAGGCTGATTGATAAAGTTTTTTTACTGCCAAAATCAGTCTATAAAGGATAGAGGAGGTGGCTCGTTCTTCAAATGTGCAAACAACAAGAGAAGTTAAGAGAAACAAAAAGAATCAGAGAAATATGAGATTACCAAAGGAACAAAATAAATCTCCAGTAACTGACCCAAAATAAATGGAGTCAATGAATTGTCTGACCAAGAATTCAAAATAATTGACTTAAACAGGCTAAGTGAAACAAGAAAACACAGATAGACATCTAAATGAAATAAGGAAAATGATAGATGAATTAAATGAGAATATCAACAAAGAAATAAAAATCATAAATAAATAAACTAACAATATTACTGGAGTTGAAAATACAATAACTGAACTAAAAAATTCAGTAGAGAGTTTCAACAGTAGACTTGAACAGCAGAAGAAAACATCAGGTGACTTCAAGACAAGTCATTTGAAATTATCCAGTCAGAGAAGCAAAAAAAAAAAAGAATACAAAAAGTGAAGAAACCTTACAGGTCTTGTCTAAGCAATCAATATGAATCAAGAGAATCCCAGAAGGAGAAGAGATAAAGCGCCAGAAAGCTTATTTAAAGAAATAATGGCTGAAACTTCCCAAATCTAGGTAGAGGAATGGACATTCTGATTCATGAAGTCCAAAGGTCTCAAATAAGAGGAACCTAAAGAACTTTACACTGAGAAACATTAAAATCAAATTGTCAAAGACAAAGAGAATTTTGAAAGCAGCAAGAGAACAAATGACTCATCACGTACAAGGGAGCACCCATAAGGTTATCAGTGGATTTCTCAGCATAAATATTGCAGGCCAGAAGTAAGAAAGATGATATATTCAAAGTGCCAAAAGAAAAAAAATTAAAACAATGAGTACTTTATCTGGCAAAGTTGTCCTTCAGAATTGAAGGAGAGATAAAGATTTTCAGAAAAACAAAAGCTAAAGGAGTTCATCACCACTAGACTGGCCTTATAATAAAAGATAAAGGGAGTTCTTCAAGCTTAAACAAAAGGAAGCTGAATACTAACATGAAAACATAGGAAAGGATAAAATTTACCAGTAAAGATAAATATATAATTAGATTCAGAATACTCTAATATTATAATGATGGTGAATGAATCACTTATAACCTTGTTATAAAGGTTAAAATTTAAAACTATTAAAAATAATTATAACTACAATATATATTAATGGATATGTAATTAAAAAGATGTGAATTGTAACAACAAAAATATAAGATGTTGGAGGGAGAGAAAAAATGTAGAGATTCTGCATGTAATTGAAGTTGTTATCAGCTTAACATAGAATGTAATAACTATAAGATGTTATTGTAAGCTTCATGGTAACTACAAAACAAAAACCTATAGTAGATTCACAAAAGATAAAGAGAAAGGAATCAAAGCAGAAAATCATCAAATGAGATAGGAAGACAGCAAGAGAGGAAGAAAAGGAAAAAAAGACTTATGTAACACTTAGAAAGCCATTAACAAAACGACTATTGTAAGCCTTATGTATCAATAATCACTTTATACAAAAGGATTAAATTCTTCAATCAAAAAACATAAAGTAGCTGAATGAATAGTAAAAAAAGTCATGTCTATATGCTGCCTACAAGAAACTCACTTCATCTATAAGGATAAACAGAATGAAAGTAAAAGGATTACAAAATATAATCTATGGAAATGGAAACCAAAAAAAAAAAAAAAGTAGTAGCTATACTTATATCAGGCAAAAAAGACTTTAAGTGAAAAAGTGTAATAAGAGACAGAGAATGTCATTATATAATGATAAAGGGTTGAATTAATCAAGATGTATAACAATTTCAAATATATATGCACCTAACATTGGAGGACCTAAGTATATAAAGCAAATGTTAACTGATTAGAGGGAAGAAAAAGACATCAATACAATAATAGTAGGGGACTTCAATATCTCACTTTCAACAATAGATAGATTATCCAGACAGAAAATCAAAAAAGAAACATTGGACTTGAATTACACATTAGACCAAATGGACCTGACAGACATATATGGAATGTTCCATTCAACAGCAGCAAAACACACATTCTTCTCAAGTGCACATGAAACATTCTCTAAGATAGAGCCTATGTTAGGCCACAAAACAACTTTTAACAAATTTAAGAATATTGACATCATAACCAGCAACGTTTCTCATCACAATGGGATGAAACTAGAGATTAATAACCTGAGAAAAAGCAAAAAATTCAGATATTCGGAGATTGAACAAAATGCTCCTGAGTAACCAATGGGTCAAAGAAGAAATCAAAAGGAAAATCAAAAGATATCTTGAGATAAATAAAAATGGAATCACAACATACCAAAACATGGAATTCAGCAAATGCCATTCCAAGAGAAAAATTTATAATGATAAGCAACTACATTAAGAAAAAAGGAAAATCTCAATTTAACTTTATATCTAAACGAACTAGAATAAAAAGAACAAACCAAGCCAAAGTTATTAAAAACAAAGAACTAACAAATAGATCAGAAAAAAAAGACTAGAAATACAATAGAAAAGATCAACACAAATAATATTTTGTTTTTTGAAAAGATAAACAAAATTGGTGTTTAGCTAGACTAAGAAAACAATACAGAAGACTTAAAGAAATAAAATTATAGATAAATGAGGGGAGATTATAAGGGATACCACAGAAATACAAAGGATCATAAGATACTACTATGAACAATTATATGTCACATAATTGGATAACCTAAAAGAAATGCAAAAAATCCTAGAAACAGACAACCTATCAAGACTTAATTATAAAGAAATAGAAAACCTGTAAAAATTATAGGTAAGGAGATTGAATCAGTAACCAAAAACCTCTCAACAAAGAAAAGTCCAGGACTAGATGGCTTCACTGTTGAATTCTATCCATCATTTAAGTAAGAACTAATACCAATCCTTCTCAAATTCTTCCAAAAAATTGGAGAGGAAGGGACAATTACAAAGACATTTTATGAGGGCGCAATTACCCTGATCCCAAAACTAGATAAGGACACTAATATATATATATATATATATGTATATATATATATGTGTGTGTGTGTGTATATATATATGTGTAGATATATATATGTGTGTATATATATATGTGTATACACACATGTATATATGTGAAATTACAATCCACTATCCCTGATGAACAGCGATGAAAAAATCTTCAACAAAATATTAGCAAACTGAATTCAACAGCATATTAAAAGCATCACACATCATGATCAAGTGGGATTTAGTCCTGGGATTCAAGGATATTTCAACATACACAAATCGATAAAGTTCCCACAACATGTTAACAAAATGAAAGATAAAAATCATATGATCACCTCAATAGATACAGAAAAAGCATTTGACAAAATTCAATATCCTTTCATGATAAAAGCTCTCAACAAATTAGGTATAAATGGAATGGAACTTAACATAATAAAGGGCATTTATTACAAGGCCACAGCTAATGTCATGCTCAATGATGGAAAGCTCTACAATCAGAAACAAGACAAAGATGCTTATTCTAGCCACTTCGATTTCAAATAGCACTGGTAGTCTTAGCTAGAGAATTAGGCAAGAAAAAGAAATCAAAGGCATCCAAATTGAAAAAACAGGAAGTATAATTGTATTTATTTGCAGTTGACATGATCTTATATACAGAAAACTCTAAAGATTCCACCAAAAACTATTAGAATTAATAAGTGAATTCAGTCAAGTTGCAGGGTAAAACAATTAATATTCAAATTTGGTTGTGTTTCTATACAGAATGAAATATTTGAAAGAGACATTAAGAAAACTATCCTGGGGCTGGCCCAGTGGCATAGCGGTTAAGTGTGCACGCTTCGCTGTGGCAGCCCGGGGTTTGCAGGTTCAGATCCCAGGCGTGCACTGACGCACTGCTTGTCAAGCCATGCTGTGGGATGTTCCCGTATAAAGTAGAGGAAGATGGGCACGGATGTTAGCCCAGGGCCAATCTTCCTCAACAAAAAGAGGAGGCATGTCATCGGATGTTAGCTCAGGGCTAATCTTCCTCACAAAAACAAAACAAAAAAAAAACAATCCCATTTACTATAGCATCAAAAGTAATAAAATACTTATGAATAAATCTAACCAAGGAGATGAAAAACCTATGCAATGAAAGCTATACAACACTGATGAAAGAAATTGAAAAAGACAAAAATAAATGGAAAGACATCTTGTGCTTATGGATTGAAGACAAAATATTGCTAAACTCTCCATACTACCCAATGTGATCTACAATCAATGCAATCCCTATCAAAATTCCAATGACATTTTTTTAATGTTCAACAGAACATTAAAAAAAAACATACACCATGATCAAATATGATTTATCCAAAGGATGCAAGATTGGTTCAAGTTATGAAAATCAACCAATATGATATACTACATTAACATCATGAAGGATAAAAATCACATGGTTATCTTAATAGATACAGAAAGAGCATTTGACAAAATTCAATACGCTTTCATGATAAAAACACTCAAAAATCACAAGAATAGAAGAAATAAACCTCAATATAATAAAAACCATACTTGACAATCCCACAGCTTACATTATATTCAATGATGAAAACTTGAAGGATTTTTTTCTAAGATCAGAAGCAAGGCCAGGATGCCCACTCTGGTCATTTCTATTCAACTTAGTATTGGAAGTCCTAGCCAGAGTAATTACACAAGAAACAGAAATAAAATGCATCCAAATCAGAAAGGAAGAAGTTAAATGATCTCTACTTACATATGACATGTTCTTATAAGCAGAAAATACTAAAACCTCCACAACAACAATTAGAACTAATGAACAAATTCAGTAATTACAGGATTCAAAAGAAACATGCAAAAGTTAGTTTTATTTCTATATATTAAAAATCAACCATCCAAAAAGGAAATTAAGAAAATAATCCCATTTGGACATCAAAAAAATAAATTACTTAGGAATATATTTAACAAAGAAAGTAAAAGCCTTATAAACTAAAAACTATAAAACACTAATTAAAAAAATGAAAGCAGACACAGATAAATGGAAAGACATTGTGTACATAGATTGGGAGAATTAATACTGTTAAAATGTCCATGCTACCCAAAGTGATCTACAGATTCAGTGCAATCTCTATTAAAATCCCAGATGTATTTTTTACAGGAATAGAAATAACAATCCTAAAATTCATATGAAAACACAAAAGATCCTGAAGAACCAAACCAATGTTGAATGAGAAGAAATAAGCTGGATACACCACACTTCCTGATTTCAAAATATATTACAAAGCTACAGTAATCAAAACAGTATCATGCTGGCCTAAAAATAGACATATAGACCAATGGAACAGAATACAGAGCTTGGAAATAAACCCATGTCAACTGATCTTCAACAAGGGTGCCAAGAATGAACGATGGAGAAAGGATAGTCTCTTCAATAAATGGTGTTGTATGAAGTGGATATCCACATCAAATGAATAAAATTGGACCTATAGCTTATACCATACATAAAATTTAACTCAACATATATTAAAGAATTAAATGTAATACCTGACTGTTTAAATGTAACACCTGACACTATAAAAATCTTAGAAGAATACAAAGGCAAAAAAGCTTCTTGATATTGTTCTTGGCAAATTTCTTGGATACAACACCAAAAGCACAAGCAGCAAAAGCAAAATAGACTAGTGGGACTACACCAAATTAAAAAGCTTCTGCACAGCCAAGGAAACAATCAACAGAGAGAAAAGGCAACCTATAGGGTGGGAGAACATAATTGTAAACAATATATCTGATAAAGGATTATTTTAAAAACACATAAGTAACTCCTACAACTCAACAGCAAATAACAAATAACCTAATTAAAAAATAAGCAAGGACCTGAATACACATTTCTTTAAAGAAGACATACAAAAGGCCAACATGATAAAATGCTCAATATTGCTAATCATCAGGAAAATGCAAATCAAGAATTGAAATCAGAATCTTGAATAGATAGCTGCACTCTCATGTACATCGTAGCACTATTCACATTAGCCAAGATATGGAAATATCTTGTAATTTTGCAGGATTCAAAATCAGGTCAGCAGATCTATTGACGGATGAATAAATAAGGAAAATGTAATATATACATAAAATGGAATATTATGCAGCCTAAAAAATTATGGAAATCCTACCATTTGCAACAACATGGATAAACCTGAAGAACATTATGCTAAGTAAAATGTCAGTCACAGAAAGTCAAATAATGCATGATTTCTATTATATGAGGCATCTAAAATAGTCAAATGTATAGAACTAGACAACAGCATGTGGTTACCAGAGTATGGGAGTAGAGGTACATGGGGGGTTGTAGTTCAGTGAGTATAAAGTTATAGTTATACAAGATGAGCAAGTTCCAGAGATCTACTTATATGCTGATCTGATTTTGAATCCTGCAATATTACTAAATTCATTCATTAGTTTTAACAGTTTTTTATGGAGTCTAGAGGGTTTTCTACATAATAGTTCATGTCATCTGCAGATAGAGATTACTTTACTTCTTCCTTACCAATTTTGATGCCTTTTATTTCTGTGTCTTGCCTATTTGTCTGGCTAGGACCTCCAGTACTATGTTGAATAGAAGCAGTGAGAGTGGACATCCTTCCTTGCTCCAAAGATTAGAGGAAAACCTTTTAGTTTTCCACCACTGATTATGATTTTCTTATGGGCTTTTCATGTATGGCCTTTTTAGTGTTGAGGTAAGGTCATTCTATACTTAATTTATTGAGAGTTTTTATTTTTATCATGAAAGTTTGTTGAATTTTGTCAAATGCTTTTTCTTCATTTATTGAATTATGTGCTTTTTGTTCTTCTTTCTGTTAATGTGGTGCATCATGTTGATTTGTCTATGTTGAATTCTTCTTGATTTCCAAGAATCAGTCACATTTGTTTATGGTGTATGATCCTTTTAATGTGGTTCTGAATTTTGTTTGCTAATGTTTTCTTTGAGGATATTTGCATCCATGTTTATAAGGGATATTGGCCTGTAGTTTTCTCTTTTTTTGTGATTTCTTTGTCTGGCTTAGGTGTCAGGGTGATGCTGGCCTCATATAGTGAGTTTGGAAGTGTGCCTTCTTCTATCTTTTGGATGAGTTTAAGAAAGATTGGTATAAATTCTTTGTAAAATATATGTTAGAATTCACCTGTGTAGCCATCTGGTCCTAGGTTTTTTTGAGGGGGAGGTTTTTTGATTACTGATTCAATATCCCAATTTGTTATTGGTGTGTTAGCTATTTCTATTTCTCTATTTCTTCTTGAGTCAGTCTCAGTGGGTTTTATATTTCTAGGACTTTATTCATTTCTTTGAAGTGGTCCAATTTGTTGGTATGTAATTTTTCATAATAGTTCCTTATGATCTTTTTTTTTAATTTTTGTGGCATCAGTTGTAATGTCTCATCTTTTGTTTATGATTTTACTTATTTGAATTTTCTTTTTTCTTTGTTAGTCTAAGAATTTGTCAATTGTGTTTTTCTTTTCAAAAATGCATTTATATTCATTGATTTTTTCTACTCATTTTCTATTTCCTATTTGGTTTATATATGTTCTAATCTTTCTTATTTCCTATTTTGAAAACTTAAGGTTTAGTTTGTTTTTCTTTTTCTAGTTCCTTGAGGTGTAAGTTAGGTTGTTTATTTGAAATTTTTCTTATTTTTTTAATGTAAGCGTTGATTCCTATAAATGTCTCCCTTATTACTTCTTTTGCTGTATTCTATAGGTTTTGGTATGCTGTATTTTTGTTTTAATTTTCAAGATATTTTCTAACTTCATTTTTGATTTATTGTTTGACCTGGTGGTTGTATGTATACACACACAAACACACAAAAGTAATGGAATATCATTCAACCACAGAATGGAATGAAGTACTGATACATGGTACAATTTGGATTAACCTCTAAAACGTTGTGTTAAGTGAAAAAAGCCTGACATACAAGGTCACATATTATATGATTTCATTTGTATGAAATATCTGAAATAGATAAATCTACAGAGACAGAGTGCAAATTGGCGATTTGTCTAGTTTGTGGTCAGGGTAGGGGGAGAGAAAATGGGGAGAATCTACTTTGTGATTCAGGAATTTTAGTTTAAATTGTTGGAAGTGCTCTGGAATTTGATAGAAGTGGTAGTTGTACAAAATTGTGAATTTATTAAATTCTAATATACTGTTCACTTTGAAATGGTTAATTGTATTTTATGTTAATTTTTCCACCATAAATTATTTAAAAATATAACATCAGAGACAAGAGGAGTGTAAAGAGACATATCAGCTAAATGTAACGTGGTATCTTGGATGGGAGTAAGGAATTAAAAATGGACATTAGATAAAAACTAAGGGAATCTGCATAAATTATGTGCTTTAATAAAATTTAAAGAAAACACTGGAAGGTAGTTTATATTAATATAGAAAAGACAGTAGTTCTCAGATGAAATGTAGGTTCAAAGAAAACATATATTTAAAGTAAATTCCCAAGTCACAAAATAAAATGTCATTGTTTAGAATGGAAATGGAGGCTGAACAACTTTTTGTGGCAATAACAATAAAAATAATGATGATAATAATTATGCATTATATTATAAATATTATCATTATATGTTTTTCTCCAGCATCTAGGACAGTGTCCAGCACATGGTAGATAATTAATAAATGTTTGTTTAATGAATGAATGCTATGAATCTAATCATTTCTTTGCATAAAAAAATAAAACAGATTAAAAAGGAGCCAAATAATGTTTCTGACTGTCTTTTTAAGTAATGTGAATTGATTGCACAGCTGGTCCATTTGACTGCTTAGGGATCAAGCAGTAAGATGAGAAAAAGGAAAACAGCAATTTCCACTGAAAAACAAATGATTTGGTGACCCTGTCTATTCATAGTCTAAGCTTGCTAAATATGCAGTCTGTGAAACTTAATACACAGGGAACAAATGTCAAACGAGGTCTGAGCTTTAACTAGAATGCTGAAAGGAAGCTCTTTTTTGCAGAATAGTGTGTATAATATGGTTCCATTTTTGCAAATAGAGTCATATACAAAGACGTGTTGTATAAGCCAAGTAAGATTTTTAGAAGGTTATAGTAGTTTCCTCTGGGATGTGGGACTATGATGGGGGTGAATTTTAATTCTATACCCTTTTAAAATGTGTAATAGTTTTTTACCATTATTATAAATTACCTTATGGTTTTAAATATTACTAAAAATATATGTGTCATATGAAAGAGTCCTTCAATCTTGTTGCGAAAGTTGGTTCCTATGCTTTGCTCTCCACAGACCTTATAAAAGCTACATCTTTGAATGAAACTGTTGAAGATTCTTTTTCTGGTTTGCATCTCTGCTAAACTGTTAAACTATTTAGAGCTCAGAGCCTTTCCACATCCCCAAATTACAGCTTAATCTTCCTCAATATTTTTTTCTCAATTCAAAATTTATTGAATTTTTTCATAATACTCTACACATGCTCTGATTTTGGTTATAAAACAACCACTATTTCAGCTTAAAGTAAAAAAAAAAAATTAAACAGGGCAAAATCTTTTTTGTGGGGAAATTTTGCATGTAAGCACATTCTATAAAGTGCCCTCCCATATTCATGAAATATGCCTCATTATGAGATTACCTAAATATACTTGGTGATGCAGTTTATGCAATTCTTAGACATGGAAGGGTCAGTCTTCTAATTTGCTCTTTGAAGGGCTGTGGAAATGAAAGAAACAAAGTACTAACTCCTCACAAACAATGTTAACCATGATTTTAACTATGAGATTACTTCTTTTAAAATTGTGCTATTTGTTTTTTTAAGGCCCTAGCACCCTGATATGTGTGACAGAGGATCACTAAAAATTACTTATAATAAATTTTACCCAAATGAAGTTATTCAGGAAGAAATCTTACATTGAAATTGTAATTCTCTCCCAATTGATTTTCCCACCTCTGGCCTCTTTTTGACTCCTCCGCACTCTAGCTATTTTTAAGGCAGTGAGTTATCTTTCTAAAATATAACTCTGGTATCCTCATAATGGGCAACCAATTGTCTCAGTTGGTCTTAGACTGAGAGGTTTCCCAGGACATTAAACTGTCATTGCTAAAACCAGGATAGTCCCTGGCCAAACAGAAACCTTTTTTTTGTCCTATTTTATATCTCCTCACAATCTTTGAATGGTTCTCCAGTTTTAATAAGATGAAAATCCAAATTCTTTATCCTAGGATATAAGACTTTCCAGGATATAGTCTCTGCTTAGCTTCTCTGTTTCTACTAGCGTTTTTTTCTGGCAGGTACACTGTAGCTATGCTATATTACTTCTGGTCAAATACCACAACAAACGTGATTTGTTTCATGACACTCTCATATGCTTATACTATTCCTCTGTTAGGGATGCCCTTCACCTTTTTATTCACCTGGAGAATTTATACTAATCCTTCAAGTTTATCTTTATTATTTCTATAAAGTTTTCTCTAACTCTGAAAACATTCCTCCACTGAGAGCACTCCCACAGAAGTCTGTGCTTGTTTCTATTAAGACTTATTACATTGTTTTAATTATCTGTTTGGAAGATTGTCTTCCCTACTAGACTGTGAAATCAAGAAACTCAAGGATCCCATTACTAATTTCTGTAACAATAATGTCTGACATAGAGTAGGCATTCAATGCCAAGTTAATTATTTAATGCAAAATAATTCTTAATTTTACCACATTTATCAATAACTGCCAATAAACACCAACTAGTATTGCTGTAGTTGCTGTGGTGAATTAAAAGAAAAATCAGTTTAAGGTTTAATTCCTGCCTTCAAAGAAGATACAAGCTTGAATAAAATTAGGGACCCTCTGAAAGAAGCTTCTGGTCAGAGAAATGCATGAATAATTTATATGGCTGGTGTACTTTTCTAAAAACTTTTTATTTTAGAATCATTGCAGATTAACATGCAGTTGTAATAAACAATACAGTCTATTGCTGTTTTATATTCATGTGCAGATTTTTGTGTGAACATATGTTTTTACTTCTATGGGATAAATGTTCAAGAGTAGAATTTCTGGGTCATATGATAATTTTGTGCTTAATGTTATAAGGGACTTCCTGAATGTTATCCAAGTAGTATATTCCAAAGAAAGATGTACCATTTTACATTGTCACCAGCAATCTATGAATGGTCCAATTGCTCCATATTCAATACAGCATTTGATATTGCCACTATTTTTTACTTATGCAATTTGAAAGATGTGGAGTGATATATCATTGTGTCGTTAATTTGCATTTTATTGAAGGTTATTGATGTAGAACATTTTTAAATGCGTTTATTTGCCATCTGTCTATCCCCTTCAGTGAAATGTCTTTTCATGTCTTTTGCTTATTTTCTAATTGGATTGTCTTTTGTGTCTTTTACTATTGAGTTTTGAGAGTTCTTTACATATTCTAGACACTAATTATTTGATGGCTATGTGGTTCTCAAATATTTTCTCCCAGACTGATGCTTGTCATGTTCATTTTCTTAACAGTATCTTTCAAAGAGAAGAATTTTTATTTTGATAAAATACAATTTATTGATTGTTTTCTTCTTGTATTGGTCATACTTCCATTACCAAGCACTAGCTCACCACCCAATGCAAAGAAGCCGCTACTGTGGTACACCAGTCTTTGAGAGAAAAAGCAGTTTATTACACAACCAAGTGGTAAGGAAGCAGGACAGGCTTTCAACCCTGCCTCCATGACCCAGGGTATGGGATAAGATTTAAGGGATCAGGGAGGGCAGGCTGGTATGCGGAAGTGCTGGCAGAATGTTTTTATTGGCAGATCAAAATTGTCTCTTCTGGGTATGTTCCTGGCTGGCTCACTGCCCCTGAGAAATAGCTTTAACATCTTGTTGTTAAGATGAGGTGAGGGGCTGGTCCCATGGCCAAGTGGTTAAAGTTCCTCACACTCTGCTTCAGTGGCCTGGGTTTGCATCACAGGTGCGGACATACTCCACTCATTGGCCATGCTGTGGAGGCACTCCACATACAAAATAGAGGAAGACTGGCACAGATATTGGCTTAGGGCTAATCTTCCTCAAGAAAAAAGATGAGGTCAGATATGGGAGGTTACCAAGAAAAGCACAGTAAACAAGGATAAAGTTTTTAAGCAGATGTAAGTCATTGCCTTCTCTATTGATAAGAGTTTCTAGAGATTAAGAGTCATCTTCTCCTTCCTGGCACAAGGGTGTTACCAGCAGACATGTCCAGAAACCCAAACTGAGCTGACTGGTGAACTGTCTCTTTCAACGTGAACCTGCAAAGTCTGGAAGAGGAGATCACTTACTCAAATGCACAGATACCAAAGTAAGGAATCAAACATTATGAAGAATCAGGTAACTATGACACTACAAAAGGAAACTAATAAAGCTCTAAAAATTGATCCTAAAGAAATAGAGATCTATGAACTCAGACAAAGAATTCAGAGTACAGTCATGTGCTGCATAATGACATCCTTGTCAATGATGGACCACATATATGATGGTGGTCCCATAAGATTAATACCATATAGCCTAGATGTGTAGTAGGCTATACCAACTAGATTTATGTAAGTACTGTAGGGGATGAAGAAATTTTCCTCTACACTTCTAGATTCTTCTGGCTGACCTAAGAATTTAACTGACATGAGACAGATTAACAGGAGAAAAATAAACAAAATTTTAATAAAATATATACAAGAGAGAAACCAAGGGAAACTGAAAAACTCACCAAAATGGCCAAAAGTCCTTACCTTAAACATCATCCTCAGCTAAAGACAAAAGAAGATGTTGGGAGTGGGAAGAGTCAGAGACTTCAAAGGGAAGAAAGGCAATTCACAGGTAGGTAAAAAGGAGATAATATTTGGAAAACAAGTGTTTGTTTTGCCACACAGAAACAGAATAACATAGAGGGGGGCCCAACAAACAGGCTTTTCTAGGTTCCTTGCTGTCTACCACCTAGTTCATGTTATGCTAAGGTGATAGCACACTTCCTGAGACAGGATTATTTTATATGAATTCTTTAAGGCAGTTAAGGAAGAGGTAACCAGAAAAACTTTCTGAGTCTTTTGTTTCTTAAAAATAATCAGCCTAAAATAATCCTCATGATAAAGAGACATATTTAGGGGTGGCAAATTTTGTTCCTCTTTAGTAGATTCTATGATGTTCACACAATGACAAAATCACCTAATGATGCATTTTGCAGAATATATACTTGTTAAATGACATAAGAATGCAATTCTCTTAAAGAAGTTTAGTGAATTACAAGAACACACAGACAAATAACTAAACAAATTTAGGAAAACAGCACATGAACAAAACAAGAAATTCATCAAAGAAATAAAAATAGAAAAATGCCACAGAATCCCTAGAGTTCAAAAATACAATAGCTAAAAGGAAAAATTCAATAGAGAACTTCTAAAGCAGACTCGACCTTGCAGAAGAAAAATTCAGTGATCTGGAAGATAGGACATTTTAAATTATCCAGAGAAGCAAAAAGAAAAAGAATGAAGAAGAGTGAAAAAAGCTTTATGGGACACAATGAAAAGAAACAATATTCACATTATGGGAATTCCAGAAAGGAAAGAGAAAGAGAAAGTTTCAGTAAGTATATTTAAAGCAATAATGCCTGAAAACTTCCCAAATCTTGGGAGAGAAAAAGGCATCCAGATCCATGAGACCCAAAGGATCCCAAATAGGTTGAACTTAAATAAGGTTACACTGAGTTACATTATAATTAAATTGTCAAGAGTCAAAGACAAAGAAATAATTTTAAAAGCAACAAGAAAAAAAGGTATGTTACATACAAAGGAACCCCAAGAAGACTGTAGGTGAATTTCTCAAAAGAAACTTTTCAGGCTAGACGAATGGGATGACATATCCAAAATACTGAAAAAAAAAAAACTGTCAACCAAGAATAATATACCCTGTGAAGCTGTCCTTCAGAAATTAAGGAGGGATAAAGACTTTCCTAAAAAAACAAAAGTTGAGGAAATTTATAACCATTAGACCTGCCTTACAAGAAATAATATAGGGAGTTCTTTGAGTGGAAATGAAAGGATGCTAATTAACATCATAAAAACATAAGAAGTCAGAGTATAACTCACTGGTAATGGTAGATATATATTGTCCAAGTTGGATTCTGAAATATGGTAATGGTATTGCATAACTCACAACTCTAGTTTAAAACTTAAAAAAACACACATAGTAAAAATAACCATAACTACAATAATCTGTTGTTAGTTACATAACATAAAATATATGTAAATTATAACATCAATTGCCTAAAATGTGAGGGAGAGAAGCAAAAGTGTAAACCTTACAAATTCTATTGAAATTAAGTTGTTATTAGTTTAAAATAGGATGTTATAACATTAAGATATTTTATGTAAGCCTCATGGTAACCACAAGGGGAAACCCTGTAGTAATTACACAAAAGAACATGGTAAAGAAGTCAAAACATACTAATATCACAAAACAGCCACCCCCCAAAAAAAATGTACAGCAGGAGAAGAAACAAAGAAAAATGGATCTACAAAACAATTAACAAAATGGCAATTGCAATTCTTTACTTATCAATATTTACAGTTAAGTACCACATAATGATATTTAACTGTCAATAACAAACTGCATATATAATGAAGGTCCCATAAGATTATAATGGAGCTGAAAAATTCCTAGCACGTAGTGACACCATAGTCATTGTAACATTGTAGCACAATGCATTACTTATGTGTTTGTGGTGATGCTGGTGTAAAACCTATTGTGCTGCCAGTTGTATAAAAGTCTAGCACATACAATCATGTACAACACAGAATATTTGATAATGATAATAAATTACTACGTCACTGGTTTATGTGTTTATGATATTATACTTTTTATTGTTATTTTAGAGTGTAATCTTTCTACTTATAAAGAAAAGAGTTTACTGTAAAGTAGTATGCTGTATTACACTGACAGAGGCCTCATACATAACATGCTTACCATGCCTCTTGATTGCATTATTTTCTCTTGTGCTTGATTTAATCTCATGTTGTTTTGTTCATCATAGCCCCTAAGCATAAAATATCCACTGCTACTGTTGCCAGTAAGATACCATGTTGAGTAATTGACCTGGAAACAAAATTAAAATTGATTAATGACTATGAAAATGAAAAATCAATGATGGTTATTGCACACCAGTCAAGTATGTCACATTCTACCATAGCTATGATGTTGAAGAACAAGAACAAAGTGATGCAAACTGTTAAAGGATCTGTTTCATTGAAGGATGTGAATAAAAAGTAATTTAGAAGGGCTTATATCAGACATGGAGCAACTTCTACTGACCTGGACCGAAGACCAGAAACAGAAGCATATCCCTCTCAGCACCATGATGATCACAGCCAGAGGAAAAAGTTTCTTTGCAATGTTGAAAGAAAAGGATGGATCTGACTATGATGTTGAATTTACTGTTGTCTCTGAGTGGTTTAAATTATTCAAGAATCACTATTTATTACATAATGTAAAGTGAGTGGCAAGCCAGCAGATGCTGATGTAAAGACAGCTGAAGAATTTTTAGAAGCTCTGGATAAGCTGATTGTGGTGGAAAATTAGTTGCCAAATCAAACCTTCAATATGGATGAAACCTCCCTCTTCTGGAAATGAATGCCTGGAAGGAATTTCATCCATAAGGAATCCAAGTCAATGCCTGGTTTCAAGGCTTTTAAGGACAGGGTAACAATCTTGCTTGTGGGCAATGTTGCAGGCTACAAATTGAAACCCTTTGTTATCCGGCACTGTGAGAACCCCAGGGCCTTCAAGCTTATCAATAACCATAAACTGCCAGGGTACTATGGGAACAATAAGAAGTCATGGATGACCCATCTCCTCTTCCAAGATGTCCTCTTGAATTGTTATGCCAGCAAAATGGAGAAGTACTGTTTGGAGAATAACATACCTATCAAGATTTTCTTATTGTTGATAATGCTCTCAGACATCATCCTTTTATTGGTAATTTCATCCTAATATCAAAACAGTGTTTCTCCCTCCAAAGACCACCTCCTTGATCCAACTAACAGATCAAGGATTTATTGCAGCTGTTAAGGCCTACTATCTGAAGAGAAATTTTTCCCATTATTGCTGCAACTGAGACGATATTGGTTCAATTCAGGAAGGATTACAGCATCTATGATGGCATCAGGAGCCTTGGTTGGGCTTGGGATGATGTCATCAAGAAGTATATGAATGGTATCTGAAAGACAACACTCACAAGTTTTGTCCATGACTTCAAAGAATTTGCCAAGAAGAAAAGGTTGCAAAAATCAACAAGACTGTAGTAGAGATGCAAACAACTTTAATCTGGGTGTTGATGAGGTTGACACTGAGGAGCTCTTAGAGATGGTTCCTGAGGAATTGACTAATGAGAAGTTTTTGGAAATGGAACAGAAATACACAGCTGAAGAAGATGCAAGAGAAAAGGAAACTTCAGCAGAAGAAAAAGAATTCTCAAGAAAATTCACAGTGAAGAGTCTAGCAGAACGTTTTACAGACCTTGACAAGCTCCTAAAAAGTTTGAAAACATGGACCCCAAAACCAAAAGCTTTTCATTAATGGAGAGGAATGTTCATGCTGCATAGTCTTCTTACAAACAAATCTATGATGAAAAAAAGAAACAAACCAAGCAAACCTTCATGGACATATTTCTGAAAAGAGTGACACTTCTTCAAGAAAAACATCAGATAACTCTTTCAGGAAGTATTCCAGAGAAGGCATTGTTAGTATAGAAGATGATAACTCCATGTGTTTTATTGTCCATGAAGACATTCCAGTGGGACAAGATAAGGAGTTGGAAGACAGTGATATTGAATATCTTGACCCCGTGTAGGCCTAGGCTCATATGTGTGTTTCTGTCTTAGATTTTAACAAAAAAATTTAAAAAGTAAATTAAAAAAAAAATTAAAGTAAAACAGCTTACAGAATAAGGATATAAAGAAAGAAAATATTTTTGTACCGTGGTATAATATGTTTGTGTTTTAAGATGTGTTACTACAAAAGAGCCAGAAGTTAAAAAATATTAAAAAGTTTATGAAGCAAGAAAGTTACAGTAAGCTAAGGTTAATTTATTATTGAAGAAAGAAAAATATTTTTATAAACAGTGTAACCTAAGTGTACAGTGTTTGTAAAGTCTACAGTAGTGTACAATGATGTCCTAGGCCTTCACCTTCACTCACCACTCACTCACTGACTTACCCAGAGCAACTTCCAGTCCTGTAAGCTCCATTCATAGTAAGTGCCCTATACAAGTGTACCATTTTTTATCTTTTATACTGTATATTTACTGTATATTTTCTATGTTTAGATGTCCAAATATTTACCATTGTGTTACAATTGCAGGATTACAGTATTCAGCATAGTAACATGCTGTTCAGATATGTAGCCTAGGAGCACTAGACTATACCATATAGCTTAGATGTGTAATAGGCAATACCATCTAATTTTGTGTAAGTATATTCTATGATGTTCACACAATGATGAAATTGCCTAACAATGCATTTCTCAGAATGTTATCTCCATCATTAAGTGATTAATGACCGTACTTTAAATGTCATTGGATTAAATTCTCCAAACAAGGGCCGGCCTCGTGGCTTAGCGGTTAAGTGCGCGCGCACCGCTGCTGGAGGCCCGGGTTCGGATCCCGGGCACGCACCGACACACCGCTTCCTCGGCCATGCTCAGGCCACGTCCCACATACAGCAACTAGAAGGATATGAAGTTATGACATAAAACGATCTACTGGGGCTTTGGGGGAAAAAAATAAATAAATGAAATTAAATTCTCCAAAAGAAATAAAATTACCAAATGGATAAAAAACAAAATCCAATGATATGCTACGAACAAGAGATTGACTTTAAGCTTAAAGACATACCTACACTGAGAGCAAAGGGATAGAAAAAAATATTTCAAGCAAATGATAACCCAGAAAAAACAGGAGTATCTGTACTTATATCAGGCAAAACACTTTAAACTAAAAATGGTAAAATGAGACAAAGAAGATCAATATATAATCATAAAGGGGTCAATTGATCTAGAAGATATAACAATTGTAAATATTTATGAGCTCAACATAGAAATACCAAAACACATGAGCAAAAACTAACAGAGCTAATGGAAGAAATGAATTACAATGCACTAATAGTTGAGGACTTGAATATCTTACTCTCAACAATGGGTAGATCATTCAGACAGAGGATCAATAAGGAAACATCAGATTTGAACAACACTATAGACCAAACGGACCTAACAGACCTATACAGAAGATTCTATCCAACACATTCTTCTCAAGTGCACATGGAAACTTTTCTAAGATAGGATATATGTTAGGTCACAAAACAAGTTTTTGCAAATTCAAAAGATTGAAATCATACTAAATATCTTCTCTGACCACAATGTTAATGAAACTAGAAATCAATTACAAGAGGAAAATCAGAAAATTCATGATACATGAAAATTAAACAACACACTCCTGAACAAACAATGGGCCAAAGAAGAAACTAAAAGGGAATTTAAAAAGTATCTTGAGAGAAATAAGATTGGAAATACAACATACTAAAACTTATGGGATGCAGCAAAAGCAGTTTTAAGTGGGAGGTTAATAGCAATAAATGCCTACATTAAGAAACAGGAAAGATCTCAAATAAACAACCTAAAATTATGCCTTAAGTAACTAGAAAAAGAAGAACAAACTGAGCCCAAAGGTAGCAGAAGGAAGGAAATAAAAAATATTAGAGCTGAAATTAATAAAATAGAAAACAGGAAAACAATAGAAGTGATTAACCAAACTAAGCTGGTTCTTCCAAAAGATAAACAAAATTGACAAAATTTTATCTAGACTAACCATGCAAAAAAGAAAAATTCCCAGATCAGTGAAATTACAAATGAAAAAGGAAGACATTACAACTGATACCACAGAAATACAAAGAATCATAGGTGGCTATGATGAGCAACTATATGTCAACAAACTGGATGACCTATAAAAAATGGAAAATTTATTAGAAACATACAAACTAACAAGACTGAATCAGAAAGAAATAGAAGGCTTAATAAAACAATTACTATTAATGAGATTGAATGAGTAATCAAAAATCTCCCAAAGAAGAAAAGCCCAGGACCAGAGAGCTTCACTGATAGATTTTACTAAACATTTAGAGAAGAATTGATGCCAATCCTTCTCAAACTCTGCCAAAAAATCCAAGAGGAAGGAACATCCTCAAACTCATTTTAGAAGGCAAGCATCACCCTGATATCAAATCCAGAATAGGACACTACAGGAAAAGAAAACTACACAGCAATATCCCTGCTAAATATAGAGGCAACATTTCTCAATAAAATACTAGCAACCCAAATTCTGCAGCACAATATGAGGATTATTCACCATGATCAAGAGAAATTTATATGTGGGATGCAAGGATGGTTAACATACATAAATCAATCAATGTCATATATCACTTTAATAGAATGAAAAAAAATCATAAGATCATCTCAATAGACATAGAAAAAGAATTTGACAAAATTCAATATCCATTCATGATAAAGATTTAACAAATTAGCTATAGAAGGAACATATCAACACAATAAAGGCCATATAAGATAAACATACAGCTAATATTATACTCAATGGTGAAAGGTTGAAAGCTTTTACAATTAGGTCAAGAACAAGAACATCTCACCACTCCTATTCAACATAACAGTGGAAGTCTTTGCCAGAGTAATAAGACAAGAAAAAGAAATAAAAATCCTCAGAATTGGAGATGAAGAAGTAAAATTGTCTCTATGTGCAGATGACATGATTGCATATGTAGAAAATCCTCGAAAACTACACCAAGAAACTCTTAGGTCTAATCAACAAATTCAGTAAAGTTGCAAGATACAAAATTAACATATAAAAATCAATAGTGTTGCTATACACTAATAATGAATTATCTGAAAAACAAAATGATCCCATTTATAATAGTGTCAAAAACAATAAAATACTTAGGAATAAACTTAACCAAGGAGATAAAATATCTCTACTCTGAAAACCAGAAGACATTGATGAAGGAAATTGAAGAAGACACAAATAAATTGAAAAGTATCTCATATTTGTGGATTGGAAGAATTAATATTGTTAAAATGTCCATAGCACCAAGTCATCTATAGATTTGGTGCAATCCCTATCAAGATTCCAATGGTATTTTTTATAGAAGTAGAAAAAGCAACTCTAAAATTTATACAGAACCACAAAAGACCCTGAATAGCCAAAGCAATTCTGATAAAGAAGAACAAAGTGGGAGGCATCACACTTCCAAATTTCAAGTTGTACTATAAAACTATAGTAATCAAAATAGTATAGTAATGGCATAAAAAACAGACAAAGAGATCAATGGAACGGAATAGAAAGCACATAAATAAACCCAAGTATTTAGGTCAACTTATATTTGACAGGGGAGCCAAGAATAATCAATGGAGAAAAGAAATCTTTTTCAATAAATGGTGCTGGGAAAATTGGATATTGACATTCAAAGAAGTGAAACTAGACCTTTATCTTATATCACTCACAAAAATTAATTTGAAATGGATTAAAGACTTAAACATAAGACGTGAAACCATAAAACTCCTAGAAGAAAACATAAAGAAAAATCTCCTTGACATTGGTCTTGACAATGATTTTTTGGATATGATACCTAGAGCACAAGCAACAAAATAAAAAACTAAATAAGTGGGATTACATCAAACTAAAAAGCTTCTGCATAGCAAAAGAAACAATCAACAAAGTGAAAAGACAACCTAGGAATAGGGGAAAAATTTTTGTAAGCCATACATCATCCGATAAAGGGTTAAAATCCAAAATATACAAAGACCTCATACAACTTAATAGCAATGAAACCCCAAATAATACAAATACAAAATGGGTAAAATACCTGAATAGACATTTCTCCAAAGAAGATGTATGAAAGGCCAACAGGTAAATGGAAAGATGCTAAACAACATTAGTTATTAGGGAAATACAAATCAAAACCAGAATTAGATATCACCTCCTGCCTGTTAGAATGGCCATCATCAAAAACACAATAGATAACAAATGCTGCCAAAGATGTGGAGAAAAGGGAATCCTTTTGCACTTTTGGTAGGATTGTAAACTGGTACAGCCACTATGGAAAACAGTATGGAGAATCCTAAAAAATTTAAGAATAAAATTACCACACAATCAGCAATTCCGCCTCTTGAAATATATCTGAGGGAAATGAAAACTCTATGTTAAGGATACATCTGCACCCTCATGTTCATAGAAGCATTATTTATAATAGTCAAGACATGGAAACAACCTCAGTCTCCATCAATGCTAAGTGAAATAAATCTGAGAGAGATAAATACTGTATGATCTAATTTACATATGGAATTTGAAACAAACAACCTCGTACAAAAAGGGATCAGATTTGTGGTTACCAGAGACGGGGGTAAGGGAAGGGTGAATAGGAGAAAGGTGGTCAAGAGGTACAATTTTCCACTTACAAGGTAAATAAGTAATAGGGATCTAACATACAGCATGATGACTATAGTTAACACTGCTGTATATGGTATATGAAAGTTAAGAGATTCTACGAGTTCTCATTACAAGGAAAATTTTTTTTCTTTCTTTTCTTTTTCTTGTATCTATATGAGATGATGGATGCTAACTAAACTTATAGCAGTAATCATTTCACAATATATATGTCAAACCATTATGCTGTACACCTTAAACTTATATAATGATGTATGTCAAATATATCTCAATAAAACCAGGAAAAAATCAGTTAGGCATATTTATGTGGGTCTGTATCAGGGGTCTATATTCTATTCCATTGATCTATGTGTCTATCCCTCCACCAATGCCACACTCTTTTGATCACTGTAGGTATATAGTAAGCCTTAATATTGACTTGATTATATATTAAGATAATGATTCCTCCTACATTATTCTTTTTTAAAAAAGATGGTTTTAGCTGTTTTACATTCTGTGATTTTCCACATAAATTTTATAAGGTTGTCTATGTCTACCAAAAAAAACATTGCTGGGATTTTGATAAGAATGACATTAACCCTATAGATTAATTTGGGAGGAATTGACATCTTTACTATTTTAAGTCTTCTAACCCATATTCATGGTTTGTCTCCTTACCTATGGAGGTGTTAATTTTAAATTTCTTTCAACATAATTTGTAATTTTCAGCATACAGTTTCTGTACATTTTCTGTTAATTGTGTATCTAAGTATTTATCTTTGCAGCTATCTTGGAATAATTACAACTAATATCATGGTTTTGGTTTCTATTTCTGTGAGTTCATTGTTAGTACATAGAAATGCAACTGATTTTTTGTGTTTATCTTTTATCCTGTGACCTTACTGAACTTACTTATTAATCACAGGAGTTTTACTTGTAGATTTCTCAGGATTTTTCATGTAGGCAATCATGTCACCTGCAAATAAGGATAGTTTTCTCACTTCCCTTCCAATCTGTGCACGTTTTCTTTCTTTTTTTTTTTTTGCCTCTTGTTGTTCCTATACTTCCCCATAATATACTGAAAAATAGTGGTAAGAGGAGACATCTTTAACTTGTTCCCAATCTTAGGAAAAACATTCAGACCTTTACTATTAATTATGATGTTAGCTATAGATTTTGTAGATGCTCTTTGTTAAGTGTGTCCCCATAAATTCCTAAAATCCTGAAAGTCTCTATTACGAATGGGTGAAGAAACTCACTTCAAATATGATATAGGGAAATTCTAGGTAAAAGAATGGAAAAAGACATGCAAACATTAAAAAAACCAAAATGGCTATATTAATATCAGATAAAGCAGATTTCAGAGCAAAAAAAAAATTACTAGAGGCAAAGAGAGATATTACATAATAATAAAATTATCAGTCCACCAAGAACACATAATGATTCTAACAGTGTACTCACCAAAGTGTTTCAAGATACATGAAGCAAAAACTGATAAAGCTAAAAGGAGAAATAGATCTAATTACATTTGGGGACTTCAACACCTTACTTGCTGCAATTGATAGAACTACCAAACAGAAAATTATTGGTAATATAAAATAGTTGAAAAACACAAACAACAGGATTAAATTAATATTTACAGAACATTCCACATAACAAGAGCAGAATACACATTTTTAATCTGTGTACCCATGGAACATTCACCACGATCAACCATATCCTAGGCCATAAAATGAACCTCAGAAATCGTAAAAGAATTGAAATCATACAGTGTTCTCTGACCACGATGGAATCAAATGACAAGTCAGTAACAGAAAGACAACAGGAACATCTCCAAACACTTGGAAAATAAATGACACATTTTGAAATCATCCATGGGTCAAGAGTAAGTCTCTAAGGAAATTTTAAAGATACATACAACTAAAAGAAAATGAAATTAAAACATACCAAAAACCACACTAAGAGGAAAATTCATAGAACCAAATGCTTTTATTAAAAAGAGCGGAAAAATTTCAAATCAATTGTCTGTGTCTGGAAACTAGAAAAAGAAGAGAAAAATAAACCAGAGAAAGAATAAGGAAGAAAACAATAAAGAAAAGAGTAGAAATTAGTGAAATTGAAAACAGATAAGCAATAGTAACAAAAGAAAGACCAATTAAACAAAAAGCTGGTATTTGAAATAATAAAATTGATAAACATCTGGGAAGAATGACAAAAGCAAAAGAAAGAAGAAAAATATACTAATACATGGAATGTAACAGGAACTATCACTGAGGTACCTACAACCATTAAATGGATAATAAGGGTATACTACAAACAACATTTTTAAAATAAATTTAACAACGTAGAAAAAATGGACCAATTTCTTAAAAAGCACAGACTACCAAAACTCATCTAAATGAAAGAGACAATCAGAATTATCCTATAACCATTAAAGAAAATGAATTTGTAACTAAAGAACCTCCCCAAAAAAGAAACTTCAAGGCCCTAATGATTTCATTGGAGAATTCTAACAAACATTTCAGGAAGAGTAAACACTAATTTTATGCAATTAATTGAAGAAAATAAAAGAGAAGGAATACTTTCCAACTCATTTTATGAGGCTAATATTACCTTGATATGAAAACAAGGCAAATACAGTACAAACAAAAAAGGAAAGCAAAGTATAGACCAATATCTCTCACAAACTTAGATGCAAAAATTAACAAAATATTGGGAAATTGAATGCAACAATGCATACAAAGAATTATACACCATGACCAAGTAGGATTTATTCCAGGAATTCAAGGTTGGTTCAACATTTGAAAAGCAATTAATGTAATGCAGTATATCCACAGGCTAAAGAGGAAAAATCATACAAAAATATTAAGTAATAAGAAAACATGTTTGACCAAATCCAACACTCATTCATGATAAAATCTAGCAGAGCTTTTAACAAAATTTGAAAAACATTCTCGTGTGGTTTCTTCTCTAGAGATTTAGAAAAATATCACCACTTATCTATTGCATGATATCTGTCTGTTCTGCTCTTTTATTTTACCTGTTTGTCCATGAAAACATTTGGGCTTACAACACTTCCTGGAATCTAGCCTATAGGACATCCCATTTTTCTTGAAACTGTCTGGATCCAGTAGATGTCTATATTGCCTTCATATAGCTATCTGCAGTTATTTTTATTTTTAATTTTTTATAGTGGTTAAAATACACATGACATAAAATTTACCATTTTAATCATTTAAAGTGTACTAGTCAGCTTTTGGTTGTCTGGGAAAGTCTGTATCTGTCATTCATTTCTTAAGTACAACATTGCCAAGTAAAGTATTCTTGTTTGGCAATTTTTTTCTTTCAGAACTTTGACTATATCATCCCACTCTCTCTTGGCCTGCCAGGTTCCTGCTAAGAAATTCTTTGATTGCCCTATGGGGGTTCCTTTGTATGTGAGTTTTTTTTCTCTTGCTGTTTTTAAAACTCCCCTTTTGTCTCTGATTTTAGGTAGTTTTATGATAATGTGTCTTGGAGATCTTTTTGAGTTGAGTTTCTTCAGGGGCATATGAACTTCATGAACTTGAATGTCCAAATATCTCTGCAGATTTTGGATGTTCTCAGTTATTGTTTCTTTAAATAAGGTTTCTACCCCTTTCTCCCTCTCTTCTTATGGAACTCCAATCATGTATAAATTGTTTTGTCTGATGGTATCCCATAGTTCACTTAAATTGTCTTCACTCTTTCTCATTCAGTTTTTTTGTTCTCCTCTGATTGGATAATATCAAAGGTCCTGTCTTCTAATTCTCAGATGCTTTCCCCTGCTTGATCCAGGCCATTATTGATGTTCTCTTTTGCATTTTTCATTTCGTTCATTATACTCTTCAGCTCCTTAATTTGTTTTTCTTTAATATTTCTATCTTTCTGCTAAACTTTTCATTTTATTCTTGTATTGTTTTCCTGATTTCATTGAATTGTCTTTCTGTGTTTTCTTATAGCTTACTGAACTTCCTTTAAACAATTATTTTGAATTCTTTATTGGGCAAACCACAGATCTCCATTTCTTTGGGGAAGAGTGTCTTCCTTTGGTGGTATCTTGTTTCCTTGATTTTTCATATTCTTTGAAGTCTTGTATTGCTGTCTTTGTATTTGAAGAAGCATTCGAATCGTCCAGTCTTTGTTGGCTGGCCTCAGGAGGAAAAAAATATCTTCTGTATGCCCTTCTAAGGATTCAGAGGCTTTCTCAGAACTTTTCTATGTATACACCTGATCCTCGTCTTTTTCTCTCTTGAGGGATAGCTCTTAAGATTGTTTGTCTTACCTAAGTGCCCATCAAGGGATGAATGGATAAAGAAGATGTGGTATATATACACAATGGAATACTACTCAGCCATAAGAAACGATGAAATCCAGCCATTTGTGACAACATGGATGGACATTGAGGGTATTATGCAAAGTGAAATAAGTCAGAGGGAGAAGGTCAAATACCATATGATTTCCTTCATTAAGTAGTAGATAATAACAACAGTAAACAAACACATAGAGACAGAGATTGGATCGGTGGTTACCAGAGGGGAAGTGGGGAGGGAGGAGGGCGAAAGGGATAATTCAGCACATGTGTGTGGTGATGGGTTGTAATTAGTATTTGGGTGGTGAACATGATGTAATCTATGCAGCAATAGAAGTATAATGATGTACACCTGAAATTTATACAATGTTATAAACCAATGTTACTGCAATAAACAAAAAATTAAAAAAAAAAAGATTGTTTGCCTTGTCTTCATCCTGCAAGGCGGGCTAGGTGCTGGCAGCCTTTCATTTGCTTTCTCTAGGGTAGTGTTTAATGTGCAAGTTTGTGTGCTTTTTCCAATCCCACAGAGTCGGGCTGGCTTTCTACATGTGCTCACTATCCATCTGCAAAGGCTTATACTTGCTGCCTTCAGGGTGTGCATAGGGAACTGGCATGGGTTGGGAGTGTTTGAGGGTAAGGCATGTGAAGAATTGGGGGTTCCCATAAAGAAGTATTGGGGAGCCCCATGTGAGGCATCTCCAGTGGTTTAAAGGTGAGTTTCCTGATGGAGTCCTCAATGTGGTTTGTTTGGTCTATGTCGCTTTGATTGATTCAGTTCTGAATCCTGTCTTCTGTGCTCCCAACCCCTCCTAGCCCCTCAATCATGTAGCACACATCAGTATTTTGAGTGGGATGAAAAAGGTGTGGACCTCTTTGGCAGTGTCCTGTATGGCTGAGGAAGCCAGCTACTCACTCACAGACTCTTACTTTTCCCTGTGGGAGAAATAGCAGTCTGAGAGCATCTCTCGTGATTAAATACATTCACAATGTTGTATAACCATCACAACTATCTACTTTTAGAAATTTTTATCACTCCAAAGGAAAGCCCATACTCATTAATCAGTCATTTTCCTTTCTCCCTTTCCCCAGTCCCTGGCAACCAATAATTTGTTTCCTGCCTCTTTGGATTTAGCTCTTCTGAATTTTTCATATAAGTACAATCATAAAATATGTGTCATTTTGTGTCTAGATACTTTCATTTACCATGGTTTTAGGGCTCATTCATGTTGTAGCATATATCAGTACTTTTATCTTTTTATGTCTGAATAATATTCCATCATATGGATATACCACATTTTGTTTATCCATTTATCAGTTGATGGACATTTGGGTTGTTTCCACTTTATGGTTATTGTAATTAGCATTACTATAAACGTTCATTTTGTACAGGTTTTAATTTGATGACCTCTTTTCAATTCTTCTGGGTATATACTTAAGAGTGGAATTGCTGGGTCATATGGTAATTTTATGTTTAAATTCTTGAGGGACTGCCAAACTGTTTTCCACAACAGATGTCTCATTTTACATTCCCACAAGTGATGTACAAGGTATCAGCACTTATTGAGCAACAAATGTAAATAAAAATTCTCTGTAAAATATAAGGCATGATCAATGTCTTCAAATAACTTCTATATAACTTATCTGTCTAATTAGGCTATGAAGAATATGAAGTTAGGAAATCAAGGATCATAATGTATAGAGCCTTTAATGTTTCTCAGTGCTGAGAACAAGGCCTTACATATAGCAGGCTCTGGATAATTATTTTATGTTTTTTAGAGCTGAAGAAAACTTTTATTTATTGGATGTTTACTCTGGAATTGGCGGAGTATCATAAATGCTTGTATGTATCATATATATTCAAAATATTGTTTTAAATAAAATTTCACATGAAATATGAAATTATTCCCAAAATTTAATGTTTTTATTTTTTCCCAGTAACTTTATTGAGATAACAATGGTTTATAACATTGTAAAAATTTTGGTGTACATTATTGTTTATCATTTTCTGACTGGACTTCATTATGGTCATCCCAAGTAGTCTAATTATTGTCCATCACCACACATATGTGTCTCTTTACCCCTTTCACTCACCCCCCACCCCTTCCCCTCTAGTAACCACTAATCTGTTCTTTTTATCCATGTATGTGTTATATTCCACATTTGAGTGAAATCACATAGCATTTGTATTTCTCTGTCTGGCTTATTTCACTTAACAACATACCCTCAAGGTCCATCCATGTGGTTGCAAATGGGACAATTCTGTCTTTTTTTTATGGCTGAGTAGTATTCCACTGTGTGTGTGTATGTGTGTGTGTGTGTGTGTGTATATACACACCACATCTTCTTTATCCAATCATCAGTTGCTTTGATGTTTTGGCTATTATGAATAATGCTGCAATGAACATAGGGGTGCCTAGATCTCTTTAGATCATTGATTTCAAGTTCTTTGGATAAATGCCCAGTAGTGGGATAGCTGGATCATGTAGTATTTCAATTTTTAATTCTTTGAGAAATCGCCATACTGTTTTGCATAGTTTGCATTCCCACCAGCAGTGCATGAGGGTTTCCTTTTCTCCATATCCTCTCCAACATTTGTTGTTTTTTGTCTTGGTAATTATAGCCTTTCTGACCAGTGTAAGGTGATATCTCATTGTTGTTTTGATTTGTATTTCCCTGATAAGTAGTGATGTTGAAGATCTTTTCGTGTCCCTGTTGGTCATCTGTGTATCTTCTTTGGGAAAATATCTGTTCATATCCTCTGCCTACTTTTTGATTGGGTTATTTGTTTTTTTGTTTTTGAGTTGAATAAGTTCTTTATATATTTTGGAGATCAACCACTTGTCAGATAGGTGATTTGCAAATATTTTCCCCCAGTTGGTGGGTTGTCTTTTCATTTTGTTCATGGTTTCCTTTGCTTTGCAGAAGCTTTTGAGTCTGATGTAGTCCCATTTGTTAACTTTTTCTTTTGTTTCCCTTGCCTGGTCAGACATGGTATTTGAAATGATGCTGCTAAGATCAATGTCAAATAATGTAATGCCTATATCTTATTCTAGGAGTTTTATAGTTTCAGGTCTTACATTCAAGTGTTTAATCCATTTTGAGTTAATTTTTGTGTATGGTGTGTGATAATGGTCTACTTTCATTCTTTTCGATGTGGTTGTCCAGTTTTCCCAACACCATTTATTGAAGAGATTTTCCTTTCTCCAATGTATGTTCTTGGCTCCTTTGTCAAAGATGAACTGTCCATAGATATGTGGTTTTATTTCTAGGCTTTCAATTCTGTTCCATTGATCTGTGTGTCTGTTTTTGTGCCAGTACCATGCTGTTTTGATTACTATAGCTTTGCAGTATATATATATATATATTTTTTTTTTTTTTTTTTTTTGGTGAGGAGGATCGGCCCTGAGCTAGCATCTGCCAATCCTCCTCTTTTTCCCGAGGAAGACTGGCTCTGAGCTAACATCAATTCCCATCTTCCTCCACTTTATATGGGATGCTACCACAGCATGGCCTGAGAATCAGTGCACCGGTGCGCACCTGGGATCCGAAGCAGCGAACCCCGGGCCACTGCAGCAGAGCGTGTGCGCTTAACCACTTGCGCCACTGGGTCGGCCCCCAGCAGTATATTTTGAAGTCAGAGATTGTGATGCTTCCAGCTTTGTTCTTTTTTCTCAGGATTGCTTTGGCTATTCGGGGTCTTTCGTTGTTCCATGTAAATTTTAGGATTCTTTGTTCAATTTCCATGAAGAATGTCATTGGGATTCTAATTGGGATTGCATTGAATCTGTAGATTGCTTTAGGTAGTATGGACATTTTAACTATGTTGATTTTTCCAACCCATGGCATGGAATATTTTTCCATTTCTTTGTGTCTTTTTCAATTTCTTTCAATAATGTCTTATAGTTTTCAGTGTATAGATCTTTCACCTTTGTGGTTAAGTTTATTCCTAAATACTTTATTCTTTTTGGGGGGATTGTAAATGGGATTGTACTCTTGATTTCTCTTTCTGCTAGTTCATTGTTAATGTATAGAAATGCAACTGATTTTTGTAAATTGATTTGGTACCTTGCAACTTTGCTCAAGTTGTTGATTTTTTCTAACAGTTTTCTGATGGATTCTTTAGGGTTTTCTATATATAGGATCATGCCATCTGCAAACAGTGAGAGTTTCACTTGTTCCTTTCCAATTTTGGTTCCTTTTATTTTTTTTCTTGCCTAATTGCTCTTGCCAAAACCTCCAGTACTATGTTGAATAGAAGTGGTGAGAGTGAGCACCCTTGTCTTGTTCCTGTTCTCAGTGGGATGGATCTCCAGTTTTCACCATTAAGAATGATGTTGGCTGTGGGTTTGTCATATATGGCCTTTATTCTTTTGAGGTACTTTCCTTCTATACCTATTTTCTTGAGAGTTTTTATCATAAGTGGATGTTGGATCTTGTCAAATGCTTTCTCTGCATCTATTGAAATGACCATGTGGTTCTTATTCTTCATTTGTTAATGTGGTGTATCACATTTATTGATTTGCAGATGTTGAACCATCCCTGCACCCCTGGAATAAATCCCACTTGATCATGGTGTATGATACTTTTAATGAATTGCTGTATGTGGTTTGCCAATATTTTCTTGAGGATTTTTGCATCCATGTTCATTAGCAATATTGGCCTAGCAGGCTCTTTATAATTCTTTATTGAATGCATAGCTAGATAGAATGGATTAAAGAAAATATAAGACAAAATCAAAGATAACTTTGAGGTTTAGGGCCTGGATAAATGCTACAGAATCTGAAGCATAGAGGAGACAAGGATATAATTAAAATTGTAATTTGATTCTATATCACAAAAATCTCATGATTAGAAAAGATTTCAAAATTCATCTATATCAAGCACACAGCTGTCTTTTAACTTCTCCCTATAGACGTCTGGTATATCTTTGATTAAGAAATAAGAACATGAGCATCAATTAAGAACAATAAAATGAATAAGGGAATGAGAACTTGAAGACATAAGTGTTGTAGGAAATTGAATAGGTGCAGAGTGATACACAACAGACGTGTTTTTCAGCACTATTTTTATGTTCCATTAGTTGCAACTTACAGTAACCAGGATAATTTCCTCATCCCAAGATGTGCCTTAACATCCGCAAAACTGGTATTTGAATAGTTTATTTTGCTAGTGTTAGATTGAGAAAACTGTATGAAGAGACATTTAAAAGTTAAAGAAGTTTATTAAATAAACAGAAAGACTAATTCCAGCAGAGAAAAAAATTACTATAACATTTCGCTATTCACAAAGTACTTTATATGAATTAGCTCATTAGCTGCAGTACTTAAACACTAACTGAAATAATATATAATTATATACTGACTGACTAGGATGATCATATTTTCTCTTGTGCCACTGCTGACAAAAATTCCATATTGATTACATTTCATATTTTGTATACAAGTGAAGTAAAGTAATTACTTTTTGTGTAATACAAGATTTTAACCACCGTTATGCCAGGGCAATACAGAAAAAAAGAATTCATTCCTCATTTGGCCAATGAAAAGATGGAGTTTGTAAAGATCACTCAGAGGCTTAGCTGATTAGTCCAAATATTTCACAGGATTTTTGACTACCTTTTACCTCTGTAACAACTTCAAAGATATTGATATACTTAATATATATCTTCATATACATACATATAACTGTATATGAAGATATATATGTCAATACAAGTTACAATTTATTAAAATTATGCTGGAGTATAAATCCAAAGATGTTAGCATTATTTTCTTTTGACATTGGAAGGAAGGAGACTCCCAAAAGTATTTTTAATCATAGAATCAGAGGAAAAAGCACTTCTTTTAAATCATCTAGTCCAAGACCTTCAAAAGACAGTAGAACACAGTGGTTAACAGTGTAGTGGTTAAAAGTTATTATGGAGCCTAATTGCTTGGTTTTAAATCCTCACTTTTCTACATACTAGCTGTGTAAACTTGAGCAAATTATTTAACTTCTCTGTGACTTGGTTACCTCACCTGTAAAATGGAGTTAATAATAGCTGTCTCTTAGGATAACCTTGTGGATTAAATGAGGCTTAGAATGGGGAGTTATATGAGTGCTATGATTATTATACTGAATGCTCAGATTTTATAGACAGTGTCTCCCATGTTCTTAAACAGTTGGAGTCTTTAATCTATGGACTAAAGTGAAGAAGACAGCGTCTTGTTTTTCTTTTTTCAAGGACATTCACAATATGAAGAGCCCTCTTCTTCTAAGACCTCAGAAGGGATACTCTTATAGTCTCAAGAGAAGAGAAAATTGAAGAATTTATATATTTTGTGAAAAGTAATTAATTCATTGAGTTTTCCTGTGAGAGAACAAATGCAATTCCCCACTTTATAGCAAGTACTAAAGTGAGAAAGAGAAGAACAGTGAGACTCCTTTATAACTTTGGTGCTGGGAAGCAGGAAGACCACACACCTTACAGCCTCACCATACTCTCTCAGGCTTTGGCTGCAAAGAGTTGTTAGATTTAGGGAATGAGACCTAACCTACAGTATGTTTAAATCTTTAAAAAAAAAAGTTGGATTACAGCAGGGCTCTACTGTACTTGTGAATTTAAGGAATTATGAACGTTACATAAACACTAACATTTTTCAAGGACCATCACACTTTTTTGTTATTTTCCAAGCCTAATTCTTTCATTCCGCAAAAATCTCCTATTGAGCCAAGTTATTGGACTCTTGGTTAAGAGTAGTCAAAAATGTTCCTCTAAAGCCAATATTAAACCAAGCATTTGGAGATAATCTAGCAAAGAGGGGACATCCTAACTGTAAATTTAAACTTCTAAATAGGAGACAAATTTTTCCTCCTGAATGATCCCAACTGTCTGTTGGATGTTACCAATTTCACCATAAAATATTATACAATTTTCTGCTCTCTCCTAGCTGAATAAGAACAGCTTAAATACTCTTCTTCCCTCAGTTCTTCTGTGGGAAGAAGATAGATCTCACCTAGGCAATACCATATATACTGCTTTGCTTCTCTCATATCACTACCTGTTTCACACTTAACATAGCATGAGATATTATCATTTCATTTCATTTGGGAAAATCATCTCTGCTGCTTAGTTTCCTGTGCGTAGCAACCAATTTTTAGAATTTAATTTGAACATTAAATCAAAAATGAAACTGCTTTTGAGGGTTGGAAGATGGTTATGGGAGGAAGGTGTTTTGTAGCTTCTTTTGGAGTAAAGGAACCAATATTGTAATGGAGCTTAAGTTAATGAATAATTCATGATGTTTGAGAGGAAGCTAGCAGACCATGTTCCTATTAACGTCAATTTATAAATAATTCTTTCATCTTGCTTACCGCATTTAAAAAAATGAGCTGGGTTTGCTTATGAAGCTAAGCAAAAGGAGTTTAGCCTTGCTCTATTTCAACTGCCAAGTGAAGCAAGAAGCTGTATCCCTCTAATGGAGACAGCTTTGTCAAGAAAGAACTTGTCTGCCTTTTTCTGAATTACCCAGGAAAATATAGGTGGTGTTTTCTATTATATTTTCTTGAGTCATCCTTATATTTAGGCCCCCAACTTTACAATGCTATTTATTTTTATTTGTTTGATTTTTTAAGATACTGTTAAACCAACCTTACTAGGTTTTACAAATTACATTGAATTCCGGAAGTTTATGTTTGTAGACAAAAGATAGAAATATTTAAAGTTCTATGCAAAGAATTGAAATGTTCCTATTTAAAAGTTGGAAAAAGTTTTATATAGATTCTAACTATAAAGTCAACCACATATGGCAATCAAGATATTAGAAAAGAGAAACAATGTATTTATTTCTCTTCACATAGATTTGAGTAACTCTTAAAAAGATATGACAATGACTTAAGAAAGATTTGGCAACTGGACTCCTTTCAGGAATGGACAGGAAACTAAAATAAATGGAAAAAACTACTAAGTGGGACTAGGTAGGTAGTCTAACCTACCATGAAATTCAGTAAAGGCCAGTATAATCAAAAAGTGAAAGCCAGAAATAAGATGCAACTTGTGAGAGACATTAGGGGAAGTGCTTCCTGAAATTTATTAGGTCTAAGAAAATTATCACGGAAAATGTTGCACATTAAATAAGGTCAAGTTGATTTTTGACTCCCAAAAGTAAATGTTTTTTAATGCTTATTCTAAAAATATGTCTTTACACAGAAAAAAGTAACTATGAACTATAAAAGGCAACTGAAAGAATAGGAAGAATGTAGGATAGAGAAGGGGAAGGCATGGGAAATAATTACTTAAATAAGCTGAACATAAGGACTATATAGCAGCTATTTAAAAAGTTTTTAGAAATAAAAACCAGGTATCTCTAGGCTTAGTTTGCATAGCTATGAAAATACTAGGAAAGAAATTCATGAAATTAGTAAGCAAAAACCCAGAAACAAATAGAAATGTTATTGTTCAAGTAGGCAAAATTGAATTAAATCAAATTCAATAGGGATTCAAAAGACAGGGTATTATATTTAGGAATCAAAAATTCACTATTAATTTAAATTTTGGAATCAAAATGTCACACACTTTTTTGGATAGGAAGGAATTTTGTCTTCTATCTCTTCCTCTTGCAAGATTAATTTTACAGATATTTGAAGTTTATTCTTTTTTATATTGCATATATCAGTAATATAACCACCAATGTAAGTGAATCCTTAGGTTATTATTCATAGCTGCTGAATCAATAGTTTCACATGCATTGTCTATATTCATTCATTCAATGAAAGCTTTTGCCTCCCCTATTTTGTGCAAGGTACTGTGCTAAAACTTGGGAGTAGGAAGGAGGCATCACAAATGTTCTTGCCTTCAAATTTCTTAGAATGTAGTTAACAAAATAACACATGAACAGTCAAATGGCAATACACAAATTAAATGCAAACAAAGTGAGGACACAGAAAACCATCTTTAGATGATTGAAATGAAATGAAAACCAATTTATCATCGATTCTAAAATTCTAAAATTTTCATATTTCATGCATGCTGTGCCATTCATGATTCAAACTATTTAGTTTAACTATTCTATCAGTGGTTTCGGTGTTTCCTCCTTGTATGTGACAGAGTGAGTGTGTGTGTGTGTGTGTGTGTGTGTGTGATATGTGCCCTTATATTAGTCACCTTATAAATATATCAGTTTTCCTGGTATTTTATTGAATATTTTCATATTGAACTACTCTTGATAGACAATATTGTTGG
Source organism: Diceros bicornis minor (assembly GCF_020826845.1). Taxonomy (NCBI): domain Eukaryota; kingdom Metazoa; phylum Chordata; class Mammalia; order Perissodactyla; family Rhinocerotidae; genus Diceros; species Diceros bicornis. The sequence goes on along the minus strand of NC_080781.1, from coordinate 74,955,298 downwards.
GTTCCAAGTTATGGATGAGATGCAATTATTTAAATAGAAATTTTAGAAAATGGTATTAAATAAAATATTTGTGAACGTCTCTTTATAAATGATGTTCAATTACAGCTTTTGACCCAGATGAGAAAATAATCTAAAACCCTAGTACTTATGAAAAACAACACATCACATCTTACGTATCCAAATGTCATTCCCCTTTTAGTCCACAAGGGTGGGGGCTCCATGTGAACAGTATAACCATTGTAATCATCAGGGGTGGTTGTCAGACTTTGTAGAACATTCTCAGTAGGGATGAATTTGGGGAGAACTTTTCTGAAACAGATCAAATTCACCTTAAAACAAATTGGGCAATCAAACACAGAAACACCATTTTCAAGACAAAAATCAAAACAAAACACCAACAATATGTGACCATAATGCCACTTGTTTCACTTTCTGATGTGCCACATAAACTGGCTCTGAGAGAAAGTTTACAGGATCCCCTTCCAAAATGGCCTGTGCAATGACAGGATATAAGTGGGTCTCCTTCCAAAGCTTGTAATTTGAAGGTGTCAGTGCTCATTTGTGTGTCAGAAATCAGCCTTATCTCTTTATTGTCACGTTTTTATGCGTGCCATTTACACACACACATCCATAAATACACACAGTCATGCACATTCATTTACATATTTAAGGTTAATGTTGTGGATTTAAATGTGCTCAGTAATATCCTGTCCTCTTAGCTGTTTTAAGCTTAGGCCCATATGTGAAGACGCCACCATCCCAGTGCTGTGCTGTCACATAAATATTCACTTACCACTGAAGTTTTCCTCATCTACAGCAGCAGTGCTATGGGTCAAACTCACAAAGGTGCTGTCCCCCAATTGCAGCAAACACCGCCATGTGTTGTATGTTTGATGAATTAAAAGGATGCTGCCAACTTAATTACACTGTAACCCTTCAATAAAGGAAGGGCAGAGCTGATTAACTAGTGAATAATTGGGGGCTGATTGATGGCTCTCTCCCTCACTGCTGAAGGCTGTATATATAATTATTTTGCCTTTGGGCCTAATTTTGCCACTGTTAGCTTCCACTTTTGTCATCAGTTGTAATTTATAGATGGGGCCTACAGCCTTAAAAAAGGGGGGATAGAAAATGGAATAGCTCTGAATCCCTAGACATGTCACCTGCAAAAGGCCAGCAGGCAGCAGTGAACATCAACAATTGCAGTCATTTAACATCATTAGCACTTCATGCTTAGCAAGAAAATAATATTATAATTTGTCAATGATTATAATATCAGCTTTTGTGAGCTTAAAATCATATTGCATCACCCAGTGGTTCTGAATGTACTTTTAGTACAAGATTGATTTGTTATAAGTCAAAAAAAATTTCCATGCACTCTTTCCCCAGCCAAACATTTGTCTTTTTAATATACTAACAAAGCTGTGAGTATCCTTCTTTCAAAGGAAGCAGGGTATAATTTCTTCAAAAGAAATTTTTAAAAAATCAGATATTTTTGACCATCTTAAATATTAGTATAAGACGACCACCACCACTGAAAATCAAACCACTACTGCAGAATATTTCAACTTTCAAAAAGTACAGTATTTATTAAGCATTTACCATGCACAAGGTATCGTGTACAATTTGAAAAATATATACAAATTATTAACAATCATGTCTTAAAACCTCAGTATATGAAACCCTAGACTTCAAATATATTCTATGAAACATTTCACTCATAATGCTGTTACAAAACTTACCAATTCAAAGAAAGCAAACCAACAATAACAGAGTCTGTTTTAGAAAATCCTTCAAGATTTATGAAGAAACTAGCTTTTTACAATAAAGGGAGAATTAAGACTAAAGAAACATTTCAAAGATTGCTGTTCTCCTAGCCATGCTAAAAGAATGCAAATGGCTTTATATTCCAGATTTTTTTCCACCATGATAATAACATCTTAGACACATACTTTAGGTAACTCATTGTTTAAAACACTGCGATCACAAATCTTCTAATTTATAAGCAAAGATATACAAATTCTCTGTCTCAGATTTCCTTTGTTGTTTTGTCCTCACGGAGGACTCTCTAGCTTATGAATCACAGGGTGATTTGAAGAACCTTTCAGTCAAAGCTCAGTAGTGTGCCAGTGGGCATGGGCCAAGAGGAAAAAAAAGATTGATATTTGCCCTCTCTTCTTATCTTCACTTGATTTATAAGTCAGTGTGAGTATGCAAGAGAAATAAAGGCAAAGACTTTGATGCATCCCCGTGGAGAATATGCACCATTTGGATTGAAGGCACGAAAGAGGAGAAATTAATGGTAAGCTGTTCATCTGTCACTACTGCCAACCTGATGGTTTTTTCAGAGAAGGCAAGGACTGTATGACATGCCCTCGAGTGAAGGGCAAGTCTGTCCGCTGAGAGATTTAAATTTAAAATAAGATTGTACTTTGGATAGATGAATATTTACACTAGTTTATTTCTTTAAAGTATTAAGTTATAGATTTCTGCTTGTTTTATGAAGAATAAATAGTTTTTATTTCCCTTTCTCCCTCTTTCTTTTTTCTTCCTTTCCTTTCTATTTTTTTAAAAATTTAAGTCAAACCTTCTGCTTGAAAATGTGGCTTGACCCTTTTGCATCTGGCTGCATTTTTCCTGCTGTCACACTGCAATGAAATGTAAATAGGCCCTGAAGATTAGGCATATGCAAGGTGGAGAGGACTTAGTTGGATTTCACTGTACAAAATGCAGAAAGTGATTGCAAAGTTGAAATTATAAGGTGGGATTTTCTCTTCTGTTGAAATAGAAGCATGACTATGAAAATATTATGAAGTACACACACAACAGGGAAAAACATCATAAATAAAAGTTTTATCTTCTGCAGAAGATCAAGAAAGCAGTGTTCCCTTATTATTGAATTGATTTGTGATGGTAAGGACTTGATATATTGACATAACACTTGACGCTTTGAGTGGAAAATGGAGTAGTATGTAAATTGATAGCTGAAATTAAAGTTTCATATTTTTCACTCAATTTCCAATGTAAGAAAAAGCTCTATATTCCTCCTTATAAGAAAAAGGGAATTTTGTATCTGTAATCAGTTTTGCTATTCAAATTATCTTTACTATTAGATAAATGTGTCATAGCAAGTCAACCAAGAAGGAGAAAAAAATAACATATTGACGTTGTTTTAAAGTAGAGGAGAAAAGCAAAATAAAAGACAGAGTCAGGAAATTTTTAGTAATTTGATGAGTGTCTGATCAATTATTATATTTCAACCAAAGAAACATTTTCAATAAACATCAAGTAATGTATTGCAGAAAGACAAAAATATTTCAAGTGCATTTTAAATGCATGCAATAATCAATAATATAAACTCTTCAAGAAATTTTTGTTTCCTAGGAATTAAAATATTATTTCTTAAATATAAAAAAAAACCCTAATTTTCTGTTGTGAAATATACCAATATATGTAAGATTCAGTATGCTTCCTTCAAGAAGATTACATTCTAATAGCAGAATAAAATAAGAAAATTGTGCAAATAACTAATACAATGGCGAAAGTAATATATTCCACAAGAGAGGTCAAAACAAAAATACAAAAATATTCTGGGAATTCAGGGGCAAGAGAATTGACCCGAGGCTATAGAAGAATAACAGGAACAGACTGATATTCGATCTGAATTTTAAACAGTTGAGAGGATTTAGACAAAGGAAATGGGGAAGGGGGCATTAAATTGGAAGAGATAATGCTGGCATGGGAGATGTTCAGGAAACAGCAAGAAGTCCAATTTAGCTGGAGTAAAGGAAACTTGAAGGAGAGTATTGGGAGATAAAACTGGAAAAGCAGAGTTGATTTACAAAAACAGATACAGAATTTTGAATGCTAAGATAAGAATTTAGGTCCTTAATTTGTAAGCTGAAAAAAATCACAGAAGGACTTTGGTTAAAAAGAGTAAACATGATTAAGGCAATTATTTAGTAGAATTGATTTGGCAGCAGATTATAGCATAGATTGAAGTAAAAAGAGCCTCAAGGCCAGAACCACTTAGAAGACAATTGTAATTATGCATATGAGAGATAGTGAGGGTCTGGATAAGGAGAGAAGCAGCAGGAATGGAGAGAAGAAAATGAAGTTCAGCACTCAGGTGGAGATGGAATCCCTAGGGCTTTTTATAGCTGAGTAATGGCTGGTATTAAGCTTGGATGACAAAAAAATGTTGGTGATCATCAAAAAAAAAAAATAGGAAAAATATGAAGAAGGTGGAAATGTCCTAGAAGTGAATTAAAAATGCAGGACTGGGACTCATAGGAGAAGTCAAGATAGGAGACTGAGCTTTGAGACGCATCATCACCAAACCAAAATGCATTTCAACATTGTTCCTTTTGACTTTTTAAATTAACCTCCAGAAACATTAGACCACACACAATACCTTGTGTTTAGAGACAATTGCGTCAATCAGCTATATCAAAATCATCTTTGGTCATCTCTTAATGGACTAGTGATAAACCAACTCCCCTGTGATGGATTCAGTTTAAAAGAATCTATACGCTGTTGATTTATCCTCCCTATTGGCTTGGGTTGAAACATTTATTCCTCTGGAAAAAGAAAAAGTGAATTCCTCAAGGCAGAGAATCAGTTAATTTGTTGGTATTGTTTATATTAAAAAACAATCCTACCAGATTGATGCCCCGTGTGTGTGTGTGTGTGTGTGTGTGTGTGTGTGTGAGGTGGGGGTCCAAGGGGAGGGAGGGAGAGAGAGAGAGAGATGCAAATATGCAGTAGCATGAAGGAAAAATAATCTTGTTTGTCTACAAAAGATCAAGGTAAAACTCTTTTATTTGAAGATGTGTATTTTCAACTACAGCTCTCTTCAGATGAATGCTTTATTTTCTTACATATTTGAGGGAAAAGATGTTTGTAAACACCACAAATAAACTGAAATGGTACTCCTCAATTCTTTCATTTGCACTATCCCTCGGACCTCATTTGGTGATATCCTGGGGTAATGCTAGATAACACAACAATTCAGCTCTTTACAAAACCCTGGAGTAAAGGATGTCAGTGATGAGGATGGTTGGCAGTCCTAGTACCAACAGTTCCCAAACTCTCAGAAGCTACTCCTGGGCTTGAGTTTTTACAATGGGAAAACACAAAGATTACTTCTACAAAGAGTATCATAATGCTCAGGGCTGTTTCATGATGTGACTATCATTTTGGAGTTACCCTTAATATTCAGAAAGATACCTAGTTCATTTGAAATTAAGTGGCATAGCCATTTGGCTGGGCCAGTTATCTCAGTTTGTTATAGTGTTAATGAAGCCGAAGTCAAAAGTTTGAACACCTCCTCCCATGCATCAATTAGCATCACAGATCTAAATTCTATAGTTACAGCCTATCTGTAACTCCAGATCTCAGCCACAATGAGAAAACAGTCATCACACTGGTGCCAAAAGAGTTGAAGTAGGTCAGAAAACATGAAAAGAAAAAAAGATTAATGCACAGAGCTGATTGTAAGCATGTTTCCTTCACACAGGGATGGATACACATATGTTCCTTGGGAAGGGAAATACTCCAGACTATTTATAAACAATAATTCAAGGATTATGAATATTAAAGAAGTTCAGAATGTGGTATCTGTTACATGAAGGGAACTGGTGGTTAGTTTCTATAATTCAAGCCATATTTCAATTCTTCATTATATGTCTTTTGCACATGTAAAAATCCTTTTGACATATTTCAATCAACCATTTTTGGAAAATAAAATACTAGTGTATTTTAATCCATATTTACTTTATAATGTATTTGAGTAAAGGGCTAGTAGCATCATTTGTGTTCCTGAAGGATAAGGACTACATTTTCCTATCTTATAAATCCTCATATTCCTATAATTGTAGTAAGTTGTTAACTAAATGATTCTGTGCTGGTTTAAAAATATGGATTGTACAATGCAGGAAACCATGGAGTCACCTGTAGCTGTTCACTGGGCATAAGCTTTTCAAAAGAGAGGATTTAGGTTTCTATTTCTTTTGGATAAACCAGAGTGGCCAGAATAGTGCCCAATAAAGAAATAATGAATGGATTGATGGATGGGTAGAAGAATGAAGCTTCTATTAGACTGGACTCTTGTGTTCTCTGCTTTACTTGTGCTTTAAAAATGTTGGCAAATTTGATGTAGATAACTCAATTTTAAAAGCTGTTTTGTATCTATTGCTTTATATAATATTTTCTGAAATTTTTTAATCAACAAAGCAGGAAATATTATTATTTTAAAAATGAGAAACTAAGGTATAAAGAACCTAAGTGACTTGGCTAAACCAATCAGGGTAGGAAAATATAGTGTATTTATTAACAGCATGGACTCTGAAAACCCATTTTATCTATTTGAATACCATGTCCACCACCTACTGGCTGTATATCTTGGAAAAAGTTAATTAACTTCTCTGTGCCAAGTGTCCTCACATGTAAATTGGTCATAATAAAGCCATCTCCCTAATAGGTGTCAGGGAGGTTTAAGTAAGAAAGATGAGAATTAAGAAGAAAAAGAAGAAAGGTGAAACAATAAATGCTGATACTAGAAATTATTTTTTTATTGTGGTAAAATGTATAAAACATAAAATATGCCATTTTAACCATTTTAAAGTGTAAAATTCAGTGGCATTAATCACATTCACAGTCATCACTACTGTCTATTTGCAAAACATTTCCATTGCCCCAAACAGAAACTTTGTACCCATTAAGCAATAACTTCCCATTTTACCCTCCTCCTAGCCCCTAGTAACATCTAATCAACTCTCTGTCTTTATGAATTTATTATAAATATTTTATATAAGTGGAATCATACAATATTTGTGTTTTTGTGTCTGGCTTATTTCACTTAGCATAATGTTTTTAGGTTCATCCATGTTCATCCATGCTGTAGCATATATAAGAACTCGATTCCTTTTTATGCCTGAATAATATTCCATGGTATGTCCATATCACATTTTGTTTATCCATTCTTTTTTTGATGGTCACTTGGGTTGTTTCCACAATTTGGCTATTGTGAATAATGCTGCCATGAGCATTGGCACACAAGTATCTGTTTGCATCACTTTTCAATTTTTTGGGGTATATACCTAGGAGTACAAGCACTGGCATATGATAATTTTATGCTTAATTTTTCGAGGAACTATAAAACTGTTTTTCACAGTGGCCACACCATTTTACATTTGCAACAGCAATGTATAAGTGTTCCAATTTGTCCACATTCTCATCAACATTTTTTTTTTAATTTTAGCCGTCTTAATGTGTATGAAGTGACATCACGTTGTGATTTTGATTTTGATTTCCCTAATAGCAAATGATGTTGAGCATCTTTTCAAGTGTGTGCTGGTCATTTGTATATCTTCTATAGAAAAATGGTTATTCAAGCCATTTTCCCATAATTTAAATGGGTGGCTTGTCATTTTAGTTGAGTTGTAGGAGTTTTTTATATGTTCCAGATGTTAAACTATTATCAGATATACAATGTGAAAATATTTTCACTTATTTTCTAAGTTGTCTTTTCATTTTGTTAATACGTCCTTTTATGGACAAAAATTTTTAATTTTGAGCTCCAGTGTATATATTTTATCTCTTATTGCTTATGCTTTTCGTGTCATATAAAGAATCCATTTGCAATGCAAAGTCACTGAAAATTTATCCCTATGTTTGCATATAACAATTTTATTGGTTATCTCTTAAATTTAGGTCATTGATACAATTTGAGTTAATTTTTGTATATAGTGTGAGGTAGAGGTCCAATTTTATTTTTTTTGTATGTTTATATCCAGTTGTCCTGGCACGATTTGTTGAGGGAACTGATCTTTCCCCATTGAATGGTTTTAACATATTTGTGGAAAGTCAATTGGCCAGACAGCAATGTCAGCAAAATGGGAGACTAGGAAGCTATGAGCCCTCATTCATCCATGGAAACATCAAAAAACAACCAGAAACTGGCTGGAATATCCTTATAAGAGCACTGGAAAACATTCAAAGTCATCGAAACCAAATGAATGCCCAATTAAGAAAAAGCCATCTTTAAAACAGTAGGAACTTTAATGACTTTTTCTTGTTCTTACTCTTCAAACCAGGAGTATAGTATACATTTTTGTAGTGTTCTAACATGTAGGATGACTGAAGGAATGGTCTGTATCTTGCCTAACTTAGACGTCAGCCAGGTAAAAGTGATTGGCACTGCTTGTGAAAACTGCAGGGAGACTACAAATCCACAGAAGCCTGGAGAAAGAGATTACAGATGAAATAATATAATGGACCATATAAGGCCTTAAGGAGAGCTACAGTGAAACTTTGGGGGAAATTATGATACCTAAAGGAAGCCATGTATATGGGGGGAATTGAGAAAGCTAAAGAAGCTCAGGCAAAGTGCATGAGCAGAAAGAATGGAGATATTAAGCTTTCACTTCAGTCAGATACCTATACTCAGAGCAAGCCCAGTTTTATCAATGAAGGACCTGGCAGAAAGCCAGGATGCAAAAACTGGATGAGGTAGCTTTTTTCCAAAGGTCCAATTTAAAAAAAATCAGAAGGCATACAAAGAAACAAAAAAACAACCCATTCAAAGTAAGAAAATGAAGTGTCATAAATAGCCCTTGAGGAAGCACAGACATTGAAATTACTAAATAAAGACTTTAAAAAATTGATCTTGAGGGAGTGACATCATGGCTGAGTGAGTTGTTCCCTTTGTCTCTCCCCTCCAAGTTAAAACCAGCTGGACATCCATTAATCAACAGCACACCAGAAGGGCTGAGACATCCACGCATCTATACATCTGAAGGTGGGTGGACTAGACCTCTGGGAGGCAGTGGATCTAGGGTAGCAGCCTCCGCCCCCTCTCAAGGCAGTAGTGACTCAAAGTGCAGATGCTCACACAAGAACACATGCCGGTGATCAGAAACTACAGGAGCAGACATGGCACTCACAATTTAGCCCCTTTCCCCCCAGTGGTGGTCTGTGGTATGCACATCCTGAGACTTTGGGACACAGAGCAGTGCTGGTGACCCAATCACCTCAATCTCCCCCAGCAGTGGCTCCAGTCTTTCCAGCAATGGGGACAGCAATTCAAACACAATTTCCCCAGAAGGGGCAGGGTGCCTTGACCTGAGGTTTCAAAGAGTACATCGGTGTGCACCAGTGACCAGAGGCTGTAGGAGGAGCAACAGCATTCATGGTTTAGACCCTGCCCCTCCACCAATAGTGGCAGGTGGGACCTGTGACTTGAGGGTTCAGGAAACACAGCAGAACCTGTGTGGCATCCAGCCCCCAGTGTTGGCAACCCTGACACTGGCTCTACCAGCACTGGGGGCTGCATAAAAGACTCAAGGTCCCAGGTAGTGACAGTGAGACCCATGAACCCAGTGTCCTGGGTAACGATGCTGTCAGTACCTCCTTATAGTCCAGGAGCGGAAGTGCAGGTGGTGCATGAGGCAGCAGCACCTGATCCCATGGAGAATCCACAGAGTGCCAACAGGAGTCTCAGGTGACCCCAGAAGCAACAAAAGTGTTCACAGCCTAGTGACCCCAGTTTTGACACCTGAGACTGCAGTGACACCATAAGCGGAAAGGCACCAGAAACCTCCGAGTAACAAGCAGCACAAGGAAGGCACTGAGGACACCTCTGACAGAGGTAGTAGAGGGTGAAAAGTGCAGGTTCTCAAATACAACCAGTAGCAACTCAGAATCAAAGTAAACAAAGCCTTACTAAAATAACGAAAGTGTTTACTACCACAAATGTGCCAGCAGAGGATCAACTCATCAAGCACCATGAAGAAGAACAGTAACACAGTAGAACAGAAAGAAAATGACAACTCTACAGAAAGCAAACTTGAAGTCACAGAAGATTACAATCTAACTGACAGAGAATTCAAAATAGCTGCCATGAGGAAACTCAATGTGTTACAAGAAAACTGAGAAAGACAGTTAATGCACTCAGGAGTAAAATTAATGAGCAGAAGGAGTACTTCACCAAAGAGATGGAAACCATAAAAATAACCAAACAGAAATTTTGAGGTTGAAGAACACAATAAATGAGATGAAGAATAAAATAGAAAACATTGGGTATAGAGCAGACCATATGGAAGAGAGAATTAGCAACCTTGAAGATAGAAATCTGAAAATGATTCTGTTTGAAGAGGACAGAGAACTAAGATTTTAAAAGAATGAAGAAACTCTATGAGAAATATCTGACTCAATTAGGAAAAACTACATAAGGATACTGGGTAACCCAAAAGAAGAGAGGGAGAAAGGAATAGAGAGCTTACTCAAAGAAATATTAGCAGAGAACACCCCAAACCTGGGGAAGGAATTGGATATACAAGTACATGAAGTTAATAGAGTCCTAATTATCTCAATGCAAAAAGACCTTCTCTCAGGCATATTATATTAAAACTGTCAAAAGGCAATGACAAAGAAAGAATATCAAGCTTGGCCAGAAAGAAGGAAGTAACTTATAAAGGAACTCCCATCAGGCTTTCAGTGGATTTGGCACCAGAAACTCAACATGCTAGGAGAGAGTAGAATGATATATTAAAAATACTGAAAGACAGGGGCTGGCCCCATGGCCTGGTGGTTGTGTTTGGCATTCTTTGCTTCAGTGGCCCCGGTTTTTGGGATTTGATCTTGGGCATGGACCTACACCACTCATCAGCCATGCTGTGGCAACTAATGTGCAGAATGGAGGAAGATTGGCAACAGATGTTAGCTCAGGATGAAACATCCTCCACCAAAAAATATATATATATATTGAAAGAAAAAAACTATCAGCCAAGAATATTCTATCTAGCAAAGTGATCCTCCACATATGAAGGAGAAATAAAGGGTTTCCTAGACAAACAAAAGCTGAAGGATTTCATCACCAATAGACTTGCCTTCTAAAAAATGTTTAAAGGAGCCCTCACTTGAAACAAAAAGGCAAATGTTTAAAAGCTTTGAGAAAGGGGGTAAATAGAATGACAGAATCAGAAAAAATTGCAACTCTATATCAGAATAGGTTAGTAAACACTTAACTATAACATAAAGGCTAAAGGGAAAGAAAACATCAAAAATGACTATAAACTCCTCAATTTGGTAACAAACTCATGAAACCAAAACGGATAATTTGTCACAACAAAAGTATAGAAGGGGAAGAGGAAAAGGATGGAACCTGCATAGGTTAATGGAGATAAGAGGCTATCAGCAGAAAAAGGACTATCTCATCTATGAGGTCTATTATACAAACTTCATTGTACCACAAAACAAAAAATCAGAGCAGAGTCACAAATCATAAATAAAGAGAAAACAGAGAAAAACATCACATAAAGCCACTAAACAGAAATGGCAGGGGCCGGCCCTGTGGCTTAGCAGTTAAGTGTGCACGCTCCGCTACTGGCGGCCCAGGTTCGGATCCCGGGCGCGCACCGACACACCACTTCTCCGGCCATGCTGAGGCCGCATCCCACATGCAGCAACTAGAAGGATGTGCAACTATGACATACAACTATCTACTGGTGTTTTGGGGAAAAAAAAAAGAGGAGGATTGGCAATAGATGTTAGCTCAGAGCCGGTCTTCCTCAGCAAAAAGAGGAGGATTACCATGGATGTTAGCTCAGGGCTGATCTTCCTCCCAAAAAAAAAAAAGAAATGGCAAACAAAAATACAAGGAAAAAGAAAGAATGGAAATAGAGAGCAATCAGAAAACAAAAGATAAAGTGGCAGTATTAAGCCCTCATATATCAATAATCACCCAAAAGTAAATGGATTGAATTCACCAATCAAAAGACACAGAGTGGATCGATGGATTCTAAAACAAGACCTAACAATATGTTGTCTCCAGGAGACCCATCTCAACTCTAAAGACAAAAATAGGCTCAAAGTGAAGGCATGGAAGATGGTACACCAAGCAAATGGTAACAAAAAGAGAGCAGCTGTAGCTATATTTATGTCAGAAAAAATAGACTTCAAGTCAAAAAACATTAAGAGACAAAGAAGAACATTATATAATGATAAAAGGGAAGTTCCACCAAGAAAACATAACACTTATTAATATATATGCACCTAACATAGGAGAACCAAAGTATATAAAACAGCTATTAAGAGACCTAAAGGGAGAAATTGACAGCAACACAATAATAGTAGGGGACATTAATACACCACTTACATCAATGGATAGATCATCCAGACAGAAAGTCAACAAGGAAACCTTGGCCTTAAATGAAACACTAAACCAGATGGAATTAATAGATATATATACAACATTCCATCCAAAAGCAGCAAAATACACATTGTTCTAAAGTGCACATTGAACATTCTCATAGATAGACCATATATTGGGAAACAAAGCAAGCCTCAAAAAATTTAAGAATATTGAAATAGTATCAAGCATCTTTTCCAACCACAATGATATGAAACTAGAAATCGGTAAAAGAAGAAAGCTGGAAAGTCACAATATGTGGGGACTAAGCAACATGCTGCTGAACAACTATTGAACCAATGAAGAAATCAAAAGAGAGCTCAAAAAATACCTGGTGACAAATGAAAATGAAAACACAACATATCAAAACTTATGAGATGCAGCAAAAGTGGCACTAAAAGGGAAGTTTATAGCAATACTGGACTACCTAAAGAGACAAGAAAAATCTCAAAACAAAACAGCCTAACACTATACCAAAGGGAACTAGAAAGAGAAGAATAAACAACCCCAAGGTCAATAGAAGGTATGAAATAATAAAAATAGCGACAAAAAAACAGTAAGAAGGATTAATGAAACTAAGAGCTGCTTCTTTGAAAAGATAAACAAAATGACTAAACATTAGCTAGACTCACTGACAAAAAAAGAGAGAAGGCTTAACTAATTACAATCAGAAATGAAGGAGAATAAATTACAAAGGATACCACAGAAATGCCAAGGATTATAACAGAATATTATGTAAGACAATTGTCTTACACTATACACAAAAATTAACTCAAAATGGATTGAAAATTTTAATGTAAGACTTGAAACCATAAAATTCCTAGAAGAAAACATAGGTATTGTGCTCTTTGACCTTGGTCTTAGTGGTGACTTTCTGAATACCATGCCTCCTCAGGCAAGGGAAACAAAAGAAAAAAATTAATAAATGAGATTATATCAAATTATAAAGCTTTTGTATGGCAAAAGAAACCATCAATAAAGTGAAAAGACAACGCACTAACTGGGACAAAATATTTGCAAACCATCTATCCAGTAAGCAGTTAACTTTAAAATATATAGAAAGAACTCACACAACTAAACAACAAAAAAATGAACAACCTCATCAAAAAACTGACAGAGGCTATGAATAGACATTTTTTTCAAAGAAGATATACAGATGGCCAACAGGCACTTGAGAAAATGTTCAGCATCACTAATTATTAGGGAAATGAAAATCAAAAATACAATGAGATATCACCTCACACCTGTTCCAATGGTTATCATTAAAAAGAGAAGAAATAACAAGTATTGGAGAGAATGAGGAGAAAAGGGAACCCTCATATACTGCTATTGGGAATGCAAACTGGTGCAGCCACTATGGAAAACAGTATGGAGATTTCTCAAAAAATTAAAAACAGAAATACCATATGATCCTGCTACTCTACTTCTGGATATTTATCCAAAAAACATGAAAATACTAATTCAAAGAGGTATATGCACTCCTACATTCATTTCAGCATTATTCACTATAGCTAAGACTTGGAAGTAACACAAATGCCCATCAATGGATGAATAAATAAAGAAGATGTGCTATATATACACAATGGAATACTACTCAGCCATTAAAAAAAGATGAAATTGTGCCATTTGTGACAATATGGGTGGACCTTGAGGTTATTATCCTGTGTGAAATAAGTCAGACAGAGAAAGAAATATACCATGTGATTTTACTCATATGTGGAAGGTAAACAAACAAACACATAGATATGGAGAGAAGACTGATGGTTACCAGAGGGGAAGAGTGTGGGGGGAGAGTGAAAGTTGTAAATAGGCCCATATGTATGGTGACAGATGGAAACTGGACTTTTGGTGGTGAACACAATGCAACCTATACAGAAGACAAAATATAATGACATACACCTGAAATTTACACAATGTTTTAAACCAATGTGTCTTCAATAGCATTTAAAAAATGAACTTAAATATACTCAAAGTGCTAAAAAAAAAAAGTAAAAAACCAAAGGAAATAAAACAAAAAATATATGAAAAAATGAGATTATTAACAAATAGGTAATAATTATAAAAAGGAACAAAACAGAAATTTTGGAGCTGAAAAATATAATAACTGAATTTAAAAATTGAGTAGAGAGGTTAAACCAGAGGTTTGAGTAGACAAAAGAAAGAATCAACAGATTTGAAGATAGGACAATTGTAGCTGTCCTGTCTGAGAAGTAGAAAGAATAAGGACTGAAGAAAAGTAGAGAGCCTAAGAGAATTGTGGAACACCATCAAATGGACCAATAGATGCATTATGGCAGTCTCAGAAGGTGGAGAGAAATAGAAAGGAGTAGAAAGCTTATTTGAGGCCATTATGTCTAAAAGTTCCCAAATATGATGAAATACATAAATCTACAAATCAAGGAGCTCAATAAACTCCACGTAGAATAAGTCTAAAGAGACCCACGCTAAGATATATTATAATCAAAGTACAAAAAGACAAAAACAAAGAGAGAAATTCAAAGCAACAAGAGCGAAGCAATTCCTCATGTACAATGGATCTTAACTAAGATTAACAGATGATTTCTCAGCAGAAACCTTATAGACCAGAAGGTTGTAGAATGACATATGTAAAGAGCTGAAAGAAAAATAATCAACTGAGAAACATATATATATGACCAAACTGTCTTGCAAATATGAGGCAGAAAATAAAACATTCCCAATTTAATAAAAGCTGAGGGTGTTCATTACCACTAGATCTGCCCCATAAGAAATATTAACAATATTCTTATAGGTTAAAATGCAAAAACAAATTAGTAACTCAAAGCCACATGAAGATATAAAAAATCTCTTGTAAATGTAAATATATAGTCAAACATAAAAACCAGTATTATTGTAATTTTGATTTGCAATTCCTCTTTAAATTGTCCACACTTTTTTTTTTTTTGTGAGGAGATCAGCCCTGTGCTAACATCCACCAATCCTCCTCTTTTTTTTGCTGAGGAAGACGGCCCTGGGCTAAGATCTGTGCCCATCTTCCTCCACTTTATATGGGACGCCGCCACAGCATGGCTTGCCAAGCAGTGCGTCGGTGCGCGCCCGGGATCCGAACCAGCGAACCCCGGGCCGCCGCAGCGGAGCGCGCGCACTTAACCGCTTGCGCCACCGGGTCGGCCCCTGTCCACAATTTTTAAATGGCAAACATAAAATATACATTTTTATTATTGTGTACATAATTTATAAAGATGTAATTTGTGACACAAATAAAGAAAGGTGAAGAGCTGTATAGAAGTAGAGTTTTGGTACATTATTGAAGATAAACTGGTATCAATTCAAAGTATATCTTTATAATTTTAGGGTGTTATATGTAATTCTGATGGAAATCTCAAAGAAAATATCTATAGACTATACAGGAAGGGAAAATGAGAAGGAAATGAAAACATGTCATTACAAAATTCATCTCAACACAAAAGGAAGCAATAGAGGAACAGAGGGACAAAAATCTATAAGACAAATAGAAAAATAATACCAAAATTGCCAAAGTAATTACTTCCTTCTCAGTAATTACTCTAACTGTAAATGGACTAAAATCTCAAATCAAATGGCATGGAATGGAAGAAAATATAAATATACATGATCAAAATATATGCAGTATACAGGAGCTTAACATTAGTTGTAATGAAATAAATAGATTAAAAATGAAAACATGGAAAAGGATATTTCATGCAAATACTAAGCAAAAGAGAGCTAAAGAGGTTATACTAAAAGAGACAAAATAGGGCCGGCACCATGGTTTAGCGGTTAAGTGCACGCGCTCTGCTGCTTGTGCCCCGGGTTCGGATCCTGAGCGCTCACCGATGCACTGCTTCTCCGGCCATGCTGAGGCCACGTCCCACATACAGCAACTAGAAGGATGTGCAGATATGACATGCAACTATCTACTGGGGCTTTGGGGGAAAAATAAATAAATAAAAAAAAGAAGTTTGCTAAAAGAGACAAAATAAACTTTATGGAAAATGAGGTACAAGAGACAAAGAAGAACATCATACACTTATAAAAGACCAATTTATCAAAAAATTATAAGAATTATAAACATATATTCACCAAACATCAGAATTCCAAAATATAGGAAGAAAACATTGACAGTTTTAAATGGAGAAATAGCTCTGCAATAGTTGTTGGAGACTTCAATTTTTTATTCTAAATGATGGATAGAACAATCAGAGAGAAGAGAATGACATCAGAATCATGGCAGCAAAAGAGGTTCCTCCTTTTTGTCCCCCTTTTCAAAAAAACTAATTAGGCACTCATCCACAAACAAAACTGCCTCTGTGGGAGTGATGGCAACATATGCCAAGAAAACTGGGAGGAGTCTTGCCAACCTGTGCATTTGGTACTAGGCAGATACACCTTTGTATTGGCTGCAAAATCAGCCGGAGTTGATGAACCTGCCCCAACTCCTATCAGTTGTTCTTAAGGAGACCCTGGAGAGTGCTGACTTGGATAGAAACCCATGGACAAGAGAGACTTTGTAGAAGACCGGCATTTCTGAGGGCAGAGCCAAGCTCATTGTTAGAGCAAGAAAAAAATAGGAGTGTGGACACATGGGAAAGGGTAAGAGTAAGTTCGCCAGCACTGCCCCTTCTCCAAGGCAACACAGCCTGGGGCTGAAATAGTCTGCAGTGATCTGTGCCACAGGGAAAAGGAGAATGGTGAGTGAGTACTTGACTTCTTCAATGGTGTTGGATGCTGCTAGAGAAACCCATTTGTCTCCAGAATCACTCAGAGTACTAACGCAAGACTTTCATGACTGTGAGGAGGGAGAGGATCAAGAAATAGGCAGATAAAAATATCAAAGGGCCTAAAAAACATGTCTGTAGACTGTGCTCAGGACTTCAACAGGAAGTCAGCCACAAACATCTGGGAGAACCTTACCCAAGGATCACCTTACTAGGCCTGCAGGCACCCTCAATGCTCCAAGTGCTAAACCCATACCTCCCACCACTCTGTGGCTGACTCTTTGGGTGTATTCCCACGTGTGGCAGCAAGAGGTAAGCTCCTGTAAATGGAGTGTTCTAAGAAAACAGATCAAGGTCTGTGGGCAAGGGATGAAACATAAACTTGAGCTGTAGCACCATTTTTAGAAAACAGAAGGGAGGTTTCCAGCAACTAGCTTGGTGAGTTGTAAGAACTGGAGAAGGAATAAAAGTCTGAGAATTCTACCATTAGAGGGACAAAGAATTGTGGAGCAAGTGTATCAATACAAGGCCTGAGAAAACCCCAGATATAATAGGACCAACAAACAGTATGTCCAACCTGAGGGCAGCTAGTAAAGATTTGAGGTGGCATCTGCTACTTCAAGTGTAAAAGCAGCAATACAAAACTCTAAGGAACATGAAGAATCAAGAAAACATATCATCACTAGAAGATCAAAATAGTCCTCCAATAACTGCACTCAAAGGCACAGAATTTTGCAATCTAACTGATTAAAAAATTCAAAATGTTGTTTTGGGTAAATCCAAGAGCTACAACAATAAAACAGAAGATAATTCAATGAAACCAGGAAACTAATACGTGGACAAAATGAGAAATTTTACTAAAAGATGGAACACATAAAAAAGAACTGAACAGAAACTCTGGACCTGAAGAATTTAATGAATGAAATAAAAAATGCAATAGAGAGCAACTACATCAGAGTAGACCAAAAGAAAGATACAATATGTAAGCTAGAGGACAAGAAATTTGAAATAACCCAATCAGAGGAGAACAAAGAAAAAATGAAAAAGAGGGAAGAAAGCCTCTGTGATGTATGAGACCCCATATAATGTTCAAATATTAGAAGAAGAAGAGAGGGAGAAGGGGGCAGAATGTTTATTTAAAGAAATAATAGCTGAGAACTTCCCAAACTTGGGGAGAGACTTGGACATCCAAGTTCATGAAACTAATAGAAAACCTAATTATCTGAATGAAAAAGACCCTCTCCAAGACATATTAAAATAAAACTGTCAAAAATCAAAGATAAAGATAGAATTCTAAAAGCAGGTAGAGAAAAAAGATTGTAACTTACAAAGGATTTTACATCAAGCTATCAGTGGATTTCTCAGCAGAAACCCTACGGTCCAGAAGAGAGTGAAATGACATATTCAAATTGTTGAAAGAAAAAATTTGCCATCCAAGAATATCCTAATGGCAAAGTTTTCCTTCAGATATGAATGAGAAACAAAGACTATCCCAGACAAATAAAAGCTGATGAAGTTCATCACCATTAGACCTGGCTTGCAAGAAATGGTGAAAGGAGTTCCTCAATCTGAAATGAAATAACACTAGTTAGTGACATGAAAACATACAAAAGTATAAAACACACTGGTAAAGGTAAATATACAGTCAGATTTAGAAAACGAATTCTGTAATAGGATGTTGAGTTAACCAATTAACTATAGTATAAAGGTTAAATAAAAGAGTATTAAAAATAAAAACTCAGTGGAGAGAGGATATTCTCTTCAACAAATGGTGTTGGGAAAACTGGATAATCACACACAGAAAAATAAAATAGGACCCCTATTTTACACCACTCACAAAATTTAACTCAAAATAGATTACAGACTTGAACATAAGATCTAATACTATAAAATTGCTAGAGGAAAACATAGGAAAGAAGCTTCTTGCCATTGGTCTTGACAATAATATTTTGGACATGACACCAATGGCACAAGCAACAAAAGCAAAAATCAATGAGTGAGACTACATCAAACTAAAAAGCTTCTGCACAGCAAAAAAGAAAGACAAGAAAACATAGATAAGCGAAGAAAATATTTGCACACCATATATCAGATAAGGTGTTAATATCCAAAATATATAAAAACCCATACAATTCAATGAGAAAGGAAACAATATGATTTAAAAAATGGGCACAGGAACTGAATAGATATTTTTCCAAAGAAGAAATCCAAATGGCCAACAGATACATGAAGAGATAGATGCTCAACATCACTAGTTATCAGGGAAATTCAAATCAAAACCTAAATGAAATATCACCTCTCACCTGTAAGAATGGCCATCATAAAAAAGGCAAGAGATAGTAAGTGTTGGCAAGGATGTGGAGAAAAGAGAACCGTTGTGCACTGTTGGTGGTAATGTAAATTGGTTCAGCTACTATGGAAAACAGTTTGAAGGTTTCTCAAAAAATTAAAAATTAAACTGTCATATGATCTAGCATTCCCATTCCTGGGTATATAATCAAAGTAAATTAAAACATGATATTGAAAATATATCTGCACTTTCATTTTTTTTGTGGCATCTTTCACAGTAGTGAAGATATGCAAACAACGTTAAGTGTCCAACAATGGATAAATGGATGAGGATGTGATATATATATACACATATATATTTGCAAACCATATATATGATATATATTTCAAACTATATATATGATATAACACCTTTACCAAAACATCCAGAATAATGTTTGATCAAATATGTGGGCACCATGACCTAACCAAGTTGACTCATAAAATGAACCATCACAATAAGAAAGGAAATAGAAGACCTGAACACTATAAACCATCTGCAACAAACAGACATATATAGAACACTCCAACCAACAACAGCACAATACACATTGTTCTCAAGTGCACATGAAATGTTCTACAGAATAGCCCATATATCAGGCCACAAAACAAGTCAATAAATTTAAAGATTGAAAACATACAAAGAATCTTTTTTCTGATCACAATAGAATTAAACTAGAATTAAAAGAAGAAAAACTGGAAAATGCACAAGTATGTGGAAATTAAGCAACATTCTCTTAACCAACCAATGGGCTACAGAAGAAATCATAAGGAAACTTTAAAAATACCTTGAGACAAAGGAAAATAAAAAACAGCATACCAGAAATATGGAATATGCAAAAGCAATACTATGAGGGAAATTTATAACTTTAAGTGATACAGAAGAAATATCTCAATTCAACAACCTAACATTACAACTTACTGTAGACTATATGCTTACTATAGACTGAATGTTTGTGTGCACCAAAATTCATGTCTTGAAATTCTAACCCCAAATATGATGGTTTTAGGAGGTGAAATATAAATAGGTGATTAGATCATGAAAGCAGAACCTGCATGAATGGTATTAGTGCCCTTAAAAGAGACCCCTGAGAGTTCTCTCATCCCTTCCATCATGTGAGAACACAGATAGAAGACAGCTATCTATCAACCAGGAAACAGGCTGTCTTGAGACACAGGAATCTGTCCAAATCTTGATCTTGGACTTCATAGCCACCATAACTGTGAGAAATAAATTTCTGTTATTTATAAGCCACCCAGTCTATGGTATTCTATTATAGCAGCCCAAATTGACTAAGCCACATCTTAAAGAACTAGAAAAAGAAGAGCAAACTAAACTTAAATCTAGCAGAAGGAAATAATAAAGAATAGAAAAATAACAGAGAAAATCACCAGAACTAGACATTGGTTCTTCAAAAAGATAACTAAATTGACAAAATTTTAGTTATATTCACAAAGAAAAAAACAAGAGAAGGATCGAATAACTAAAATCAGAAGTTGAATTGGGGATGTTACTACCAATTTGACAGAAATAAAAAGGATTATAAGAGAGTTCTTTGGCCAATTGTATCCCAACAATTTGGATACTCTACATAAAATGGACAAATTTCCACAAAAACACAACCTACCAAGACGGAATCACAAACAGAAAATCTGAATAGATGTATAACTAGTAAGGAGATTGAATAAGTAATTGACAAAACAAAAGCCTAGGATCCGTAAGTTCACTGGTGAATGGTGCCAAACACATAAAAAATAATCAATGCTAGTCATTCTCAAACTCTTCCAAAAAAATTGAAGACGAAACACTTCCTAACTCAATTTATCAGGCCAGCATTGCCCTGATACTAAAGCAAGATAAACATACTATAAGAAAATTAGAGATTAATATTCCCTTTCAATATTGACGCAAAAATATTAAAAAAAATACTAGCAAAATTAATCCAGAAGTATATTAGGAGTATTATACCCTATTACATTATGGAATTAATTCCTGGAACATAAGAATGGGGGTCAACATATGAAAATCAATGAAATACACCACATTAACTGAATGTAGGAAGAAAAAAACACATGATCATCTCAACTGATGTGGGAAAGTCATTTGACAATGTTCAACAGCCATTCACGATAAAAATGCTCAACAACATAGGAAGAGCAGGAAAATTTATCAACACAATAATGGACCACATAAGAAAAAAAATTGTCATACTGTTTGCCAAAGTAGCTGCACCATTTTACCTTCCCACCAGCAAAGCACAAGGGTTCTGATTTGTCCACATCCTCACCAACACTTGGCTATTTTCACTTTTTTAATAAATAACTATATAATTGGGTGTTAAGTGGTAGTTCATTGGTCTTTAATCCATTTTGAGTTAATTTTTGTATATGATATGTGTGAGCTTCCTTTTTTTTTGCATGTGGATATCCTGTTTTTCCAATAATGTGTTGAAAAGACTGTCATTTCCTCATTGAATTATGCTGTCACCTTTGACAAAAATCATTTGACCATATATGTGAGGGTTTTGGGGGCTTTTCTCTGTTGTTCCATTTGTGTATATATCTCTTTTAATGTCAGTATCACACTGATTTGATTATAATTACTATGTATTGTTTTGAAATCAGGAAGTCTGAGACATGCAAATTTTTTCTTCTTTTTCAAGATTATTTTTGACTATTCAAGATCTCTTATGATTCCACATGAATTGAGGATGGATTTTTCTATTTCTACCAAAAAAGTGTTACTGGATTATAATAGGGATTGCATTAATCTGTAGATCACTTTGGGTAGTATTGACGTCCTAACAGTAGGACGTCCATACAGTTCCTCAAAAAATAAAACATAGTATACCATTTGATCCATCAATTCCACTTGAAGTTACTTAGCTGATAGAATTGAAAGTAGAGACTTGAACAGACAATTGCAAACCAATGTTCACAGCAGCATTATTCACAATAGCCATAAGGTGTAAATAACACAAATGCCCATTGATAAATAAGAGAATAAAGAAAATGTAGTATATGCATACATATATACATTTTAGCCTTAAAAAGAAGTGAAATTCTGATACATAATACAACATGGATGAACCCTGACAATAATCAAGCCAAGTGAAACAGCCCAGACACCAAATGACAAATATGGTATCATTTCACCTATATGAGGTATCTAGAATAGTCAAATTCACAAAGACATAGAGTAGAATAGTGGTTACCAGGGGCTGGAAGAAAGGAATAATAATATGGAGTTATTGTTTAATATGTACAGAATTCCAGTTTGAGAAGATGAAAATATTCTGGAATGTATAGTTGTTATGGTTGCACAACATTGTGAATGTACTCAATGCCACTGAATTGTACACTTAAAAATGCTTAAAATTGTAAATTTTATGTTATGTATATTTTTAACAATAAAAAGGAATATAAAAAATCAGAGTTTTATGGTTTATATCCATATATTAGGTCTATGGATTTATTTCTGGACTCTCATTTCTATTCCATTCTATATGTCTAGCCTAATGTCAATACCACACTGTTTTGATTACAATGGTTTTGAGGTAATTTTGATATTGGGAAGTGTGATTCTTCCACTTTTGTTGTTCTTTTTCAAAATTGTTTTGACTATTCAGGGTCATTTGCAATTCCATAGGAATTTGAGGATCAGCTTTTCAAATTCTGCAAAAAGATTGTTGAAATTTTGATAGAGATTTCATTGGGTCAGTGCATTGCTTTGGGTAGTATTTCCAGATTCACCATATTAGGTTTTTAATTTCCTGAACATAGGATGTCTTTCTATTTATTTAGGTTTTCTTTAATTTTTTTCAGCAATATACATTTTTTTTCAGTTCGCAAGTCTTTTGGTTCTTTTGTTAAATTTATTCCTTGGTATTTTACTCTTTTGCATACCTTTGTAAATGGAATTACTTTCTTAATCTTTCTATTGTTCCTGATCTTAGAGGAAAACATTTCAGTCTTTCATCATCAAGTTTGATGTTTGCTATGGGTTCTTCATATAGCCCTTTATCACATTGAGGAAGTTTTCTTGTTTTTCTCATTTTCTGAATATTTTTATTGTGAAAAGGTGTGGAAGGTTTCAGATGACTTTTTTGTGTCAATTGAGATAATCATGTTTTTCCCCCCTTATTCTATTAATGTGCTGTGTTGTAGTGATTGATTTTCTTATGATGAACCAACCTTGGATTCCTGGGGTAAATCTCATTTAGACATATGTATAATCCTTTCAATATGCTGCAGGATTAGGTTTGCTAGTTTTTGCTGAGGATTTTTGCATCAATATTCATAAACGATATTAGTTTACCTTTTCTTATGATGTCTTGTCTGGCTTTGGTGTCAGGGTAATGTTGTCCTCATGAAAGGACTTAGGAATTGTCTCTCATATTTTTTTGGGATAGTTTTAGAAGGACTGGTGATAGTTCTATAAATGTTTGGTAGCATTCACCAGTAAGGCCATCTGGTCCTGAACTTTTCTTTGTTGAGAGGTTTTTGATTATTGATTCATTGTCTTTTGTTGTTATAGGTCTGTTAGGATTTTCAATTTCTTCTTCAGTCACTTTAGGTTATTTGTGTGTTTCTAGGAATTTGGCAATTTAATCTAGGTTTCTAAATTGTCAGTGTACCATTGATAATCATAGTCTTTTATAATACTTTTTATTTCAGTAAGATTGGTAGTGAGGGCCGGCCCTGTGGCTTAGCAGTTAAGTGCGTGCACTCCGCTGCTGGCGGCCTGGGTTCAGATCCCAGGAGTGCAGCGACGCACCACTTGTCCAACCATGCTGAGGCCGCATCCCACACACAGCAACTAGAAGGATGTGCAGCTATGACATACAACTATCTACTGAGGCTTTGGGAGGGAAAAAAAAGATTAGTAGTGATTTCTCCATTTTCATTTCTGCTTGCAGTTATTTTTGTCTTCTCTTTTTTTCCTTTGTCTGTATAACTAAAATTTTGTTGATTTTTCTAAAGACCAAATTTTTGCTTCCATTGACTCTCATTACTGTTTTTCTATTTCCCAGTTAATTTAAATCTACTCAAATCGGTTTTTGATTGTGTTTAAGTATACATAACATAAAATTTACCATTCTAATTTTTTAAGAGTACTATTCTTTGCATTAAATATATTCATGTAGTTGTGCAGCCATGACTACCTTCCATCACCAGACTTTTTCATTTTACTTCCTTAAAACACTGTAGTCATTTATCACTAACTCCCCATTCTCTCCTCTTCACAGCCTCTGGCAATCACTATGCTACTTTTTGTCTCTATGAATTTGACTCTTCTAGGTACCTCATTTAAGCAGAATCATACAATATTTGTCCTTTAGTGACTGCCTTATTTCACTTAGTATTTCTTCAACATTAATCCATGTTGTAGCATGTGTTCAGAATTTCCTTTATTTTAAAAAATGAGTAATATACCATTTTATGTATATACCACTTCTACGGGCTGAACTGTGTCTTCTTGAAATTTATATACTGAGCCCTAACCCACAATATGACTGTATCTGGAGATAGAGTCTTTAGGAGGTTATTATGCTTAAATAAGATTGTAAGGGTGGGACCCTAATCCAATAGGACTGTGGCCTTATAAGAAGAGAGAGAGAGATGTCCCTTTCTTTACTGTGTGAGAATGTAGGAAAAATGAGTTCATCTATAACCCAAGGAGAGATCCCTCACCAAAGACTAACCCTGCTGGCACCTTGATCTTGGACTTCTAGTCGCCAGAACTGTGAGAAGATAAATTTTTGTTGTTTCAGCCACTAATCTACCCTATTTTGTTATGGCAGGCCAAGTAGGCTAATACAACCACATTAGTCTAACATCCCTTCACCTGTGAAGGGACTCATGGGCTGCTTCCATCTTTAGGCTATTATAAATAATGCTGCTATGAACATGGGTGCACAAATATCTGTTCTAGGCCCTGCTTTCAATTCTTTTAGGTATATACCCAGAAATGGAGTTTCTGGATTATATGAGAATTCTGTTTAATTATTTGAGAAACTGCCATTCCATAGCAGCTGTACCATTCCACATTCCCACTAGCAATGTCTCCACATCCTTGCCAACACTTTTTGATTTATAATAATGACTGATAGGTGTGAAGTGGTATATTGCCATGATTTTTGTTTCATTTTCCTAATGACTATTGATTAGCATTTTTTCATGTGCTTATTGGCCATTTATATATCTTCTTTGGAGAAATGTCTATTCAAGTCCTTTGCTCTTTTTAAATTGTTTTTGCTGTTGTTGTTATTGAGTTTATATATTCCAAATATTAACCTGTTATCAGACATATTACTTGTAAATTTTTCTTACATCACTTGGGTTGCCTTTTTACTCTTTTCATAGCGTCCTCTGATGCACAAATGTGGCTAATTTTGATGAAGAATAGTTTACCTATTTTTTCTCTTGTTTCCTGTGGTTTTGTTGGCATACTCAGGAAATCATTGCCAAATCCAAAGTCACGAAGATTTTACTCAGCGTTTTCTTCCAGGAGTTTTATGGTTTTAGCTCTTAAATTTAGGTCTTTAATCTATTATGAGTTAATTTTTGTATGTGATAAGTGTGAACTTCATTTTTTTTGCATGTGGATATCCTGTTTTTCCAATAATGTGCTGAAAAGACTATTTCCTCATTGAATTATGTTGTCACCCTTGTCAAAAACCATTTGACCATATATGTGAGGGATTTGGGGGGTGGTTTTCTATACTGTTCCACTGGTGTTTATATCTCTTTTAATGTCAGTATCACACTGATTTGATTACCATTACTTTGTACTAAGTTTTGAAATCAGGAAGTCTGAGACCTCCAAATTTTTTCTTCTTTTTCAAGATTATTTTTGACTATTCAAGATCTCTCATGATTCCACATGAATTGAGGATGGATGTTTCTATTTCTACCAAAAAAATTTTATTGGATTATAATAGGGATTGCATTGAATCTATAGATCACTTTGGGTAGTATTGTCATCCTAACAGTATTAGGTCTTCCAATCCACAAACATGGAATACCTTCCCTTATTTGTGTTGTCCTTAATTTTTTTCAGCAATGTTTTCCAATTTTTAGTGTGCAAATCTTTTGCTTCCTTGCTTAAATTTATTCCTATGTATTTTTTTCTTTTTGGTATAGAAGCATAAATAATGTGAGTATTGATTTTATTTCCTACAACTTTGAAGAGTTCTTTAATTCAAATTTTTGTGTGTGTTTAATCTTTAGAGTTTTCTACATAGAAGATCATATTATTTGCACATAGACATAATTTTACTTCTTTTCCAAATTGGATACTTTTATTTATTTTTCTTGGCTAAAATGCTATATCTAGGAGTTACAATACTATTTTGAGTAGAAGTGGTAAGTGCACATCCTTTTCTTGCTCCTAATCTTAGAGGAAAATCTTTCAGTTTTTTACCATTGAGTAAGATGTTAACTGTTAGGGTTTCTCATGTATGTCTTTAATTATATTGAAGTAGTTTCCTTCTATTTCTAGATTTTTAATTTTCTATTATGAAAGTATATTGAATTATGTCAAATGCTTTTTCTGCATCAATTGAGATTATCATTTTTTCCCTTTATTCTATTAACATGGTATATTAATCACATTGGTTGATTTTCATATATTGAATCATCATTTCATTCCAGGAATAAATCCAACTTGGCCATGGTATATAATCTTTTTAATAAGCTGTTGAATTTGGTTTGACAGTATTTTCTTGAGGCATTTTGCTTCAATATTCATAAAAGTTATTCATTCATAGTTTTTTTTTTCTTGAAATGTTTTTGTCTGGCTTTTGTTTTAGGGTAATTCTGGCCTCATAGAGTAAATTAGGAAGAGTTCTTGCCTCTTTAATCTTTTGGAAGAGTTTGAGAAGGATTGGTGTTAATTTTTCTTATACATTTGATGGACTTCACCAGTGGCTCCATCTGTTCCTGGGCTTTTATTTTTGGGGCAATTTTTAATTATTGAATCAATATTTCAAAGTGGTATAGGTTTATTCACATTTTCTAGTTCTTTATGATTCAATCTGGTAGGTTGTGTGTTTCTAGGAATTTTTCTATTTCATCTAGGATATCCAATTTGTTAGTGTACAATTGTTCATTGTGCTCTTTTTTAATCTCTTTTCTTTCTTTAAAATTGGTAGTAATGTTGTCCCTTTTACCCCTGATTTTAGTTATTTGAGTCATTTATCTTTTTTTTTTTAGAAAAGTTAGCTAAAGATTTGTCAATTTTATTGATGTTTTCAAAATACTAACTCTTGGTTTTATTGATTTTAACTTTTTTTTTTTATATTCTCTATTTTATCCCTACTCTAATCTCTATTATTTCCTTCCTTATGCTAGTGTTATGTTTAGTTTTCTCTTGTTTTTCTAGCTTCATAAGTAGTAAGTTTTGGCTATTGGTTTAAGATCTTTCTTCTTTTTTAACATGAACATTTATAGTGATATATTTTTCATTTGAACACTACTATCACTCCTTCCTGTAAGTTTTGATATATCTTATTTTTCTTTTCATTAATTTCAACATATTTTCTAATTTTACTTGTGATTTTCTCTTTGGCTCATTGATTGTGTAAGAGTTTCGTGTAATTTCAATATATTGGTTATAGTTTAATTTTTCCTTCTATTATTGACATTTAATTTTATACCATTGATTTGGTGAGATATATTGTATGATTTCAATATTTTTAAATTTATTGAGACTTGTTTTTTGGCCTAATGTACCATCTATTTTTGGTAATGTTCCATGTACAATCTAAAAGTAGGTGTATTCTTCTGTTATGGGTTGCAGTATTCTACAGGTGTTTGTTAGTTGCAGGTAGGTTATAATATTATTCAAGTCCTCTATTTTCTTACTGATCTATATAGGTATTCTATCTATTATTAAAAATGTTGTATTGATGTCTCCAACTATTATTTTAGAACTGCCTGTTTTTTTTCCTTCAAGAATGTCAATGTGTGCTTCTTATATTTTGGGGTTCTATTTTTTGGTGCATATATATTTATAATTGCTATTTATTCTTGATGAATCAACATTTCATCTGTATGTAATATATTTTATTGTCTCTTGTAACAGTTTTTGACTTAAAGTATATTTTGTCTGATATTAGTATAGTCACTTCAGATCATTTTTGGTTACCATTGCCTTGGAATATATTTTTACATTTATTATGTATTGAATTGCATCCCCAGAATGGTGTGTTGAAGCCCTAACCCCAAGTGCTTGTAAATGTGACCTTATCAGGAAATAGGATGGTTGTGGATGTAATCAAACTGAGATGAGATCATTGGGGTTGGTCCTCATCCGTACAAGTGTCTGTATAAGAAGATGAAGAGACACACACAGGGAGCATCCCATGTGGCAACAGAGGCTGAGATGGCAGTTATACTGCTGCAAGCCAAAGAATGCCTGGAGATACCAGAAGCTGTAGAAGGCAAGGAATGATCTTCCACTGGTGGCTTCAGAGGAAGCACGACGCCACCAACACCTTGATTTTGGACTTATTGCCTCCAAAACTATAATACAATAACATTTTGTTGTTTTAAGCCACCCAGATTGTGGTACTTTGTTATAGAAGCCCTAGGAGACTGATGCACCATCTTTTCACTCTCAACATATTTATGTTCTTAGAATCTAACGTGAGTCATTTGTAGCAAACATAGAGTTAGATTGTGCTTTTTTAAAAAATCATTTCTGCCAATCTCTCCATGTTTATTGGATAGTTTAAGCCACTTACATTTAATATAATTACTGATAAAGAAAGACTTACTGCTGCCATTTGGATTTTTCTCTTTGTGTGTTTTATTAGTCCTCTATTTCCTCCAGTATTAATCTCTTTTCTGATTTTTTATAGTGAACCATTTTGATTCCTTTCTCATTTCTTTTTGTACTTATATTTAAACATTTTTATTGTTATCATGGAGATTACATTTAATATCTTAAATTATTTAAAAATTTAATTTGAGTGAATAGTAACTTAACTTCAATAGCATACAAAAAATTAGCTCTTATATAGATCTTTCTCCTCTTTATGTTGTTTTGGTCACAGATTTTATCTTTATTCATTGTGTGCTCAATAACAGACTTATACTTACTTTTTTAGGAATTTGTTTTTCAAATCATGAAGGAAATAAAAACTGGAATTACAAACCAAAATACAACGATTTTTGTATTTGCCCACCTATTAACCACATCAGAGATCTTTATTTTTTTCATAAAGTTTCAGGCTATCACCTACTGTCCTTTTATTTCAATGTGAAGGACTGCATTTAGATTTTTTGTAAGGCAAGTCCAGTAGTTACAAACTCCTTCAAGTTTTGTTTATCTGGTGATATATTTATTTCTGCATCACTTTTGAGAACAGGTTTTACTGATATAGAGCTTTTGCTTGATCACTTTTCTTTCAGCATTTTAAATATGTCATCACACCACGTTATGGTCTCTGTGGTTTTTGATGAAAAATTAACTGTTAATCTTATTGATGATCACTTGTACATGATGAGTTAGATTTCTCTTGCTGCTTTCAGGATTCTTTTCCTTTGGCATTCACCAGTTTGAGTATAACGTGTTTCCTTGTACAATTATTTGAGTTTACCCTACTTAGACTTTATTGATATTATTTGATATATATATTTGTGTCTTTCATCAAATTTGAGAAGTTTTTGGCCACTATTTCTTTGAATATTCTCTCTGCTCCTTTGTCTCTCTCTTCTCCTTTTGGAAATCACACTTGATGGTACCCCATAGGTCCCTTAGGCTCTGTCCACCAGTTTTTATCATTTTTTAAAATTTTTGCTACTCAGACGGTATAATTTTAATTGTCATATCTTCTATTACATTGATTCTTCCTTCTATTGCTAAAATTTCCTGTTGAACTCTTTTTTTTGTTATTGTTTATTGCAGTAACATTGGTTTATAACATTGTATAAATTTCAGGTGTACATCATTATACTTCTATTGCTGCATAGATTACATCATGTTCACCACCCAAAATACTAATTAAAACCCATCACCACACACATGTGCCGAATTATCACTTTCACCCTCCTCCCTCCCCCCTTCCCCTCTGGTAACCAGCAATCTAATCTCTGTCTCTATGTGTTTGTTTATTGTTGATATTATCTACTACTTAATGAAGGAAATCATACGGTATTTGACCTTCGTCCTCTGACTTATTTCACTTTGCATAATACCCTCAATGTCCAACGATGTTGTCACAAATGGCTGGATTTCATCGTTTCTTATGGCTGAGTAGTATTCCATTGTGTATATATGCCACAGCTTCTTTATCCATTCGTCCCTTGATGGGCACTTAGGTTGCTTCCAAGTATTGGCTATTGTGAATAACGCTGCAATGAACACAGAGGTGCATGTACCTTTGCAAATTGGTGTTTTCAAGTTTTTTGGATAAATACGAGCAGTGGAATAGCTGGATCATATGGTAGTTCTATCCTTGATTTTTTGAGGAATCTCCATACTGTTTTCCATAGTGGCTGCACCAGTTTGCACTCCCACCAGCAGTGTATGAGAGTTCCCTTCTCTCCACATCCTCTCCAACATATGTTGTTTCCTGTCATGTTAATTATAGCCATTCTGACGGGCGTTAGGTGATATCACATTGTAGTTTTCATTTGCATTTTCCTGATAGTTAATGATGTAGAACACCTTTTCATGTGTCTGTTGGCCATCTGTATATCCTCTTTGGAGAAATGTCTGTTCAGGTCTTTTGCCCATTTTTTAATTGGGTTGTTAGTTTTTTTGTTGTTGAGATGCATGAGTTCTTTATATATATTGGAGATTAACCCCCTTATCAGATGTATGGTTTCCAAATATCTTTTCCCAATTGTTATGTTGTCTTTTCGATTTTTTGATAGTTTCCTTTGCTGTGCAGAAGATTTTAGTTTGATGTAGTCCCATTTGTTTATTTTTTCTATTGTTTCTCTTGCCCGGTCAGACATGGTGCTTGAAAATATGTTGCTAATACCGATGTCGAAGAGCGTACTGCCTATATTTTCTTCTAGAAGTTTCATAGTTTCAGGTCTTACATTCAAGTCTTTAATCCATTTTGAGTTAATTTTTGTGTATGGTGTAAGGTAAGGGTTTACTTCATTTTTTCATGTGGCTATCCAGTTTTCCCAACACCATTTGTTGAAGAGACTTGCTTTTCTCCATTGTATGTTCTTGGTTCCTTTGTCAAAGATTAGCTGTCCAAAGATGTGTGGGTTTATTTCTGGGCTTTTGATTCTATTCCATTGATGTGTGTGTCTGTTTTTGTGCCAGTACCATGCTGTTTTGGTTACTATAGCTTTGTAGTATATTTTGAAATCAGAGAGTGTGATACCTCCAGCTTTGTTCTTTTTTCTCAGGATTCCTTTAGCTGTTCAGAGTCTTTTGTTGTTCAATATAAATTTTAAGATTCTTTGTTCTAGTTCTGTGAAAACTGTTGTTGGAACTTTGATAGGGATTGCATTGATTCTATAGATGGCTTTAGGAAGTATGGACATCTTTTCATAGTTTTCCGTGTACAGCTCTTTAACCTCTTTGGTTAAGTTTATTACTAGGTATTTTATTCTTTTTGTTGCAATTGTAGATGGGAGGGTATTCTTAGTTTCTCTTTCTGCTACTTTATTGTTAGTGTATAGAAATGCAACTGATTTTTGCATGTTGATTTTGTATCCTGCAACTTTACCATATTCGATTATTACTTCTAAAATTTTCTGGTGGATTCTTTAGGGTTTTCTATATATAAAATCATGTCATCTGCAAATAGTGACAGTTTAGCTTCTTCCTTTCCAATTTGGATCCTTTTTATTTCTTTTTCTTGCCTGAGTGCTCTGGCTAACACTTCCTATATTATGTTAAATGGGAGTGGTGAGAGTGGGCATGCTTGTCTGGTTCCTGTTCTTAGAGGGATAGCTTTCAGGTTTTCACCATTGAGGATGATATTAGCTGTGGGTTTCGCATATATGGCCTTTATTATGTTGAGGTACGTTCCTTCTATACCCATTTTATTCAGAGTTTTTTATCTTAAATGGATGCTGTATCTTGTCAAATGCTTTCTCTGCATTTATTGAGATGATCATGTGATTTTTATTCTTCATTTTATTAACGTGGTGTATCACGTTGATTGATTTGTGAATGTTAAACCATCCCTGCATACCTGGAATAAATCCCACTTGATCATGGTGTATAAACTTTTTAATGTATTGTTGTATGCGACTTGCTAGTATTTTATTGAGGATTTTACATCAATGTTCATCAGTGATATTGGTCTGCAATTTTCTTTTTTTTGTGTTGTCCTTGTCTGGTTTTGGTATCAAGGTAATGTTAGCTTCGTAGAATGCATTAGGGAGCTGCCCCCCCTCCTCAATCTTTTGGAAGAGTTTGAGAAGGATAGGTATTATATCTTCTTTGAATGGTTGTTAGAATTCACCAGAGAAGCTGTCTGGCCCTGGACTTTTATTTTTGGGGAGGTTTTTGATTACTGTTTCGATCTCCTTACTGGTGATTGGTCTATTCAAATTCTCTACTTCTTCTTGATCCAGTTTTGAAAGGTTGCATGATTCTAAGAATTTATCCATTTCTTCCAGATTGTTGAATTGGTTGGCATATAGCTTTTCATAGTAGTCTCTTATAATCTTTTGTATTTCTGAGGTGTCTGTTGTAATTTCTCCTTTTTCATTTCTGATTTTACTTATTTGTGCCTTCTCTCTTTTTTTCTTGGTGAGTCTAGCTAAAGGTTTGTCAATTTTGTTTATGTTTTCAAAGAACCAGCTCTTGGTTTTATTAATTTTTTTCTATTGTTTTCTTAGTCTCTATTTCATTTATTTCTGCTCCAATTTTTATTATTTCCCTTCTTCTACTGATTTTGGGCTTTGTTTGTTCTTCTTTTTCCAGTTCCTTTAGGTGCATTGATAGATTGTTTATTTGAGATTTTTCTTGTTTGTTGAGATAGGCCTGAATTGCTATAAATTTCCCTCTTAGAACCTCTTTTGCTGTATCCCATAAATCCTGGCATGTCGTATTTTCATTTTCATTTGTCTCCAGGTATTTTTTGATTTCTTCTTTGACTTTTTCATTGACCCAGTCATTGTTGAGTAGCATTTTGTTTAATCTCAATGTTTTTGTGTCTTTTCTGAATTTCTTCCTATAGTTGATTTCTAGTTTCATATCGTTGTGGTCAGAATAGATGCTTGGTATTATTTCAATCTTAAATTTATGGAGACTTGTTTTGTGGCCTAATATGTGATCAATCCTGGAGAATGTTCCATGTGCATTCGAAAAGAACGTGTACTGTTCTGTTTTTGGATGGAATGCTCTGTATATATCTAATAGTTCCATCTGTTCTAGTGTGTCGTTTAAGGCCAATGTTTCCTTATTGATCATCTGTTTGGATGATCTATCTGTTGGTGTAAGTGGAGTGTTAAAGTCCCCTACTATTATTGTGTTACTGTCTATTAATCTTTTTATGTCTGTTAAAAATTGCTTTACATATTTAGGTGCACCTATACTGGGTGCGTAGATATTTACAAATGTTATGTCCTCCTGTCGGATTGTTCCCTTGATCATTAGGTAACGCCCTTCTTTGTCTCTTTTTACAGTTTTTGTTTTAAAGTCTATTTTGTCTGATATGAGTACTGCTACCCTAGCTTTCTTTTCATTGCCATTTGTATGGAGTATCTTTTTCCATCCCTTCACTTTCAGTTTGTGAGTGTCTTTAGTTCTGAAGTGTGTCTCTTGTATGCAGTATATATATGGGTCTTTTTTTTATCCAATCAGCCACCCTATGCATTTTAATTGGAGCATTTAGTCCATTGACGTTTAAAGTAGCTATTGATAAGTATGTACTTACTGCCATTTTTTAACTTTTATTTTTTTTTGGTGTTTTATTAGTCCTTCTATCTTCCTTTCTCCTTCTATACAGAATTGATGGTCTCTTTAGTTTGACCTCTGTCTGAAAGCTTACTCTTTAACTCCCTTCCTCTCTTATTTTATGGTTTTGATATCATATCTAACCTCATTTTTGTGCATTTGTATCCATTACTCTCATCATGGAAATAGATAATTTTTCCTATTTTTGGTCTTCTCTTTTCCCCTTAAATCAGTCCCTTTAACATTTCTTGTAGTACTGGTTTCTTGGTGACACACTCCTTTAATTTTTGCTTGTCTGGGAAATTTTTGATCTCTCCTTCCATTTTGAATGATAAGCTTGTTGGGTAGAATATTCTTGGCTGTAAGTTTTTCCTTTTAGCACTTTAAATATATCCTGCCACTCTCTTCTAGCCTGTAAGGTTTCTGCTGAGAAATCAGCTGATAGCCTTATGGGGTTTCCTTTGTATGTAATTTGTCTTTCTGTTGTGGCTTTTAGGATTCTCTCTTTATCTTTAGTTCTGGACATTTTGATTATGATGTGTCTTGGTGTGGGCCTCTTTGGGTTTATCTTGTTTGGTGCTCTCTGTTTTTCCTGTACCTGGATGTCTGTTTCCTTCCTTAGGTTAGGGAAATTTTCATATATTATTTCTTCAAATAGATTCTCTACCCCTTTGTCTCGCTCTTCTCCTTCCAGGACTCCTAAAACACGGATGTTAATGCGCTTGATGTTGTCCCAGAGGTCCCTTAGACTGTCCTCACTCTTTTTAATTCTTTTCTCTTTTACCTGTTCTGCTTGGGTAATTTCTTCCAGTATTTCATCCAGCTCGCAGATCCTTTCTTCTGTATCCTCTACTCTGCTTTTTAATCCTTCTAGTGAATTTTTCATTTCCAGTATTGTATTCTTCATTTCTGATTGGTTCTTTTTTATGTCTTCCATTTCTTTGTTGACATTCTCACTGAGTTCATCTATTCTTCTCCCCGGTTCAGTGAGCATCCTTAACACTCTTAGTTTGAACTCTCTGTCAGGTAGGTTGCTCATTTCTGTTTCATGTAGTTCCTTTTCCAGGGTTTTGTCCTGTTCCCTTACTTGGAATGTATTCCTTTGCCTCCTCATTTTGCCTCTTTCACTGTGCTTGTGTCTATGTATTATGCTTGTGTCAACTACGTCTCCTGTTCTTGGATAGCTGACCTTATGTACGTGATGCCTTAAGAGGCCTGCACTGTGATTCCCTCAGTTCTCAATGTTCCTCAAGTGACCCCTATGTGGGCTACGTGTGTCCTTCTGTTGTGGCCTGTTTTCTCTCCCTGTACACCCCCAGGGAGGCTGAGTTATGTTCCTGGTCAGCTGTTGTAATGCTCAGCTGCTTGTAATTGTTGTGGGCCCTTCCATCTCTTTATCAGGTGTGGGGAGCCCCAGCACAGTTGGCTGCAAGTTCTAATATCACATTTGTGTTGTAATGTTTCTTTTAAGTGAATAGGCCCTCAGCATGGCAGGTTGTTAGGCTCAAGGCCTTACAATTGCTATAAGCCTCCAGCCTTTAGGTCTCTTGTCAGCTCTCTGAGGATTGCAGCTGTGTGGGGCTTGCCTCAGGAATGGAAGCACCCAATCGGTTCAGGCTTTGGAAGGCTGGGCAAACCCCCTATGTGGGTCTTTGAGAAGCACAAGTCTTCTGCAGCTGACAAGCCCTGTTGCCCACAGGTCCACACACACAGTCCACACAGTCCTGCCCCATGTGTGTGTCCCGAGCTCCTGAAGTGGACGCAGTCTCTCCACGGTGGGAGCCCCACACACTCCACCACCGCCCCACACTCTCCACCCACTCCTTGTTCATGCCCTGCTCCACTGAAGTTGTCTCAGTTGCCAGGCTGCAGTGAATCCAGTTACCAGTCTATGCAGGCCCACAAGTTGCCTGAGGGCTTGTTGTTGGGTGGGCCCAGTCTCTAGGGTGTGCTGCCTGCCTTGGCTGAGCTGGATTAAATCAGTGCTCTAGTGAGTGGGGCAGACCTGGGCTAGCAGGCCCCAGGGAGAACTCCAATGGTGTCTGTGTCAGCACACCCACACCAGGCCACAACAATGGCCACCACAAACTTCCCAGTCCCTAGAGAGGTCTCAACTCTCACCGAGATGCACTCAGGGAGTATCAGGTGAGTCTCTTTTCACCAAAGCGCTGTGAACCTTTCTTTCTGGTCACTTTAGGTTGCTTTCTGAAATGGGTGCATTTGTGCGTGGGCCCTTTAAGAGTCGGTTTCAATTTCTTTGTGAACCAGCTTTTCTAGGGGTACTCCAGAATGTTTTAGTAGCAGGCAAAGTCAGATATTATGCCACTCGTCTCAATTGTGCTGGTTCCACAAAATGCCCACAGCGGGGACGCTCCACAGCTCAGGGCCCCGCGCCTCCAGGGAGGGCTGCGTACCTGTGGGCTGCTCCCGGGCAGCCGTGAGGTGCTGCAGCTTGTGAAGGCGGCGTTTTTCCTCTCCAGTAGGGAATTTCTGCCTCTTCCACCTCAATTAGAATTGTCCATTGTTGCAGGAGTTCCTCTTACCCAGTTTTCAGTTCTGTCTCAGGGGTAATTTTTCCAAGAGTAGTTGTAATTTGGCTGTGTCTGCGGGAGGAGGTGAGTTCAGAATCTGCTTACACCACCATCTTGACTTCTCCTCTCGCTGTTGAACCCTTATACTGATTTGTTTTTTATCAGTTATTGTAGTTTTTAGCACTAGAATGTCTATTTGGTTTCTTTTTATAATTTGCATCTCTTTAATGATATTCTAATTTTTTTCATACATAATTCTCCTATTTTCTTTTAGATCTTTGGCCTGGTTGATTGATTTAAAATCTTTGTCTAGCAAGTCCAGTGCTTGGGCACCCTCATGGATAATTT
Organism: Diceros bicornis minor; assembly: GCF_020826845.1. Classification (NCBI taxonomy): domain Eukaryota; kingdom Metazoa; phylum Chordata; class Mammalia; order Perissodactyla; family Rhinocerotidae; genus Diceros; species Diceros bicornis. The sequence goes on along the minus strand of NC_080781.1, from coordinate 74,918,302 downwards.
AGGTCAATTTGTTTTTTCCTGTGAATGAGCAATATTTTCTTATTTCTTTGCATGCCTTGCCATATTTTTTGACAATTGGACATTTAAATATTATAATGTGGTAACTCTGAAAATCAGATTCTCTCCTTTTCCCTGGATTTGCTTTTTTTTTTAATTTTTGAAGGTTGTAGTGGTCCATTTGTCTTGTAAATTGATCAGCCCAGGGTAAAAACTTCAGGTCTTCTCAGGTATTTCTGAGCTTGTATATTGCCCTGGTAATAAGCATGGCTCTCTATATTCCCCTGTATACATGGTGGTTTTGATTGCCCTCATTTCCCAAAGAAACTCTCTTCCTGGCTTTTCCTCTCAGGACTTAATTGGGTTACTTTACATCACAGCTATAATCTTTTCTCAGTTGTCTGCAAGTTGTTTGTGCATATTACAATTATTTTGAGCAATGCTTACCACTTTTCCTACCTGGATGAGTTCCGAGTTAGGCAAAACACAGATGAATAACTTCCTTTAGTCCTTCAGTTGGCCCCCAGACAGGTTAGAACAGACCTACCCAATAATTTCTGAATAAACTTCTCTGCACCCATCAGAACTAGGGACTAGAGTGCCACCGTGGGAACACAGGTTGCTCTCTTTAAGACTCCTACCATACCAGGGAAGGGGTAGGACAAACCAAGTAAAAATGCCACTAAACTTTCTTACCATTTTTCTTCTTTTGGTAAGGAAGATTGGCTCTGAGCTAACATCTGTTGCCACTTTTCCTCTTTTTGTTTGAGGAAAATTGTCACTGAGCTAAGATCTGTGCCAATCTTCCTCTATTTTGTATGTGGGACAGTACCACAGCATGACTTGATAAGCAGTGTGGAGGTTCGCATCTGGGACCCAAACCTGTGAACCCCAGGCTGCCAAAGCATAGTACATGAACATAACCACTGTGCCACCCGGCTGCCCCCTTTATTACCATTTTTAAGTTGATTTTTTCTTTATTCACTTTTTGTTTATTTGCTGTAAACTTTTTGAACGTTTTCCATAGTTCTGACCAAGTTGTTTCTTACAGCTTCTGTTTATTTTTCAATATTTCTGTGGGGAGATGGGCTCATGGAGCTGCCTACCCTGCCATTTTGCTGATGTCAATCCCCTGAAATGATTTTTAATACAAATTGCTTCCTTGATTTTGGAAAATAGTGCATAGTAAGTATTCAATATTTCTTTTTTGAGCTGACTACACTATACAAACTTTTTTCTCTTTATTTTTCAAGTCTAGTTTTGGAGGATTTTAAATCATGCTTTGGTGTGTTACCCTAATTTTTGGGCATAGTTAAGGTACAGTTCCCTGAGGAAGTGACGTTTAAACCAATATCTACATTATGAATAATAATACTATTCATATATTATGCATAAAATAACATTAATATACTATGACTAATAGTATGTGTATGCACTGTTTTAAGTGGTTTCCATTCAATTATTTACAAATTTATTTTATTTCACAAATATTTACTGAGTACTGACTGAGTGCTGGGCACTGTTGTATAAGCTAGTGTTATAGCACTTACAACAAAATCCTTAATTAATAGAAGTTATATTCTATTGGGGAAACACCCCTTTGAGTTAGGACTGCTATCATCTTAATTTTATGTTGATGAAACTTAGTCATCAAGCTGTTAGTTAAATGACTTGCTAGAGGCCACACAGGATTTAATCCCTGGTGGTCTGACATTTTGTGCGTGAAAGTGGAACATTTTAGGTAGATGATACATCATGTACATAGACCTTGAGATGGAAGAGAGCATAATATACTTCAGATTGAAAAAAGAAAGTAACTCTGAAAAATAAAATGAGATTATGACACTCCTTTGCTTAAAGCTTTCCAATGCCTTCAGAGAGTTACTATGATTGCACTGACGGAAAAGGGATTTAAGGATGGCAAGAATGGAGACAAAGGAGACTATTTAGGAAGGTATTGAAAATGTCTAGAGTAGTTGATTGCCAGACAGGGCAACAGTAATGTGGACTGAGAGGAGGAGAACAATTTGAAAACACTTAGGATGAAAAATTTGTAGAGCCTGCTGATGTACAGGATGTGGAGCTGAGAAAGATGGGTAGATGATGGTGCCATTAACTAAAATTTGAAATAAAGATGGAAAATCAGGTTTGAGGGGGGCTAAATAAATGGTTCAGTTTAAGATTTATTTAGTTTCAGTGCCTGTGGGATACTCATATGTATATATCCAGCCAACAACTTGAAACCCAGGGCAGAGTGCAGGGCTAGAAATATAGATTTGGAGTCATCAGCAAACAAGTGATAGTTAAAACCAAACAAAATATATTAACTTACTGATCAATGAAGGGAAGCTACATGTAAGCAATAAAATCACTTTAAACAACACTTTTTAAGAGAATAATTTAAAAATACTCAAAGATTTTAGAGAAAAAATTATTGATATACAAATCTACCCTAAGCCATCGCATTATCATACAGGAAAACTCTTTGTAAGTGAGAGCTGTGTAAAGAGCTTTTATTCTTGTCCTATACAGGTCAATTCCTCTGATCATCAAAACTAAGGAGATATGACTTGAATTGTGTTGAATTTCATATCTGGTACAAAAATTACCCTTAGTGTTCTGCAAAAGATAATAAATCTGTACAAATCATAAACTTTTAAAGCTGGAGTGGATTCTATGGTTTAGAAATAATTTGGTCCAACACTAACCAGATTATTTGCTCTTTTTGGTAAGATATATCCTAGTTTTTGGTATAGTGCCTTGCCCCTAGAAGATACCCAACAAAGGAAGATTGATGATTAGAAAACTGAAGCCCTGAGAAGGTAACCGGCTTGCCCAGAGTCACAGGAGTATTTAGTGAGAGCTAGGGCCAGAATTCACACATCCTGCCACACAATGGCTGTTTTTCAACATTCATTATACAGAGTTTCCTAATCATAGTAGACATTGTCATAAATTTGATAAGTATATAATAAATTTACAATTTTCCATTTTGTAGTAGATTAAAGATAACCACCATTTCTTTGAAACTCTCCATTGAGAGGTGTAACCTACACTTATTTTTCTTAAATCTATGCAGGCTTTTCTGACTGCTTGGCCAATAGCATATGGTAGAAGTGTCACAGCACCAGTTTCAGGCACAGGACTTAAGAGACTAGATGATTCTACTTCCTGTCTTTTGGTACACTCACCATTAAACATCTGAGCTGCCATATAAGAAGTATGACTATCCTGAGAACACTATTCTGTGAGAAGTCCAGTCCAAGCCACCTGGAAAGGAACTAGTGGGTCTGACGCCATGTGCACCAAGGTGTAAGACATGCAGGTAAGTAAAGAGAGCTATCTTGAAAGTGGATCCTTTAGCCCCAAATGTCTCAGTTGATGCCACATGGACCAGACACCAGCAGCCTGGATGAGCTTTTTCTCAAAACCTGGCCCATAAAATCAGAAGATATAATAGAATGGCTGTTTTAAATCACCAAAATTTGGGGTGGTTTGTTCTGCAGCACTAGATAATCAAAACACATGCAAAAGAAAATAAAAATAGTAACAATATTAATCAAAAGTAGCACTATTGACTACCTATTATGTGTCAGGCATTGTACATACATTCCATATATTAAATACTCACAGCAATTTTCACATACATTTCTTAATCTAGTTATTGCTTACGCTTTCTCTATATTTTAAGTAAAGCATCACTTTTTCAGGGAAATCTTTTCTTTACCGCAATGACTAGATCAATTGTCTGTATGTTTTTACAGCACCATGTATCTGACTTCTTAGTACATATAGTAATTTTAATTTTGCATTTACTTTTGATATCTCTATATATCTCCAGTGCCTAGTGTAGCACCTGGCAAATACTGGTGTGCAGTATATGTTTATTGATTCTTATTTTTACAGATGAAGAAATTGTGTCAAAAAGGTTAAAGAACTTTTCCAAGCTCATACAATAAGCTTGGACTTGAGCTTAAATCTATCTAATTCCATAGTCCAAGTTCTTAACCACTAAGTGGTATGGAGTGAAATACTGGTACAACTAATACACAACAAAGGACAACATAAAAGTCATAAATATTGGACATTAACTTTTTTATATGATGCTATCACAGCTTACTTAGCTTTCTATTCATAATTTTTTTTTCAGAAAATACCAAAGTAAGTTTCCATTCCATAAGATTGTTCTGAAGAGTATAGAATACATGGTTTAGGAATCAAAATGCACGTATATATACTTGATGGCATATGTGATAACACAGAGATGCACAGTGATTGAAAAATAGCATCAAACACATATTGTATCTTTTTTGTCCAAAGTGTAAGTTACTCCTATTGACAAATTTAGAAGCTGTGTACTCAGTACCTCAATACAACTTCCAAAATTGCCTAAGACTTACTTGAGAATAGTAGCTCTGTTATCTCACATTACCTGCCCCCCCAAAAGACCAGCAAGTAATTGAGTAAAACTTCCCCCTTAAAAAGCCAACCTCTTTTTTTGTCTGCCATTTATGCAACATTTACTTAAATGCTAAATACTTATTTAACTATCTTACTGCCATAAATGAGAAACTCATTGTATTCTGCATAACTAACTGAAATGTATAGAAAAGAGGGTATGAGTATGGGCTGTCCTGTCAGACAGACCTGAGTATGAATCCTACTTCTGCAACTTATCAGCTGTGTGGCTTAGGGCAAGTTGCCTAACCATCCTAAGTATCATCTATTTCCTCGTCTGTAAAGTGAGGAAAGTAATAGTATTTCATTCATTGGGATGTTTTAAGTATTAAAGAAAATAGTCCATGTAAAGTACTTAACACATAATTAATCACTCAATAAATGTTAGGTATAGTAATAATGATGAGGATAATGATAAAGATGATCTAAAAAGTGATTGAGTGTCTTATAAGGAGGACAGAAAACCCCTATCGTGCTATATTTCCTGTAGAATATTTGGATAATACAAGCAACATAGGAGTTTGGAATGGGCAGAATGAAAACTTCTCTGTTTCTACTGCATTTAACCCACCCTCACATCATAAATACATACTACACACATACACACACATTCTCACATACACACATACAGGTAATGATGTGAGATTCCCTAGGAAGTTTAACACTTCTCCAAACACAAGGGAAATGGGCTAGAAGTTGTCTCAACAGACCTCAGGCATTTCAAAGAGGCATTCTACAGTAAGCCACTCATAGACTAGTTACATCAAAGTCATATGGGTGATGCATTTATAAAAGGACAACTTCTCTAAAAATCACTGAGAGAAGGCAAACAAAACACAGATGTAGAGGGGCCAGCCTGGTGGCACAAGCAGTTAAGTGCGCGTGCTTTGCTGCGGCGGCCCGGGGTTCGCCGGTTCGGATCCCGGGCGCTCACTGACGCACCTCTTGTCAAGCCATGCTGTGGCGGCGTCTTGTATAAAGTAGAGGAAGATGGGCGCGGATGTTAGCCCAGGGCCAGTCTTCCTCAGCAAAAAAGGGGAGGATTGGCATTAGATGTTAGCTTAGGGCTGGTCTTCCTTACAAAAAAAAAAAAAAAACACACAGATGTAGAAACGAATGCTCAGCTTTTGTTTCCAGCTATTTTTAAAAAATATTGAACTGTCATAAATCTCAGAAAATTAAACACAAAACTCCAAGTGTTCTCTTTCCCTCTATATGTGTGAATGTATGTACCTATGGATGTATATGTATATGCATATACTTATACATACTGCCACATAGGGTTTGATCCCTATAGTTAAACTAGCAGCAGTGAAAGTAGTTGTATACACGTGTATAAAAACCATTATGCATTTTTGGCCCGTTTCCTCTTTATGAATATGAATGAGGATGCACATAAATATTTACACGATACCTTGTGTAGTACAGAAAACTACTAAATCAATGAATATATGGTGTTTTGGTCTTTGAATACTATAACTGATTTTTTAAACTCATATATCTTGCTTTGTGATTTAGGAACATTGACTCTAAACTTGCTCATACCTGTTATACTAAAATATTTACTTTCTTTTTAAGCCTCAGCTCAAACGCCCATCCTTCCAAAAACTTTCTCCAGATTCACTTGTCTGCAACCGAAGTCTCACTCTTCTGAACCGCATAACACTTTTTTGTGTGTTTTGTATGACACAATGTCTACATGTAGCTATCTGTGCCCTTGTCCTATTTCTAATAATAGATGGCTTTGACCAGGGAAGAAATCTTGTTTAACTCATCTTTCACCTACCCACAGAATCTACTCTGGTTCTAGCCTAGCTCAAAGACAGTTTAATGAATAGGAATTGCCATTCCAGATTTTATTAAAGATAATACTAGCTAACATGCATCGTGTTGTTATTAGACAAGCTATTTTCACAAAAAAACTAAAAAACAAAAACACAAACAAAAACACCTTAAATAACAAGTATTCAACTTTCTTGCTCCCAGGTCTGGAGGTTAGCTGCCACAGCTCTACTTCTGGCTGTAGGTCAGCTCGGTTGTTTTCAGGTTTCTGGTCAGGTTCACTTCTGCTCTACCTGTTTCATTCTGGAGCCCAGGCTGAGATAGCAGCAGCTACCTTGGGAATGCTCTTCTCATAGAGATCACAGCATTATGCAAGAAGGCCAGCAATATCATGCCCTACTTCTAAAGGCCTTGGCTAGGAACTAGGATTCTCACTTCCATCTATATCTAATTGGCCAAAAATGTTGCATGGCCAAGTCCAACTATGTGTTAGTCACTGTACTTAATTTACTTAATTCTTACAACTACTTATGAAGTGAGTACTATTGTGCCCATTTTACAGGTAAAGAAAATGAAACACAGAGAAATTAATTTATCTAAGATCATGCAGCTAATAAATAATGGAGTCAGGACTCCAACTCAGGAAGTAAAATTTCAGAGCCTCTAATATTTATTACCATGCCATACAGTCTCTTATTTATTCACTGAGGAGCAAGCCTGAGTAGAAATCCACTGTTCTTATAACTATTATTTTTCATGAGTTCAAAAACACATATACACACATTAATTTAATCACTTATTCCACAAGTATTTATTGAACACCAACACTGTGTCAAGTATTATATTAGTCCCTGGGGATAAACTGGTGAATAAAACAGACAAAGCCCTCATGAAGCTTACATTATTATAATGGAAGGGAGGAGACTGACTATAAGCAAATAGCTGGATATAGAGAAATAAAAATCATGTGAAGAGAAATAAAACATCATTAAGGGAAAAGAGTATAACAGGGTGAGATGTCAGGGCTTGGCATTTTATAAGGGGTGACTGAGTAAGGCTACTCTGATTTGAAGCAGATATTTTAATGAAGAAGGGAGGCATATAGATATCTTGAGAAGAGTTCATACTGAGAAAGCATTTTGAAAGAGATTTCAGGTGATTCACAGAGCTTTCTGAAGCCCAACTATAAATTGCATTTCAAAATCCAATTCATACCAAAGATGAAAACTTGGGATTCCAGATGAACAAATATATTTGGCTGTATTTGTCTAGAGCATGATTTCAGAAAGTCCCATCTAAATGGAAGGATTTTCAGAACAAAATATTTATACTGTATATTCCTTAGAAAATCTAAACTACAAAACAGTCATTTTGACTTCATTGTTCTCTTTTTCTTCTTTCTACTCTAATTTATTTCAAATGTATGCCTTTATTACTTCCAAATTGTCACTAGACTATCAAATGTCCTCCTGACCATTCTCGTCATCTCCAATCTTGTATCTAATCCATCTTTCACACTGCTACCGGGGTTATATTTTCAAAATATAGTTTAAATCATGACACTCACCTCTGACACCTTCACTGGTTCTCCATTGACTCAAGAATAAATTCTCAATCTTCAAGCAAGAATCTAAGGCCCCTCAAGTTCTGGACTCAAGCTACCTGCCCAAATTTATTTTTCAGTAAATCCCTTCATATCTGCTACATTGGATTCATTTGCCATTCTCGGAATATGTCATGCACTTTAAACATCTTGAAGGTAGAAATTGAATCATAGACACTTTCTTACCCAAGTCCTCCTCTATGTGCTCCACATATAATAGGCTTTCAGATACACTTTAAATTGAATTTAGAACTAATTAAATCTTTTAAAATATAATAAATGCAGTAGATTACTAAATAATTAGAGAAGCTTATGAGATTTAGAAAGAGTCTTTTCTTATTGTAGATACAAATATCTTTTTCTGACGATTAAAAACCAGTGGGATAAATCCATCTGTATTTTTATCTCATAAATATGATTACCAATGACGTTTGATAAAGATTTAACAGAGAATATGTCAAAAAACATCTTAGAAAAGCTAGATGAAAAACAAATATTCCCAAGAGGTGTTTAATTTCAGTTAACTTTGTGGCATAAAAAATTGAGAATTTAGAAGCCATCCTGCCATAGTTACTTTTCTCAGCTAAATGCCTTCGTTTTCTTCTGCCACCTAATTCTCTTGATGACGAGTCCACAGCTTTCTAACGACTAATTTTTGTTTGCATATTCTTGTCAATCTTTTAGTTTTTATCATATCTCCACTTGCATTTTGTTTTTTTCCTGCAGATTCTTATATCAGAGAGCAAGGATAGATTCCCTGTAAAGCTGGGTGGATTTGCGTAAAAACAGAGTATTTTTTTCATTTTGTTTGCTCTTTAAAAATTACTGTAGGTATGTATCTGAGTAAAAGTTTTCCAACACATAAAGATTTAAAAAAAAAAAACTTCAGTTATATTAAAGTGTAGGCCGTTAAACTCTGATTTTACATATAAAAAGAAAAGGATAAGACAGGTTATTTCTGCTAGACTGAATACAGAAATAATTTCTATAAAAATATGATTTATTTTTATACCCTAATATTTATTCTTACAGAAATGTCAGGGTTATTTTAATTAGAGGCATTTGCTAGTTGCAAGCTTTGTATATATCCACTTTCCAATGTTACTTTACTTACTGGCTTATAAAATGCAGGGTCAGTCCATCCAACTGCTATATTCAGGAACTTTGGACCTTCGGGACCCCCAGCCAATTCAGCAAGAAAAGCTCCTCAACATTCATGTTGGTAAGTAGCTCTCATAATGTCAGTTCAAAAAACTGCCTGCTTGATGTCATCCGTGACTGGTGTAAACAGGAAAGAATCTCATTATCATACAAACAATCCACTTCATTCACATTTTTCTATGCAAATAGCTGCTTCCGTGTAGTTAATGATTAATCACAATGCTTTTAGTTCAGGGCATCTTTCCATGTTTTAATGAATATATTTATTTATACATTCACCTTGAATTCTGCACTTATACTAAAGAGGAGAAGTGGATCTATATTTTTACAACAAATCAAAAAATTGCAGTGTTTCAAGTTTTGATAAATGCAATCAAAGTTTATATATGATCAAGGAAAGATGCACTAAACAAACATAAAAATTGGAAAAATAGCCAAATCCATAAATTACTTTTAATAGAAGAGCAACTTTAGTCATCTCCCTGTATCAGAGGGGCTCATTAAAATAAAAAGTGCACGGCCCTCAAATGAAGCAGACCAATTATATTATTTGTATTGAAAATATTTTATTCATGAAACATTGGGAGTTCCAATTTATTCTGTATCTATGAATACAAAGTGTGTTGAAATTTTTTAAGTAAAAACTGAAAAAAGAGAGCTTTATGTTTTAAAAAAGGTCAACTTTTTCAGTAAAATTTATTTTTAGTTTTTAAATCTTTTTACTGAAATAAAAATTAATTTTCCCCCTTCTTGCCACATTTTTTAATTGATATATTTGACATACAATATTGTGTAAGTCTACTGTGTATAACATATTGATTGATATATTTATATTGCAATATGATTGCCATTGTAGCATTTGTTAACACCTCTATTATATCAGGAATTTATCATTACTTCTAGTGTTGGAAACAATTAAGATCTAGTCTCTTAGCAAGTTTAATGTTTATAATACAGTTTTGTAGTCTATAATTGCTATACTGTGTATTAGATTTCCAGGACTTATTTATCTACTAGTTACAAGTATATACCCTTAAACACATCTCTCCCATTCCCTCACCCTCCAGCCCCTGGTATCCACCAGTATACTCTCTGCTTTTACAATTACATTTTATTTTTAAGATTCCACATATAAGAGATATCATACAGTATTTATCTTTCACTGTTTGACATCTCACTTAGCATAATGTCCTAAAAGTCTGTCCATGTTGTTGCAATGGCAGAATTTCCTTTTTTGTCATGGCTGAATAGTTTCCATTGTATGTATATACCAATCTTTTTTATCCATTCATCCACTGATGGACACTTAGGTTGTTTACATATCTTGGCTACTATGAATAATGCTGCAATAAATATGGGAATGCTTATGTCTCTTTGGTAGCCTGTTTTCATTTCCTGGATATATACCCAGAAGTGGGATTGCTAGATCATATAGTAGATCTATTTCTAATTTTTGAGGAAACTCCATACTGTTCTCCATAGTGGCTGAACCAGTTTACAACCCCAACAACAATGCAGAAGGGTTTGCTTTCCTCCACTTTCTCCCCAACACTTGGTATCATCTTCTTGATGATCACCATTCTTACAGGTGTGAGGTGATATCTCATTCTGGTTTTGATTTGCATTTCTCTAATTATTAGTGATGTTGAGCACCTTATAATGTACCTGTTGGCCATTTGGATGTCTTCTTTGGAAAAGTGTCTATTTAGTTCCTCTGTCCATTTTTAATTGGATTGTTTGTTTTTGTGTTATTGAGTTGTATGAGTTCTTTATATACTTTGATATTAACCCCTTATCCAATATATGGTTTCCAAAAATTTTCTCCCATTCTGTGGTTGCCTTTTCATTTTATTGGTTGTCTCTTTTGCTGTGCAAAAGCTTTTAAGTTTGATGTAGTCCCATCTATTAATTTTCTTCTTTTGATGTTTGTGCTTCTGGTGTCATATTCAAAAACTTGTCAAGATCAATGTTGAGAGATTTTTTTTCTCTATGTTTTCTTCTAGGAGTTTTATGGTTTTATGTTTTATGTTTAAGTCCTTGATGCATTTTGAGTTAATTTTTGTGAGTGGTGTAAGATAGTGTTCCAATTTCATTTTTTTGCATGTGGTTATTCAGTTTCCCTAACACCATTTGTTGAAGTTACCATCTTTTCCTCACTAGATAGTTCCTATTCCTTTATCAAATATTAGTTAACTCTATATGGGGAGGTTTAATTTGGGGTTCTCATTCTTCTACGTGTCTGTTTTTATGCCAGTACCATACTGTTTAATAGCTTTGTAGTATAGTTCTAAATTGGGAAGTGTGATGCCTCCAGCTGTGTTCTTCTTTCTCAGGATTGCTTTGGTCATCTGGGGTCTTTTATGGTTCCACACAAATTTTAGAATTGTTTTTCCTATTTCTGTGAAGAATGCCATTTAAATTTTGATAGGGATTGTGTTGAATTTACAGATGGCTTTGTGTAGTATGGACATTTTAACAATATTAATTTTTCTGCTCCATGAACGTGTGGTGTCTTTCCATTAGTTTGAATCTTCTACAGTTTCTTTCAATAAAATCTTGTAGTTTGCATTGTACATATCTCTCACTTACTTGGCTAAATTTATTTCCAGGTATTTTAGCGTTTTCAATACTATTGTGAGTGGGATAGTTTTCTTTATTTCTTCTTCAGATATTTCATTATTAGTGTATAAAAATGCAACTGATGTCTGTATGCTGATTTTATATTCTGCAACTTTACCCAATTTGTTGATTAGTTCCAACAATTTTTTTGGTTCAGCCTTTGTGATTTTCTATATACAAAATCATATTGTCTGCAAATAATGACAATTTTAGTTTTTGTTTCTGATTTGGATATCTTTTTTTATTTGTCTTGCCTGTTAGCTTTAGCTAGGACTCCAAGGACTATGTTGAAAAGGAATGAAGAGAGTGGGTACTCTTGTCTTATTCCTGATCTTAAAGAAACAGCTTTCAATTTTTCTCCATTGAATGTATTAGCTGTGGGTTTGTCATATATGGCCTTTATTATAGTGAGGTATGTTTCTTCTATACCCAATGTGTCAAGGGTTTTTATCATGTAGGGATGTGGTATTTTGTCAAATGCTTTTTCTGCATCTATTGAGATGATCACGTGAATTTTATCTTTTATTCCATTAATGTGATGTGTCACATTTATTGATTTGCATATGTTGAACCATCCTTGTATCTGAGGGATAAATCCCACTTGGTCATGGTGTACAATCCTTTTAATGAGCTCTTGAATTTGGCTTCTAATACTTTGTTGAAAATTTTTGCATCTATATTTATCAGGGATATTGTTCTATAGTTTTCTTTTCTTGTATTGTCCTTATCTGGCTCATATCAGGGTAATGCTGACCTTGTAGAATGAGTTTGGAAGTATTCCCTCCTCTTCAGTGTTTTGGAAGAGTTTGAGAAGGATTGGCATTAATTCTTCTTTAAATGGTAGGTAGAATTCATCTGTGAAGCTGTCTGGTCCTGGGGTTTTCTGTGGGGGGACATTTCTGATTAAGGATTCAATCTCCTTTTTTGTTATTTGTCTAAGACTTGCTATTTCTTCCTGGTTCAGTCTTGGTAGATTTTATGATGCTAAGAAATTATCCATTTCTTCTAGGTTATCTTTTGTTGGTATATAATTGTTCATAGTAGTCTCTTATGATCCTATATATTCCTGTAATGTCAGTTATCATTTCTCCTCTTTAATTTCTGATTTTACTGATTTGAGTCCTCTCTTTTTTTTCCTAGTTAGCCTCACTAAAGATTTGTCAATTTTGTTTACTTTTTTGAAAAACCAGCTCTTAGCTTTATTGATATTTTTTATTGTTTTTCTGGTCTCTATTTCATTTATTTTTGCTTTGATCTTTATTATTTCCTACCTTTGCTAATTTTGGGCTTAACTTGCTCTCCTTTTTCTAGTTTCTTGAGGTATAAAGTTAGGTTGTTTATTTGAGATCTAATTTCATAATATATGCATTTATTGCTATAAACTTCTCTCAGAACTGCTTTTGCAGCATCCCATAGGTTTTGGTAAGTTGTGTTTCTAGTTTTATTTGTTCAAAATATTTTTTGATTTACCTTTTGATTTATTCTTTGACTCATTGTTTGTTCAGGAGGGTGCTGTTTAGTGTCCACATATTCTTAGATTTCCCAGCTTTCCTCAAGTTGATTTCCAGTTCAAGCCATTGTGGTTGGAAAAGATACCTGGTATGATCTCAGTTTTCTTAAGTTTGCTAAGACTTACTTTGTGCTCTGTCATATGATCTATCCTTGAGAATGTTCTGTGTGCACTTGAGAACAATGTTCTGCTGCTCTTTAATGGATCATTCTGTAATATGTCTATTAGGTTCATTTGGTTTAATGTATAGTTAAAGTCCAATGTTTCCTTGTTGATTTTATGCCTGGATGATCCATCTATTGTTAGAAGAGGGGTATTGAAGTCTCCTACTTTTAATGTATTGTTGTCTATTTCTCCCTTCACATTTGTTGGTATTTTCTTAATATATTTCGTTGCTCCAATGTAGGGTGCACATATATTTACAATTGTTATATCTTCTTGTTGGAGTGTTCTCTTTATCATTTTATAATGACCTTCCTTGTCTCTTGTTACCATTTTTTTGTTTAAAATCTTCTTGTCTGATGTAAGTATTGCTAATCCCACTTTCCTTGAGTTTCCACTTGCATAGAATGTCTTTTTCCATCCCTTCACTTTGAGTCTATGTGTGTCCTTAAATCTGAAATGAGTCTCTTGTAGGCAACATATAGTTGGGTCATTTTTTTACCCATCTAGCAGCTCTGTGACTTTTGATTGGTGAATTCAATCCATTTACATTTAGAGCAATTATTGATATGTAAGGACTTACTAATGTCATATTATTAATTACTTTCCTGTTATTTTGTATTTCCATTGTTTTTTATTTTCCATGCTATCTCTGCCTACTTTCATAAATTGGTTAATTTCTGTGGTAGCATGCTCTGTTTCCCCTTGTCTTTTGTGTGTCTACTCTAGGTTTTTTCTTTGTGGTTACCTTGTGAATCACATAAAACATCTTGTAGATAAAATAGTCTATTTTAGGCTGGTAGCAACTTATCTTCAATTGCCTATAAAGGCTCCATCCTTTTACTCCTCATTTTAAGTTATTGATATTACAATTTACCCGTTTTTATGTTGTGTATTTGTTTACAATTTTTAGTGGCTATTATAATTTTTACTACTCTTTCTCTTTAAGTTTTATACAACAGTTGATTGGTTAACACATCATCCTACTATAGAGTTCCAGTTTTCGAATTCTGACTGTCTATTTTTTACCTTTACCAATGTGCTGTGTACTTTCATGTTTTCATGTCACTGATTACTGTCTTTGTATTTCAGCTTGAAGAACTCCTTTCAGCATTTTTTGCTAGGCAGGTTTACTGGTGGTGAACTCTCTCAGCTTTTGTTTGTCTGGGAAAGCTTTTATTTCTCCTTCATATTGGAAGGATATCTTTGCCAGATAAAGTATTATTGGCTGGCAATTTTTATCTTTCCACACTTTGAATGTGTCATTCCATTCTTTTCTGACCTGTAGAGTTTCTGCTGAGAAATTTGCTGATAGCTTTAATGGGGTTTCCTTTGTAGGTTACTTTATTATTTTCCCTGACTGCATTTAAGATTCTTTCATTGTTGGTGATTTTTGACAGTTTCATTAAAACATGTCTTAGAGAAGGTCACTTTGCATTGAGATAATAGGGTGTTCTATTAGCTTTGTGGACTTGCATGTCCAAGTCCTTCCCCAGGCTTGGGAAGTTCTCAGCTATTATTTCTTAAAATAAACTCTATGCCACCTTCTCCCTCTTTTCTCTTTCTGGACCCAAATAATTTTGGTATTTGCCTTTCTGATGGATTCCATTAACTCTTGTAGCCTTTCTTCACTCTTTTTTTTTTTTTACTTAATATTTATTTTTTTATTGATGTTTTAAAAGTTTTTAACATTGTGAAATTTTGGGTTGTACATTTTTGTTTGTCCATCACCATATATATGAATCCCTTCACCCCTTGTGCCCATCCCCCACCCCCATTGCCCCTGGTAACCACAATACAGTTTTCTCTGTCCATGTGTTGGTTTATATTACACATATGAGTGAGAACATACAGTGTTTGTCTTTGTCCTTCTGGCTTACTTCGCTTAACATAATATCCTCCAGGCCTATCCATGTTGTTGCAAATGGGACAATTTTGTCTTTTTTATGGCTGAGTAGTATTCCATTGTATATCTATACCACATTTCCTTGATCCAATCATCAGTCAAGGGACCCTTAGGTTGCTTCCTCTTCTTGGCTATGATGAATAATGCTGCAATGAACATAGAGGTGCATAAGCCTCTTTGGATTGTTGATTTCAGGTTCGTTGCATAGATTCTCAGTAGTGGGTTGGCTGGGTCATAGGGCATCTCTATTTTTAATCCTTTGAGGAATCTCCATGCCGTTTTCCATAGAGGCTATACCAGTTTGCATTCCCACCATCTGTGTATGAGGATTCCTGTTTCTCCACATCCTCTCCAACATTTGTTGTTTTTTGCCTTGGTGATTATAGCCACACTAACAGGCGTGAGGTGATATCTTAGCGTTGTTTTGATTTGCATTTCCCTGATGATTAGTGATGTTGAACATCTTTTCATGTGCCTATTGGCCATCTGTATATCTTCTTTGGAGAAGTGTCTGTTCATTTGCTTTGCCCATTTTTTGATCGGGTTGTTTGTTTTTTTGTTGTTCAGTTGTGTGAGTTATTTCTATATTATGGAGATCAACCCCTTGTCAGATGTATGTTTTGCAAATATTCTCTCCCAGCTAGTGGGTTGTCTGTTCATCTTGATTCTGGTTTTGTTCGTCTTATACAAGCTCTTTAATCTTATAAACTCCCACTTGTTTATTTTTTTTTTAGTATCCCTAGTCTGGGTAGGCATGTCATCCAAAAAGATGCCTTTATGACCAATGTCAAATAGTGTGTTGCCTATATTTTCTTCTGTGAGTTTTAGAGATTCAGGTCTCACCTTCAGGTCTTTGATCCATTTTGAGCTAATTTTTGTGAATGGTGTTAGCAGATGGTCCACTTTTATTCTTTTGCATGTGGCTGTCCAGTTTTCCCAACACCATTTATTGAAGAGACTTTCCTTTCTCCATTGTATGTTCTTAGCACCTTTGTCAAAAATTAGCTGTCTGTATATGTGTGATTTTATTTCTGGGCTTTCAGTTCTGTTCCATTGATCTGTGTGTCTGTTTTTGTACCAGTACCATGCTGTTTTGATTACTATTGCTTTGTAGTATGTTTTGAAGTCAGGGATCGTGATGCCTCCAGCTTTATTCTTTTTTCTTAGGATTGCTTTAGCTATTTGGGGTCTTTTGTTGCCCCATATAAATTTCAGTATTCTTTTTTCTATTTCCGTGGAGAATGTCATTGGGATTCTGATAGGGATTGCATTGAATCTGTAGCTTGCTTTAGGTAATATAGACATTTTAACAAGGTTTATTCTTCCAATCCACGTGCATGGGATATCTTTCCATTTCTTTATGTCATCACCGATTTCTTTCAACAATGTCTTGTAGTTCTCATTGAATAGGTCATTCACCTCCTTGGTAAGATTTATTCCTAGGTATTTTATAGTTTTTGACGCTATTGTAAATTATATTATCTTTTTGAGCTCTCTTTCTGTTAGTTCATTATTAGCATACAGAAATGCAACTGATTTTTGTAGATTGATTTTGTACTCTGCAACTTTGCTGTAGTTGTTGATTATTTCTAATAGTTTTCCAATGGATTCTTTAGGGTTTTCTCTATATAAAATCATGTCATCTGCAAATAGTGAGAGTTTCACGACTTCATTACCTATTTGGATTCCTTTTATTCCTTTTTCTTTCCTAATTGCTCTGGCCAAAACCTCCAGTAGTACGTTGAACAGCAGTGGTGAGAGTGGGCAGCCCTGCCTCGTTCCTTTCTCAGAGGAGTGGCTTTCAGTCTTTCCCCATTGAGTATCATGTTGGCTGTGGGTTTGTCATAAATAGCCTTTATTATGTGTAGGTACTTTCCTTCTATTCCCATTTTGTTGAGAGTTTTTATCATAAATGGATGTTGTATCTTGTCAAATGTCTTCTCTGCGTCTATTGAGATGACCATGTGGTTTTTATTCTTTGTTTTGTTGATGTGATGTGTCACATTGATTGATTTGCGGATGTTGAACCATCCCTGCATCCCTGGTATAAATCGCACTTGATCATGGTGTATGATCTTTTTAATGTATTGCTGTACTTGGTTTGCCAATATTTTGTTGAGGATGTTTGCACCTATGTTCATCAGTGATATTGGCCTGTAATTTTCTTTCTTTGTATTGTCTTTGTCTGGCTTTGGTATCAGGGTAATGTTGGCCTCATAGAACGATTTAGGAAGTGTTCCACCTTCCTCTATTTTGGGGAATAGTTTGAGAAGGATGGGTATTAAATCTTCTTTGAATGTTTGGTAAAATTCACTGGAGAAGCCATCTGGTCCTGAACTTTTACTTTTTGGGATGTTTTTTATTACTATTTCAATCTCTTTACTTGTGATTGGTCTATTCAGATTCTCCATTTCTTCTTGGTTCAGTTTTGGGAGGTTGTATGAGTCTAAGAATTTATCCATTACTTCTAGATTGTCCAACCTGTTGGCACATAATTTCTCATAGTATTCTCTTATAATCCTCTGTATTTCCCTGGTATCATTGTAATTTCTCCTCTTTCATTTCTAATTTTATTTACTTGAGCCTTTTCTCTTTTTTTCTTAGTAAGCCTGGCTAAATGTTTGTCGATTATGTTTATCTTCTCAAAGAACCAACTCTTTCTTTCATTAATCCTTTCTACTGTTTTTTTTTTTTGGTCTCAATTTCATTTATTTCTGCTCTGATTTTTATTATTTCTCTCCTTCTGCTGAGTTTGGGCTTTGCTTGTTCTTCTTTTTCTAGTTCTTTTAGGTGTAATTTAAGGTTACTTATTTGGGCTTTGTTTGTTTTTAAGGTGGGTTTGTATCGCTATGAGTTTCCCTCTCAGGACCGCTTTTGCTGCATCCCATATGGTTTGCTATGGCATATTTTCATTTTCATTTGTTTCCAGATAATTTTTGATTTCTCCTTTAATTTCATCAATGATCCATTGGTTGTTCAGTAGCATGTTGTTTAATCTCCACATTTTTGTCACTTTCCCAGTTTTTTTTTTCATGGTTCATTTCCAGTTTCATAGCATTATGGTCTGAAAAGATGCTTGTTATGATTTCAATCTTCTTAAATTTATTGAGGCTTGCTTTCTTTCCCAACATATGGTCTATCCTTGAGAATGTTCCGTGCACGCTTGAGAAGAATGTATAGTCAGCTGTTTTTGGAGGGAGTGCTCTGTATGTGTCTACTAGGTCCATGTCGTCCAGTTTTCATTTAAGTCTACTATTTCTTTATTGACTTTTTGTCTGGATGATCTATCCATTGATGTAAGTGAGGTATTAAGATCCCCTACTATTATTGTGTTGTTGTTAATGTCTTCTTTTAGGTTTGTTAATAGTTGCTTTATGTACATTGGTGTTCTTATGTTGGGTGCATATATATTTATAAGTGATATGTCTTCTTGGTTGAGTGTCCCTTTTATCATTATGTATTTCCCTTCTTTGTCTCTCCTAACCTGTTTTATCTTGATGTCTACTTTGTCTGATATGAGTATGGCAACACCTGCCTTCTTTTGTTTGCCATTAGCTTGGAGTAGTATCTTCTATCCTTTCACTCTGAGCCTGTGCTTGTCTTTAGAGCTGAGATGTGTTTCCTGGAGGCAGCATATTGTTGGGTCTTGCTTTTTAATCCATCCTGCCACTCTGTATCTTTTGATTGAAGAGTTCAGTCCATTTACATTTAGGGTAATTATTGATATATGAGGGCTTAATGTTGCTGTTTTGTCACTTATTTTCCGGTTCTTGTGCGTTTCCTTTGTTTCTTGTCCCATTTGTTTCGGACTGCCAATTTAGTTTCGTTGTTCCATCTTATGACTCTTCTAGTTATCTCTTTGTTTACCATATGTGATTTTGTTTTGATTATTTGTTTAGTGGTCATCTTGAGGTTTGTGTATAAAATCTTGTGTATGAGATAATCCATTATCTGATGGCCTCCTATTTCCTTATACTAAGTCAATTCAATCACTTTCCTCTTCCCATTCTAAGTCGTTCTTGTTATACCTTATTCTATCTTGTGTTGTGGATGTATGTTTACAGTGATGAGGTCAAATTGAATTTTGGTGAATTCCTTCCTTTGATCTTTGATTTTAGTATTTAAGTGGTGGCTAAGCTATTCCGGTAAAGATCTACTATTTTTCTGAGTTTATCTACCTATTTTTCTCCTTGCTCCAAGCTTTGTATTCCCTTTCTCTTCTTTTTTTCAGGCCTGAGGGCCTTCTTGAGTATTTCTTGTAGTGGGGGGTCTTGTGGCCATGAACTCCCTTAGCTTTTGTTTATCTGGGAGAGTTACTATTTCTCCATCATATTTGAAGGATATTTTTGCTGGATAGAGTAATCTTGGCTGAAAGTTTTTGTCTTTCAGTATTTTGAATATATCATTCCAGTCTCTCCTAGTCTGTAAAGTTTCTGTTGAGAAATCCACTGAGATCCTGATGGGAGTTCCTTTGTACGTTATTGTTTGTTTTTGTCTAGCTGCCCTTAATATTGTTTCTTTGTCATCGACTCTGGCTAGCCTTATCACTAGGTGTCATGAAGAGGTCCTTTGCCTGTTGACATATTTAGGTGACCTGTTGGCTTTGCTTACTGGTATTTCCTGCTTCTTCCCCAGATTTGGGAAATTCTCAGCAATTATTTCCTTGAATAGGCTGTCTGATCCTCTTTCCCTCTCTTCTCCCTCAGGAATACCTATAATTCTTATGATACATTTTCTAATAGAGTCAGATATTTCTCGGAGACTGTCTTCATTTCTTTTTAGTCTTAGTTCTCTCTCCTCTTCCATCTGGATCATATCTGTATTCCTATCTTCTAAAATGCTAATTCTTTCCTCCATATTGTCAGCTCTGTTCTTTAAAGATTCCAGATTCTCCTTTATCTCCTCCATTGTGTTCTTCATCTCCATCAGCACTTATTGGTTTTTCTTTATTATTTCAATCTCTTTTGTGAAGAAACTCCTAATCTCATTGAATTGTTTGTCTGTGTTGTCTCGTATTTTGTTGAGTGTTTTTATGATAGCTAATTTGAAATCTTTGTAGTTTAGGTTATGGATTTCTGTGTCTTCAGGGTTAGTTTTTGGGTGCTTGCCATTTTCCTTCTGGTCTGGTGATTTCATTTATCTCTGCATTGTGGTTCCTGTGTTGGCTTTGTTTTTCCTCATCCTGGAAATCTCTGGTTGCAATTTCCACCTGGTGCCACTGTGTGGTGGTAAAGGGCTGTGTAATCTGCGTCCCCTGTGCTCTGCCACAGTTTATCTGCTGTGATCTGTGGGTCAGATCACTTAGTCTGGTCTGCCGCTGATCACTTGGTCTGGTCTGCTCAGCTAAGCTGCAGGGTTCGGTTTGTGGGTGGGGGTGGCTCTTTCTTTTGCCCTCTGGGTCCCTGGCATGGGGAGCTTCTCGTTCGCCCCTCATTATCCATTCTCTGGGGTGCTCAGATGTTGATGGTGCCCCATAGCAGTTCTGAGTCCTTTGTGTAGGAGTTTCCTACTGGCTGAGAGAGCCCGAAGAGCTATGGTTCCCCGGCAGCGGGCCGCCCCTCCCCCTTCTCTGGGAGCCACGCGGACTGGGATCGCTGATCTGATGGGGAGGGAGATGAGTTCTCCTTACCTCTCCCCACTTCCTCTGGGGTCCCAGCACTTCCAGTCTCAGATGTGCAGCAGTGTGGATCTTTCCGATCTTGCTTTTCACTGTCTGGGATTCCGTTGTTGGTCTGTGACTGTTCCTTTTCTTGTAGCTTATCGGGTGAAGATTTCATGGGAAAGCTTACTCTACCATGACACTGATGTCACTCTCTTCACTCTTTTTAAATCTTATTTCCCTCTCCTCTTCCAACTGTATTATTTTTATATTCCTGTCCTTTAAGTCATTTATTCTTTCCTCCATGTGGTCTTCCCTGTTACTAATGATCTCTATTGCATTCTTCATCTCATTTATTGAATTCTTCACCTCCAGAATTTTCTTTATTTTTGTAATTTCAATTTCTTTGGTAAAGAATTCCTTCATTCATTAATTTTATTCCTGACTTCATTCAATTGTCTTTCTGAGTTTTCTTGTAGCTGAATACATTTCCTCATTACTGCTATTTTTAATTCTTTGTCAGACTGCAATATTCTATGCCTTTGAGTTCAGTCGCTTGAGAATATCATTTTCTTTTTGTGATACCATATTTCCTTGATTTTTCAAATTGTTTTTAGCTATGCACTTCTGCTTTCACATTTGATGTAGCAGATACCATCTTAAGTAAGCTTTTATGTCTTCTTTGGGTCTTATATTTCACCAGGGTAGCTATTAGAAAGCTTTCTTTTTTACTCCAGAAGGTGGCGCTAAACTTAAGTTTGTGGTTTCTCCCTTGCCCACCAACTGTGGCCCATTTTCTGAGCACATGCCCTGTCTACTGGAGCTCACTTTGACAGATATATTCAAGAGTGTGCACAAGGAATCAGCAGTAGCATGGGGGGAAGTATGGGCCTAGCACTTGGTGTGTTCGGTGTGCCCACAGACATGGGAGAGAAATCCCCAGGAGTGACACTCCCAGAGGCATGTGGGTGGACTTTCTGCTGAGTGCAATCCCTTCAAGGCCATTTGAAATTCTGATCTGTTTCTTTCTCAATATCCTCCCTCTCTCTCCGTGGCATAGCTCCCACCCTAGTACTTCAGGTACTGGTGGAGAGAAATAGGTTTCTCTAGCTACCTCCTCCCAAGCTGGAGTAGCTGAGCCTTCTCTCACTGCCTCACCTCTCCCCACAGAAGTGACTCCACAAGATAAATCAGTCTCAAATAGCACCTTCTTTGGAGCGGGGCAACACCAGGAAAGTTTCTCTTACATGTGTGCTTACTCTGCTGTGATCAAACTCACCTTGCCTGTGATCAAACTTATGTTTTTCCTTTTTCTCCAACTGTATGGTGGATTATTCCTTCAGGAGGGCTGGACTCCTGCAAGTTCTCACTTGTGGATGAGTGCCTGACCAAACTAGCATTCAGCCAACTCTTGCCTAACTGCAGCTAGAGTGGTCCAGACAGTCTCACTGGCTCCTTTGTTTCCATAGCCAATATGGGGGTTTGTCTATCTGCTACTGCCACACTTGTGGGCAAGATTCTTCTTGGGTCCCTTGGAGCAAGGTGAAAAGTCTGGAAACCCCCACAAATGTGCTCTTGTTCATGTATGGATGTCTAGTTCATTGATTAAAAAGGGAGATAAAGAAAAGGACTGTCTTATACTGCCATGGTACTGACATCATTTCCTATTCTCACTACTTTTGTTGTTTGTTTGTTATCGGCTACTGTAATTGTTTCCTACATGACACTCTATCTTCTATTTGTTGCTTCCACCAATTCACCTGACACAATGAGATTATCTTCCGAAAGAAGAGCTCTGGCTTATGCCTTCCCTTACCCAAAGTCTTCAACTATTCCACAGTAGAACTTAATAATCCTTAGCCTAGTGTTTGAAAGTCCCACTTATAATTACCCATCCTAACTTTCCTGCATCTTCTCCCACTATTCCAACTCCAATATGCATCATATTCCCAAGCAAACTGGAGGACTAGCTGTTTCTCAAACATGCATTTTCCCATTACTGTGCTTTGCTGATTATCCTTCATTCTACCTAGGTTGATTTTTTCTTATCTTCATTGTCATCGAGCTTTCCTGTCCTTCAATATTCATCCCAAATATTACTCCCTAGACATAGCCCTCCCTTAATCTGTGGCCAGGGTTAATCACTTCTGTGCATTTTCAATTTATTTTGTTTATACCTCTCATTATTTTCACATTCGCTATATCTTTATGTGTAAGTCTTAAAATGCCTTTGATACTAAAAACTCCTTGAAGATGGAGATTATGTAGTATGTGTATATTTGTATTCCTCACATTTTCATGCATATTAGAAGTTCATTATTTTTGGTGCTCGTTTAGTTGGTTGAATGAATGCAAGAAAGAAAATGCATGCATCTTATTGAGGCATCAGCTCTTAGATATTCACTGCAGATGTTCACGCATTCATTCATTTGATAAATATTTATTAAGTACCTACTATGTTCCAGAGCCAGCCTTCATTGTCTAGTGCTTACGATTTGGTGCTCTAACCACCGTGGCCCAGGTTTGTTTTCTGGTCACAGAAGCTCACCACCCATCTGTCTGTTGTCATAGTGTGGTAGCTGCATGTTGCTGTGATGCTGAAAGCTATGGTATTTCCAATACCAGGAGGGTCACCCATGGTGGACAGGTTTCAGCAGAGCATCCGGACTAAAACAGACTAGAAAGAAGGACCTTGCTACCCACTTCCAAAAAAATTGGCGCTGAAAAGCCTATGAATAGCAGTGAAGTAATGTCTGATATAGCTCCAGCAGGCGAGAAGATGGCACAAAAAGGCCAGGCAGGGTTCTGTTCTACTCTACACAGGGTTACTAGTAGTCAGAATCAACTCATTGACACTAACAATAAAAACTATGTTCCAGGCACTCTATTGTGCCATAGGAATTCATCAGTGAACCAGACCAAAATCCTTGCCTTCTTCGAAAGAATAAATTGTTATATATTCTAGAAGTTACTTCTTAATTTTCCAGCATATTTTCCAATGATTTATTTGGAGAACTGGACTTTTGTGGCACAGCCTCTTGGGCTTTTAAAAGGTATTTGTAGCAAAGGTACCAAAGTTCTGCAGGTAAAGAATGAATTGCTCTTCAGTATATATAGAAGCTTATAAATAATTGATAAGCCATTGACCACTATGTAAAAGTGACAGAATGTGCATTTAGGTTTCTACATAAAAATTAATGTTACTATTCAAAACTATTTACATAGGATAATACACTCTTTTGGCACTGACTTTCTAGCTCTGGAATTAGTCTGGGTTAGTAGACTAAAGATTTGTGCTGGAGAATGTAAGAAATATTGATTTTTCAAGATTTCTGGTTAGTAAAGTGCTGGATGATTCAACTTTTAATTATATTATTCACATCACATCAATTTTCAATAAAAAAGTTTGTCTTCCAGCCAAAGAGTATTGACTTTTAAAATTATGACAAAATGTTTCAATTGTAGCAAATATTTCATTAACAAGAAGGCCTTTGCTGTCTAATTGCTTTACTTTTCTACATTACTCATTTGCATCTATATGTACACAGCTGCAAAGTGAAGTGAATTCAGTTTCATTTGATCAATGTAAATAGCCAAACTAGATCATTTGGGGAAAAAAAAAAAAAAAACACGTAAACAAGCCAACTAAATAATCCTGTCAGGGGTCTCATTCATTATTCATGGTGGGATAGATAGAGTTTGCATATACAGGAAGATCAGTTGAGATGACATAGCCAAATACGTGTGGGCATATTTTCACAAGAATTTCTCCATCATTCAATTTCATAGTACATACTGGAGCAAAGGAATCTATTCACTGTTGAGTGTCAGAAAAATTAAAGTTTACAACTATTCTTATTTTTTTCCTACTCTGGGTTTTTGCTTTGTGGTTACTATAAGGCTTAAACAAAACTCCTTATAGGTATGAGTCACTTTTTAGCTGGTAACAACATAACCTCAATCACATAGAAAAAATCTACCTTTTTACTCCTCCCTCCCATATTTTATGTTTTTAATGCCATCATTTACCTGTTGTTATACTGTGTATCCATTAAAAAATTATCATAGCCATAATTGTTTGTAATACTTTTGTCCTTTAACCTTTATACCAGAGTAAAATAATTAACATATCATCATATTATAATATTATAATATTCTGAATTTGACTTTATAACTTAACCTTTACCAGGGTGTTTGAAATTTTCATGTTACTAATTAGCATCCTTTCATTTCACCTTGAAAAACTCCTTTCAGCATTTTTTGTAAGACAGGACTAGTAGTGATGAACTCCCTCAGCTTTGGTTTGTCTGGAAAAGTCTTTATCTCACCCTCATTTCTGAAGGACAATTTTTCTGGGTAAAATATTCTTGGTTGGCAGTTTTTTTCTTTCAGCACTTTGAATATATCAAAGTTTCTGCTGAGAAATCCACTGATAACCTTATGGGGGTTCTCTTGTATGTGAGGTAATTTTTTTGTCTTGCTGCTTTCATATTTCTTTGTCTTTTAATTAGAAAGTTTTATTATAATATGTCTTGGAGAAGACCTTTCCGAGTTGAAATTTTTAAGGAACCGATGAGCTTCATTAGTAAACTTGGATGACCATCTCTCTATTCAGATTTGGGATGTTCTCAGCCATTATATTTTTTAATAAGGTTTTTGCCTTTTTCTCCCTTTCTTCTTCTGGAGCTCCAAAAATTCGTTTCCCTTAATGGTGTCTCATAGTTCACATAGTCTTTCTTTACTTTTTTTTATTTTTTTCTTTGTTATCCTCTGAATAATTTTATATGGCCTATCTTTTATTTAAGAAATTCTTTCTTCTGTTTGATTAAGTCTGCTGTTGATGCTCTCTTTTTCATTTTGTTTTTATTTCATTCATTGTATTCTTCAGCTCCAGAATTTCTGTTTGGTTCTTTTTTATGATTTTTATCTCTGTGTTAAACTTCTCATTTTGTTCATGTATTGCTTTTCTGATTTCACCAAATTATTTTTCTGTATTTTTTTTTGTAGCTCACTGAGCTTTACTAAAGCAACTGTTTAGAAATTTTTACTGGACAAATCACAAATCTCCATTTCTTTAGGGTTGGTTACTGGAAAATTATTGTGTTCCTTTTATGGTATCATGTTTCTTTGATTTTTCACATTCCTTGATGTCTTACAGTGCACTCTTTGCATTTGAAGAAGCAGTCACCTCCTCCATTCTTTACTGACTTGCTTCTAGAGAGTAATACCTTCCATCAGCCTGTTAGGGCTTCTGAGGCTTTCTCAGACCTTTTCTATGGATATTCCTGTTACACACTTCTTTTTTCCTCTTGGGACAAAAGGATTCATAAGTTTGTATGCCTTCTCTTGATTCTGCAAAGCCAGGCTGAGAGTTGACAGACTCCCCATTGCTTTCCCTAGGGCAGTGATGAAGGCTCAAGTTGTGTGCTTTCTCCAAATCCCACAAAGTTGGGCCATCTTTCTGTGCATGCTCACTAGCTGTTTGCAAAGGCTCATTCTCATTACCCTCAGAGGTGTATACAGGGAGCTGGCCACCTGGCGGTGGTGCAAGGAGCATTGGAGTTGCTCATGGGCAAGTTGGGGGAATCTGCAGGCAAGGCACCCCTGGAAGCTCATAGTCAGGTTTCCTGTTGTTATTCACTACCTAGTTTGTAGGCTCCATGTCACTTTGATGCCTTAGAGAGCCTTGGCTGCTGTTCTCCAAGCTTTACCCTGACCCCTAGTCATGCAGCAGCACCTCAGTATTCTGGATGGGGCAAGAAAAAGGTGAATCCCTTGAGAATGTTCTGCACAGCTGGGGAAGCCAGATGCTCACTCACATGCTCTCACTTTCCCTCATGGGAGAAATTAAGACCAAGAATGTCTCTCTTGGCACTGAGCTGTGCTGCCTAGGGGGAGTGGTGATGCAGGTCAAGTAAAACTTTTCTTCTTACCCTCTTTAATGCATCTAATCTCAGATTTTTTTTCTTTTTTCTCCAATGGTATGCTGGAACATCTTTACTTGATTCCTGGATTTCCACAAATGCTCTCTCATCTGTGAATGATTGTCAAAATCTGTGTTCTTTGGGGGAAAAGATGGTAGAAAACTCCTATATTGCCATTTTGATTGTCATTCCATTTTGTTAATTCTTCCTTAAACATTTGATAGAATTCACCAGTGATGTCATATGGTCCTGGGCTTTTCTTTTTGAGAAGTTTTTGATCACTAGTTCAATCTCTGTACTTTTTATAGACTTATTCATATTTTCTCTTCCTTCTTGAGTCAATTTCAGTAGTTTGTGTTTTTTTCTATGAATTTTCCCATTTTATCTAGGTTATTAAATTTGTTGGCATATGCCCATAGTATTTATTTATAATCTGTTTTGTTTGTTTTTTCTTTTTATTTGCAATTGGTTGTTGTTTTATTGCGATCTAATTGATGTATAACATTATATTAGTTCCCGGTGCATAACATAATGATATTTGTATACAGTTATGCAGCACATAACAATGTTTTGGTCAATGACAGAATGCATATACCACAGTGGTTCAATAAGATTATAATGGAGCTGAAAAATTCATATTGCCTAGTGATGTGGTCATCATGACATTGTAATATAACATATTACTCACTTGTTTGTGGTGAAGATGGTGCAAACAAACCTTCTATGCTGTCAGTCATAGAAAAGTATAGTTCATACAATTATGTACAGTACATAATATTTTATAATGAAAATAAATGACTATGTTACTGGTTTAGGTATTTACTATACTATATTATTTATTGTTATTTTAGAGTATACTCTTTCTATTTATAAAAGATAAAGTTTACTGTAAAACAGTATGCTGTGTTACACTGGCAGCAGCCTTATACATCTCATGTTTACTGCATCTCTTGGTTACATCATTTTCTCTTCTGCTTGATTTAAATTCATGTTGTTTTATTAAACATGAACATGATCCCTACACATACAAAATTCATTGCTAATATTGCCAATAAGAGGCCATGTCAAATGACTGTACTGGAAACAAAACGAAAAGTGATTAAGGACAATGACAGTGAAAAATCAGTGATGGTTATTATTCACCAGTCAGGCATGCTTCATTCCACCATAGCTGCTGTCTTGAAGAACAAGAACAGAGTGATGGAAACTGTTAGAGGATCTGTTCCATTGAATTCAACAAGACTAATAAAAATTTGAGAAGGGCCTATATGAGACATGGACAAATTTCTATTGACTTAGATTGAAGATCAGACACACAATCGTGTCCTTCTCAGCACCAGGATTATCACAGCAGAAGGAAAAAGTTTGTTCATGATGTTAAAAGAAAAGGATGGATCTGACTATGATGTTGAATTCACTGCTAGCTCTGGGTGGTTTAAATTATTCATGAATAATTATTTATCACATAATTTGAAAGTGAGTGGTGAGTCTGCAAGTGCTGATGTGAAGGCAGTTAAAGAATTTTTGGAAGCTCTAAATAAACTGATTATGGAGGAACATTACTTGCCAGAGCAAATATGGATAAAACCTTCCTATTCTGGAAACAAATAGCTGAAAGGACTTTCATCCATAAGGAGACCAATGCAATGCCAGGTTTCAAGGTTTTTAATGACAGGCTACATTATTGCTTGAGTCAATGCTGCAGGATACAAATTGAAATCCTTTGTGATTTGGCACAGTGAGAGCCCCAGGGCCTTCAATCATATCAATAAGCACACACTGTCAGTGTACTACATGAGCAGTAAGAAGTTATGGATGACCCAACTCCTTTTCCAAGATTCCCCCCCTGAATTGTTATGCCAGCAAAATGGGGAAGTACTCTTTGAAGAATAATATACCTTTCAAGATTTTGCTTATTATTGACAGTGCTCATGGACACCCTCCTTTTATTAGTGATTTTCATCCCAATATCAAAGCGGTGTTTCTCCTTCCAAACACCACCTCTTTGATCCAACTAACAGATCAAGGAGTTATTGCAGCTTTTAAGGCCTACTATCTGAGAAGGAATTTTGCCCAGGCTATTGCTGCAATTGAGGAAGACACTGATGAAATTCTGGAAAGTTTAAAAAAATCTATGACTGCATCAAGAACTTTGCCTGGGCTTGGGTTGGTGTCACCAAGGGATGTATGAATGGCATCTGGAAGAATACCATCAAGAGTTTCATCCATTACTATCAAGGATTTGCCAAGGATGAGAAGGTTGCAAAAATCAACAAGGCTGTAGTTGAGATGGCAACCAACTTTAACCTGGGTGTGGATGAGGATGACAATGATGAACTGCTCGAGGTGGTTCCTGGGGAACTGACTAATGAGGAGTTGTTGGAACTGGAACAGGAATGCATAGCTAAAGAAGTACAAGAGAAAAGAAAAGTGCAGGGGAAGAAAAAGAAGAACTCTCGAGAAAATTCACAATGAAGGGTTTAGTGGAAGCTTTTGCAGACCTCAGTAAGCTCCTTAAAAAGTTTGAAAACATGGACCCTGACACCAAAATGTTTTAATTAATAGAAAGGACTGCTCATGGTGCATTATCCTCTTACAAGAAGCAAATCTATGATAAAAAAGAAAACAAGCAAACTACCATGGACATATTTCTGAAAAAAGTGACACTTCCTCAAGAAGATCCTCAAACAGGTCCTTCAGGAGGCATTCCAGAAAAGATGTTGTTATCATAGGAAGTGACAGCACCTTGTGTGTTATTGTCCCTGAAGACTTTCCAGTGAGATAACATGGGAAGATGGTGATATTGATGATCTTGACCTATGTAGGCCTAGGCTAATGTTTGGGTTTGTGTCTTAGTTTTTAATAAAAAAGTTTAAAAAGTAAATAAAAATTTTAAAAATAGAAAAATTCTTATAGAATAAGAATATAAAGAAAATTATTTTACAGCTGCACAATATATTTGTGCTTTAAACTGTGTTATTATAAGAGTCAAAAAGTTAAAATTTAAATAGTTTATAAAGTTAAAAAGTCACAATAAGCTAAGTTTAATTTATATTGAAGAAAAAAGATGTTTCTTATAGATTTAGTGTAACCTAAGTGTACAGTGCTTATAAAGTCTACATAGTGTACAATAATGTCCTAGGCCTTCACATTCACTCACAATTCACTTACTGACTCATCCAGAGCAACTTCCAGTCCTGCAAGCCCCATTCATGGTTGCTTTCCCATACAGGTCTACCAATTTCTATCATTTGTACTGTATTTTTATGTGCCTTTTCTATGCTTAGATATGTTTAGATACATAAATACCATTGTGTTACAATTGAGTACAGTATTCAGTACAGTAAAACGCTATTCAGGTTTGTAGCCTAGAAGCAATAGGCTATACCACATGGTCTAGGTGTGTAGCAAACAATACCATATAGGTTTGTGTAAGTACACTCTATAATGTTCACACAATGGTAAAATCACTGAACAACTTATTTCTCAGAATGTATCCCTGTCATCAAGTGATACATGAATGTATATTGCAAAATGATCACCACAATGTCTAGTTAACATTCATATCCACATAAAGTTACAAATTATCTTTTCTTGTGGTGAGAATTTTTAAGATCTATTCCCTTAGCAATTTTCAAATTTACAATATAATATTATCAACTATAGTCACCATACTGTACATTACATTCCCAAGATTTATTTATTTTGCCACCATCCTTAATTAGCATTGAGTTCTGTAACTTATTGTTCGAAAGAAGCCATTTGAAATAAAGAAGTGCTGATATTTAATTAGAAAGAAAAGGCATGCACTGAGACCTGTATGAGAACTATTGGGCACCATGAAATTTGCCTTCGTGGGGGCACAATCTATGGTTTTATAAATACTTATACCTAAACATCCTAGGTGTATACAATGTCCCAATTATATTTTAGACAGTTTCTGGGAGAAAGAGAGTGAAAGATTGTCTGGACTAGGGATCAATGAGATGAAATAGAGAAAGTATGGTTTAGTGATTAGGGTACAAGAGTTCCAGAAGCAGTACAGGATGCTCAAAAAATTGGCTTGATTTTTGTCACTGACATGACAAAATTTACTGAATGAGATTTCCCCCTTTATTCTTGGTTTGCAAAATGGGCGGTAATAAGAAAAATAAGAACACCATTTGCTTGTTACTCAAGTCCTTGGTGTAAACAACTCTGCTGTTTTACTCTTAAAAATTTGATCTTGGGGCCAGCCCGGTGGCATAGTGGTTAAGTTCATGCGCTCTGCTTCTGGTAGCCCCAGGGTTCACAGGTTCAGATCCTGGGCATGGAGCTACACACCGCTCATCAAGCCATGTTGTGGCAGGTGTCCCACATAAAGTAGAGGAAGATAGGTATGGATGTTAGCCCAGGGCCAATCTTCCTCAACAAAAAAGAGGAGGATTGGCAACAGGTGTTAGCTCAGGGCTACTCTTTCTCACACAAAAAAAATTGATCTTGAACTGGACCACTCAATTCAAGAGTATTATCTCAAATATTTCCCCTGAGCTGGAAGGTACCTGAAGCCTAAGGAGGTGAAATTACTTGCCCCAGGTCACACTAGATTCCTTTTTATTCATCATAGCATGAAGAATTATCTTAAGATATTATCAATACAATAATCATTATGCTTAAATTCCTTATAAGAATGCTTTTAAATAATCTACCATCTATAACACTTCAATTTTATCTAAATACCAGGCATTTTTATTCTGGACACACATCAATTAATAAGAATGTATTGTCATTTTTTTTTGTTGTTAATTTTTAGTTAAAGAGAAGAAATCTCTATGAAATTGTCCAAGTTCTAATTTTGTAAGGTTTTAATCTGGAATCACATGATTCCAGATTATTCTGGAAGTATTATTCCAGATTATTCAAGCAAGTATTCCCTATATTGCTTGGAATCTCTTGGAATAAGCTGTTTCACAAATTCCCATTTTAATTACATTGGAAGCCTTAATCTTAGGGATCAGTGACAGAAGTGGGACAAGACTACAATGAATGAAACCCTAGGTATATTTTAATAAGTTGATTATATTTACTTTTTTTCCCTTAAATATATTGGCATTTGCATTCTCAAATTGCAAATATTATTAGAGTCCATTAAAAAATAAAATCACAGTTAATATATTTTGATTTTACATCAGTACTATGTGAACCAATCATAGCTCTTTAACTTCACAAAAAAATCTTCAAAATATTGCTATGAATGATATTTTATGCTCTTAAAATACTTAACTTTAATAATAGATAGAATACAGAATTTTTATTGACTCATTCCAGGTAAGTGTATCTTAATAAGAGATAACTTAAAGATTTTCATGACCTTCAGAAACAAAAAATCAAAAGGACCATAAGTGCCATTTTTCATATTAGCATTCTGGGCAAAAAGAGGATTGCACCGAATATAACTATAAATTAGGGTAAGAAGTATTTTTATCAATTATATTGCAATTAACCCTCAATTGATTATGTCTAGCTCATTTTTCTCTGTCTCTAGGCAATCCTCTCCCACTATGACCCAGACAACATCATAAATGTCTCCCAACAGCGATTAGAGGAATAGCTTAAGCTGACTCAGTTTTCCAGTTCACAGTGTTCTAGGCTTTCACTTTCTGCATATTTTGTGGGGTTTCTCCATGCACTTTCACTTACTTACACATGGACTATGAGTACATTTCACCCAGTCCATTCACCTCCAGAGGACAATACAAGACTGGGGCAAGGAAAGAGTCTGACCTGACTACATGTGCTTTTCTCCTCTGCAAAGAAGCAATCTTTTTAGATCTGGGATGACTCTATAGAGAGTGTTCATAAAGCATTCTGGATGTCAAATATAGACAAAAAAGTGCCTATGAAAACCAGGAAGTCAGCTAAGTTGGTTTTCTGCTTCCTCACACCTTTATTTTAATCAAATCCTACTCCCCAACCCATCACTCAATGCTTTTTCTGTGCTTTCCACCTTCCCTTCCTCAAGTTACATCTTGCATTAAATTTCCTGGTCCAGACCACTTAGTTTTTTTCTTCAGTTTCAAACTGAATTCCCAAATCTCACCTAGCATGCTCCCTGTATTCTGTTTAGTTACAAGATGCTGAAATTAAATCACAATGAGGTGAAAAGTTAGTCCATTGATACTCAGATTTTTTAATTTCATGGACCAGCAAAACAAAACAACAATAGCAGAAAAAAAAATCAGGGTAACCAATACATGTTTGCAAACTTTTATTTTAAAATGCAAAGATATAAAAAACATGCACGCTTGTGCATGCACATACTGACACACATACACACACACTCAACCATATAAGTAAGAGCTAATATTTATCATGCCATTATCCTGTGCAAGGCACTTCACATGTACTAACTCAGGTTATCATCACAGTAATCTCATGAAAATGGTGCCATTATTAACCACACTGTATAGTTGAGAAAAGTTTTGGAGAGGTTTGACCACTTGCATAAGGTTGCAGAGTTAGAAGTAAAATGGGTGCCCTACAACCAAGGTAGCTTGAAGCCAGACCTCCACTTTTTAACTCTCATGCCAAACTGCTTCAGCCACGTTAGATGGAATATAGTATTTTACACTCAGATCATTATTTTATGAGAAACACACTTTAACACCAAATTAGTAAAAAGGATAATTTAGAATAATGAAGAATACTTCCAACCAACTAAATCTAACTTTATAAAAAACAACTGATTGATTAATTTTGCTTTGACAAGTAAAATTTTTGTTACAGACAAGTACTTACGGATCACTGTGTTAGCTCCTAGAAGGAGATTCTGAGTTGTTAGCACCTAGGAATGAATGTAATGGTACAATAGCAGACCAGCAGAGTTCCTTAAGTGTACTTTCAATAGGCAAGTGCCTACTTAACTTATGAACATAGTGATGTTGAAACAGTAGTCTTTGAATCAAGGAACTTGGTTTTAATTCTGATTCTACTACCAAACTGCACTCCTATCTCATATGCTGTTTTAAGAATTGAGTGAGATGATAAAAGTGAAGTACTTAACAAATGGCCTGGAATATAATAGTGTACTATTTTAAACATAACACTTAGGTTCAAGTCAATTAATCTCTCTGCACTTCAGTTTCCTAAAAGTTAAAGAGTCCATGATTTTGACTTTTGTTCACAAATGCCTCTCACAAACAGTAAATAAGTTTAAAAAAGAAAATAAAATTATTTTTTGATTGAGACAGTTTCCATTTGAGTCAAACATAAGAGATTTTGAGAATTAATACTCAAATTCCAGGTAACCTGCAATGTCCAAATTGCAGATTAGAAGAGATTTCAGAAAAGATAGATTCCATCTCTTCCTCTTTATTGATGAAGAGACTGAGAACCAGAGAAGTTAATTGAGAGCTGGGAAGTGGCAGAGATAGGACTACTGAATCCCTATCATAATATTCTTTATGCTATATCACATCTGTTAATTTACCTGAATAGTGATATAAAATTCTGTCAGAAATTGAATATAGTGAAAAATATTTTAGTCTGTAGACTTTTGGACCCCTGGATGATTCTAATCACTTTAAGGATAGATAAAGGTGGGTTGAAGTGTTTTCTTTTCCTTAAAAAACAATTTTAGCTTTCATAGTATTATAAGGATCTATACCTGATTTATGTGGCTCTTATGTTTCATCCCAGAAAAATAAGCCTGGTACATTTACCTAAATACTTTGCCTCTTGATAGGTGTTTTAGTCAATTCCAGAGCACAATAACTACATATTATTGGAAAAATTGAATTGGACTATGTGCATTTTAGCATCTTTTGAGTGTTTATATGGAAAATTTAAGCAGCAATTAAAATAATTAAGGAGAGTGAAGAAATCTTTAGCATGCAACAAAGATTTCTGCAAAATGTTAATTTCTGTCAAATAAGTGAATCTATGCACAGATGCCTCCTGACAGAGGCTGTGATTTTGAAGTGCTTTGAATGCCAAATAACTTGTTTATCCCCTCAATGTTTGCCAAGTTTACTGTCAATTTACAAATAATTTCCATTTTGCTGTTTATTCCACTGCCTTTTGATGGACATGTCTTCCAGACTTATATCTTGCATGTAGACAAACTAATTAATATTTTCCCTTTAGGCAAATATTTTTTTCTTAGCTCTAAATGTGGGTTAGATTCGTCTACGTTTCCATATGCTTTGTTCTGTCAATCATCTATGTTCTGTGTTGCTAAAAATGTACCTCAGTTGATGTCAATTTCCATGTTTTACAGATTACACACACACACACACACACACACACACACACACACAGACACGGACCTTATCTAACAGTATGACATACAGACGTATAGTGTGGCTTCAACTGGAAAAAAATACTTTTGTGATAACGTGGAAATTTGAGGAACGAACTTTCAATTCATTTCAAAGTAGGAAAAACATATTTGAAATCGCCTTGTGGTCCCTAATATGACTCGATTTTGCTTGGATATTGACTTACTAAAACTCAAGTTTCCCCAATCTACTGAGGCTCCCAATCGAGATTATATAGTTTCTCTTAACACCTGTGTCTATTTTTAAACGTCTTTAAAAATAAAAACGAAAAAATAATTAGCTGCAAACGCAGACAAGGCACAGACCTATAGAGAAGAATATAGCAGACATCAGTAGAAAACATTTAGCCGAGCTTCAGAGGGTGAAATGAACACATTTTCTATGAGTAAAATTCTACTAGCTCCAAAACAGCTGTTATTTTAATGTGAAGAGCTTGTGTGTGTGTGTGAGTGTGTGTGTGTATGTATGTGCCTGCACCCATGCCTGCAGTGGATTTTTATAAGTGATGGAAATGTCTGAGAGTGTTGCATACAAAACTATATAAGAAGAACAAATCTTAATATTCATACTTTTTGGATCTAGAAAAATAATGACATATTTGTCCTGGTTATAGATTATGGGATTGCATCTTCTTTTAACATGCTATACAAACTGGTAAAAGAAATAAACCAAGAAAATATTGCTGATTTGTATTTTTGCTTATTTAGAATATTATGAAGAGATACAAGGTTATTAAAATAAAAAGAATGTCTGCTTAAGTGAAATTTATATAAATAGTAAAGGTGAAACACCTGAAGTTACCTTTTATGAAAATTTCCAGTTACCGTTGCCAGTTAAATTTCTGGAGATAGAACTGCAACATTTTGAAAATTCAAACTTACCAGCTGCATAAATTAACAAAGCTCTTTGGCAGGAGCCAGGAAATTTGCTGATCCATACAAGGAGGAATGCCAGTAAGACTTATAGCCAGACAGACTTGGGATACACTACGGTGAAATGTAATCACTAGCTGATGACTAGCAGACAACCGTTCTTTCTCCTTTTACCTTTGCCCAGGTGGGCCTTTGCTCTTGGTTCTTGCATTGGTTATATCTAGATAACAAGGGGAAAATACATCTCTAATTATAGTAATGTATAGTACAGGTATGGTTCAGAGTGACAAAAGTTGTAGAGAGTTGTAAGAAATGTAAGATTTTTAACATATTCTATCAGGATTTTGAAGTTTAAAAAGTCACTTCCTAGGTTGAAGAGAGGCCTTGTCAGAACTGCTTTAAGAGCACTGGGTAAAAGAACTAGGAAAGTAAAAAAATAAAATGAAATAAAATTAAACCTCCTTTAATATATAACTTCTTTCTAGGGAATAGATTATTTTAACTCAAACATTAGAACAGATTATCTTAACTCCAGGCTATAAGAAAGAATATTGGGGGCCGGCCCGGTGGCGCAAGCGGATAAGTGCGCGCGCTCTGCTGCGGCGGCCCGGGGTTCGCTGGTTCGGATCCCGGGCGCGCACCGACGCACTGCTTGGTAAGCCATGCTGTGGCGGCGTCCCATATAAAGTGGAGGAAGATGGGCACCGATGTTAGCCCAGGGCCGTCTTCCTCAGCGAAAAAAGAGGAGGACTGGCGGATGTTAGCTCAGGGCTGATCTCCTCACAAAAAAAAAAAAAAAAAAAAAAAAAAAAAAGAAAGAATATTGGGTGAAGACCCAAGAAATCAGGCAGCAAGCCTAATGGCCAATAGATAAGTGGTCTAACAGAAATGAATTATCTTAAATGAAATAAACTAGCTTTGTAATTTATGTTTGTCAGCTATTGAGTATGTAATGGCCTGAGATGCTGCTCCTACAGGCTCTCAAGATATCCTGTACCTATTCTGTCATGTTTGTTCTCATCTGTTTTCCTGCTATGATCAAATGACAGAGAGTTCTCATAGCACAATCATTTTTATGGGCTCATCCAGGATAATATGCAACCACCAACAAGCTATCCTGGACTCTGCCCTCTTGATAATTATCAATTTCTTGTAGAAAAAAAACTTATATGATAATAAGAATAGCTAATGTTTATGTAACACTTACTACATGCCAGGACTGTTCCAAGCACTTCGTGTATATTAAGCATTTAATCCATACAGCACTTCCATGAAGTAGTACTATTATTATCTTTATTTTACAGATGAGGGAATTAAGACTCAGAGATTAGGTAACCTCTCTAAACCACATTTTTAATAAAAATTAGAAGCAAGATTCAGAGACAATATCACTGTAGCAGATTGTATTCTACACCAAACAGCCTTTCTAAGTACTTTGTAATACAAGTGAGTGAGAATTATGTTACTATAAGGCTAAACACTTTAATAAAAAAAATAAAGGAAATCTCTTGCAAATACTTGCAGTTTGACAGTAAATGGTTACATCTTGTTTGTGATGTACCTCAAACCTAATCATGACTCATTAGTGAGAATTATTGCCCTTTTATAGTAGTTATCCATCAAACAGTCAATAAATATTTATGGAACAGCTACTCTATAGCAGACACTGTGCTAGGTGCTGGGAATACATTGGTGAACCAAACTGATGACAGCTCTCATCGAGTTTATATACCTCTTACTATTTTCTGTTTTCTTGGCTGTTTTCATTACTAGACTGCGATATCTTTAAGGGCACTGCAGTGACATTCTTACTTTTGTATTTTTATCACTATAACCTAGCAGTGGCTGGTACCTAAAAATATTTCAATAAATATCTGTGGAATATTGATTGTATTAATGAAATTAAAGCTCCCATTAATTAAATACCGTAGTGGAATTCTGGATGTACACCAATATGAACAAACTTGCAAATATTTTTTGAGCACCTATTCAATTCCTACCACTGTGCTAGACAATGGAGAAATACAAATAGATTTAAAATATTATCTGTACTTTTGAGGATGAATTTAAAAACCATTCTCCTTGCTGGAGAGTAAAAGAGCTAAATTAGAGGTAAATTGAATTAAATATTAATTTGAAATATTAATTATGAATTTGTTTTTCTCTTTTTCCCCATGTAATATTCTTATACCAGTGACCATTCATCCAGGTCAGGCAACTAGGGCATTTTACTGTCACATCCTCAGGAAAGAGATATTGAAAAAAAAATGCAAAGAGAACAGAAAGATCTCATTTCCTACAGAGAAAAATTTGGTAGGATAGGTTTTTAATTTCCAAGAATGTAGGATAGTGATTTCCAAAAGATAACATACTGAGGGATTCATGGTTTATAATTTATTTCATAAATAATGTATTTGGAAAAATATATAATGAGCCAGGCTGCCCTATTGCAGACTAAAAACTCACTGGACTAGAGGACAGGAGAGAGGGAACCTTACGATGGAAGAACTCATGGAACTTACCTGGTCTGGATCAGATATTCTCACCTGCAGTAGGAATATGGCACTGTCAGTCCTCCAGGAGGTAATTGCCAACATCTTGGACCAGAGTTCTACTACTTGGACACCTCCTGCACCATGGTGCCTGGGGAAATTGTAGGGAACTGGGTGCACTCATGGTTTGAAGGAGAAACTTTATTGTTGTCATTTTATTTTACTTATTTATTATTATTTTTTGTGTGTGAGGAGATCAGCACTGTGCTAACATCTGCCAATCCTCCTCTTTTTTTGCTGAGGAAGACTGGCCCTGGGCTAACATCCATGCCCATCTTCCTCCACTTTATATGGGATGCCGCCACAGCATGGCTTGCCAAGCAGTGCATTGGTGCACGCCTGGGGTCCAAACCAGAGAACCCTGGGCCGCCGCAGCAGAGCTTGTGCACCTAACCACTTGCGCCACCGGGCTGGCCTCTTGTCATTTTATTTTTTTTAATTTTTAATTATTATTATTTTTATTGAGGTAACATTGGTTTATAACATTATATGAATTTCAAGTGTATATCATTATATTTCACCTTCTGTATAGACTACATCATGTTTACCACCAGAACTCATTTCCATCCATCACAGTACAAATGTCCCCCTTTACCCTTTTCACCCTCACTACATAGCCCTTCCCCATTGTTAACCACTAATCTGTTCTCTGTATCTGTGTTTGATTGTTGTTTTTTATCTTACACATATGACTGAAGTCATACGATATTTGTCTTTCTCCATCAAACTTATTTCACTTAGTATAATGCACTCTAGATCCATCCATGTCATTGCAAATGGCAAGATTTTATCTTTTTTATGGCCAAGTAGTATTCCATTGTATATATATACCATGTCTTATTTATCCATTCATCTGTCAATGGGCACTTAGGTTGTTTTCAAGTCTTGGCTTTTGTAAACAATGCTGCAGTGAACATATGGGCACGTATATCTTTTCAAATTAGTGTTTTTGTGTTCTTTGGATAAACGCCTGGGAGTGGAATAGCTGGATCATATGGTAATTCTATTTTTAATTTTTTGAGAAATCTCCATACTGTTGTCCATAGTGGCTGCACCAGTTTACACTCCCACTAGCAGTATATGGAGGTTCCCTTTTCTCCACAACCTTTCCAACACTTGTTATTTCTTGTCTTTTTAAAAATAAACATTCTGATGGGCATGAGGTGATATCTCATTGTGGTTTTGATTTGCATTTCCCTAATAATTAGTGATGCTGAACATATTTTCATGTTCCTGTTGGCCATCTATATATTTTCTTTGGAAAAATGTCTGTTCAGATTCTCTGTCCATTTTTTAATTGGGTTGTTTTTGTTGTTGTTGAATTGTATGAGTTCTTTATATATTTTGGATATTAACTCCTTATCAGATATATGATTTGAAAATATTTCTCTCAGTTGGTGGGTTGTCTTTTCATTTTGTTGATGGTTTCCTTTGCTGTGAAGAAGCTTTTTAATTTGATGTAGTAATATTTTTTATTTTTTTCTTTTGATTCCCTTGCCTGAGGAGACATATCCAAAAAGATATTGCTAAGAACAATGTCAAAGAGCATACTGCTTATGTTTTCTTCTATTAGTTTTTTGGTTTTAGGTCTTGCATTCAAATCTTTAACCCGAGACCAATGTCAAAGAGCATACTGCCTATGTTTTCTTCTAGTATTTTTATAGCTTTAGGTCTTGCATTCAAGTCTCTAATCCACTTTGAATTACTTTTTGTGTAAGGTGTAAGATAGTGGTCTACTTTAATTCTTTTGCATGTGGCTGTTCAGTTTTCCCAATACCATTTACTGAAGAGACTTTCCTTTCTCCATTGTATATTCTTGGCTCCTTTGTTGAAAATTAGCCATCCATAAATATGTGGGTTTATTTCTGGGCTCTAAATTCTGTTCCATTGATTTGTGTGTCTGTTTTTCTGCCAATACTGTACTATTTTATTACAGCCTTATAGTATACTTTGAAATCCGGGGGTGTGATACATCCAGCTTTGATCTTTTTTCTCAGGATAGCTTTGGCTATTCAGGGTCTTTTGCTGTTCCATATAAATTTTTGGATTCTTTGTTCTGTTTTTATAAAAAATGTCATTGAAATTTTGATGAAGATTGCATTGAATCTGTAGATCGATTTAGGTAATATGGACATTTTAATTATGTTAATTCTTCCAATCCATAAGGATGAAGTATCCATTTCTTTGTGTCTTCAATTTCTTTCAACAATGCCTTATAGTTCTTAATGTATAGGTTCTTCACCTCCTTGGTTAAATTTATTTCCAGGTATTTTATTCATTTTTTAGGGATTGTAAATGAGATTGTATTCTTGATTTCTCTTTCTGCTAGTTTGTAGCTAGTATATAGAAACATAACTGATTTTTGTATGGTGATTTTGTACCCTGCAACTACCCTGTATTTTCTTATTATTTCTAATAGTGTTTTGGTGGATTCTTGAGGGTTTTCAGTCTGTACAATTATGTCATTCACAAATAGTGGCAGTTTTACTTCTTCCTTTCCAATATGGATCATTTTTATTTCTTTTTCTTGTCTAATTCCTCTAGCTAGGACTACATGGAACAAGAGTGACAATAGTGGGCATCCTTGTCTTGCTCTTGTTCTTAAAGGGATAGCTTTTAGTTTTTCACCATTGAGTTTGATGTTACTGGTAGGTTTGTCATATATGGCCTTCATTATGTTGAAGTAATTTTCTTCTATACACATTTTATTGAGGGTTTTTGTCAAAAACGGATGCTAAATTTTGTAAAATGCTTTCTCTGCATCTACTGAAATAATCATATGAATTTTATTCTTCATTTTGTTAATGTGGTGTATCATGTTGGTTGATTTGTAGATGTTGAATGATCCTTGCAACTGTAATAAATCCCACTTAATTGTGGTGTATGATCCTTTTAAATTATTGCATTAACTTTGCTACTATTTGTTGAGGATTTTTGCATCTATGTTCATCAGCAGTATTGGCCTGTAATTTTTTTGTGTTTGTGTCATCCTTGTCTGGTTTTGGTATCAGGGTAATATTCTCCTTGTAGAATGAGTTAGGAAGCTTCCCATTATCTTCAATTTTTTGGAAGAGTTTGAGAAGGATAAGTATTAAATCTTCTTTGAATACTGGTAGAATTCACCAGAGACACCATCTGGTCTTGTTTTTTTGTTTCTTGGCAGGTTTTTGATTACTCTTTCAATCTCCTTACTAGTGATTCATCTATTCAGGTTGTCTATTTCTTTTTGATTCAGTTTTGGAAGGTTGTATGAGTCTAAGAATTTATCCATTTCTTCTAGGTTATCCAATTTGTTGGCATGTAGTTTTTCATGGTATTCTCTTATAATCCTTTGTATTTCTGTGGTATACATTGTAATTACTCATCTTTCATTTCTAATTTTATTTTTTTGAGGCTTCTCTCTTTTTTTCTCAGTAAGTCTTGCTAAAGGTTTGTCAATTTTTTAACTTTTCAAAAAACCAGCTCTTAGTTTCATTGATCCTTTCTCTTGTCTTTTTAGTCTCTATTTCATTTATTTCTGCTCTGATTTTTATTATTTCTTCCTTCTACTGATTTTGGGCTTTGCTTGTTCTTCTTTTTCTAGTTCATTTAGGTGTAACATTAGATGATTTATTTGAGATATTTCTTATTTCTTGAGGTAGGCTTTATTGCTAAGAACTTCCCTTTTAGTACCACTTTTTGTGTACTCCATATTTTGGTATGTTGTGTTTTAATTTTAATTTGTCTTCAGATACTTTTTGATTTTTCCTTTGATTTCTTCATTGATCCAATAGTTGTTGAGTAGCGTGCTGTTTAGTCTCCACATATTTGTGACTTTTCCAGCTTTTTTCTTTTAGTTGATTTCTAGTTTCATACCTTTGTGGTTGGAAAAGATGTTGGATATGATTTCAATCCTCTTAAATTTATTGAGACTTATTTTGTTTCCCAACAAATTGTTTATCTTTGAGATTGCTCCATGTGTACTTGAGAAGAATATGTATTCTGATGATTTTAGATGAAATGTTCTCTATATATTTGTTAAATCTTCCAGTCTAATGTTTTATTTAAAGCTGATTCTCACTTGTGGTTTTCTGTTTGGATGAACTATCCATTGGTGTAAGTACATTATTAAAGTCTCATACTATTACTTTGTTGATGTGAGTTTCTCCCTTTAGATCTGTTAATAGTTGCTTTACATACTTTGGTGCTCCATGTTAGGTGCATATATATTAATAAATGTTATGTATTCTTGGTGGATTGTCCCCTTTACCCTTATATAATCTCCGTCTTTGTCTCTTCTTATCTTTTTG
Organism: Diceros bicornis minor; assembly: GCF_020826845.1. Taxonomy (NCBI): domain Eukaryota; kingdom Metazoa; phylum Chordata; class Mammalia; order Perissodactyla; family Rhinocerotidae; genus Diceros; species Diceros bicornis. The sequence goes on along the minus strand of NC_080781.1, from coordinate 74,875,550 downwards.
GCGTGACGTCTATTTTGTCTGATTTAAGCATAGCTATACCCACTTTCTTTTGGTTGTCACTTGCTTTGAGTATCATATTCTATCCCTTCTCTCTTAGCCTATGTTTGTCTTTAGAGCTGAGATGGGTATCCTGGAGATGGGTATTGTTGAGTCTTGTTTTTTAATCCATCCAACCACTCTGTGTCTTTTGATTGGTGGATTCAATCCATTTACATTTAGGGTGATTACTGATATATGAGGACTAAATATTGGCATTTTATCTTTTGTTTTCTGGGTGCTCCATATTTCCATTGTTTCTTTTTCCTTGTGTTTCTGTCTGCCATTTCAGTTTGGTGGTTTTCTGTGATGTGTTTCTCAGTTTCCTCTTTTTTTAATGTTTCATGACTCTGCTCTGAATTTTTGTTTTGTAGTCACCATATGGTTTGTATAAAAGGTCTCATAGATAAGATAGTCCTTTATGGCTGATGGTGTCTTATTTTTATTTGCCCATGCAGGTTCCATTCTTTTTCTCTTCCCCTTCTATGTTTTTGTTGTCACAAATTATCTCTTTTTGTATGGTCATTTCATTACCAAGTTGAAGTGGTTATAGTCATTTTTAATGCTTCCTTTCCCTTTAATCTTTATGTTATAATTGTTTACTAAACTATTCTGATACAGAGTTGTAATTTTCTGATTCTTTTTATTTATCACCTTGTTCACAGCTTTGTATACCTTTGCCTTTTTGTTTCAGGTAGGAGAGCTCCTTTTAACATTTCTTGTAAGGCAGGTTTAGTGGTAGTGAACTCTTTCACCTTTTGTTTGTCTGGGAAAGCCTTTATTTCTCCTTTGTATGCAAAAGATAAGTTAGCTGGATAGATTAGACGTGACTGACTGTTTTTATCTTTCAATATTTTGAATGTGATCCCACTCTCTCCTGGCCTGTAGAGATTTTGCTGAGAAATATGCTGATAGCCTAATGGAGGTTGCCTTGTACTTTTTTTTTTCTTATGGCTGCCTTTAATATTCTTTCTTTTTCATTGATTTTTGACAGTTTTATTATGCATCTTGGAAAAGGTCTTTTTGCATTGAGATAATTGGGTGTTCTATTAGCTTCATGAATTGTATATCCAGTTCTTTCCCCAGGTTTGGGAAGTTGTCATCTATTGTTTCTTTAAATAAGCTCTCTGCTCCCTTTTTTCTCTCTTTTCCTTCTGGGATACCCCTTATCCTTATGTTGCCATTTCTCATGGAGTCAGATAATTCTTATAGAATTTCTACAATTTTTAAAAATCTTAGTTCTCTCTTTTCTTCTACCTTCACCATTTCTAGGTTTCTATCTTTGATCTCTCTAATTCTTTCTTCCATATGGTCTGCTCTATTTCCAATGCTTTCTAATGAATTCTTCATCTCATTTATTGAGTTTTTCACATCCAGAATATCTGTTTAGTTCTTGTTTAGAGTTTCAGTATCTTTGGTAAAATACTCCTTCTGTTTATTGATTTTTATTCCTGATCTCATTAAACTTCATTTCTGTTTTTTTTTTTGGAACTGTTGAGTTTCTTCATGACAGTTATTTTGAATTTTTTATCAGTTAGATCACAATTTTCCATGATCTTATGTTTACTCTCTGGAGAATTGTTATTTTCTTTTTGTGATGCCATGTTGCTGTGGCTTTTTGTGGTGCTTGCTGAGTTATTCTTCTTCTGGCACATTTGTCATAGCCAATACTTTTCTTATTTATGTATAGCTTTATTTGCTTTGTTTCAAACTTTTCAATTGCTTGGAGATTACAGGCCTTTCTTTTGTTTTTCAGTAGGTGGCACTATGGCACTAGATTTTAGTTTCTCTTACCAGAGCTGCCTCTGACTACATTTGAGGAGCTACATGTTCTACCCTCCCCTGCATCTATTCAGGGTATCACTGGCACTTTCATTGTTACCACTTCCACGTCTGGTCGTCACTAATGCCTTGTTGTTGCCAGCATCAGTGTGGCCACTGGCTTTGCTGACAGGGGTACAGGGATGGCTAATGCCTCTGCCACATCTGGAGTCAACTGGGTGAGAAGATCTGCTGCTGTTGTGGGGGGAGGGTGAGGGTGAGGAGGGAGCTGGGGTCATGGTGCGCTACTTCTGCTGTTGCCCATTGCTTTGTGGTCAAAGGCATCACTGCAGTTGAGATGTCAGAGTCCTATGTGTACCTCTGCTGCTGCTCCCAGGCTCTGAGCCATGGCCAGTGGTCTGGGATCATGGGGCTCCACTTCTACTGCTGCTTCATTCCCTGTGGCTGCAGGTGCCATCACAGCTTCTTAGTCAGAATTGCACATTGACCTCTACTGCTGCACACTTCATTCTCTGGGGCTAGGAGTAGCTGCCTCAGCTGGCATGACCAAGGGGACCATGGTCCTGGTCACTGCCTCTGCTGTTCCCCTGTGTAGCTTCCTCTATGTGTTCCAATCCACCCACCTTAATATGTACCCATGTGTATATCTCTTCAGCATCCTAGTGTGTTGGGCAATGTAGCCTTTGTTGGGTTGTGGATGTTTTACTCACTGTAGATTGAAGGGGATAGACAAAGGGATCCTCTCAGGCTTCCATGTTGGTGATGTCTATCATGAAGAAACTTGAAGGAAGAAGAGGACTGGTGGAATAAACATTCGACAAGAAATTATAGTCAACTACAGCTACCAGGTAATTAGATATAGGCTCTTCGTCTTTTAATGTTTGTGGGCATAAGTGTAACAAAAATGCTGAAATTATATTATCCCTAATATCAAGAAAAGTTATTAATATCAAACACTGATTACAGATGCCCCCCAAAACATCATTTTATATTAGATTAATCTTTATAACATTCAGAATCTTTTACATGCAATAGCTTAGGAAAGTTAAAAAATTGGTTGAGCTTTCCTATGCTTGAATAAGAGTGAAGGGCGGTCATTATGTGGCCTATTTACCTTACAACTAAGAGCCATGTCTCACAATAAAAATTTATACATTAAATGTGTGTCAGATCACTTTTCTTGCAAGTTTTATTTGGCTACACAGTAAAATATATGCAAGTGTGCACATTTACAATTTGATGCTTATTTCAGCATATGAAGTGACTTTTGATCTCTCAATGCAAAAAAAAGAGGAACAATTATTATTATTATTGTTATTACAGACACATTGTCTATAACCACTGAATCAAGTATTTTAAACAAGTAGCAAGGTACACCCTCCAAACTGTCCATTTTTTTTCTAAAAATTGATTAATGCTGCTTTGTTTTGGTTAAAAATATTTTTGACCAAAACTTTGGACCCAGTGGCCCTGGGCCAAATATCACTAATAACAGATTTCAAGTAAGTGAAGAATAGCAAATAGCTGTTGCTCATACCAACAAAGAGGAAAAAATGTGAGTTTATCATGTAGTAGGAGACTTCCAACCTATGAAGAAGGAAATCCTTTCTTCTATCGGAATAAAATGATTGGTGTGATTCAGGATCAATCATGTGCTGAGGCAGGGGATGGACTTAAAAATTACTTGAAGACTCTTCTAGTATCCTGATTTTACAATTTCCTAACATTTCAAACTAAGATATAAAATGCAATATACAACATAAATGTTCACTTTGAGAGAATAGTGGAAATGATTTCTTCTGAAGTTCATATATGGACAAAGGTATAATTTCTAACAAATTTATTTAAGGCATGAATAATAATATATACATTCCTCATTAAGAGAAATATAGAATGAGTAATGACACTGATTACAGATGATGCTGAAGTTATGACAATGTTAAAAGCAAGGATTAGTTGGGGGCAAGGATAGAGATAAATTAGAGTATAACATTTTTTTTATTCTCAATATTTTAAATTTATTTTTATTGCATTAGAATTTTAAGTGCCTCTTCTAATTAGTTTTGATAAGCCTAAATCCATGGTGGTCTGTAAGTTAAATTTATGTGTGAAGTAGCAATTTTTTCTCACAAGTTCAATTAATAAACAGTAAAATGTAGCATTTTCTCTAATAAATTTCAATGTCAGCCTCAAATTATTAAATATTAACATTGTGAAAATAGATTATACAATTTATCACTATAATGTCCTTCATTTCATGCATAGTTTTATGAAATTACTTAAAACGTAATTATGGTATGGAAATTGCCATTTTTTATTTAATATAGCAAGTTTTAAAAGACCGATTTTTTTTAATTCACAATGTTATTTTCAACTGTCTCTTTCCATGTATTTCTATCACTGTTTCTGGCTCAGAGGAGGATGACTAAAACAGCCTCCTAACTGATCTTCCTGACTCGCATCTTTTTTTTCTTCTACCAACTATCCTATATATTATGGTGATCATGCCACTCCTCTCTTTAAAGAATGAGAGTGAATTCTGATTTTCTCTCACACCGTGTTAAAGCACTTTAACATGTTGATCAAGTGTCCTAAACCAACAGGAAACTTTTTTTAATCTAATTGCTTTTATTAAATATTCTTGGCCAGAGTAGACATTTGCCCTATTCCATTCCCTCTCGTTGCTTCCTTTTGTGGAATCAATGCCTATTACTCTTGCCTCAAAATCCTTCCATACCTCTGCATGCATAGATTTAATTCTCCATTTCATCAAATCATATACCCAGCCGCCTCACAGAACTTAATATCACTCACAGCTGCTCCAACTCCAACATTTTAAAATATGAAAGCCCATATTTTACCATAGTTTTATCTTTCAACTTTATCCAAACCTTCACTCTCACTAAAGGTGCTCTTTGCTTTACCACAATCTGTTACTGGGACGATCAAGTCCTTCTTGCATGAGCTTATGTGACTTCCTTCACTCCAAATATCTCTACCTTCACCTTTCTCTTCAACTTTTTTGTCTCAGGGAATGAAGTGTCCAATGTTGTTCCCAGGCTCAATCTCCCACTCCTTCATTTCCCATCCCCTCCAGCAATTAGTCTTCTGAAGACTTAGATATCTTTATTCTGTTTTTCATTAACACATTTTCTTAGCCTAAAAAGCTGGTCAGACCTTTCCAAAACAACAAAGAAATCTTCCTAAACTAATTGACAATGCCCAATCATGCCTTCCCTTCAGGGTACAGCTCTGTTTTTTCTTACTTTTACTTGAATGCCATCCAAAAAAGTGATCTGTATTCACTGTCTTCCTCCTCTTCTTCACCTACTGTGACCTTTCAACTGGTTTTACATTTCTTTCCTGTATCTTCCTTCTTCTTTTCCTTGACTGATAATAGTAATAACAGTGATACTCACAATAACAATTAAAATGTATTAAGTATTTACTAAGTGCTCCATGAGAATGTTATTATTATTATGCCAATTAATTGATGAGGAAACTGAGGTACAGAAAGGTTAAGTAATGTGGCCAAGCACATATGTATTTTAAACAGTGGAACCCAAATTTTTGCTAAGTTAGTCTAGATTGATGCCTGCTTGTTTAACCATGACCTAAGGACTTCCTAGAATTCTACCTTTGTGACCTTTCTTATTTTATATTTCTTACCTGTTAGTCTCCTTCAATCTTGTCTCTTCAGTTATATCCCCTGTGTATAATTACATGATTGTCAAGCCCACATTATCAGCTGTGACTACTGTCTTAAAATCAAAACCCAAATTTTCAAATGACTATTAGAGATCTCCTTGTAGATATTTCATATACACATCAAATTCAGGGCCTAAAACAGAACTTATTTACTTCTCAACATCCATTGAAACCAATTCCTTTTTCTATGCTTCTTACTGCAGTTAATAAAATTAAATTTAATTATCCAAGATAGAATTGTGGGGGTAGTTTCACCTACTCATTTTTTAGTCTCTTCTGCATCCAAGCCTTATAGATTAAAATTTTACATTTCTTGTTTTTGTTTCCTCTATTCCATTCTGTCATTTTCCAAATTTAGGAACCCATCATTTGCTGCCTGAACTATTAAAATAGCTTTCCTAAGTTACCTTTGTTTCATCGGCTATCTTTATAAAGGGTATTAAAACTGTCATTTTATGTCTTTTTAAGAAACTTTCAATAGTCAAGTAAATATTAAGTGAAATATGAAAACAAGTTCTCTTAACTTCTATTACTTGTTTCTTCTCATGCAAAAAGTTCTTATAAAAGTTAACATTGAGGCCTCACATTAGCATTATGGCAGGGTGTGCTATCCCCCTTAGACTCTCCGCCCCTAAGATACAACAAAAAGGCCATTCATATACCAACAGAGGATATTCACACAATTCAAAAGAGAGACAAATGCAGCCTTACATCTGAAGCTTGAGGTGCTGATACCCTGAGGAAGTGGAAGGAGGTAAAGAGAATTCCTCTCCTTCCCCAACGACAGTAACCCTGGGACTGGGACCATAAGGTTCTCTGAGAGAGAGGATGGAGGGACAGCCCTCTGCAGGAAAACAGTCACTCTCCGAGTTCTCTCACAGCCTGTGGGAAATTCCAATATGGAGGGGACTGAACTATTGTGGGGGTGTCTTCATCAATCTAGCACCCCAGGAGAGCAGATAGTGAGGGAAGAGCGAGAAGCCCCAAGGATCAGGCAGGTGAAAGAAAGAGCCCCTCCCCTCTGGGACTGCATAGCTAACAGCAGAGAATGGGGAGGGGTGGCCCAATGTGGGAAAACCTTTGCTCTCCAAGTTCTCTCACAACTTGTGGCAAATTCCCATACAAAGGGAATAGAACTGTTGCGGGAGTTCCTTCATCAAGCTAGCACCACAGGAGTGCAGATAGTGAGGGAAGAGTGAGAAGCCCCCGGGATTAACTAGGTGAAAGAAAGAGCCCCTCCCCAACACCTGGAGCACCAGCACAGCCAGTCAGCCAGAGCACCCACAGATAATGGCAGGCTCATATTACACAGCTCTTAACCCCCACCCAATGGTGGCAGGTGGAAGCTGCAACGAGATATTTTCAGAATGAGGAAAAATAAGCCCATGCCCGCAAGCAGTATGCAAAAATATATTAAATCTCCAGACCAGAAGGAAAATGACAAACACCCAGAAATCGATCCTGAAGGCACAGAAATTTATAACCTAAATGACAGAGAATTTAAAATAGCTATCATAAAAAAGCTTAATGAACTACAAGAAAACAGATAGAGAATTCAATGAAATCAGAAACTTCTTCACAAAAGAGATTGAAACTATAAAGAAAAACCAATCATAAATATTGGAGATGAAAAACACAATGGAGGAGATAAAGAAAAACTGGAATCTTTAAAGAACAGAGCTGACAATATGGAAGAAAGAGTTATCAATATAGAGGATAGGAATGTAGAAATGCTCCAGATGGAGGAAGAGAGAGAACTAAGACTAAAAAGAAAGGAAGAAATTCTCCAAGAAATATGTGACTCAGTTAGCAAATGCAATATAAGGATTATAGGTATTCCAGAGGGAGAAGAGAGAGAAAAAGCAGCAGAGAGCTTGTTCAAAGAAATAATAGCTGAGAACTTCCAAAACCTGGGGAAGAAGCTGGAAATACAAGTGAATGAAATCAATAGCTCTCCTAAAATATCAACGTGAAAAGACCCTCTCCAAGGCACATAGTAGTAAAGCTGGAAAGAGTCAAAGACAAAGAAAAAATATTAAGGACAGCAACACAAAATAAAATAATGTAGAAAGGAAGTCCTATCAGGCTCTCAGCCAATTTCTCAGCAGAAACTTTACAGGCTAGGAGAGAGTGGAAAGATATACTCAAAATTCTGAAAGACAAAAACTTTCAGCCAAAAATACTCTATCCAGTGAAAATATCCTTCAGATATGATGGATAAATAATAACTATCCCAAATAAACAAAAGCTAAGGGAATTCATTGCCACAAGACCCCACTACAAGAAATGTACAAGAAGGCCCTCACACCTTGGGGTGAGATACAAAGCTTTGAGCAGGGATAAAAATAGGAAGAAAAAATCAGAAAAATTATAGCTCTCTATCAGACTAGGTGAGCAAACGATTATAACATCAGAGATTAAGGGAAGGAAAACACCAAAAATAAATAACCTCATCACTTTAAACACAAACTAAAACACAAGATGGAATAAGTTTTGACAATAATAACTTAGAAGGCGAAGAACAAAGGGATGGAATCCACTTAGTCTAAGGAAATAAGAGGTCATCAGAAAATAGATATCTCATCTACAAGATTTTTTATACAAACCTCATAGCAACCACTAAACAAATAATCAGAACAGAGACACATATGATAAATAAAGAGAAAACGAAGAAAACTGTCATACAGAACTACAAAACTGAATTGGTAGGCTGAAACTCAAAGGACAGGAAACAAAGGAAATGCAAAAGAACAAGACAGTGAGGAATAAAATAGTAGGATTAAGCCTTCATATACCAACAGTCACTCTAAATGTAAATGGATTGAATTTTCCAATCAAAAGACACAGAGTGCTGGGATGGATTAAAAAATAAGATCCAACAATATACTGCCTCCAGTAAACACATCTCAGCTCTAAAGATAAACACAGGCTCAGAGTGAAAGAATGGAAGACAATACTCCAAGCTAATGGCAAACAAAAGAAAGAAGGTGTTACCATACTTATATCAGACAAGTAGACTTTAAGATAAAACAGTTAATGAGAGATAAAGAGGGGCAATATAAAACTATAAAAGAGACACTTCACCAAGAAGACATTATCACTTATAAATATATATGCACCCAACACAGGAACACCAAGGTACATAAAGAAACTATTAACAAACCTAAAAGGAGATATTAACAACAACACAATAATAGTTGGGGATCATAAAATCCCACTTACATCAATGGATAGATCATCCTGACAGAAAGTCAATAAGGAAATAGTGGACTTAAACAAAATCTAGACAAGATTAACTTAATAGATATATATAGAGTACTCCATCCAAACACAGCAGATTACACATTCTTCTCAAACACACATGGAACATTCTCAAGGATAGACTATATGTTGGGAAGCAAGGCAAGTCTCTATAAATTTAAGATAGAAATCATAACAAGCATCCTTTCTGACCACAATGCTCTGAAACTACAAATCACCTACAAGAAAAAAAGTGGGAAAGTGACAAAGATGTGGAGACTAAACAACATGGTACTGAATAACCAATGGATCATTGAAGAAATTAAAGAAGAAATCAAAAAATATCTGGAGACAAATGAAAATGAAAATACACCATACCAACTCATATGGGATGCAGCAAAAGTGGTCCTGGGAGGGAAACTCCTGGTAACACAGGCCCACCTTAACATACAATAAAGAAAAACAAATAAGGAACCTTAAACTACACCTAACAGAATTAGAAAAAGAAGAACAAACAAAACCCCAAGTCAGCAGAAGGAGGTAAATAATGAAAATTAGTCTAGAAATAAAGGAAATTAAAACAGAAAATAGGGTAGAAGGGATCAATGAAACTAAGAGCTGGTTCTTTGAGAAGATAAAGAAAATTGACAAACTCTTAGCCAGACTCACTAAAAGAAAAAGAAAGAAGGCTCAAATAAATAAAATTAGAAATGAAAGAGGAGAAATCACAACGGATACCACAGAAATACAAAGGATTATAAGAGAATATTATGAAAAACTATATGCCAACAAATTGGACAATCTAGAAGAAATGCATAAATTCTTAGACTCATACAACCTCCCATCACTGAATCAAGAATAAATAGAGAATCTGAATAGACCAATCACAAATAAAGAGATTGAAACAGCAATCAAAAACCTCCCAAAAAATAAAAGTCTAGTAGCAGATGGCTTCTCTGGAGAATTTTACCAAATATTCAAAGAGGATTTAATACCTATCCTTCTCAAAATATTCCAAAAAACAGAGGAAGATGGAACACTTCCTAACACATTCTATGAGGCAAACATCAACCTGATACCAAAACCAGACAAGTACAATACAAAGAAGGAAAATTACAGGCCAATATCGCTGATGAACATGGATGCAAAAAACCTCAGCAAAATATTGGCAAACAGAATACAGCAACACATTAAAAGGATCATACATCATGATCAAGTAGGATTTATATCAGGGACACAGGGATGGTTCAACATTCATAAATCAATCAATGTGATACACCACATTAACAGAATGAGAAATAAAAACCATATGATCATCTCAATAGATGCAGAGAAAGCATTTGACAAGATCCAACATCCATTTATGATAAAAACTCTCAACAAAATGAATATAGAAGTAAAATACCTCAGCATAATAATGGCCATATTTGACAAATCCACAGACAACATCATACTCAAGGGGAAAAAATTGAAAGCCATTCTTCTGAGAACAGGAACAAGACAAGGGGTGCCCACTCTCATCACTCTTATTCAACATAGTAGTGGAGGTTTTGGCCAGAGCAATTAGGCAAGAGAAAGGAATAAAAAGAATCCAAATAGGCAATGAACAAGTGAAACTCTAGCTGTTTGCAGACATAATTTTATATATAGAAAACTCTGAAGAATCCATTGGAAAACTATTAGTAATAATCAACAGTTACAGCAAAGTTGCGGGGTACAAAATCAACTTACAAAAATCAGTTGCATTTCTATACTCTAATAATGAATTAACAGAAGGAGAACTCAAGAAGACAATCCCATTTAATTGCAACAAAAATAATAAAATATCTAAGAATAAATTTAAGCAAGGGGGTGAAAGACCTATACAATGAAAACTATAAGACATTACTGAAGGAAATCGATGGTGACATAAAGAAATGGAAAGATATCCCATGCACATGGATTGGAAGAATAAACATAGTTAAAATGTCCATACTACAGAAAGCAATCTACAGACTCAATGCAATCCCAATCAGAATCCCAAGGACATTCTTCATGGAAATAGAACAAAGAATCCTAAAATTCACATGGGGCAACAAAACACTCTGAATAGCTAAAGAAATCCTGAGAAAAAAGAAACAAGCTAGAGGCATGATAATCCCTGTCTTCACAATATACTACAGGACCAGCCCCATGGTTTAGCAGTTAAGTGCATGTGCTCCACTACTGGCAGCCCAGGTTCGGATTCCAGGAACGCACCAACGCACTGCTTGTCCGGCCATGCTGAGGCCGCATCCCATATTCAGCAACTAGAAGGATGTGCAACTGTGACATACAACTATCTACTGGGGCTTTGGGGAGAAAAAGGGAAAAAAAGGAGGAGGATTGGCAATAGATGTTAGCTCAGGGATGGTCTTCCTCAACAAAAAGAGGAGGATTGGCATGGATGTTATCTTAGGGTTGATCTTCCTCACACACACACACACACAAAATATATATATATATACTACAAAGCTATAATAATTAAAACAGCATGGTACTGGTGCAAAAACAGGTACACAGAGCAGTGTAACAGAATTGAAAGCCCAGAAATAAAACCACACACCTACAGACAGCTCATCTTTGACAAAGGGGCTAAGAACATACAATGGAGAAAGGAATGTCTCTTCAATAATGGTGCTTGGAAAACTGGACTGCCACATGCAAAAGAATGAAAGTGGACTATTTTCTTTCATCATACACAATCCTGAAACAATAAAACTCATAGAAGAACACATAGGCAATACTCTTTGACATTAGTCTTAGCAGTATATTTTTGAATACCATGTCTCCTCAGGCAAGGGAAATAAAAGAAAAAATAAACAAATGGGACTACATTAAATGAAAAAGTTTCTGCACAGCAAAGGGAACCATCAACAAAATGAAAAGACAATCCACCAACTGGGAGAATATATTTGCAAATCATATATCCAACAAAGGCTTGATTTCCAAAATATATAAAGAACTCGTACAACTCAGCAACAAAAAAATGAACAACCCGATCAGAAAATGGGCAGAGGATCTGAATAGACATCTTTCCAAAGATGATATATAGATGTCCAACAGGTACATGAAAAGATGTTTAACATCACTAATTGTTAGGTAAATGCAAACCATAACCACAATGAGCTATCACCTCATGATCATCAGAACAGCTATACTTAACAAGACAAGAAATAATAAGTATGGGAGAGGATGTGGAGAAAATGGGGCCCTCATACCCTGCTGGTGGGAATGCAAACTGACTCAGCCATTATGGAAAACAGCATGGAAATTTCTAAAAAAATAATAATAGGACTACCATATGATCCAGCTATCCCACTTCTGGATATTTATCCAAAGAACATGAAAGCACTAATTCAAAAATATATATGCACCTTTGTGTTCATTGCAGCATTATTCACATTAGCCAAGACTTGGAAGGAACCCAAGTGCCCATTGACAGATGAATGGATAAATAAGACATTGTATATATACACAGTGGAATACTACTCAGCCATAAAAAAGATGAAATTGTGCCATTTGTGACAACATGGATAGACCTTGAGGGTATTATGCTAAGTGAAATAGGTCAGACAGAGAAAAACAATAACCATATAATTTCACTGATATGTGGAAGATAAATAAGCAAATAAACACATAATTAAGGAGAACAGATTAGTCTTTACCAGAAGAGAAGGGGGTGGGGGGAAGGTGAAAGGGGTAAGGGGGCACATGTATGGTGATGAATGGAAACTAGACTTTTGGTGGTAAACATGAAGAAGTCTATACAGAAGCTGAAATATAATGATGAACACTTGAAATTTACACAATGTTATAGACCAATGTGACCGCATTAAAATTAAAATAAAGAAGAAAAAAAATAAAATGAATTATATAACATGACCAAGTGGGAATTAGCCCAGAAATTAAAAGTTGGTTTAATATATGAAATTCAACTAATGTAATGTATCATCTCAGTAGAATAAAAAAACAAACACCACATGATCATAACAATAGATGCAGAAAAATATTTTGACAAAAATCAAACACTTTTCATGCTAAAAACACTCAATGAACCTGAAATAGAAAGAAATGTCCATATCCTGTTCAAAGGCATCTATGAAAAGTTCACAGGTAACATTCTACTTAATGACAAAAGACTGGATGCTTCACCTCTAAGATCAGGAATAAAACAAGAACATCTGCTTTTACAACTTCTATTCAACATCTTGCTTGAGGATCCAGTCAGTGCAATTAGGCAAGAAAATGAAACAAAAGACATCTATATTAAAAAGAATTAAGATGGTGAACATGATGTAATCTATGAAGAAATAGAAGTATAATGATGTACACCTGAAATTTATACAATGTTATAAACCAATGTTACTTCAATAAACAAAAAATTTTAAAAAAATTAAATTAAAAAAATTTTCTCTATTTGCAGATGACATGACTCTGTATATAGAAATCCTAAGATATTCACTAAAAATCATTCAAACTGATAAGTTTAACAAAGTGGCAGAATATGAGACCAATATAAAACTCAATTGTATATTTATACACTTAGAATGAACAATCAAAAAATAAAATTAAGAAAAGAATTTCATTTCCAATATTATCAAAAATCATCAAAAACTTAGGAATAAATTTAACAAAAGAAATGTAAAACTTATACTCTGAAAAATATAAAGCTTTTTTGGTGGAAATTAAAGAAGCCCTAAACAAATGGAAAGATATCCCATGCTCATGAATCATAAGACTTAGTATTGTCAAGATGACACTACTCCCCAAAATTGATCTAAAGTTTCAACACGGTCATATTGGGATACCAAATGTCTCTATTGCATAAATTGACAACCTGTTAGTAAAAATAATATGGAAATGCAAGGAACATAGAAAAGCCAAAATGATCTTGAAAAAGAACAAAATTGAAGGACCCATTCTTCTTGATTTCAAAACCTAAAGAAACTTTAATCAAGAGAAGGTGGTACTGGCCTAAGTGTAGACATGCAGATGAATGAAATACAATTAAGAGTCCAGAAATAAACCATTGTATCTGTGGTCAGTTAATTTTTGGCAAGGGCACCAAGACAATTCAATGAAGGAAGGAAAGGTATTAAATGTTGCTGGGGCAACTGGATAGCCACATGTAAAAGACTTAACTTCATACCATATACAAAATTAATTCAAATCGATCAAAGACTTCTTAAACATAAAAGCCAATACTATAAAACTCATAGAAGAAAATATAGGGGTAAGTCGTCATGATCTTGGATAAGGCAACGGATTCTTAGATATGACACCAAAAGCACAATTAGCAAAAAAGAGATAGATACATTGGACTTCATAAAAACTAAGAATGCTTGTGTTTCAAAGGACACCATCATACCATCAAGAAAGTGAAAAGACAACCTACAGAATGGGAAAAAATATTTGAAAATCTGACAAGAAAACCATATCTAAAATATGTAAAGGTCTCCTGACACTCAGTAATAAGACAAATAACTCATTTTTTAAAAAAATAGTCAAAGGACCCAAATTGATATTTCTTCAAATAAGATATACAAATGGCCAATAAGCACATGAAAATGTGCCAGCATCATTAGATTTCAGGAGAATACAAATCAAAACCACAAGGAGATTCTACTTCCGACTCACTAAGATGGCTATAATAAAAATTTTAGATAACAACAAATGTTGGCAAGGATGTGGAGAAATCAGAACCCTCATGTACTGCTGAAGTGAATTTAAAATGGAATAGCCACTTGAAAACAGTATGGTAGTATGGCTCCGATTTCCCTCTTAGGTATAGTCCCAAGAGAAATTAAAACATATGTCTGTAAAAAAAAAATACTTGTATGCAGATGCTCCTAACAACATTATTTACACTATCCAAGATGAGAAAATAACTCAAATGTCCACCAATTGATAAATGGATAAATAAAATGTGGTATATTTGGGCTGGCCCCCTGGCTTAGCGGTTAAGTGCGTGCGCTCTGCTACTGGCGGCCCGGGTTGGGATCCCAGGTGCACACCGAGACACCGCTTCTCGGGCCATGCTGAAACCACTTCCCACATACAGCAACTAGAGGGATGTGTAACTGTGACATACAACTATCTACTGGGGTTTGGGGGAAATAAAAGGAGGAAGATTGGCAATAGATGTTAGCTCAGAGCTGGTCTTCCTCAGCAAAAAGAGGAGGATTAGCACAGATGTTAGCACAGGGCTGATCTTCCTCACACACACACAAAAAATATATGGTATATTTATACAATGGAATGCTATTCAGTAATTAAATGGAATGAAGTACTGATATATACTGCATCATGGAGGAATATTGAAAACATTTTAAGTGAAAGCAGTTACAAAGACTATATTGTTTCTGATTCCATTTATATGAAATCTCCAGAATATGCTAATCTATAGAGCCAGAAAGTAACAATGATTGCATAGGGCTTATGAGTATTGGGATAGGAATGGGAGTGTGATAGTGGAAAAGATCAGGAATGACCACTAATGGATATGGAGCTCCTTTTGGGGGTAATGAAAATATTCTAAATTTGATTGTGGTGATTTTGCACAATTTTGTAAATAAAAACTATTGAATTGCACACTTTAAATGGGTGCATTTTATGGTATGTGAATTATATCTCAGTAAAGTTATTTTAAAAATATATGTTTTTCCTTTTTCTCAATTTGGGTATATTACAAGTGATATTTTTGCACTTGTCAGAATTTTAGTGTATAAATTAAACTGGAACAGGGTGTAGTGGTGAAAGAAGAGAAAACATTGAGTTCGAAGATAAGTAGGAAGAAGGTGTATAAGCAGAAAGCCTGTGCATGTGTTTACTTCTCCACTGAGAGTCAAGAAAAGAATTGGAAAGGAATGAGGGTTCAAAGAGAAGTTTTACCAGACAGCATCAAAAAGAAATGTTGGACGAAACAACATACCTATTGTTTGAAGTACTGTTGAGATGGATGGAATGAAGAAGAGAGACTGTGTTCATTTGTAGGTATATGAATCAGGGTCCCTGCAGAAAGAAGATAGCACACATAGATTAGGATAATTTGAAAGAGGTTAATATAAAATTTTTCCCTAAAATACAGAGTGGATGTAGGGAAACAACAAGCGATAGTACCATAATAGCAAGATACCTGTCACCACCACCAGGTTTGAAATGATGAAGGGAAAAAGAAGTCATTGGAACTTTAAAAAGAGTCATGTAGAGAGATGTTACCTTCTGAGTACCAGTGCCCTTCTTTATTTTATTTCTTTCTAATTTTATTGAGATGATATAATTGACATATAACACTGTATAAGTTTAAGGTGCACAACATAATTATTTGATATATGTATATATTATGAAATGATTACCACAATAAATTTAGTTTACATCCATCACCTCACATAGTTACAATATTTTTCCTTGTGATGAGAACTTTTAGAGGGTCACATCTCCATCAGAAAGACTCTGCAAGGAGGGAGCCAGGAGGAATACCTTCCCTGAATTCACTCTGTTTTCTCATTCTAATCTTGTACTGTGGCTCCCCGTTCATAAAGGCTAACTTCAAGCCAGAGGGCAAGGGAACCCACAGATACAGTCTATGCAGGTAGACCTGGTAGAGAAGAAATGGTGAGAATGGATTTGGAAGAGTAAATGAAAGGTATCCAGCACAATAGTTATATGACAGTTGGTTATTCATAATTTAAAAAGTACAATATTTGCATTTCACCAGTGAAAGATTCTGATAGGTTAACTCTACTTTTGGTTGTATTTTCATTACAACCCTACCTACTCATTAACAGCTACAGCTCCCAAATCATAAGAGCATTGTTTCCAAAAAGGACAGATAATGAACTAATTGATAATTTTCACGTGCATAACATTGGTCAGTAAATATAACTCATCAAAATTACTGATCATATCTTAAAATCATCTCACATGCTTTCCTTATCTTTACATACAGAGCTTTCAACATCTTTCCAACATGCTTCTTGTATCTCTAATTCCTTCTTGCTAGACAAACTTTTCCTTTTTTATTTAAAATATTCCAGACTCTCAGTCTCTGTTAAAATAATAGGAATTATTCTAATGACTCTTTCATCCTATTCAGAAACTCCTATCTTCTCAGTTTTTTTAAAACTTCCACACAGGAAAGTTAATATTTCTCTAATGCTTCCCAATCTTTCTTGCCTTTACTCAAACAAAATAGCTGTACTTTACACCCTTCTAGTATTCTAGATCTTCCTTGTGTTCTCTTGGTGTCATCGCCTACTAAAATGTATACCAAGTTCCTAAAGACATCACAGTCTTTGATTTCTACTGAGGTTATTTTCAGATAAAAAGGAAAAACATTTTTAATATATGTTATGGTGGAAGAAATGAAATGCATATGTTCATTATGCTTGCTGTGCAAATCTCCAGCTGATAATTACAAATAGGCGAAAATATGCTATATATATTTTAGTTGAGGTATCTTATGTAAACAGTCAACTGTCTCTGATTGGAATCTTCTTACAAACACTATATTGTTAAAAGAATCTTACATATTACAAATTAAATTATTTTACTAACAAGACATACTGGGTAGTATTGAACATACAGCAAAGGTCAATGTGTTTTAAGTGACCGATCATCTGCACTATATTCATTGGTGACTCTGATCTCTGATTCAGTGCTTTTTATGAAGTACCATGTTTAGACTGATAATTCAAGAGGAGCATCTTTTTAAAATTTCTTTTAAATTAAGAGTTTTGTGTTTTCCAAATATAATAAAATATTGTCAGATTTTGCCCAACCATTGTATCTCAAAATTAAAATACTTGTAGTGTCTGCTACTGAAGTCTTCATGCTAAACCATGGTTTATGGAGCAAGAGGCATGGAGTCTGAGGGGGAAACTCCTTGAGTTGACATCTTGAGATGATTAATCATGTTTACAATGCAATTCTGTAATAATTGTTTAAAACATTTATGCATAATTTGATGTCGGTTCAAAATAATAACTCATTCAACTATCAAACTTGTACACGTGAGTGTTCAGTTAATTGCTCTTTCTGTTACTCAGACACAGGAAATCTTCTTCCATAAAGAAATGTACTTTTCTCATAGCACTAGTATGCATAAATGAAGATATCCTTTCATAGTTGGCAATACTAATTCTTACCAAACACAAAAGTGAAGTGACTCTTTAAAGGGGCAATATCTGAAGCTAACATTCAACAAAGCCTCACAACAAGTTCTGACTTTTTCTTGGTACACTGTGATTTTGAATTTTTTAAAAGGAACAACAAACTCTTTAAAAAGCCTTTTAAGGCTGAAAAAGGACCTAGTCAAAGCCAATCCCTAAAGCTCATGATTAAGAGGGGATGCTAAAGTCTTTATGTCAGAAGAAATTTTCTTCTTTAATTAATTTTTATTTTCTTAGAGGGGGATTCAAATGGCAAGTGCTTTATATAAAGGTATGTGTGCCCTCCACAAAAATAAAAATTCCAAATTTTTTTCTCTACCTATTTGAACATTGTTTTTCCTTTCTATCAGACACCTATTGCCCTTTCTCATTTATTGGTTAATTTTCTTGGCATGAGATTCAGTCATTGAAAAGGCACTTGTAGTTACGGAAAATGAGAGACTGTTACCAATTATATTGTACAATCCATTATTAAATTCTTGCTTTGGACATAGCCATTGTGATTTGCATTCTTAATTATTCTTTCTCATCTATTTTTTTCCCGGGCAGTATGTTGGTCAGGATACAAGAGACATCAACCTATTTGCTACTTTAATTAAAGATACCAGGAGACTCCTGAAGGTTTGCCTGAGAAGAAACAGATTTACTTTCTTCTTTAATACACATTGTGGGATTTAGACATTTTGAGAGCTGCTTTAGTGATTTTTCCCATGAGATAAAGAGGATTAAGTAAAGTAGCTTCTAACTATAATTGGTTTGGTTTAAATACTTAAAATATACTTAAACAGCAGAGAGAGAGAGAGAGGTGAGGGAGAGAGAGGGAGAGAGAGAGGGAGGGAGACAGAGAGTACAAAAAAAATAATGAAGTTTGATTTAATATTTTTGAATTCTGTTTATTTTAGTATTAATGTCACATTGTGATCTATCAAAGAATGTTGTACATAATATATTTTTTAAAATGTATATTACTTGCTCTGAAAAAGCACTAGGAATGTAAAACAGATGCTCAAAAGAAAGAGAAAATCTAAAGAAGTGGGGGACAAGAGGGAAGAGACCAAGAAAATTGTTTCCATGAGATTTCGATATGACATTTGTTCTTCTCAGATAAATTAAGCCTCCTAGCATTTAAGGATTTCCAGAATGCTTGGCCAACTGTAGCATCTGGGGTGCTTGCACCAGAGAAATTGTCTGCCTCTCTCTCTTAGGTGTTACTGGCATAGGACCTCAGCAGCTGGCAGACTTGCTATTCTCTTTGTACTTGGTAAATCCTATGAGGAATATACATGAGGTAGGGCAGTAAAAGCTGTTCTATTTTCTAGTAAAACATATGAGGCCTCTTCTGGGTTTCTCTGTTTCTGAATATGTGGCAAGCAAAATTACCAGAACCAATGCCAAGTGCTTTATGTCATTCAGAATACCAGAGGAAATCTTGGCACATCTAACTCTATTCTCCTTAACCCAAACTCACTCAAACCTAACATAATACTTCCTCCACCACCTCAGTACCTTCCAACTTCTAAGCACTGTATTCTGATACTGTGGAAGTCTGTAATCATTACAGAAAAAAAAAATACTTATGTTCTATTGCTAACAAAAATGAGATACCTCATGAGTTTGGTGAGTTTTCTCTTGAAGAACTTGCAAAATATAGAGTAGGAAAATACATACAAAACATGCACACAGCCTGTATAAGGAGCACTCCATTGAGTGAAAAACACTGAGCTCTTCTTTGTGCAGAAAAGATGTGAAAGATAGCATCTTGTCTATGTTTTACAAAGATGCAATAAGAAAAATTTATTACAACACTTCTATAAATTCAAGTGTTGTTAGTCATCAATAGTGTGGGGTCATTTTGCTTTACCAATATCACAAATTTATTTTCATCATGTAACATAACTTTTCTGTTCCTAATAACTGAGATCATTGAAGCAACATAATTTTCGTGAAAAAAAATATCTCCATGCAGGAGAAGAGGAAGTCAAGATGGCAGCATAGGCAGACTCTGAACTCACCTCCTCCCATGAACACAGACAATTTACAACTACTGGTGGAAAAATTACCCCTGAGACAGAATTGAAAACTGGATAAGAGGAACTCCTGCAACAATGGACAATCCTAACTGAGGTAGAAGACACAGAAACTCCCTTCTGGAGAGGAAAAATGCCACCTTCACAAGCTGCAGCACCTCATGGCTGCCCGGGAACAGCTCACAGGTACGCAGCCGGCCCTGGAGGCGTGGGGCCGTGAGCCAGGAGCACCCCCGCTATGGGCATTTTGTGGACCCAGTACAATCGAGACAAGTGGCATAATATCTGATTTTGCCTGCTACTAAAACATTGGGGAGTACCCCCTGAAATCTGGTTCACAAAGAAACTAAAACCGGCTCTAAAAGGGCCCTCACGCAAACTCACCTGTTTCAGAAAGCAACCTAAAATCACCAGAAAGAAAGGTGCACAGTGCTTTGGTGAAAAGAGACGCACTTAATAGGCCCTGTGTGCATCTCGGTGAGACGTGAGACCTCTCCAGGGACTGGGACATTGGCGGAGGCCATTGTTGTGGCCTGGTGTGGGGGTGCTGACACAGATGCCATTGGAGTTTTCCCTGAGGCCTGCTAGCCCAGGGTCTGCCCCACCCGCTAGAGCACAGATTTTATCCACCTCAGCCAGGGCAGGCAACCCACCCTAGAGACTGGCTCCACCCAACAACAAGCCCTCAGGCAACTTGTGGGCCTGCATAGATTTGTGTTGGGATTCTCTGCAGCCTGGCAACTGAGTTGACTTCAGTGGGGCAGGGCGTGCACAAGGAATGGGTGGAAAGTGTGGGGCTATGGTGGAGTGTGTGGGGCTCCCACCGTGGAGAGACTAGGTCAGCTTCAGGAGGTCAGGGTGCTCACATGGGACAGGACTGTGTTGACTGTGTGTGTGGACCTGTGGGTGGCAGGGCTTGTCAGCTGCAGAAGACTTGTGCTTCTCAAAGGCCCACATAAGGGGTTTGCCCCACCTTCCAAAGCATGAAACAGTTGGGTGCTCCTGTGCCTGAGGCCAGCCCCACCCAGCTGCAATCCTCAGAGAGCTGACAAGAGGCCTAAAGGCTGGAGGCTTAGGCCCTGAGCCTAACAACCTGTCACGTTGGGGGCATACTCACTTAAAAGAAATACTGCAACACAAATGTGGTATTAGAACTTGCAGCCAACTGTGGTGGGGCTCCCCACACCTGATAAAGAGAATGAAGGGTCCACAACAACTACAAACAGCTGAGCATTACAACAGCTGGCAAGGAGCATAGCTCGGTCTCCCTGGGCACCTAAAGGGAGAGCAAACAGGCCACAAGAGGACACACGTAGCCTACATAGGGGTCACCCCTGGAACATTGGGAACTGAGGGAAGCACACCGCAGGCCTCTTAAGCCATCACTTATATAAGGTCACCAATCCAAGAGCAGGAGACGTAGCTCACCTAACTAATATGTAGACACAAGCACAGGGAAAGAGACAAAATGAGGAGGCAAAGGAATAGATTCCAAATAAGGGAACAGGACAAAACCCCAGAAAAGGAACTAAGTGAAACAGAAATGAGCAACCTACCCGACAGAGAGTTCAAACTAAGAGTGTTAAGGATGCTCACTGATCTGGGGAGAAGAATAGATGAACTCAGTGAGAATGTCAACAAAGAAATGGAAGATATAAAAAAGAACCAATCAGAAATGAAGAATACAACACTGGAAATGAAAAATTCACTAGAGGGATTCAAAAGCAGAGTAGAGGATACAGAGGAATGGATCTATGAGCTGGACTAAAGACTAGAAGAAATTACCCAAGCTGTTCAGGTAAAAGAGAAAAGAATTAAAAAGAGTGAGGACAGTCTAAGGGACCTCTGGGACAACATGCACACTAACATCCGTGTTATAGGTGTCCCAGAAGGAGAAGAGTGAGACAAAGGAGCAGAGAATCTATTTCAAAAAATAATAGATGAAAACTTTCCTAACCCAAGGGACGAAACAGACATCAAGGTACAGGAAGCACAGAGAGCCCCAAACAAGATAAACCCAAAGAGGCCCACACCAAGACACATCATAATCAAAATGTCCAGAACTAAAGATAAAGAGAGAATCCTAAAAGCCACAAGAGAAAGTCAAGTTACGCACAAAGGAAACCCCATAAGGCTATCAGCTGACTTCTCAGCAGAAACCTTACAGGCTAGAAGAGAATGGCATGATATATTTAAAGTGCTAAAAGGAAAAAACTTACAGCCAAGAATACTCTACCCTGCAATGTTACCATTCAAAATGGAAGGAGAGATCAAAAATTTCCCAGACAAGCAAAAATTGAAGGAGATTGTCACCAAGAAACAAGTGCTACAACAAATGTTAAAGGGACTGATTTAAGGGGAAAAGAGAAGACCAGAAATAGGAAAAATTATCTATTTCCATGATAAGAGGCTAATGGATACAAATGCACAAAATAGAGGTTGGATATGATATGAAAAACATAAAAGGAGGGAGGAGGGGAGTTAAAGAGTACAGCTTTCAGACAGAGGTCATACTAAAGAGACCATCAATTTTGCATAGAAGAAGAAAGGAACAGAGAAGGACTACTCAAACACTGAGAAAAAAAGGTAAAAAATGGCAGTAAGTACATACTTATCAATAACTACTTTAAACGTCAATGGACTAAATGCTCCAATTAAAAGGCATAGGGTGGCTGACTGGATAAAAAAACAAGACCCATATATATGCTGCATACAAGAGACACACTTCAGACCTAAAGACACTCAAAAACTGAAAGTGAAGTGATGGAAAAAGATACTCCATGCAAATGGAAATGAAAAGAAAGCTGGGGTAGCAATAATCTTATCAGACAAAATAGACTTTAAAACAAAATGTATAAAAAGAGACAAAGAAGGGCATTACATAATGATCAAGGGAACAATCCAACAAGAAGATATAACACTTGTAAATATCTATGCACCCAATGTAGGTGCACCTAAATATATAAAGCAATTATTAACAGACATAAAAACAGAAATAGACAGTAAGGCAATAATAGTAGGGAACTCTAACACTCCACTTACACCAACGGATAGATCATCCAAACAGAAGATCAATAAGGAAACATTGGCCTTAAACGACACACTATAACAGATGGACCTAGTAGATATACACAGAGCATTCCATCCAAAAACCGAAGACTACACGTTTTTTTCAAATGCACATGGAACATTCTCCAGGATTGATCACATATTAGGCCACAAAACAAGTCTCTATAGATTTAAGAAGATTGAAATAATACCAATCATCTTTTCTGACCACAACGGTATGAAACTAGAAATGAACTATAGGAAGAAAATCAGAAAAGCCACAAGAACGTGGAGATTAAACAAAATGCTACTGAACAACGACTGGGTCAATGAAGAAATCAAAGAAAAAGTCAAATAATACCTGGAGACAAATAAAAATGAAAATATGACATGCCAGAATTTATGTGATACAGCCAAAGCGGTTCTGAGAGGGAAGTTTATAGCAATACAGGCCCATCTCAACAAACAAGAAAAATCTCAAATAAACAATCTAACAATGCACCTAAAGGAACTGGAAAAAGAAGAACAAACAAAGCCGAAAATCAGTACAAGAAGGGAAATAATAAAAATCAGAGGAGAAATAAATGAAATAGAGACCAAAAAAAAAAATAGAAAAAATTAATAAAATCAAGAGCTGGTTCTTTGAAAAGATAAGAAAAATTGACAAACCTTTAGCTAGACTCACCAAGAAAAAAAGAGAGAAGGCATAAATAAGTAAAATTAGAAATGAAAGAGGAGAAATTACAACAGACACCTCAGAAATACAAAAGATTATAAGAGAATAATATGAAAAGCTATATGCCAACCAATTCGACAATCTGGAAGAAATGGATAAATTCTTAGAATCATACAACCTTCCAAAACTGGATCAAGAAGAAGTAGAGAATTTGAATACACCAATCACCAGTAAGGAGATCGAAACAGTAATCAAAAACCTCCCCCAAAGCAAAAGTCCAGGACCAGACGGCTTCCCTGGTGAATTCTACCAAACATTTAAAGAAGTCTTAATACTTATCCTTCTCAAACTCTTCCAAAAAATTGAGGGGGGGGAAGCTCCCTAACTCATTCTATGAAGCTGACATTACCCTGATACCAAAATCAGACAAGGACAACACAATAAAAGAAAATTACAGGCCAATATCACTGATGAACATTGATGCAAAAATCCTCAACAAAATACTAGCAAATCACATACAACAATACGTTAAAAAGATTATACAACATGATCAAGTGGGATTTATTCCAGGTATACAGGGATGGTTCAATATTCGCAAATCAATCGTGATACACCACATTAATAAAATGAAGAATAAAAATCACATGATCATCTCAACAGATGGAGAGAAAGCATTTGACAAGATACAGCATCCATTTATGATAAAAACTCTGAATAAAATGGGTATAGACGGAAAGTACCTCAACATAATAAAGACCATATATGAGAAACCCACAGCTAATATCATCCTCAATGGTGAAAAACTGAAAGCTATCCCTCTAAGAACAGGAACCAGACAGGGATGCACACTGTCACCACTCCTATTTAACATAGTACTGGAAGTCCTAGCCAGAGCAATCAGGCAAAAGAAAGAAATAATAGAGATCCAAATTGGAAAGGAAGAAGTCAAACTGTTACTATTTGCAGATGACCTGATTTTATATAGAGAAAACCCTAACGAATCCATCAGAAAACTTTTAGTAGTAATAAACGAATATGGTAAAGTTGCAGGATAAAATATCAACATAAAAAATCAGTTGCATTTCTATACACTAACAACGAAGTAGCAGAAAGAGAAATTAAGAATACCATCCCATTTACAATTGCAACAAAAAGAATAAAATACCTAGGAATAAACTTAACCAAAGAGGTGAAAGAGCTGTACACGGAAAACTATAAAACATTGCTGAAAAAAATTGAAGACACAAAGAAATGGAAAGATATTCCATGCTCTTGGATTGGAGAATTAACATAGTTAAGATGTCCATCCTTCCTAAAGCCATCTATAGACTCAATGCAATTCTTATCAAAGTTCCAACAACAATTTTCACAGAAATAGAACAAAGAATCCTAAAATTTATATGGAACAACAAAAGACCACGAATAGCTAAAGGAATTCTGAGAAAAAAGCACAAAGCTGGAGGTATCACAATAACTGGTTTCAAAATATACTACGAAGCTATCGTAACCAAAACAGCATGGTACTGGCACAAAAACAGACACACAGATCAATGGAATAGAATTGAAAGCCCACAAATAAACCCACACATCTATGGACAGCTAATCTTTGACAAAGGAGCCAAGAACATACAATGGAGAAAAGAAAGTCTCTTCAACAAATGATATTGGGAAAACTGGACAGCCACATGCAAAAAAATGAAAGTAGACCATTACCTTATACCATACACAAAAATTAACTCCAAATAGATTAAAGACTTGAATGTAAGACCTGAAACTATGAAAATTCTAGAAGAAAACATAGGCAGTACGCTCTTCAACATCGGTCTTAGCAACATATTTTCAAACACCATGTCTGACCGGGTAAGTGAAACAATAGAAAAAATAAACAAATGGGACTACATCAAACTAAAAATCTTCTGCACAACTAAGGAAACCATCAACAAAACGAAAAGACAACATAACTATTGGGAGAAGATAGATATTTGCAAACCATACTTCTGATAAGGGCTTAATCTCCCAAATACATAAAGAACTCATGCGTCTCAACAACAAAAAAACTAACATCCCAATTAAAAAATGGGCAAGAGACTGGAACAGACATTTCTCCAAAGAAGATATACAGATGGCCAACAGACACATGAAAAGATGTTCAAAATCATTAACTATCAGGAAAATGCAAATTAAAACTACAATGAGATGTCTGCTCATGCTCGTCAGAATGGCTATAATTAACAAGACAGGAAACAACATGTGTTGGAGAGGATGTGGAGAGAAGGGAACTCTCATACATTGCTGGCGGCAGTGCAAACTGGTGCAGCCACTATGGAAAACAATATGGAGATTCCTCAAAAAATCAAGGATAGAACTACCATATGATCCAGCTATTCCGCTGCTGGGTATTTATCCAAAGAGCTTGAAAACACCAGTGCATAACGATACATGCACCCCTGTGTTCATTGCAGCATTATTCACAATAGCCAAGACTTGGAAGCAACCTAAGTGCCCATCAAGGGACGAATGGATAAAGAAGATGTGGTATATATACACAATGGAATACTACTCAGCCATAAGAAAAGATGAAATCCAGCCATTTGTGACAACATGGATGCACATTGAGGGCATTATGCAAAGTGAAATAAGTCAGAGGGAGAAGGTCAAATACCGTATGATTTCCTTCATTATGTAGTAGATAATAACAACAATAAACAAACAAATAGAGACAGAGATTGGATTGGTGGTTACCAGATGGGAAAGGGGTAGGGAGGTGGGCGAAAGGGATAATTCAGCACATGTGTGTGGCGATGGGTTGTAATTAGTATTTGGGTGGTGAACATGATGTAATCTATGCAGAAATAGAAGTATAATGATGTCCACCTGAAATTTATACAATGTTATAAACCAATGTTACTGCAATAAACAAAAAACTAAAAAAAATAAATAAAAAAAGTAAAAAAAATATCTCCATGCAAAGTGACGTTTTTATCTTTTCACTCACAAAATTAATTTTGTATAAAACATTTACAATTTTTAATATTGAAAACTTATATGTCACAATATACTTACAAAATATTTTAATTCCTTCCATTTGAAGCATATAATAAGTATTCAATAAATAAAGATATTGATTAATTTTGGTCCATTTTAGAATTTTTGAAGCAAGAAAAGAAATAGCTTTTGAAGAATAGATTATGTCAGATTTCATAAAGAAGTGTATTTTGGGGAAGAATATCAACATTTATAATCATCAATTTGACTTTATGAAAGTCAATGAAAACGTTATTCATTAACAACTTTTTTCCACAAAAAGGGAAATGTAATCTTCCTTTTCAGTTGAATTAAAAATTTATTGCAGAAGGGTTGAATCAATAAAGAAGAGTCAAAGGGCTCACAGTTCCACCATTGCTCCCTATAAAAAAAAATGAACATGAAGACTGATAATCACATTAGTAATAAGCATGTCTCTTATATGGTATACAGTATGAAAAACAACAAAAGTAAGCAAAGAAATTCATACTGTGTAAGTAAAATGTTTCATAAGATATAACAGGAAAATTTAGAGTATATTTATGATGAGTCATTTCCTCAAGTTTTTCTTCATGGAGAATGAACTAAAACCTGAAGCAGGATCCTCAACATTTTTCTACAGAGCTTTTCTTTCTTCCAGAATTTTTTTGACAATCATGAAACATGGAGATATAGGTGCTGTCAGTGTAGTTGTTGTTGGAAAGGAAACCGGTCTACTCACAGACTATGCTTCCTTATTCAATGCTAGAAATTATACAAACTGCTTATTTATAAGCTAACAACTTTAAATACTTGAGACCTACAGATTGATTCTAATTCACTTCTTGAGCAGATCAGACATAAAGAATCTCTAATTTCTTATACTTTTCCCTTCCTGATCTTTTGTTCACACCAGTTGTGACCCTGGATGATGGGGTAAAGAGAATGCCAGGATACAGCTTGGTCATTTTGGCTAATAGAATAAAACTTGAGGTGGTAACATAGGACCATATTCATGAAATATGAGAGCAGAGAATGGTCTGATAAATTAGGTCCAATGTACAGGACATTTGCAGATGAGGAAACTAAAGCTCAGAGAGGCTAAATATATTGACCAAAGACAGTAATAAAGCCAACTAGGTTATAGGACTGATTTTCAAGAAAATATGTCTTTCAATGTGAGTTTCTCCTTGGTCTTGAGAAGATATGTGGAGAAAAGGCTAACAATGATTAAATTTGAAATGATTTTCAAAGTTTGTATTTCATAGAATCAGAGAAGCCTAATGACCATACAGATCATCTAGGCTTTCATTCTCACTCGCTTATTACATGAATTAAAAATTAAGTCCAGAAACCTGAAGTGGTTATATTAATGTAAGATAATGCATTTCAGAGAAAGAATACTACCATGGACAAAAAGAGATATTTCAAAATAATAAAATGGTCAATGAATCAAAAAGTAATAACTTTTAAATCTGTATGCACCAAATTACATATCTTCAAAATATATTAATCAAAAACTAATAAGATCGATGATGTCAACAAGATGGTAAACTAAGAAGCTCTAAGCCCATGTTCCCCCCAGAAACATTAAATAAATGACAGAAAACTGAGTAAAATAACTTAATAGGAGCACTGGAAATTATTCAAAAACCTACAGCAACCAAATAAACACTCATCAAGAAAAAGCTACATTCAACATGGTAGGAAATTTCACAGTGCTTATACTCCGCCTTGCCCCACACCCTTCCTGATGTGGTGCAGGATGGTTTGGGAGAAGCAGCAACTCAATCCTTAGTTCCCTTCTGTGAACCAGAGAGAGTAACGTGGACAAAATTTGCAATGTTCTAACTTGTCTGCAGGCTTCCTGAGTAATTAATCATTGTGATGCCTAACTTGGAGCTCAAATGGTGAAAAGCAGCTGGGATCTCAAGCTAGGGAAAAACACAGGAGTCAGCAGTATGATTCATGAATGCCACAGGGAAACTCAGTCCCACAGACATAAGGTATGAGAGATTACTCACTGACATGTGCAATAGAACAGCTAAAATTCTGTGTAGAAGCAAAGGTAAAACACTTAGGGAAATTAAGACATTTAAAAACAGAAGTGTTTTGGGCTGGCACTGTGGTGAAGTGGTTAAGTCACCATCCTCTGCTTTGGCAGCCTGTGGTTCACAGGTTTGGATCCTGGGCATGGTCCTTTGCACTGCACATCTAAGCCATGATGTGGCAGCATCCCACATACAAAATGGAGGAAGATGGGCACAGATGTTAGCTCAAGGCTAATGAGGAAGATTGACAATGGATGTTAACTCAAGGCCAATCTTCCTCACCAAAAAAAAAAAAGTGAAAGAAAAAAAAAAAGAAGTGTTTAAGGCACATACACAGAATAGGCCAGAGAAGACCTTAAGCCTTCATGTTTGGCATATTAGTAAAAATCTTCCCCTGAATGGGACCAGTATGCAAAGACTAGAAGTAGTAGTTCTTTTCAAATGCCAAATATTCAATAAAAGATCACAGTGCATACAAAGAAATAGGAAAACATAATTTATTAAAGGAACATAATAAATCTCCATATTTCATCCATGAAGAAACACAGGCTCCAGATTTACCAGACAAAGACTTTAAATCAAGTGTCTTAAATATGCTCAAATAGCTAAAGGAAAACACAGGCCAAAAACTAAAAGAAATCAGGAAAACAACATATGAACAAAATGAGAATACTGACAAAGAGATAGAAATTACAAAAAGAACCAAATAGAAATTCTGGAGCTGAAAAATACAATAACTACATTTAAAAATTTCCTAGAGGCATTCAACAGTAGACTCAAATAGACAGAAGAAAGAATCCAGGTACTTGAAGACAAGTCATTCGAAATTATCAATTCAGAGGAACAAAGAGGAAAAAAAATCAAATGTATACAAGTTAACACATCTTAAGAACTTATGTAACACCATCAAAAAGACAAATATACATATTATGGGAGTCTTAGGAGGAGAAGAGAGAGACAAAAGGGCAGAGACCATTATTTGAAAAAATGATGGCTAAGAACTTTGAAATATCAAGGAAAGATATGGATATACAAATAGAAGAAGCCAAAAGAATTCCAAGAAGGATAAATACAAAGAGACTTGTACCGAGAAACATTATAATCAACCTGTCAAAAGTCAAAGATTAAAAGAGAATCTTGAAACAGCAAGAGAAAAGAGACTTATCACGTAAAATGGATCCTCAATAAAATTATCAGTAGATTTCTAAGCAGAAAGCTTTCAGGACAAAAAGCAGTGGGATGATACATTTAAAGTGCTAAAAGAAAAAAAACTGTCAACCAAAAAGTCTATATGTGTTGGAACTGACCTTCAAAAATGAACGAGAACATAACTTATTTGTAGATAAATAAAAGCTGAGGGAGTTTATTACCACTTGACCTGACCTATGAGAAATACTGAAAGGAGTCCTTCAAGTTGAAATTAAAGAATGTTAGATAATAACTATAAGCAAATAAATATAAACTTCTCTGATAAAGAGAAATATAAAAACCAGTATGATTGTAATTTTGGTTCATAACCCCACCATTTATTTTTCTACAGAAAAAAGTAAAATTATAAGAATAATTATGAGTTCTATTTTAATTTAACCTATTTAATTAAATAAAGATATAATTTGTGACATCAATAACACAAGTGAGGAGTGAGCTGTAAAAGTAGTTTTTTAATGTGATTGAATTTAAGTTGACATTACTTTAAATTACATTATTATAACTTTAGAATGTTATATGTAATGCTCATTGTAACAACAAAGTATCTATAGAATTATATACAAAAGGAAATAAGAAAACGAGTCAAAACATCCCTGTACAAAAGAATCAACTAATTTCAATAGAATGCAGTATGGGAGGAAATGAGAGATAAATAAGGTGTAAGATATAGGGAAAACAAATAACAAAAAGGAAATTGTAAATTCTTAACTATTGATAATTATTTAAATGTAAATAGATTAAACTCCCCAATAAAAATACATAGATTAAAACAGGATTTCAATATATGCTGTCTACAAGAGAATCACTTTAGATATAAGAACATGTATAGTTTGAAAGTAAAAGAATGGAAAAAGATATTCTACGCAAATAGTAACCAAAACAGAGCAAAGTTGACTATGCTAATATCAGAGAAAATAAACTTTAAATCAAAAACTCTTACAAGAGACAAAGAAAAACATGATATAATGATAAAATAATCAAATCTCCAAGGAGATATAGTAATTATAAACAAACATGCAACAAGCATCACTGCTCTTAAATATATGAAGCAAACATTAACAAAACTGAAGTGATGACAACTCTAAAATAACTAAAATTGTAGGAGACTTCAATATCCCACTTTCAATTGGTAAAAGAACAACCAGACATAAGACCAATATGGAAATAGAGGATTTGAGCAACAGTACAGACCAATTGGACATCATAGACATATATACAACACTGTACCCAACAATAGCAGAATATACATTCTTCTCAAGTGCATATGGAACATTCTCCAGGATAGACCACATATTAGTGCACAGAACATATCTTATTAAATTTAAAAATATTGAAATGACACAAAATATGTTTTCTAGTCACAATGGAATGAAGGTAGAAATCAACCGCAGAAGGAAAACTGGAACTTCCACAAATACGTGGAAATTACACAACATACTTTTAAACAACCAGTGGGTCAAAGAAGAAATCACAAGAGAAAATGAAAATTTCCTGAGACAAAAGAAATGAAAACACACCATACTAAAACATATGGGGAACAGCAAAAGCAGTGCTAAGAGGGAAATTCACTACATTATAGAAGAGGGTTCTCAAATCAGAAATCTAAGTTCACTCCTTAAGAAACTAGAAAAAGAACAAACTAAACTCATAGCTAGAAGAATAAAAAAATAAAGGATAAAACATATATAAACAAAATAGGGAATAGAAAAACTATATAAAAGGCAAAAAGAGTTGTTTTTTTGAAAATATCAAAAAGACTAATAAATCTTGAGTTAGATTGACTAATGAAAAAGAATTGACTCAACTAAACTCAGAAATGAAAGAAGAAACTTATTATTGATTTACAGAAAATAAGAAATATTATAAGAAAGTACTATCAGCAATTGTATACCAACAAATTAGTTAACCTAGATGAAATGGACAAATTCTTAGAAATAGACAACTACCAAGAATGAATCATGAAGAAATAGTAAATCTAAACAGATCTATAGTGTACATATAACACAGCTTCTTTATCCATTTGTCCCTTGATAGGCACTTAGGTTGCTTACTCAGCCATAAGAAACGAGGAAATCCAGGCATTTGTGACAACGTGGATGGACATTGAGGGTATAATGCAAAGTGAAATAAGTCAGAAGGAGAAGGTCAAATACCGTATGATTTCCTTAACTAAGTAGTAGATAATAACAACAATAAACAAACACATAGAGACAAAGATTGGATTGGTGGTTACCAGAGGGGAAGGGGGGAGGGTGAAAGTGATAATTCAGTACATGTGTGTGGTGATGGGTTGTAATTAGTATTTTCGTGGTGAATATGATGTAATCTATGCAGAAATAGAAGTATAATTGTACTTGTACACCTGAAATTTTTACAATGTTATAAACCAATGTTACTGCAATAAACAAAAAATTAAAAAATAAAAAAATAAAAAAACATCCTGATGGATAATGCCAAAAAAATAAATAAATAAATAAACAGATCTATAGTCAGTAACGAAATTGAATTGGTACTAAAAAAATCTCCCAACAAATAAAAGCCCAGGACCAGATGGCTTCACTGGTAGAATTTACCAAATATTTAAAGAATTAATACCAATCCTCCTCAAACTCTTTCAAAAAATTGAAAGGGAGGGAACACTTTCTATGGCATTTTATAAGGCCAGCATTATTACCCTGATGTCAAAGCCAGACAAAGACAATACTAGAAAATGAAACTACAGACAAACATCTCTTATGAAGATTGATGCAAAAATCTTCAAGAAAATGTTAGCAAACCAAAAACAACAGCATATTAAAAAGATTATACACTGTGACCAAGTGTGATTTACTAATGAAATGCAAGGATGGTTCAACATACAAATATCATTCAATTTAATACACCACATTAAAAGAATGAATGAAAAAATCCACATGATCACCTCAATTGATGCAGAAAAGGAATTTGAAAAAATTCAACACCCTTTGATGAAAAAAATACTCAGCTATCTAGAAATAGAAGGAAACTACTTCAACCTAGTAATTGTCATTGTTTTAGTTTGCAAGGTTTGACATAATAAAGTATCATAGACTGGGTGGCTTAACAGTA
Organism: Diceros bicornis minor; assembly: GCF_020826845.1. NCBI lineage: Eukaryota > Metazoa > Chordata > Mammalia > Perissodactyla > Rhinocerotidae > Diceros > Diceros bicornis. The sequence goes on along the minus strand of NC_080781.1, from coordinate 74,842,492 downwards.
GAAATTTATTTTCTCACAGTTGTGGAGGCTAGAAGTCAGAGATCAAAGTGTCAGCAGGGCTGATTTATTCTGAAGATTTTTTTCTTGGCTTGGAGATAGCCATCTTCTCACTGTGTCTTCACGGGTCTTACCTCTGTACATGACCGTGCCCAGATTTCCTCTTCTTATACGGATACCAGTCATATTGGATTAGGGTTCACACTAATGACCTCCTTTGACCTTAATCATTTGTTTAAAAGACCTTATCTCCAAATATTGTCACATTATGAGATACTGGATGTCAGGACTTCAACATATGAATTTTGGGGGAAATAATTCAGTCTATAACACTCTTCCTCTAAGCTTCTGCAAATTTATACTCTTCTAGCATGTAAAATACATTTACCCATTATGAAAGCCCCAAAAGTCTTAACCCATTCCAGCATGAACTCTAAGACAATATCTAATCAAAATATCATCTAATCAGGTATGGGGGAGACTTGAGGTATGACACTTCCTTCAGGCAAAATTCCTCTTCACTTGTGAACCTGTGGAACCAGACAAGTTATCTGCTTCCAAAATACAATGGTGGGACATGGATAAGGTATACATTACTAGTCTAAAAAGGAGAAATTAGAAAGAAAAAAGAGGTCTTGTGTCCCAAGCAAGTCCAAAACCTAGTAAGAATTTTTCTATTCAATTTTAAGACTTGAGACTAACCCTCTTTGGCTGCATACTCTGTCTTTTGGGCCCACAGGGCAGTGCCTCCATGCCCTTGACCTTAGGCAGTGGCACTGCCTCCTCAGACTTGGGCAGAAGTAGCCTAGAGCACTGAAATCAAGGTGATGAACCCACCCTCTGAAACCAAGAATATGGCTCTACCCTCTGAAACAGAAGGTGGCCCGCTTTCTGAAATGGAGGAAGTGGTCTTACCTTCTGAAATCAAGGAGACAGCCATGCCCTCCAGGTCTGTACCTTCTGGACCTGTGGCGGCAATGGCAGTCCTTCAGACCTATGAACTGCCTTTGGGGTCATTCTTTCCTTTTCTTGAAAGATAATAGATGTTTGCAGCCAGATAGCTCTTTTAGCCCTTCCTGTAGAATCCCAGAAGGCTGACAGCTTTCTTTTATTTTCTTCCTTTCAGTCCAATCTAGCCAAGTTTCTGCTGGAAGAGAATGCATGCATGTTGTCTTCCCATACAATTCACAGAGGTTCAAGCTATCATTCAAGAGTTTCATCCACAGGTTTTTCCTGGATACCTGCATTTCTACTCCTGGATTCTACTGAAATAGTTGATTAGATCTGTGAGTAACACTCACAATCTCATTAACAAATTGTTGTCCATCCACATTCCTCATGTGTTTTCCAGAACATACTCTCATATTTTTGTTTTGCAATATGGATGGGCTGAAAATTTTCCAAATCTTCAAGTTCTGGTTTTCTTTTAATTAGCAATATCCTCTTCCCTTTATCTCTTTCCTTTTGCATTTTATTCTAAAAAACAAGGAGAAACCAAGCGACATTTTTAATATGTCAGAGATTTCTAAGAAGTGGGAAGAAATTCAAACGTGGGAATCAACAAAATTAATTAAGACAAAATACTTCAAGGAAACCACTAAATATCTATGTTAACAAAATTATCCTAATACGGACCCTAATTCATGAATTGACCAATTGATTTTTCTCAGCTGTGAACATTAGCCAGCGTTTGGTCATTATCCTTGATACTAGGGTTCAGCAAACTACGGCCCACAGGTCAAACTTGGCATATTATCTGTTTTTTTGTAAATAAAGCTTTACTGACACACAGACATATTCATTTGTTTATATATCTTCTATGGCTTCTTTCATGCTACAACAGCAGAGTTGTATAGTTGCAAGATCAAATAGTTCACAAGGTTGAAAATATTTCCTATGTGGCCCTTTACCAAAAAATTTTTCTGAGCCCTACTCTATAGAAACATGTCATAATATAATTTCCCCACCAAAAATACTTAGGCTAAACATGATAGCTTAAGTATAAATATATTAAAATATGTGCTTGAAGATTTATGTTTTATATGGAGTACATGAAATAGCAATAAAATGTTTATTACTTGTTACATACCATTTGGGAAAAATTACTAATTAAAATTACTTTATACAACTAAATATCTATTTTTATATAAATTTAAAAAACTTTCATGTAAATAAGTATAGATTGACAGTATTATAATGTATAAATATATCATGATTTAAAAAATCAACCCTATATTGATGAATATTGATTTTTTTTCCCTTTCATATGCATTGCTGAGATAGACTTCTTTTAACATATCTCTTGGGGCACATTTACCATTATTTCTTAGCTTAATTATATAGAAGTGAAATTTTTGAGCCAAAGAGCATACACACTAAAACTTTTGAGACTTTTCAAAATATCATATGAAAACTTGTACCAATTTATACTCCCGGAAGCATCATGTTCAAGTGGGAGGCAGAATAGAAGAATGTGAGTGTGAGCTTTGGATTTAGATTGCCTGGTTACAAAACTCATGTACAGCACTCATGAGCTATGTGACTTTGAACAAGTTACATTACCTTCCAATGTCTCAGTTTGCTCATCTAGAATGTGGATATAATAACTTACGGGTTAAGAAAAAAAAAAAAGAAATCCTCTCAGCTAAATATCAAAGTTATCTCTTACTATTTTTCTACTTTCCACAAAATACTAAAACCGAATTCAGCTAAGTTCACTGCCACTTCTTAACAAAGATTTCCTTCCCTCAAGTTTCTTATAATACACTCCCCATTTCTTTCTGAGATATCACCAGAAACACCTTAATGTTCATATTTCTACCAACAGTCTCTTTAAGGCAATCTATGGGTGTTTTTTTATTTTTTCTTTAATATGCACCCAATATCTCTTACAGCCTCAACTCATTACTTAGTTCTACAGTCAATTCCTCATTTTTAGGTGTTTTTTACAGCAGCATTCCACTTCAAAGCACCAAATCTGTATTAGTTTGCCAGGGCTGCTGTAACAAAGTACCACAGACTGAGTGGCTTAAACAACAGAAACTTGCTATTAGATTTCTGGTAAGTGATAACTTTGATGTTTAGCTAAGGGGATTTCTAAGGAAAGTATTGAAAATGTGGCCTAGTTTCTTTTTGTTTACATCAAGATCAAGGCATCACAGGTTTTGTTTCTTCTGAGGCCTCTCTCCTTGGCTAGTAGATGGTGATCTTCTTTGTGTGTCTTCACACAGTGTTCCCTCTGTAGGTATCTGTGTCCAAATTTCCTCTTTTATAAGAAGACCAGTCATATCATATTAGGGATCACCTTCATGACATCATTTTAACGTAATTACCGCTTTAAAGATACTATCTCCAAATACACACACAGTCTGAGTTACTCAAGGTTGTGGCTTAAACATATGAATTTTTTGCCCATAATAACCGTATATGAAAAACTCACAGCATACTCAATAGTGAAAGACTGAAGGTTTTTTTTCTAAGATTAGGAACAAAACAAGAACGCACATTTTACCACCTCTATTCAACATATTTTTGAAAGTCTTAGAGAAATTAGACAGAAAAAAAACAAAAGCCATCAAACTTAGAATGGAAGGAGTAAAATTATCTCTGTTTGCAGATTATATAAACTTATATGTAGAAAACTCTAAAGATACCACAAAAATTTTTGTTAGAACTAATTTAAAAACACAGCAAAGTTGCAGGTTATAAAATCAACACTCAAAGATTAGTTGAGTTTGTATATACTAACAATAAACAACCCAAAAATAAAATTAAGAAAACACTTCCATTTATAGTAGCACCAAAAAAAAAAACAACTTAGGAATAAACTTAAGAAAGGTGAAAGACTAGTACACTAAAAAATACAAAATGTTGCTAAAATAAATTAAAGAAGACACAAATAAATGGAAAGATAACTCATGTTTATGGATTGGAAAACTTAAAACTGTTAAGATGTCAATACCATTATCAAAACAATCTAGATATTCAATACAATCCCTATACATACATAGAGACAGACATATAGACCAGTAGACTAGAATAAAGAGCCTAAAGTAAGCCCTCACATAAATGATCAAATGATTTTTGACAAGGGTGCCAAGACCATTCAATGGGTAAGGGACTGTTTTCAACAAGGTGTGAGAAGAAAACTAAAGATCTACATGAAAAAGAATGAAGTCAGACTTTTATTTTACATCATTTATAAAAAAATAGCTTAAAATGGATCAAAACAAATGTAAGAACTAAAACTATAAAATTCTGAGAAGAAAACATAAGGGAAAACTTTCATGACATTACATTTGGTAATGATTTCTTGGATATGACACCAAAAGCACAGATGAATATAGATAGATACATAGATAGATAGTTAGATAAACTATTGTGCATCAAAGGATATTATCAACAGAGTAAAGATGCAACCATGAAATAGGAAAAAATATTGCAAATAATGTACCTGATAAGAAGTTGATATCTAGAATATGTAGAAAACTCTTATACTCAACAACAACAACAAAAAAAAACAACCCCGTTATAAAATGGGCAAAGGACTCAAATAGACATTTCTCCAAAGATCTCTATATCGCCAACAAGCACATGAAAATATCGTCAACATTAGAAACTAATCTCAACTAATCATTAGAGAAATGCAAAGCAAAACCACAATAAGATACCACTTTACATCCTTTAGAATGGCTATTATCAAAAAAAAAATCCAGAAAATAACAAATGTAGGCAAGATTGTGAAAAAACTGGAACCCTTATGCACTATTGGTGGGAATGTAAAATGGTATAGTCTCCATGGAAAACAGAATGGTGGCTCCTCAAAAAATTAAAAATAGAATTACCATAGGATCCAGAAATTCCACTTCTGGGGATATACCCAAAAGAATTGAAAGTAGGGACTAAAACAGGTATTTATACATCCATTTTCATAGCAGCATTATTCATAATAGTCAAAAGGTGGAAACTAGTGTCCATCAATGAATGGATAAGAGAAATGTGATATACACATACAATGGACGTATTCAGCCTTATAAAGAAAGAAATTCTGACATGCTACAAAATTAATGAATCTTAATGAATAATGACATTATTTTCAGTGAAATAAGCGAGTCACAAAAGGAGAAACATTGCATGATTCCACTTATCTGAGGCACATATAGTAGTACAATTAGTAGAAACAAAAAGTTAGAATGGTGGCTGCCAGTGGCTGTGAGAAGAGGAAAATGGGTAGTTTCTGATTAATGTTTATGGAGTTTCACTTTGAAAAAATGGGAAAATTCTGGGAATAGATGGTGGTAATGGCTGCACAATAATGTGCATGTACTAATGTCACTGAACTGTCCACTTAAAAATGTTTAATATGGTAATTTTAATGTTATGTATATTTTCCACAATAAAAAAATCTCAAAGAAATACTGATAGATTTGAAAAGACAGATAGATACACACACAGCATAATTGCTTTTAAAACCATACTTCTGGAAGAGAAAAACAATGAGGATAAAACAGCCCTAATGTAGAAACTCAGAGAAACTGTTTATTAAAAAAGGAAGAATAAATAAAATTCAGGCTCATAACATAATATTTAATATGTCCAGGATACAATAGAAAATGACTGATCATACTAAGAATCAGGAAAATTATAACATGAACAGGAATAGAAAATGACACATGGGCAATTAGATGCCAGCAGATGTTGAAGTTATCTGACACAAATTTTAAAGCAGTCATCATATAATTGCCTCAAAAAGCAATTGCAAACTTCCTCAAAACAAATAAAAATACTAGAAATTTTTAGCAAAGAAGTAGAAGTTATAAGAAGAAACAATATTGAAATTATAGAAATAGGAACATGCATAACAAATGTAAACAAAACAAAACAAAACAGCTTACTGGATGAGCTGAGTGCAGATGACTGATGATAGAATCCATGAAATTGAGAACACTTCAATAGTATTTGATGAATCAGAAAGAGAAACTAGACTGGAAAAAAATAAAAAGGATCTCAGGGGCTTGTATAATAATAAAAGAGAGCTAATATTTGAGTGTCAGAAAAAGAGGAAAGAGTGGAGCTGAAAAGTATTCAAAGAAATAACAGCTGAAACTTAAATATTTTAGCAAAAGACATAAACGTACAACTTCAAGAACTTGTGTGAAACTCAAATAAATTAAACTGAAACAAGTCCAAACTAGGACAGATCGTGGTTAAACTTCTGAAATCTAATTGGAAAGAAAAGATCTTAAAAACAACCAAAGTAAAAGAAGCATTATTTATAAGGAAACACTGATTTGAATGACAGAAAATTTCTCATCTGAAACCAATAAGGCGAGAAAGAAGTGATCCAACATTTTTTAGGTATTAACAAGAAATGACAGTTAACCGAATATTCTATATCCCATGGAAATATATATCATGAATGAAAGGAAAATCAAGACGTTCTTAAATAAAGGAAAATTGAGATAATTTGTTGTCAGCACATCTATCCTTTAAGAATGGATAAAGGAGCTCTCTAAACAGAAAGGATGTGATAATACAGTAATGCTTAGATCTTCAAAATGTATAGCATCAGATGAGTAAAAGTAGGGGTAAATATAACAGATGACCCTGCTTCCTATGAATTTCTTAAATCATCTTAGATGGTTGAAGCATAATTTATAACACCATCTCATGTGGTGTTCAATGTATATACAGGCAAATTTTAAGATAATCATATTTTAAAAGTGGGAGGGTAAAGGAATTTAAATAAGAGTTTGTTTTTTTCACTTCACTCAAGTCGTTAAATGTCAATACAAATAGACTGTGATAAGATTTTCATGTATATTGTAATAGATAGACCAACAACAAAGAGATAAATTCAAAGAGAAATACTCACAAATACTGTAAATATATCAAGACGGACTCTTTCATAATGTTCAAATGCCTAACAGAAAATTGAAAAGGGAAATAGAGAAAGAAGTCAAGATGGCGGCATAAGCAGACTCTGAACTCACCTCCTCCCATGGACACAGCCAATTTATAACTACTTGTGGAAAAATTACCACTGAGAGAGAACTGAAAACTAGATAAGAGGAACTCGTGCAAAAAACAACAATCCTAATTGAGGTGGAAGATGCAGAAATTCCCTTCTGGAGAGAAAAAAATGCCACCTTCACAAGCCGCAGCACTTCAAGGCCGCCCAGGAGCAACCCAAAGGTATGCAGCCCTCCCTAGAGGAGTGGGGCCCTGAGCAGGGGAGCTCCCCTGCTGTCAGCATTTTTTGGACCCAGCACAATCTAGATGAGTGGTATAATATCTGACTTTGTTTGCTACTGAAACATTGGCGAGTACACCCAGAAAAGCTACTTCACAAAGAAATTAAAACCAGCTCTTAAAGGGCCCACACACAAATTCACCCGTTTCAGAAAGCAACCTAAAATCACCAGAAAGAAAGGGGCACAGTGCTTTGGTCAAAAGAGACTCAACTGACAGGTTCTGAGTGTATCTTGGTCAGAGGTGAGACCTCTCTAGGGACCGGGACATTGGCAGCGGCCATTGTTGTGGCTTGGTGTGGGCATGCTGCCACAGACACTGGCAGATGCCATTGGAGTTCTCCCTGGGGCCTGCTAGCCCAGTATCTGCTCCACCCACTAGAGCACAGATTTAATCCAGCTCAGCCAGGGCAGGCAGCCCACCCTAGGGACTGTCCCCATCCAACAACAAGTCCTCAGGCAACTTGTGTGCCTGCTAAGTGAGCTGCCTAGATTCTATGCAGACTGACGAGTGGGTCCAAGGTACAGGTAGAGAGTGTGGGTCGGTGGTGGAGTGTGTGGGGCTCCCACCTTGGAGCGATTGGGTCCACTTCAGGAGGATTGGGCATGCACACTGGGCAAGACTGTGTTGACTGTGTGTGTGGACCTGTGGGTGGTGGGGCTTGTCAGCTGCAGAAGACTTGTGCTTCTGAAAGACCCACATAGGGTGTTTGCCCCACCTTCCAAAGCCTGAAACAATTGGGTGCTCCCGTGACTGAGGTCAGCCCCACCCAGCTGCAATCCTCAGAGAGCTGACAAGAGACCTAAAGGCTTGAGGATTATAGCAATTGTAAACCCCTGAGCCTAGCAATCTGCCACGCTGGGGGCCTACTCACTTAAAAGAAATACTGCAACACAAACGTGCTATTAGAACTTGCAGCCAACTGTGCTAGGGCTCCCCACACTTGATGAAGAGACTGAAGGGCCCACTACAACTACAAGCAGCAGAGTATTACAACAGTTGGCCAGGGGATTAGTTCAGCCTCCCTGGGCACCTACAGGGAGAACAACAATGTCACAACAGAAGGACACACTTAGCCCACATGGGGGTCACTCTGAGAACATTCAGAACTGAGGAAAGCACACAGCTGGGCCTCATAAGGCATCACTTATATAAGATCACCTCTCCAAGAGCAGGAGATGTAGCTGACTTACCTAATACATGACACAAGCATAAGGAAAGAGACAAAATGAGGAGGCAAAGGAATACATTCCAAGTAAGGGAACAGGACAAAACCCCAGAAAAGGAACTAAGTGAAACAGAAATGAGCAACCTACCTGACAGAGAGTTCAAACTAAGAGTGTTAAGGATGCTCACTGATCTTGGGAGAATAATGGATGAACTCAGTGAGAACGTCAACAATGAAATGGAAGGTATAAAAAAGAACCAATCAGAAATGAAGAATACAATACTGGAAATTAACAATTCACTAGAGGGACTCAAAAGCAGTGTAGAGGATACAGAAGAATGGATCTGCGATCTGAACGAAAGACTGGAAGAAATCACCCAAGCTGTACAGATAAAAGAAAAAAGAATTAAAAAGAGTGATGCCAGTCTAAGGGACCTCTGGGACAACATCAAGTGCACTAACATACGTGTTATAGGTGTCCAGAAGGAGGATAGTGAGACAAAGGGGCAGAGAATCTATTTGAAGAAATAATAGATGAAAATTTCCCTAACCTAAGGAAGGAAACAGACATTCAGGTACAGGAAGCACAGAGAGCCCCAAACAAGATAAACCCAAAGAGGCCCACACCAAGACACATCATAATCAAAATATCCAGAATAAAAGATAAAGAGAGAATCATAAAAGCCGCAAGAGAAAGACAAGGTACTTACAAAAGAAACCCCATAAGGCTATCAACTGACTTCTCAGCAGAAACCTTACAGGCTAGAAGAGAGTGGCACGATATATTTCAAGTGTTAAAAGGAAAAAAACTTACAGCCAAGAATGCTCTATCCGGCAAGGTTATAATTCAAAATGCAAGGAGAGAGAAAAAGTTTCCCAGACAAGCAAAGAAAGGAGTTTGTCACCAAGAAAGCAGTACTACAAGAAATGCTATAGGGACTTATTTAAGGGGAAAATAGCAAAAAGTATCTATTTCCATGATAAGAACGTAATGGATACAAATGCACAAAAAAGAGGTTAGATATGATATCGAAAACATAAAATGTGGGAAGAGGGGAGTTAAAGAGTAGAGCTTTCAGACAGAGGTTAAACTAAAGAGACGATCAACTTTATATAGATTCCTATGTACATAGGTTACTGTATATGACCCCCAAGGTAATCACAAACCAGAAACCTATAATAAATACACAAAAAACTAAGAGAAAGTAACATAAAGATAATACTAAAGAAAGCCATCAAACCACAATGGAAGAGAACAAGAGATGAAGAAAGGAACAGAGAAGAACTACTAAAACCCCAAGAAAAAAAACTTAAAAAATGGCAGTAAGTACATACTTATCAATAGCTACTTTAAACATCAATGGACTAAATGCTCCAATTAAAAGGCATAGGGTAGCTGATGATTGGACAAAATAACAAGATCCATATATATGCTGCATACAAGAGACACACTTCAGACCTAAAGAGACTCACAAAGTGAAAGTGAAGGGTTGGAAAAAGATACTCCATGCACATGGCAACAAAAAGAAAGCTGGGGTAGCAATACTGATATCAGACAAAATAGACTTTAAAACAAAAACTGTAACAATAGACAAAGAAGGGCATTACATAATGATAAAGGGAACAATCCAACAAGAAAGTATAACATTTGTAAATGTCTACGAACCCAATGTAGTAGCACCTAAATATATAAAGCAATTATTAACAGACATAAAAAGAGAAAGAGACGGTAACACAATAATAGTAGGGGACTCTACAACTCCACTTACACCAACGAATACATCATCCAAACAGAAGATGAATAAGGAAAAATTGGCCTTAAATGACACACTAGAACAGATGGACCTAGTAGATATATACAGAACATTCCATCCAAAAACAGAAGAATAAACATTCTTGTCAAGTGCACATGGAACATTCTCCAGGATTGATTACATATTAGGCCACAAAACAAGTCTTCATGAATTTAAGAAGATTGGAATAACACCAAGCATCTTTTCTAAGCACAATGGTGTGAAACTAGAAATCAACTATAGGAAGAAAATCAGAAAGCCACAAATATGTGGAGGTTAAACAAAAGGATACTGAACAACGATTAGGTCAATGAAACAATCAAAGGAGAAATCAAAAAATGCCTGGAGACAAATGAAAATGAAAATACGACATGCCAGAATTTATGGGATACAGCAAAAGCCGTTCTAAGAGGGAAGTTTATAGAAATACAGGCCTATCTCAACAAACAAGAAGAATCTCAAGTAAAGAATCTAACAATGCACCTAAAGGAACTGGAAAAAGAGCAAACAAAGCCCAAAATCAGTAGAAGAAGGGAAATAATAAAAATCAGAGCAGAAATCAGTGAAATGGAGACTAAAAAAATAATAGAAAAAAATAATAAAACCAAGAGCTGGTTCTCTGAAAAGATAAACAAAATTGACAAACTTTTAGCTAGAGTCACCTAGAAAAAAAGAGAGAAGGCTCAAATAAGTTAAATCAGAAATGAAAGAGGAGAAATTAAAACAGACACCTCAGAAAAACAAAAGATTATAAGAGAATACTGTAAAAAGCTATATGCCAACAAATCGGACAATCTGGAAGAAATCGATAAATTCTTAGAATCATAAAACCTTCCAAAACTGGATCAAAAAGAAATAGGGAATTGGAATAAATAATCAACTGTAAGGAGATCAAAACAGTAATCAAAAACCTCACCAAAAACAAAAGTCCAGGACCAAATGGCTTCCCTGGTGAATTCTACCAAACATTCAAAGAAGACTTAATACATATCCTTCTCAAACTCTTCCAAAAAATTGAGGAGGGGAGGAAGCTCCCTAACTCATTCTATGAAGCTGACATTACCCTGATACCAAAACCAGACAAGGACAACACAAATAAAGAAAATTACAGGCCAATATCACTGATGAACATCAATGCAAAAATCCTCAACAAAATACTAGCAAATAGCATACAACAATACATTAGAAAGATTATACACCATGATCAGGTGGGATATTTTCCAGGGATACAGACATGGTTCAACATTCGCAAATCAATCAATGTGATACACCACATTAATGAAATGAAGAATAAAAATCACATGATCATTTCAGTAGATGCAGAGAAAGCATTTGACAAGATACAGCATCAATTTATGATAAAAACTCTGAATGAAATGGGTATAGAAGGAAAGTCCCTCAACATAATAAAGGCCATATATGACTAACCCACAGCTAATGTCATCCTCAATGGTGAAAAACTGAAAGCTTCCCTCTAAGAATAGTAACCAGACAAGGATGCCCACTCTCACCTCACCTCTTTAAAATAGTACTGGAAGTCCTAGCCAGAGCAATTAGGCAAGAAAAAGAAATAAAAGATTTCCAAATTGTCAAGGAAGAAGTGAAACTGTCACTATTTGCAGATGACATGATTTTACATATAGAAAACCCTAAAGAATCCACCAAAAAATTTTAGAAGTAATAAGTGAATACAGTAAAGTTCCAGGATACAAAATCAACATACAAAAATAAGTTGCATTTCTATACACTAACAACTAAGCAGCAGAAAGAGAAATTAAGAATACAATCCCATTTACAATTGCAACAAAAGAATAAAATACCTAGGAATAAACTTAACCAAAGAGGTGAAATTTATGTACATTGAAAACTATAAAACATTGTTGAAAGAAATTGAAGAAGACACAAAGAAATGGAAAGATATTCCATGCACTTGGATTGGAAGAATTAACATAATTAAGATGCCCATACTTCCTAAAGCAAACTATAGATTCAATGCATTCCTTATCAAAGTTCCAGCAATATTTTTCACAGAAGTAGAACAAAGAATCCTAAAATTTATATGGAACAACAAAAGATCCCAAATAGCTAAAGGAATCCTGAGAAAAAGAATCAAGCTGGAGGTGTCACTCTCCCTGATTTAAAAATATACTACAGGCCTATAGTAACCAAAACAGCATGGTAATGGCACAAAAACAGACACACAGATCAGTGAAATAGAATCGCAAGCCCAGAAATAAACTCACACACCTATGGACAGCTAATCTTCGACAATGGAGCCAAGAGCATACAATGGAGAAAGGAAAGTCTCTTCAACAAATGATATTGGGAAAACTGGACAGCCACATGCAAAAAAATGAAAGTAGACCATAACCTTACACCATACACAAAATTTAATTCAAAATGGATTAAGGACTTGAACATAAAATCTGAAACTTTGAAACTTCTAGAAGAAAACATAGGCAATATGTTCTTCAACATCAGTATTAGCAACATATTTTTAAGTACCATGTCTGATTGGGCAAGAGAAACAATAGAAAAAAATAAACAATTGGGACTACATCAAACTAAGAAGCTTCTGCACAGCAAAGGAAACCATCAACAAAACAAAAAGACAAGCTAACAATTGGGAGAAGATATTTGCAAACCATACATCTGATAAGGGCTTAATCTCCAAAATATAGAAAGAACTCATGCATCTCAACAACATGAAACTAACAACCCAATTAAGAAATGGGCAAAAGACCTGAACAGACGTTTCTCCAAAGAAGATATACAGATGGCCAACAGACATATGAATAGATGTTCAGCACCATTAATTATCAAGGAAATGCAAATCAAAACTACAATAAGTTATCATCTCAGGCCTGTCAGAATGGCTATAATTAACAAGACAGGAAACAACAAGTGTTGGAGAGGATGTGGAGAGAAGGGAACTCTCATACAATGGTGCTGGGAGTGCAAACTGGTGCAACTACTATGGAAAACAGTATGGAGATTCCTCAAAAAATTAAGGATAGAACTACCATATGATCCAGCTATTCCACTGCTGCGTATCTATCCAAAGAACACGAAAACACCAATGTGTAAAGATACATGCATCCCTGTGTTCATTGAAGCATTATTCACAACAGCCAAGACTTGGAAGCAACCTATGTGCCCATCAAGGGACAAATGGATAAAGAATATGTGGTGTTTATACACAATGGAATACTACTCAGCCATAAGAAACGATGAAATCCAGCCATTTGGGACAACATGGATGGACATTGAGGGTATTATGCAAAGTGAAATAAGTCAGAGGGAGAAGGTCAAATACCATATGATCTCACTCATTATGTAGTAGGTAATAACAACAACAAACAAACACATAGGGACAGAGATTGGATTGGTGGTTACCAGAGGGGAAGGGGGGAGGGAGGAGGGTGAAAGGGATAATTAAGCACATGTGTGTGGTGATGGATTGTAATTAGTATTTGGGTGGTGAACATGAGAACATGATGTAATCCATGCAGAAATAGAAGTATAATGATGTACACCTGAAATTTATGCAATGTTATAAACCAATGTTATCACAATAACAAAACAAAACAAACGTTTAAAATAAAATAAATTAAAAAATGAAATAGAAATAAGAAACAAGAAACAAATAATAAAATGAATACTTCAGCACTAACGTAGCAATAATTATCTTAAATAGTTATGATTAAATAATAAAATATTTAATCATAAATCTTAATTACCTTATTAATCACTTTAATCCCACTGACTGTATTAGAAATTTTAATTATATTATTATTATCTTAATAATGTAAATGGTATAAATACACAAATTAAAAGATGGAGATTGGCAGAGTGGTTGAAAAAAGGATCCAACAATGTGCTGTCTACAAGAACCTTACTTCACATACAATGTTATAGGTAAGTAGGTTCAAAGAAAAGGATAAAAAAATATATACTGTAAAAGCATTAATCAAAAAAACAGGAGTGTTTATATTAATATCTCATAAAGTAGGGTTCAGAACAAATAAAAACAATAGAGACAAAATGGATTATTACACAATGATTACACAATCAATCCACCAGGAAATTATAATATTCCTCATAGTGTATGTACCAAAAAGAGCCTCAAAATATATGTAGCAAAAACTGACAGATCTGAAAGAAAAGATAGACAACACCACAAATATAGTTAGGGACTTCAACGCCCCAACCTCAGCAATTTATATAATTATTAGACAGAGAATCCACAATGAGTTAGAAGAATGAAGTAATGTTATAAACCAACAGGGTCTAATTGACCTGTAGAACACTCCAGCCAACAGCAGAACTCCTTTATTTTTTTTTTCATTTGTCTATGAATCATTCATCTGTATGCTGAAAATTACAAAAAAATGATTAAAGAAATCATAGAATATCTAAATAAATAGAAACACATATCATATACATAAATTGGAAGATTGGACATAGTAAAGATTTTAATTCTTCCCACATTGATCTATAAGTTTAAAGAAATTCCTATCAAAATCCCGGTAAGGTGTTTTGAAAGTACATGTAGCTTTTTCAAAAATTTACATGAAGTTCATGTCTTAGGATAGCTAAAACAATCCTGAAAAAGAAAAATACAGTACAAGGAATCACTCTACCTGACACTGAGGCTTACTCTTGCTACAGAAATCAAGAAAGTGTAGTATTGGCATAGAGATAAACATATAGATCAATGAACGGAGTAGAGAATCCAGAAAAAGATCCACATAAATATGCTCAACTGATTTTCAAAAAGGTGCAAAGCAATTCAATGGAGGAAGAATAACCTTTTCAAGAAATGGTGCTGAAGCATGTGGACATCCAAAGACAAACTCAACCAGTTCACACACCTTATACAAAAATTAATTCAAAATGGATCATGGACTTGAGTGCAAATTGTAAAAATGCAGATCTTTTAGAATAAACTACTTAGGAGAAAACCTTTAATGTCTAGGGCTAGGCAAAGAGTTCTCAGAATTGCCAACAAGAGTGCAATCCATAAAAGAAAAAAAATGGTAAATTGGACCTCATCAAAATTAAAAACTTTTGCTTTATTAAAGAACCTTTTAAGAAGATTAAAAAAAAAACAAAGCAAAGATTGAGAGATAATACTTTCACAGCACATATATGACAAAAGACTATTATCTATAACCTATATAAGAATTCCCCAAACTCAACAATTAGAAAATGTGTAAAGGTCATGAACGTACATTTCACTAAAGAGGATATACAAATGGCAAATAAGCATATGAAAATATTTTCAAAATAATCAGCCATTAAAGAGATACAAATTAAAACCACAGTGAGATATCACTACTCAGCAATCAGATTGACTAAAAAAAATAGTGACAATATCAAGTCTTGGTGAAGATGTAGAGAAAGTAAATCAGGCATATTGCTATTGGGAATGTATAATGATACAGGTCCTCTGGAAACAGTTTGGCAGTTTGGTAAAAATCTAAACATGCACATACCATATAACCTAGCAATTGCTCTCTTGGACATTGATCCCAGAGAAATGAAACTTTCTTTTACAGAAAAACCTATACATGAATATTCATAGCAGCTTTATTCATACTTGACAAAAAGTGGAAACAACTCAGATGCCCTCAAAAGGTGAATTGTTAAACAAACTATGGTTCATCTATACATGAAATTACTACTAAGCAATAAAAAGGTATGAATGATTGATACTTGGCTGAATTTGCAAGGAGTTAGGCTGAGTTAAAAATGATAATCCAAAAACTCACATACTGTAATATTCAATTTATATAAATTTCTTTAAATGATAATACAGAATTGGAGAAGAGATTAGCAGTTGCAAGGTATTAGGTAGGAGAATGGATGAAAGGAATTACATGTGCCTATAAAAGGGCAAGAAGTAGTACCTTTGTGGGGATTGAAGTGTTCTGTAGTTTAACTTTATCAATGTCAATAGCATGGCTGTGATATTGCAGTACAGTTTTTTTTTTCTCCCATTCACTCATATAACAGCTTTACTTAGGTATATTTCAGAAGCCATCAAATTCATCTATTCAAACTGAATATGATTTAAGAAACGTACTTACAGAAATGTGCAACCATCACAACAATCAATTTTAGAACAATGTCATCACACCTCAATTAAAACACCATATCCATTAGTTGTCATTCCCCATTTTTTCTCCAACTCCTCTAGCTCTAGACAAAAACTAATCTACTTTAGGTCTGTTGATAGATTTCCCTATTCTGGTTCTGTCTGATAAACTGAACTATTTATGGTTTTTCTTATTAATTTCATGGAGCTACCAGCCTCCTCTCAATTGCTTACCATCAAAATCTCCATTGTTTTTGAAAGCTTCCTTAGACTTGAACTTTCTCATACTCTGTTCCAAATAATGTCAGTTTCCTTAGGGAGAGTTTTGGATCTGTCTGATTGGTCTGCTTCTCTCCCTGGGTAGAATCTCTTCACCAATGCTTTCAGAGCTTGAGACAGGGACATGGCCTGTTTCTCTCAAAATGACACTCATCTTATGTGGAGGGTCCTGGCAAGGGCGGTAACGTTGGGCCTTGGCATGGCCTTCTGGTGTGGAAACTGCCCAAATGAGCTTGGGTGAGGGCAATTAAGACCACAGGATTTTCTAACTGCTGCACCTGGGAGAGAGCCCCCTTCATATGGTTGTGGGCTGAGTGGACTGAAGGAGCCTCCAAACTCTTAGCCTCACTCATTTGTAATTTAACATCTGCTATACCCAGCAGTGTGTGAAGATGAGAAATGTTGGTGACCTCTCTCTCCTTGGGATATACCATTGCTCATGACTGAGTGCCGGGGGTTTAGGAAGTCCTGTTTTCTTGACCACACACATCTGGAGTGGAACTTACATACACTGAGCTGGGATGGGAGGTTTGGGAGGAAATATTTTGAGGGTAACATACTACAGACTTGCTGTTTTAACTGAGATTTAGTGGTTTTTGCTGAATAGTTCTTCATTTGATGTATACCCTTAGGATAATTTCTAAAGATTTTAAATGGCTGAATTTATATGCATATAATTTTCACAAGTCATGGTTATTTCACTAGATGCAAGGTCTGCATAGCTCCTTGCACTGCGAATTTGGAAGTCTTCTCTTGTTCTATAGTTTTGCAAGATATTAACATTTGTGGAGAGACATTATCATCGTGGTGGTGTGAGAGGATCCATTTGTCTCTCCCTTTCTATCTATAGAGAGTAAAACATCTATAATTCAACAAAGGCTACATTGCACAACACACCAGGACACCAGAGAGATCCATATATCAGTACGTACAAAGGTGGGAGGATTAGAGCACATAGAGGTGGCTAAACAGAGAAACAGCAGAGGCAGAGCCCAGGATCCTGGATACCATACACCTTACACAAAAATTAACTCAAAATGGATTAAAGACTTAAATGTAAGATCTGAAACCATAAACTCCTAGAAGAAAACACAGGCAGTACTCTCTTTGACATTGGTCTTAGCAGTATCTTTTTTAATATGTCTGCTCAGGAAAGGGAAGCAAAAGAAAAAATAAACAAATGAGACTACATCAAATTAAAAAGTTTCTGCATGGCAAGAGATATCATCATCAAAACAAAAAGACAGCCTACCAGTTGGGAGAAGATATTTGCAAATCATATATCTGATAAAGAGTTAATATCCAAAATATATAAAGAAAACACACATCTCAACAAAAAAAGAAACAACCAGATCAAAAAATGGGAAGAGGATTTGAGCAGACATTTTTCCAAAGAAGATATACAGATGGCCAACAGACATATGAAAAGATGTTCAACATCACTAATTATTAGGGAAATGCAAATAAAAACCACAATGAGATGTCACTTCATACCTGTCAGAATGGCTATTACTAAAAAGACAAGAAATAACAATGGTTGAAGAGGACGCGGAGAAAAGGGAACCCTCATACACTGCTGGTGGGAACGTAAATTGGTGCAGCCAATTTGGAACTGTGGA
This sequence comes from Diceros bicornis minor, assembly GCF_020826845.1. Taxonomy (NCBI): domain Eukaryota; kingdom Metazoa; phylum Chordata; class Mammalia; order Perissodactyla; family Rhinocerotidae; genus Diceros; species Diceros bicornis. The sequence goes on along the minus strand of NC_080781.1, from coordinate 74,824,285 downwards.
AAGCAGTATGGAGATTCTTCAAAAATTAAACATAGAATTACTATATGATCTGGCTATTCCACTTCTAAGTATTTATCCAAAGAATATGAAAACAATAGTTAGATAAGATATATGCACCCCTATGTTCATTGCAGCATTATTCACAATAGTCTAGACTTGGAAACAACCTAATTGCCCATAGACAGTTGAATGGATAAAGAAGATGTAGCACATATACACAACAGAATACTACTCAGCCATAAAAAAGATGAAAGCTTTCAATTTGGAACATGGATGGTCCTTGAGGGTATTATGCTAAGTGAAATAAGTCAGACAGAGAAAGACAAATACCATATGATTTTACTCATATGTGGAAGATAAACAAATGAACAAACTCATAGATGCAGAGAACAGATTGATGGTAGAGGGAAAGTGGGGTGGGGGAGGTTGAAAGGAGTAAAGGGGTACATCTGTATGATGACGGATGGAAGCTAGACTTTTGGTGGTGAATATGATGTAATCTATACAGAAAGCAAAATATAATGATGTATACCTGAAATTGATATGATGTTATATACCAAGGTCACCTCAATAAATAAAAGATATTACTATTGAGGGATATTAGCTAAAGGGTATAAAGGACCTTTTTGTATTATTTTTTACAAATGTATGTAAGTCTACATTTTTTCTAAAAAAGATCTTTAATTAAAAATACCTTTTCAATATCATAGAAATATGAAATAATTATGGATTAATTTATCAAAATACATACATGGCATGTACTTTGAATATTACCAATTTTGTAAAGATGGAAATTTTTCCCAAATTGATTTGTAGACTCAATACAATCCCACTCAAAATCCCAAAAGCCTTTTTCAAAGAACATGACAAGCACATTCTAAAATGTATAATTAGGAGCAAAGAAAAAAATATAGAAAAGAAGAAGAAATTTAGAGAATTTATACTACCTGATTTGAAGATTTACTCTAAAGCTACAGTATTCAAGTGTGTGATATTAACAAATGTATGGACTTATATGTCAATAGAACAGAATAAAGTGTCCAGAAATGGACCACTCATATGTAGTAAGTTGTTTTATTTTATTTTACAATTAATTAGAACAAAATAGACTTAATTTATGTATAAGGTGTACAGTTTAAGAAAACTTAACACTTGTATAGATTCAGGTAACAACCAGCACAATAAGGATATAGAACATTTCTATCACCCCAAAAAGTTCCTTGTGTTGTGTCTTTGTAGTTGCACTCTACCCCCAACACTAACCCTTGGAAACCATTGACCTTTTCTCCATCACTACAGGTTTATCTTCATGAGATTGTTAAATAAATAAAGACATACTGCACTTCACCTTTTGAGACTGTCTTTTTTCATCTACAATAATTCATCATCCAAGTTGTGTGTACAACAGAATGTTTCTTTTTTATTTCTGAGTATTGTTCCATTGTATGGATATGCCAATGCTTATTCACTCATTGAAAGTAATTGAGTTTTTTTCAAGTCTTAGTGGAAATAAATAGAGCTGCTATAAACACCCATATGCATTTTTTGTGTGAATATAAGTTTTCATTTCTCTGGGGTAGGTATCCAGGAGTAAGATTGCTGGGTGATATGGCCAGTGTGTGTTTAACTTCATAAAAGACTGCCAAACAATTTACCAGAGCAGCTGTATCATTTTGAATACCCACCAGCCATATATGAGAGTTGTAATTTTTCTACATCCTTTTCAGCATTTGATATTCTCTGATTTTTTATATTAGCCATTCTAATATTCATACAGGGGTATTTCATCATTGTTTTATTTTGAATTTTCTTTTTTTGTGAGGAGGACCAGCCCTGAGCTAACATCCAATGCCGATCGTCCTCTTTTTTTACTGAGGAAGACTGGCCTTGAGCTAATGTCTATGCCCATCTTCCTCTACTTTATATGGGACACCACCACATCATGGCTTAACAAGCTATGCATTGGTGTGTGCCCGAGATCTGAACTGGCAAACCCCGGGCCTCCACAGCAAAGTGTGTGCACCCAACTGCTTGCACCACCGGGCCAGCCCCTATTTTGCATTTTCTTACTAGCTAATAATATTGAACATCTTTTCATGTGTTTATCTCCTATCTCCTTTGGTGAAGTGTCTAAGTCTTTTGCTTACTTTTTAAAAACTTTTTAAAGATAATTTTAAATTCACAGGAAGTTGCAAAAATAGTACATAAAAGTTTTGTGTACTCTTCACCCAATTTCTCACAATGCTTACAAACTACATAACTATAGTACAATATTAAAACTAGAAAATTGACGCGGGCCATAATGTATGTGTATCATTCTGTGCTATTTTATAACTTGTGTAGATTCATTTAAACATCACCACAATTAAGTGAAGAACTATTCAATCACCGTATATATTTCCCTCCTTTTACACCATTAAAATCACCCCAACCTTGCCCACCCATCACACTTTCCCTAACACTTAACATTATTAATCTGTTTTCCATGTTAATGTCTTTGTCATTTTGACACTGCTATAGAAAAGGATTCATATAGCATATAGTATTTTGAAGTTGCTTTTTAATCCAGCACATTTCCCTTGAGATCCTCCAAATTGTTGCATGTATCAATAGTCCATTCCTTTTTTTCTGGTGAGTAGTATTCTATGGTATGTACCAAAGTTTGTTTAATCATTTACTTTTTGAAGGATATTTTGGTTGTTTCAAGTTTGGGGCTATTGCAAATAAAGCTGCTATAAATAATAATATATGGGTTTTTGGGTGGACATAAATTTTCATATCTCTAGTATAAGTGCTCATGAGTACAATTGTTGGAGTGAATGGTAAATGCACCATTGTTTTGTTAAGAAACTGGTAACTATTTTCCATGATGGCTGTACCGTTTTATATGCCACGAGTGATGCATTAGAGATCCAGTCTCTGTACATCCTCACATAATTTAGTATTATCACTACTTTTTATTTTTGCTATTCTAACAGGTGTGTTGTGGTATTGGTACAATATTTTGCACTTGCCCAATAGTCAGTGATATTGAACAGCTGTTCATGTGTTTATTTGTGATCTGTATATCTCATCCAGTGAAATGCCTCTTTATGCCTTTGCCCAATTACTAATTGGATTTTTTAACTCTTGAATTTGGGATTTTGAAAATTTATTTTAGATGAATCATTTTCCACATATGTGGTTTCCAAATAATTTATTGCAGCCTTTAGCACAGCTAACATTTTTCATTTTGATAAAGTCCAACATACTGATTTTTTTTTTTAATTTCATGGACTGTGTCCTTGTTTTCATGTCTAAGAACACTTTAACAAGTCCTAGGTACAGAAATTTTTTTTCCTATGTTTTCTGGATGAGTTTTGTATTTTTACATTTCACATTTATATATATTATATATTTTGAATTAGATTTTGTGTAGAGTGTGAGGCTTAAGTTGAGGGTCATTTTTTTTCACCTGTGGATATCTGATTGCTCTAGCATAATTTCCTAAAAAGGATATGCTTTTACCATTGAATAGCTTTTACGCCTTTGTCCAAAATCACTTGTCTATAATTGTGAGAGACTATAACTGTAATCTCTATTATTACATTGATTTATGCATCTATGCCTCCACCAATACCACACAGACTTCATTTATGTAGCTATATAATAATATAAAAATTGGGTAGCCAGAGCAATTAAGGAAGAAAAAGAAACAAAAGGCATCTAATTGAAAAGTAAGCAGTAAGATTGTCACTGCTTGCAGATGACATGATATTATATATAGAAAACCCTAGATTCCACCAAAATACTATCAGAACTAATAAATGAATTCAGCAAAGTTGTAGGATACAAGAGCAATATACAGACATATATGGCATTTCTATACGCTAATAAAACAACAGAAAAAGAATTTGAGAAAACTATCCCATTTACAATTTATAATTGTATAAAAAAGAATAAAATACCTAGGAATAAATTTAACGAAAGATGCAAAAGACATATATACAGAAAACTATAAGACATTGATGAAAGAAATTGAAGAAGACATAAATAAATGGAAAGATATTCCTTGTTCATGAATTGGGAGAATTACTTTTGTTAAAATGTCCTTACTACTCAAAGTAATCTATGGATTCAATGTTATTCCAATCAAAATTCCAATGGAATTTTTCACAGAAATAGAACAAACAATCCTAATACTTGAATGGAAGCACAAAAGACCGAATGGCCAAAACAATCATGAAAAAAAAGAACAGAGCTGGAGACATCATGCTCCCTGACTTCAAACTATATTAAAAAGCTATAGTAACCAAACCAACATGGTATTGCCATAAAAACAGACATATAGATCAATGGAACAGAATAGAGAGCCCAGAAATAAACCCACGCATATATAATCAATTTATGACAAAGGAACCAAGAATATGCAATGAGGAAAAGAAAGTTTCTTCAATAAATGGTGTTAGGGAAACTGGAAAGCCACATGGAAATGAATAAAACTGGACCTCTATCTTACATCATTCCCGAAAATAAATTCAAAATGTATTAAAGACCTTGAATGTAAGACTGGAAATCACCATATTCCTAGAAGAAAACAGGCAGTAAGCTCCTTAACATCAGTCTTGGTGATGATTTTTTTTAGATTTTCCACTAGGGCAACAAAGCAAGGGCAACAAAAGCAAAAATAAACAAGTGGTACGATACAAAACTAAAAAGCCTCTGTACAGCAAAGGAAATAGACAAAACAATAAGACAACTTACCAGTTGGGAGAAGATATTTGGAAATCATATATCTGATAAGTGGTTAATATCCAAAATATATAAAAAATACATACTATTCAATAGCAAAAAACACAAAAACCCCTATTTAAATATTGGCAGAGGATCTGAATAGTAATTTTTCCAAAGAAGACATATAGATAGCCAACAGGTATATGAAAAGATGCTCAAAATCACTAATCATCAGAGAAATGCAAATCAAAACCACAATGAGATATCACCTCACACTTGTTAGAATGGCTATTATCAAAAACATGAGAGATAACAAATGCTGGGGAGGATGTGGAAAAAAAGGACTTGTGTGTGCTATTGATAGGAATGTTAATTGGTGCAGCCACTATAGAAAACAGTATGGAAGTCCTCCAAAAATTATAAATAGGTGACCAGATCAAGCTAGTGGAGTAGGAAGATTCTTGTCTCATATCATTCCATGGACACAACAAAACTATAACTACATATAGAACAACCATCACTGAGAACAACCTGAAGACTAGCAGAACAGATTTTTCACAACTAAGGATATAAAGAAAAAGCCATATCGAGATGGATTAGAGTGACATAGATTCAGTCTACTCAAGATTCACACACACAGCATGGCAATCCACAAGTGGGAGGGATATTACAGTTGTGGAGGTCCTCCATGATGAGTGAAGGGCCCAAGTCATACATCAATCTCCCCAGCCTGATGGACCTACACCAGGAAGACAAGTTTCTATAATGTCTGGCTTTGAAAGCCAGTGGTGCTTGCATGCAGGAGAGCTGGAGGGCTTTAGGAAACTGAGACTCTACTCTTAAAGGGCACATGCACAAACTCACTAGCTCCAAGTCCCAGTGCAGAGGCAGTGGTTTGAAAAGTGCCTGGATTACACATGAAGGAGATTCATTGACAATTGATAATTTGAGGGTGTGTGTCATAGGGGCAGGGATCTGTTGATACTTTCTCTGGGGACAGAAGAGATAGCAGGTGCCATTTATTTTACTCTCCTTCTACCTAGCTGATCTGGCTTCTGTGGGTGCCATTTCTGATACTCTCCATCTACCTTACTAGCACTGCTTGCCCCACCCTGGTGTTTCCCTGCAGACCTTCCCCAGCTGACCACCTCCAAAGCAGCTCCCACCCCACCCCATCTGGCAGGCAGACTTGGTTAGCCCCAGAGGCCCCCAAAGCAGCCCACTCCCTGCCCTACCTGGTGGATGGCCCTGGCCAGCACCAAAGCCCCTCTGAAGTGATGCTTACTCCACTCCCACACAGTGGGTGGCCCAGGACAGCACCAAAACCCCTCAAAAGCAGCATCCACCCTGCCCCACCTGGGAGATAGCCCCAGCTAACACTGGAGCCCCTCCAAAGTGATGTTCACCCCAGGGGACCAGTCCCACACAACAGCAAGCCTGCAGCAATTGCAGCCCAGGCACAGAAACAGGGTGCACACAGCCTACACAGGGGACAAACCTGGAGAACCTGGCTCTGTTGACCAGGGGGGATTGTGAACTAGGCCCCACAGGATGCCTGTTACATAAGGCCATGCCTTCAAGACCAGAAGATGCAGCTGATCTACATAATACATAGAAACCTACACAAAGGGTTAGGCAAAATGAGTATATAAATGAATATGTTCCCAACAAAAGAACAAGACAAAACATCAGAAAGAGAACTAAAAAAAACAGAGATAAGCAATCAACAAGATAAAAGGTTCAAAGCAACAATCATAAAGATGTTTACTGAACTTGAAAAAAGAATGAATGAACACAGTGAGTACTTCAACAAAGAGATAGAAAAATATAAAAAAGAAACAATCAGAGCTGAAAAATACAATAATTGAAATAAAAAATACACTAGAGGAGAGCAAGAGCAGATTGGATAATGCAGAAGAACAGATTAGTGATCTGGAAGACAGGGTAGTGGATATCACACAGTCAGAATAGCAAAAAAAAAAAAGAATAAAAAATAAGAATAGCTCAGGGGATCTCTGGGACAACATCAACCATACTAACATTCACATTATAGGGGTCCCAGAAGGAGAAGAGAGACAGTAAGGGACAGAAAATCTATTTGAAGAAATAATGGTTGAAAACTTCCCCAATTTGGCAATGGAAACAGACAGCCAAGTTCAGGAAGCACAGAGATTCCCCAAAAAGATAAACCCAGAGAGGCAAACACCAAGACACATTGTAATTGAAATATCAAAAGTTAAAGACAAAAAGAGAATCTTAAAAGAACCAAGAGAAAAACAACTGTTGTCATGTACCACCTAATGACGACTTGGTCAATGATGGACTACATATATGACAATGGTCCCATAAGATTAGTACCATATAGCTTAAGTGTAGAAGGCTATACCATCTAGTTTGTGAAAGTACCCATCTATGATGTTCGCACAATGACGAAATCTCCTAACAATACATTTCTCAGAATGTATCCCCATCATTAAGTGACACATGACTATAGTTACATACAAGGGAACCCCCAAAAGACTACTAGCTAATTTTCAGCAGAAAATTACAGGCCAGAAGGGGGTGGCACAATATATTCAAAGTGCTGAAACTTACAACCTAGAATATTCTACTCAGCAGGGTTATAATTCAAAATTGAAGGAGAAAGAAAGAGTTTCTCAGACAAGAAAACACTGAAGGAGTTCATTGCAATTAAACTGACCTTATAAGAAATGTTAACAGAACTTCTTTAAGGGGAAAAGAAAAGGCTATACCTACAAAAAAGAAAATTATGAAAGAAAAAAATCTCACTGGAAATGGCAAACATATAGTAAAGGTTGTATATCAATCATCTGTATAGCTAGTTTAAAGGTTAAAAGGCAAAAGAAGTAAAATTGTCTATAACTGCAATAATTAATTGAGAGATACAAAAAATCTAAAGATGTAAAATGTGATGACAAACACATGAAACATGGGAGAGGAGTAAAAATGTAGTGTTTTTAGAATGCACTCAAACTTAAGCAACCATCAACTTAAAATAGATGCTATGCATAAAGGGTGTTATATATGAACCTCATGGTAACCACAAATCAAAAACTTAAAATGGATACACAGAATATAAAGAGAAAGCAATACTAAAGTAATACTAAATAATGCCATCATATCACAAGAGAAGAGAGCAAAAGAAGAGGAAAGAAACACAAAAGAACTATAAAAACCAGAAAACAATTAGCAAAATGGCAATAAACATATACTTATCAATAATTAATTTAAATGTAAATAGGCTAAATGCTCCAATCAAAAGACATAGGATGGCTGAATGGATTAAAAAACAAGACCCATATATATGCTGCCTACAAGAGATTCACTTGAGATCTAAGACAGACACAGACCAAAGTGAAGGGATGAAAAAAGATACTTTATGCAAATGGAAAAAAAAATAAAGCTGGAGTAACAATACTTATATCAGAAAAAATAAATAAATAAGCAAATAGATAAATGAATGAAACAGAAACTGTAATCAGAGATAAAAAATGGCATTACACAATGATAAAAAGATCAAGCCAACAAAAGGATATAACACTCGTAAATATCTATGCACCCAACATAAGAGCACCTAAATACATAAAGCAAATATTAACAGATATAAAAGGAGAAAGTGATGGTAACGCAATAATAGTAGGGGACTTTAACACCCTAGTTACATCAATGGATAGATCATCCAGACAGAAAATCAATAAGAAAACATTGGCCTTAAACTACACAATAGACCAGAAGGCCTTAATAGGTATGTATAGAACATTCCATCCTCAAACTGCAGAATACACATTGCTTTGAAGTGCACATGGAACATTCTCCAGGATAGGTCACATGTTAGGCCACAAAATGAGTCTCAATAAATTTAAGAAGATTGCAATTATATCAAGAATCTTTCTATGGTTACAACACTATAAAAGTAGAAAGCAATTACAAGAAGTAAACTAGAAAAAATATGAACATGTGGAGACTGAACAATATGCTACTCAACAACTAATGAGTCAATGAAGAAATCAAAGAGGAATGTAAAAAGTACCTAGAGACAAACGAAAAGGAAAACAACTTTCAAAAATTTATGGAATGCAGCAAAAGAAGTTTTAAGAGGACAGTTTATAGTGATACAGGCCTATTATTTTGGGGAAGATGGGCAGATAGGGAGGAAGCATCAATATATTATTTCCTTCCCTCTATTCTTGGTAAATAATATATATGTATATATATATTTTTAGAAATCTCTAATTCTTCTTGGCAATAAATATCTCTCTCTATTTCCTCTATAGACCATCATTCTTTTCTTTGTTCTTGCAATCCTTATTATTTATAGTTACATTTTTGACAATGATCCCTTCTATCTCAGAGTTCAAAGAGACAAAATTGACAAACATTTAGCTAGATGAACTAAGAAAAAAAGCGAGAAGACTCAAATGAAATCAGAAATGAAAGAAGAGACATTACACGTTATATCACAGAAATACAAAGAATCATGACACTACAATGAACAATTATATGCCAACAAATTAGATAACCTAGAAAAAATGCATAAAAACTTAGAAACATGCAACCTACCTAGACTGAATCAGAAAGTAGAAAAATCTGAACAATCCAATAATGAGTAAAGAGATTGAATCAGTATCCAAAAACCTCCCAACTCAGAGAAACCCAGGACAAGATGGTTTCACTGGTGAATTCTGCCAAACATTTATATAATAATTAACACTGGAGTGACATCAGCATCATGGCAGAGTGAATATTTCCCTTTGTCTCTTCCCTCTAAGTTACAACCAGTAGGACAACCATTGACCAGCAAAGGACTTTCCTGCACAGCACACCATAATGACTGAGAGATCCATACATCTATACATCTGAAGGTGGATAGACTGGACCTCCAGGAGGCAATGGAACTAGGGAAGCAGCCCCCTCTCCCTTCCCCTGTGGTGGCAACCCAAAACACAAATACACACAGTGGTGGTGTTGACCTGAGGTTTTGAAAAGCATACTAGCTTGCACCAGCAACCAGATGCTGCAGGAGCATTAACAGCACTCATAGCTTAGCCCCTCCACCCTCCCAGCTGTGGTGAGTGGTGCCTATGACCTGAGGCTTTAGGAGACACAGTGGTGCCAGCAGCCCAGCTCCCTTTCCTTCTCCCAGCAGTGGTGCCAGTCTTTGCAGCAGTGGGGACAGTATTCAAAACATGGAAACCAGGCAATGGTGGCAGTGCCCTGACCTTATGCTTCAGAAAGCAATCTGAGGTGTGCCAGAAACCAGAGTCTGCAGGAGCAGCAAGGACACTAGCAGCTTAACCCCTGCCCCTCCCTCAGTGGTGTCAAGTGGTACCTGTGACCTAATGCTTCAGAGAACACAGAAGTGTTGATGACCCAACACTGTCCCCCTCCCCAGGCAGTGGTGACTCTCACCTAGGTCTTTCCAGTAGCAAAGGTTGCATCCAAAATGTGGATACCCCAAAAGAGGTAGAGATGCCCTGACCTGAGATTTTAAAAAGTGCACCAGAGCCAGAGACCAGAGGCTGCAGGAGTAGCATTAGCACTCATGGCTCAGCCCCTCCCCATCCCCCAGAAAAGGCAGGTGAAACCAGTGACCTGAGGTTTCAGGAGACACAGCAGAACCTGTGATCCAGCTCACAGTGGCACCACCTCTGACAAAAGCCATACCAGCAGTAGGGACTGCATACCACATCCCCAGGCCCTGGCAGTGGCAGCAACATCTGTAATCCCAGTACCACAGCAGCACTTGAAGCTGCCAGCACCTTCAGATAATGCAGGAGCAGTAGTGCAGATGATACACAGAGAAGTAGCACCCTAACCCAGGGAGATCCCACAGGGAGCCAGTGGGGGGATATGAGACCCAGGTGACCCCAAAAGAAGCAAAATTGCTCTCAGTCTGGTCACCCCACTTGTGGTACCTGAGACTACAGTGACATAATAAGCAGCAAGGCACCAGAAACCTCAGAGGCACAAGTAGCACAAGGAGGGCACTGACAACGCCTCTGGCAGAGGCAGTGGAGAGCAAAAGGGACAGGCTCTCGAATATAACCAGAAGCAGCTCAGAATCAAATTAACTAAAGCATTACCCAAATAAGAAAAGTGTTTACTACCACAAATGCACCACCAGAAGATAAACGCACCAAGCATGATGAAGAACTACAATAACACAGCAGAACAGAAAGAAAATGACAACTCTCCAGAAAGCAGACTTGAAGTCACAGATGACTGTGATCTAACTGACAGAGAATCCAAAATAGCTGTCATGAAGGAACTCAAAGAGTTACAAGAAAGCACAGAAAGACAGTTCATTCAGGTTAGGAATAAAATTAATGAACAGAAGGAGTACTTCACCAAAGAGATGAATTTCTAAAAAAGAACAAAACAGAAATTCTGGAGTTGAAGAACACAAAAAGTGAGATGAAGAATAAAATAGAAAGCATTGGAAATAGAGCAGATCATATAGAAGAGGAAATTAGTGAGCTTGAAGATAGAAATCTAGAAATGATTCAGGTGGAAGAGGACAGAGAACTAAGATGTTTTTAAAAAAATGGAGAAATACTACAGGAAATTTCCAACTCAATTAGGAAAAGCAACATAAGGATAATGGGTATCCCAGAATGAAATAGAGGGAGAAAGGAGTAGAGAACTTATTCTAAGGAATAATAGTGAAGAACTTTCCAAACCTGGGAAGGAAATGGATGTACAGGTACATGAAGCTAATAGAACTCCTAATTATGTCAACACAAAAATACTTTCTCCAAGGAACATTATATTAAAACTAGCAAAAGTTAATGACAAAGAAAGAATATTAAGGGTGACCAGAGAGAAGAAAATAATTTACAAAGGAACCCCCATCAGGTTCTCAGTGGATTTGGTGACAGAAACTCTACAGGCTAGGAGAGAGTGGAATGTGATATTCAAAATATTGAAAGACAAAAACTATCAGCCAAGAATACTCTATCCAGCAAATTCATACTTCACATATGAAACAGAAATAAAAGTTTTCCCAGATAAAAGTTGAGGGAGTTCATTGCCACTAGACCAGCCTCACGAGAAATGCTGAAATGAGCCTTCCTACCTGAAACAAAAAATCAAAGGGTTAGAAAGCTTTGAGCAAGGAGATAAATATACAGACAGAATCAGAAAATTGCAACTGTCTATTAGAATAGGTTAGAAAACACTTAATTATAACGTAAAGGCTAAAGGAAAAGAAAGCATCAAAAATCATTATAACCAATTCAATTTGGTTATGAACTCACAACACAAAAAAAGATAATTTGTGACAACAAAAACATAGAAGAAGAAGAAGAAAAGGATGGAACCTGCATAGGCTAATGGAGATAAGATGCTATCAGCAGCAAACGGACTATCTCATCTATGAGATCTTTCATACAAACCTCACAGTAACCACAAAAAGAAAAAATTAGACCAGAGTCACAAACCATAAATAAATAATAAGCTTAGAAAAATATCACAGAAAACCACCAAACAGGAATGGAAGACAGAAAAACAAGGAAAAACAAACAATGGAAATACAGAACAACTAGAAAACAAAAGATAAAATGACAGTATTAATCATATATCAATAATCGCTCTTAAAGTAAATGGAATGAATTCAACAACCAAAAGACCTGGATGGCTGGATGGATTAAAAAACAACATCCAAAAATATGCTGCCTGTAGGAGATCCATCTTAACTATGAAGACAAACATAGGCTCAGAGAGAAGGGATGGAAGACGCTACTCCGAGCAAATAGCAAGCAAAAGAAAGCAGGTGTACTATACTCATATCAGCCTAAATAGACTTCAAGCCAAAAAATATAATAGGAGACAAAGGTAGACAATATATAATGATAAAGGGGACAATACATCAAGAAATAACACATTGATATACATGCATCTAACATAGGAGCACCAAAGTATATAAAGCAACTATTAACAGACCTAATGGGAGAAATTGACAGCAACAAAATGATACTAGGGAACTTTACATCCTACTTACATCAATGAAGAGATCATCAGAAAGTCCAGAAGGAAACAGTGGCCTTAAATGAAACATTAGACCAGATGGACTTAATATATATATAAAACATTCCATCAAAAAGCAGCAGAATATATCTTCTTCTGAAGTGCACAGGTAACATTCTCAAAGAGAGACTACATGTTAGGACACAAAACAAGTCTCAATAAATTTAAGAAGATTGAAATCACATCAAGCATCTTTTCTAAGCACAATGGCATAAAACTAGAAATCAACTACAAGAAGAAAGCTGGAAAAATCACATATATGTGGAGACTAAACAACATGCTACTGAACAACTATTGGATCAAGGAAGAAATCAAAGGAGAACTGAAAAAGTATCTGGAGACAGATGAAAATGAAAACACAACATATACCAAAACTTATGGGATGCAGTAAAAATGTTACTAAGAGGGAAGTATATGGTAATACAGGCCTACTTTAAACAAAAAAGAAAAAAATTACAAATAGATAATGTAACATTACACCTAAAAGAACTAGAAAAAGAAGAACAAACAAAGCCTAGAGTTAGTAGAAGGAAGAAAATGTTAAAAATTAGAGCAAATATAAGAGAAATAGAGACTAAAAAGACAATAAAGGATCAATGAAAATAAGATCTGGTTCTTTGAAGAGATAAAAAATTGACAAACCCTTAGGTAGACTCACTAAGAAAAAGAGAGAAGGCTCAAATAAAATCAGAAATGAAAGAGGAGAAATTACAACAAACACCACAGAAATACAAAGGATTATAAGAGAATACTGTGAAAAGCTATAACAACAAATTGGATAACCTAGAATTAATGGATAAATTCTTAGAATCCTACAAACTCCCAAAATTGAATCAAGAACATATAGACAATCTGAATAGACCAATCACAAGTAAAGAGATTGAAATAGTATTCAAAACTTCCCAAAAAAACAAAAGTCCAGGACCAGAAGGCTTTTCTGATGAATTCTTCCAAACATTCAAAGAAGATTTAATAGCTATCCTTCTCAAACTTTTCCAAAAAATTGAAGAGGATGAGTGGCTTGCTCCCTTATTTAATGAGGTGAACACTACTCTGATACCAAAACCAGACAAGGAAAATACAAAAAAGGTAAATTATAGGCCAATATCACTGATGAACATAGAGGCAAAAATCCACAACAATGTTAACAAATCAAATACAGCAATACAATAAAAATATTATATACCATCATCAAGTTGGATTTATTCCAGCGATGCAGGGCTGTTTCATCATCCACAAATCAATCAATGTGATATACTGCATTAATGAAATGTAGAATAGAAATCACATGGTCATCAATAGATGCAGAGATAGCATTTAAACTAGATTCAACATCCATTTATAATATATGCTCTCAATAAAATGTGTATAGAAGGAAAGTACTTCAACATAATACAGGTCATATATCACAAACCCACAGCCAACATCATACTTAACAGGGAAAATCTCAAAGCTATTCCTCTAAGAACATGAAGAAAGCAAGGATGCCCACTCTCACCACCCTTAGTCAACATCGTATTGTAAGTCCTAGCCAGGGCTATTGGGCAAGGAAAAGAAATAAATGTTATCTGAATTGGAAAGGAAGAAGTAAAACTATCTCTAATTGTGGATGACAGGATTCTGTATATAAGAAACCCTAAAGAATCTACCAAAAAACTATTAGAAATAATTAAAAAATACAGTAAAGTTACAGGGTACAAAATCAACATACAAAAATCAGTTGTATTTCTATGCACTAGTACCAACTAGCAGAAAGGGAAATAAGAACACTATCCCATTTACTATTGTAACAAAAAGAATAAAATACCCAGGAATAAATTTTACCAAGGAGGTGAAAGACTTTTATTCTGAAAACTACAAGAAATTTTTGAAAGTAATTGAAGAAGATGTAAAGAAATGGCAATATATCCTGTGCTCATAAACTGAAGGAATTAACATAGTTAAAATGTCCATATTACCTAAAGAAATCTACAGATTCAATGCAATCACAATCAGAATTCCAGTGACATTTTTCATGACAACAGAACAAAGAACCTTAAAATTTATATGGAGCAACAAAATGCCCCAAATAACCAAACCCATCAAAAAAAGAATGAACCTAGAGGTATCACACACCATGATTTCAAAATATACTACAAAGCTATAGTAATCAGAACAGAATAGTACAGGAGGAAAAACAGACACACCAGTCAATGGAACTGAATTAAGAGCCCAGAAATAAACCCACACATTTATGAACACTTAATTTTTGACAAAGTAACCAAGAACATACAATTGAGAAAGGAATGTCTCTTCAAGAAATTGTTTTCGGAAAACTGGATAGCCACATGCAAAAGAATGAAAGCAGACCATCATTTTACACCATACAGAAAAATTAGCTCAAAATGTATTAAAGAATTGAATGTAGGACCTGAAGTCATAAAACTCCTAGAAGTAAATGTAGGCAGTACACTCTTTGTCATCAGTCTTAGCAGTATATTTTTGAATATCATGTCTCCTATGGCAAGAGAAACAAAAGAAAAAACAAACAAATGGGACTACATCAATCTAAAAAGCTTCTGCCCAGCAAAGGAAACCACCAACATAACAAAAAGACAACCCAAGAATTGGGAGTCAATATTTGTAAATCACATATCCCATGAAGCATTTATATCCAAAATATATAAAGATCTCATAGAATTCAACAAAAAAAATGGAGAACCCAATCAAAAAATGGGCAGAATATCTGAACAGACATTTGTCCAAAGATAGACAGATGGCCAACCGTCACATGAAAAAATGTTCAACATCACTAATTATTAGGGAAATGCAAATCAAAACCACAATGAGGTATCACCTCATGCCCATCAGAATGGCTATTATTAAAAAGACAATAAATAACAAGTTTTGGAGAGGATGTGGAGAGAAGGGAACCCTCATACGCTACTGGTGGGAATATAAATTGGTGCAGCCACTATTGAAAATAGTATGGAGATTTCTCATAAAATTAAAAATAGCAATACCATATGATCCATCTAGTCCACTTCTGGATATTTATCCAAATAACATAAACATACCAATTTTAAAAGATATATGCACTCTTATGTTCATTGCAGCAATGTTTGCAATAGCAAAGACTTGGAGGCAAACTAAGTGCACCTCAATGGATGACTGGATAATGAAGACGTGGTATATATATAACATGGAATACTGCTCAGCCATAAAAACAATGCAATCTTGACTTTTGTAACAGCATGGATGGACCTTTTGAGTATTATGCTAAGTGAAATAAGACACAGGGTGAAAGACAATTACCATATGACTTCACTCATATGTGGAAGATAAACAAACAAACAAACACATAGATGTAGAGAACAGATTGGTGGTTACCAGAAAGGGAGATGGTGGAGGGAGGGGAAAAGTGGTAAAGAGGCACATGTGTGTGGTGACAGATGGAAACCAGACTTTTGGTAATGAGAACGATGCAGTCTATACAGAAGCTGAAATATAATGCTGTACATCTGAAATTTGCATAAATTTATAAACCAATGTCATCTCAATAAATAAAAAAAATTAACACCAATCTTTCTCAAACTCTTCCAAAAAAATTGAAGAGGATGGTATACTACCATACTCTTTTTGTGAGGACATTACCTTGTTAGCAAAGCAAGATAAGGACACTAAAAGAAAAGAAAACTGTAGACAAATATCTCTGATGAATATAGATGCAAAAATTCTCAACAAAATATTAGTTAATGAAATTCAAGCACACATTAAAAGGATTGCGAATCATGACCAAGTAGGATCCGTGGAATGCAAAGATGGTTCGACATATGCAAATCAATAAATGTGATATGCCACTTTAATAGAATGAAAGAAAAAATCATATGACTATCTCAATAGATGCATAAAAAGCATTTTACAAAATACAACATACATTTAAAATAAAAACTCAAGATATTGACATGGGAGGAACATAACTCAACATCATAAAGGCCATACACAACAAAACCTGAGGCTAGCATCATACTCAACACTGAAAGAAAGCTTTTCTTTTAAAAACAGGAAGAAAACAAGGGCACGTGTTCTCACCACTTGTTCAATATAGTACTGGAAGTTTGAATACCAGCAAGTAGGCAAGACAAAGAAATAAATAGAATCCAAATTGGAAAGGAAGCAGTGAAATTGTTGTTATTTGCATTTGGTATGATTTTGTGTATAGAGAATATCAAAGATTCAACCAAAAAACTGCTGGAACTAATTAACAAATTCAGTCAAGTTGCTGAATATAAAATCAACATTCAAAACTCATTTGCATTTCTGTACATTAACAAAGAAACGTTTAAAAAATTTTTTAAAAAGTTATCCCATTCACAGTAGCATCAAAAACAGTAAAATACTTAGGAATAAATTTAACCAAGGAAGTGAAAAATCTGTACAATGAAAATTACAAGACTTTGACGAAATAAATTGAAGACACAAATAAATGGAAAGATATTCCATTTCAATGGATTAGAAAAATCAATATTGTTAAATTGTCTATTTTAGCCAAGCCATCTATAGATTTAATGTAATCCCTATCTAAATCCCAAAGACATTTTTCACAGAAATAGAAAGAACAATCCTAAAAATTGTATAGAATCACAAAAGAGGCCAAATAGCCAAAATAATCCTCAAAAAGAAGAACAAAGCTGGAGGCATCACTCTTCCTTATTTCAAACTATACTAAAAGCTATAGTAATCAAAACATTATAGTACTGGCATAAACATAGACATATAGACCAATGAAAAAGAATAGAGAGCCCAGAAATAAACTCCCACATATACAGTCAACTAATATTTGACAAGAGAACCAAGAATATTCAATGGGTAAAGATAATCTCTTCAACAAATGGTGATGGGAAAATTGGATAACCACATGCAGAAAAATAAAATTGGACTCCTAATTTACACCACTTACAAAAAATTAACTGAAAATTGATTAAAACTTAGACATGAGACCTGATACCATAAAATTTCTAGAAGAAAACACAGGAAAGAAGATATTTGACATTGGTCTAGGCAATGGTTTTTTAGATATGACACCAAATCACAGGCAACAAAAGCAAAAATCAAGTGTGACTACGCCAAAATACACAATGGAATACTACTCAGCCATAAGAAACGATGAAATCCAGCCATTTGTGACAACATGGATGGACATTGAGGGTATCATGCAAAGTGAAATAAGTCAGAGGGAGAAGGTCAAATACCATATGATTTCCTTCATTAAGTAGTAGATGATAACAACAATAAACAAACACATAGAGACAGAGATTCGATTGGTGGTTACCAGAGGGGAAGGGGGGAGGGAGGAGGGCGAAAGGGATAATTAGGCACATGTGTGTGGTGATGGGTTGTAATTAGTATTTGGGTGGTGAACATGATGTAATCTATGCAGAAGTAGAAGTATAATGATGTACACCTGAAATTTATACAATGTTATAAACCAATGTTACTGCAATAAACAAAAAATTAAAAAAAAAGCTTCTGCACAGCAAAAGAAATAATCAACAAAGTACACCCTAAAAAATGGGAGAAAATATTTGCAAACCATATATTAGATAAGAGGTTAATATCCAAAATATATAAAGTACTCATGCAAATCAATTAAAAAAACAACCTGATTAAAAAATGGTCAGAGGAACTAAATAGACGTTTTTTCAATAAAGACATCGAAATGACCAACAAGTACAGGAAAAGATGCTCAACATCACTAATCACCTGAAAAATGCAAGTCCAAACCACAATGCGATATCAACTCACACCTACTAGAATGGCTATCATCAAAATGACAAAAGATAAGTGTTGGTGAGGATGTGGAGAAAAGGGAACCATGGTAGGTATGTCAATTGGTTCAGCCACTGTGGAAAACAGCATAGGTTCCTCAAAAAAAAAAAAAAAAAATAGAACTACCATATGATTCAGCAATCCCACTCTTGGGTATATGTCCAAAGGAAATGAAAACAGGATTTTGAAAACATATCTGCACTTTCATGTTTATTGTAGCATTATTCACAATAGCCAAGACATGGAAACAACCTACATGTCCTTCAAGAGATGAATAGATAAAGAAGATGTAATATGTATATACAATGAAATATTATTCAGCCATGAGCAAAAAGGAAATCCTGCCATTTGCAACACCATGGATGGACCTTGAGTCCATTATGCTAAGTGAGATAAGTCAGAGAGAGAAAGAAAGCTACTGTGTGGTATCACTTATTTGTGGAGTCTACAAAAGCCAAACTTGTAAAAACAGAGAGTAGAAGGGTGATTACCAGGGCCTAGGGGGTAAGGTGCAGGAATCAGGGAGATGATATTTAATGGTACAGCTTGCAACTAATAGATAAATAAGTCCTGGAGATCTAACATATATTATAGTAATTACAGTCAACAATACAACAAACTTCAAAGTTCCTAAGACACTAGATCTTAACTTTTCTCAACACACAAAAAAATGATAAATATCTGATGCGATAGAGGTATTAGCTAATGCTACAACGGAAAGGTGGTAATCACATTGCAATATATAAATGTATCCAAACAACATGTTCACATTAAACTTACACAATATTTTATCTCAATTAGGTTTCAATAAAAAAAGACTCATGAAATTGTACAATTACAATATGTGCATTTCACAGTATGTAATTTTTACTTCAATAAAAAAACATCAAATTGCAAGAAAAAAGGGAAATCATTTCCACTTTAACAGATTCATGTGATTAAACTGGTGCCAGCCAAACAATGCAGGATAATTATTTCATCTTGATACCAGCTTGACACAAAGTCGACATAAGGGAAGCCATGTTGCAGAAAAGAAACCCTATTGTAACTTTGACCTCTGATCAACTAAGCCAGACATGCTCTGTAGATTTTATGTCCCCTCCCACCTGCTATAAGTTGATAACTTTATTCTTTTGATTTCCTTATGAAAGTGATGACCCCTGGGCAGAGAGTCTATGCTGATAGCCATCATCAATGACAATTGAAAGATCAGGGTATGGAGCATTGCTCTTTTCTCTGATGCATGTCCAATAAAAAAAAGACTATTAGGAACTAAGACCAGATGTCTGCTCCCACCCGGAGATCAGATGGATGCCCCCACCCAGAGACCAGCTGCTTCCTCCACCCAGAGACCAGCCCCATGTATAACTAGCTTGTAGTCTTTGTTCTGTAAGATGGTTCTTTTGGACATTAGTCGGCCATCTTACCCCTTGCTAGCAAGCTGTAATGAAAAGTCCTTTCTCTCCTACATCCTTGCCTCTTGACTACTGGCATGTCTTGCGGCAAGCAGATGACGCCCCCCCCATGGGCTGTAACAAATTTTGTATTCCAGGTGGGAGATTAAGTCCTGCTCATGGCAAGTCGACCTCAGATGGGCAACTTGTTGGGTAAGTCCCTTGTGGCTGCTGAGGCTCTCTTTGTCTCAGGAAACTGCCCTTCCTGCTTTCCCATACTGATGCCAGCTGCCTCCTAACACTGATTGTGGTAGGAAGAGAAAGGGCTACATCAGGTGAGTAAACGGGCTCAGTCTGGAATAGGGTAAGTCACCTCAAGGACACTTGAGAACTCCCTTCCCCTCCATCTGGGCTCCTTCCATTTATGGCAGGGCCCTCTGGGGTCAATAGGACCATCTGGGCATGCACTTGGAATGGGAACAGTGGTAAGACTTTATACCCTAAATCTGAGAACTAGCTCATTAGTGTCTGTTTTTTTCTCCGTCTGTGTCTGTGTCGGTAAATAGTTTAAAATTGGCTGTTTGAGGACTGAGTTACTCAGTGATTGTAACAAACTCTCTTTAGAATTTCTTGTTTGTTATGGCCACCTTGAGAAAAGCCCCCTAAAATGGAGATAACTGTAAACAGTTGGCAAGATAATCTGGGATAATTTAATATTACAGTGGCCACTATGGGCTCCTTTTGAGCTTTTGAACTGAGAAACAAAGAAATCTTTAAAGAGTCAAAGGCTCCACCCTTGGGAGCTCTCCTCTGGTTTCCAGGCCTGATCATCCCAGTAACCCCATGTGAAGTGCTCTCCCTTGGCAGTTCTGGTTCTGTTAATCTTTCTGGGTACCCGGGGTGATTCCAGATTGGCCGCAGGATTAGTTATTTGACTGACAATATGGAACCTTGTTTTGTCTCCTGTCAAGAACCTGTTGAGTATTTTTGGTGCCTACTGAGTCAGTTATGTGGACAGGAGACCTGTAATTTATTCTGTAAACCGTCCTTCAGTGTTATGTGCCCCAGCATGGGAACTGTTGTGTGTGTGATCCTTATCTGGGTAATCCTTAGGAAGAGGCCAGGAGGAGGAGGCCTAATCACATATTTCCCTTCTTTGTCTCATTCATCACCTCCTCTTTTGTTAGCAAGTCGAGGTTAAGTTCAGGCTGGACGTGAGCAGAACCTGGACCTTCTGTAAAATTAAAAAGTTGAAAACCTTTTGCCAGGTACTTAACTCTCAACCTTGGCATTGGGAGCCCCAATCCCTGGCCCACTCCAGGCCTTTACATCTTGCCTCCCTGACTTGCCTTGTGCTCACTCAGGGACTAAGTGCTCAGGCTGAGTGGGACTTGACTAAATCTTATAACAATATTGATTCCTGCAGTCAGAATCTGCACCCTTCTCTGTGCCTACTGTCAGTCAGACACTGGCTTTACCACCAAGCATCCTTGGAGACTCACCCATCGAGTACATTTTAACTAATTGGAAACACCTTTAATTATATGAGTTATGCCCCAGAAACTCCGTCTTGGAGAAAACTTGAGTGGATTCTCTGTGCCTGTATGATGTAAATTTTCTGTTTCCATCTTCTCTAGGACTTAAGAGACATTGTTTGAAATACAAAAGTTTCTCATAAACTAGTGTTTTGTACTACACCTGATTCATAAAAATTTAATGGAAGTTATAAGGTCTCTGTGTCTATCTGTGTGCTCATGTATGTGTCCATATGTATCTGTTGTAAATGTGAGATCTCTTTTCTACCTCTGGATGGTATGGCCAAAATTAAGAGTTCTGCTTAATTGGCTTAAAGTAAGCACTTACATAAATTCTAAATGTAATAGAAATCAAACCAGATATGTTTTAAGTTAACAAGATATAAATTAATCTTTGGTAACTAAAATCTTATTTAAGTTTGTTGGTTTTATTGAAATAGACATGTCCTCAGAGTTGTCAGTATTTGGATATGATGCACACATGAAACCTGGGTTTACTAGTCAAATAAGCTCATGTTATCTGTTACAAATTTGTCAGCAAAAATAGCTTTATATGATAGCTAATTTTGTGTCATGTCTCATGAAGTTTTAGTGGCCAATCAAAACACAACTTTTGGAAACAAATGATTGAGATAGGTGAAAATGGGTAAGAGTTTCTGGGTACAATAATTATGTTTTATCATCTGTATACTTAAACAGCTTCCAAATTCTTTGTGGTGACTGAAAATTTTAGAGTTTTGCTAAATTAAATTAAATGATAAAAATTTGTTGAATATCTGGGTCATTTTCAAATAAGATAAAATACTGAAACATTATTGATAAACATATCTAAGTTTATCTACTTTTGGCTTCTTATTACAGAGAAACTAAAAAGTGTTTGGGTCTATTAGTAAACATGTCTTGTGTTTTATTAAAAAAATTGTACTATGAAGTAGCATGTTTCCAGAAATTATGAAAAGTGTTTAGAATGCTGATATAAAAGACAGTTCATGATTGCTTACTTTTTAGTTTTAACTAAGTTCTGTAAGGGTTAAGAAATTCTAATTAATATATGTAATTAAAGCTACTAAAAATGAATAAGGAAAACAGCTCTATATACAAGGAAAGTAAGATATATTTTTTCAGTAAAGAAGATATAAGGAAAGGAAATATTTTTGTTTGTTTTAATAAAAAAAGATAATTTTGTCCTAAAGTACTAGGAAAGAAAATAGAAAAATAACTTGGGACAAATTCTGAATGTAAAAAGTAAGTGACAGAAAGTTTGTGACAGTAAAACCCTGAGAAGTTTTATGCCTGATCAAGTTGGCTAAGATTAAAGTAAATCCAATTAAGTAAATGAGTTTTAATGTCAAAAGTAAACTGGTACAAAATTAGAATTTGGTCTTCTCGCTCTTAAAAGGATAATTTTCTTGAACTTTTGGTCTGCTCTTGATAAAGAGTTTATAAAATGTTTTTCTTTACCTTTGAGTAAGTCTAACTAAAAGACAGAAAAACTGTTTCGCTAAAATAATTTCCAATTAAATTTAATAAAGACTGAGGACTCTCTATTAAGTTTTTTTTCTAACTTTTTGGCTCTCTTTGCCTTCAATATCTTTGGTTGTCACCATGGTTAAATGAACAGTTAGGCATTGTTTCATGGGGACCTATGATATTGTGTTGGTGAATGCTGTTGATATAAGTGTTTTGCTTTTTTTAAATTTTTTTGTTTATTGCAGTAACATGGGTTTATAACATTGTATAAATTTCAGGTGTACATCATTATACTTCTATTTCTGTATAGATTACATCATGTTCACCACCCAAATACTAATTACAACCCATCACCACACACATGTGCCAAATTACCCCTTTCGCCCTCCTCCCTCCCCCCTTCCCCTCTGGTAACCACCAATCCATTCTCTGTCTCTATGTGTTTGTTTATTGTTGTTATCATCTACTACTTAATGAAGGAAATCATATGGTATTTGACCTTCTTCCTCTGACTTATTTCACTTTGCATAATACCCTCAATGTTTTGAAATTGTATAACATTACTAAAATTCTGATCTGTCCTGGTTATCAGTCATAATTCTGGTTATTATTTTAAAGTATTGTATACCACAAAATTAACCAAGTTTCTTTGTCAATTGCCATTTTTGGGTCTTGTTGTCTACAGAAAGTTATTATTTCACTCTGATGCTTTTGAAAAATATGTTTCATCTTCAGAGAAATTCATGGAAAGGACTCTGGCACTTACGCTAGGATACAGGTTTGTGATAAACTTTCAGATTGTAAAGCTGAACTGGGTAAGAAATTACAGAATTCTAACTGAGAAATTGATGACTTCATGAAATTACTAACAGAAGATGAAGATCAAGAACCTATTACACAGGACTGAATGAACTAATGAGGATGATCATAATTTTTATGACTTTTGTTTGAAACATTGTTGATTTTTTAATGTTTTTTTTCAGATTTAAGGAAATCTTTTTCTCTTTTCTCAAGCTAACTGTGACTCATAGCAATTTACTAAATTATATTTTTTAATCAGAATTGAAACATTTATCTTTTTGTCTCTACCTGATCCCCCCAGAATTTGGAAACTCTTAGTAAGTATTGTTATTTTCATGGCAATATAGTTTTTTGCATAAGTTCATTAGGAATCTGTTCTCCTCATAACAAGACATGATTGGAAACATTGGCTATATTGCCAAAGCTTTTACTGGAATGTCATATTTGAGAGAAAAATACATAGACTCAGATATGACCAGGTAGCTTTGGAGAGACAAAGATTGGACTTTATGGAATAAAGTCATTTGGAAATATTGGTCTGGTACCTTGTTTACAGCATTCCCAGCAACCCTACTGGGTAAGTAAGGAAGGTCACTTATCTGGCAGTTGCCTGGAACCTCAGTATTTTGGTGATCCTCAAGAGAAGATAGGAATTCATCCAAATCTGTAGGTATTATAGGCAAGTCTGATGACAAAGTCCTTGGCTTGGCTTTACTGGCCTTGAGAGGCCTTTAAAGTTCAATCTGAGATTCCTTATAAAAAGTTCCAGCAAAGCAGATTTAAAAGAGCCTATGTAATAAATTGCTATTCTTGCTACACTTATATAAATAATTGGAATAAGTTTTATTGAAACTAGTCTTATTTTGCAAGCCAGTTAATCTTAATTTGGCTAGCTTTGGTAAAAGTGAGGGTGATTTTAGACAGAAAAATTATGTTTCTATAGAAACTATAGTACATGTTCATGGATATTAGATTCTAGTTCTTTTAATTTTCTTTGAAGTTTTCATTTTACATCTGTTAACTGGACTGAATCCCGAATTCTAGTCTCCTGAAATAACAGGGTACAAATCTCCAAACTAACATTTTCAATTTTTTCCATCATTTTCATTTGGAATCACTGGGAACTAAATCTTCCCTTTTTCCTGAAGCTTTGCAAACTGAAGCTAGAAGACTTGATATAAACTTAAGAGAGATTCATGTCTGCTGCTGTGTAAGCCACTCAGAAAAATACCTGAACACCTGTAGACATCATCAGAGATATTTCAAACTGCAAAAGATGCTTTGACTCTGACACCTAGAAATCTTTTTGACTGGCTGCTGCTTGGGCTCAGAAACTGGTTTATAATTTTCTCCCACCATTAACCTTGTTTTTCTTTTTGTCTCTCTAGAAATACTTCTTATTAAATGCCTGGTTACTTGCTTATACAACATAGGCCTAATTTTTGGAGCCCATCTGCATCACCGTCTTACTAAGAGACTGGATCAATGAGATGGAAAAACCTATGCCCCTCATCAACAGGATATCCCTCAAGATTGAGGGATTGAACAACAAAAGTGGGGAATTGATACCAGCTTAACACAAGGTTGACATAAGGGATTCCATATTGTAGAAAAGAAACTCTATTGTACCTTTGAATGACCTCTGATTAACTAAAACAGACATGCTCTGTAGATTTTATGGCCCCTCCCAGCTGCTATAAGTTGATAACCTTTTTCTTTTAAGTTCTTTAGAAATGTGATGACCCCTGGATGACTGTCTATGCTGATAGTCACCTCCAGTGACAACTGAAAGATCAGGGTAGAGGGCATTGCTCCAGTCTCTGATGCATATCCAGTAAAACAAAAGACTATCAGGAAATAAGACCAGATGTCTGCTCCCACCTAGATATCAGATGCACGCCCCTACTCAGAGAACAGCTTTCTCCTCCACCCAGAGAACAGCCCCATATATAACTGGCCTGTAGTCTTTGTTCTGCAAGACGGTTCTTTTGGACATTAGTTGGCCATCTTCTCCCGTGCTAGAAAGTTGTAATAAAAAGTCCTTTCTCTCCTACCTCCTTGGCTCTTAACTAGTGGCATGTCTTTCGGGGGCAAATGACTCCCTCACTTGGGCTGTGACAATCTCAAAGTCCTTAACTTTAATCATGTCAACAAAGGTGCTTTTGCTAAGTGGCAGTTTGCAGGTTGTAGGCATAGGAAATGCATAACTAGGTGGTTATTTTTCTATATACCATAGTTCACCCTTTGTGCTCCACATGCATTTCCACATACAAAATACATTCACCACATGGCAAATTCTACAAGAGTCTCATCTCTTTATAGCATCAGCTCAATGCCCAAGACCTCATTCAAATATTATTATTTCAAAAGTCCAGAACCTCATATTCTAAATAATAGAAATTAGGTATGGGCAAGACAATATAATCATCCTGGAGAACAATTTCTTCTCATATGTGTATCTGTAAACTAAAGAAACATATTATATGCTCCAAAATACCATGCTGGGGAAAGCATCGACCAGCAGTTATAAACAGTCTGGTTCAAAAAGGAAGAAAATGGAAGAAAGAAATCACCAGTACAAAGCAATTTTGATATCCAAGCAGGAAAATTTCTTTAGGTATCAAAGCCTGAAAAAAATCATCTGTGTTTTGTGACTCCATTCTCTGGGCTTGTAGCTCTTTCATTTGGGCTGATAGTTCCATCCACTGAGTCATCCTTCCTATTTTATGAAAAGTAAGCACATGTTGCAACTAAACAGATTTATCAGCTTGTTTCCAGCCAACAGAATTTTGCAGGCCCAACAGACTTCCTTTTTTTCTTAAATTTTCTATCTCTTTCCTTGCAACATGGAAGTGTTTCTGAAGATATTATATTCTCATGAAACTTGTAGGTCTCTCCTGTATGTCACAGGGATTCATTGTCCTGGACAGATTAGTCTACAGATTTTTCCTAGATAATCCTCTCTGTCTCTCTTTTTTTTTTTAAGTTTGTAGAGATGGCTGAGAGGACACAACTTTAAGCTTTTGAGATGTTTTCTACTTTGATTGGAGGGAATCTATGAGTCACACCCTCCATGTCTTCAAAGAGTGTTTGTGATTGAATACTATGAACTTAGCTCTTTCTAAAGTATTAACAAAAAGTTAGAGAGCCACATCCTCAGCCTTTTCTCTAAAGCACTCTTTCCTGACAGTGTATCTCTTAATTTCAGAATCTTCTATAATTAGACTAGGCTGTGATTTTCCAAGTCTTAATTACCTTTTATTTAACAGTTCTTCTTTCACTTTGTCTATCATATCACATTTTGCTATAAGGTGTAAGAATAAAGCAAACCACACTTTCAACATTTTGCAAGGAAAATTTCTAATCTAAATATTTAAACTCATGGTGTAAAGTTTCTTTTTTCCATATAACTGTTGGACACAACTGCAGTAAGCTTTCTCTAACTATATAAAACAGATCCTTTTTCCTCTGGTTTCTGCCTGAGCCCTCACTAGTAGAATCACTGACATCCTTATTTCTATTAACACTTTGTTAAAGACAAACTAAATTTTTTTCTATCAGGCTCTTCAAAATCCTTCCAGGGTCTTCCCACTGCCTAATTTCTCAACCACTTCCACATTTTTAGGTATTTAGTACAGCACTATTCCACTACCACATACAAAAACCTGTATTAGTTTTCTTTTTTAATAGTTTTATTCAGAAATATTACACATACCATATGATTCACACATTTCAAATGTACAATTTTATGGATTTTTGTATATTCATAGTTATGCAACCATCACCATAATCAATATTAGAATGTTTTTATCACTCAAAAAAACCCCCAAAACCATTAGTAGTCATTTGCCATTTTCCCCCAAACTCTTCCCCTAGCCCTAGGCAACTACTAATCTACCATCCATTTGTACAGATTGACCTATTCTGGATATTGCATATAAATAGAATCATACAGTATGTGGTTGTTTGTGACTGACTTCTTGTCCTTAGCATAATGTTTTCAAAACTCAAAATTCATCCATGTTGTAACATGTATCAGTGTTTTTTTCCTTTTTGTGGTTAAATGAAATTCCATTAATGAATATAAGCCATTTTATTTATTCATGCATCAGTTGATGGCAGTTTCTAATATTTCCACTTTTTAACTACTGTAAATAGCATTGCTATGAATATTCATGTAAAAGTGTCAGTGTGAACATAGGTGTCCAATATTCTTGGTTATATACCTAGGAGTGTAATTGTGGGATGATATGGTATCTTTATATTCAACTTCATGGAGGCACTGCCATACTGCTTTCCGCAGTGACTGCACCATTTTATGTTGCCACTAGCAATATATGATATTTCTAATTTTTCCACATCCTCACCAACACTTGTTATTAATCACTTAAAAAAATTGTATTATTATAGCCATCCTAGTGTTTGTGAAGTGGTGTCTCGTACTTTGGGTTTGTATTCCTTAATGGCCAATGATGTTTAGCATTTTATTAACGTGTTTAATTGTTTAGATTTATATCTTCTCTGGAGAAACTTGTATTCAGACTTCTTGCTCATTTTATAATTTGGATATTTGCCTTTTCATTATTGAGTTGAAATCGTTATTTGCATATCTAGATATAAGCCCTTTATTAGATGTGTGATTCACAAATATTTTCTCCCATAGTATGATTTATCTTTTCACTTCGTTGATGGTATCTTTTAAAGCACAAAAGTTTTTAACTATGGTGAAGTCTAATTTATCTCTTTTTTTCCTGCTTGTACTTTGGCTCTCATACCTAAGAAAGTTTTGTCTAACTTAAGGTCACAAAGATTTACTTCTATATTTTCTTCTAATAATTTTGTAGTTTTAGCTCTTACATCCTAGTATATGATTCATTTTGATTTAAGTTTTATGCGTGTTGCGAGGAAGGAGTTCAACTTTATTTTTTGGCACATAGATTACTTGTTGTTCCAGTATCTTTGTTGAAAAGATTATTTTTGCTCATTAAATTATCTTGATGCTCTTGTTAAACTTGTAAATATTAGAGTTTGTTTATGGACTGTCAATTCTCTTCCATTGATCTAAATGTGTATCCTTTTGTCAGTACCACATTGCCTTCATTAATGTAGCTTTGTAGTAAGTTTTGAAATTGGGAGGTGAAATTCCTCTGAATTGGCTCTTATTTTTAAGATAATTTGATTATTTTGGGTCCTTTGGATATTGCTATGAATTTTAGGATCAATTTGTCATATCTAAAAAAAGCTAGCTAGGGTTTTCATAGGGAATATGTTGAGTCTTTAGATCAATTTAAGGAGTATTTTAACAATATTAAGTTTTTGGATCCATGAACATGGGATGTTTGTCCATTTTTAAGATCTTCTTTACTTTCTTTCCAAAATGTTTTGAAATTTTTATAGTATAACTTTTGGAATTCTTCTGTTAAATTTATTCCCAATCATATTTTTCTTTTTGATGCTATTATAACCGGACTTGATTTATTAGTTTAATTTTATGACTTTGTACTACTTCTGTAAGAGATACAATAAATATTTTTATATTAATTTTGAACCCTGTTAACTTGCTTAACTTTTTATTAGTTCATATAAGCTTTTAGTAGATTCCTTAGGATTATTTGACAGACAAGGTCATGTCATCTTCAAATAGATTTTATTTTTTTCCTTTTGAATCTGGATGCTTTATGTGCATCTTCTTGCCTAATTGTTCCGTTTGGAACTTCCAGTACAGTGTGGAATAGAAGTAGGGAGAGTTATACATCCTTTTCTTGTTCCTGATCACAGTAGGAAGGATTCAGACTTTAAAAATTAAGTAGGATATTTGCAGTGTTGTTTTTTTTTTTTTTTTTTTGTAGATGCTCTATTAGATTACAGAAGTTCCCTTATATTCCCAGTTTATTGAGAGTTTATGTCAAGAAAAAATGCTGGATATTTTCAAATTATTTTTCCATATTTATTAAGAAGATCATGTGGTTTTCATCCTTTCTTTCTAATTATATGGTGTGCTACATTGATTGATGTTTGGATGTAAAACCTATCTTTCATTTGGGGGATAAATCCTACTTGGTCATGGTGGATAATCATTTTTATATGTTGCTGCATTCAGCTCACTAGTATTTTATTGAGTATTTTTGCAGCTGTATTCCTAAGAAATATTGGTCCCCAGTTTTGTGTTCTTGTGATGTCTTTGATTTCATTAACTGAGTAATACTGACCTTATAGAATGAGTTTGGAAGTGTTCTCTCCTACTATATATTTGGAATAATTTTTGAAGAATTGGTATGTACTTTTAAAAATATTTGGTAAAAGTCACCAACAAAGCCATCTGGGCCTATGCTTTTCTTTATGAGAAGCTTTTAAGTATCATTCAATCTCTTTACTTTTTGTTGGTCTATTCAGTTTTTATAATTCTCTTTAGTCAGTTTTGGTAATTTGTGTCTTTTTAACAGTCTGCCCATTTCATCTAAGTCAAGTAAATTTTTAATATACTGTTACTTATAATATTCCTTTATAATCTATTTCTGTAAGTTTCATAGTATTGTTCCCGATTTTGATAATTTGATTCTTCTGTCTTTTTTGTTGGTCAGTTTCTATAAATATTTGTCAATTTTGTTGCTCTTTCAGAGAACTATCTTTTGATTTTGTGGATTTTCTCTACTGTTTTTCTATTCTTTATTTTACTTTTCTCTCTAATTTTGATTTTTTCCACTTCTTTTGCTTGCTCTGGGTTCAGTTTCCTCTTTTCTAGTTTCTTCATGTGGGAGGTTAGGTTGTGTATTTGAGATTGTCTTTTTTATTATAGACATTTCCGACTATAAATTCCCTCTAAGCATTGTGTTAGCTTCATCCTAGGCATTTTCATTTGTTATATTTCTGTGACTCCCTTTCTCCATTTTCAAAGGCAGCAATGTTGCATCTGTCTTACCATTCTTCATTAGTCACACCTTCCTCTGACAACAACCAAAAATAATTCTCCATTTTTAAGGACCCTTTTTATTCAATTGAGTCCAACCAGGAATCCCAAATGATAGCCTCATTTTAATGTCCTTAACTTAGTTGCATCTGCAAAGTCCCTTTTGCCATGTAAGCTAATGTATGTGCAGATTCTGGGGATTTGAACATGATCGGCATTGGGACTGCATTATTCTGGCTACCACAACAGGTTTATTCATGAAAAATTGAGCTTTTAATGAGATTACAACGGAGGGTAAGTACTATAAACTGAATCCTTTCACCAAATTCACATGTCGAAGCCCTAATACCCAATGTAATTGTATTTGCAGGTGGGGTATTCTGGAGGTAATTAGGTTTAGACAAGGTCATGAAAGTAGAGCCTCCATGATGTGATTAGTATTTTATAAGAAAAGGAAGAGACAAGAGCCCTCTCTCTCTCTCTGCCATATGTGGACACAGCATGATAGTGGCCATTTGCAAACCAGGAAGAGACCTCTCACCAGACACCAAATCAGCCAGCCTCTTGATTGTGGACTTCCTAACATCGAGAAATATGTGAAATAAATATTTGCAGTTTAAGCCACCCAGTTTATGATATTTTGTTGTAGCAGCCTGAACTAAGACAGAAATTGGGGAGGGGGCGGAGTCAAGATGGCGGTGTAGGCAGACTCTGAACTCACCTCCTCCCGTGGACACAGACAATTTATAACTACTCGTGGAAAAATGACCCCTGAGACAGAACTGAAAACTGGATAAGAGGAACTTCTGCAACAACGGACAATCCTAACTGGGGTAGAAGAGGCAGAGACACCCTTCTGGAGAGGAAAAACACCGTCTTCACAAGCCGCCAGCTTCACGGCCGCCAGGAGCAGCTCACAGGTACACACCATCTCTGGAGGCGTGGGGTCCTGAGCCGGGGAGCGCCCCCGCTGTGGGCAGTTTGTGGACCCAGCATAATCGAGAAGAGTGGCATAATATCTGACTTCGCCTGCTACTAAAACATTGGGGAGCACCCCAGAGAACCCAGTTCACAAAGAAACTAAAACTGGCTCTTAAAGGGCCCACACACAAACTCACCTGTTCCAGAAAGCATCCTAAAATCACCAGAAAGAAAGGTGCACAGTGCTTTGGTGACAAGAGACTCACCTAACAGGCCCTGAGTGCATCTCGGTGAGGGGTGAGACCTCTCCAGGGACTGAGACATAGGCGGCAGCCATTGTTGTGGCCTGGTATGAGCGTGCTGACACAGATGCCATTGGAGTTCTCCCTGAGGCCAGCTAGCCCAGAGTCTGCTTCACCCGCTAGAGCACCGATTTAATCCTGCTCAGCCAGGGCAGGCAGCCCACCCTAGAGACTGACCCCACCCAACAACAAGCCCTCAGGCAACGTGTGGGCCTGCATAGATTGGTGACTGGATTCTCTGCAGCCTGGCAACTGAGCTGACTTGAGCAGGGCAGGGTGTGCACAAGGAGTGGGTGGAGAGTGTGGGGCGGAGGCAGAGTGTGTGAGGCTCCCGCCGTGGAGAGACTGGGTCCGCTTGGGGAGGTCGGGGTGCTCACACGGGGCAGGACTGTGTTGACTGTGTGTGTGGACCTGTGGGTAACAGGGCTTGTCAGCTGCAGAAGACTTGTGCTTCTCAAAGACCCACATAGGAGGTTTGCCCCACCTTCCAAAGCCTGAAACAATTGGGTGTTCCTGTGCCTGAGGCCAGCCACACCCAGCTGCAATCCTCAGAGAGCTGACAAGAGACATAATAGGATAGAAGCTTACAGCAATTGTAAGGCCCTGAGCCTAACAACCTGACACGCTGGGGGCCTACTCAGTTAAAAGAAATACTGCAACACAAATGTGGTATTAGAACTTACAGCCAACTGTGCTGGGGTGCCCCATACCTGATAAAGAGACTGAAGGGCCCAGAACAAGTACAAGCAGCTGAGCATTACAACAGCTGGCCAGGAGCATAACTCAGCCTCCCTGGGCACCTATAGGGAGAGCTAAGAGGCCACAATAGAAGGACACACGTAGCCCACATAGGGGTCACCCCTGGAACATTGAGAACTGAGGGAAGCACACTGGAAGCCTCCTAAGGCATCACTTACATAAGGTCACCTATCCAAGAGCAGGAGATGTAGCTGACCTACCTAATACATAGACACAGCACAGGGAAAGAGGCAAAATGAGGAGGCAAAAGAATACATTCTAAGTAAGGGAACAGGACAAAACCCCAGAAAAGGAACTAAGTGAAACAGAAATGAGCAACCTACCCGACAGAGAGTTCAAACTAAGAGTGTTAAGGATGCTCACTGATGTGGGGAGAAGAATAGATGAACTCAGTGAGAATGTCAACAAAGAAATGGAAGATATAAAAAAGAACCAATCAGAAATGAAGAATACAATACTGGAAATGAAAAAATCATTAGAGGGACTCAAAAGCAGAGTAGAGGAAACAGAAGAACAGATCTGTGAGCTGGACGAAAGACTAGAAGAAATTACCCAAGGTCAACAGGTAAAAGAGAAAAAAATTAAAAAGAGTGAGGACAGTCTAAGGGACCTCTGGGACAACATCAAGCACACTAACATCCGTGTTATAGGTGACCAGGAAGGAGAAGAGCGAGACAAAGGGGCAGAGAATCTATTTCAAGAAATAATAGATGAAAACTTCCCTAACCTAAGGAAGGAAACAGACATCCAGGTACAGTAAGCACAGAGAGCCTCAAACAAGATAAACCCAAAGAGGCCCACACCAAGACACATCATAATCAAAATGTCCAGAATTAAAGATAAAGAGAGAATTCTAAAAGCCGCAAGAGAATGTCAAATTACATACAAAGGAAACCCCATAAGTCTGTCAGCTGACTTCTCAGCAGAAACCTTAAAGGCTAGAAGAGAATGGCATGATATATTTAAAGTGCTAAAAGGAAAAAACTTACAGCCAAGAATACTCTACCCAGCAAGGTTATCATTCAAAATGGAAGGAGAGATCAAAATTTTACCAGATAAGCAAAAATTAAAGGAGTTTGTCACCAAGAAACCAGTGCTACAAGAAATGTTAAAGGGACTGATTTAAGGGGAAAAGAGAAGACCACAAATAGGAAAAATTATCTATTTCCATGATTAGAACGTAATGGATACAAATGCACAAAAAAGAGGTTAGATATGATAATAAAAACATAAAAGGAGGGAGGAGGGGAGGTAAAGAGTAGAGCTTTCAGACAGAGGTCAAACTAAAGTGACCATCAATTCTGTATAGAAGAAGTAAGCAACAGAGAAGGACTACTAAAACACTGAGGAAAAAAAAATGTTAAAAAAATGGCAGTAAGTACATACTTATCAATAGCTACTTTAAACGTCAATGGACTAAATGCTCCAATTAAAAGGCATAGGGTGGCTGACTGGATAAAAGAACAAGTCCCATATATATGGTGCATACAAGAGGCACTCTTCAGACCTAAAGAAACTCACAAACTGAAAGTGAAGGGATGGAAAAAGATACTCCACGCAAATGGCAATGAAAAGAAAGCTGGGGTAGCAGTACTCATATCAGACAAAATAGACTTTAAAACAAAAACTGTAAAAAGAGACAAAGAAGGGCATTACATAATGATCAAGGGAACAATCCAACAAGAGGATGTAACACTTGTAAATATCTATGCACCCAATGTAGGTGCACCCAAATATATAAAGCAATTATTAACAGACATAAAAACAGAAATAGGCAGTAACACAATAATAGTAGGGGACTTTAACGCTCCACTTACACCAACGGATAGATCATCCAAACAGAAGATCAATAAGGAAACATTGGCCTTAAACGACACACTAGAACACATGGACCTAGTAGATATATACAGAGCATTCCATCCAAAAACCGAAGAATACACGTTCTTTTCAAATGCACATGGAACATTCTCCAGGATTGATCACATATTACGCCACAAAACAAGTCTCCATAAATTTAAGAAGATTGAAATAATACCAAGCATCTTTTCTGACCACAACAGTATGAAACTAGAAATCAACTATAGGAAGAAAATCAGAAAAGCCACAAATACATGGAGATTAAACAAAATACTACTGAACAACGACTGGGTTAACGAAGACATCAAAGAAGAAATCCAAAAATACCTGGAGACAAATGAGAATGAAAATACGACATGTCAGAATTTATGGGATACAGCAAAAGCAGTTCTAAGAGGGAAGTTTATAGCGATACAGGCCTATCTCAACAAACAAGAAAAATCTCAGATAAACAATCTAACAATACACCTAAAGGAGCTGGAAAAAGAAGAACAAACAAAGACCAAAATCAGTAGAAGAAGGGAAATAATAAAAATCAGAGCAGAAATAAATGAAATAGAGACCAAAAAAACAATAGAAAAAATTAATAAAACCAAGAGCTGGTTCTTTGAAAAGATCAACAAAATTGACAAACCTTTAGCTAGACTCACCAAGAGAAAAAGAGAGAAGGCACAAATAAGTAAAATCAGAAATGAAAGAGGAGAGGTTACAACAGACACTTCAGAAATACAAAAGATTATAAGAGAATGCTATGACAAGCTATATGCCAACCAATTCGACAATCTGGAAGAAATGGATAAATTCTTAGAATCATACAACCTTCCAAAATTGGATCAAGAAGAAGTAGAGAATTTGAATAGATCAATCACCAGTAAGGAGGTCGAAACAGTAATCAAAAACCTCCCCAAAAATAAAAGTCCAGGCCCAGACGGCTTCCCTGGTGAATTCTACCAAACATTCAAAGAAGACTTAATACCAATCCTTCTCAAACTCTTCCAGAAAATTGAGGAGGGGGGGAAGCTCCCTAACTCATTCTACGAAGCTGACATTACCCTGATACCAAAACCAGACAAGGACAACACAAAAATAGAAAATTACAGGCCAATATCACTGATGAACATCGATGTGAAAATCCTCAACAAAATACTAGCAAATCGCATACAACAATACGTTAAAAAGATTATACACCATGATCAAGTGGGATTTATTCCAGGGATGCAGGGATGGTTTAACATTCGCAAATCAATCAACGTAATACACCACATTAATAAAATGAAGAACAAAAATCACATGATCATCTCAATAGATGCAGAGAAAGCATTTGACAAGATACAGCATCCATTTATGATAAAAACTCTGAATAAAATGGGGATAGAAGGAAAGTACCTCAACATAATAAAGACCATATATGAGAAACCCACAGCTAATATCATCCTCAATGGTGAAAAACTGAATGCTATCCCTCTAAGAACAGGAACCAGACAAGGATGACCACTGTCACCACTCCTATTTAATATAGTATTGGAAGTCCTAGCCAGAGCAATCAGGCAAGAGAAAGAAAGAAAAGGGATCCAAATTGGAAAGGAAGAAGTGAAACTGTCACTATTTGCAGATGACATAATTTTATATATAGAAAACCTGAAAGAATCCACCAGAAAACTTTTAGAAGTAATAAACGAATATGGTAAAGTTGCAGGATGCAAAATCAACATACAAAAACCAGTTGCATTTCTGTACACTAACAACGAAGTAGCAGAAAGAGAAATTAAGAATACCATCCCATTTACAATTGCAAAAAAAAAGAATAAAATACCTAGGAATAAACTTAACCAAAGAGGTGAAAGATTTGTACAACGAAAACTATAAAGCATTTCTGAAAGAAATTGAAGAAGACGCAAAGAAATGGAAAGACATTCCTTGCTCTTGGATTGGAAGAATTAACATAGTTAAGATGTCCATACTTCCTAAAGCCATCTATAGATTCAATGCAATCCCTGTCAAAGTTCCAACAACATTTTTCCCAGAAATAGAACAAAGAATCCTAAAATTTATATGGAACAACAAAAGACCCCGAATAGCTAAAGGAATCCTGAGAAAAAAGAACAAAGCTGGAGGTATCACACTCCCTGATTTCAAAATATACTACAAAGCTATAGTAACCAAAACAGCATGGTACTGGCACAAAAACAGACACACAGATCAATGGAATAGAATCAAAAGCCCAGAAATAAACCCACACGTCTATGGACAGCTAATCTTTGACAAAAAAGCCAAGAACATACAATGTGGAAAAGAAAGTCTCTTCAACAAATGGTGTTGGGAAAACTGGATAGCCACATGCAAAAAAATGAAAGTAGACCCTTACCTTACACCATACACAAAAATTAACTCCAAATGGATTAAAAACTTGAATGTAAGACCTGAAACTATGAAACTTCTAGAAGAAAACATAGGCAGTACGTTCTACGACATCGGTCTTAGCAACATCTTTTCAAACACCACATCTGACCGGGCAAGAGAAACAATAGAAAAAATAAACAAATGGGACTACATCAAACTAAAAAGCTTCTGCACAGCAAAGGAAACCATCAATAAAACGAAAAGACAACCTAACAATTGGGAGAAGATATTTGCAAACCATACATCTGATAAGGGCTTAGTCTCCAAAATATAGAAAGAACTCATGCATCTCAACAACAAAAAAACTAACAACCCAATTAAAAAATCGGCAAAAGACCTGAACAGACATTTCTCCAAAGAAGATATACAGATGGCCAACAGACACATGAAAAGATGTTCAAAATCACTAACTATCAGGGAAATGCAAATCAAAACTACAATGAGATATCACCTCATGCCCGTCAGAATGGCTATAATTAACAAGACAGGAAACAACATGTGTTGGAGAGGATGTGGAGAGAAGGGAACTCTCATACACTGCTGGTGGGAGTGCAAACTGGTGCAGCCACTATGGAAAACAGTATGGAGATTCCTCAAAAAATCAAGGATAGAACTACCATATGATCCAGCTATTCCACTGTTGGGTATTTATCCAAAGAACTTGAAAACACCAATTTGCAAAGGTACATGCACCCCTGTGTTTATTGCAGCGTTATTCACAATAGCCAAGACTTGGAAGCAACCTAAGTGCCCATCAAGGGACGAATGGATAAAGAAGCTGTTGTATATATACACAGTGGAATACTACTCAGCCATAAGAAACGATGAAATCCAGCCATTTGTGACAAAATGGATGGACATTGAGGGTATAATTCAAAGTGAAATAAGTCAGAAGGGGAAGGTCAAATACCGTATGATTTCCTTCATTAAGTAGTAGATAATAACAACAATAAACACATAGGGACAGAGATTGGATTGGTGGTTACCAGAGGGGAAGGGGGGAGGGAGGAGGGTGAAAGGGATAATTCGGCACATGTGTGTGGTGATGGGTTGTAATTAGTATTTTGGTGGTGAACATGATGTAATCTATGCAGAAATAGAAGTACAATGATGTACACCTGAAACTTTTACAATGTTATAAACCAATGTTACTGCAATAAACAAAAAATTAAAAAAAAAACAGAAATTGGTATTAGAAGTGGAGTGCTGCAGTAACAAATACCTCAAAATATGGAGGCAGCTTTGGAACTGCATAATGAGTAAAAGATGGAAGAATTTGGGGAGGGGTGCATGCTAGAAAATCCAATATTGCCATGAAGGTACTATTAAGGGTGATTCTGGTGACAGCTCAGAAAGGAAAAAGTATACCTGTAGAGAAAGCTTCCATCTTCTTAAGGAATTTATAATCTTGTACAGAATATCGGTAGGAATATGGACAGTAATGGCCATTCTGATGAGATCTCAGATGAAAATAAGGAATATATTATTGGACAATGGAGAAAAGGCCATCCTTATAATAAAGTGGCAAAGAACTTGGCCTGAATTTTGTTCATCCTCTAGCACTTTGTGGAAGGTAGTATTTGTGAGCAATGTAATTAGAAATTTAGGTGAGGAAAATTTTTTTTCTGGTGAGGAAGATTAGCCCTGAGCTAACATCTGTGCCAATGTTCCTCTATTTTGTATGTGGGTTGCTGCCTTTGTATGGGTGAAGAGTGGTGTAGGTCTGTGCCCAGGATCTGGGCTGTGAACCTGGGCCACTGAAGTGGAATGCACTGAACTTAACCACTATGCCATGGGGCTGGTCCCTAGCTGAGGAAATTTTTAAGCAAAATGTGAAGGAGTTGCTTGATTTCTTCTGACTGCTAATAGTAAAATGCAAGAAGGGAGAAATGAATTGAAGAATTGTTAAGCAAAAAAATCTCTGAACTTAAAGATTTGGAAAATTATCAACCTATCCAAATTTCAAAAGATGAGAAAATGTGTTCTGAAGGGAAGACTACATGTGTGGTCAAGCAACATTTGATAAGGTTATTAGTATGGGTGTTAAGCACAGAGCTGCTCAGCCACTCCAGCATGAACACTAACAGCTTGATCTGAAGGGGAATGAGATGGGATGTAGTAAAAGAAAGCTGATGGACTTCTTAGAATCTATTAGACAGGATGACAAAACTATTCATCTCTGAACTTGCATATTCTTCAATAAAAGGGAAGAGTGGCTTCAAAGGACATTCAGAGATCACAAGGGCCACCACCTCAGTTTCAACAGATCAGACAGCTTCCAACCAAAGCCTTCCTTCCTCAGGCCATAGGAGTCATGGTGGTAAGGCCACCCAGAGCCCCGGTGGCATGACTCTTGCCTGGCAGAGCCCTGGAGGCATGACTCCTGACCAGCAAAGCCACAGAGTGGACAGGAGCCCTGAAAGAAGTCATGATGCCCCCTTGATATCTGAGATGATGTTGTCACCCCAGTGGGCCTGCAGGACAGAACATCAAACCAAAGAGGATTAGTCTCAAATCTCACAATCTGATGGAATTTACTTTGCTAGGTTTTAGACTTGCTTGGGACCCATAACCCCGTCCTTCCCTCCCATTTCTCCCCTTTTGAATGGGAATGTCTATCTTATGCCTGTCACACCACTGTATTTTGGAATCACACAATTTGTGATTCCGAATTTGTTTGGTTTCACATATTCATAGGTGGAGAGGAATTTTGCCTCAGAATGAATCATACCTCGAGTCTCACCCATATCCGATTTACATGACATTTAAGTGAGATTTTGGACTTCAGATTTTAGAGTTGATACTGGAACTAGTTAAGATTTTTAAGACTGTTAGGGTGGAATGAATGTATTTAGCATGTAAGAAGGACATGCATTTTGTGGGCCAAAGGTGAAATACTATGGACTTAATGTTTATGTCCCTCCAAATTTCTTTTTCTGAAGCCTTACCCACCAGTGTGATGGTATTTGGAGGTGGGGTCTTTGGAAGATAATTAGACTTAGATGAAGTCATGAAGGTGGGCCTTCATGATGGAATGGGTGCCTTTATATGAAGTGAAGGAGATCAGAGCCCTCTCTTTTTCTGTCACATGAGGATACAGCAAGAAGCCAGTCATTTGCAAACTAAGAGGAGACCCCTCACCAGACACCAAATCTGGCAGCACCTTGAACTTGGACTTGCAATTCTCTACAACTGTGGGAAATAAATGTTTGTTGCTTAAGCCACCCAGTCTAGGTTATTTTGTTAGAGCAGCCTACATTGCCTAACACAATGAGGAAGATGATAGCTTGATATTTTCTATATTTCCAATCATAGCTACATTTGTGTGTAATGTTTTATATTCAATCTCCTATCACCCTTAATAGTTTTGTTTATTATGTTTACTGTCACTTTCTAAGCTATTGAGGGATTGGAGTAAGACAGTGAGCCAGCTAAGGATGTGTGTAGCTAAACGACAGGAGGTATTCAATGAATTTTGGATAGTGGTTGTTACTTCAAATATCCATATTAACAAGATAAAGTTTTCAGTAGCTACTGATGTCTTACTGAACTTTCTAGGGAAGATGAATTTGAGACAGTCATGAAACAAGGAGGCAAATATGATAATATTGCTATGATGATGTTTTATATCCATGCAAAGATTGCCATCATTTACATTTCCTTTCAAATTGATAATGATAGCCAGGAGTATTGTGTTGTATCCAGGCATAAATTCAGAAAAAATATAGTTGCTACTTTGATATATTTGTATCAACTCAGATGCTGTATGATCATTATGGGACCTATAGTTTGAAGCTGTTAGAGAGTGTGAGGGAAAAAAAAAGTAATGAGGCCACTACACACTTATTAGAATGGCCAAAATCCAGAACACTGTCAACATCAATTGCTGAAAAGGATGTGAAGCAACAAGAACTCTCATTCATTGCCAGTGGAAACCAATGGTATAGCCATTTTGTAAGATCGGGAGATTTTTTACAAAACTAAACATACTCTTACCATATGAACCAGCAATTGTGCTCCTTAGCATTAACCCAATTGAGCTAAAAGCTTATGTCCATACAAAGACCTGCAAATGGATGTTTATAGAAGCTTTACTCATAACTGCAAAAATGTTGAAGCAAGCATGTCCTTTAGTAGGTGAATGGATAAATAAACTGTGGTACATCCAGACAATGGAATATTATTCAGCACTAAAAAGAAATGAGCTATAAAGTCACAAAAAGACATGGAGGAAACTTAAATGCATATTACTAAGTGAAAGAAGCCAGTCTGAAAAGGC
The DNA here is from genome assembly GCF_020826845.1 of Diceros bicornis minor. Taxonomy (NCBI): domain Eukaryota; kingdom Metazoa; phylum Chordata; class Mammalia; order Perissodactyla; family Rhinocerotidae; genus Diceros; species Diceros bicornis. The sequence continues at coordinate 74,783,093 of NC_080781.1, read as the reverse complement.
TATGTACTATATGTATCCAACAATACAACATCTGGAAAATGCAAAACTATAGAGACAAATGGATCAGTTGTTGCCAGGGGTTAAGGGGGAGGGAGGGTTGAATAAGCAGAACACAGAGAACTTTTATGGCCATGAAACTACTCTATATGATATTATAATGGTGGATACATTTTTCCAAACCCATAGAATGTACAACACCAAGAGTGAACTCTAATGTAAACTATGGACTGTAGATGATAATGATGTGGCAACGTAGCTTCATCAATTGTAACAAATGTACCACTTTAGTGGGGGATGTTGATAATGGGTGAGGCTATGCATGTGAGGAGGCAAGGGTTATATGGGAAATCTCTATGCCTTCGACTCAATTTTGCTGTGAACCTAAAACTGCTCTAAAAATGGTCTTTTAAAAAAGAAAATAAAAAATACACAAACAGTAACATATGCTTGTATATTTTAAATTGGTTTTATATAAAAATAAAATTCTGGTTGGTGAAAAAAAGTAATGATGACACATTGACCACTGGAAATGTGACATAAAGCAGAAGTACTTGCAAGAATTCTTTTTACAACAAGTATTTTCCTAGCTAAGTAAAATAGCCAAAATTGGCTTATTTGCATTGTATATCTTGTAATCATTAGAACAGTGCTTCCCAATTGTCAATGAATGTAAGAAACTCCAGAGGAGCTTGTTCAAGTGCTTATTCTTGGATCTGCTCCTCTCAGAAATTCTGATTCCACACCTGAGAGATACTTTCCTAGGCTACTAGGAATACTGGCATTTGGAATTTCTACCAAAAACATGCCATCTAGGAAAAAAATACATAGTTTGAAGATACCTTTGAAAAACTGTTCTTAAAGACCAAAAGGAAATTTTAAAGCACTTTAAAGCTTTTATGACATTTTAAAGCAAATAGATAAATATCCTAATAGTCTCTTCCTCATGAGAATAATTGTATTATCTGCAACTGTCAACTGTGCTACATTTAGAGTTCCATACACTAGTTTATGTGCTACATATTTTTGTTTTTGCTTTTGTTGTAAAAGAAGAATTAATCATGGCAATTTTAATATAGATTTTTAGCAAAGGAAAGTGGGAAGACAAACATGAGTTTGATAAGCTGACATTAAAATGAAAACCTCTAAAAGCTGTTAACACTTAGCTGACTCCTTAAGCCTCTGAGAGGCGGTAGGAAATATAGCAGGAACCTGCCCTTTCAACTTGCACAAGCTTACCTGAAAATTGTGTCCAATAGTTTCTTAATGACAACCTCAAGAAAACAAATGCTTGTGTATATGAATTAATTATGTTTTACTGAATATCTCCCTGAAGTTAATTGAGAGTGATTTTATTATCTACAGATGATGATTTTACTGAAGTTTTATTAGCCTAAGAATATTGATACTTGGCCACATAACACTGAAGCATCATAGGATAAACATAAGACGTAAAATAAAGCAGGTTTTTTTTTTTTTTTTACTATCTTATCACCTATTTTTTCTGGTAAGATGACAAGAAAGTGGTTATAATTACACCACCACTTCAGAATCAGAACTGTATTTCCTTTATACTTCCTTTTTGTTGGCTTTTTGAGCTATTTACTGTTTAGCACTGGTCTACTTTTATAAAAAATAACAATAATATTTGTTCATTAAAATTATTATACACTCATGTTATTGTTTTATGGTTTGTCTGGTTCTTTTCTATTGGCATTGTATAGAATCTACAAAAGCAAAATTTAGTCTTTTCAGAGAGTTGAAAGGAAGCAATCTCTTACATGACAAATCCAACATTATCATATGTAAACCTCATTTGCTATGGAATGTCTTCCTGTTTCCAGCTCATTAATTGAGTGAAACCTATTTTCACATTCTGGTAGGCAGCACTGCTTTCCAACTAATGGAATGGTGTCTTTAGAAAAAAAGACCAAAAAAAAGATATTATGTGATGAAATAATTCCCCAAAGGAATAGAATGAAAATATGCTGCTAGAAACATCAGGCACCACAATATTATGCTATATTAAGAAAGATGCAATTGAGAAGTGGGTATTCTTAAGATACTAAATCATTTTACTAAAATCTACCAGCTATTTAATAGGCAATCTAGATTGTTTTTTCCACCTTAATTAAATCACCCTAAAATAAAAATAAAATGGTTTTCTATTGAAATTAAATAACCAACCAGAGTACTCTTTCTGCCTTTTTCTGTGTGACGGGAAACTTAAATAATTCATTTCATTCTTTACAAAAGAAGTATCTGCCAATCTATAAATAGAGTGAATATTTTCAAAGACATAGTATCTAACTATGAGGCACTCTGATGCATCATCCAAATTCACACTCATTCATTTTATTCTAAGCCTTCCTAACAAAGCCCCAGCAGCCCTGTGTGTGTAATGAAAGTGGCCAAAGGACTCTGGACTAGCCCAAACTTAAAAAGACAGACAACCAAGCATTATCTCCATTTGCCCACAGTGATTGTACTTCTTTACTAAAGGCTCTTTGACAACCTGTTGAAATCTATTAAAAACACAATGAAAACAAAAATAAAAACTGATTCCTAGGAGAATGAGCAAAAACACACACAGAGGGAATAAGTTGATGCATAGAGCAAGAGGTCTTGGTTCCACCACTTGATGATAATTATTATAACAATAATCCTTTACATTTGCATAGCACACAGTGCTTTTGCATACATTATCTCAATTGCAATGCAAGTAGAAACCACTCCATACCTTTTCTATTCCAGGATTGACCTGTTTATGGAAACAAAACTGCCTGAAACAACGAACTATATTAACCATTAACATAAGAAGCACATATTGAGTTAGACTCTATGTCTGTATAGCCTCTGTCTCTGAGAGTGAAAGCAAAAGCTCTGTTAGAGCGAAAAAAGGCCACTACTGTATACCAAACATCCCAGCTTTCCTTTGATAATCTATTATGGCTCTGCTATCCATAAATTTATTTAAAGTCTTTATGAAGCTAATTATATTTTAAGTCTGTATACTCACTTGGTATCCAGTTTTAAAAGATTTTCCCCACTGGGTAGAGAAGTAGTTTTTGTATTTGTCTTTTTTTATTGCTGGTACAGTCACACAGTTCAAATTCAAAAAGTACAAAATGGTGTAGAGTGAAAAGAAGTCTTCCTCCTTCCCAGTCCCTGTGCTGCAGCCACGTAGGTCTCCTCCAAGGCAGCCACTGTAATCTGTTTCTCATGTCACTTCACAGAGATGATCTGTGTATATTTAAATAAACATATAGGTATAATTTTTTTAGTACAAATACTAGCAGCCTCACTGCTCTACTCCTTGTCTTTTTCACTTAACAATATATCTTTGAGATAATTCCACATAAGTAGAAAAAAACTACCTTAGCTTTTTAAATATCTGTATGTTGTTTCCTATAAAGAGCTACACTGTCCAATATGGTAGCCACTAGACACATGTGGATATTAAACACTTGAGATTTGGCTTATTTGTACTGAATTGTGCTATAAGCATAAAGTATACCAGGTTTCAAAGAATTTGCATGAAAAATGTAAAATATCTCAATATTTTTATGTTGACATGTTGAAACAATAATATTTTGAATGTGTTTGATTAATAAAATATATTATTAAATTTTATTTCTCTTTTGTCTTTTCATTCTTTTAATGCGACTACAAGAAAAATTTAAATTATGTATGTAATTTGCGTTACATGTCTATTGGAAAGCATTGATATAGACGGATCATCATTTATTTAACCAGTTTCCTATTAATGGACATTTAGGTTGTTTCTATTCATTTGCTGTTACAAGCAATACTGAAATTAATAACATTTTAAATTATTATTTTGTTGGGCAGATGGACTTTCTCCAACAAAACATATTCATATTTTATATTTTGCTAATTATTACTAAATTGTCATTTATAGAGGTTATAATAATTTACCTTCTCACCAGCAATGTATGTGGGTATGTTTTTTCCACACATTGACAAAAATGATGTCAATAAATTTTTTCATCTTTGTCTATCTGATAGGTGACATTTGTATTTTTTGTGATATTAAGTTGCATTTCTCTTATTTTGAGTGACTGAACATTTTCCTAAGTTTTTTTAATATTTCATTTTCTGTAAATTCATGCATTCATCAAGTATTTGCTGAGTGCATACTATATTCCAAGTATTTTTCTAGATGTTTGGGACATATGAGCAAACAAAACAAAGAAAAATCTTTCATACTGTTTAAATTCTAGGGGGAAAAACAAACAAAAGTATACATAGTATCTTAGAAGGAGAAAAATGGTATGAAAAAAGAAAAAGCAGGTAGATAAAGGGGATTGCAAGTGCAGAGTTTCCATGAGGTAAGAACTTTCTCTTAATCTTTCCTTTTAAATATTTGTTTAAGTCTTTACAATTACTTCTTTCTAACATTACCCCTGTCACAAACACAAACATTCGTGTACATAAGAATCCTCTGCCCAATACACACACACACACACACACACTCACACACACATCTGCCCTGGTGGCATGTAACAAAGTAATTAAGAGCATGCAATATGACATCAACCAGATCCACATTCAAATCGAGCCTCTCCCACATGGCTGTGAGATGATGTGCAAGTTATTTAATCCCATTGAGCCTAAAGCCTGGTATCAAAAATAGGTAAAATATAATATTTGTATCATAGGTATGTTATGAATATTCAATGAGATAATGCATGTTAAATGTTTAGCATAGTGCCTGGTACATAATAAACGTTCAATAAATATTAACTGTTATCTGAAGAAGAACTCAGTCAGCAAGTCCCATATTTCTCCTTCACCACCTCTTTCATAAATTATAGACTGTTACATCTCCCTTTATACAAAAAGGAACCCTAAGCTTTTAAGTATTTTCTTATACAACAGACTCCATTACTTCAATCATTTTAGTTGCTCTTCTCTGCGCTATAGATTCTGATGATGCCTGATCCTCCAGAAACACTTCATATTTACAATTTTTTTTCTGTTTAATACTCTTAGTGTGTTTTTTAAAAAATTAATTAATTTATTGAGATCATATTGGTTTATAACATTGTGTAACTTCAGGTATACATTATTATATGTCAGTTTCTGTTTAGACTGTATCATGCTCACCCCCAACAGTCTAGTTTTTAACCATCACCATACATATGTGCCCCTTTACCCCTTTCACCCTCCCCCTGACCCCCTTTCCCTCTGGTAACCACTAATCTGTTCTCTTTATGCATGTGTTTGTTTATCTTCCACATATGAGTGAAATCATATGTTGTTTGTCTCTCTCTGTCTGGCTTATTTCACTTAACATAATACCATCAAGGTCCATCCATATTGTTACAAATGGCACAATTTTGTCTTTTTTATGGCTAAGTAGTATTCCATTGTATGTGTGTGTGTGTGTGTATATATATATATATACATACATACATATATATACACCACATCTTCTTTATCCAGTCATCAGTTGATGGGCACTTGTGTTGCTTCCACATCTTGGCTATTGTGAATACTGCTACAATGAACACAGATCTCTTTGCATTTTTGATTTCATGTTCTTTGGATAAATACTCAGTAGTGGGATAGCTGGATCATATGGTATTTCTATTTTTAATACTCTTAATGTCTTAACATTCTTTTTGTTGTTAAAAATTACAGAGAGAATTTTCCAGTCAGGTGTGTATGCAGGCATGCAGTCTTATATAAACATTCACCAATATGTTTATAGAAATTCGCAGATTAAAATATTTCTATATCTATGTATACATACGCATACACACACATGCAAATACCTTTCACATTACTTAGATCCTTTAACTTTCTTGAGAAAAAAGATTAATGATTAATAGCTTACCTTATATCACTTTTCTCTTTTTAATTCACTGTTAAATTATTTCCTCTTGAATTTTTTGGCTTTCCTAGCTTTCCATCTCATGAAAAAATGCATATATCTGTAGTTTTAATGTTTTATGTTAATTGTAGCTTTTACGTTTTTCTGGAAGAATATACTAATCGAACATGTCTGTTTCCCAGGAACAACTATATCAGCTGATTTGCTTGAAGTGTCAAAGTTACTTTGTCTCCTGACTACTTGCTCAGATGTTCCAATATACTTGAAGCAAATTCATAACTCTGTTTCTAACACAAAGTTGGAAGATGCAATGAGTGCTTGATATATTTGAAATGAGGTTACACTGTTTCCAAAATACTATGTTGCCTTCTTAATTATGTATTTTTTCAAATATTTATTAAGTGCCTGATATGCCCCAGGCATTGTGTGAGATTCTGAGTATATAATAGTATAACAACAAAAAAAGTGATTTAAAAAAGAATAAACAAAATATTAGCCAGAGAAGAGAGATTGTGTTTTCTTCATTTCTTTATCTAGACAACCCCCTCACTCTGACAGTACCTTAAACATTGCCCAACATAGAAATGCTCTGCCTATTATATATCTAAAAGAATGATCTTTGCCATGATTAAAAACTGTCAACTGTATAATATGAGATAATTTTCTACATCTTAAATATATTGAATCACATAAGCTGTGGTAGCTAGCAAAATTAACTACTTAAATTAACTATTATATTTTCCGTTTCCATATTGCAGTCAGTTTTAGCAACAGAGAATCTTTACTCCTGTTTTCTGGATTAATATTGTCCTTATTGGTAAGGTCAAGGCATTTACTGCCCTGTAAAGTTTTTATTTTTCTTTCTCAACTATTCCCAATTTTCTCATCTGTAGTAAATTGCATATAGCTTGATTAAAGAGGTAGTGTCACCCTAGAAATATCTGTATTTGATATAAATAATGATTTAGAGTGAGTGCAAATGCTTTAATATATGAACATTAGGATATTAGAGATGTTTATAATATTTTATGTTGGATTTGGCAATGCTATTTTAGATGATAATGGAAATATATAACTCAGTAGAAAAGTAGCAAAGATATTTATTTGAACTGGATTCAATCATATATTGAGTACCAGGAATGAACCTAAATGTGTTAAGTGTTTTGAGGTGTAAAAAAGAAATGTAGAGCAACAAAACAAAACATAGATAAATTGGACTTCATCAAAATTAAAAAAAAATTGTGCATCAAAAGACAATATCAACAGAGTGAAAAGGCAATCCACAAAATGGGAGAACGTATTTGCAAATTATCTATCTGATCAAGGATTATTATCAAGAATATATAAAGAAGTCTTACAACTCAACAACAACAAGAACAACAAAAAGTTAAAAAATGGACGGGGTCTCAGGCCAAAATGGCAATCAGGCCTGCCATTGCAGCATCAAGCTGGTGACTGGAGGGTATTCAAACTTGTGTTACAATGCTGCTGGATTCAATAAACTGGGGTTAATGTGAGATGATACTAAATATGAGGATGATGACATTAAAGAAGGCATAAGAAATCTTCCTGACAACCTTTATAATGATAGGGTCTTTTGCATTAAGAGAGCACTGAACCTGACCAGAAAGCAGCAGATCTTGCCTAAAGAGTAGTGGACAAAATATAAGAAGGATAAATTCTACCTTGAACCATATCTGAAAGAGGTTATTTGGGAAAGAAAAGAGAGAGAAGAATGAGCAAAGAAATAATCATGTAGTTGAAATCTGCAGGTGCAGCTGTCCTCAAAGTATTTTTATAAAGTTGGTTAAGACTGAAATGTACAATTTAGAACTATTTTGGCTGCAAATGTATTAATTTAAATAAATGTCTATTGTAATCATTGTTGGGAAAAAATGGACAAAGGACCTGAGTAAACATTTCTTTAAAGATGATATGCAGATGATCAATAAGCACATGAAAAGATGCTCAATATTGCTAATCAATGGGAAGTGAAAATAAATATGACAATCAGATATCACTTCACACTTATTAGGATGGCTATTATTTAAAAAAAACAGAACATAACAAGTGTTGACAAGAATATGGAGAAATTACAACATGTGCATTGTTGGTGGGAACGTAAAGTGGTGCAGCCACTGTAGAAAACAGTATGGCAGTTCCTCAAAATCTTAAACACAGAATTACCATATGATCTAGCTATTAACTTTGGGTGTATACCTAAAAGAATTGAAAGCAGAAAGTCAAACAGATATTTGTACACCAATGCTCTATAGCAGCATTACTCACACTAGCTAAAAGGTGGAAACAACTCAAATGCCCAGTGACATATGAATGGCTTATCAAAATGCAGTATACATGTACAATGGAATATTATTTAGCTTTTAAAAAGGAATAAAATTTTGGCACATGCTACAATATGGATGGATCTCAAAAACGTTATGCTAAGTATAGTAGGTCAGTCATAAGAGAACAAATATTGTATTTGTTCTTCCACTTATATGAGTTACCTTGAACAGTCAAATTCATAGAGACAGAAAGTAGAAAGGTGGTTTCCTGAGGTTAAGGAGAGACAATAGGGAGTTATTGTTTAATGGAAACAGAATTTCAATTTTGAAGATGAAAAAGTTCTAACGATGGATGCTGGTGATTGTTGCACAACAACGTGAATGTACTTAATGCCACTGGACTATACACTTAAAAATTGTTAAAATGGTAAATTTTATGTTCCACATATTTACAACAAAAAAAAAGAAATGTGGTCCTGAACATTTCCCCCCAAAAGCTTAAATTTTGCTGCCAAGAGGAGACAAGCGCATGAATTGTTAAAAAAAAAAAAAATTAGAAACATTATCAATGGTTAAGCTGAGTGTGATTCATGTAGGAAATGGTTTGAGAGTTTGGTGGAAAGTTAGAGCAATCTGAGTGGAATTTACCCGATAATTCTTCAGCCAGGAAGAACTTGAGCTAGATTCTGAAGGATGTATATGATTTGAATAGATGGAAAAGAGCATGGATAGTAATGCAGATGTTAAAAGGAACCTCACATTTTGAAAGAAGACAAGTCTAAAATGAAGTGAGAATTTTGGAGAACAGTGAGAGGAGATTGGTTAGAAAGAGCTGGGCAAGAATGTGGAAGGTCTTATGTCTGAGGAACTGAGACTATCTCTGACAGGCAATGGAGATGCACTGAGAGTTTGTGTGCTGAAGGATGACACAATGAAAACATTATTTTAGAATATTTATTTTAGCCTTTCCTTTATTTATCATTTATAAACATTCTAATAAGTCCTTGATTTTTTATTTTCTAAACTGTTTGACAGTCTTGTATGTCTCCTAATGCAGAATTCCAAACAGAGCTTTCAGGTCTCTCATATTCTGATATCCTGAGATAGCAGTGTTAAATGTTTTAAAATCCATGTTTTGAGACTGAACAGTTCACATTTAAATTTCAGGAAGATAGAGCTTCTTAAGTATTCTAGAAAGTGAGTTTAATGCCTTTATCAGTTGCAACTATCAGAGAGGTTTTCTTCTTCAGCAGTAATTATGTCTATAAAATATTTATTAATCAAAGAGATTGGAGAAAAGATGTATTTGAAGGAAATTAATTAATTAAAGAATTTAAATTGTTATGACTAAAATATTGTGTACAAAGCCCTTTCAAAGAAGATAGAGATGGAAGCCAAAGTAACTTACTCAGATTTGCAAGATGCCATCTTTATTTTCTGATACTTCTTCAATTCTTATTTTGCACAGTTGACTTTTTGTTTGGATTATGAAATAACTGAGTTATATTCTAGTTTTATAATATTCTTCTGTATTCATATTTCAATTTTTGTGCATATTCTACATGCAAACTGTTAGGTTCCTCTTGCAAGGTATAGTTAACAATATCTACCTATCAATATTTAATGAGCTATTAACAGCGGGAGGGTGTCAAATAGTTAACGGGAGACTAGGTAGGGCCCTCCCACCAAAATAACTACAAATAGCAGCTTGCCTTTTCATTGAACCAGTCTTACATAAAAGTAGAATAAAGATTTCCTATGTTTGTGGTTTGATGGCCATGGAATATATGAGCTGAATTAGACTTCCTCCACTTTCCTTAAACAGAACTTAAATTTTACTTTCCCTCTCTCGGCCACTACTGTGAAAGCTGTGAAAATAGATCAAGTCCTTCCCAGCTGTCAAAGTCTATGATCCCTGTTAACATGACAACCCTCTGCTCTAAAAGATTATAGATAAACTGAGTTGTTATTAGTCTTGAGGTCTAAATAAAGGAGATGATGGCAGGATTGGATAAACCAGGCATAGTGAGGAAAGGTAGAAGAAATACATAAGAAACGATGAAATCCAGTCATTTGTGACAACATGGATGGACATTGAGGGCATTATGCAAAGTGAAATAAGTCAGAGGGAGAAGGTCAAATACCGTATGATTTCCTTTATTAAGTAGTAGATAATAACAACAATAAACAAACACATAGAGACAGAGATTGGATTAGTGGTTACCAGAGGGGAAGGGGGGAGGGAGGAGGGCGAAAGGGATAATTCGGCATGTGTGTGTGGTGATGGGTTGTAATTAGTATTTGGGTGGTGAACATGATGTAATCTATGCAGAAATAGAAGTATAATGATGTACACCTGAAATTTATACAATGTTATAAACCAATGTTACTGCAATAAACAAAAAATAAAAAAAAAAAGAAATGCATTGGGTCAGTGACTGAAGTTTAAATATACCTACAGGAGAAAACTTGGAATTTAGCCAGCCAGAAAGACACACTTGCTAAAGTTAATATCTTAATGTAACTCTGCACCAAAAACCACATGGATCTGATGTAGGAATGCCCAGATCAAGTTCTCTGAGAAACCACATAGCTGGGCAGGAGTACCTTCTCCCTGGACTGGGGGAAAGTGGCTGCCTTACATTTTAAATCTTTGCACACTATTGGTGAGATTGCAAATTGATGTGACCATTGTTGAAAACAGTATGGATGTTCCTTTAAAAATTAAAAATAGAGCAGCCATCCTGGTGGCATAGCAGTTAAGTGCACATGCTCCACTTCGGGGGTCTGGGGGTTTCGCAGGTTTGGATCCTGGGCACACATCGATGTACCACTTGTCAAGCCATGCTGTGGCAGTGTCCCATATAAAGTAGAGGAAGATGGGCATGGATGTTAGCCCAGGGCCAATCTTCCTCAGCAAAAAGAGGAGGATTGGCATTGGATGTTAGCTCAGGGCTAATCTTCCTCACACAAAAACAATTATAAATAGAACTAACATAGGATCCAGAAATCTCACCTCTGAGTATGTATCAAAAAAATTGAAAGCAAGTTGTTGGTGAGATATTTGCTCATCCATGTTCATAGAAGCACTCTTCCTAATTGCCAAAATATGTAAGCAAACTAAATGTCCATCAATTGATGAATGTATAAAGAAAATGTGGCATATATATATACATATACAATGAAATATTTTTTGGCCTTAAAACAGAAGGAAATCTTGCCATTTGTGACAACATTGATGAATCAAGAGGACATTATCCTAAGTGAAATAAGTCAGACAGAGTAAGAGATTGTATAATCTCACTTGTATGTCGAATCTAAAAAAGTTGAATTTGTAAAAGCAGAGTAGAACAGTGGTGGCCAGGTGCTCAGAGGTGGGGAACATGGGAAGATGTTAGCCACAGGGTACAAACTTTCAGTTATAAAATGAGTAAATTCTAGAGATCTAATTACAGCATGGTGACTATAGTTAATAATAATGCATCATATACTTGAAATTTACCAAGAGAGTAGATCTTAAGTGTTTTCACCACAACAAAGGTAAATAAATGAGATGATGGATATGTTAATTAGCTTGGTGGTAGTAATCATTTCTCGATGTATATCAAAACATCACATTGTACACCTTAAATATGTACAATGTTTATTTGTCAATCATATCTCAATAAAGCTAGAAAAAATGAAATAAAACTCTTCCTTCTTCCTTCTCTTCTTTGCTCCATCTTTTCCCAGGAATCCACACCTTTGAGAATATTTTCCCTAACTCTGAAGGTGAAGACCAGTGATCTCAATAAATATAAGAACTTTGTTCTAAAATTTGTAGCCATGTTAATTATTTAGGCTTTTATCCAAGGACCAAATGTCACTATAGACACAGATTGTATATTCTGACCACGAAAGAAGTTGACTAAGCCATAGATTTCATGTGCAGGAGTACCAATGTGATTAAGCAAAATATATTGTGAATGTAGTCTTCCTTCAAGATCCTCACTCCCGAAGACATGCTGCTTACATCTGTTCTATATTTTAGTATTTTTTTATTGATATACTGAAATATATTCACTATTATTTCTTAAATGCAACTGAAGTTTCTTTCTAGATTTTTAAAATAAAACATTGGAATTTATGATAGTAGAATACTACATTGAATGAAGGATGTAACTGTGCATTTAAATCACATGCTGCTCTTTTTTTATGCTACGGTTGTCAATTACGATTCGGCACTTATAATTTAGATTTTAAAATAATTTTGAAGGGACTTAACATGATGCAGAGTTCTGTGTCTGAGTGTGTGCATGCGTACATGCACATGTGCCTGCATGAGAAAGAGAGAGAAAGAAAAAGAAGAGAAATATAATGTACTATGAAAGAAGCAAGAGCAATACATATTCCTATCCACACAAAACCAGCACTTAAGTAATAAAAATAGATCCTAAGTGTTTTATATTCTATAAACAGTTTTCCAGATTATTCTTGTTATTTTACTTCTATGTTTTTGTACCAAATCTTGTTCTAAGTAAGCATTTTATCTGCAGACCCTAATTTATTTCTAATAATACATTTGTAATACACAATATTATTTCCTCCAATTTAAAGATAAGGAACCTGAAAAATAAGGTTATGTAGTTTGTCCAAGACTAAGTACCTAGAAATCAGTGGAGCCAGGATTTGAACTCAGGCAGTTTCAGTCCAGGGTTCTCTGGTGCTTCTCCGGCGCTGATCCCTCACCCATTTGTTTTCTGTTATTGGATTGGGCAAATTTTCTTTATGTTCATTTCTTTATACAAGTGTGGAAATTTTCCATTCTAGTTCTTTTATTTTAGTGGTTATCTTACAGTTTTGAATGAGCATTTTCCTTAAGAAACCCAAATTAATTTAGATCTTAATTCTAATTTTCAACATAAGAAATTTAGAGCACTTTATTCTGATGACCCTTTCCTTCTTAACTTCACATGTTATAATTGTCTAGCATTTCAGTATCACTTTATTTTTAAATCCCACATATTAGTCACTGTTATTCTCATAGCCAATGCTTATATAAACTTAACCACATGTTTAGCAATTTCTTTTGTCATCATTGCTTCTTTTTATAAAATAGACTTATAGAGATGTAATTCACATATGATATAGTTCATCAATTTAAAATGTATAATACAGTAGTTTTGGTATATTCACAAGTTAGTGCAATCATGACCACAATCTAATGTGAGAATATTTCTGATACCTTGAAAAAGTATATGGTAAACATTGTTTTTCAACACCCATTCTCACCACACTCCTGAGCTCCTAAGCAATCAGTAATCTACTTTCTCTATGTAAAAATTGACCTATTCTGGACACTTCATAGTAAGTGTAATGATACAATATATAGTTTTTGTTACTGACTTCTTTTACTAAGCATAATATTTTCAAGGTTCATCCGTGGTGTAACAAGTATAAGTATTTAATTTCCCTTTATTGTGGAATTCCCTTTTATTTCTAAATTTCATTACATTCCCAGTTATCAGCTGATGCACATTGAAGTTGTTGACACTGTTGGCTATTGTGAATAATCTACTATGAATATTTATGTACAAATTTTTATGTGGACTTATGCTTTTATTTCTCCTAGGTAGATACTTAGGAGTGGAAATTCTCACTCATACGGGGACTCTATGATAAACTTTTTGAGGAGCTGCCAAATGTTTTCTCAGGTTCTATTTTTGGAAGAGTTTGTGAATGATTGGTGTTATTCTTTCAAAGTTTGGTAGAATTCACCAGTGAAGGCACCCAAGAATTCATGTACAGTTTTGGATTACTCATTCAATCTCTTTACTGGTTATGGGCTATTTGTTATTCTATTTCTCCCTGGGCCAGTTTCAATATTTTTGTTTCTTTGTAGAAATCTGTCCATTTCCTGAATGTTTTCTAATTTGTTACCATATAGTTGCTCATAATGTTCAGTTAAAATCTGTTATGTTTGTAAACTTTGTCGTAATGGCCACTGTTTTTTTTTCCAGATTTTAGTAATTTTAGGTTTTCATTTCATGGCCAGTCTAGAGATTTGTCAATTTATCAATCATTTCAGAGAACTAACTTTTTGTTTTATTTATTTCCTCGATGGTTTTTCTAGTCTCTATTCCATTTATTTCCACTCTAGTCTTTATAATTTCCTTCCTTCTGCTTGCTTTGGATTTAGTGTTCTCTTCTCACATAGGGTGGAAGGTCAAGTTTTTGATTTGCTATCTTCTTTTTAATTATAACTTCTAACTTTTTAAATGTAGCTATAAATTTTCCTATAAGCATTACTTTAGCTGCATCTCATATGCTATTATATATTTTGTCTATCTTTTTATTCATTTCAATATATTTTCTAATTTCTCTTAGTAAATTCTTCTTCAACCCATGGGTTAGTTATGATTGTGTGGCTTATTTTCAACATATTTGTGCTTTTCCCAAATATTTCTCTAATTAATTTCTAATTTCACTCCATTGTGGTTTCAGAACATATTTTGTATGCTTTAAATCAATTTAAATTAATGGAGACTTTTTTATTGTCCACTGTGTAATCTATTCTAAAATATGTTCATGTGCACTTGAGAAGAATGTGTATCCTACTCTTGTTAGTAGGAGTGTTCCCTACTTGTCTGTTAGGTATAATTGCTTTCTAGTGTTTTTCAAGTCTGTTTTCTTGCTGATCTTCTGCCAGTTATTCTATTTATTAATGAAAGTGAGGTATTGAAATCTCCAACTATTATTTTTGAATTGTCTACTTCTCCTTTCAATTCCAACAGTTTTTGCTTTGTGTATTTTGCAGCTCTGTTGTTATGTGTTTATTAGTTTGCTAGGACTGGTGTAACAAAGTATCACAGATTAGGTAACTTAAACAACAGAAATTTATTTTATTTTAGAGGCAGTATTTGTTCATTCTAAAGGCCATGAGGGATGGATCTGTTCCAGGCCTCTCTCCTTGGCTTGTAGATGGATGTCTTCTCCATGTATCTTTCCTCTGTCTGTGTCTGAGTCCAAATTTTCTCTTATTGTAAGGACATCAGTAATATGGGATTACAACCAACCCTAATGATGTAATTTTAATTTAATTACTTCTTTAAAAAAGATTTGTTCATGGGGCCAGCCCCATGGCATGGTGGTTGAGTTTGGCTCGCTCTGCTTTGGTGGCCTGGATTTGCAGGTTTGCATTCCTGGGCACAGACCTACACCACTCATCAGCCATGCTGTGGCAGTGACCTACATACAAAAAAGAGGAAGATGTGCACAGATGTTAGTCCAAGGCTAACCTTCCTCAAGCAAAAAAAAAGAGTTTTCCATATATGGTTACATTCTGAAGTATTGGGAGTTAAGACTTGAACATATGAACTTTCGAAGGGATGCAATTCAGCTCATAATAGGTGCATATGTGTTTATAATTTTTATATACTCAATGAACTCACCCTTTATAATTATAAAATATTTTTCTTTGTCTCTAGTAACTTGTGTATTAAAGTCCATTTTGTTTGATATTACTATAGCTACTCCTACTCTCTTTTGGATACTGTTTGCATGGTAAACCATTTTCCAACTCTTCTTACATCTAACCTATTTGTGTCTTTGTCTCTTGTATACAGCATATGGGTGGATCATTAGTTTTTTCTAATTTACTCTGTCAATCTATGCCTTTATGTTGGAGTTTTAAATGCATTTGCATTTATTGTAATTCCTGATAAGGTAAGTTTATGTCTACTATTTTGTTATTTGTTTTCTAAATTTCATGTCTTTTTGTTCCTCTGTTTCTCTATTATACCTTCTTTTTATGTTAATAGATATTTTCTAGTATACCATTTTAATTCTGTGGTGGTTTTTAAACATATTTTTGGAGTTATTTTCTTAGTGTTTGCTCTAGAGATTACAGTTAATATCTTTCCTTATAACAATCTACATTTTTGATGAATAACAACTTAAATTAAAAGATATACATAAAGTTTTCTCCTATAGATATTCAGTTATTTCTCTCTTCTTTGTGCTATTATGATCATAAAATTGCATGTTTATACACTGCATGAACAACACAGATTAATAATTATTGCTTTATACAGTTAGCTCATAAATCACGTAGGAAACAAAAACATTACAAACAAAATGTATGTTGATGTTATCTTTTATATTTAGCTATGGACTTACTTTTATTCATGCTGTATGTCTTCATGTGGATGCAAGCAACTGTCTAGTGACCTTTATTTCCATCTTGAAGAGCTACTTCTCATCATTCTTGGCGAAGATTTCCTAGTGATGAATCCTCTGTTTTTGTTTATCTGAGAATGTCTTAATTTCTTCTTAAAATATCATTTTGCAGGATGAAGAATTTTTGATGGATTGTCTTTTTCTTTTCTCATGTTAAATTCAACTGCCTTTGGCCTCCATTGTTTCTAATAACAGTCAATTGTTAAATTGCATCCAAAAACTAAAGAACACACATTCTTTTCAAATGCACATGGAACATTCTCCAGGATTGATCACATATTAAGCCACAAAACAAGTCTCCATAAATTTAAGAAGTCTGAAATAATACCAAACATCTTTTCTGACCACAACTGTATGAAACTAGAAATCAACTATGGGAAGAAAATCAGAAAAGCCACAAATATGTGGAGATTAAACAAAATGCTACTGAGCAATGGTTGGGTCAAAGAAGAAATCAAAGGAGAAATCAAAAAATGCCTAGAGACAAATAAAAATGAAAATACGACATGCCAGAATATATGGGATACATCAAAAGTGGTTCTAAGAGGGAGGTTTATAGCAATACAGGCCTATCTCAACAAAGAACAAAAATCTCAAATAAACAATCTAACAATGTATCTAAAGGAACTGGAAAAAGAAGAACAAACAAAGACCCAAATCAGTAGAAGAAGGGAAATAATAAAAATCAGAGCAGAAATAAATGAAATAGAGAATTAAAAAAATAGAAAAAAATTAATAAAACCAAGAGCTGGTTCTTTGAAAAGATAAAAGAAATTGACAAACCTTTAGCTAGACTCACCAAGAAAAAAAGAGAGAAGGCTCAAGTAGGTAAAATCAGAAATGAAACAGGTGAAATTACAACAGACACCTTAGAAATACAAAAGATTATAAGGGAATACTATGAAAAGCTATATGCCAACAAATTGGACAATTTGGAAGAAATCGATAAATTCCTAGAATCAGACAACCTTCCAAAACTGGACCAAGAAGAAATAGAGAATGTGAATAGACCAATCATCTTTAAGGAGATCGAAACTATAATCAAACATCTCACCAAAAATAAAAGTCCAGGACCAGATGGCTTACCTGCTGAATTCTACTAAACATTCAAAGAAGACTTAATACTTATCCTTCCCAAACTCTTCCAAAAAATTGAGGAGGTGGAGAAGCTCCCAAACTCATTGTACAAAGCTGACATTACCCTGATACCAAAACCAGACAAGGACAACACAAAAAAAGATAATTACAGGCCAATATCACTGAGGAACTCGAAGCAAAAATTCTCAACAAAATACTAGTAAATTGCATACAACAATACATTAGAAAGATTATACACCGTGATCGGCTGGGATTTATTCCAGGGATGCAGGGATGGTTCAACATTTGCAAATAAATCAATGTGATACACCACATTAATAAAATGAAGAATAAGAATCACATGATCCTCTGAATAGTTGCAGGGAATGCATTTGACAAGATACAGCATCCATTTATGATAAAAACTCTGAATGAAATGGGTATAGAAGGAAAGTACCTCAACGTAATAAAGGCCATATATGACAATGGTGAAAAACTGAAAGCTATCCCTCTAAGAACAGGAACCAGACAAGGATGCCCACTGTCACCACTCCTATTTAACATAGTATTGGAAGTCCTAGCCAGAGAAATCATTCAAGAAAAAGAAATAAAAGGGATCCAAATTGGAAACGAAGAAGTGAAACTCTCACTATTTGCAGATGACATGATTTTATATGTAGAAAAGCCTAAATATTCCACCAAAAAATTTTTAGAAGTAATAAACCAATACAGTAAAGTTGCAGGATGCAAAATCAACATACAAAAATGTGTTGCATTTCTATACACTAACAACGAAGTAGCAGAAAGAGAAATTAAGAATACAATCTCATTTACAATGGCAACAAAAAGAATAAAATACCTAGGAATAAACTTAACCAAAGAGGTGAAAGAACTGTACACTAAAAACTATAAAACATTGTTGAAAGAAATTGAAGAAGACACATAGAAATGGAAAGATATTCCGTGCTCTTGGATTTTGAAGAATTAACATAATTAAGATGTCCATACTTCTTAAAGCAATCTATAGATTCAATGAAATCCCTATCAGAGTTCAAACAACATTTTTCACAGAAATAGGACAAAGAATCCTAAAATTTATATGGAACAACAAAAGACCCCGAATAGCTAAAGGAATTCTGAGAAAAAAGAACAAAGCTGGAGGTATCACATTCCCTGACTTCAAAATATAATACAGAGGTATAGTAACCAAAACAGTGTGGTACTGGCACAAAAACAGATACACAGATCAGTGGAATTGAATTGAAAGCGCAGAAGTAAACCCACACATCTATGGACAGCTAATCTTCGACAATGGAGCCAAGAGTATACAATGGAGAAAGGAAAGTCTCTTCAACAAATGTTGTTGGGAAAACTGGACAACCACATGAAAAAAAAGAATATAGACCATTACCTTACACCATACACAACAATTAATCCAAAATGGATTAAAGACTTGAATGTAATACTTGACACCATGAAACTTCTAGAAGAAAACAAAGGCAGTATGCTCTTCGACAGTGGTCTTAGCAACATATTGTCAAGCCCCATGTCTGACTGGGCAAGAGAAAAGATAGAAAAAATAAACAAATTGGACTACATCAAACTAAAAATCTTCTGCACAGCAAAGGAAACCATCAACAAAACAAAAAGACAAGCTATCAATTGGGAGAAGATATTTGCAAACCATATGTCTGGTAAGGGGTTGATCTCCAAAATATATAAAGAACGCATGCATCTCAACAACAAAAAAAACTAACAACACAATTAAAAAATGGACAAAAGACCCAAACAGACTTTTCTCCAAAGAAGATATACAGAGGGCCAACAGGCAAATGAAAAGATGTTCAGCATCATTAATTATCAGGGAAATACAAATCAAAACTACAATTAGATATCACCTCATACCCGTCAGAATGGCTATAATTAACAAGACAGGAAACAACAAATGTTGGAGAGGATGTGGAGAGAAGGGAACTCTCATATACTACTGGTGGGAGTGCAAATTGGTGAAGCCACTATGCAAAACAGAATGGAGATTCCTCAAAAAATTAAGGATATAACTACCATATGATCCAGTTATTCCACTGCTGGGTATTTATCCAAAGAACTTGAAAACAGCAATGTGTAAAGATACATGCACCCTTGTGTTCATTGCAGCATTATTCACAATAGCCATGGAAGCAACCCAAGTGTCCATCAAGGGAAGAATGGATTAAGAAGATGCGGTATTTATACACAATAGAATACTACTCAGCCATAAGAAACAATGAAATCCAGGCATTTGCGACAACATGGATGGACATTGAGGGTATTACGCAAAGTGAAATAAGTCAGAGGGAGAAGGTCAAATACCATATGATCTCACTCATTAAGTAGTAGACAATAACAACAAACAAACACATACAGACGGAGATTGGATTGGTGGTTTCCAGAGGGGAAGGGGAGAGGGCGGAGGGTGAAAGGTATAATTAGGCTCATGTGTGTGGTGATGGATTGTAATTAGTATTTGGGGGGTTAACGTGAGAACATGATGTAATCCATGTTGAAATAGAAGTATAATGATGTACACTTGAAATTTATAGAATGTTGATGGATTGTAATTATATTTCGGTGCTGAACATGAGAACATGATGTAATCCATGTTGAAATAGAAGTATAATGATGTACACCTGAAATTTATAGAATATTATAAACCACTGTTACCACAGTAAACCAAAAGAAAAAAAAAATAGTCAATTGTCAATTTTATTGAGAACCCCTTTTATATGATTATTTGCTTCTCTAGTGCAGCTTCCAAAATTGTTTCTTTGTTTTGGCCTTCAAAATTTGGATATTATGTATCTGGGTGTGGTTGTCTTTGATTTTATCCTACTTGTAGTTCATTCAATTTCTTGAATGTGTAGATGAATTTTTTTCATTAAGTTTGGGGATCTTCAAGCTATTATTTTTTAAGGCATTTTTTTCTTTCCCTTTATCTCCTCTTCTGATGAGTCTTCCATTATGCATATGTTGGTAACCTTGATGGTGTCCCACAAGTCTCTGAGATTCTGTTCATTTTTCTTTCTGTTCTGTTTGTTTCTGTTCTTCACATTCACTGATTCTTTCTTCTGCCTGTTCTAATTTGATGTTGAGGCCCTTTAATAAATTTTTATAAATTTTAAAGTGGTATCATATTGTTTTAATTTGCATTTCCCTAATCATATATGACGTGGAGAATCTTTTCATGTGCTCATTTGCCATCTGAGGTGAGGTGCTTGTTAAGGTCTTTAACCCATTTTTTATGGGATTGTTTTTTTCCTTATTTTTGAGTTTTAAGACTTCTTTGTACATTTTAGATGACAGTCCTTTCTCCTGTGTGTCTTTTGTCCTTTTCCCAGTCTTTGGCTTGTATTCTCATTCTCTTGACTTTGTCTTTTGCAGAGAAGAACTTTTAATTTTAATTAAGTCCAGATTATCAATACTTCCTTTCATGGATTGTGACTTTGTTATTGTATCAAAAAGTTACCACCATGTCCCAGGTCATCTAGGTTGTTTCCTATGTCATCTGTTAGGAGTTTTATAATTATGTGTTCCACATTTAGGTCTATGATCTATTTTGAGTTAACTTTTTGTTAAGAGTGTAAGTTTTGTGTCTTTATTATTTTTGTTTGCATGTGGATGTCCCATTGCTCCAATACCATTTGTTGAAAAGACTCTTGGCTCCATTTTATTGCCTTTGCTCCTTTGTCAAAAATCATTGACTATATTTATGTGAGTGTATTTCTGGGTTCTCTATTCTGTTCCACTGATCTATTGGATATTCTTTTGCCAGTACCACACTGTCTTGATTACTGTAGCTTTATAGTAAGTCTGAAGTCAAGTAGCATCAGTTCTCCAACTTTATTCTTTTCCTCTAATGTTGTGTTGGCTATTCTAGGTCCTTTGCATCTCCATGCAAAGTGTAGAATCAGTGTGTTCTTATCCATAAAATGACTTGCTGGGATTTTCTTTAGGAATTGATTTTGAATCTGTAGATCAATTAGAGAAGAACAGGTAACTTGGCAACATTGAGTCTTCTTATCCATGAACATGGCATATATCTCCTTCTATTTAATTCTTTGATTTCTTGTATCAGAATTTGTAATTTTTCTCATATTTATTGTAGATATTTTGTTAAATTTATACCTAAACATTTTCTTTTTATGGCTGCTAATATGAGTGGTATTGCTCTTTAATCTCAATTTTCACTTGTTCATTGCTTACATTTACTTTTTGGCTCATTTTTCTTCTTCTTAAGTTACATACATAAGCAGTTTTTTTTTTTTAATTTTTTGTTTATTGCAGTAACATTGGTTTATAACATTGCATAAATTTCAGGTGTACATCATTATACTTCTATTTCTGCATAGATTACATCATGTTCACCACCCAAATACTAATTACAACCCATCACCACACACATATGCCGATTTATCCCTGCCACCATCCTCCCTCCCCCCTTCCCCTCTGGTAACCACCAATCCAATCTCTGTCTCTATGTGTTTGTTTATTGTTGTTATTATCTACTACTTAATGAAGGAAATCATACGGTATTTGACCTTCTCCCTCTGACTTATTTGATTTTGCATAATACCCTCAATGTCTATCCATGGTGTCACAAATGCCTGGATTTAATCATTTCTTATGGCTGAGTAGTATTCCATTGTGTATATATACCACATTTTCTTTATGCATTCGTCCCTTGATGGGCACTTAGGTTGCTTCCAAGTCTTGGCTATTGTGAATAACGCTGCAAAGAACACAAGGGTGCATGTATCTTTACGCATTGGTGTTTTCAAGTTCTTTGGATAAATACCCAGCAGTGGAATAGCTGGATCATATGGTAGTTCTATCCTTGATTTTTTGAGGAATCTCCATACTGGTTTCCATAGTGGCTGCACCAGTTTGCACTCCCACCAGCAGTGTGTGAGAGTTCCCTTCTCTCCACATCCTCTCCAACACATGTTGTTTCCTGTCTTGCTAATTACAGCCATTCTGACGGGCGTGAGGTGATAGCTCATTGTAGTTTTGATTTGCCTTTCCCTGATAGTTAATGATTTTGAACATCTTTTCACGTGTCTGTCGGCCATCTGTATATCTTCTTTGGAGAAATGTCTGTTCAGGTCATTTGCCCATTTTTTTATTGGGTTGTTAGAATGTTGTTGTTGAGATGCATGCGTTCTTTATATGTTTTGGAGATTAAGCCCTTATCAGATGTATGGTTTGCAAATATCTTCTCCCAATTGTTAAGTTGTCTTTTCATTTTGTGGATGGTTTCCTTTGCTGTGCAGAAGCTTTTTAGTTTGATGTAGTCCCATTTGTTTATTTTTTCTTTTGTTTCTCTTGCCCAGTCAGACATGGTGCTTGAAAATATGTTGCTAAGACTGACGTCGAAGAGCGTACTGCCTTTGTTTTTTTCTAGAAGTTTCATATTTTCAGGTCTTACATTCAAGTCTTTAATCCATTTGGAGTTAATTTTTGTGTATGGTGTAAAGTAAGGGTCTACTTTCATTTTTTTTTTTCATGTGGCTATCCAGTTTACCCAACACCATTTGTTGAAGAGACTTTCTTTTCCCCATTGTAGGTTCTTGGCTCCTTTGTCAAAGATTAGCTGTCCAGAGATGTGTGGGTTTATTTCTGGGCTTTCGATTCTATTCCATTGATCTGTGTGTCTGTTTTTCTGCCAGTACCATGCTGTTTTGGTTACGATAGCTTTGTAGTATATTGTGAAATCAGGGAGTGTGATACCTCCAGCTTTGTTCTTTTTTCTCAGGATTCCTTTAGCTATCCGGGGTCTTTTGTTGTTCCATATAAATTTTAGGATTCTTTGCTCTATTTCTGTGAAAAATGTTTTTGGAACTTTGATAAGGATTGCATTGAATCTATAGATTGCTTTAGGAAGTATGGACATCTTAACTATGTTAATTCTTCCAATCCAAGAGCACGGAATATCTTTCCATTTCTTTGTGTCTTCTTCAATTTCTTTCAGAAATGTTTTATAGTTTTCGGTGTACAGACCTTTCACCTCTTTGGTTAAGTTTATTCCTAGGTATTTTACTCTTTTTGTTGCAATTGTAAATGGGATTGTATTCTTAATTTCTCTTTCTGCTACTTCGTTGTTAGTGTATAGAAATGCAACTGATTTTTTATGTTGATATTGTATCCTGCAACTTAACCATATGCGTTTATTACTTAAGAGTTTTCTGGTGGATTCTTTAGGGATTTCTATATATAAAATCATGTCACCTGCAAATAGTGACAATTTCACCTCTTCCTTTCCAATTTGGATCCCTTTTATTTCTTTCTCTTGCCTGATTGCTCTGGCTAGGACTTCCAGTACTATGTTAAATAGGAGTGGTGACAGTGGGCATCCTTGTCTGGCTCCTGTTCTTAGAGGGATAGCTTTCAGTTTTTCACCATTGAGGATAATATTACCTGTGGGTTTATCATATATGGCCTTTATTATGGTGATGTACTTTCCTTCTATACACATTTTATTCAGAGTTTTTATCATAAATGGATGCTGTATCTTGTCAAATGTTTTCTCTGAATCTATTGAGATGATCATGTGATTTTTATTCTTCATTTTATTAATGTGGTTTATTACGTTGATTGATTTGTGAACATTAAACCATCCCTGCATACCTGGAATAAATCCCACTTGATCATGGTGTATCATCTTTTTAACATATTGTTTTATGTGATTTGCTAGTATTTTGTTTAGGATTTTTGCATCGATGTTCATCAGTGATATTGGCCTGTAATTTTCTTTTTTGTGTTGTCCTTGTCTGGTTTTGTTATCAAGGTAATGTCAGCTTCATAGAATGAGTAAGGGAGCTTCCCCCCCTCCTCAATTTTTTGGAAGAGTTTGAGAATGATAGGTATTAAGTCTTCTTTGAATGTTTGGTAGAATTCACCAGGGAAGCCGTCTGGTCCTGGACTTTTATTTTTGGGGAGGTTTGTGATTACTGTTTCAATCTCCTTACTGGTGACTGGTCTATTCAAATTCTCTACTTCTTCTTGATTCAATTTTGGAAGGTTGTATGATTCTAAGAATTTATCCATTTCTTCCAGATTGTCGAATTGGTTGGCATATAGCTTTTCATAGTATTCTCTTATAATCTTTTGTATTTCTGAGGTGTCTGTTGTAATTTCTCTTCTTTCGTTTCTGATTTTACTTATTTATGCCTTCTCTCATTTTCTCTTGGTGAGTCTAGCTAAAGGTTTGTCAATTTTGTTGATCTTTTCAAAGAACCAGCTCTTGGTTTTATTAATTTTTCTATTGTTTTTTTGGTCTCTATTTCATTTATTTCTGCTCTGATTTTTATTATTTCCCTTCTTCTACTCATTTTGGGCTTGCTTTGTTCTTCTTTTTCCAGTTCCTTTAGGTGCATTTTTAGATTGTTTATTTGAGATTTTTCTTGTTTATTGAGATAGGCCTGTATTGCTATAAAATTCCCTCTTAGTACCGCTTTTGCTGTATCCCATAAGTTCTGGCATGTCGTATTTTCATTTTCATTTGTCTCCAGGTATTTTTGGATTTCTTCTTTGATTTCTTCGTTGACCCAGTCATTGTTCAGTAGCATTTTGTTTAATCTCCACATATTTGTGGCTTTTCTGATTTTCTTCCTATAGTTGATATCTAGTTTCATACCGTTGTTGTCAGAAAAAATGCTTGGTATTATTTCAATCTTCTTAAATTTATGGAGACTTGTTTTGTGGCCTAATATGTGATCAATCCTGGACAATGTTCCATGTGCATTTGAAAAGAACACGTATTCTTCGGTTTTTGGATGGAATGCTCTGTATATATCTACTAGGTCCATCTGTTCTAGTGTGTCGTTTAAGGCCAATGTTTCCTTATTGATCTTTTGTTTGGATGATCTTTCCGTTGGTGTAAGTGGAGTGTTAAAGTCCCCTACTATTATTGTGTTACTGTCTATTTCTGTTTTTATGTCTGTTAATAATTGCTTTATATATTTGGGTGCACCTACATTGGGTGCATAGATATTTACAAGTGCTATATCCTCTTGTTGGATTGTTCCCTTGATCATTATATAATGCCCTTCTTTGTTTCTTTTTACAGTTTTTGTTTTAAAGTCTATTTTGTCTGATATGAGTACTGCTACGCCAGCTTTCTCTTCATTGCCATTTGCGTGGAGTATCTTTTTCCATCCCTTCACTTTCAGTCTGTGAGTGTCTTTAGGTATGAAGTGTGTCTCTCGTATGCAGGATATATATGGGTCTTGTTTTTTTATCCAGTCAGCCACCCTATGCCTTTTAATTGGAACATTTAGTCCATTGACGTTTAAAGTAGCTATGGATAAGTATGTACTTACTGCCATTTTTTAACTTTTTTTTTTCTCAGTGTTTTAGTAGTGCTTCTCTGTTCCTTTCTTCTTCTATACAGAATTGATGGTCTCTTTAGTTTGACCTCTGTCTACTCTTTAATTTTTCTCCTGCCTCCTTTTATGTTTTTGATATCATATCTAACCTCTTTTTTGTGCATTTGTATCCATTACGTTCTTATCATGGAAATTCATAATTTTTCCTATTTGTGGTCTTCTCTTTTCCCCTTAAATCAGTCCCTTTAACATTTCTTGTAGCACTGGTGTCTTTTTAACAAACGCCTTTAATTTTTGCTTCTCTGGGAAATTTTTGATCTCTCCTTCCATTTTGAATGATAACCTTGCTGGGTAGAGTATTCTTGGCTGTAAGTTTTTTCCTTTTAGCACTTTAAATATATCGTGCCATTCTCTTCTAGCCTGTAAGGTTTCTGCTGAGAAGTCAGCTGATGGCTTTAGGGGTTTCCTTTGTATGTAACCTGACTTTTTCTTGTCGCTTTTAGGATCCTCTCTTTATCTTTAATTCTGGACATTTTGATTATGATGTGTCTTGGTGTGGGCCTCTTTTGGTTTATCTTGTTTGGGGCTCTCTGTGATTCCTGTACCTGGATGTCTGTTTCCTTCCTTAGGTTAGGGAAGTTTTCATCTATTATTTCTTGAAATCGATTCTCTACCCCTTTGTCTCGCTGTTCTCCTTCCGGGACACCT
Source organism: Diceros bicornis minor (assembly GCF_020826845.1). NCBI lineage: Eukaryota > Metazoa > Chordata > Mammalia > Perissodactyla > Rhinocerotidae > Diceros > Diceros bicornis. The sequence continues at coordinate 74,756,583 of NC_080781.1, read as the reverse complement.
ATAACATGGATGTTAGTGGGCTTGATGTTGTCCCAGAAATCCCTTAGACCGTCCTCACTCTTTTTAATTCTTTTCTCTTTTACCTGTTCAGCTTGGGTAATTTCTTCTAGTCTTTTGTCCAGCTCACAGGTCCGTTATTCTGTATCCTCTACTCTGCTTTTGAGTCCCTCTAGTGAATTTTTCATTTCCAGTATTGTATTCTTCATTTCTGATTGGTTTTTTTTATATCTTTCATTTATTTGTTGACATTCTCATTGAGTTCATCTATTCTTCTCCCCAGATCAGTGAGCATCCTTAACACTCTTTGCTTGAACTCTCTGTCGGGTCAGTTGCTCATTTCTGTTTCACTTAGTTCCTTTTCTGGGGTTTTGTCCTGTTCCCTTACTTGCAATGTATTCTTTTGCCTCCCCATTTTGCCTCTTTCCCTGTGCTTGTGTGTATGTATTAGGTAGGTCAGCTACGTCTCCTGCTCTTGGATAGGTGACCTTATGTAGGTGATGCCTTAGGAGGCTTCCAGTGTGCTTAACTCAGTTCTCAATGTTCCTGGGGAGACCCCTATGTGGGCTCGTGTGTCCTTCTGTTGTGGCCTGTTTGCTCTCCCTGTAGGTGCCCAGGGAGGCCGAGTTATTCTCCTGACCAGCTTTTGTAATGCTCAGCTGCTTGTAGTTTTTGTGGGCCCTTCAGTCACTTTATTAGGTGTGGAGAGCCCAAGCATTGTTGGCTTCAAGTTCTAATACCACATTTGTGTTGCAGTATATCTTTTAAGTGAGTAGGCCCCCAGCGTGGCAGGTTGTTAGGCTCAGGGCTTACAATTGCTGTAAGCCTCTAGCCTATTAGGTCTCTTGTCAGCTCTGTGAGGATTGCAGCTGGGTGGGGCTGGCCTCAGGCACAGGAGCACCCAATTGTTTCAGGCTTTGGAAGGTGAGACAAACCCCCTATGTGGGTCTTTGAAAAGCACAAGTCTTCTTCAGACTGCCAAGCCCTGCCGCTCACTTGTCCACACACACAGTCACCACAGTCCTGCCCTGTGTGGGTGCCCTGACCTCCCGAAGCGGATCCAGTCTCTCCACGGTGGGAGCCCCACACACTCCGCCACCACCTCACACTCTCCACCTACTCCTTGTGCACGCCCTGCCCCACTGAAGTCGGCTCAGTTGCCAGGCTGCAGAGAATCCAGTCACCAATCTATGCAGGCCCACAAGTTGCCTGAGGTTTATTGTTGGGTGGGGCCATACTCTAGGGTGGGCTGCCCGCCCTGGCTGAGCTGGATTAAATCAGTGCTCTAGTGGGTGGGGCAGACCTAGGCTAGCAGGCCCCAGGGAGAACTCCAATGGTTTCCGTGTCAGCACGCCCACACCAGGCCACAACAATGGCCGCTGCCAATGTCCCAGTCCCTGGAGAGGCCTCACCTCTCACTGAGATGCACTCAGGACCTATTAGGTGATTCTCTTTTCACCACAGCACTGTGCACCTTTCTTTCTGGTGATTTTAGGATGCTTTCTGAGACCGGTGTGTTTGTTTGGGGGCCCTTTAAGAGCTGGTTTTAGTTTCTTTGTGAACCTCGTTTTCTGGGGGTACCCCCCAATGCTTTAGTAGCAGGCAAAGTCAGATATTATGCCACTTGTCTCGATTGTGCTGGGTCCACAAAATGCCCACAGCAGAGCGCTCCCCGGCTCAGGGCCCCCGTGCCTCCAGGCAAGGCTGCATACCTGTGTGCTGCTTCCGGGCAGCCGTGAGGCTGGCGGCTTGTGTAGGTGGCATTTTTCCTCTCCAGAAGGGAGTTTCTGCCTCTTCTACCTCAATTAGGATTGTCTGTTGTTGCAAGAGTTCCTCTTATCCAGTTTTTAGTTCTGTCTCAGGTGTAATTTTTCCACGAGTAGTTGTAAATTGGCTGTGTCCAAGGGAGGAGGTGAGTTCAGAGTCTGCTTACACCGCCGTCTTGACTTCTGAGTCCATAAGCAGTTCTTTTAGTGATAGTTTTTGAGGTTTAAACTATTTGAATTTCTTGCTCTGAATTTTTTTTATTCCCGACTTATTTTGAATAATCTTTTAGTTATGTATAGTTGCATAAAGAATTTTAAAATGACTGGTAATGTCCCTCAACACTTTAAATTTATTAGTGTGTTATTTCCTGTTCTTTATTTTTGCTACTCAGACATCTTCTGCCATTTTAATGGTTGTTTTTCCATAAATAATCAAATTCCTTCTAAGATTTTCTTTTTGTAGTATGTAACTTGTAATTTATTTATGAGATGTCTAAGTATCAGTTTAGTTATATTAATTCTTTTTAGCATTTGTTACTTTTCAAATTTAAGTTTTCCAATTTTTTTTTTTTTGTGAGGAAGATCAGCTCTGAGCTAACCTCCATGCCAATCCTCCTCTTTTTGCTGAGGAAGACTGGCCCTGGGCTAACATCTGTGCCCATCTTCCTCCACTTTATATGGGATGCCACCACAGAATGGCCTGACAAGCGGTGCCTCAGTGCATGCCCAGAATCCAAACCGGGCTACCAGAAGCGGAACGTGTGCACTTCAACGCTAAGCCACGGGGCCGGCCCCCTAAGTTTTCTATTATTAGTCAATATTGTAAAGAATTATATGTTGGAGCGTTACATTCAATATTCCATAATACTTTGCCATTTTTTTCAAATTTTCTATCAGTTGAATTATTGAATCAGTTTTGTATTGTATTTTGACTCAAGTACCAATTACATTTCCTTCAAAAATTGCATTTTATCACTTTCTGTGATTTTAGAGATTTGATACTCTCTTCCATACACTGGCTTTTGCTGGGAGAGGAGCTTGAAACATCTTTGATTCTGATTGTACTCCTTTTTAATCCCTCATCATCAAATCCTGCCAGTTATTTCTATATCACATCTCTATAATCTGTTCCTCCCACTCCATTCCTACTGGGACTATGCTCATCTAGGCCCAGTAGCTTTATAACTGCACTCGTGTTAAAGTAGATTTGTTGCTGATCATACTCACTTCATTTTATTTATCTCTCACTCATTATAAATTGCATGCCAGTAGAAATTATTATCATCAAGCATTTGTAATATGTCATGCTCAAGTTCAGGTATGATCCTTCGTTTTGATATAATTGTTCTCAAGGGCCTCATTAATAGAATTTAATCTACTCAACAAGTACTTTAAGAACACTCCCTAACATGCTTTTTTCACACTTAAAATAATTAATTTCTTTTTTTTACTTTGAGGTTGACATCTGTTGATGTTTCTTGGGCTAATTTAATCTTCTTTCTTAAAAACAATACTGATAGGCTGAGGAGGGAAATGGAGTTATGAAGACCTTGTACAGCTGTGGTAACTATAGTACCACTTGGATCTACCTTAAAGTAAGAACTCACTGCCCAGATACAAGGAATATAGTTAACTATCATCCTCCAGATGTTAACAGTTTCATGTTCCACCTTCACTTTAGCAATGAGATGTGGTTCTTTCCAAACAGTCACAGCCAATGACTGAACATGGCAGAGGTACCCAATTTGGAATTCTCTAACAGATAATTTTGCTCTGGATGTCTCCCTTGAATTGGCCGAGCTGTCAGATCTGCATCATGGTCTGATGGTCTCCCTGTCCAAACATGCCCCTTCCCCTTTTCCATTCGTAGATGTTAGATCAGTTTTGAAGACTAAAGGCTTCCTCTTCTTTTATATTTCATAGACATTACACCAAATAAATCTCTTGGACTGCTAGCTTCATAACAACATCTAGGGTTTCTTAAGGCCCCAACTAACACAGAAGTTAATCTTGAAAACATGGTCTTATAATGGAAGAACGGGCAGTTTTGATCATAAAAAATAATTGTGCAAAAAAAGAAGAGCAAGGAAAGCAGTATAAGTCAAGCCCAAGAGCCAGACAGTTAAGTAGGTATCTTTTAGGAGAATAATTTTGACTTGAGGTCAACAGGAAATGAGCCTGCTTCTATAGGGCCTGAAATTACTGATCAAATTAAATATGGATCTGGTAGTTATTAGCATAATCTGTGACTTTAAGAATTGCTGCTAAGAGAATGACTTAACGAAAATATAATGTTGAAGCATCCAGGGTAGGTGGTTTAATGACTTTAAACAAGTATACAGAATGCATATAAGACTTTGTGTTTATAACTGCAATCTGTTAAACATCATTAAACACTTGCAATTCTTTCATATAGGAGGAAAGACCTAGTGCCATGTACCTATAGAAAGCCTAGAGATGGTAGACTGCATTCATTAAAAAAAAATCATAAAAGACCATGAGTCTGATTTTTTTAAATGATTGATATAGGAAGTACTGGTAATGGGAAGTTATCCAAGGCAAGTGAAGATCAAAACTTGACTTGGGGAAATTTAGCCAGACAGGTATAGTTATAGGGGATGCAAAATTAAAATATGAGTCAGAAAAGTTGTGCTACTGAGTCCCTGTGGTACCTTGGGCAAGATATTAATCTTTCTCAGCCTCATTTCCTCATCTGTAAAGTTACACAATTATCATTGTCATGCTTATGTTGTATGATTGTTGTGATGATCAAATGAAATCATGGGTATGGACATACTATGTAAACCCAAAAGATGTTATAGCATTGTTTGAGGTCTTCCTGGGATTGCCTTTTGTGGCCATCTTTATGTTCTATAAATTCACCTTGTTTTTATAAATTTCTTGGTTATTTTCTTCCTTTCTATATATAGTTTTGATTTACAGACTTTGCAAATTAAAGTAAACTGTGACACTGAAGACAATTTTTGCTTTGGAAACTTGAAGTTGTTGGAAATATCACAGTATTAAGTAACTATTGGTGATACATTGGTATGTAGGCAGCTGTTTACATATGTGATTTGAAGGACACAAAAGGGCTTGCCTTTCTGCCAACTGTCTTTCCCACTAGCATGTTTCTATCAAAACTTTTTATGTTTAAAATATTTGACTTGTGAACATTTTGTTTAAATTCAAATATTTTAACCTGCCACCAATTATATTATCATACAGTAGTTGAATGAGTTTATCAAATTAACTATTAAAGATTGGAGCAGAAAGAGAACACAGACAAATGAAATTTGGAAGGCAATTGAAGGAGCAAAAAGTCCACAATACAAATTTTTTGCATGTTTTTTGATAAAGAAAGCTTAGGAGACTGTGCCGTGAGAAAGCCTGGACTGTTGGAAGGCAGTGTGAAGACTTTGAGTTCTTAGTGGGTTGAGGGTGGTTGGGAAAAGGCAAGACAGGTCATTGAAAGATGAAATGGAAGCCAGCAAAAACAAAAGTTTTCTATTCACAATTTTGTTCATGCTAAACCTGCTTCTGAAATTCCTGAAAGTGGACAATTGCACCAACAAAGCTTTATTAGCCAAAACAGGTTATATCCCATGTTCAACCTATTGAGAAATCCAAAGAATTTAGCAAGTATCTCCACCTACAAAGCTCCTTTAAATGTAATGCTTTTCTATAATCCTAATCTGATCATGCAACTTTAGCTAGAAATAGCAGGGAGAAAAAGCCAATAAAACTACTTTTGTAAACCGAACAATACAAGATCCACTTAAGGTAGTGCTGATCTCATAACCTACAAATTCCCATTTCATTAGTCTACTAGAGAAAACAGTGCCAAAGTGCCCTTTCAGTGACACTGGAGCTGTGAGAGGTTTTCCTGACTTGATTGCAGTCCTTTCTGTTAATTATTAGTGAAGAGCTCTCCTCACAAAGGCTGCTGTCCAGCTGCCCAGGCTTAGGGGCTTAGGCATTTTGGATGCAAGATCTCTCACCCATTGGAAGTACTTACTTCAAACATCTCATTCAAGGTTTAGAATTCTTTTGTTGGTAGGTAGGGTCTTTGAGATCAATGTGGAAAGACTATCATGAACACAAGGGCATGGGACTTTTTGAAGCTTAGAGATTCCATTTGACTCACATCTGAGTGGGCAATTTCTTGTAACCCTCCTTCTAGCTTCCAAAATCAGTTTGGCAAAAGCTTCTCACTTATAATGACGTATTTAATCTATTGTATATTTGGCATTATTTGATTATATTGTGAAAATTATAGCTAAAGTAAAATGCTATACAATTTACTTTTTATTCAACACAACTCAGAAGATGATAATATGGCTTTTCTTAACAAATTTTAAGCTTGGGTGTGAGAAGCTACCTTCTATAGGCTAATTTTTCTTCTAGATACTATCTCTGTAATTTGCATGAATCACTACCAAGTGGATAGTAATGTCTGGAGCTATGGCCTTAAGCTCTGAGCAACTAAGTTTTCTATAGTTTTATTTTATGTGAAAACCATAAACCAATATGTCATTGCCAATTGATTTTAAAAAATAATACACATATTTAAAGAGCTAAATATTTATTTACCAGTGGCAAATAATTATATTTTTACAAGTTGATTTTAGTCTTTAATACATGAAGTGATGGAGGTTTACTAAAAACAGTATAGATGACCTCTGGTTTGCATAATTTTCTTTCCTACCCTGAAGAATTTTGTTTCCTTCCTTTATGAGTATTGCAAATTTGTTACTACTGGGCTGGTATTTTCTTCTATAGACTCATACTTTTTCTTTCAGCTAAAAGTGACTTTTAAGGAAAGCACTCATGGCTCACTCTAAAGCACTCCTTGGTGCTAGGAGACCTGTCTCAAGTGAAAGAATCTTACAGTTAAATTATTTTAGGATCGCTTGGAAGTGGTCCAAAATTAATATGTTTGGTGCTACATTCAAGTCCTTAGAAAATAATATTTTACAGTAAGAAACCAGGGTACCCTAACATACTTTCTCCAAACCAATTAGAGTTGCAAGTTTTCTTTTTTTTTTTTTTTTTCGGTCTTTGTAACACCCTCTTCAGTAAAGTATGTGTTCATAACTTTTGCCTATTTTGTAATTAGATTGTTTATTTTTATGCTGCTGATTTTTGACAGTTCTTTATATCTTCCAAATACTCATCTTATGTTGGATATGTGGTTTACAAATATTTTTTCTCAGTCTGCATCTTCTCTTTTTATCTTCTTCACAGTGTCTTTTGTAGAGCAAAATTTTTAATTTTCATGAAGTTACAATATATCAATTTTTCATTTCATGGATTGTGCTTTGGGTATTAAGTCTAACTTCTTTTCCTAGCCCTAGAAACTGAAGATTTTCTTCTATGTTTTTTTCTGAAAGTTTTACAGTTTACACTTATCTATGATTCATTTTGAGTTAATTTTTGTAAAAGATGTGAGACTTAGGTCCAGGTTCTTCTTTTTTTTTTGCCTATGGATACCCAATTACTTCAGCTTCATTTGTTAAAAAGTCTATCCTTCCTTTATTGAGTTGCTTTTGAACCTTTGTAAAAAATCAGTTGACCAATTTGTTGTGGCTCTATTTCTGGGTTTTCTACACTGTTCCATTGATCTATGTGTCTATCTCTCCACCAATATCACACATCTTAACTAGCGTAGATATAAAGAAAACCTTACTATTGGGTAGAGTAATTCCTCCCACTGTATTAGTTTTTAATGTTATTTTAGCTAGTCTAGGGCCTTTCCTTATACAATTTAGAAAAATCTTGTCTAACTTGATAAAAATCTTTTCTGATTTTGATAAAAATTTATTAAACCTGTATTTAAATTTGAGAATAATTGACATCTTTCCTAGATTGAGTCTTCTAATCCATGAACATGATACATCTGCCTTTTTATTTAGGTCTTTGATTCCTTTCATCATCATTTTGAAATTTTTAAGCATACAAAACTTGTAAATATTTTGCTATGTTTATATGTAACACTTTCATATGTTTGGAGTGATTGTAAATGATATTGTCTTTTTAATTTTGGTTTTTACATGTTAATTGTTAGTATGTAGAAATACAATTGATTTTTGTGTTTTAATTTTATATCTTGCAACTTTGCTGAACTTATTATTTATCATAGGTATTCATAAATTATTTGGGATTTTCTAAGCAGATAATCATATCATTTGCAAATAAGGAGAGTTTTAGTTCTTCCTTTTCAATTTCTATGCTGTTTGTTTATTTATTTATTTACTTACATAGTTATGCCTTATCATAGTCAGTAGAACTTCCAATCACATCATTTGCAAATAGGGAGAGTTTTATTTCTTCCTTTCCAATCTCCGTGTCATTTATTTATTTATTTACTTAGTTATGCATATCACAGTCAGTAGAACATCCAATACTATGTTAAATAGCATTGGTGGGCATTCTTGACTTGTGCTCAATCTTAGGGGGAAACCACTCCATCTTTCACCTTTAAGTGTGATGTTACCTATCAGTTTTTCATAGATGGTATTTGTTAGTTTTAGGAAGTTCCCTTCTATTCTGAATTTTTTTTTTTTTTAATCACGAAAGGGTATTGAGTTTGGTCAAATGATTTTTCTATATCAATTTATATGGTTATATGATTTTTCTTATTCAGTGTCCTGTTATGGTTGGTGACAATGATTGATTTCTGAATGTTGAACCAATCTTGCATATCTGAAATAAATCTCACTTGTCCATGGTGTATGATTCTTTTTATGCATTATTGAATTTCATTTGCTAATATTTTGTGGAGGATTTCTGTGTTAAATCTTATGGGAAACATTGGTCTTTAGCTTTTTTTTTTTTTTTTTTTTTTTTTTGTGAGGAGATCAGCCCTGAGCTAACATCCGCCAATCCTCCTCTTTTTTTGCTGAGGAAGACGGCCCTGGGCTAACATCTGTGCCCATCTTCCTCCACTTTATATGGGACCCCGCCACAGCATGGCTTACCAAGCAGTGCGTCGGTGAGCGCCCGGGATCCGAACCAGCGAACCCCGGGCCGCCGCAGCGGAGCGCGCGCACCTAACCGCTTGCACCACCGGGCCGGCCCTAGCTTTCTTTTTTATACTGTCTTTGTCTGGTTTTGGTAGGTAACACTGGCCTCATGAAATGAATTTGAAAGGATCTTCCTTTTCTATTTTCTGAAAAAGATTGTGTAAAATTGACATAAATTCTTCTTTAAATATTTATCATAGTTTTCCAATGAAGCCAACTCTGCCAAGAGTATTTTTTATGAGAGCTTGTTAATTATGAACTAAATTTATTTAATATTATAGGCTATTCAGGTTATCTTGGTTGGATTTTAGTACTTTGTGTTTTTCCAAAAATTGTTCTATGTCTTCTAAATTGTAAAATTTATTAGCATAAAGTTATTTATTATCCTTTTAATTGCTATAAGAGAAGCACTGTTATCCTATCTCAATCCTGATATTTGTAATTTTTGTCTTCTCTCTTTTTTTTTGTGAGGAAGATTGGCCCTGAGCTAACATCTGTGCCAATCTTCCTCTACCTTGTATGTTGGATGCTGCCACAGCATGGCTTGACAAGCAGTGCATAGGTCTGTGCCAGAGATCCAAACCCACAAACCGTGGGCCGCCCAAGTGGAGCACACAAACTTAACCACTACACCACTGGGCCACCCCTCTGCTCTTCTTTATTTGTCAGTCTTGCTGAAAGTTTAGCATATTTAATGATTTTTTGAAGAACCATTGGTATTTATTTTACAGAAGAAATTGTATACTTCTTCCTTCTTCCCTCCCTTTTATAACTGGTTTGTATTTTTCTGTTCTGATCAGGAGAAGCAAATTTTAATATTAGGGAAATGATGTCGTACAGTACAGTCATACTCTATAGTTGTGATTTGGCTCACATTTTGGGTTTTATTGTTCCCTGTTTCTTGTAAGTCTAGCCTGGGCCAAAATCTCTACCTCCTATGGGTCGTCAGTAATGGCTCACAATTCAAGCTGATTAGGATACAGTACTTTCTAATTCTATGGCATGGAAAGTCTTCAGTATTTGGACTTTGTTTTACCTAATGATTCAATCTCTATATGATTAAAAAAATATATTTCATGACCTTGACTGCATCTAGGTGAATTATAATGACTCAAAAATAATCAGAAATTCAGAGATCCTACTTTCTGTTTACAAAAGTATTATGACAGTTCATTTGCCTGGCCATGTTACAACTGCAATGTTCTTCCACATGTGGATTTTACAGATAACTGAAGTGTTTCTCTACAAGCAACTTATATTTTTTATTTTAACCTTTGTGGATGGATTTTTTAATTACGTTTCCCTGCTTTCTCAAATATAAAACGCTAAATGTAATTGAACATTTTTATTGATTGCTTAATGTCACCACCATTAAGGGTATTTTTATTGGAACATGTAGGAAGATCATTCTCTGCTTTCATTTCTTTCTGTCACTTCTCACAACGTCAGCAGTTCGGCCATTGCTCCTCTTGCTCTTACCATGCTGCCTCTAATCAGTCTCACCTCCCTTTTCAAAATGGAGCTTATTAAAATTGTATATTAAATAAGAGGCAGGGCTATGAGAAAGTGCAGGATTTATGATAGTCATTTCAGATCCATGGAAGAGTTTGATACATTCTCAGATAGAGATTGTGTTTTAGATGCTTGAGGTAACTCACTTAAGTGAGGTAGTTCTCTAATATATGTTGAAAATCCAGAGTAACATTGTCACTCTTAACACTCATATTAATATGCACTATGTTATATCACACTTTAGGAATTTGTGAGCTCCATGAATTCTAAAGAAAGGTACATTATATGAAGGACAAGATTTTCTGTAGTGTTTCATCTGGGGATCTTATTATTAAAAATAATGACACATTTTCATAGAATGATTTAAGAAATCTTCCTAAATATTATATAAATAATAATGGTGATGATGTAGACATTGAAAAATTCTTGAATGTGTGATTTAAATGACTGAAAGCTGGAAAAACTGCTCTGGCATATGGGACAGCCTATTTTTCTAAATTTGCTAATGTACACATGGGCAAATTTCCACTAGCTAAAGTTATAAAGTGACTAGAAGAAATCTTGGCTGTTCTGTCTGCTAAAAGAATCATTAAAAATTTTTGTTTGTTTGCTAATCAGGATCCATGTGAACTTTCATTTTTTTCTCCCCAGCATATGGAGTCAATTCTATATACAACATTATCAAAGTAATGGTGAGGATAAGCAATGCCAAAAAAAATCCCAAATCACCTGTAAATATTTTATATATGTTTAGGTATTTATGTGCATAAATATGAATCACATTACCACTGTTAATGGCAGAATAAGAAGAATATCAAAAAGTTTATTATTAGCATTGTGCCTTGGTTAAGATGATTATCATTATAAAATTGTAGAGAGAGAAAACTAGTTGAACTCTTATGTGACCACTCAGACTTTCAACTTGGTGAGACCTCTCCACCATTTGATGGCTATATCATGAACTTACCTGGACATGTAAATTAGATTTACATTTGTAGTATATTCAGTTACATAGTCATCCTTTCATTAAAAGTTACCAGATCTAGGATCTATCCATTTAAATTTAAGTCAAAGTATTAAAGGAAATGATGGATTCATTCATAATGACATCCATCATAATAATACCAAGTATCAGACTAAAAATATTAAATCTTCTCTTTTCTTTGTACTTTCCCTTCTTCATTCTACCTCTCAGGTACCTAACTACTCTTGATACTGCCTATAGTACAAAGCCTCTCTGGCAATTCTGTTAAAGGTCCCAGTTTAAATGGTTGAATTCTACAAAGTATTGCACTTGAAACTATACTGATATCTTCTGAAGAAGTCCTCTAATAATTTGGTAAGGATTGGAAACTCAGGAAGACTATGATATAGTGTCAGTTTGGTCACTGGCTCTCCTGTGACCATCACAAGGTAAAGCATAGCAAAACGAAAATTGTTTGCAAAGAGAAGTAAATTTAATCCCTAGTTTTCACTAGCTGTATGACCTTGAGCAAGTTATGAAACCATTCTGTTCTATCAATATCATCAAATATTATATCTAGAAATGGCCTTAGAATAACACAGTAATCACTCCCAAATGAGAGTCCTCGAATGTAATTGTAATGGAAGTTCCACAAGTTTTAAAAAAAAACATTTTCAATCTCTCAAATAGTCCAATGAACGGATTATATTTAGGGTTGATAAAGTACATTGGCTAAATTATCCTTTTAAGTTGACTTTTTACAAGAATTCAATGAACCTGGAGATATGTCTTAAATCAAAGAATGAAAAATTTTACAATATTTCAGGATAAGGGATCTATAGGGGAAAATGAAATAATAAAAAGGATTCTTTAGTAGTAAAATATTGGACATGACTGATTTAAATTTATCCAGATACAAGATAGCACAGGGGTACAGAATCAAGGCTTTGTAATTAGATCAACCTAAATCCAATCCTAACTGTCCTTGAGTAAGCTATTTAATTTCTGTAAGCCTCATTCTTTTAAAAATAACACTAATAATATCTATTAATGATTAAATAAAATAATATGCAGGAAGGTATTTTGAAAACTATAAAATATTACATAAATGTTGAGCAGGATTATGTTTTGATCTTTCATAAGGCTTTTCCACTACTCTGAACCTTCTCTACAGATATGACACCAGAATTTTTTGATTTGTCTTGATCTTGAACCACAATAAATTCTATTATATCCTTTGACATTGCTGGAAGTTGAGATCTTTCCAAAACTAGCATAATATTTACAGTAGGTTTGTACCTTCATATCTTTTGTGTTGATCCAACTTTGTCATTTTTATTAAATTTCTATTCAACATTAGCTAATAGAATTTGGCTAAATTCTATAGGTAACTTTCCCCACAGTTCTTATATCTCTTTTATAGAATTTGATAGTTTTTTTGTAAAAATGTCTTTTTAATTCAGGAGCTTCTATTGAAAACAATCTTTACAGAAGCCCATTAGGATTTGGTGATCTAAAGGATTAGGCCCTTCTTATAGGCCTGAAGTGGCTGAGGGAACTGCTTATATCTATTTCAATGATGACTTGCATAAATTATCAGAAAGGGCTTTTGCAATTGGGTCTTGTTGATTAAAAATACCTTGATGTTCTAATTGTCAAAGTTCCTAGGCAATGCTGATGAGGTCTGTAAACAGGACAAGCTTTGATAGCTCAACCACTTCATGGAAAGTGATTTTTATCATTACTGACTGGTTCTGAGAGCCATTGGAGCCAAATGGGCAGGGGTTGTCAGGGCTTTAATGATAGGACACTGGCCTCTCAACGACATAGTTTCAGGGACTTGTGATCGCTCATAGAAAGTGGAGGTTTTTAAACTTGCATTAGAGCTCATTAAAAAGAACAAAAATTTTTGGAAGGACGTGCACCACAATGTTAACAAGAGCTATGTTTCAACAATAGGATTAGAGTGATTTTTGTTTTATTCTTAGAGGTTTTCTAAATATTTCAAATATTTTGTGTCAAGCATAGATTATTTTAATAACAGGATAAAATAATAAATACTATCTTTTAGTGCAAAATGACCTACGAGACCAGGTCTCCTGCTCATTTTTGTAAGCCTCAGGATGGGGAGTATTATCTATCTTATTCCTAATTGTAAATTATACAGGAACTTTAGATGCTGCCTTTGCAGTTGGTATTTTCTTCCTGTATTAATTCAGGGGAATAACTCCCTGCCTTTGACTATTATCATAATTCAACTGAAATTTAAATGTGCAAACTGTTTGATTGTATAATGATCTTGGCTTCCTATGCACACAGTTTTCTAACCTTCCTAGCTGGAGACACTTAACCCTCATTCAGGCACCCAGACTCAAGTTCTTCCTCTAGGGGAGGGTTGCCTTATGTCAGCAGCTCACTGTCTCACTATCAAGTCAAACATTGTAAATTTTACTTCTATTTATGGGGTGTTGTGTAGAAGAAATTGTAAGAAATTTGGAACAAGAAAAGCTTGGGTGTATAAATCTGGCTTCCCAATTTTGTAGTTGTTTGAACTCTGGCAAGATGCTTAGAATATTGCACAGCAGTTTTTTTCCCCTGTTTGATGAGAATAATAATAACACTTATCTCACTGGTTTTTAAGGAACAAATGGAATAATATTTACATAGTATTTTGCCTGGTCCTTTGCACACAGTAGGTGCTTGGCAATGGTAACTTTTAATTTATAATACAATAATAAATAAGAATAATAATTATAATTAATATTATTAATATTATCCTCATACTATGAGGACAAATGTTAATTAAAAATAAGAGGCTTCCTTCTCGTTTTTGAAAATGAGGATAGAGATTTTTATCCCTTCTTTTTTCTTAGATAATTTACCTTAGAGCATTTGTAAGTACTTTCCCATATCTTTAAAATACAAACACCTCAAGAGCCATATTTTAAAAATGCAATATCAAGGGAGATAGCTCCACTATATCTCAGTTCTCATGGGAGGGTAAGAGCCTAACTTTTGTGGGTGCCTTACTCCAATTTTCAGACTACCTCCAGTCATAAAGACATGAGGAGTTTGTTTTTACTCTGGATAAAGCCAATAAGTTAACACAGATGGTCACTCAAATTACCAGGTAAAGTTAGGATGAGCAACATGTGACAAAAGTTGTCATTACTCTATTAATGGTATATTTCAGTAAATCAGAAAAGAGTTATGGAGACAAACTTATAGTTTTACAAGAGGAAAAGAGTTCTGGAGATGCAGATGATGGTAGCACAACATGAATGTATTTAATATCATCAAATTGTACTTTTAAAAATGGGTAAGATGGTAAATTTTATGTTATGTGTATCTTACTAAAAAGATTGGAAGAAAAAAAAGGATGAACTTACTCTATTAATTAATAGCAGAGACATTGTGGTGAGGGCACATATACCACCAGGGGGAGACCAACCAGATCTGTCACAATCCTGAAAATTATTCCTTCCTTGATATAATAATTAGGGTCAAGGCACACAGGACCAACCCATCAAAGAACACAAAATTTTATTTGTTTGATGAATCAGAGTACTCACAGGTGGGCCAAGTTTAGTGCAGAAGAAATGGCTTACTCTTGGACAAAGAATTGTGGAAAGGAATGGGAAGCTCTATCATGTTTCTTTCTGTCCATGGTACCTGAAATAAAGAGTTTCATGATTTAAAAAACTTGTGGGAAAATAAAGCTCAAAAAGGAGAATGTTATTTAAAGTCATAAAACAAATTTCTGGAAAAACTAAGACTAAAACTAATGTCTCTTAATGTATGCCATATGCTAACTGCAAACTCATTCTTCCTCTAGCATCTTTCTTACAAGTTTTAGATGGTGATTTACAGACCACTGAATTTATTAATATTAGAGCTTTGTTGAAGAGCTCAATTAGTACGTGATGAGAATTTATTTCTGAATTTAGTATGGAGAGATACATTAGCCTTTTACACCCAAGAGGAAAAATATGTATTTTAATATTTCAGACAAATATTCCTATCTGCATTATTTTAGCCACATCTTAAAACACATGTAGCTATCTTCCTTTATAAAAAACCTATTCACTAACTTCAAAAACTAAAACATGATCAAATAGTCAAATATAATAATAATTTAATAATAATAATAATGGAGCAATATCCTGTGGCTTTTCCGTTTATGAGCTGCAGCCCACTCATCCTCTTAGAATTAGAAAAGTTTGCTGACTGTCTCATTTGGGATATCACAGAGCATCCACTATCATTTTTATGTGGATTATGCAGAAATGTCTATCTCTGGCATATTCATGTTCTTCTTCTGACTATACTTAGTCTTTTTCAAATATCTCTTGGAAACAGATATATGAAATTGTATATTTAAGTGTAACTTTGAAGCCACCTAATGCAACTTGATATCCTATCAATACTTCAAAGTCACGGTTACATGTGTCTTTTCTAATCTCCCAAACAACTGGGCTCCAGTAACTGAGTACAGCCAACTCCCTTAATGACGCTGATAAAAAACTGAAAAAGCAACAGGATATATTGGAGTATATGAGGAAGTCGTTTGGCTTAAAACGAATACAGCTTGACCTTGTTTTTCCAAAAGAGCTTGACATGGCCTGTTGAGCATGCATTGCATATCTGCTTTAAATATTTACTATGTCCCAAAGACAAGAATGATGACCTTAAATATAAGGATGTAACATCCCCCATATCAGCATTTCTTTAAGGATAAGCATCTCTCCCTAAACTAAGGATTAATTCCTGGGTCGGCCCTGTGGTTTAGTGGTTAAGTGCGCACGCTCCGCTACTGGCGGCCTGGGTTCGGATCCCGGGCGTGCACTGATGCACCGCTTCTCCGGCCGTGCTGATGCCGCGTCCCACATACAGCAACTAGAAGGATATGCAACTATGACTTACAACTATCTACTGGGGCTTTGGGGTGGGGCAGAAGGAAGATTGGCAATAGATGTTAGCTCAGAGCCAGTCTTCCTCAGCGAAAAATAGGGGGATTAGCATGGATGTTAGCTCAGGGCTGATCTTCCTCACAAAAAAAAAAAAAGGATTAATTCCTAACCTGCTGTGCTCATCTTGCGACCACCCACCTTGTGACTACTGACATGTTGTGTTCACTGAATTGCTGGGCTAGCAAATCAATTTCATGACTATTGTAAAAGGGACATTCCTATCATATGTGATGTATGCTCTTTGTTCCAAGATCGTATATAACCATTCTGCACATCCCACTTCTTTAGAGTGTTCCTTTACTTTGTGAAAGGACTCTCCTGGGCTATATGGTCCTCAGGGTTGTCT
Source organism: Diceros bicornis minor (assembly GCF_020826845.1). Lineage (NCBI taxonomy): Eukaryota > Metazoa > Chordata > Mammalia > Perissodactyla > Rhinocerotidae > Diceros > Diceros bicornis. Next base: position 74,740,003 of record NC_080781.1, on the reverse strand, counting down.
CATAATAAACACACCTCAATTTTGATTTATAGTTTGGCTACAGATTATTTGTTTCAAAATTTATTGGTGTAGTCATGGTAGATTTCAGAGAAACCCACAAGAGACCACTTCGAATCTACACTGAACCAGTGTTTGGTAACAATAGGGTTCCATTGAGCCCCTCAGATCACTGCATTCTTCAGGTGACCCTGGTGAGTTCTCATGAAATCCAGACCTCCTTATTTTAAGTTGATTGTCCAGAGTTTATATGAGCTTTTTCAAACCTAAGACTAGATGTCTTAAAGGGGTACTGGTACATACCTTAGGTAAGAGGAACCTAGAAAGAGACGTCCTAGGAAAGATAAACCTAGGGGGAATTTCCTAGGATAGGGGAGCCTAGGGGGAACTTTGGAGTGAATGGGGCAGGCTGGCCTTTTAAATTTGGCATTAAATTGGAAAGAATTGTGTTTATAAAGTCTGAACAAACTGCTTCATAGAGAAATGAGAGTCTGAATTTGTTCAGCTCTGAAGAGAAGGGATATCAGATCCTTCCAGCCAAAAGACACTCTCAGGTCACTAAGAACCTCATAGGAGTGTCAGAGGATCAATCCTCCTAATGAGTTGTGATCCTATTAGGAACTCCACTATCATTCATGTTAATTAAAGGCTCATCCAGGGAAGTGCATGTGAGGGTTGGTTTCCCAAGTGCTCCAAGCCCCTACAGTAGTTTTAAACTGTCAGAGAGAGAAACTGAGGCACATAAGAGAGTGTTTATGACCTTTCTTTAGGGAGTAACACGCACAAACAGCACATTTCCAACCCACTACACTGTCCCTAGAAATTGTTCAGACTTTATAGTAAAATGAAACTAAGAAAATAATGGGAAATCAAGCTTCTAAAAGCCAACCAGTTCCCAAAAGGGCACCTTCCCCTTGGCACTCCAGCTGGCTTCATGCTGAAACTTGCAAGTGCTTAACAAAATGGGGATAACTGTAAATTGCTGGCAAGATAACCCAGGATAATTGAAAATTACAGTGCCACTGTGGGGTTCCTTTTTAAGAGCCAGATAATAGAGAAATTTTTAAAGAGTCCAGCTCAGCACCTTCTGACACAATTGCTCAAACTAAAAGTTCTGGAAGCTGTAAATATTTACAGAGAACAACAAACAAACAAAAACAAAAGAAGATAATCTTACCAAACTTGTTTCACATCCTGAGGGTTTAGCTTCATAATCTTCAGGTTGGGATCCCAAAATATGGTCAGACAAAAATGAGGTTGCACCCGATTTTTTGGTCAGAGGTGGTCAGAAAGACATTCGAGTTGCACTCCAGTGGAGGCTTAGGGTCCTACCAAACTGCCTCCAGCCTCAAGGAAATTACATTGACAACCTCAAGATGAATGTCTTTGGCATGAGGATTATTTTGACCCAGTTATTAAAAAAAAAATGCATATATGAGAGAAGCTCTGTAAACCAAATAGAAGTTACCCTTTGTAAGAGAGACTTACATTTATAAGGGAAATCTCCATTTGTAAAGCTGTCTTCCTCTCTGTTCCAGGAAGAGGGGTTGACCTTATCTCTAAAAACTCTTATCAATGTGGAAGTCAGGGAATTAAATCTGCATTATAAGCTTACTCTTGTTTAGTGTGCTTTTTCTGGTAATCTCCTATAACTGACTTCCCCCACCCCAAACACCCTCCTTTGTCTTTAGCTGAAGATGGTGTTTAAGGTGGCAACCTTGGCCATTCTGGTGAGTTACTCAGTTTCCTGGGTTTCTCTCATGTATACATGTTATTAAACTTTCTTTGATTTTCTCCTGTTATTCTGTCTGATGTCAATTTAATTCTTAGACCAACCAGAAGGACCTAGAGGGTAAAGGAATTGTCTTCCTCCCCTACAGTTTGGTGACCTGGATGGGATAAAAATTCACCAGCTATACTCTGCTCGTTCTTGGACTACTGCAGCTGAGAGATCCTGGACCCCTGGCAAGAACTGGCAGGAGGTAACAGTTCTTACAGTGTCAGTCTCCAGGATCTCTGCTTGCAAGGTCCAGTGGAGGTAAGAGTGGTGAGATTTTTCCTTTTCTAAATTTAGATTAGCAAGAGAAAATATTGATGAAGCTAGCTTCTTGGACTCAGTGACTACGGGAAATTTGATTTGAGTACTCATTGGTTTACTGATGAGTCCCCTCCCACAGATAGTTGTATTTTTCCTTATCTCTGCCTTTATGTCCTTTGTCATAAAAAAGAAAAAAAAAACCCACAGGGCAAGATGCAGGCATCTCTATAAGCCTGTGGTCTGAGAATATGTGCATGAGGTTAAACCTGTTGCTAAGGGCATCTTGGAAGCCAAAAGTGCCACAAATTTGGTGGGCATGGGTCAAACAGTTAAGAGCCATTAGGGGGCTCACCACCTCAAGAAGACCACTGTGACAGGGTAAGTTGGTCATGGGACAGGGCATATGACACTTGTCCCCTACCAATGTCAAGAAAATGTCTGTACAACGAGGTACTCTGTAAAGTACACATGATCCCCAACCCCGTGGCATCTCACTCCTAGGTGTTAATTTGGCTCTGAGAGACCCAAGGCTTTGTTGAAGCTGCTAATGTGTATATAAGATGAGGTTTTTTTCTTTTGTCTTGTTCCATGTCTTGAGAGCTGCTTTGTGACCTTTCTGGTCTCCACCCCCTGGAGGATGCACATACAGGCATGCATCTTGGTGGCCAAATACACTGTGGTTCTCAAATGCACTCTCTTTGTCTAGCTGTGTCAGCTCTCAGGGGAGTTTATCATAAGGGATCTCAGTTTCTTTCATAAGGGGTCTTTGTCATCTCAACCTTTGTTATTTGTACTGCCTGTGCAATGAAGGCCTTTGCTTTCTTGAATTATTTTTGGGAATGAATTTTCTGGATCTTGTGAGGGCTGCTTCTTTTGCATTCTCTTTTAGGGACAACTCTTGTATGCATGGTTAAGCCATAAAGGCTTATTAGTTTGAGTCACTATTAAGATCCTACTTGTAAATGGCTAGACAATGGATAATTTAAATTTGAAAAACTTAAAAAAATTAACAAAATTAAAAAAAAAATTTTGAGAGCTCTCATCATAATTATTTTATTCTATGAAAAGGCCAAATTAAAAAGGAAATACAAAAAAATAATACTGACTAGCCTTAAGACCCTGACTCAGGCTAAAATTAAAATGAGAAAATGCAAAAGTATAAGTATTGGTAACATTATAAGGGTTAAAATGTTTGAGATAATTTTATATAAAGAGGTTATATCAACTTTCCCTAAATGTGTTATATTTGGCTGGGAATGCCAATACTATAAGACCTATTGATAAAGTCATAATGAAAGCTATGATTAAGGATATAAGAGTTGATGGACCTCAGATGAAATTTTTTAGGAAAAATGATACATTTACAGGCTTTATATGAAGTGATTGCATCTCTTTTGCATGATTGTATTATAGATTGTATTATGGGGATTCACATGTGTCTCACTGGGGAACGTTTCTTCTGCCTGATTGTAAGACAGCATATAAATATGCTCTTCAGACAATCTTAATTAAACATACTAATGGGAAGTCAATAGGGTTGCCTGAGCCCATCCAGTATGAGATAAAAACTAGAGGTTAATATCAGGTGCTAATAAAAAAGATAATAAAAGCCCTCCCCTCCAAGGCAAATTGATCTAGGGTTAAATTGTACACTTAGAAAGAGGGCCTTTGTTAAATGCTTTGTGTAGACTTTTAAAAGTATGGTACATTGTCCTAAAGTTTTAAAGCAATAGCTGTGGAATCTTTGTCTATGTGTCTATGTATGTGTTATAAATGTGAGATATTTTTCTACCTCTGGATGGTATGGCCAAAATTAAGAGCACTGTTTAGTTGGTTTAAAGTAAACACTTATATAATCTATTTCCAAATGCAATTAACCCAAATGCCTTTCAAGTTAACATGATATAAATTAATCTTTGGTAACTGAAAGCTTATTTAAGATTGTTGGTTTGATTAAAAGGGACATGTTCTCAGAGTTATCAGCATTGGATATGATATAGACAGGCAACCTTTATTCTACATTTATTGGCCAAATAAGCTGATGTTACCTCTATTACAAAACTGATTAGCAAAAATAATGACTTAAAATGATGGCTAATTTTGCCCAATGTCTCATGAATTTTTGTATGAAATCTAAATAATTGTTGGGAACAATAAACTAAATAGATGTGAAAAAGATAAAAGTGTTGGGTGAACTTTTTAACAATAATTGTGTGTTATGGCAGGTATGTTCAGGATAACTTCCAAAATCTCCCTGGTTACTTGAAGCTATGAAGTTTTGCTAGGTAAAATTAAATGATAAAATGTTTATTGAGTATCTGGGTCATTCAAATAAGATAAAATTCTGAAACATTATTGCCAAACATGTTTAAGTTTATCTACTTTTGGCTTCTTATTGCAGAGAAACCAAAAGGTGTTTGGGTCTATTAGTAAATATGCCTTGTATTTTATTAAAAGATTGTATTATGAAGTAGTGTGTTTCTAGAAATTATGAAAAGTGTTTATAAACTTTCCAAGCCACATAATGCCAATGTAAAGGACAGTTTATGATTACTTACTTCCTAAATTTCACTAAAATTAAAGTCTGTAAGGATTAGAATTCTTAAAACTACCAAAATTAATAGGGAAAACATCTTTGTATACAAGGAAAATAAGATACATGTTTTCAGTAAAGAAGGTATAAAGAATGGAAATATTTTTGTTTGTTTTGTTAAGAAAGATAAATTTGTCCCAAAGTACTAGAAGGAAAAACAAGAAGGCATGGGGCAAATCATGAATGTAAAAAGAAAGCTACAGAAGGTTTATGGAAAAAGAACTTTGAGGAAAGAGTTTTATGCATGGTCAAATTGGCTAAGATTAAAGTAAATCTAATTAAGTAAATAAGTTTTAATATTAGAAGTAAGCTGGTGCAAAATTAGAATTTAGCTTTCTCTCTTAAAAATATAATTTTCTTGAACTTTTAGTCTGCTCCTGATAAAGAGATCAGAAAAGGTATTTCTTTACCTTTGAGTAAGTTTACCTAAAAGACAGAAAAATCTATGTTTTGTTAAAATAATTTCCTATGTTCAAAAAGACTGAGGTCTCTCTATTAAGGTTTTTTTTTTTTTGACAGTTTCTGTTGTCACCTTGATTAAATGGATAACTAAGCACTGTTTCCTGTTTGACCAAGTATTATAAAACTTTTTCAATATTTTTGACAAGCTTTCTCAAAAATTCAGAACCTAAATGAAGTCTTTCTTTCTTTTGACCAGGAAATTTTTTTTTTCTTTGAGAATTTTCAGAGGGCCCCTGGGACTTCTCAAAGAAATTTGTTCTTCCTATAAAGGAGAGAGATACTGAACTATATAAAGGGAGAGATGCTGAACTGATTAAACTTGTTTGGTATGCTTAATTGCATGGGAAGTGTTGTCAAGTAAATGATGATAAAAATTCTTAAGTTATGTTGTGTAGGTAAATATTACTCATTATCTTAACCTTGCACCTTGTTTCCAGCACCAGATAAAGAAAATGACCATGACTGCATTCTATTATCTAATTTGGGTTACTGATGGGTCTTACTTAAATGGTAAGCAAGGACATTATCAAGCTGGATATGCTGTCTAGCCTTGAGAATATCCACTACTTTCTACTAACTCTGCTGACCCAGTAAAAGATTTCCTTCTACAGGCTCAAGAAATTGCCATGGAAGAAGAGAAACAAAGGTGAAAACAAAAGGGGGAGTTTTTGATACTACCATTGGACTTTGTCCAAATGTCACCATCTCAAGGGCATAAATGTATTTTGGTATTTATCTGTATGTTCTCACATTGGTTGAGGCCTTTTCTTACAGAAGAGTGATGACTTTAAGTAAACTATTATTGGAAAGGATGATTCCTGCTTGAGAAATTCCTACCGAGTTACACAGTGATCAGGGAACTCATTTCACTGGATAAATAATTAAATCTATTTGTAACATTTGGCCAATAATGCAGCATTTCCACTGTGCTTACCTTCTCCAACTCTCAAGATTGGTGGAAAGAACTAATGGCACAATCAAAACTCAATTGGCAAAGCTTTAAGAAATATTTAATCTCTCACGACCAAAAGATCTTCCACTAGGGTTCCTCAATCTTGGAGCTACACACTTTAGTAAACGTAGGCTGTACACTTTTGAGATAATAACTGGACTGCCTATGCAATTAGATGAAGGAATGTATGAACCAACTTTGCTTAAAAGAGATATCTTAATTATTGTCAAGATCTCATTGAGACACTTAAAAGCAATGAAATGTTGGTAGCTGATTCTTTTCACAGTCAGCTCCCAGGAGATGTAGACCTTTAGAATCATGGACTTAAACCCGGAGACTTTGTTTATTAGAAAATACATCAGGGGGGCCAGGCCCATGGCTTAGCGGTTAAGTGCGTGTGCTCTGTTACTGGAGGCCCGGGTTCGGATCCCAGGCGCACACTGACACACCACTTCTCCGGCCATTCTGAGTCCGCGTCCCACATACAGCAACTAGAAGGATGTGCAATTATAACATACAACTATATACTGCGGCTTTGTGGCGGGGGGAAGGAAGAGGATTGGCAATAGATGTTAGCTCAGAGCTGGTCTTCCTCAGCAAAAAGAGAAGGATTAGCATGGATATTAGCTCAGGGCTGATCTTCCTCACAAATAAATAAATAAATAAATAAATAAAACTGTTAAAAATATACAGCAAATAAGTCAGAGGGAGAAGGTCAAATACCGTATGATTTCCTTCATTAAGTAGTAGATAATAACAACAATAAACAAACACATAGGGACAGAGATTGGATTGGTGGTTACCAGAGGGGAAGGGGGGAGGGAGGAGGGTGAAAGGGATAATTCGGTACATGTATGTGGTGATGGGTTGTAATTAGTATTTTGGTGGTGAACATGATGTAATCTACGCAGAAATAGAAGTACAATGATGTACACCTGAAACTTTTACAATGTTATAAACCAATGTTACTGCAATAAACAAAAAATTAAAAAAAAATACAGCAGATAAAAGACTCTTTGCAGCATAGACTCATGAATTCACATTTCTCATTAAAAAAAAAAAAAAAGACTTCTCCACCTGAGTGAATTTCAGTGTCTATTTCTGATACCTGACTTCAACTGACCAATGCAAATATCTCCAAACCAGGATGAGAAGAAGATGACACCTATTGTAGACAGCTGTCCCAGGACTCTACCAGGCCTATATTCCCAACATTGTATCTCTGCATCTAAACCCTTGTAATGCTTAAACTCTATACATGTTTTATAATTGTTCCACTTAAGGTTTTCAGAATCTTATCATACTTAAAGAAAGTGATTGATTTGGAACAGACTGGTCTTGAAGGTCAGACATTTATTGTGTGGCTCCTAATGGAAATCAATTGTTATGTGGAACAAATCTCTGGCCTTTGCTACTGCCTGGATGGCTAAAACACTGCATCCTGAGCTTCCCTTGAATGCAGGGAAGGATTCACCAATTCACCTGTTGCCAATCTCCTTTCCTTTAAGGCCAGATGGGCTCCTTTAGTGTTCCACTGGTATGGCCACCTAGCAGCTATATTTGTTCCTTCCTTGGGACTAGAAGATTTCATGTCACATATAGAAGCCCTGACTAAATTTAGTCAACAAGCCTTCAACAATAGTCAAGCAGGAATAGCATTATTAAATATGGAAATGTCTTTAATGAGACAGGCTCTCCTTCAAAATAAAATGACCTTAGATATTTTAACTGCATCTCAAGTTGGTACATGTACAGTCATTCAAACTCAATACTGTGCTTTTATACCTGATTAATCTTCCAATGTATCATCTTTGTTAAAGCACATAAAAAGCAGGTGAATGTCTTAAATGAATCTTTTTTAATTGTAAACAATGTAAACATAATTAGTCATAGAAAAATACATGTATAATGTTTGTGCAACAACCTAAAGTTAATCAAAAAACCTGTGAAATGCTTCCTCTGTTAATATATATATATGCCCCTATGCTTGTCCACTATATCCAATTATTTCCCCTCGATGCAGACAACTGGACAAATAAATGAGAAAAAAGCCTGGCACCGAGGGACATGATAGATCCAGGGCAGGCATCAACCACCCTGGTGCTGAGGGACAATATTTTGATTACCAGTGTTTTCTATTGAAATATTATAGGTCAAAAGGGGGAAAATGATAAATAAATGAAAGGCAATAGGATATATTGGAGTAGATGGGGAAGCTGTTTTGTTTAAAAGTAACTTGGACTGACTCTGTTTTTCCAAAAGGGCCTGATGAGTATGCACTGTATATCTGCTTTAAATATTTACTATGTCTCAAAGACAAGAACAATGTCCTTAAAGATAAGGATGAAACATCCCCCAAATTGGCATTTCTTTAAGGATAAGCATTTCTCCCTAAACTAAGGATTAATTACTGACCTTCCATGCTCACCTTGTGACCAACCACTTTGTGACCACCAACCTGCTGTGTTCACCAAATTGCTGTGCCAGCAAAACAATCTCATGCTATTGTAAAAAGGATATTGTTATCATATGTGATGTATGCTCTTTGTTTTAAGATGGTATATAACCACTCTGTGCACACCACTTCTTTGGAGTGCTCCTTTCCTTTGTGAAAGAACTCTCCCAGGCTATATGGTTCTCAGGTTGTCTCATAATAAACTCACCCCAATTTTGATTTATAGACTGGTTATGGATTATTTGTGTTTACAACACTATCATCTCCTCAGCTCCTCTGGATCAAAGTTGTAAATTATCTTTGAATTCTCCTTTTATCCTATGCTCCACATTCATTTCTGAAGCCTTGTGAATTTTTTTGAGTAGTGTTTCTTTACTTATATCCAGCCTCTCACTTCTATAACTGATAAGAAGGAATTTGGGACACACACCGTGGTGGACCTTAAATGACAGCCTAAGGATCATAGATTACTTTTGTAAGAGATTGGAAGCTAGTAAATGTTATAATCAGAAGAATAGGGCTGTCTAAATGCATGTGACCAGTGCCATCACCCAAGGACTCATGCTCATAAGAGCCTATGCTTGAGAATAATAGTCTGTGGTCATAATTTTAAAATTCCTAACAATTTTATCCTTGAATTTTTTTTTTTTTTGTAAATGAAATCCATGGGACAATACAACATGTGTCTGGAGAATTGGAGCCTCAGCTCATGCATGGTCCATCCTCCTACAGCCTAGTCATCTCCCCAAGACAATGCACTTAGAGGTCAACCACCCATCACATGTTGGTATAGTGGGTCTGTGGGAAGAAGAAATTCCTGGGTCCACTTCTCAACTTCTAGCTGAGGCAGGGCAGTAACCACCAGGAGGAGAAACTCAGCAGCAGGTGGGCCACACAAATGTGTTGAGTTGTAGGTTAGGTTCTTTGGGCACATGTGAGGGTCTATACTTGCATCTTGAGTATCCCTAGACCCAAGAGACCAAGACCTTAAATATAAGATTAAAAAAATCATGCCATAACAATAGAGAGACTGCAGAAGAAAGAAAAAAAGTTTTATATTTTAGTAACTCAAGTGTCATTTTCCTGCTTTTTGAACATTTTCAAGTGGAAAGTATGGCCAATAATGTCTAAAGCTTCATAGATTCATAGCCTCACAAAAGTTAAAACAAGTTTTTCTATATTCAACAGTTTTACTAATTAGGAAGACAAGTCCCAGAGAGGTTATGTGACATGCTTGAGATTACTTAACTAGTTAAAGGCAGATCTGGTACATGAATTCAAGTCTCTTGGGTCAGTGACCACAGAGTACTGCTTAGAGAAGTTTCATTGCAATAATAATGGAGATGGGTGTTATGAGGAGGACCATGATTGAAGTTAGGAGCCATTTCTTTTTCTTCTAAGATATAGGGGAGCTAAGAAACTTTATACTTTGAGAGAAAAAAATATTTGGAAAGGAAAAATTGAATATATAAGAGAAAATGAGCTATTTAATAAAACAAAATTCTAAAAGAGAAAGAAGTGCATGGGATCAGTGGAACATGTATAGATATTGCTGAGTAATGGAGGAATTATTTGAAAGGCCAACATAAATGAAATAAAAGCATTAAAACAAAGATTTAAAAGTTATTTTTGAACTTCTGCTTTAGGAAAAATGTAGTAGACATATTTTTCCATATTCCTCCCAATAGGCATAGGTGAAAATCATGGACATCATTATATGCAAAACCAATATAAGAGAAATCTGAAGGTTAGAAAGAAATCAGACCTACTAGGGACCTCAGGACCTGAGGACGAACATAGTGGTAAATTTCTTAATTGTTTTTTGCCTCATATATCCCACATTTGACAATGAGAATTCCAGTGACCTGGAAATACCAGTAAACTGATATCTCTTTTCTATAGGTAAAATGTTGTGCTACTTCCTTTCGGCCTTTATATTTTCTGAGGGGAAGTCTGTAGTCATTAGAATTGTCTATCCCCTATAGGTAAGGTGTCATTTATCTCTTGCTGCTTTTAAGATGTTTTCCTTTGCTTTCAGTTTTTGTGAGTTGAACTTTGATGTGCCTTGGCATGGATTTATGAGAGTTTATCCTGTTTGGAGTTTTCTCAAATTTTAAAATGTGTAGGCTTATGCCTTTTGCCAAATTTGGGAAATTTCAGATCTTATTTTTTGAATATTTGCCAGGCCCACCCTCTTTCTCCTCTCATTTTGGGAGATAAGCTCAAAAACAGTATAGATAAAATCAAATGGAATTCTAAAAAATTATTCAAGTAATCAACAGGAAGCAGGAAAAATAAATGAAAAAGAAACAAAAAATTGAAATGTCAGACTTGAGACGTAAAATATCAATAATTTTATTGAGGATAAATTGTCTAAATATACCAATTAAAAGACAGAGATTGGCAGAATGGATAAAAGTTAATGATCCAACTCTATGCTGTCTATAATAAACTCACTTCAAATATGACCATATAGGCACATAGAAAGAAAAAGGATAAAAATAACGTATAATATAATTAAAAGAAAGCAAGAATGGTTATATGAATTTCTGATGAAGTAGAATTTAGAGAAAAGAAAATTACCAGGACACACACAGAGAAACACTGCAAAATGATAAAAGTGTTAATCCTCCAAGAAAACATAGCAAATCTAAATGTGTACTCAACAAAAAAAACAGAGCTGAAAAATGTGTGAAGCAAAAAATGATAAAACTTCTTAAAGGAGAAATAGACAAATCAATGATTATAGTTGGAGACTTTGACACCCTTCTTGCACCAATTGATAGAACAACTGAACAGAAAATGATCAAGGGTACAAAAAACTCAATAACAACATCAACCAAAAGCATCTAATTTACATTTACAGAACATTTCACAGAAACAACAGCAGAATACATATTCTTTTCCAGTACTCATAGAACACTCACCAAGATAAACTATATCTTGAAACAAACAAAAAACCTCCCAAACATTTAAAAGACTTAAAGTCATATAAAGTTTGTTCTCTGATGACAATGGAATCAAACTAGAAATCAATAACAGGAAAATTTCTATACAGTAGGAGGATAAAAGAACATTTCTAAAAAAATCCGTGGGAAAATAAGAAATCACAAGATAAATAAAAATATATTGAACTGAGTGAAAATAAAAATACACCATAACAAAATTTGTGAGACAGAGCTAAAACAATACTGAGAGCTTATATTAGTAAAACAAAAACAAAACAAAAAAAACATCATATCTATAATCTAAACTGTCATCTTAAGAAACTAGGGGGAAAAAAGCAAAATAAACAAAAAGCAAAAAGAAGAAAGAAAATAATGGATATAATCACAGAGTTCAATGACATTGGAAACAGAAAAAAATAGAGAAATATTACTGAATGAAAAAGCTGATTCTTTGAAAAGACCAGTAAATTGACTAACTTCTAGCTAGACTGACCAAAAAATACCCCACAAATTATCAATATCAAGGATGGAACAGAAGATATCAGTATAGATGCTATGGTGAGCAAAAGGATCATTAAAGAATGATATGAATATCCATACAAACATAAATTTGACAACTTTTTGATTAAATGGTCCAATTTCTCAAAAAGTACAATCTACCACAATTCATCCAATATGAAAGAGATAACTTGAATTCCCCTTTAACGATTAAGGAAACTGATTTCATAATTTAAGAAACCTTCTCCCAAAAAAGTTTGTAGGCCCAGATTGTTTCACTGGGGAATTCTACCTAATATTTAAAGAAAAATTAACAGTCATTCTGCACAATCTCTTCCAGAAAATAGAGGATGGAAGTCATCCCAAATCATTTTATGAAGCCAGTGTTATCCTGATACCAAAATCAGACAGAGACATTAAAAAGAAGTGAAAACTATAGACCAATATCTCTCATGAACTTTGATGCAAAAGTTGTTAACCAAATAATAGTAGAGCTAATTCAGTAATATACAAAAATAATTACACATCATGATCAAGTAAAATTTATTCCAGGCATATAAGGGTGGTTCAACATTTGAAAATCAACCAATACAGTCCACCATATAAACAGAGTAAAGTAGAAAAAACACAGGATGGTATAAATTTATGTAGAAAAAAATTATGACAAAATTCAACAAATATTCATTACAAAGGTTTACAGAAAATTAGGAATAGAAGAGAACTTCTTCAACTTGATAAGCAACAAATGTAAAAGAACCAGAAAATCCCACAAAAACATAAAACTACAGCTAATGTCATACTTAATTGTAAAAGACTAAATGTTTTCTCCCCACAAACAAGGAAAGGATGTCCACTCTTATCACTGCAGTTTAACATTTCAATGGAAGTCCTAGCCAGCATAATAAGGAAGTAAAAGAAATAAAAGTTATACAGATATTGTAAAAAAAGAAGTAATACTGTCCTTATTTGCAAATGATATGGTGGTCTATGTGGAAAACACAAGAAATTCACAAAAAAATTGTTGGAAAAAATAGATTGTATTTGTATGTATTAGTAATAAATATGTGGAAAAAATTGAAATACAATATCTAAAATTCCTCAAAAATGAAATTGTTAGGTGTAAATATAACAAAACATGAACTACAGAATAGGGCTACTACTCTGAAAACTACGAAATGTTGATAAAAGAAATCAAAGAAGTTGTAAATAAATGGAGAGAGAAAGCATGTTCATAGATTGGAAGAACCAACATAGTAACATGTTAATTCTCCACAAGTTAATATATAGGTTTAATACAATTCCTTTAAAAATCTCAGCAAGATTTTTTTTTTAGAAATAGAAGAGAGGAAAATATTCTAAAGTGTACATTGAAAGGCAAAGGAACTAGAATAAGTAAAACAATTTTGAAAAAGAAGAATCAATTGGGAATAAATTGTTTAACTGACTTCAAGTCCTATTATGTAGCTAGACTTATCCTGACTGTGTAGTAATAGTAGAAGGACAGATACATAGATAAATGGAAGAGAGAGAGAACTTAGAAGTAGACCCACGGAAAATATGCTCAACTAATTTTTGACAAAGGTACAAAAGCAATTCACAAGAGGAAGGACAAACTTTTCAATAAATGATGCAGAAGCAATAGAAGATACATCAGCAAAAAAGTGAGCCTTGACCTAAGTGTCATACTTTTTACAAAAATTAACTCAAAATAGGTCATGGATTTAAATGTAAAATGCTAAATTTTTAGAAGAAAACAAGGGAGAAAAATTTTGGCAACTTGAGCTTAGAAAGGAGTTCTCAGACATGACATCAATAGCAGTTCTCCATAAAATAAATAGCAATACATTAGACTTCCTCAAAATTAAACACTTATTGTGTGCAGTACCTTATGAATATGATAAAAATACATGCTACACAGTGAGAAAATATTTGAAAACCACATATCTAACAAATGACTCACATCTAGAGTATGTAAAAGACTCTAAAAACTCAATGGTAAGAAAACAAACAATTCAGTAAGAAAATGGACAAAAGACAGGAAGAGATATTTCATTGAAGTGAATATCAGATGACAAATAATCACATAAAAAGACATTTTACATCATTAGCCATTAGGGAAATGCAAACCAAAAACTATGATATAGTCTCCTATCAGAATGGCTAAAATAAAAAAGTAGTGATAGCACCAATTACTGGTGAGGATATAGAGAAACTGAATAATGCAAACATTGCTGATGGGAATGTAAAATGGTACAGACTCTCTGGAAAACAATTTGGCAATTTCTTACAAAACTAAGCATATAATTACTGTAAAACTCAGCAATTGGACTCCTAGACATTTATCTCAGATAAATAAAAACTTATGTTCACACAGAAACCTGTACAGGAATGTTCATACCAGTTTTATTATAGTAGTCAAAAAACTGCAAAAAATCCAGATGTCAATAGATGAGTGGTTAAACAAACTGTAGTCCATCCAAACCATGGATTACTACTCAACAATAAAAAGGAACAAACTATCCACGCACAACAACTTGGGCAGATCTGAAAGACATTAATGCTGTTTTTTTTTTAACCAATCATTAAAGGTCATATATTGTCTATTCCACTTATATAACATTCTTGAAATGATGAAACATACAAATGAAAAACAGGTTGGTTAAGTTGCCAGGAGTTAGGGATGGTGGGAGGTTGATAAGTGTGAGTGTGAATATAAAGGGATGTCATGAGGGAGACCTTTGTGGTAATAGAATAGTTCTCTATTTTTTCTTTTTTTTGGTGAGGAAGATTGGCCCTGAGCTAACATCTGTGTCCATCTTCCTCCATTTTTTGTATATGGGATGCCACCACAGCATGGCTTGGTAAGCGATGTGTCAGTCAATGCCTGGGATTCGAACCTGCGAATCCTGGGCCGCTGAAGCAGAGTGTGCAAACTTCACTGCCATGTCACCGGGTCAGCCTCAAATAGTTCTTTTGATGGCAGTGGTGGTTACACAAATCTACACATTCGATAAAATGACATAGAACCATATATGCACTCATTACACCAATGTAAATTACTTTGTTTTGATATCGTACTATAATTATGGAAGACGTAACCATTGGGGAAAACTGGATGAAGGATACAAGAGAACTCTCTGTACCATCTTTGCAACTTCCTGTGAAGTTATAATTATTTTATTTAAAATAAAATTTCAAAAATACCTATTAGAAATACATTTTTTTCAGAATTATTAGGAAAATATTATTAATTTCCTATTATTAATTCAAAAGTTATTAAAATGATCCTTGTAGGACACATCCAAAAACAATGTGACTATATCTCTTTGGGTTGGCCATTGGTAAATGAATGCAAATTTTTGACCCAAAGTGAACCTTAATCAACATAATCTGTAAAATATGGATTATCTAGTAATGTGTATGTCATGGGTAGTTATGCAGAATACCTCTCAACTTATTCCTGAAAATCAAATGATCCCTGCCCATACAAGGTTTAGAGTAGAATCCTTCCTAAAACTTGAGTGATCAAAATGCTCCACATTAATTTTGCAGTTTTAAACTTTAACTCTGGTCAGTAATATAGTTATATAGATATTTCATTTATAAAAGGATATGCATACATATTTCACCAACTGTATATGACTCACAAAATAAGTTTAAAACAGGAAAGAGAAAGATAGATGCAACTTAAAATAGTTATTGCCCAGATCTACTTTAAAACCAAACTTTTTAATGTCCATAGATTGGTTAGTTTTCTGTTCCTTTTTTTAAACCCCAAAGCCTTTAAAGAATATCAAGAATCAAAGTCTAATATATTGAACACAAAATAAAACTTAAGTAAAAAGGACAAGAATATGACATAAAGGAAATCACTGTCATACAGGAAGAAAAAAATCTCCTCCATTATGGGGAAGAGGTAACTAAAATACAAGAATGGAAGGACAGACTTGAGTTTCCTTTAAGTGGAAAGAAATGTTGAGGGTATGAGAGAAATACTCAGAAAGGGGAAATATCAGAGCAGAATGATTCCTACTTGATTCGTCCAACATAGTCTTCATGGATTTTAATCCACATTCAACATGGTGTCTGAATAAAGAGTAGAAATAGTTATACACATTTTCTAAGGAAATGTGTCTAAGATTATACATGTTCCATCAGAGCCCATAATTTATGTGTAACAGACCCAGACATTCTCACAACTCCCAGAGTTGGGAACATGAAAGTTAGTTGGGGTAATAGTAATCAATCTTTGAGTCAGGTAGGTAGATGATCATCACGAGGGAGAAATGTGATGTGTTGTAGAAGACCAGAGGGCAAATTGTCCAAATCAGAACTCCAAAGGAAGTTATAGCCAGGGATAAGAGGATGCAACAGGACCAGAAGGATCCAAGACAGTGGTCAAGTCAGCAAGAATTTGAGCATGATGAAAAAACAAGTTCACAGTTGTCACCAGTAGTGAATACTTCAGCAACAGTTGAAGCAAGAATAAAGGTTGATGCCTACAGAATTTAAAATAAAGAATATGGAATTTGATTCCATAAACCAAATGCTCATATATTTATTGCTAGGCTTTATTAAAAAAGAAAAACTCACCGTCTTCTACATATATGTGTTATTAAGGAACTGTGGTTAAAGTTTATTTGTTGATCAAGTTTCTGTAATACACTCAGTAATCTTGTCACATATATTAGTTTTCTAATCCATCACCAGATTTAACACATAGAGAAATCTATATGAATACTGCTTGTAAAATGTGACAAATATACTTTCATATGATATAAGAAAAAAACCCTCCAAATATACATACAAAATATTGATCTATTAACTCCAGCAAGCAGTCAGTAGAGTTTATGCAAACTATTTTGTTTAAATTGGTGGAGGTCATTCTTGAGAGAGTGTTTCCGATTAGGAAGACATCTGTTCTATGGAGGGTAATATAATAGAACTTTTTCATCTTCTCTTTAATTCATAGCTTAAAGGTGTCAAAAGCTGGCATCAAGGAGCACCATTTGCTAAGTTCAAAGGTCATTGTATTCACAGTGATTAATCATACTTATATACGTCATATGAGAGTTATACTTCCCTCTAGAGGGGGTAAAATATAGGCAGCCATTTTGGCTAATATATGTTAGAAGACAGAAGTTAGAGTCATGGAGCTTTCAAATAAGAATTTTTTCTGACCACTTCAACAGTTTACTTCTCTGATTTCTACTAGGTGTAGTTAGAACTAGATTAATATACTTTCTTCAGAAACTAAAGTAGGCTATTCAATGAGAAAATTTCCACTTGGGATGGATGCATTAAAATGCTTAGTAAGCTCTTTTCTTCTCAGGATGTGAAACTTCAAAAAAAAAAAAGAGAGAGAGACTGAAATGCTGGTGATCTATTCTGTAGCATAATAAGCCACAAGATGCATGGCGTCTCTTTAACACTAAGCCTTAGGTCATTAATTTATGTGAAAGAGTGCATAGCTGGCCCTGGGTTTTATGTATCCAAAAATTCCTTTTACAATGGGGTAGATTATCTTGAAAGCCAGATAAAGACAGTTTGTGTGTGTGAGGGAAGGGAATTACTGGAAAAGTAATGAATAGTAAATGATTTTAGAATGTCTACTTCAATTCCAATCAGTTTCACTTCCTGATTCTCATTGCCTCTGATCTTGAATTTTCTTGTGGCTAGAACACTTGCTCCCTTCTTTTCTATCCACTACCTCAAATTTAAAATTCGGTACATGTGTGTGGTGATGGGTTGTAATTAGTATTTTGGTGGTGAACATGATGTAATCTATGCAGAAATAGAAGTACAATGATGTACACCTGAAACTTTTACAATGTTATAAACCAATGTTACTGCAATAAACAAAAAATGAAAATAAAATGAAAATAAAAAAATAAAATAAAATAAAAATCTATCTAAACCAAATTAACTCAAACCACTACCTCGTATGTTGTTTTCCTGATGCCTACAGCCAAAAGCATCACTTCACTTCCTGTGAACATCCATACTAAAAGCTCTGCACCTCTCTTGAACCACATCTCACATATAATCTTGTATTGTGATTTTGTTCATGTTTAGCTACTCTATTAAACTATAACTCCTGAAAGAAAGAATTTAAGAAATGTGTATTAGAGCCAGCCCTGATGGCCTATTGGTTAAAGTACTCTCACTACTTCCATGGCCCGGGTTCATTTCCCAGTCACAGAACCACACCAGTTGCCTGTCAATTGCCATGCTGTGCTTGTGGCTCACATAGAAGAACTAGAAGGACTTACAACTAGAATATACAACCATGCACTGGGGATTTGAGGAGGGAAAAAAAAATGTGTATTACAATCCACAGTGTGACAAATAGTGGTTGCCAACATATATTGAAGTAAACTAATTGCAGTGTGTGCACAAATGTTTTTTCTATATGTTTTTATTTTTTAAAAATAAAAATTGTGTACATTTTAAGTGTATAGTGTAATGTTTGATATATTTAAATTATGAAGTGGTTATCAGAATCAAAATAAATAACAGAGACATCTCCTCTCATAGTTACCGTTTTTTTTTGGGGGGGTGAGAACACTTGAGATCTCTCTTAGCAAGATTCAAGTATATGAAACATTAGTATTAGCTATAGTTCCCATGCTATACATTAGGTTTCCAGAATTTGTTCATCTTATAACTGAAAATTTGTACATTTTGATCAATAATTTCCCTTTTCCTCCACTCCCCAGATTCTTGTAACTACCCTTCTCCTCTCTGTTACTATGAGTTTGACTGATTTTTTCTTTTTTAGATTCCACATGAGTGAGATCATGCAATATTTACTTTTTGGAATCTGGCTTATTTCACTTACCATAATGTCCTTCAAGTTCATCCATGTTGCTGCAAATGACAGAATTTCCTTCTTTTTAAATGTTGAATAATATTTATTTAATAAATAATATTAAAGTTGAATATATATATATCACATTTTCTTTATCTATTCGTTGATTGATGAAAACTTTAGTTGTTTCCATATCTCGTCCATGGTGAATAACGCCGCAATGAACATGGGAGTGCAGACATCTCTTTGAGATAGTGATTTTATTTCCTTCGGATGTATACACATAACTGGAATTGCTGAGTCATATGATAGTTTGATTTTTAATTTTTTGAGGAATCTTTATAAAGCATTTCCATAATGGCTGTGCTGATTTACATTTCAACCAACAGTGTACAAGGGTTCCCTTTTCTCCACATACTGGCCAACAATTCTTATCTTTTGATTTTTTTGATAAAAAATCCATCTTAACAAGTATAAGATGATATATTGTTGTGATTTTGATTTGCATTTCCCTGATGACTAGTGATGTTGAGCATCTTTTCATGTATCTGTTGGCTACCCACATGTCTTCTTTGGAAAAATATCTGTTCAGGTCCTCTGCCCATTTTTAAATTGGGTTATTGTTTTTTTTTGCTACTGTGTTGAATCAATTCCTTATATATTTTGAATATTCACCTCTTATCAGACAGATGGTTTGCAAACATATCCTCCCATTATATAGGTTGCCTTTTCATTTTGTTGATTGTTTTTTTTTTGCTATGCAGAAGCTTTTTAGTTTGATGTAGTCTCACTCATTGATTTTTGCTTTTGTTCCTTGTGCTTTTGGCATCATATCCAAAAAATCATTGCCAAGACCAATGTCAGGGGGATTTCCTTCTATGTTTTCTTCTAGGAGTTTTGTGGTTTTAGATCTCTTTTTAAGTCTTTAAGCCATCTTTACATTTTGAATTGATTTTTGTGTACTGTGTAAAATAATGGTCCAATTTCATTTTTTTGCATATGAATATCCATGTTTCCCCACCCCATTTATTGAAGAGACTATCATTTCTCCATTGTGTATTCCTGGTAACTTTACTGAAAATTAGTTGACTGTACATGTGTGGATTTATTTCTGAATGCTTTACTCTGTTCCATTGGCCTACATATCTGTTTTTATGCCAACACTATACAGTTTTGATTACAATAGCTTTCTAATATAGTTTGAAGTCAGAAAGAGTGATGCCTTCAGCTTTGCTCATCTTGCTAAAAATTGCTTTAGCTATTTGGGGTCTTTTGTGGTTCCATATGAATTTTAGGAATGACCTATCTATTTCTGTTAAAAATGCTATTGAAATTTTGATAAGTATTTCATTGAATCTATTGGTCACTTTTGGTAGAATGGATATTTTAACAATATTAATTGTTCCAATCTGTGAACATCATGAACATGGGTTATTTTTCCATTTATCTGGGTATTCCTCAATCTCTTTTATCAATATCTCACAGTTTTCCACATTCAAGTTTTTCACCTCCTTGGTTAAATTTATTCCTAAGTATTTTATTGTTTTTGATGTTATTGTAAATGGGATTGTTTTCCTAATTTCTATTTCAGATAGATTGTTGTTAGTGTATAGAAATGCAATTGATTTCTCTATGTTGATTTCTATCCTGCAACTTTACTGAATTCATTTATTAGTTCTAACAGTTTATTAGTGAAGTCTTTAGGGTTTTATATATATAATATCATGTCATCTGTGAACAGAGATAATTTTATTTCTTCCTTTTTGATATGCACGTTTTTAATTTATTTTTATTGCATAATTGCTATGGCTAGGCTTTCCAGTACTATGTTCAATAGAAATGACAAGAGGGAACATCTCCATCTTGTTCCTAATCTTAGAGGAAAGGATTTTAACTTCTCACCATTGAGTATGGTGTTAGCTGTGGGCTTGTCATATATGGCCTTTATTACAGTGAGAAACATTTCTTCTATACCCAATTTTTTGAGCACTTTTAACATGAAAGGATGTGGTGTTTCATCAAATGCTTTTTCTGCATCTATTGAGATGATTATACAATTTTTATCCTTAATTCTATTAATGTGGTATATCACATCTATTGATTTGCATATGTTGACCCATCCTTGCAACTCAGGGATAAATCCCACTTGATCGTGATAAATGACCCTTTTAATATGTTGTTCGATTTGCTTTGCTAAAATTTTGTTGCAAAATTTTACATCTATATTCATCAGGGATAGTGTGGTCTGTAATTTTCTTTCCTTGTAGTGTCTTTTTCTGGCTTTAGTATCAGGGTAATGCTAGCCTCATGAAATGAGTTTGGAAATGTTCCTTCCTCTTTAAATTTTGGAAGAATTTGAGAAGGATTTTGACTAAATCTTCTTTAAATGTTTGGTAGAATTCACCTGTGAAACCATCTGGTCCTGGGGTTTTCTGTGTTGGGAGGTTTTTGATTAATGATTCAATCTTCTTACTTGTTATTGGTCTATTCATATTTTCTATTTCTTTCTGAACAAGTCTTGGTAGGTTGTATGTTTCTAGGCATTTATCTTAGGTTATCCAATTAGTTGACAGAATTTTTCATAGCAATTTCTCATAATTCTTTGTAGTTCTGTAGTATCAGTTGTAATATATTCTCTTTCATTTATGATTATATTTACTTGAGTCTTCTCTTCTTTTTTTCTTAGTCTAGCTAGAGGCTTGCCAATTTTGTTTACTTTTTCAAAGAACCAGCTCTTAGTTTCATTGATCTTTTCTACTGCTTTCTGAATGCTATTTCATTTATTTTGGGTCTCATTTTTCTTCCTTCTCCTAACTTTGGGCTTAGTTTGTTCTATTTCTAGTTCCTTGAGGTGTAAAGTAAGGGTGCTTTTTATTTTTTAATGTAGGCCTTTATCACTATAAACATCCCTCTGCAATATTTCCTTTTTGATTTTCTCTTTGTATGATCTACCCATTGTTGAAAGTGAGATATCGAAGTTCTCTATTATTTTTGTATTGCTCTGTATTTCTTCTTTCAGATATGCCAATAATTGCTTTACATATTTAGGTGCTCTCATATTGGTTGCATGTATCTATATATCTATATCTACATATCTATAGCTAATTTAAATATCTACTATTGTCATTTTATCTTGATTAATTGACACCTTTATCAATATATAATGACTATCTTTGTCTTTTGTTACAGTTTTTGACTTAAAATCTATTTTAAGTACAGCCATCTCATCTCTCTTTTGATTTCCATTTGCAAGGAATATCTTTTCATGCCTTTGCTTTCGGCCTATTTGTGTCCTTAAAGCTGAAGTAACCCATATAGTTTTTTTTATACATTTGGATACTCTTTGTCTTTTGATTGGATAACTTAATTCATTTAAATTTAAAATAATTACTGATAAAGACTTACTATTGTCATTTGTGAATTGTGTTCTGGGAGTTTTATAGATTCTTCATTCCTTCCTTTCTCCCTTGCTGTCTTCTTTTGTGATATGGTGATTTTCTATAATGGTATGCTTTGATTCCATTTTATTTATCTTTTTTGTATCTGCTATATGTTTTGGCTGTGTTGTTACCATAAGGCTTACATAAAAGCTCTTATAGTTAAAACAGTCTATTTTAAGTGACAACCACTTAACATTGTTCACATACAAAAGCTCAACAATTTTATTCCCTTTCCACACTTTGTTTCTTTGGCATTACAATTTACATCTTTTTATATTATGTATCCATTAATAAATTATTGTAGCCATAGTTATTTTTAGTCATTTTTTCTTTTAACCTTTATATTAACATTACAAATGACTTATACACCAGTGATTTACAATATTAATGTATTCTGAATTTGACTGTATATTTACCTTTACAATTGAGTTTTATACTTCCATATATTTTCATGTTACTAGTTATCATCTTTCTGTCTGCTTGAAGAACTCTCTTTAACATTTCTTATAAGGCAGGTCTAGTAGTGATGAACTACTTCAACTTTTGTTTGTCTGGGAATGTTACTAAGCAATGGGCTCATTCTGCTTGCCGTGAGACCAGCCAGTAGGTCCAGAGGCAAGTAGGTAGAATAGAAAAGGTATATTCATTTTTGCTGGCAAAGTTGGAAGATGGTGGACTAGCATCCTCCAAGCCCATCTTCCAAGAACAAAGACTACAGGCCAGTTATATATGTGGTAGGATGTGCAGGCATACATGTAACTATTTTTGGAATGTGGTTTCTTCAGACATCTGGGTGGGCCTCAATGTCTGGTCTCAGTTCCAGATAATCTTCCATTTATCCTACCTTGTGACGTAAGTTCCTGCTTTCCCAGAGACTGGACATGCATCAGTGACTGTTTGAAGGCCCTATACCCTGAATTAGCTTAAATATAATAAGAACAAAGCTTAATACCTATGTATAACATAAAGATTATTGTTTAAGTTGTTCTGCTTACTTGAGTGGTAACAACGGGAATGTCTCTAATTCTCCTTCAATTCTGAAGGGTAGCTTTGCCAAGTAAAGTATTCTTAGTTGGAAATTTTTTCTTTCAGTACTTTGAATATATATTTCCACTCTATTCTTAACTGCAAAGTATCTGCTGAGAAATCTGCTTATAGTCTTATGAGGGTTCCCTTTAATGTGATGAACTTGTTTCTCTTGCTGCTTTCAAGATTCTCTCTTTGTCTTTGATTTTTGACAGTTTTATTTAAATGTCTCTTGGTGTAGTCTTCTTTAGGTTGAACCTAACTGGGGACTTTTGAGCTTCATACACCTGGATGTTGATATCACTTCTTAGATTTGGAAAGTTTTCAGCCATTATTTTTTTAAATAAGCTTTCTGCCTCTTTCTCTCTCTTCTTTCCTTCTAGAATTCCCATAAGGCAAAATATTGTTTCCTGATGGTATTCCCATGAGTCCCATAGGGTTTCTTAATTCTCTTTTCTTTTTTCTCCTCGGACTAGATAAGTTCAAATGATTTGTCTTCAAGTCTGCTAATGCTATCTTCTGCTTGATCAAATCTGCAATTGAAGTCTCTATTGCATTTTTGAGTTCAGTCATTGTATTCTTCAGCTCAAAATTTCTGCTGTTTTTTTTTTTATTGAAATGTATTTGACATATAACATTGTGTAAATTTAAGATGTACAACATATTGATTTGATACATTTATATATTGCAATGTGATTGTCATTGTAGTGATAATTAGCACCTCTATCATGTCAAAAAATACCATTTCTTTCTAGTGGTGGGAAAAATTAAGATCTGATATCTTAGCAAGTTTGCTGATTATTATAAAATAATGTTTTCTATATTCACTATACTGTGCATTAGATTTCTAGGACTTATTTACTTCTTGTTGCAAGTTTGTACCTTTAAAAATCATCTGTCTTGTCCCCCAGCCTCCAGCACCTGGTAATCACCATTTTATTCACTGTTTGTATGAGTTTGACATTTTTTAGTTTCCACATATAAGTGATATCATACAGTATATGTCTTTCTCTGTCTGATTTATCTCATCTAGCATAATGTGTTCAAGGTCCATCTATGTTGTCACAAAAGGCAGGATGTTTTTCTTTCTCACAGCTGATTAATATTCTGTTGTATATATCTAGCATGTCTTCTTTATCCATTCTTCTTTTTTTTTTTGTGAGGAAGATCAGCTCTGAGCTAACATCTGCCAATCCTCCTCTTTTTGCTGATGAAGATTGCCCTGGGCTAACATCTGTGCCCATCTTCCCCTACTTTATATGGGACACTGCCACAGCATGGCTTGACAAGCGGTGCATTGGTCCAGTGCCCAGGATCTGAACCCTGGCCGCCACAGCGGAGCATGCGCAGTTAACTGCTATGCCACTGGGCCAGGCCCTATCCGTTCTTCTTTTGAAAGGCACTTAGGTTGTTTTCATACCTTGATTATTGTGTATAATTCTACAATAAACGAGTAAGTGCATATATGTCTTTGATATACTTTTTCATTTCCTTTGGGTATATACTCAAGAGTGGATTGCTGTATCATATGTTAGCTCTATTTTTAATTTATGAGGATCCTCCATACTGTTTTCCATAGTGACTGAACCAATTTACATTCTCACCTACAGCATACATGGGTTCCTTCTCCTCCACATTCTCACCAACACTTATCTCTTTTCTTCTTGTTGATGGTCATTCTAATAGTTGTGAGGTGATAGCTCATTGTGGTTTTGATTTGCATTTTCCTGATGATTAGTGATATTGAGCATTTTTACATGTTCCTGTTGTCCATTTGCATATCTTCTTTGGAAAAATGTCTATTTAGTTCTTCTGTCAATTTTTCAACTGGATTTTTTGTTTTTTTGTTATTAAGTTGTATGAGTTCTTTATATATTTTGGATATTAACCCCTTATCTTATATATTCGTACAAATATTTTCTCCCATTCTATAGGTTGTCTTTTCGTTTTGTTGGTTGTTTCTTTTACTGTGCATAAGCTTTTAAGTTTGATGTAGTCTCACTTATTGATTTTTACTTTTGTCGTTTGTGCTTTCTGTATCAGATCTAAAAAATCATTGCCTAGACCAATGTCAAGAAGCTTATTCTGTATGTTTTCTTCTAGGAGCTTAAATGTTTCAAGTTTTATGATTAAGCCTTTGATTCATTATGAGTTAATTTTTGTTACTGGTGTAAGATAGGGGTCCAATTTCATTGTTCTGCATGTGTTCACCCAGTTTTACAAACACTATATATATATATTTGTTTTTTGCTGAGGAAGATCAGCCTTGAGCTAATATCTGTGCCGATCTTCCTCTACTGTATAAGTGAGTTGCCACCACAGAGTGGTTGATGAGTGGTGTAGGTCCATGCCTGGGATCCAAATTCACAAATCCAGGCTGCTGAAGTGGAATGTGCTGAAATTAACCACTATACCATAGGACCAGCCCCCCAACACCATATTTTGAAAAGATTATTCTTTATCCATTGGGTGTTCTTGGCTTCCTTTTTGAATATTAGTTGACCATATATGTGGGAGTTTATTTCTGGCTCTTTATTCTGCTCCATTGGTTATGTGTCTGTTTTCACACCAGCACCATACTGTTTTAATTACTATAGCTGTACAGTACACTTTTAAATCTGGAAATGTGGTGCCTGACTTTGTTTTCCTCTCTCAGGTTTACTTCGTCTATTTGGAGTCTTTTTTGGTTCCATATAAATTTCAGAATTGTTTATTTCTGAGAAAATTGTCATTGGTATTTTTGATACAGATTGATATTTTGATAAGGCTTGTGTTGAACCTATACATGGTTTTGGGTAGTATGGACATTCTAACAATATTAATTCTTCTGACCCATGAACATGAAATATCTTTCTGTTTGTGTCTGTTTTGATTTTTTCAACAAATTCTTGTAATTTTTATTATACAGCTCTTTCACTTCCTTTGTTAAATTTATTTGTAGGTATTTTATTGGTTTTGATGCTATTATGAATGAGATAGGTTTTATTATTTTTCAGATGCTTCATTATTAGTGTATAAAAATGTAACTGATTTCTCTATGTTGATCTTATATCTTGCAACTTCACTTAATTTATTAATTAGTTCCAACAGCTTTTTGGTTGAGTCTTTGGAATTTTTTTGTATACAAAATCACACCTTTAAATAATGACAATCTTATTTCTTTTTTTCTGATTTAAGTGCCTTTTATTACTTTGTCTTGCCTAATTGAAGTAGCTAGGAC
Organism: Diceros bicornis minor; assembly: GCF_020826845.1. Taxonomy (NCBI): domain Eukaryota; kingdom Metazoa; phylum Chordata; class Mammalia; order Perissodactyla; family Rhinocerotidae; genus Diceros; species Diceros bicornis. Next base: position 74,713,563 of record NC_080781.1, on the reverse strand, counting down.
TTCTTTTTTACCTTCCGTTGTTTGTGCTTCTGTTATCATATCTAAAAATTCATTGCCAAAGCTAATGTCAAGAAGTTTCTTCCCTATGTTTTCTTCTAGGAGCTTTAAGGTTTCAGGTCATATGTTCAAGTCTTTGACCCATGTTGAGTTAATTTTTGTGAGTGGTGTAAGACAGGATTCCAATTTCATTTTTCTCTATGTGTTTATCTAGTTTTCCCTGTCTTGTTCTTGATCCTAGAGAAAAAGCTTTCAGTTTTTTACTGTTGAGTGTAATGCTAGCTGGTTGTTTGTTGTATATGATGTTTATTATGTTGAGCTATGTTCCTTCTATGCACAATCAGTTGAGGGTTTTTAATCATGAAAAGATGTATTTTGTCAAATGCTTTTTCTGCATCTATTGTAATGATCATGTGATTTTTATCTTTTACCATATTAATGTTGTGTATCACATTTATTGATTTGCATATGTTGAACCATCTTTGCATCCCAGGGATAAATCTTACTTGATAATGGTGTATAATCATTTTAAATTTGTTCTTGAATTCGGTTTGCTAATATTTTCTTGAGTATTTTTGCATCTATATTCATCAGGGATTTTGGTCTATATCTTTCTTTTCTTGTAGTGTTCTTATCTGGCTTTGGTACTCTGGTATAGCTGGGCTTGTAGAATGAGTTTGAATGTGTTTCCTCCTCTTCAATTTTTTGGAAGCTTTGAGAAAGAGTAGTGTTAATTTTTCTTTAAATATTTGTTAGAATTCACCAGTGAAGCTGTCTTGTCTTGGGGTTTTCTATGTTTGGAAGTTTTTGATTACTAATTCAATCACTTTATTAGTTATTAGTCTGTTCAGATTTTCTATTTATTCCTGATTCAGTTTTGGTAGGTTGTGCATTTCTAGAATTTATCCATTTCTTCTAGGTTATCTAATTTGTTGGGGCATATACTTATTTATATTAGCCTCTTATGGTCCTACTTATTTCTGTAGTATCAGTTGTAATGTCTCTTCTTTCATTACTAATTTTATTTATTTGAGTATTCTCTATTCTTTCTTAGTCTACTTAAAAGTTTGTCAATTCTATTTTTTCATTTCAAAAAACCAACTCTCAGTTTTGTTGATACTTTCATTCGTTTTTTTGGTTTCTATTTCATTTATTTCCATCTGATCATTATTATTTTCTTCCTTTTGCTAACTTTGCGTTTAATTTGTTCTTCTTTTTCTAGTTTCTTTAGGGATAAATTTATTTTGTTTATTTGAGTTCTTTCTAATTTCTTAATATTCACATTTTTCACTATAAACTTTCCTTTCAGAAAAGCATTACAGCAGACAATAGAATTTGGTATATTTTGTTTCCATTTTCATTTGTTTTGAGTTTTTTTTTTACTTTTCTTTTGATTTCTTCTTTGACCCATTGGTTATTCAGAAGTGTGTTGTTTAGTGTCTACATTTTTGTAAATTTTCCAGCTTTCATATTGTTTGTTTCTAGTTTGACACCATTCTGGTGAGAAAAGATAGTTGGTATGATTTCAACCTTCATAAAAATGCTAAAACTGGTTTTGTGTCCTATCATATGATCTATGTTGGAGAATGTTCTGTGTGCACTTGACAAGAATGTTCATTCTGTTCCTGTTGGATGGAATGTTCTATATATGTCTGTTGGGTCCGTTTGGTCTACACTATGGTTCAATTCCAATACTTATTTATTTTCTATCTGGATGATCTACCCATTGCTTACAGCAAAGTACAGAAGTCCCCTACTATTATTGTATTGCTGTGTATTTCTCCCTTCAGATCTGTTTGTATTTGCTTAATATATTTATGTGCTCCAATATTGGGTGGGTGCATATATATTTATACTTTTAGTATCTTTTTGATGTATTCATCTCATTACCATTATATAATGACTTTCTTTGTCTCTTGTTGCTGTTTTTTGCTTAAACTCCATTTTGTCTGATATAAATGTGGCTATTCTTGTTTTTGTTGGTTTCCACTTGCATATAATATCTTTTTCCACCCCTTCACTTTAAGCCTACATGTTTCTTTAGAACTGAAATGATAGTCCTGGAGGTAACATATAGTTGGGTTTCATTTTTTTAATCTATTCAGCCACTCTGTGTCTTTTGATTGGTGAATTCAATTCATTTACATTCATATTTATTATTTATATTTGAGGATATTATTAATTGCTTTATGGTTATTTTGTATTTCCATTGTTTCTTTTTCCCTCTGTTTCTGCCTACCTTTGTAAATTGGTGGTTTTCCATGGTGGTATGCTCTGTTTCCCCTTTTTTATGCTTTATGAATCTACTCTAGATTTTTGACATGCTTTACAAGAAATGCTAAAGAGAGTTCTTCAAACTGAAAAGAAAAGATGCTAATTATAATATTAAAACATGTGAAAGTAAAACATGCACTGGTAAAGTTTAGTATACAATCAAAGTGAGAATACAATACTGAGCTGTTGGTATGTAAATCACTTTTAACTCCAGTATAAAGGTTAAAAGACAAAATAGTAAAAATAACTATAGCTACAATAATTTGTTAATGGATACATGATATAAAAGATATAAATTATGACATCAAAAAACATACATGTAGGGGGAGGGAAGTGAAAGTGTAGAGATTTTGTATGTGATTGAAGTTAAGTTTTTATTGGCTTAAGATAGACTTTTGTAACTATAAGATATCTTATGTACTTTTTATGGTAACCACAAACCAAAAAATATAGTAGATGCAGAAAGATAAAGAAAAAGGAATCAAAGGTTACCACTACAGAAAATTATCAAATTACAAAGGAAGACAGCAAAGAGGAAGAAAAGAACAAAGGAACTGCAAAACAGTCACAAAATAATTACCAACAGCGTAATAGTAAGTACTTACCTGTAAGTAATAACTTTAAATGTAAATAGATTGAATTATCCAATCAAAACTCATAGAGTAGTTAAATGGATAAAAATACAAGACCCAATTTTATGCTACCTACAAGAGACTCACCTCAGCTTTAAGGACACATGTAGGCTCAAAGTGAAGAGGTGGGAAAAGATATGCCATGCTAATGGAATCCAAAATAGATCAAGGTTAATGTACTTATAGTAGACAAAATAGATTTTAAGTCAAAAACCAAAACAAGCAACAACAAAGGTCATCATCTGATAAAGAATACAATTCTTCAAGAGGAAATAACAATAGTAAATATACATATGCACCGAACATCAAAACATCTAATTATATAAAGCAAATATTAACAGATCTGAAAGGAGAAATACACAGAAATAGAATAATAGTAAGTTTATTATCTCACTTTCAACAATGGATAGATCATACAAACAGAAAATCAATATGAAAACATTGCACTTGAACTATACTTTAGACCAAATGGACCTAACAGACAAATACAGAACATTTCATCCAACAGCAGCAGAATACATATTTTCCTCAAGCACACATGAAACATTCCCTAGGATAGATCATATGTTGGGTCACAAAACAAGTCTTAAGAAATTTAAGAAGATTGAAGTCATATAAAGTATCTTTTCTGACCACAATGGTATATAAAACTGGAAATGAATAACAGAAACAAAAGTGGAACCTTTACAAATATGTGAAAATAAAACAACACACACTTGAACAACCAACTGGACAAAGAAAAAATAATAAAGAAATAAAAAAATACACTGAAACAAACAAAAATGGAAAGACAGCACACTAAAATTTATGGGGTGCAGTAAAAGCAATTGTAAGGGGGAATTTTATAGCAATAAAAGCCTACATTAAGAAAAATAAAAGATCTCAAAAAACAACCTAAATTTACAAATCAAGGAACTAGAAATAGAGCAAACTAAACCCAAAATTCATATAAGGAGTGAAATAAAATCAGAGCAGATATAAATAAAATAGAGTTTAAAATACAATATAAAAGATCAATGAAACTAAAAATTGATTTTTTGAAAAGAAGAAGAAAATAAACAAACCTTTAGCTAGGCTATGAAAAAAGAAAAAGGACTAAAAGAAATAAAATCAGAAATGAAAGAGGAGACATTATATCTGATACAACCGGTATAAAAACAATCATAAGACACTAGTATCAACAATTATACACCAACAAATTGCATAACCTGGAGGAAATTGCTAGAAACGTACAAGCTACCAAGACTGAAACATGAAGAAATAGAAAATGTGAACAAACTAATAATGAGTAAAGAAATTGAATAATCAAAAATATTCAGAGAATAGTCCAGGACCAGATGGCTTCACTGGTAAGTTCTATCAAAGATCTATAAAAGAATTAATACCTATCGTTCTCAAACATCCAAAATATTGAAGACGAGGTAACACTTCCAATCTCATATTATGAGATCAGCATTACCTTAATACAAAGTCAGACAATGACACTAAAAGAAAGGAAAATTGCAGGCCAATATCTCTGATGAACATAGGTGCAAAAACCCACAACAAAATAATAGCAAACTAAATTCAACAGCACATTAAAAGAATCATACATGATCAAGTGCAAGGATGCTTCATCATTTGCAAATTAATAAATGTGACACTCCACATTAACAAAATGAAGGATAAAAATGATATGATCACCTCAATAAACACAGAAAAAGCATTTGACACAATCCAATATCTTTTTATTATGAAAACTCTTAAAAATTAAGTATAGAACAAATGTACTTGAGCATATTAAAGGCTATTTATGAGAGGTCCACAGCTAACATAATTTTCAATGGAGAAAAGTGGAAAGCATTTTCTCTAGGATCAAGAGCAACACAAGGATGCCCACTCTTTCCATTTCTACTCAACATAGTAATGGAAGTCTTAGCCAGAGCAATTAGGCAAGAAAAGGAAATAAAAGGCATCCAAATAAAAAAGAAAGAAAGAAAATTGTCTCTGTTTGAGATGACACGATCTTATATATAGAAAACCTACATATTCTACAAAAATGCTGTTAGGACTAGTCAATGAATTCAGTAAAGTTGCAGGATAAAAAAATATGCATACAAAATCAGTTGTTTCAATATAATAACAATAAACTATCCCCAATTTTTTTTTAAATACCATTTATAACAGCAACAAAAAGAATAAAGTACTTAAGAATAAATTTGACCAAGTAGGTGAAATATCTGTAGAGATAAAACTATAAGACCTTGATGAAAGAAATTGAAGAAAATACAAAGAAAAGAAAACCCATGTTCATAGACTGGAAGAATTAGTATTGTTAAAATGACCATTCCACTCAAAGTGATTCATAAGTTCGATGCAATCTTTATCAAAATTAAAATGTTATTTTTAACAGAAATTGGAAAATGTATCCCACAATTTGTATAGAACTTCAAAAGACACCAAATAGCTAAAACAATATCAAGCAAGAAGAATAAAGCTGAAGGCATCACAATTCCTAATTTCAAATTACAGTACAAAGCTATAGTAACCAAAAAAGTATAGTAATGGCAGAAAAACAGGCACATAGACAAATGGAACAGAATAAAGAGCCTGGAAATAAACCCTCTTACACATAGTCAACTAATCTTTGACAAAAGCATTAAAAATACACAATGGGGAAAGATAGTCTCTTCATTAAATTGTGTTTGGAAAACTGGATATCCACACACAAAAGAATGAAATTAGATCTTCATCTTACACCATACAGAAAAATCAACTCAAAGTGGATTAAAGACTTAAACAGAAGATCTGAAACTGCAAAATTTCTAGAAAACATGGGTGAAAATCTCCTTGGCATTAGTTTTGGCAATGACATTTTTTGGAATTGACACCAAAATCACTGACAACAAAAGCAAAAAAACAAACAAGTGTGCCTATATCAATCTAAAGAGCTTATGCACAGCAAAAGAAACCATCGAAATAAAAGGCAACTTGCAGAATGGGAGAAAATATTTGCGAACCACTTATTTGATAAAGTGTCATCATCCAAAATACTATGAGGAAGTCATACAATTCAATAGAAAGTTTTGATTGATGCACAGCTCTGTGGATATACCAAAAAAATCTGAATTTTACACTAACAAAAAGTTTTCATTTGCAATAAACATCATAAATTATACAAGGGTTAGGTACAAATCTAACCATATGTACAATCTGTACAGAGAAAATTAAAACATTTTATAGATAAGAATTAAAGAAAACCTCATAAATGGAGAGATGTATCATATACATGAAGGAACAAATTCCCCCAAAGAAAAGCCCAATCGCAAATGGACTCATGGGTGAATTCTAGTAAACATTCAAATAAGAATTAATAGTAGTATTCACAAACTCTTCCAAAAAATAGATGAGAGTAACTTCCCAACTCCTTTATGAAGCCAGTATTATTCTGATACTGAAACCACAAGGATTCATCATAGGAAAATATTTGTAAATCTTATATCTAATAAGGAATTTTTATCCAAAATATATAAAAGACACATACTTTCCTGTTGTTGCTCCAACAAATTATGGTTTAAAAAAACCTCACATTACTTACCTTATAGTTCTGGACAGGAAGAATCCAGAATCAGTCTCACTGGGCTAAATTTGTTGGCTTGACTGGTTCCCTCTTGAGTCTCTGAGGAAAGAATCAATTCTCTTGCTTTTTTCATCTTCTAGATGTCACCTGTATCCCTTCCTCATATCACTCCAATCTTGCTTTTGTCATTACATCTTTTACTATTGACACTTATCCCCCTGCTTCTCTATTATAAGAATCTTTGTGATTACATGGGCCCATCTGAATAACGCAGTCTAATCTCTCTATCTCAAAATAATTTAATCATATCTGCAAAATCCCTTTTACCAAGTAGGTAATATAATCACAGATTCTTGAGATTAGGATGTCGACATTGGGGGGTCATTTTTCAGCCTACTCTGTTTCCAGTCTAAATTTAAAAAAACATGATAATATCAATTTATGTAGAAAAAGCATTTGAAAACAATTCATCATCATTCATAGAAATAGAAGGAAATTTCTTAATCTTAGTTAAGGAAATCTAAGAAAATGTATAGCTAATATCATACTTAATAGTGAAAGGTTGAATTTTTTACCTAAGATCAGGAACAATGCAAGGATTTCCATTTGTCAACTTTAAAAATGAAATAACAAGATCTTTAACTAGCCAAAATGAGTTTATTTGAGAATAGGAGAGGAATTGCAATTTGGGACAAGCAAACAATAGGCAAGTCCAAGGAGACAAAGGGAAGGTCAGTTTTTATTAGATTTTAGGAGAAAATTGGAGAGAGCTGTGGTGGTTTTCCATTGACTTCAAGCAGTAGGTAACTTGTTATTTACTGGGTTTGAAGGAAATCTTCTTACTGCTGGTGTCAGTAAGCTTCGGTAATACATTTGTGAGAGCCCTCCTTTCATAACTTCCTGACTCCATTTTGATTTCAGCTTCCTTTGTTTGTTTTCACGTTTTCCCCTTTTGATCAAGATTTTTCCTTGCAAGTTTCACTGATCAACAGTGAGGTTATCCAATTTTAGTGATTACATTTTGTTTTCCATGCCAGGAAGGACTTTTCCTGGATGTCATGTCCCACATCAGAGGAAAAGTGCATAGTGATTGGAAAACATTTGAGGACACATTTGAGTAACAAGGAAGGTAGAAGGGGGCAACTATCAAGCATTTTCATTCTAAAGATCATATCTCGTCAATGTTATAAACATTGTCAATCATCTCAAACTGTTGAGCCAATATCATTCTATTCAGTGTATCATTTATGCAGAGGTTTGACAGGCAACAGGTATGAAGTTTAAAAATAATTATGCAAAGCAAAATTAAAAATAATATGACAAATCCAATTTGTGTGATGGTTTTAAACAATTACCATAGACCAGAAGGTAGCCAACTGAACAAATTAAAGGACCATGGAGAGTCAGGTAAAATTTTTGTAACCTGTGTGCTTGTTCTCTGATCTTATTTAATTGAGTTTCTACTTCTCCAGAGGCATTTATTCATGTACAACAGGTGGTATTTGCTATCACACAAACACCTTGTTCAGCAAGTAGGTAATCAAAGTCTATATGATTGTCTAAAACTACTTTAGCCAAGTCAAGTGACGGTTGTCAGGCTGCTGTTGCTTTCGCTGTGGAGTTGGCTAGATCTTCTAATGTTTGCAATAGATTTCTGATCATAAGCTCATTGATACTTCAACCCAAGTGAGAAAGGCTCTTCCTATGGAGGCAAACCTAGAGTCGTGTGTGTCCCCAGGTAGTTCCCATTTAAGATACTTATGAAGGTTTAGTGAGGAAGACCAATGGGAAGCTTCTGATTTATTATGGGTATTAACGGGAATAGTTAAATATTCTAGTAAACATTAGCCTCCCTTCACCATCTATCCAAGCATTTATAGGCCCACTGAGTGTTCTTTTTGCCATAGAAAAAGATAAAACCAGGTGGCACACATAAAACTCCTGATAGGGTTTCATTATTAATAATGATGTGTTATTGGCCCTTATAAGCCAATGATCAGTGGTGTTTGCAAAATATTTGGGGAGAAACCATCCTGTTCTGTGGACTTTGTCCCCAAAGGCTGCACAGAGAGGGGTTATTTTGTTACAGCAAGCAGACTTAAGATAATTGTAGAGGGTCACCACTGTCATTAACAGACTGGGGTTTCTGGTGGCAAATATAACAACCAAGAAAGTTTCCCCATTTGGCAAACGATTAGGAAATACAGATAAGAGCATTGTCTTTCCAAGAAAGAGAGGGAGAAAATAAGGTGAGATGTAAGAGTGGGAAAAAGATATACATGACTAGTCAAGTCATCTGGAGAAAGCTGTCTCCTTTAGTTGCCATCTGCTTCATTTCCTGGAAATCTTTCCTTTTAGGTTACCAGTTGGCATGCAAGTTCAGTTAGGGTACGGTGCTTTCTCTAGATGCGACACATGGATCCAAGAGTCTATTCTTTGGAGTTTAATGGCACAAAGGTTGGTTAACAGTACCTCCTAGGGGCCTTTCCAATGGGGTTGAAGAAAGTCTTTCTGGAGATGTCTTTTCCAATTTTTCTAGATTTTCCTTCCCAGATGAAATATCTGGGTTGTAAAATGTGATACTTAAGGTCTTTGTCTCCTGGGAGCACGCTGTGGAAAGATTAGTTTACTAAAGTATGGTTACTCTCAATAGATGCATTTAGACCTCTAAAGGATTGAAGTATATCTTCTTTTATCAGATGTGAATCAAAAGAGGTAGAGGTTAAATGCATCAAGTGTCCAGCCAACATTTTGAAATGTGGGAGTTTGTGGGTTCCAAAGAGAGTGGCCCTAAGGTTCAGAATGACCAATGGTGATGCTTTTGGCCAGGATATTTGGAGAGTCTCTATAAATTTTTCTGATTGGATTTTGATGATGCTGTTTGTATGTTAGACTAGTCTTGAAGAATGGGGAGGATAAGCACAGTAAAAATATTGTAGATCTGACCAAACAGCACAGCCTTGTTGTGGCACTTGACAGGTAAAGTTGGTTCCTTGATCACTATAAAGTTCAAAAGGGATTCCTCCAGATATGAATGATCCTTTCCAATAGGATCTTAGCCATGGAAGAGGCAGTGGCCTGTCTACATGGAAAATCTTTAGTCCAATGAGAAAACATGCAAACCACTACCAAGACATATTTATACTCATGAGAGGAGAGTATCTGTATAAAATCCAATTGCCAAACCTTGAATGGTCCATTAGGCAATTTAAAGTGTTCAGGAGCATGTGGACAGGTTTTCCTGGATCGTATTTTGGGAACACAACATCAAACCTGGTTCCAACATCTTCCTATATAGTGCTGCATAAGATCAGTGTGATAACACCTGCTGAGAATTTATTACTTGGAAAAGCAACATTAAAGCCTGCACACTGGTATTAAAAATCAAAATATGCAACATTTTAAACAGCATGTAAACCTGCTCCCTCACTTTGTCATCACAAGTCTTGGCATAAAGGTATGACTTATTCATTCCTGTTGAAAGGGCATTAAGTATTTTTGATTTGATATATTTTTTATTGACTTGAGGTTTATTAGAGACCCCCACTATGAATTATAGTACTTTGAGGCAGGGTCTGTTTAATGGCAGTGGTGTTGAGCACTCAAAGTGTAGCTCCAGTATCAATAAGAATGGATAGAAATTTATTTTGATTCTAGAGAATTGTTTCTCCAATCCAGTTTAGAGGAAAGACTGGGAAAAGTTCCTATGATTCCTTGGAGTTCCATCATTAGGAAGTGAGAGGACATTGGAAAGATTGGTTGAGTGACTGAAGAGCATTTTAGTTCACAGCAGTCTTTTTTTTTTTTTTTAAGATTCATCTAAGCTAACATCTGTTGCCAATCTTCCTCTTTGTCCCCCTCCCAAAAGCCCTAGTGCATGGTTGTATATCCTAGTTGTAAATTCATTTAGTACTTCTATGAGAGCCACCACCACAGCATGGCAGCTGACACAGGTGGTGTGGTTCTGTGACTGGGAAATGAACCTGGGCTGCCGAAGTGGTAAGAGCTCTGAACTTTAACAACTAGGCCCTCAGGGCTGGCTCACAGCAGTCTTTTTCCCAATGTCCTGCCTTCTTAAAATAATGACAGAGGCCAGAAGGATTTTACTTAGGGGCCTCCATCTCTTGAGTTCAAAATTAAGGATTATAATGGTCTTTTTCTTAGCAGAATCATCTTGAGTGTAGGCTAATTGGTTTGACAAATTAACTAAGTCTGGAGTGGACATAGTTTCCCATTCTATTCTGGTTCTCTTAACTAATACAGAAAGGTCTCCATTTAGCCCACTAATGAACATAGAATTGAAGGTTATCCAAGTGTTTTTTTTTGTGTGTGTGTGTGAGGAAGATCAGCCCTGAGTTAACATCCATGCCAGTCCTCCTCTTTCTGCTGAGGAAGACTGGTCCTGGGCTAACATCTGTGCCCATCTTCCTCCACTTTATATGGGACACCACCACATCATGGCCTGACAAGTGGTGTATTGGTGCATGCCCGGGATCCGAACCCGGGCCGCCAGCAGCAGAGCGTGTGCACTTAACCACGATGCCACGGGGCCGGCCCTATCAAGTGGTTTTGACATCCATAGGAAGACTAGAATTCTCCTTAAAAACAATTTAATGTTGACTGTAATATTTGTGTACAGATTTGCTGGATTTCTGAGTGCAAGCCTGAATCTTACTCTAGTCAATATGTTTTGGGACAGCTGTAGGGATTGTCAGGTGAAGTCATTTAGGAATTGCCCAAGCCTGATCATATAACAAAGCAGGGGGTTAGTCTCCCATTTGCAGTTCTGGATATTTTTTAGGATCATCTTAGTTAGTTGTTTTTATCCAGTGGTGGGCATGGTCTTTGCCAATGAGCATGTAAACTAGCTGGTATGAATCTGAGAAACCTAGTTGGTAAGTATGAAGGACTATATTAAATTTCTCAGCAAATATATGAGACTCTTTAGTAACTAAAAATCTTTGACTTTGGCTTGTAGTTTGGCCCTCGTCTAGAGGACATAGGAAATTAGGGGCTTAGCATTATGATCTTCAGAGGGTTTGACTTTAAAGGGGCAAGTTCTAATGGGTTTAGATGAAGATGAAGTAGGGAGAGGTTCAGAGAAAAATGGAAGTTCAGTGAGAGGGTTGGAATGAGAAAGTGGAGGGTACAAAAGAGGTGGGGTAGGTTCGGTAGGTGAAGAGGAAGTTAGTGTGGTGGGTGAAAGGAAAAGGAGGCCTCTGATGCTTTTTTATCTTCTTTTGATTGTTTATCTGCCTTTGTCAGTTTAGAAATGATATTTTGTAAAGAGGCAATTTTAGAGTTCTGAATATGCTTGAAAGCTTCAAGATACCAACTGTAATAGGCATCCCATTAAGTTTGTTTTATTTTAGAGTTTCAGTCTTCATGTTTAGTTCTGTGAAAAACAATTTTGGGGAGATCAAAGATTCCCCATAATGGCAATTCAAGTTCTAAATTATTTTTGGTTAGATCAGTCTTTTTAATTAAAAATGCACATGAGGAAGGACCTTTGTTTTCAAACATAATGCTGGCTGGGGTCCCAGAAAAAGGACCATCCTAAGAGTGTTTAGATGACTGAGATCCCATAGCCTTAACTTAGAAGTTCAGAAAAACAAATCAGTACTCACCAAAAAGATGATGCTTTCAATAAAATAGATCCTGAATAAAGTTAGAGACCTTGACCAAAAAGAGGGAGTTTGAACCTGAGAGGAGACTTCTTGAACCCAAAGGAAGAAGATGACATAGGGAAGCAGAGCAACAAAGGGCTCGAGTGGGTATCACACACAGTTCCAAAGGCCATTAGTTCCTCAAAGTTTCATCTCCTTTGGGTTCCTTCATGGTTGCCATAAAATGTCAGCCTTAAAAATGAAATAGCAAGGTCTTTGGCTAGCCAAAATGAGTTTATTTGGGAATAGCCAAATAATTGCAATTTGGGACAAGCAAACTGTGAAGAACCATAGGCAAGTCTGAGGAGACAAAAGGAAGGTCAGCTTTTATTAGATTTTAGGAGGAAATTGGGGAGGGCTATGACAGTTTTTAATTGGCTGCAAGTGGTGGGCAGCTTATTGTTGCTGAGTTTGAAGAATATTTTCTTCCTTCCTGCTAGGGTCTGTAAGTTTCATTAAGTGATATGTGCATGAGAACCCTCCCTTCATTGTTTCCTGACTCCATTTTGATTTAGGTTTCCTTCATAAATTTTCACACATTTATACTATACATACTCAACATCACAGAGCAAGTTCTAGCCAGTGTAATAAAGCAAGGAAATAAACAACATGCAGTTTGAAAATGAGGAAATAAAACTTAACTCATTTACAAAAAACATATTTCTCACATACAAAAGTTAAAAAATTCTATAATAAAAACCTTATTTTGGGGCCGACCTCATGACCTAGTGGTTAAGTTTAGCATGCTCCACTTTGGCAGCCCAGGTTCAGTTCCTGGGGGCAGAACTACACCACTCGTCAGCAGCCATGCTGTGGTGGTGACCCACATATAAAATAGAGGAAGATTGGCACAGAAGTTAGCTCAGAGTGAATCTCCCTCAAGCAAAAAGAGGAAGATTGGCAACAGATGTTAGGACACAGTGAATCTTCCTCAGCAAAAAAAAAAAAAGAAAAACCAATGGAACAATAAATATGCTTGACAAACTCATAGGACACAAGGTCAGCACATAAAAATAAACAATGTTAGTTCTAGATACAAACAATGAATATCTGGAAAGAGAAATTTAAAAAAATATACTTGAAAAAGAAAATTTACATGATACTTAAAACAAAAAAATTAAAATACAATTTAAAACAGCTTAAAATAAATGAAATATTTACATACAAATTTAGCAAAATCTGTATAAGATCTATATACCAAAAAAACCACAAAACACTGATGAAAGACATCAAAGAAATCCTGAGTAGAAAAATATACTTTTTAAATGAATTAGAAAACTAAACAAAGATTATAAATCTCCATAAAATTGTATAAAGATTTAACACAATTCAAAAAAAGCAGGATTTTTTATATGTATAGACAAGTTGTTTATAAATTTCATATGGAAAGGCAAAAGAATGTGAATAGCTAAATAATTTTGTCAGAGAGCAATGCAATGGAAGAATCATACTACTTGATTTAAAGATTTCCTATTAAGATACAGTAATCAAGGCAGTGTGGTATTGATGAAAAGATAAATACATAGATCAATGGAACAAAATAGAGTCTAGAAATAGATCAGTATGTATATGGCAAATTCACTATAGACAATGGCACAGCAGCAATTTATTGCAGGAAGAGAAATCATTTCAACAAATGGTGTTGGAGATATTGGACATACATATGCCAAAAAATAATAAACTGTCAAAAAAAGTCATAAATTTAAATGTAAAATATAAAACTATGAAAAACATATAAAAAACATAAGAGAAAATCTGTGACCTGAGATCACGAAAAGATTTCTTATATATGACTCCAAAAGTACAAGCCATAAGAGATAAAAAGAAAAGTTGTCAGACTTAATGAAAGTTAAAAACTTTTGCTCTATGAAAGACACTGTTAAAAAAATGAAAACACCAGCTACAGATAGGCAGAAAATATTTGCAAATCACATATTTGACAAAAGACTTGGATCTAGAAAATACAAAAAGTTTCAAAATTCAACAGTGAGAAGATAAACAACCATTAAGAAGGGGGCAAAAGCAACTTCTCAATTCGGAGAAATGTTAGAATAGAAGCTCTTCTCCCTGTTCCTCCAGAAAAGTACAGCTTAAAACACAGGACATTAGGGGCCGGCCTTGTGGTGCAAGCGGTTAAGTGAGCACGCTCCACTGAGGTGGCCCGGGGTTCACCGGTTCGGATTCCGGGCACGCACCGATACACCACTTGTCAAGCCATGCTGTGGCGGCATCCCATATAAAGTGGAGGAAGATGGGCATGGATATTAGCCCAGGCCCAGTCTTCCTCAGCAAAAAGAGGAGGATTGGCAGATGTTAGCTCAGGGCCGATCTTCCTCACAAATAAATAAATAAGTAAATAAATAAACACAGGACAATATATATAAAACAAATATAGGAAGATGCTGAGAGGTAGAGAGAAGATAGACTAGCTAGGGATATCAAGACCTGAGGAAAGACACTGCAGTGAGTTCCTTGGGTCTTTTCTGGCCTCTTATATCCCAGATGAAGTGCTAGAGAAGCTGGCAAGCCAGGAATACCCAAAGGCATAGGAAAAAATTCCCCCCCAAATTATGATCTCTCTAGCCAAATAATCCAGAAAGGGAAACTTGCCAAGGTAAAAGATCTTTTAGACTGGCCTACTCCAAACAACACCACAGGAAATAAAACATGGCTGCATCCTCATGCTTACCAGCAAAGGCTGAGGAGGTAGCTTATACTTCCACCCATATTCAGCTGTAACCAGGCAGTCCTCTCTCATAACCATGGTTATGTCAGAGAAGGCCAAATGGGGATATGGGATTTTAATTTCTCTCTAGTGTTTAAGAGCTCTACTCCCCATGGTGCCAGTAAAGATAAAGTGGGGAGCCAAAGATATATTCATGTGATCAGAGTCCCCAAATGAGAGTACAAAGAGGTTGAAGCTGAAAAGTATTCAAAGACATTTGCTCTAAAAATGTCTCAAATTTGTTAAAAGACACAAATCTACAAACACATGAACCTAATAAATTCCAAACACAATAGATACAAAGAAATCCACATCAAGTCACATAATAGTCAAACTTCTGAAAATTAAAAACAAAGAAAACTATTAAAAGCAGTGAGAAATAAATGACACTTTACCTACAGGAGAAAAACAATCTGAATGACAGCAAATTCTCTTCAGAAACCATGGAGGCTACAAGGAAATTGTACATTTTTAAGTGCTAAAAGGGAAGAACTGCTGTCATAAAATACTATATCCAGCCAGAATTATATATTTAGAAAGAGTAAAATATTGTAACTATGAAGGACTTTCCTTCTCATCTTGAGTTTTTAAATTATGTTTGACGGTTTAAACAAAAATTTAACACTATCTGATCTGGTTTTCAAAGTATGTTAAGGAAATATCTAAGACAATTATATTATAAATGGGGAAAAATAAAATAATATAAAGGAGGTAAGTTTTATACAGTTTACTTAGACTGGTAAAATGTCAACACCAATAGACTGTGTTAAGTTTATAAATATAATGTAACACCTGGAGCAAAAACTAAAAACTCTACATAAGGAAATATACTCAAAAACACTATAAAAATCAAAATGAAATTTTAAAAATGGTAAACGTACCCACAGGAATGCAGGAAAAAAAATAGAGAAATAAAGAACAGACAAACAAATAGAAAATAAAAATTAAAATTGCAAAAATCAAAAGTATAATAGAGGAATAGTATACACAACTCTGCACTTATACATTTGAAAACTAAGAATAAATAGAACAATTCCTTGAAAATACAAAATACCACAACTCACTCATTATGAAATTGATAATTTGAATAGCATTATAAATATTTAAAACATTGAATTTTTAATCTTAAATTTCAAAAAAAAAGGTAATCTCCAGTTCAAGATGATACCAGAGGAGAATTCTATCAAGCATTCAAAGAAGAATTAACATTCATCCTACACAACCTCTTCCAGCAAATAGAAGAGGAGGGAACACCTCGTACCCAATTTTATGTGATTGGTTTTACCCTTATACCAAAACAAGACATATAATACAAGAAATATTGACCAACATTCCTTATTAATATATATACAAAATATCTTGAGAAAATGATACGGGAGGGTGACATCAGCATCATAGCAGCATGTCATTTCTTTTTCGCAATCCCCTTTGGTTTACAACTAATTGGATATGTATAACCAAATCTAAGAGCCTCTGAAAATTACACAAGGACACCTGCGAGGTTTCTATTCACCCGTGCATTCAAAAGTAGGCAGCTAGGTCCTCTGTGGGGACTGCAGATCCAAGGGAGTCTATTAGTCTGCTCTACTCCCACTCGCGGTGATCAGGAAAAAGGGAGCCTGTAGAGGACAAAACTGGGCAAATACCCACAGATGATAGATAATTGAGGAAGTCCAGACTGCCTGATAGGAGAGTATATCATGCCATTGGAGGAGGACAGAGATGAGTTTGGATGCAGGGGAGAGAGAGAAACTTGCTGTGGTGGTCCCCCTTAACAGAGTGAGACTGCAAGGTGCTAGGCTTTTGGTGTCATCAGAGGAGAACTCTATGGCAGAGGAGGTGGAAATTGGTGACCTCTTCCACAAAGGATGTGGAAAGCAAAAGTAGTTATCCCAGCTGCCTCAGTTGTGCAAGTTGTAGATGGTGGGATCTGTTTTAATTCAGCAACACTCAAATTTCTTAGAAGGGACCTAAGAAATTTCTCTCCATCTGTGAGTGGAGGGAGAGAGAGAAAAGTGTAAGGGGCAGACAAGAATATCAAAGGGCATTGAAGGGACATGCTTCCTGCTGTCTGCTTCTGGATTTCAACAGGTCTGCCTATGGACATCTAGGAGTGCCACACTTGAGGATCTCCTAACTGAGCTATGGGCACCACCAAAGCCCCAGGTGCTAAGCCCACACGTCCCCCTACTCTGCTCCAACTCCTTGTGTCTGTTCCAGAGTGCATCTGGAAAGCCAGCTTCAGTAGGAGAAATCACAGATTTGAGCCAAAGCACCACCTTCTGGAATACAAAAGTTTCTGATTGTCAGCCTGTTGAATTTTAAGAACCAGTGTAAACATAAATCCTTAACTAAAGAAGGTTTCTGCTACTTCAAATGTGAAAGCAGAAGGGTATATTGTAAAACACTATTAAAAATCAAGAAAATATGGTATCAGCAAAGGAAAATCATAATTCTTCAGCAACTGAACTCAAAAGCATAAAATATTGCAAACTAACTGATAAAGAATTCAAAATAGCTGCCATGCAGAAATTTAACAAGCTACAAGAAAACTCAGAAAGGTGAGTCAATGAACTCAGGAATAAAATTAATGAACACAAGGAGTTCTTTACCAAAGAGATTCAAATTATAAAAAAGAACCAAACAGAAATTCTGGAGCTAAAGAATTCAATGAACGAGATGAAGAATGCAATAGAGAACATCGATAACAGGGCAGACCAGATGGAAGAAAGAATAAATGACTTGGAGGATAGGACTATAGAAATAATTTAGTTAGAAGAGGAAAGAGAATTAAGATTTAACAAAAGTGAAAAAAACCCTACAGAGCTATTGGATTCAAACAGAAAGCCAAATATAATAATAATTGGTATACAAGAAAGAGCAGAGAAGAAAAGGAGGGAAGAAAGCTTGTTTAAAGTAATAATAGCTGAGAACTTTCCAAATATGGGGAAGACTTGGACATACAAGTCCGTGAAGTTAATACACCACACTATTATCTCAATGCAAAGGACATTCTCCAGCACACATTATAATGAAACTGTCAAAACTCCATGATAAAGAAAGAATCTTAAAGGCAGCCAAGGAAAAAAAGAAAGCAACCTACAAAGGAACCCCCATTAAGCTATCAGCAGATTTATCAGCAGAAGCACTATAGGCCAAGAGAGAGTGGAATGACACATTCAAAGTGTGAAAGATAAAAAATGCTACTCAAGAATACTTTATCTGGCAATGTTATACTTCAGATATGAAGGATAAATAAAGGCTTTCCCACACAAAAAAAACAGTGGAGGGAGTTCACCACCACAAGAGTTGCCTTGAAAGAAATACTGGAAAAGAGTTATTCAAGCTGAAATAAAAAGATGCTATTCAGTGACAGAAAAACATGAAAATATACAGCACTCTGGTAAAGGTGAAAAATAAACAGTCAGAATTAGAAAATAACTCTATAATAGGATGGTGTGTAACCCACTTAACTATAGTATGAAAGTTAAAGGAAAATAGCATTAAAATATCTATAGCTACTATAATTATAAACTAACTCATAGAACAAAAATGGTAAATTATGACATCAAAAAATATAAAACAGTAGGAGTAAAAGGGTAGAGCCTATAGGCAGACAAAGATATGTTGCTAGTAGTATAAAATAGACTATTTTATCTATTAGATGTCTTATGTAAGCCTCATGGTACTCAGAAAGAAAAAAATCTAGTGTAGATTATCAAAACACAAAAAGGGGGAAATGAGCATATCCCCATGGAAAACCACCAATTTACAAAGGTAGGCAGAAACAGAGGGAAAAAGAAAGAATGGAGATACAAAATAACCAGAAGGCAAATGATGAGATGGGTGTAGTAAATCCAAACATATCAATAATCACTCTAGGGCCTGCCAGTGTCTTAGCGGTTAAGTGCGCACTCTCCACTAGTGGCGGCCCCGGTTCAGATCCCTGGTGCACACCGACACACCGCTTCTCCCACCATGCTGAGGCCGTATCCCACATACAGCAACTAGAAGGATGTGCAACTATGATATACGACTATTTACTGGGGCTTTCGGGGGAAAAAAAAAAGGAGGAGGATTGGCAATAGATGTTAGCTCAGAGCCGGTCTTCCTCAGCAAAAAGAGGAGGATTAGCATGGATGTTAGCTCAGGGCTGATCTTCCTCACAAAATAATAACAATAATAATAATCACTCTAAACGTAAATGGATTGAATTCTTCAATCAAAAGGCACAGAGTGGCTGAATGGACAACAAAAAACAAGACCCTTGTATGCTGCATACAGGAGACTCGTTTCAGATCTAAAGACACAAATAGGCTCAAAGAGAAGGGAAGGAAGACTAAACTCCATGCATGTGGAAACCAAAAGAAAGCAGTAGTAGTCATATGTGTATCAGAAAAATTACAGGCATACCTCAGAGATATGGCCTGTTTGTTTCCAGACAATGGTAATAAAGCAAATATCATAATAAAGCAGGTCACATGAGTTTTTTGGTTTCACACTGCATATAAAAGTTATGTTTACAATATACTGTAGTCTATTAAGTGTTCAATAGCATTATATCTGAAAAAACAATGTACATATCTTAATTAAATATACTTTATGGCTGAAAAACGCTAAACATTATATGAACCTTCAGTGAATTGTAATCTTTTTGCTGGTGGAGGATTTTGCCTCAATATTGATGGCTGCTGACTGAGCAAGGTGGTGCTTACTGAAAGCTGGGGTGGCTGTGGCAATTTCTTAAAGCAAGACAACAGTTAATGATTTTATGAATGATTTCTCTGCAGTATGTGATGCTGTTTGATAGTATTTTACCCACAGTAGAACGTCTTTCAGAATTGGAGTCGATCCTCTCAAACCCTGTCACTGCTTTATCAACTAGGTTAATGTAATATTCTAAATACTTTGTTGTCATTTCAACAATTTTCACAGCATCTTCACAGGAGTAGATTCCATATCAAGACTTGATCAATGCAGTGTTGCCACAAACCTTCAATTTGTAAAAAATGCAATATCTGCAAAGCACAAAAAGCAAAGTTCAATAAAATGGGATATGCTTGTAGACTTTAAGCCACAATGGTAACAAGAGACAAACAAGATTATTATGTAATGATAATGCGGTCGATACATCAAGAAGAGATAACAATCATAAATATACATACACACAACTTCTGAGTACCTAAATATATTAAGCAAATGCTAACAGATCTAAAGTGACAAATAGACAGCAATACAATAATAGTAAGGGACTTCAATACCCCACTGTCAGTAATGGATAGATTTCCAGACAGAAAATCAAGAAAGAAACTTTGGAATTGAACCACACTTTAGACCAAATGGATCTAACAGAAATATATAGAACACTCTATCCAATAGCAGCATGAATACACATTTTTCTCAACTGCACATGGAACATTTTCTAGGATAGATAACATGACAGGGTACAAAAGAAGTCTTAGAAAATTTAAGAAGATTGAAAACAGCAAATATATATACCTCATTTTCATTATCCAGTCATCTGTTGATGAGCACTTAGGTTGTTTCTATGCAATATTATTCAGCCATGAGAAAGAAGGAAATACTGCCATTTGTGACAACACGGGTGGACCTTGAGCACATTATGCTGAGATGTCAGACATAGAAATACAAATAGTGTATGATATCGCTTACATACAGAAACTGAAAATTCAAACTTATACAGAGAGTAAAATGGTGGTTACAAGGGTCTGTGTGTAGGGGAATAGGAGAGAAGTTCTTTAAGTGTAAAACCTGCAATAATTAGTAAACAAGTCCTAGATTTATAATGCACACTATAGTGAATATGGACAACAGTATTTTACTATAATCATCAAACTTGCTGAGACACTGGATCTTATTTATTTCAACCACTAAAAAGAAATGTTAACTATATGACTTAATGGAGGTGGTAATCATTGCTGCAGTGGCAATCATATTACAATATATAAATGTATCAAATCCACATGTTGTACAGCCTAAATTTGCACAATGTTATAGGTCAAATATATATCTATAAAAACAAAATAAATAAAATGATTTATCAGCAATTCTGTTTCAAGCCAACATGGAGTATAATAGGCAAGATTTACCCTCTTATATGAAACAAATAAAAAACAGAACAAAATAAATGAAATAATGGCTTTCAAGAACTTTGACATTGAGCAGTGAAGGACAGTGATCACTGAATGACACAAAACAAACCAGGCCCTTTCATTTCCCAGTTTACTGTCTTTTGAGTTTATAAGCCACAGCACAGGGAAGGAAACCAGAAGTGCAATACAGCATATTGAAGTGAAGAGACAGAGCTTAATATCCAGAGGGAATAAGACAGCTAGAGTTAACAGGTTGGAGTACCAGAGAGTAGACAGCTATACAGAGAGTTAACACTGGAGAGATGAATACTGTTGCCTTGAGTATTTAGCTGAGTACCGATTAGTGCATGAGTGTGAGGAAACTTCCCTGATGCCAGGAAAAGAATCACTCAAAAGGATTCCAGTGCCAGAAGCTAACACAGAGATGAGAATAGTGCCTATTCCTATAGGTCTATCTAATTCATAGGGCATTATGTGGAGTATGCAGAAGAAAATTGGCTTATTAATAGGAAGTAATTAGCCTAGACTTTTCACTGCTCTGTTCCCAGCTGAGATATCTTGAAAGCAAAAGCAAAAGAATCAAACTATTTCCCATTAAAAATATGGAAAAAATCTATTGCATGGTAGCTATAATTAAAAGAAATCCAAAGTGGCTATATGAATATTAGACAAAGTATGTTTCACTCTACCCAACAACAGCAGAATGTATATTCCTTTCAAGTGTGTGGGGAACATTTACCAACGTAGACCATATCCTAGGCTATAAAACAAGCCTCTGTATATTTAAAATTATTCAAGTCATACAGAGAATATTCTCTGTTCACAATGTAATTAAATTGGGATTCAATAAAAGAAAAAAAATTGAATATTCCAAAGCTAACAAAAACTATGTCTTTCCAATGTAATTTGAGCCTTATCTAAAGCAATAAATGTGTTCTCTATCATATATCTCACTTCCTTCTGAGACCTCATTGGCAGCATCATTAATGTCCATATTTCTACTATCAGTCTGTTCAAGGCAATCAAGGATTTTCTATCATGCCACCTAAAATTTTTCCAGCCTCCACTTCCTGCACTATTCCAAAGCCACATCCATTTTTTTAGTTATTAGTTATAGCTACGCCTCACTTCCAAATACCAAAATCTGTATTATTTTTCTATTGTTGCATAGTAAACTACCACAAACTCAGTGGCTTAAAACAACACCCACTTATAAGCTCACAATTCTGTAGATCAGAAATTCAGGTACAATGTTGCTTGGATCTCTGTTCAGAGATAGAGTGTGATTACACAAAGCTGAAGTGAAGGTGTTGCCTTCTTTGCAAAAATCTCTCACTTGCAAAGATGGAAAGTAAACTTATCTCTGAATAATGTTGTAAAGTTTGTTTATTACACGAGACTGAACATTTTTAAAATTTAAAATGAGACATAAAGTGACTGTAGGACTAAGTTCCACAGTCCTACTAGGTTCTCATCTGGGCTAAGTTCTCATCTGGAGGGGCTGAGGAAGAATCTGCTTCCAAGTTCATTGAGTTTATTGGACAAGTTCAGTTCATTGTGATTGTAGGACTGAGGTTTCCATTTGCTTTCTGGCTGTCAGCCAGGGACCACTTTCAGCTCCTTGAGGCCATATACATCCCTTGCCACGTGTCTGACTTCATCTTCAAAGCCAGTAATGAAAATTCTCCTTCATATTGAATCCCTTTCACACTTCAAATCTATGTCTTTTTATGTCTCTGATCCAGATCTAAATGGTCTATATGCTTAGGTCAGGCACATCCAGATAACCTCCCTTTCTAAAGTCAACTCTGCCATATAGCACAACCTTAAGCATAGGAGTAAAATGAATAATATTCATAATCCCAGGTGTCATGCAAGGACAAGGGAGTGGAGATTTTGGAGGTCATCTTAGAATTCTGTCTACCACACATCCTATGACTTCCTAGTCACTCTTAGTTAATGCAGTCCTACAGTCACTTTACATCTCATTTTGGATGTTAAAAATGCCTAGTCCCATGTAATAAACAAAGTTTACAATATTATTTAAATATAAGTCTGTAAAGATTTAAAGGTATTTAAAGATAAGCCTTTCCACCTTTGTAAGTTAGAGACTTTTGCAAAAAACCTACCTGCCTTTGGGAAAGGAGGTATTGTTGGCATCTTTATATATATATTTTTTAACTTTTATCTCAATTTCTATCTGATTTCTGGCTCTTTCAAGATACACATTCTTGATTCATTTCCAATTTCTAGAAAGTTTTATGTCACCAGTGTAGCTATGGGGCTTATGAGTGATGTAAACATTTTCTGGCTAAATCTTGCATTAAAAGTCCTTCAAAATGGTCTATCTTAAAACTCACATAAGTATATACTGTCCACTACCTTCAAGCCTTGGGGAGAGGAAAGATATTATTTGACTGGTATTTTCTAGACCTGAAAGATGCTTACAAATAACATAAAACTATCTCTCATGGCTCATGTGATGATTTAAATGCAGGAATTATCCCCTCATTTCCTGTTTTAATATCACCTGTTTTCTTGACCCAAGGAAATGTAATTTACAACAGTAGTTAATTGCTTGATCATCAGACCTAGAAATCCATCTGTAAAAGTATACCTTAAGCTTTATCAGTGCTATTACTCTGTTGAAGAGGATCTATAACTCTACAGACACTTTCTTGCTATATATTTCAGGGAACTGTAGGGGTGTAGCCACCCAACATTTCCCTGTCTCCTTCATAATTATCTTTACATCGACTCTAAAGGTAGACTTTATTATCTTGATTTTCCAAAAGGAGTCTAACATTAGACAACTTTGTCCTCACTGTAAGAAACATCTATGAAGTTCTCAACATTGTGTCACTGAAGACATCCAATGTTGACTTTAAGTGTTTGTAGGAGTACCACCAATTCTATCTTTTGATGGCATAGCATTCAAAGCTCAGCTCTCTCTAAAAAAATCCTACCCACAAATTCTCCACTCATCTCCAAATAGTCATGCAACCAGTCATTGATTAGATATTTTGAAAAGCCTTCAAGATGGTCTCTCTCAAAATTCACTTTAGTATATGGTATTTATGTTCCCTCAAGCCTTTGTCAAAATCAAGAAAAAGAAGAATCTTGGGAGTGAGGTCAGCAATACTGTAGAAGAGGAAATCCCCAGTCCTAATCCTCCCGTGGACACACTGATTTGTCAACCATCCATGGAAAAAAGTGCCTTTGTGGGAGTTTCAGGACCCAGGTAGGAAGTGGCAAAACTTGGGTGAAGCCCAAGGCCAAGGAAATATGCTTTAAGAAGGCAGGCCCACATCCTTGGCAGCAAGTTCACTGACCATGGGCATGCCTACAGACATAGAAGAAATCACAACCACCTACGGACTTGGCTCTAGCCCCACTTGTCTGTGGTTCTGCCATAAACCCTGTCTGCCCACAGACACAGTGGGAATCACAGTGGGTAACAGGACCACTGATGACAGACCAAACTATGGGCCCAGAGGCACCCCCTTCCTCCTGCAGACCCAGCTACAACCTCACTCACATGCAGTCCAAGAGGTAGTCCCATCCACTCACAGACCTGGCAGGAGCCATACCAGCATCTTCCCAGGGTAGAAAGTTCCCCAACCATGAATCTAACTGCAGTCCTGGAGATGACCCCATTCATCCATGGTCCTGGTGACAGCTCCACCCACCCACAGACACAAAGATATCTCCCCAAATTTTATAACTGGTGATAACACTGCCAGAAAGTCTACAGACAGAGCTCCAATCTGACTCTCTGGTTGGCCCAACAGCCCTGCCCAATGATCCCAGCAATAAGCCTACCAATTGACACTGCTAACTGGCTTGTTCACAAATCCTCCTAACTGACCAGCCCAGAACGTCTGACTGGGCTGACTGTTGAAGGTCTTTACTCCTGAAGCCAATCTGTAAAGATTGGAAAAGGTGACTGTTCCTACAAATGCACAGACACCAACACAAGGCTACAAGGATCATGAAGAATCAAGCAAACGGGACACACCAAAGGAAATAAATAAAGATACAGGAACAGACCTTAAAGAAATATAGATCTATAAACTTCTTGTCAAAGAATTCAAAGTAAGCATCCAAAAGAAAATCTATCAGTTAAATGACAACAAAGATAAGCAACTAAGCAAAATAAAAAAAAATACATGAACAAATGAGAAATTCAATAAAGAAATAGAAATCATAAAAAGAAACAAACAGAATTCCTGGAGTTTGAGAATACAATGATTGAATTGAAAAATTTAGTAGAGAACTTCAACAACAGACTTGAACAAACATGAGATAGAATTAGTGAACTTGTAAACAGATCAACTGAAAATATCCAGTTAGAAGAACAAAAAGGAAAAAAGAATTTCAGGGAAGAAGTCTATGGGAATTATGGGGCACCATTATGAAAATAATATACAAATTATAGAAGTCTCAGAGGAAGAGAGAGAGAAAGAAGCAGAAACCTTATTTAATGAAATAATGATGGAAGACTTCTCAAACCTAGGGAGGGAAATGGACATCCAGATTCATGAAGCCTAACAGTTCCCCAATAAGCTGAACCCAAACAGGACTACACTGAGACACATTATAATTAAATTATCAAAATTCAATGACAGAGAGAATTTTGAAAGCAGAAAAATAAAAGCAATGCATTACATATAAAGAAGTCCTCATATGACAATCAGTTGATTTCTTAGCAGAAACTGTACAAGCTAGTAAAGAGGGGTATGATACTTTCAAATTGCCAACAAAGAAAATTTTACCTTGCAAAACTGTCCTTTAAGAATGAAGGAGATAGGGGGTCCAGCCCAGTGGTGTAGCAGTTGAGTTCGCACACTCTGCTTCAGCAGCCCAGGGCTCATGGGTTCGGATCCAGGGCATGGACTGACATACCACTTGTCAAGTCATGCTGTGGTACATCCCATGTAGAGTGGAGGAAGACGGGAATGGATAGTAGCCCAGGGTCAATCTTCCTCATCAAAAAGAGGAGGATTGGCAAAGATGTTAGCTCAGGGCTAATCTTCCTCACACACAAAAAAGAAGAATGAAGGAGAGATAAAGATTTCTCAGATAAACAAAAACTGAGGGAGTTTGTCACTCCTAGACCTGCCTTACAAAAAGTGCCAAAAAATATTTTCAAGTTGAAACCAAAAGATACTAAACAGCAATGTGAAAGCATATGAAAGTATAAATATCACTGCTAAAAGTAAATATAAAGTCAAAGAGAAAATATTCCAATACTCTAATGCTGACTTGTAAATCACTTTTAACACTAGTATATAAATTTAAAGACAGAAGTAGAAAGAATAACAATAACCATATAAATTTATTAATGGAAACACAATATGGAAAGAAACAAACTCTGATATAAATTACATAAATTGTGTCTGAAGAGTAAGGTGTACAGTTTCTATATACAATTGAAGTTAAATTATTATCAGTTTAAAACATACTGCTACAGTAATAAAATGTTGGTTGCAAGCTCCATAGTACCCACACCTCAAAAATATAGTTATATACAAAAAATCAAGTGAAAATAATCAAAACATACTACTACAAAAAATCAACAATCCACAAAGAAATACAATAAAAAGAGAAGAAAGGAACAAAAAAACTACAAAATACACAGAAAAAAATAACAAAAAGGGAATAATAAGTCCTTACCTATCAACAATTATTTTAAGTGTTAATGGACTATAACTTCCCAACCAAAAGATATAGAGGGACTGAAGAGATTAAAAAAGAGTCAATTATATGCTGTCTATGGAATACTCACTTTAAACATAAGGACACACATAAGCTGAAAGTGAAGGTGTGAAGAAAGGTATTCCAAGCAAATTGTTACTAAAAGAGAGCAGTGGTGGCTAAAGTTATGTCAGGAAAAATAGACTTTAAGTACAAAATTGTCACAAGAAACAAAAGTCATTATATAGTGATAAAAGCGTCAGTTCAACAGGAAGATATAAAAATTATAAGTGTATATGCACCCAACATCAAATTACCTAAACATATAAAGCAAAAATTGACAGAAGTGAAGGGAGAAATAGACAGCAATAAAATAATAGTGGAAATCTTCTATAACCCACTCTCTATAATGGATAGATCTTCCAGAAAGAAAATCAATAAGAAAACAGCAGAACTGAACAACACTATATACTAAATGGACCTAACAGAGATATACGGGACATTCCACACAGCAGTAGCAGAATACTCATTCTTCTCAAGTACACAGGAAACATTCTTCAAGATAGATCATGTGTTAGGTCAGAAATCATGTCAATCTATTTAAGAAGATTGAAATCATTCCATGTATAATTTCTATTCACAGTGAAATGAAACTAAAATTTAATAACAGAATGCAAACAAAAATATTCACAAATATATGGAAATTAAACTACACATTCTTTTTTTGTGTGTGTGTGAGGAAGATCAGCCCTGAGCTAACATCCATCCAATCCTCCTCTTTTTGCTGAGGAATACTGGCCCTGGGCTAACATCCATGCCTATCTTCCCCCACTTTATGTGGGATGCTGCCACAGCATGGCCTGACAAGCGGTGCGTAGGTGCATACCCAGGATCTGAACCCAGGCTGCCAGCAGCGGAGTGCATGCACTTAACTGCTACACGATGGGGTCAGCCCACAACACATTCTTAAACAACTATTAGGTCAAAGAGGAAATCAAAAAGGCAATTAGAAAATATCTTTAGACCAAAAACACTGAAAACAACATACCAAAACTTGTGGGATGCAGCAAAATCAGTAGTAAGAGGGAAGTTTATAGCAGAAAAAGCCTACATTAAAAAAGAAAAAAGATCTCAAATAAACAACTTTACACATCAAGAAACTAGAAAGGAAAAACAAAGTAAACCCAAATTATCAAAAGCAAAGAAATAATAAACATTAGAGTAGAAATAAATAGAGAATAGATAACAATTTTAAATATTGACAAAACTAAGAGCTGGTTTTTCGAAAAGATTAACTAAATCAACAAAAATTTAGCTAGAATGACTATGAGACAAGTGAAAATATTCAAATAAATAAAATTAGAAATGAAAGAGGAGATATTACAACTGATCCCACAGAAATGAAAAGGATAATTAGTGAGTATTTTAAGCAATTATACACCAACAAATTAGACAACTTAAAAGAAATGTATAAGTTCCTAAAACTATACAACCTATAAAGATTGAGTCAAGAAGAACTAGAAAGCCTGAAAAAAACAATAAAAAATAAAGATATTGAAGAAATAATTTTAAAAACTCCCAACAAAGAAAAGCTTAGGACTAGATGAATTCAGAGGTAAATTCTACCAAACATTTAAAGAGGAATTAATACTAATTCTTAAACTTTCCTAAAAATTAAAAGAGAATGCTGCCAAATTCATTCTATGAGGCCAACATTACCCTGATACCAGAGCCAGGCAAAGACAAAATAAAAAAAAAAGAAAACTACAGGCCAATATTCCTGATGAACATAGATGAAAAAAGCCTCAATGAAATACTAGCTAACTGAATACAACTCATTAAAAGGCTCATACACTATGACTAATTAGGATATATCCTTGGGTGTACAGGACAGTTGAACATATTGAAAGGAACCTTTACTTCCCACCACACACAGAAATGAAGTCCAGATATATTTAAGATATAAATGTGAAAGGTAAAACAATAAATCTTTTAGATTAAAATATAATACAGCATATTTGAGACCTTGCAGAAAGGAAAGGCTTAGTAAACTATACAGATATAGCATTGATCACAAAGGAAAAAAATATATAAATTGAACTACATTAAAATCAATCACTTCTGAGTTTTTGCTTTTGGAATGAGAGCATGAGAACCTCTGTATGTCAACTTCCCACCTAAACAAGCATAACTTTTGGAAATTACTTTTTTCATAGTCTCTGGAGGTTTTCCTGAGGAAATTCAGCAAATGAAGAAATATTTACTCACAAAAATATACCAAATATCAATAAGAAAGATATTGACTTGACCCATGACCTGATCCTTCCACCCCCACTTCCTTAGCTCAGAGTAATAAAAGCCCCACTCTTGTTGGGTAGGGCAAACAAGACAGGAATCCCTTTCCCATTAGATCTCAATCAAAGGACACAGTATCTTACCAGGAGGGCCAGGCAAGCAGATTTTCTCATCTTTTCCAACTCCAAGTTGAAGAAACAAAATTCCTGGTGAATGTAGTATAAATTAGAGTCTCCCTTCCACCACCCAGCCCACGCTTGCTCTAACACAGGGGTGGTAGGCTGAGAATACTGAAGCTCCAATTGCCCATACCCTAGCTTGATATGAGAGCCGATGTTACACACAAGGAAAGGCACAATAACAAGACCAGAGACTAATAACCTTTCAGGCACCTGGAGTAGTGACTTGGTGACTTTTCCCAGGAGAAGGAGCCATCCATAAGAATAGAAAATTTCCAAGCTTACCCCAAGGAGATGATTTTATTTGAAACAGACTGTGGGGAATTTCAAGTCTGAGGGTTCTGTCACAAATAATAGCTTTTCTTAATTAAGAACAACAAGTTAAACCATAGGCCAGGTAATTCAACAAAGAAAATCAGGAAAAGAGATAGGTAAAAAGGACACTTTTGGGGTCAGAAAATCAACCTCAAAGATTGACCTAAAAGATTACCCTTGTAAATGGCCCTAATTTAATTAGGTCAGATGTAGAGCAATTTATGCCACAAGGCATTGTCAACAATAATAAAAGAACCATCCAGCAATTAGTGAATTAATCACACCAATTAAACATGTGAGTAGCAGAAGGAGAGGAGAGAGAGAGAGAAAGGAATAGAAGAAATATGGAAGAAATAATAGCTAAAAACTTCACAAATTTTATGAAAAACATTATTGACAAATCAAAGATGCTCAATAAAACCCAAGTATGATAAACACAAAGAGAATCACACCTGGGAACAACAAAGTAAAAATACTGAAAGACAAGGACAAAGGAAAAAATCTTGAAAGCATCATGAGAAAAGTGACTCATTTTTTACAAGAGTACTTGTCATTATAAACAATGGAAGTCAGAAAGAAGTGAGAAGACATATTCAAAATGCTTGAAAAAATAGTGAATGAAGGTGAATGATGAATATAGATATCCTCAGATAACAAAAGTAAATAATGTGTTGCTAACAGGCCTGTCTTACAGGAAATACTAAAGGAAGTTCTTCAGGCTTAAAGCAAGTGATCCCAGATGTTAATTTGAATCTATACACACAAAAAAACTAAGAGCAATAGTAAAGGTAATTATCTAGTTTTGAAAGTATAAATTTATAATTCTTCTCTTAACTAAATTAGAAAACAACTATATAATACAATATGTACATAATTGTAGTGCTGGGATTATAATATATAGAAACATAATATATTTGGAAATAAGAGCAAAATGGAGGTGGATGGGAGCAAAGCTGTATTGGACTAAGGGAATGACACCAGAGGATAACTCGAATACTCAGGGAGATGAATAGAACAGGAAATTATAAATAAGAAGGTTATTTTTAAAAATCTATAAATATATACTTGCTCTTCTCTCTTTCCACAGTTCCTTTAATACACATAAAATTATAAAAAATAATAATTAAAAGAATGTTTTATTGAGGTTGCAACGTGTATAGATGTAATATGTAAAATTATAATAGCATAAAAACGGAAAGAGGAAATAGAGCTATACAGGAGTAATGTTTTTATATGTCAACTGGAATTGTGTCTATAAATATGAAGTAAATTCTGATAAGATATGCATGATAAGCCTTAGAGCAGCCACTAAGAATATAACTCAAGTAAACAGAGTGAAAAAATCATTAAAGGAATTAAAATGTTTCACTAGAAAATATTTTCTTAGTGGGAAAAAAAGCAGTAAAGGAGGAATAGAAGAACAAAAATATATGAAATGTATAGAAAACAAAAAGTATAATATCACATGTAAATTCAACCATATTAATAGCATCATTCAATGCAAATTGGTTAAACAATCAAGTCAAAAGACAGTAATTATCAGACCAGATTACAAAGAATATCCAAGTATATGCTGTTTACAGGAGACACACTTTAAAATCAAAGATACA
Organism: Diceros bicornis minor; assembly: GCF_020826845.1. Classification (NCBI taxonomy): domain Eukaryota; kingdom Metazoa; phylum Chordata; class Mammalia; order Perissodactyla; family Rhinocerotidae; genus Diceros; species Diceros bicornis. The sequence goes on along the minus strand of NC_080781.1, from coordinate 74,682,501 downwards.
AAAGGGTTGAATGTAGAAGAATGGAAAAAAGATATATCATAAAAATAGCAAACATCAGAAAGCTGGAGTGTCCAGATTAATATCAAACAAAATAGACTTCAAACAAAAAGTGTTACTAGGGAAAAAGAAGAAAATTTAATAATAATAAAAAGGGTCAATCCAACAGAAAATATAAAAATTGTTTGCACATATCCACCTAAGCACAGAAACAAAAAGTAAATGAAGCACAAATGACAATGTCAATGGGAAAAATTGACAATTCAACAATAATAGTCAAGACTACATTTCCTTACTTTCAATAATGGATACAAAAACCAGGCAGAAAATCAAGAAAGAAATAGAAGACTTGAAGAATACTATAAGCCAACTAGACCTAACAAACATCTAGAGAAAAGTCTACCCAACGAAAATAGAATATACATTCCGAGGGTGCATAAAATATTTAGTCTGACTACATGCTAAACCATAAAACAAGCCTCCATAAATTTTAAAAGATTGAAATTGTACACAGTATATAATCTGGAAACCATAAATTAGAATTAGAAGTCAAAGGAAAAGATTTTATAGAAATTAAAAAAAGAAAATTAGGGGCCGGCCCGGTGGCGCAAGCGGTTGGGTGCGCGCGCTCCGCTGCGGCGGCCCGGGGTTCGCTGGTTCGGATCCCGGGCGCGCACCGACGCACTGCTTGGTAAGCCATGCTGTGGCGGCGTCCCATATAAAGTGGAGGAAGATAGGCACCGATGTTAGCCCAGGGCCGTCTTCCTCAGCAAAAAAAAAGAGGAGGATTGGCGGATGTTAGCTCAGGGCTGATCTCCTCACAAAAAAAAAAAAAAAAAAAAAAAAAAAAAAAAAAGAAAATTAAACAACACCTCTCTAAATAACCAATGTGTCAAAGAAGAAATCACAATAAAATTGTAAAATACTTTATAATGAATGAAAATTAAGGTACAAAATATCAAAATTTATGGGATGTAAGTAAAATAGTGCTTAAAGGAAAATTTATAGCTGTAAACGCCTACAATACAGAAAAAAAAAGGGAATATTTTCTATCTGTAACCTAACCTTCCACATTTTAATTCTATAAAAGTAAGAGAAAAGTAAAACCAAAGAAAGCAGTAGGAAGAAAATAAGAAGGATTAGAGTGGAAGTTAATAAAATAGAGAATAGAAAAATGGTAGAGAAAATTAATGAAACCTAAAGATAGTTTTTTGAAAAGATCAGCAAATAAACAAACCTTTAGATGGACTGATCAAGAAAAGTAAACAAAAGACTCAAATTACGAAAATCAAAATTGGAAGAGGAGTCATTACTAATGACCTTACAGAAATAAAAAAGGTTATCAGAGAATATTATGAACAACTGTATACCAAGAAGATAGATAACAGAAGAAATGAACAAATTCTTAGAGTGATATAAACTACTGATACTGAGTCAAGAAGAATTAGAAAAACTAAACAGACCTAAAAAAAAGTAAAGAGAGAGAATTTTTGATTTAAAAAACCTAACAAAAGTCCAGGACCAAGTGGCTTCAATGGTAAGTTCTACTAAACATTTAAAGAGGACATGGTGAGGTACAAGATAGTGGCGTAGGCAGACTCTTAACTCACCTCCTTCCGTGGACACAGACAATTTACAACTACTTATGGAAAAATTACCCCTGAGACAGAACTGAAACTGGATAAGAGGAACTCCTGCAACAACGGACAATCCTAACTGAGGTAGAAGAGGCAGAATCTCCCTTCTGGAGAGGAAAAAGGACGCCTTCACAAGCCACCAGATTCACGGCACCCGGGAGCAGCCCACAGGTACACAGCCTCCCTGGAGGTGCGGGGCCCGGAGCCAGGGAGTGCCCCCACTGTGGGCATTTTGTGGACCCAGCGCAATCAAGACGAGTGGCATAATATCTGACTTTGCCTGCTACTAAAACATTGGGGAATACCACCAGAAAAGCTGGTTCACAAAGACATTAAAACCGGCTCTTAAAGGGCCCATGCACAAACTCACCCATTTCAGAAAGCAACCTAAAATCACCAGAAAGAAAGGTGCACAATGCTTTGGTGAAAAGAGACTTACCTAATAGGCACTGAGTGCATGTCAAAGAGGTGAGACCTCTCTAGGGACTGGGACATTGGCGGCAGCCATTGTTGTGGCCTGGTGTGGGCGTGCTGACACAGATGCCATTGGAGTTCTCCCTGGGGCCTGCTAGCCCAGGGTCTGCCCCACCTGCTACAGCACCGATTTAATCCAGCTCAGCCAGGGCAGGCAGGCCACACTAGAGACCGGCCCCACCCAACAACAAGCCCTCAGGCAACTGGTGGGCCTGTATAGATTGGTGACTGGATTCTCAGCAGCCTGGCAACTGAGCTGACTTCAGTGGGACAGGGCATGCCCAAGGAGTGGGTGGAGAGTGTGGGGCAGTGATGGAGTGTGTGGAGCTCCCGCCGTGGAGAGACTGGGTCTGCTTTGGGAGGTCGGGGCATGCACAAGGGGCAGGACTATGTTGACTGTGTGTGTGGACCTGTGGGCGGCAGGGCTTGTCAGCTGCAGAAGACTTGTGCTTCTCAAAGATCCACATAGAGGGTTTACCCCATCTTCCAAAGCCTGAAACAACTGGGTACTCCCGTGCCTGAGGCCAGCCCCACACAGCTGCAATCCTCAGAGAGCTGACAAGAGACCTAAAGGCTGGAGGCTTATAGCAATGGTAGGGCCCTGAGCCTAACAACCTGCCATGCTGGGGGCCTACGCACTTAAAAGAAACACTGCAACACAAATGTGGTATTAGAACATGCAGCCAACTGTGCTGGGGATCCCCACACCTGATAAAGTGACTGAAGGGCCCACAACAACTACAAGCGGCTCAGAATTACAACAGCTGACCAGGAGCATAACTCAGCCTCCCTGGGTGCCTACAGGCAGAGCAGACAGGCCACAACAGAAGGACACACGTAGCCTACATAGGGGTCACCCCTGGAAAATTGAGAACTGAGGGAAGCACACTGCAGGCCTCCTAAGGCATCACTTACATAAGGTCACCTATCCAAGAGCAGGAGATGTAGCTGATCTACCTAATACATAATAAGAAGCACAGGGAGAGAGGCAAAATGAGGAGACAAAGGAATACATTCCAAGTAAGGGAACAAGACAAAACACCAGAAAAGGAACTAAGTGAAACAGAAATGAGCAACCTACCCAACAGAGAGTTCAAACTAAGAGTGTTAAGGATGCTCACTGATTTGGGGAGAAGAATAGATGAACTCAGTGAGAATGTCAACAAAGAAATGGAAGATATAAAAAAGAACCAATCAGAAATGAAGAATACAATACTGGAAATGAAAAATTCACTAGAGGGACTCAAAAGCAGAGTAGAGGATACAGAAGAACGGATCTGTGAGCTGGACGAAAGACTAGAAGAAATTATCCAAGCTGAACAGGTAAAAGAGAAAAGAATTAAAAAGAGTGAGGACAGTCTCAGGGACATCTGGGACAACATCAAGTGCACTAACATCCATGTTATAGGTGACCCGGAAGGAGGAGAGTGAGACAAGGGGGCAGAGAATCTATTTCAAGCAATAATAGATGAAAACTTCCCTAACCTAAGGAAGGAAACAGACATCCAGATACAGGAATCACAGAGAGTCCCAAACAAGATAAACCCAAAGAGGCCCACACCAAGACACATCATAATCAAAATGTCCACAATTAAAGATAAAGAGAGAATCCTAAAAGCCACGAGAGAAAGTCAAGTTACATACAAAGGAAACCCCATAAGGCTATCAGCTGACTTTTCAGCAGAAACCTTACAGGCTAGAAGAGAATGGCATGATATATTTAAAGTGCTAAAAGGAAAAAACTTACAGCCAAGAATACTCTACCCAGCAAGGTTATCATTCAAAATGGAAGGAGAGATCAAAAATTTCCCAGACAAGCAAAAATTAAAGGAGTTTGTCAGCAAGAAACCAGTGCTACAAGAAATGTTAAAGGGACTGATTTAAGGGGGAAAGAGAAGACCAGAAATAGGAAAAATTATCTATTTGTATGATAAGAGGGTAATTGATACAAATGCACAAAAAAAGAGGTTAGATATGATATCAAAACATAAAAGGAGGGAGGAGGGGAGTTAAAGAGTAGAGTTTTCAGACAGAGGTCAAACTAAGGGACCATCAATTCTGTATAGAAGAAGGAAGGAACAGAGAAGGACTATTAAAACACTGAGAAAAAATGTTAAAAAATGGCAGTAAGTACATACTTATCAATAGCTACTTTAAACGTCAATGGACTAAATGCTCCAATTAAAAGGCATAGGGTGGCTGACTGGATAAAAAACAACAAGACCCATATATATGCTGCATACAAGAGACACACTTCAGACATAAAGACACTCACAAACTGAAAGTGAAAGGATGGAAAAAAATACGCTATGCAAATGCAAGTGCAAAGAAAGCTGGGGTAGCAGTACTCATATCAGACAAAATAGACTTTAAAACAAAAACTGTAAAAAGAAACAAAGATGGGCATTACATAATGATCAAGGGAACAATCCAACAAGAGGATATAACACTTGTAAATATCTACACACCCAATGTAGGTGCACCTAAATATATAAAGCAATTATTAACAGACATAAAAACAGAAATGGACAGTAACACAATAATAATAGGAGACTTTAACACTCCACTTACAGCAACGGATAGATCATCCAACAGAAGATCAATAAGAAAAGATTGACCTCAAAAGATACACTAGAGCAGGTGGACCGAGTAGATACATACAGAGCATTCCATCGAAAAACCGAAGAATGCACGTTCTTCTCAAATGCACATGGAACATTCTCCAGGATTCATCACATATTAAGCCACAAAACAAGTCTCCATAAATTTAAGAAGATTGAAATAATGCCAAGCATCTTTTCTGACGACAATGGTAGGAAACTAGAAACCAACTATAGAAAGAAAATCAGAAAAGCCACAAATACAAGGAGATTAAACAAAATGCTACTGAACAACGACTGTGTCAATGAAGAAATCAAAAAATACCTGGAGAGAAATGAAAATGAAAATAGTACATGCCAGAATTTATGGGATACAGCAAAAGCAGTTCTAAGAGGGAAGTTTACAGCAATACAGGCCTGTCTCAACTAACAAGAAAAATCTCAAATAAACAATCTAACAATGCACCTAAAGGAACTGGAAAAAGAAGAATAAACCAAGCCCAAAATCAGTAGAAGAAGGGAAATATTAAAAATCAGAGCAGAAATAAATGAAATAGAGACCGAAAAAATTAATAAAACCAAGAGCTGGTTCTTTAAAAAGATAAACAAAATTGACAAACCTTTTGCTAGACTCACCAAGAAAAAAAGAGAAGGCACAAATAAGTAAAATCAGAAATGAAAGAGGAGAAATTACAACAGATGCCTGAGAAATACAAAAGGTTATAAGAGAATACTATGAAAAGCTATATGCCAACCAATTCGACAATCTGGAAGAAATGGATAAATTCTTAAAATCATACAACCTTCCAAAACTGGATCAAGAAGAAGTAGAGAATTTGAATAGACCAATCACCAGTAAGGAGATCGAAACAGTAATCAAAAACCTCCCCAAAAATAAAAGTCCAAGAGCAGACAACTTGCCTGGTCAATTCTACCAAACATTCAAAGAAGACTTAATGCATATCCTTCTCAAACTCATCCAAAAAATTGAGGAGGGGGGAAGCTCCCTAACTCATTCTATGAAGCCAACATTACCCTGATACCAAAACCAGACAAGGACAACACAAAAAAAGAATACTACAGGCCACTATCACTGATGAACATCGATGCAAAAATCCTCAACAAAATACTAGCAAATCGCATACAACAATATGTTAAAAAGTTTATACACGATGATCAAGTGGGATTTATTCCAGATATGCAGGGATGGTTTAACATTCACAAATCAATCAATGTGATACACCACATTAATAAAATGAAGAATAAAAATCACATGATCATCTCAATAGATGCAGAGAATGCATTTGACAAGATACAGCATCCATTTATGATAAAAACTCTGAATAAAATGGGTATAGAAGGAAAGTACCTCAACATAATAAAGACCATATATGAGAAAACCACAGCTAACATCATCCTCAATGGTGAAAACCTGAAATCTATCCATCTAAGAACAGGAACCAGACAAGGATGCCCACTGTCACCACTCCTATTTAACATAGTACTGGAAGTCCTAGCCAGAGCAACCATGCAAGGGAAAGAAATAAAAGGGATCCAAATTGGAAAGGAAGAAGTGAACATGTCACAATTTGCAGATGAAATGATGTTATATATAGAAAACCCTAAAGAATCCACCAGAAAACTTTTACAAGTAATAAATGAATATGGTAAAGTTGCAGGATACAAAATCAACATAGAAAAATCAGTTGCATTTCTATACAGTAACAACGAAGTAGCAGAAAGAGAAATTAAGAATACCATTCCATTTACAATTGCAACAAAAAGAATAAAATACCTAGGAATAAACTTAACCAAAGAGTTGAAAAAGCTGTACACCAAAAGCTATAAAACATTGCTGAAAGAAATTGAAGAAGACACAAAGAAAAGGAAAGATATTCCATGCTCTTGGATTGGAAGAATTAACATAGTTAAGATGTCCATACTTCCTAAAGCCATCTATAGATTCAATGCAATCCCTATCAAAGTTAGAACAACACTTTTCACAGAAATAGAACAAAGAATCCTTAAATTTATATGGAACAACAAAAGACCCCGAATAGGTAAAGGAATGGTGAGAAAAAAGAACAAAGCTGGAAGTATCACGCTCCCTGATTTCAAAATATACTACAAAGCTATAGTAACCAAAACAGCATGGTACTGGCACAAAAACAGACACAAAGATCAATGGAATAGAATCGAAGCCCAGAAATAAACTCACACATCTATGGACAGCTGATCTTTGACAAAGGAGCCAAGAACATACAAAGGAGAAAAGAAAATCTCTTCAACAAATGGTGTTGGGAAAACTGGGCAGCCACATGCAAAAAAATGAAAGTAGACCCTTACCTTACACCATACACAAAAATTAACTCCAAATGGATTAAAGACTTGAATGTAAGACCTGAAACTATGAAACTTCTAGAAGAAAACATAGGCAGTACGCTCTTCGACATTGGTCTTAGCAACATATTTTCAAGCACTATGTCTGACCGGGCAAGAAAAATAAAAGAAAAAACAAACAAATGGGACTTTATCAAACTAAGAAGCTTCTGCTCAGCAAAGGAAACCATCAACAAAACGAAAAGACAACCTAACAGTTGGGAGAAGATATTTGCACACCGTACATCTGATAAGGGCTTAATCTCCAAAATATACAAAGAACAGATGCATCTCAACAACAAAAAAACTAACAACCCAATTGAAAAATGGGCAAAAGACCTGAATAGACATTTCTCCAAAGAAGACATACAGATGGCCAACAGAGACATGAAAAGATGTTCAAAATCATTAACTATCAGGGAAATGCAAATCAAAACTACAATGAGATATCACCTCATGCCCATCAGAAGGGCTATATTTAACAAGACAGGAAACAACATGTGTTGGAGAGGATGTGGAGAGAAGGGAACTCTCATACACTGCTGGTGGGAGTGCAAACTGGTGCAGCCACTATGGAAAACAGTATGGAGATTCCTCAAAAAATCAAGGATAGAACTACCATATGATCCAGCTATTCCACTGTTGGGTATTTATCCAAAGAACTGAAAACACCAATGCATAAAGATACATGCACTCCTGTGTTCATTGCAGCATTATTCACAATAGCCAAGTCTTGGAAGCAACCTAAGTGCCCATCAAGGGACGAATGGATAAAGAAGATGTGTTATATATACACAATGGAATACTACTCAGCCATAAGAAATGATGAAATCCAGCCATTTGTGACAACATGGATGGACATTGAGGGTATTATGCAAAGTGAAATAAGTCAGAGGGAGAAGGTCAAATACCGTATGATTTCCTTCATTAAGTAGTAGATAACAACAACAATAAACAAACACATAGAGACAGAGATTGGATTGCTGGTTACCAGAGGGGAAGTGGGGAAAGAGGAGGGCGAAAGGGATAATTCGGCACATGTGTGTGGTGATGGGTTGTAAGTAGTATTTGGGTGGTGAACATGACGTAATCTATGCAGAAATAGAAGTATAATGATGTACACCTGAAATTTACACAATGTTATAAACCAATCTTACTGCAATAAACAACAACAACAAAAAAAAGCAAAAAAAAAAGAGTGTCACCTACTGAAAAACAAAGCAAAGGCTTTTAATTTCCAAGTGGTTCAGATGTTTGAATCAAAACAAACAAAGCTATACTTAAATAAGTAATATGTTTTCCATGAAAAATGTGCTGGCAGAGGATTAACTCATCAAGCACCACAAAAAGCCATGGTAAAGTGGCACCACAAATAGAAAATAACAATTCTCCAGAGACTAAACATAAGTCATGGAAGACTGTGATCTAATTGACACAGAATTCAAAATAGCTGTCATGAAGAAACTGAGAAAGCTACAAGAAAACTCAGACAGGAATTTAAATGAGCTCAGAAATACAATCAGTGAATAGAAGGAATACTTTACTAAAGAGGTTGAAACTACAAAAAAGAACCAAACAGATATTCTGGAACTGAAAAACTCAATAAATGAGATGAAGAATTAATTAGAAAGAATTGGAAATAGATCATATCATATGAAAGAGAGAATTAGCAACCTCAAATAAACACCTAGAAGTGATAAAGGTAGAAGAGGAGAGAGAACTCAGATACAAAAATGTAAAAATTCTATGAGAATCATCTGACCCCGTTGGAAAGAGCAACATAAGAATAATGGGTGTTCCAGAAGGAGAAGCGAGAGAGAATGGAGCAGAGAGCTTATTTAAAGAAATAATAGCTGAGAACTTCCCAAACCTGAGAAGGCACTAGATATAAAAATCCATGAAGCTAATAGAACACTAAATTATCTCAGTGCAAAAATACCTTTTCCAAGAAACATGATAATAAAACTGTCAAAAATCAATGACAAAGAAAGAACATTATAGGCAGCTAGGGAAAAGAAAACAATAACCTACAAGGGAACCCCCATTAAGCTATCATCAGAATTCTCAGCAGAACCTGCACAGGCCAGGAGTGAGTGGAATGATATACTCAAATTATTGAAAAATAAAAACTGTCAACCAAGAATACTCTATCCATCAAAGTTAACTTTCAGATATGAAGAAGAAATTAAAGCTTTCCTAGACAAACAAAAACTGAGGGAGTTCATTGCCACCAGATCTTCCTTACAAGATATGTTGAAAGGAGTTTTCCCACCTGAAATGAAAAGGCAAAGGTATACAAAGCTTTGCGTGAGGTTATAAATAGACAGAACCAGAAAATTGCAAATCTGTCTCAGAATAGGTTAGTAAACACTAAGTTATAACATAAAGGTTACAGGGAAAGGATGCAATAAAAATAACTATAATCACTTGATAAATAACTCACAACACAAAGAGGGATAATTTATGACAACAAAAACATAAAAGGGAAAGAAGAAAAGTTTGAAATCTGCATAGAAAAATGAAGATAAGATGCAATCACCAGAAATAGGACTATCTTCTCTGTGAGACCTTCTATACCTCATGGTAACTACAAAACAAAAATTCAGAGCAGAGTCACAAAACATAAAAAAAGAGGAAACTGAGAAACACATCACAGAAAACACCAAACTGAAATGGCAGATAGAAACACAAGGAAAAAGAAACAATGGAAATATAGAACAACCAGAAAACCAAAGATAAAATGGCAGTATTAAGCACTCATATATCAATAATCACCCTAAATGTAAATGGATTGAATTCACCAATGAAAAGACGGAGTGGCTAGATGGATTACAAAACAAAACCCAGCATTGTGCTTTCTCCAGAAGGCTTACCTCAGTTCTAAAGACAAACATAGGCTCAAAATGAAGGGATGGAAGATGTTATTCCAAGGAAATTATAACCAAAATAAAGTGGGTGCAGCCATACTTATATCTGACAAAATAGTTTTCAAGCCAAAAAAAAAAAACAACAACAACAAGAAACATAGATGGATATTGTATAAGGATAAAGGGGACAATCCATCAAAAGACATAACATTTATTGACGTATATGCACCTAACATAAGAGCACCAAAGTATATAAAGCAATTATTAAAAACCTAAAGGGAGAGATAGTAGGGGACATCAATACCCCACTTACATTAATTTTAGTTCATCTAGACAGAAATGGATTAAATACTTGAATGTAAGACTTGAAACCATAAACTCTTAGAAGAAAACTTGAGCAGTATGCTCTTTGACATTGGTCTTAGCAATGTCTTTTTGGATATGTCTCCTCAGGCAAGAGAAACAAAAGAAAAAATAGACAAATGGGACTACATCCAACTAAAAAGCTTTAGCACAGCAAAGGCAACAATCAAAAATACAACCTATCATTGGAAGAAGCTATATGCACATAGTATATTCAATAAGAGGTTAATATCCAAAATACATAAATCATACAACTCACAACAAAAAAACAAACAACCCAATTAAAAAATGGGCAGCGAATCTGAACAAATATTATTCCTAAGAAGATATATCAATGGTCAACAGGCACATGGAAAACTCTTCAACATCACTAATTATTAGGAAAATACAAATTATTACCACAATGGGATATCCCCCATGTCATAAGAATGACTAATATTAAAAATAAATAAATAACAAGTGTTGAAGAGGATGTGGAGAAAAGGAAACACTTGTACACTGTTGGTGAGAATGTAAATTGGTGCAGCCACTATGGAAAACAGTATGGAGATTCATCAAAAAGTTAAAAAGTGAACTACCATATGATCCAGGTATTTCACTTCTGGGTATTTATCCAAAGAACCAGAAAACATTAATTCACAAAGATCTATGCACCCCCATGTTTATTGCAGCATTATTTACAATAGCCAAGACTTGGAAACAACCTAAATGCCCATCAACAGATGAATGGATAAAGAAGATGTAGTATATATATGCAACGTATATATATGCAACGGAATACTACTTGGTCATAAAAAAGATAAAATCTTGACATTTGCAACAATATGGATGGACCTTAAGGGCATAATGCTAAGTGAAATAAGTCAGATGGAGAAAGACAAATACCATATTATTTTATTTACATGTAGAAGACAAAAAAACAACAACAAACAAACACATAGATACAAAGAACAGTTTGGTGGTTACCAGAGGGGAAGGGAGTGGAGGGAGACCAAAAAGGATAATGGGGGATATTTGTAGGGTGACAGATGGAGACTAGACTTTTGGTAGTGAACATGAGGGAGTCTATACAGAATTTGAAATATAATGATGTACACCTGAAATTTATATAATATTATAAACCAATGTTACCTCAATAAAAATTTTAATTCAAAAAAAGTAGCAAAAAATAGATAAATTGCATATCAAAAAAACACTATCATCAAAAAAACTGTAAATCAAAGCACATTATTTCTCCCACAGAATGGGAGAAAATATTTGCAAATTACATATCTAATTCTTGTATCCAGAATATTAAAAAAAACACTTACCACAATAATAAAATACAAATTAAAATAATTTTTAAATGGGCAAAAGATTTGCATAAACATTTATTCCCCAAAATGCCCACTAAGCACGTGAAATGATTATTCATTAAGGAAATGCAAGTCAAAACCAGAATGAGCTACCACCTCACACACACTAGGATGACTATAATAAAAGAAAAAAGATCATAACAGGTATCGCAAGTATTGGAGAAACCGGAAGACTCATACATTGCTAATGAGCATATAAAATTGTGCACCTGTTTTGGAAAACAGTTGGCACTTCCTCAAAATGTTAAGTAAAGAATTACCATATGACCCAGTAATTCCACTCCTAGGTATAAACCCAAGAGAAGTGAAAACATGTTCACAAAAACTTGTACACATACAGTCACAGTATGATTATTCATAATAGACAAAAAGAGGGAAACAATTCAAAAAGTCCATCAACTAATGAATGAATAAATTAAATGTGGTATATTCATGCAATTGAATATTACTTGGCAATAAAAATAAAGTACTGACACATGCTACAAGGTGGATGATCCATGAAAACATTATGCTAAGTGAAAGAAGCTAGTCACATATTAAGTGATTCTATTTATATGAAATGTCCACAAAAGGCACAGAAAATAGATTGGTACTTGCCTACGGCTGAGATTTGGAGGGAAAGGGAGAAGAACAGGTAATACATATGGAATTTTATTTATAAATATTATAAAACTGTGGTGATATTTGCACAATTCTATTAATGTACTACAAACCAATGAACAATACTTGTCAAATGGGTGAATTTTATGATATGTGAATTATACCTTAATCAAGTTGTTTTAAAACAAAGTAAGCTCTTCTGTTTATCAAAAGATATTACTGAGAGAGTACAAAGGCAAGACACAAGGTAAGAAAAAATATTTGAAATCTATATGACAAAGGACTTGTATCCAGAATATAAAATGAATAATCATATAATTTAATAAGAAAATGACAGACAATCTCATGGAAAACTAAGCAAGGTCTTTAAAGGGCATTTCATAAAAGAAGATAATTAAATGACCCATGCCCATAGTATATGGTGCTCAACTTTATTAGTCATCAGAGAAATGGAAATAAGATATCAATACATTTTTGCTAGAATGGCGAAGTTAAGACTCAAAATAGCATGTGTTCCTGAGAATATGGAGAAAATGGAAAATACTGCTTGTTTAAGTATGCATTGGTATAGTCACTTTGAAAATCTTTTTGACAGGGCCAATAAAGCTAAACGTTGTAATTCCTATTACCCAGAGGTTCCCAATAGATATACCCAAAATAATTACATGCATGCATTCACCAAAAGACGTGTATAAGAAAGTTCATAGTGATTGTCTTCGTATTTGCCTCATACTTGAACAACCCAAATAACCATTAAGAGTAGAATGGATATTCATTTATTTGTTTTTTTGGTTTATATGCTTCTGCAAATTTTTAAGCAAAGTGTACATATAATTTAAAAAGTAAATAAACAGGTCAGTGCTCTAAAAAAAAAAAGAGTAGAATGGATAAATAAACTGCAGTTTCTTCATTCAATGAAATACTATACAGTAGTAAGTCTAAAGAAGCATTGCTGTATGCGACAATATGGAACTCACAAACGTAATTTTGAAATAAATAAGCCAGACACAAAAGAAGTACACACTATATGACTCATATAAAGATCAAAAACTAGAAAAAGTTACTTATGGTGGTAGAAGGCAGGATAGTAATGTCTAGAAGGAAATGACTGGGACAATGCATTGAAGGGTTTTTAATAAGCTAATAATGTATTTTTTCATGAGGGTGTTGATTACATGGATACAATTACTAAATAATTTGTTTACATTTCTTTAGTAATATTACATTTTAAACTAAATAAAAAGATAAATAAAATTAAAGAGAGCTACGGGGCCGGCCCGGTGGCGCAAGCAGTTAAGTGCGCGCGCTCCGCTGCAGCGGCCCGGGGTTCGCCGGTTCGGATCCCGGGTGCGCACCAACGCACCGCTTGTCAGGCCATGCTGTGGCGGCGTCCCATATAAAGTAGAGGAAGATGGGCACGGATGTTAGCCCAGGGCCAGTCTTCCTCAGCAAAAAAGAGGAGGATTGGCATTGGATGTTAGCTCAGGGCTAGTCCTCCTCACAAAAAAAAAAAAAAAATTAAAGAGAGCTTCACTTACAAAAAGACTTAGAAATATCCTCCATATTCTGGCATCAATAATGGTTCAGAATAATATCCACCTTCCCTCCTGATAGACAATGGAAAAATATACAAAACAGAAGAGAATTTTAAAAAATATATTAACTATTAAATTCAGAGTATTTCATGAATATATATTGTTTATAACAAGAAAAAAGGTATCATGAAAAGAGACAGAGAACAAATCAAACTCAGTGAAAAAATACATAATTGTAAAATTGTAAAGAAATTAATAGGAGGAGAGTGATAATGTCGCTATTTCCAGAATAAAGAACAAAATCTCAGAGTTAGAAAATATGAGAGAAGATAATAAAAGTAGAGGATCAATGCAGGAGTTCCAATATCTCAGTAAGGATACCTAAAAATGCACTGAGTTTAAAAAGGATGAAATTATCAAATAAATAATGCAAGTGAATTTTCCACCTCTAAAAGACATGCATTTCTAGAATGAAAGGTTCCAATAAACTCTCAGAACATCATTTAAAAAAACACTCTTGGGGCCAGCCCGGTGGCATAGTGGTTAAATTGGCACACTCCACTTCAGTGGTCTGGGGATTACAGGTTCGGATCCCGGGCATGGACCTACACACTGCTCATCAAGCCACACTGTGGCGGCATTCCATATAAAGTGGAGGAAGATGGGCACGTGTGTTAGCTCAGGGCCAATCTTCCTCAGCAAAAAAGAGGAGGGCTGGCAACAGATGTTAGCTCAGGGCTGATCTTCCTGAAAATAAAAACACTCCTGACCCTGGCCTGGTGGCATAGTGGTTAAATTTGTGTGCTATGCTTTGGTGGCATGGGGTTCGCAGGTTAGGATTCTGGGTGCTGACCTACACACTGCTCATCAAACCATGCTGTGGCAGTGTCCCACTTACAAAATAGAGGAAGATTAGCACAGATATTAGGTTAGTGACAATCTTCCTCAAGCAAAAAGAGGAAGACTGGCAATAGATGTTAGCTCAGGGCCGATCTTTCTCACCAAAAAAACAAAAGCAAATAAACCCCACTCCTAAACACTTTGCACTTTTTCAGAAGGTAAGTGTAAGGAGAAGATAAGAAAAATCATTGGAAAAAACCCACAAAAATCCCCAACTAAGATACATTTTTGAGAATGACATAAGACTCCTCATTAGCAACACTGGACACTAGAACAAAATGAATAAATGCCTTCAAACTTCTGAGTGAAAATAATTTACACTCTAAAGTTTTATCTGTAACTAAATTATTACACAAGCATGAGAGAATAATATAAATAATTTTGGATATACATGGATACAAAGTTTACTCCCACATGTACAACCATTTTGTAAAAGATATTTAAAAGTGAGCTCCAGAAAAATCAGTTGGTAAAGCACAGGTTAAAGAAAACACTGATTCACCCAGGACAATATTGAAGGAAGGTCTAAAGATGGCAGCAGGCTAAGAGATCAGTAAAAATTGGATGAGGAGGTCAAAGAGTAAAATTAGTTGGGAATTTGGAACAACTCAAGATGGCAATAAAACTAAATAATTGAAGGGAAAAAATACATTATTAAATAAAGAGCTGTGAAATAAAATAAATGCCATTAGAGTATACCCCCTTGACTATGCACTGAACGAATATTACATAGTTTAATTATGTAAACGCTCTTTATTTTAAACATTTAGAATTATCCTGTAGACAAGAAATAAAAGATCTAATTTTGATTACGGAAGAGAATATAAATATTTTAAACATTGATCAATATAAAATTAAAAAATTGTGTAAGAGAGAAATTCAAAGGTAAAAAGAGGAAAAGAGGTAGAAAGAAACATTAAGGATGCTTATATTTTCATCTTACAATATAAAGAGCAAAGAAATATTCTCTATAATTGATAATAACATAAAAGTCTACTTTTAAACTGAAAATTAACCAATAGAATAATGAAAAAGAGTGATAAGGCAATATTGGAATGTAGAAAGGGAGAAATGGTAAAAAATTTTCATTAGGTATACCAGGGAGTCAAAAGATGGTGACAAACATGGAGAAATCAAGAAATATTATGTATACTATTTGATGATATGGAGGGAATTAACTAAAGAGCAGAAAAAGACAATTTAAAAGAATTAGGAGAATTTTTTCTAATCTTTACATTGGGATCAATGGTAGAATAGGCTGAGATTGTAAACTTGATTTTTTAAACCCAGTTCATGTGTTACTTTGATAAATTATTAAAACAAAAATTTAAAAATCTAAAATAAAAGAAATACAAATATACTTTGGCCCTGAATTTCCCCTTTGTGGAATCTATCATATAGATTTAAAACACCAGTTGTTCATTCATTCATTTACTTCTTTATTCATATACATTTGTTGAACTCTTACTATTTGCCTGTCACTATCCTAGGAGTTGGAAATAAACGGTAGGAAAAAAACCTGAGAGCCTGATTATCCATCAATACAAAATTGTAATTCATTGTTGTATGTCCATTCTATGGGTTATTTTCTAGCTAATAAAGTGTATGAACTTACTAAACTCTTCATTGGTTTTGGAAGCACATCTATGCCAAACTGTTGGACAGCCGTATAATGAAACAGAACACCACCCCCCTGGGCACTTCAATTCTATCCCTGATCAAGTTATTTGCAACTAATATTTTCATATTTATTGATTTCCGTTAGTTTACTATAAATTTGTTTTTAAAGTTCAAAGGTGACATCTTTCAGCTTATCTTTTGATCTTTGTGCTTTGCCTTTCCTAATGTTTTATTTTCTGTGTCCTTGTATTTGTTTAATAGTAAGATATTTAATAATGCACAATATTTCTTTAGGTGGTATATTGTGTTTGTGTTTCAAAGATATATCTAACATAAGTTGGGTAACACTAAAACTAATTCCCATTAAAGGAAAAAACATTTAAGGTGAGCACTGGACAGTCACATAGAAAAGTGAGTATCTTCTAATATTTAGAAATAGATCTTAGCGAGTTCCTTGTAACCACAGGCCATGTCTATATCATGCAAATATCCAGATAAAATGAAAAAATTTCAATTGCATGGAGCATAATGTGCTCCCACAATTACATTATCCTTAATAGGTTAAATGTAGCTTTTTGTAGCCTAAGAAACTTGATGACATTTAATTTTAGTTTTTCCCATACTATTATTTTGGGGTTAACATTTAGTTTTCCATAAATCTATTGGAAGTGTTTTTACAGCATAGAAAATAACTTAATTGTTTTCCTATTTGGTCTTTTGCCCCTCTTTTTTTCCCCTCATATTTTGGTATAGTAGGCTTTTATTCTTTGGTAGCATTCATGCTGTATATTACAGAAAAACAATTTTAGCTATTGATATTCTATATATTATACTTTATTCTGACATTTGAAACCAGTATTTTTAATTAGATTTATTTAGAAACCTTTGTGTAGATTCCTTTTTACTTTTTTTTTTGCCTTATTTACAAATAATTTCTCAAAGTGATGGTTAATGGTACTAGTTAATATGTAAAGAAGATTTCAAACATTACTCTGTACTTTGGGTATTTTTACGTGTGTGCCACAAAATTGAATAAAGAATTAAAATGATTATCTGGATACCCTACATCCCACATTCTTTGGTCTCAATTATTTGAATTTTTCAAAAACTCATACCAAAGTGGTTTGGTTCTAAATGTTCTGGTTAATTGCATCAATTCCTTTTTTCACTTTCCATAAGCAGACAGTTTTAATGTCACAGAATGCAAATATGTTAGAAATACATTTTCACTCTGAAAGATGTAGGCATGTGCATGTACTTTGGTTTCCATTTACTCAAGTCATTTTCAGCCATATGCATAGATAAATACAGGCATGCATATATAAATAATCAAGTCTACGCTCTTCTCATGCAAACATTTTTCTCGTCATACCAATACAGTAGTTTCCGTTAGTAATTGGATTGAGAACTGCTTTCAATCATTCCACATCATTTATTTTTAATCTAACCAGTATGGTCTGCATCTCCCTTAACGCTGATGTTCAAAAATACATAAGAGAAAAAGAATCTTTTTAAATAATTCTAAGTCATTCTGTAATTTACACATTTTTTGTATCAACCTGCTTACTAGTGACATACATAAGTATTTCCTCTGAACAGATTTAATTTTTAATTTCCCTGAATCAGTGTTAACCAGGAAAAAGGTAATTGTTGTCAAGAGTATTCAAACTGTCAGTATATCCTTCAATCTAAAAGCTGTTAGAATCTGTGCAAAAGTAATTACTGAAACTCTATTCAACTGTAATAATAACCTGCCACTGATGACAGCAATTACTGGGAAAGTGTAATAGAAATCAAAGGCGCATTTTTCTCTGACAAGTACATTTCTAGCTAAGGTTTACATTGGCTGAATAGTGTTGACAATGATGATGTGCTGTATCATTCTTAATCAGAACTGGCATGATGTTATAGTTTGAACTGCTCACTGTTAGAGAGAAACTAATTGCTTGTTTCATTTGACACTGTCCAGGCTGTTCATACATAGGAATATATATTTTAGATGAATAGAGGTTAAGTGTTGTGCTTTTTTGCCTGTTTTACTTTTGTTTTTTGGTGAGGAAGATCAGCCCTGAGCTAACATCCGATGCCAATCCTCCTGTTTTTGCTGAGGAAGATTGGCCCTGGGCTAACACCCGTGCCCATCTTCCTCTACTTTATACGTGGGATGCTTGCTACAGCATGGCCTGATAAGCTGTGCGTAGGTCCGCACCTGGGATCGGAACCTGTGTACCCCGGGCACCAAGAGGAGCATGCGAACTTAACCACTATGTTACCAGGCCGGCCCCCTGTTTTACATTTTTTTTAAGTACAGGTTTTAAGTAAATTTTACCTCGAATAAAATAAACTAATTTTAGTTAAGCCAAACTGGCAAGGCAAATTTCTAAGATTTTTCAAAAGGTTTGGTAATCCTTACTTAGGTCAAATTATGGGTGTTCCTTTCAATTCCAACCTTTAGCTGTGGTCATCTTCACTATCAACACTCTTGGTCACGCTTCCACCCTGTCTTGAAGTGACATCACATAGACTCCTTTAGGTGGGGTTCTCTAATATCATCAATATGTAATAACAAAACCTGGTGGAGCTGTGAGATGGTCTATTTTCTTGAATGAACATTAAAGGAAAACAACATAAGTGATTTATTTCCCTCTGAAAAAAAATGGAAATAGTTACAAAATAATTTTAAAAAGAAATATAATTCAGCTTTTGCAGAAGAGATTTACAAGGGTGTAAAATTGAAGGGACTTTAACAGAAATATTTAAACTTTCTTATTTTGTTGAATTGAATTGGATTCTCTCCAATAGTTGGAGTTATTTCAGTTGTAATTTCTCCTCTTTTATTTTTAATTTCATATTTGACTCTTTTCTCTTATTTGCTTAGTTAGTCTAGCTAAAGATTTGTCTTTTTTGTTTCTTTTCAAATTACCAGCTCTTAGTTTCATTGATCTTTTCTACTGTTTTTATGGTCTCTATTTCATTTATTTCTGCTCTGATCTTTGTTATACCCTTCTTTCTGCTAACTCTGAGATTAGTTTGTATTTTGTTTTCTAGTTCCTTGAGGTGCAAAGTTAGGTTGTTTATTTGAGATTTCAGATTTTCTTAATGTATGTGTTTATTGCTATAAACTTCCCTCTCAGAGCTGTTGTTGCGGTATCCCATCGGTTTTGGTATGTTCTCTTTCCTTTTTCATTTGTTTTGATTAGTATTTTTGCTTCCTTTTTAATTTATTATTTGACCCATTGGTTGTTCTGTAGTGTGTTAATTTCCAAATATTTGTAGGTTTTCCAGTTTTCTTCTTGTTAATTTCATTTTTTACCTTCATCATTGGATAAGATAGTTGGTATGATTTCAATCTTCTTATATTTGATAAGACTTGTGTCTTATGTTATAACTTGGAGAATGCTCTGTGTGCACTTGAGAATATGTATTCTCTTTCTGTTGCATGGAATAGTCTATAAATATGTTAGATCTATTTGGTCTAATGTATAGTTCAAATCCAACATTTTTCTCTTGTTTTACTGTCTGGATGATCTATCCATTGCTTAAAGTGGGGTATTGAAGTCCTTACTATTATATTGTCTATTTCTCCTTTCAGATCTGTTTGTATTCACTTAATATATTTAGGTGTTTCTAGGTTGGGTGAATATATATTTATGATTGTTATATCTTATTGATGAATTCACACTTTTATCATTATATATTGACTTTCTTTGTGTCTTGTTACACTTTTTGGCTTAAACTCTATTTTGGCTGATGTAAGTATAGCTATCCCAGCTTTCTTTTGGTTTCCACTTTCATGGAATATTTTTTTCCATTTCTTCACTTAACACACCATCCTATTACAGAATTAGAATTTTCTAAGTCTGACCCTATATTTACCTTTGCCAAAGTGCTGTACACTTTCATATATTTTTGTGTTGCTGTTCAGGGTCTTTTCATTTCAGCTTAAAGAAATCCTTTCAACATTTCTTACAAGGCAGGTTTAGTGGTGATGAACTCTTTCAGCTTTTGTTTGTGTAGTACAACCTTTATGTTTCCTTCATATCTGAGGGATAGCTTTGTCAAGTAGAGTATTCTTGGCTGGTAGTTTTTATCTTTTGACACTTTGGATATGTCATTCCACTTTTTCCTAGCCTGTGCAGTTTCTGCTGAGAAATCCACTGACCGTTTAATGGCGGCTCATTTGTAGGTACCAATCTTTTTTCACTGGCTGCTTTTAGATTTTTTTTTTTGTTTTTGAATTTTTCGTTTCTTTATAATATGTCTCAGAGAAGGTCTTTCATCATTGAGGTAATATAGTGATCCTTTAGCTTCATAAAATTGGATGTCCAATACTCTTCTCAGGTTTGGGAAGTTCTCAGCTACTATTTCTTTAAATAAACTTTCTCCCTCTCTTCTCCTTCTGGAATCCCTATTATTTTAATATTTGTTCTTTTGATGTGTTCCCTACAGATCAAGTAGGATTTCTGTGCTCTTTTTCATTCTTTTTTGTTTGTTCATCTCTGAGTTATTTCAAAATTAATATCCTCTTAATGACTTGGTCTTCTGTTTGATCTACATTACTGCAGATGCTTTCTCTTGCATTTATCACTTTATTCATTGAGTTATTAAGTTCCAGAATTTCTGCTTGATTCTTTATTATACTTTCTATCTATTTGGTAAATATCTCATTTTGAATGTGTATTTTTTCATGAATTTCCTTGATTTTTCATTTTACTTGTAGTTTTGTGTTGCTGCTTTCATCATTGAAGTAATGGACACCTCCTTTTTTTAAAAAAATGTGGGGTTTTCTATTTTATTTTTGAGAAAGATTGGCCCTGTGCTAACATCTATTGCCAATCTTCTTTTTTTTTTCATTTTTCTCCCCAAAGCCCCAGTACATATAGTTGTGTATCATAGTTGTAAAATTGTAGCTCTTCTATGTGGGATGCCCCGTCAGCATGGCTTGATGAGTGGTGAGTAGGTCCACGCCCAGGATCCAAAATGGTGAACCCTGGGCCGCCAAAACGGAATGTGCAAACTTAACCACTATGCCACCGGACTGGCCCCTGGACACCCTCTTTGATCTTTATGAGTTGTCTTCAGATAGAGTATTTTGTTCATTGGTGCTATTGTTATCTGCCTTTGTATGATGCACCTGTTCCACCCTTCTTGCTCCTTCTTGTGGGAAACTTCTTAAGCTTTTATCTTCTTTGGTTTTTACAACTCACCAGGCTGGCTACTGGAAACCTCTCTTTTGTTTCCAAGAAGGTGACACTATAGCTTAAGTTTTCAGTTTCTTTCTTGCCCATAGATGTGGCCTGTTTTCTGAGTGTCTTCCTTGTCTACCAGAGTTTGTTCTTGCTGCTGTGCTTCAGAGCACACACAAGGAGCCAGCCACAGAGTGGGGAGAGGTATCGGTTTATCACTTGGGACATTGGGAGTGTCCACAGACCCAGTATGGATATCCCTGAATTGGTACTCCAAGATGCTTGTCAGCGGACTTCCTGCTGAGTGCATTCAGCAATAATCATGTCCCTTTAATGCTTTTCATATTCTTATATCTGCCACTTTACTGATCTCCTCCTTTCTCCCAGTCATGGAGGTCCTGCTGCAG
Organism: Diceros bicornis minor; assembly: GCF_020826845.1. Lineage (NCBI taxonomy): Eukaryota > Metazoa > Chordata > Mammalia > Perissodactyla > Rhinocerotidae > Diceros > Diceros bicornis. The sequence goes on along the minus strand of NC_080781.1, from coordinate 74,660,581 downwards.
AGAAAGTAGTTTCTCCAGCTGTGTCCTGTAACACTGGAGTGGCTGGGCACTCACTCATTGTACTCTCTTTCCCTCCTGGGTGAGGTTGCTACCACCTGATAGTTCAGCCCTGTGCAGTGTTGCTTTGTGTGGGCATTAGTGCTGGTAAAGTTCTTCTTACCATCTTTGTTGTGCCCAAACTCTTTTTTGTTTGTTTGTTTTTACTCCAATGCCATGCTGGAATCTCTCCTCAGGAAGATTGGAGTTCAATTTTTCTCTCATCCCTGAGTATCTTCCCAGGTCAGCACTCTCCAGGTTTTTTCCCAACCACAGTGAGAGAGAGGTTGGGGCAAGTTTGCTGCCGCATTGGTTAAACAGCCCATACCAAGGTCTGTCTGCCTATTACAGGATGCACAGGTTGGCAAGATGACTCTCAGGTCCCTCTGCATACGGTGCTGTATTGCACAGCTCCCACAAATAGCTTTTATTTATGGATGAATGACTAGTTATTTGTTGAAAAAGGTGAACAAAAGGAGAAATGTCTTACACTGCCATGATGCTGTTGTCACTCCTATTTGTTCATGTATTTACCTTTTCAGAGAATTCTATATTTTCATTTGCCTTTGAGTTACTGTCAAGAGTCCTTTCATTTCAACTTGAAGGACTCCCTTTAATATTTTTTTCTGTAGCAGGTAGGTCTAGTGGTAATGAATTTCCTCAACTTTTGTTTATCTAGAAAGTCTTAATTTCTTCCTTATTTTTGAAGGACATTTTTCCCAGATATAGAATTCTCAATTGACAAGGTTTTTTTTTTTTCCTTTATTCACTTTAAATATGTCACCCCATAGCCTTTGGTCATGCAACATTTTTTCCTGAGATATCCACTGATAATTTAATTATAGATCCCTTGTACATGATTAGTCACTTTTTTTCTTGCTTCTTTCAACATTCTTTGTCTTTGGCTTTATACAGTTTGATTATTATTTGTCTTGGTGTGGGTTTTCTGGATTCATCCTACCTATATTTATTGAACTGCCCTTATTTGTAGATCTATGTCATTTCTCAAATTAAGAAGCTTTTGGCCATTATTTCTTCAAATAATCTCTCTGCCCTTTCTTGCTGTCTTCTTCTGGGGCTCTCATACATATATTATTCCTCTTGATGGTATCTCATAAGTCCCTTAGACTCTGTTTACTTTTCTTCCTTTTTTTTACTCCTCTTTTTTGTTTTTGTTTTTCACTCTTGAGACTCAATAATTTCAAGTCATCTGTCCTCAAGTTCACTGATTCTTGTTCCCATTTGAGTCTGTTTTTGAATCCCTCTAGTAAAATTTTCAAGTGAGTTATTATGATTTCAGTTCCAGAATTTCTGCTTATTTTTTTAAAAAGTAATCTCTATGCCTTTGTTAATATTTTCATTTTGTTCTTATGTCATTTTCCTGATTTCATTTTGTTCTCTTTCTGTGTTTTCCTTTAGCTCTTTGGGCATATTTAAAACCATTGTTTTAAAGTCTTTATCTAGTAACCCATAAGCCTGTGTTTCTTTAGGGTGAGAGTCTAGATATTTATTTTGTTCCTTTGAATGACTCGTGTTTTACTCTTTCTTTGTATGCCTTATGATTATTTGTTGAATATTGTCAACGTTAAAAAAATAAAAACATCTCTCCTAGTCCTTGCAGACTCTTTTTGCAGGAGAAGACCTTCATTAATCAGCCTGGCACACAAACTTTCTCAGGTCTGTACTAGGCATGCATTTTCCTGGTCTTGTGTTTGTGTGTTTCCCCCCCAGTTCCTCATATACATAGCTGCTTTAAATGTCTTAATTTCTCTAAGTTTCTCTCCTCTGTTTCTTTTTAGAGTCTTAGATATTCAGTTGTATTCTTCAGCATGTAATATCTTGCCCCTGGGTCTCTGCTTGTCAGTATCCTTCTGAAGCTTTTATATGGTGCAGCACCAATTACTGTTTTTTTGTGGCCTTTCCAAGCCTGAGACTGAGCTATGCTGAGCCATTCCCATCAAGTTCCCAAATAGTCCCAAATGTTGCAAATATGTTCCACTCGTTTCAGTCCATCTGGAAGGAGAAATTGGGAACTGGGCAGCTTGCTTATGACTGCACCACACCAAGGATGGAGAGGGTTAAAATCGAGCAAAAATGCCACCAAACTTTTTTACTATTTTGAGTGTGACTTTTTATTGATTCAGTATTTGTTATGTTTGCTGCAGATCCTCGACTGATTTCTAGAGCTCCCACAAGGTTATTTTAGTTAATCTGTTGTTGTTTACTTGATGTTTCCTTGGAAGAATGAGAGTCTTGAGCTTCCTAGTCCATCATCTTGTTGACATCATTCCATTTCAGTAAAATATTTAAAGGTCACAGAACAACTGCATTTTCTCCATTGATTAGTAATATTGCTTTGCATGGTTTCAGTTTCATTTTATGGTCCCACACTACTATGAAAAGCAAGCCCTGCCTCTATGGATTTTTAATCCTGATGTCTCTTTCAAATTCCAAACTTGTATTTCCTAATACTTGCTGGATATAATTATCTGGCTGCCTCTATGGTATTTAACTTGGCTTGTCTAAAGACTAACTCCCCATGTTATTATAAAACTGACTACTACCTCTGAGTCTTTATCTTGTGTAATGTATCCAATCTCTAAATTACTCAGCCTCAACATTTCACAGTTATTTTATAGTTATGTTTAATTTTTCTCCTCAGCTTCCTCAATTTCATTCCCACATACTCCTAGAATCATGGAATTTTTGAGGTACAAAGAGGAAATTTTAGAGATCATTGCATCAACCTTCTTTATTTTTCAAATGATGAAACAATGTCCTAGTGATATTAAGATATGTTGTCAATGGGGCCAGCCCCGTGGCTTAGCGGTTAAGTGTACGAGCTCCGCTACTGGCGGCCTGGGTTTGGATCCTGGGCACGCACTGACACACTGCTTCTCTGGCCACGCTGAGGCCGCGTCCCACATACAGCAACTAGAAGGATGTGCAGCTATGACATACAACTATCTACTGGGACTTTGGGGGGAAAAAAAGAGGAGAATTGGCAATAGATGTTAGCTCAGAGCCGGTCTTCCTCAGCAAAAAGAGGAGGATTAGCATGGTTGTTAGCTCAGGGCTGATCTTCCTCACAAAAAAAAAAAGATATGTTACCAAGTTTATATAAGTTGCAATAAAGTTGGGTTAACAGATAGATTTCTTGACTCCAAATTCAGTGCTCTTTGAGAAAAATAATATGTTTACCTATCAATAGCTTTCATATTTGTCCCTTTTCTGTCTCATCTCCATGCCACTGGCCTAGATCATGCCTTAGTATCACATGCTTGGACCACTGTACTATCCCTCAATGCATCTGTCTGTCTCCAGCTCCCCATTCCCTTCTTTGCCATATTTCATCCACTACTCTATAATATTCTTCATATAGTAATATTTTAATCACATAATTAACTGTTTAAGCCTTCCATGACTCCCAGTTTAATTTCCGAAAGTTAGAACTCCGTATTTGATGAATTAATGAATCATTTTTTCTCTCGGTCTAAACATCACACTCAAGTCCCTTCTCCATTCCTCTCCATATTGTTCTTGATTTGACTTATGCTTTCTTCTCATACATAAAGAACTTTTCATTTACGGTCTTGCTTCAGTCTCATCTCTTTTTGAAGCCTCTCTGATCACTTTATTCCCATCTGAAAATTTTGTAGCACTTATTATCTATATTCCTTTCCTGGCACTTAGAATCAGCAGCCTTTCAATGCAAACATGTTTTCCTTGTGTCTTTAATTACTTGGTCAGTTCTTGAGTGCAAGGATCATGTCATATACCACTTGAAAACTTTATCATTCTTTGGCACAATGCAAAAGATTAGGCTCTTAATATATTTTTAATTGCTGACTGACATGCAAAACCACTAAACAAATGTTGAACAGGTCTATAAATTAATTATTTCTATATCCTCTAAACATGCAATAGCATATGTTTACAAAATACTTAACACAATGTGAGGAGAGGCTGAAACTATCTCCCCAGTCTACTCTCCTGACACAAAATGGATTTGTAATTATTTCCAGATACTCCGTCATAATTTTCTGCACCAAAAATTGGAACTCATCCACTTATTTCCCAAACACCCTGGTTATTCTTTTAGATAAATAATTTTCAACAGTGCTGTTTTTTTTTTAAATCAAGCTCTTGGTAAAGACTTCCAATTTGACCTAATTCCTATTGCTGGTTCCTCTTGAGATCTGTGGCTGCTTTGCCTGCCTCTGATTATTCCCACATGCAATGTACTAAAGTCTCCTGCAAGGGAGCGGTGCCCAATTTCTCAAGAGAGAGAATCCTTGTCACCACTCCTGCTACCATATGCCTAAGCCATTTGGAATTCAGCCATAGAGTGGCACAGATTGTGAGTTACCCTTCTTGCCCTCAGGGTCCAAATTTGTTACTAGCAATTTAGAAAAGAAAAGGAAGAGGAGAATGAAAAGAATTCTGAGCCAACTTAATAGGAATCAGCAAATATAGTTTCTATTACATGCCCTGGTTTCTGGCTTTGCCCTTAGAATGTAGTTCTGGCAATGTTAACGATGCATAATTTCCCTTGTCAAACATTTTATTTATTTGATTCTGCTTAAACAGTTCTGGAGCTATAGTTTATTATTATTTCCCCAATGCCACTGCAACTGTCTATTCCTTTTATACTCCATTCATATTAAAAAAAAAAAAACACAAAATACAATAACCAAAGTATTGCAAGACTTCCCTCATGATTATTTCCTTACTATTTTTTTTCTGGACAAGTTAATTCCACCAACAGTTATCTGTATGCAAGCATCTAAACTGGCTTGTCATTTCCAATGGTGGTAAGAAGGCCAACATCTGCCTTACATAGCACTGTTTGCTTATGAACCCTGCATAGTTTTCTATTGTTCCAGAAACTGTTCATGCATATAATAAAGTTCCATTGAATTCAGACCTTCTGTTTACAATGATGTTTTGGGGAATTATTTTCCTTTCACAGCTTGGATTGCATTTTTTCAGATGGTCATAATAAGTAAAATATTCCTATGGATCATCTGTGCTATTAAAATGAATTATTGTATTTCCATAATTGACACTGTCTTATTATAGGGATAGAAAAGGTGATCCTTCAGATGCCATTAAAATGAAAATGCATGACTCAGTCTACTGATTTTTATAGGAAAATATCAAATAAAAATCTGTAACCCAAAGTATATAGTGTGTGATAGGAATAATAATCTAGACAAAGTCTGAGATAACATCTAAATAATTGGATTTGCCATCTTTCCAAAATACTTGAATTATATAACATCAAATTCAATTATTTTCTGTGCTAAAGTATATCATTAATATTCAAAAAGTTGTTAGAATATCAAATATTACAGTATTGAATCTGGTATGAGACATGGATCCCTGAACTCCAATTTTAATTGCTAGAATAATTCTCCTAACAGTAAAACTTTCTGTCTTCATCTGTTCAGGATTCTATAACAAAGTACCATAGACTGGGTAGCTTATAGACAGCAGAAATTTATTTCTCCCAGTTTTAGAGGCTGGGAAGTCCAAAATTAAGGTGCTGGCAGATTCAGTGTTTGATGAGAGCCCACTTTCTGGTTCACAGATGGCTGTCTTTTCACTGACTTCACATGGCAGAAAGGATTAGGGATCTCTCTGTGGACTCCTCTTTTTTAAGAACACTAATCCTATTCCTGAGGGCTCTGCCTTCATGACTTAACCACCTCCTAAAGGCTCAACCTCTAATCACCATCAAATTCAGATTAGGTCTCAATGTATGAATTTTGAGGGGACAAAAATATTCAGTCCATAGAATTCTCCTTAGGCCATTTTTCTGCTGAAGAATCTTTAGAGTCCCTATCATATTCAAAATAAAATTTGAAACTTTTTTCACCTTTTAAGGCCTACTTTCTTCTTATTTCATCATTTCTATATAACTATATCTCATACTCACCTCCAAAGCAAGCTATCCTATCTAGTCAAATAAAGTGTCTCATGTATTCCATGCTTATTACCACCTCCATGCCTTTATTTATCCTGTGCTCCAGATTGAATACTTTCCTGCAACCCACACTATTTAAAATATATTAATATTTCAAGGTCCAGCTGAGTTTCCATTCTCTCTACAAAATCTTTCCAGAGTTACTTTAGTATGAACTATACTTATCCCTTTTATAAGCTGCTATTACACATAGATTTCTTACCACAGCAAATAATAAGTGATTGGATTAAAGTGATTAATCCTTACTGCTTTAACGATTCCATTTTTATATGTCTTGTCTTCCTAAGTAGACTATCAGTTTCTTAGGGACAATAGCTACTTATGTTTTTCTTTTGTATTCCCCTTAACACCTAGCATCGTTCTGGGCGTGTAATGAGACTTGAATAAAGTTTTGCTTAACTGAGGCCAATATACAAAATCAATGATCCCACAAGTATAATTAGTATAAATATCCAATGGATTCTTTTAAGATGATAACATTTAGAGCCATCATTGAGATTACATAATGTCTCATTTTATAGTAACCCACTATATATTGGTTTTTTTTGAAGGCCAAACAAAAGTCCAGAAATTACTTGTAAATAATATTAAGACAATATTTTTACTGTATTAGAACAAAATTTCTCTGTATTTGGGGTTCAAGAAATGGTTCTCCATGGAAGCATTAACTCAAATATTGAGTAAAAAATTTTACTTGATATTTATGTGTATAAAGGTAATATTGATATTATTAAGGCAAGACAATATTTGTTATATATTTATTTATCTCTATACTGAAAATATTGCAGCTCTTGGTCTCACCCTTATGAACTATAAGTAAGTTGAAACACAAGATAGGAAACTTCAGAATTTAAAGGTGAAAATTTAAGCTCTATATTTACAAAACAGTAAACTCCCTATATAAAGAGCTGTCCCTGCGAGGTTTTCACATCTGTCAAATAATCCAACCATTAACCTTTCAGTTGGTAAACACAAGTATCTAGATCACAGAAAATAAAATTGCCTAAATAACGTCAGTATCTTAATATGCTAGAATCCACCATTTGCAGTAAAATATAACTCGACATTTTAACCACCAATAATTCACTGAGTCAACATCAGTGTTTTAAAGAGGTAGAGAACATGCTATTTATGTGATTTTAGATTACTAAATGTAACAATAATAACTATGGATTGAGAGCTTAATATGTTCAATATATACTTCTAATAATTTTACAAACATTATCTGATTTAGTACTCACTGACACCCTATGAAAAATGCATTATAAACTCTCTTTTTGTGAGTAAGGACATTATAGGTCAAAAAAGTTCTTAAATTTCCAGAAAATAATAGTTAGCCAATGGCAGAGCCAAGATTTGAATCCAGGTATGTTAAATCCCAAGCCTATATTAAGGACCCCCTTCTTAAAATAGTTATTCAGTTATGCTTCAACTTGTTTTCACCCGTGGAATAAAAGCTTTTAATCCCATAATGAGAAAGAAGGTTTAACTTGTATATAATTAGATTACATAATTTGATAAATGCAGTTAACTCGACACCATCATTTAACATGTGGAAGAGTACATTGATGAAATATTTCTGGATATTAACATGTCATTGTGTATCAGAAATTATAATGTTTGTAAATTGTGATCAGAAATTCTACTACAAAAAATTTGTCTTAAGGAAAGTAACAATAATCCTCAAACTCTTCTGAAAAATTGAAGAGGAATGAATACTGCCTAACTCATTCTATGATGCCAGCATTACCCTGATACAAAAGCCAGATAAAGACATCACAAAGAAAAGGAAACTACAAAACAATATCTCCCATGAATTTAGATGTAAAAATTCCTCCACAAATTACTAACAACATGAATACACCAGTGAATTAAAATCATTACATACTGTGACAAAGTGAGATTTATTCCAGGAATATAAGAGTGGTTCAGCATATGAAAACCAATCAATGTAATACACTTCATTCATAGAATAAAGAAAATTAAAAGCACATTATCCTCTCAATTGATGCAGTAAAAGCATTTGACAACATCCAACATATTTTCATGACAAAAACACTCAACAAATTAGGAATAAAAGGTATTCATGTCAAACTCACAGCTAACATCATTCACAATGCAGAAAGTCTTAAAACTTTCCCCTTAACTTCAGGAAATAAAGTTCAGAGGGAAAGATTTCCCACTTTAGCCAACCACTTCTATTCAACTATTTTGCTAAAGGTTCTAGCCAGAGTAATTAGGCAAGGGAAATAAACAAGCACATAAATTGGAAAGGAAGACATAAAATTATCTCTATTTGCAGATGAAATGGTCTTGTATATAGAAAAACTTAAAGAATCAACAAAAAAGCTATTAAAGCTAATAAACAAATTTAGCAAAATTGCAGGATACAAGATCAACACACAAAAATCAAGTGCATTTCTATACACTAGCAATGTACAATCCAAAGATGGAATTTAAGAAAACTTTTCCATTTGCAATAGCATCATAAAATAAATGATGTGGGAATAAATTTAACAAAGAAGATGTAAGACGTACACTGAAAACTACAAAACATTGCTGCAAGAAATTAAAGAAGAATTAAATAAGCAGAAAGATATCCCATGTTTGTTGATTGGAACACTTAAAAGTGTTAAAATAGCAGTACTATACAAAGTGATCTACAGATACAATGTAATACCTGTCAAGTTCTAACAGTATTTTTGCAAACGTGAAAAAGCCAATCTTAAGGTCATTTGAATGCGAGGGAGCCTAAATAGCCAAAAGAATCTTGAAAAAGAGGAATAAAGATGGAAAACTCACACTTCCCACTTACAAAACTTACTAAAAAGCAATAGTAATCAAAACAGTGTGGTACTGGCCTATGGATAGATATATAGACTAGTGGAATAGAATTGGATGTCCATACGTAAATCTATATATCTATGGTTAATTATTGTGACAATAGTACAAGAATATTCTCTTCAACAAATGGTGTTCAAAAAACTGGATATCCACATGCAAAAGAATGAAGTTGGATCCTACTTCACAGCATATACAAAAATTAACACAAAAGGAGTCAAAGACCTAAATGCAAGCACCGAAGCCATAAAATTCTTAGAAGAAAACATAGGGAAAATCTTGAAGCCCTTGGGTTTTGCAATGAATTTTTGTATATAACACCTAAAATATGAACAACAAAAGAAAAAATAGATAAATTGGTCTTCATCAAAATTAAAAATGCTTGTACATTAAAGGACACTAACAAGAAAATAAAAAGACAATCTATAGAATGGGGGAAACATTGCAAATCATACATCTGTTAAAGGTACGGCATACAGAATATTTAAAGAACTCTTATAGTTCAACAACAAATAGATAAACAACCCAACTGAAACAATAGGGAAAGGACTTGAATAGACATTTCTCCAAAGAAGAAATACAAATGGCCAACAGTACATGAAGTGACTATCATCATCGTTAGTTATTAGGGAAATGAACCAATTAGAATGTATATTATTTAAAAGGTAGAAAATAAGTGTTGGTGATGATGTGGAGAAATTGGAAAACATATATTGCTAGTGAAAATGTAAAATGATGCAGTGCTATGGAAAACAATTTGCCAGTCTCTCAAAATATTAAACAGAGAATTACCATGTGACTCAGCAATCCCATTCCTAACTATATACTCTCTGAAATTGAAAACATGTATTCAAATGAATACCTGTACATGAATGTTAATAGTAGAATTATTTACAATAGCCAAAAGGTGGAAACAGCCTAAAAGTCCATCAATGAGTGAATGAATAAATAAAATATGGTATATCCATACAATGAAATATTATTCATCTATAAAAACAAGTAAAATAATAACACATGCTGCAACAGAAAGAACCCCCAAAACAATGTGCTACTTGAAAGCAATATATAAAAAAAAATCATATATCATATGTTTCTATTTATATGAAATATCCAGGGTAGCCAAGTGCATACAGACAGAAGGCAAATTAATGGTTTCCAGGGGCTGGAGGGAGTGGGGAATGTGGAATAACTGGTTAATGGGTCCAGAGTCTCCTTTGGTGGTGATGAAAATGTTTTGGAACTTGATAAAGTTGATGTATAATATTGTGAATGTACTAACTGCCACTGAATTGCTCACATTGAAATGGTTAACTTTAAGTTATATGAATTTCACAATGAAAAAATACATTAAAATGGATGTTTGACTTCAAAATAATTAAGAACTTCTGCTCTTCAAAATTTTCATTTCCTGTAAAAGAAATAAAAAGACAAATCATAGACTTGGAGAAAATATTTGAAAATCCTATATCTCTTAAAGGGCTTCTTTCCAGCAAGTAAAAAAGTCTCTCAAATCTTGATAATAAGAATACCCAATTTTTTAGGGGCTGGCTCAGTGGTGTAGTGATTAAGTTCGCATGCTCTACATCAGCAGCTGGAGCTCACGGGTTCGGATCCCAGGCATAGACCTACACACTGCTTATCAAGCCATGCTGTTGCAGGCATCCAACATAAAATGGATGAAGATGGACATGGATGTTAGCCCAAGGCAACTCTTTCTCTGCAAAAGGAGGAGGATTAGCTACAGATGTTAGCTCAAGGCCAGTCTTCCTCACCAAAACTAAATAAATAAATAAAAATTATTAAAAAATTGTTCAGTTCAGGTACTTCATCGAAGAAGGTATATGGATGGTAAATTATAACATGAAAAGATATTCAGATTTGCTAGTTAACAAGAAAATGCAAATTAAATCTACAAGGTGATACCGATACATGCCTATTACAATAATTAAAGTTTAAAAGATGGATGAAGTGATTGGGCAAATAAATTGTGGTATTCTCATAAAATGGAATACTTAATAGAAAAAAAAGGAATATGTGAACTATAGCTACATGCAACAATGTGGATGAATCTCAAAATAATTACACTGAGTGAAAGAAACTAGACAAAAAAGTATAACATATGATTCCATTGATAAATTTACATGAAATTCAAACCCATCTATGATAACATAAAACAGATTAATGGTTATCTGACGATGAGAGTGCATGGGGAGTGGATGTGTGGGTAGAGGTAGGAGGGAAGGATTACCAAGGGGCACAAGGAAACTTTGAGAGGTGATGGCTATATACATTTTCTTGAGTGTGGTGATCGCTTCACAAGCATATATATATTATATATGTATATGACACATATATGTTAAATTTATCTAATTGTACATTTTAAATATGTGCAGTTTATTTTGTGCCATTTGTACTACAATGTATCTCTTAAGAAATTTAGAAAAATGGAAATATTTTTGAGCAGTATATGCATACACTGGACTAGATGTTTTCATATACATATCTCATGTAAAATCTGGCTTTTCCTGGGATTACAAGAGATTTCCTCCCAAGAGCTAAATTGAGCTTTCAAATGTATGTTGTTTTCTATTGTAATTCCATTGTCAAAAGAGTGACATTATGTAATGATATAAAACTTCTGGGTAACTAAAACACGAGAAAACCTACTCCCCATTTTTTTCTTCTTTAAAATTGTATTTCCTCTCTTAATATTATTTTTTTTTCCTTTCTATTGAGTAGTCCACGTATAGGAGTCCATTTATGGTGATTTAAAGTGTGTATTTCGGTTAATAAATAAAAAGCAGAAACATGATATTCCTGAATGCTACACGTGACATTTCTGTGTGAAAGCTATGTCAATATTAAGTCCAAACATAATTAAGAAATTTGTATGATTGATGTACATTAGAAAGTATTGATTAATTGAGATCATACTATGTGAAAGTCCTTATGTAGAATGCTGAAACTAAATATATTTGCTAGTCCATATTGATTTTTCTATCCTCCATAAGACAGAGTTTATTTTTGGTTGTGAGTATAAAAAATCTTGTCAAACAGATGATTGGTGTCGATAGTAAATAATTTTCAGAAAGTGAATTTATTGAACAACTTATATCTTTTGTGTATGATTTTTGAAGTTTTATTCCAAAGTCTTACTTTATACCAAAGTGATTTTGGAGTTTAGGACATTATTATTAATAATAAAAAGCGACATACGCACACTAAAAGTGAATACAACGTTAGAATGAAATAGTGCAGAATAGAAGTAAAACCTACAATACATTGTAGTGCCCCTGATACTTGGAGCTATTGATTAATAGATATCATAGATCATTTAAAATACCTATGATTTCATATCGTTATGTGCTCTCCCTCTCCTCATGAGTCATCTTTTGACTGCCATAAGAGTAATCCAACCAGTACTAAAGAAATAAAACTGACAAATTGGTTAATTGTTAACAGCTTATATGCGTGGTTCAATTTTAAGAATAGATTTCCCATCTCCAGATTGACTCTATATCCTACTTTACCAAACATTTTGATCAAATAAGAGCTTATTGTACAGATTACTTTTGAAATTAAAACTAAGGTCAGTATATGTTGATTTCTTAACTATTTAAACTTATTTTCAGTCAAATTTCATTTTTTTCTCCAAATGTGGTTCTCCTCATGAATTGGGAGTCTAATGTTCATTCTTAGAGTCTTGCTCTGTTTCTAATAATGAGTCCTAGAGAAATGAACCTTAATTGGTCTGTAAAATGCTGTAATACATTTGACTGTCTCAGCTGAACAAAGTTTAAAAATTTATATTGTATCGTTTATTCTTTTAGTAAAACTACCTCAAGTCTTTCATAGTCATAGTATTTCCTCATATTAATTGTACTAAATTATTATGCTCTATATATCTTTCTACTTATCTATCTATCTTATAAAGAGAATATGAAATTTTAAAATGGAAAGATGTAGAACAGAATTTTGTTTGTTTATTGCAGTAACATTGGTTTATAACATTGTATATATTTCAGGTGTACATCATTATACTTCTATTTCTGCATAGATTACATCATGTTCACCACCCAAATACTAATTACAACCCATCACCACATACATGTGCCGAATTATCTCTTTCACCCTCCTCCCTCCCCCTTCCCCTCTGGTAACCACGAATCCAAACTCTGTCTCTATGTGTTTGTTTATTGTTGTTATTATCTACTACTTAATGAAGGAAATAATATGGTATTTGACCTTCTCCAACTGACTTATTTCACTTTGCATAATAGAACAGAATTTTTTAGATAAAGAGGGTGTAACCACACAAAGGGCACGATCTGCTCACTGCAAGACAAAAGCCAATCCTCAAGAGGCAAGGTGGTGGAAAAGAAAGGGTAATTTATTACAGCTTGCTAGCAAGGGGGAAGATGGCCGATTAATGTCTCAAAGAACCATTTTAAGGGAGCACAATATCTTATAGCAGTTATATAAGCAGGTGGGTTATAGAGGAGGGGGTTAGGAATGTTGACCCTTGGGTGTTACAGACTGGGAGTCGCCACACCAGATCTTTCAGTTTTCACTGATGATAGCTATCAGCATAGACTCTCTGTTCAGGGGTCATCACATTCCTATGGAACTCATATAAACAAAGTTATCATCTTATCGCAGCTAGGAGGTACATGTACAAGCAGGGGTCATAAAATCTACAGAGCAGTTAGATCTCCTGGAGGACGCATATACAGCTGGGTTAGTTAGTCAGAGGTCATTCAAAGTAACAATAGGGTTTCTTTTCTACAATATGGTTTCCCTTATGTCAACCAAGTCTTGAGCCAGTATCATGGGGATACGTTTCACTAAAGTTGCCAAGTAATTCTAATATAAAGAAATAGTCCTTGAGATTTATCCCTAAATGTCCTGCAGGAACAGGGACAATAATCACAAATGATTGGTTTACTTCCCCAAGGTAAGGTTAAAAAAGGTAGAATGTGGAAGGAGAAGTCAAGATGGCGGCGTAGGCAGACACTGAACTCACCTCCTCCTGCAGACACAGCCAATTTACAACTACTCGTGGAAAAATTACCCCTGAGACAGAACTGAAAACTGGATAAGAGGAACTTCTGGAAGAATAGACAATCCTAACTGAGGTAGAAGAGGCAGAAACTACCTTCTGCAGAGGAAAAACGCCGCCTTCACAAGCCGCAGCGCCTCACGGCCTCCCGGGAGCAGCCCAAAGGTACGCAGCCCTCCCTGGAGGCGCGGGGCCCTGAGCCGGGCAGCGCCCCGGCTGGGGGCATTTTGTGGACCCAGCACAATTGAGATGAGTGGCATAATATCTGACTTTGCCTGCTACTAAAACATTGGGGAATACCCCCAGAAAAGCTGCTTCACAAAGACATTAAAACTGGCTCTTAAAGGACCCACACGCAAACTCAACTATTTCAGAAAGCAACCTAAAATCACCAGAAAGAAATGTGCACAGTGCTTTGGTGAAAAGAAACTCACCTAATAGGCCCTGTGTGCATCTCGGTGAGAGGTGAGACCTCTCCAGGTACTGGGACATTAGCGGCGGCCATGTTGTGGCCTGGTGTGGGCATGCTGACACAGACACCATTGGAGTTCTCCCTGGGGCCTACTAGCCCAGGGTCTGCCCCACCCGCTACAGCACCGATTTAATCCAGCTCAGCCAGGGCAGGCAGCACACAGTAGAGACTGTCCCCACCCAACAACAAGACCTCAGGCAACTTGTGGGCCTGCATAGATTGGTGACTGGATTCTCTGCAGCCTGGCAACTGAGTCGACTTCAGTGGGGCAGGGCATGCACAAGGAGTGGGTGGAGAGTGTGGGGCAGTGGTGGAGTGTGTGGTGCTCCCACCATGGAGAGACTGGGTCTGCTCGGGAGGTTGGGGCACACACACGGGGCAGGACTGTGTTGACTGTATGTGCGGACCTGTGGGCGGCAGGGCTTGTCAGCTGCAGAAGACTTGTGCTTCTCAAAGACCCACATGGGGGTTTACCCCATCTGCCAAAGCCTGAAACAATTGGGTGCTCCCGTGCCTGAGGCCAGCCCCACACAGCTGCAGTCCTAAGAGAGCTGACAAGAGACTTAAAGCCTGGAGGCTTACAGCAATGGTAAGGCCCTGAGCCTAACAACCTGCCACGCTGGGGGCCTACTCACTTAAAAGAAATAGTGCAACAAAAATGTGGTATTAGAACTTGCAGCCAATTGTGCTGGGGCTCCCCACACCTGATAAAGAGACTGAAAGGCCCACAACAACTACAAGCAGCTGAGCGTTACAACAGCTGGCCAGGAGCATAACTCGGCCTCCATGGGCACCTACAGGGAGAGCAAACAGGCCACAACAGAAGGACAAACGTAGCCCACATAGGGGTCACCCCTGGAACATTGAGAACTGAAGGAAGCACATGGCAGGCCTCCTAAGCCATCACTTACATAAGGTCACCTATCCAAGAGCAGGAGACGTAGCTGACCTACATAATACGTAGTCACAAGCACAGGGAAAGAGGCAAAATGAGGAGGCAAAGGAATACATTCCAAGTAAGGGAAGAGGACAAAATCCCAGAAAAGGAACTAAGTGAAACAGAAATGAGCAACCTACCTGACAGAGAGTTCAAACAAAGAGTGTTAAGGTCGCTCACTGATCTGGGGAGAAGAATAGATGAACTCAGTGAGAATGTCAACAAAGAAATGGAAGATATAAAAAATAACCAATTAGAAATGAAGAACAATTGCGGCATTATCCACAACAGCCAAGACTTGGAAGCAACCTAAGTGCCCATCAAGGGACGAATGGATAAAGAAGCTGTGGTATATATACACAATGGAATACTACTCAGCTATAAGAAACAGTGAAATCCAGCCATTTGTGACAACATGCATGGACATTGAGGGTATAATGCAAAGTGAAATAAGTCAGAGGGAGAAGGTCAAATACCGTATGATTTCCTTCATTAAGTAGTAGATAATAACAACAATAAACAAACACACAGGGACAGAGATTGGATTGGTAGTTGCCGGGGGGGAGGGGGGAAGGAGGGGAGTGAAGGGGATGGTTCCGTACATGTGTGTGGTGATGGATTGTAGTTGGTGTTTTGGTGGTAAACATGATGTAATCTGTGCAGAAGTGGAGGTGTAGTGATGTACACCTGAAACTTTTACAATGTTGTAAACCAATGTTACTGCAATAAACAAAAAATTAAAAAAAAAAAGAAATGAAGAACACATAAAAATAAAGCTACAGGCCAATATCACTGATGAACATCGATGCAAAAATCCTCAACAAAATACTAGCAAATCGCATACAACAATACGTTAAATTGAATATACACCATGATCAAGTGGGATTTATTTCAGGTATGCAGGGATGGTTTTACGTTCGCAAATCAATCAACGTGATACACCACATTAATAAAATGAAGAATAAAAATCACATGATCATCTCAATAGATGCAGAGAAGGCATTTGACAAGACACAGCATCCATTCATGATAAAAACTCTGAATAAAATGGGTATAGAAGGAAAGTACCTCAATATAATTAAGACCATATATGAGAAACCCACAGCTAATATCATCCTTAATGGTGAAAAACTGAAAGCTATACCTCTAAGAAGAGGAATCAGACAAGGATGCCCACTGTCACCACTCCTATTTAACATAGTACTGGAAGTCTTAGCCAGAACAATGAGACAAGACAAAGAAATACAAGGGATCCAAATTGGAAAGTAAGAAGTGAAACTGTCACTATTTTCAGATGACATGATTTTATATATAGAAAACCCTAAAGAATCCACCAGAAAACTTTTAGAAGTAATAAACGAATATGGTAAAGCTGCAGGATACAAAATCAACATACAAAAATCAGTGGCTTTTCTATACACTAACAACGAAGTAGCAGAAAGAGAAATTAAGAATAAAATCCCATTTACAAGTGCAACAAAAAGAATAAAATACCTAGTAATAAACTTAACCAAAGAGGTGAAAGAGCTGTACATGGAAAACTATAAAACATTGCTGAAAGAGGTTGAAGAAGACACAAAGAAGTGCAAAGATATTCCGTGCTCTTGGATTGGAAGAATTAACATAGTTAAGATGTCCATACTTCCTAAAGCCATGTATAGATTCAATGCAATCCCTATCAAAGTTCCAACAACACTTTTCACAGAAATAGAACAAAGAATCCTAAAATTTATACGGAACAACAAAAGAGCCCGAATAGCTAAAGGAATCCTGAGAACAAAGAACAAAGCTGGAGGTATCACACTCCCTGATTTCACAATATACTACAAAGCTATTGTAACCAAAACTGCATGGTACTGGCACAAAAACAGACACACAGATCTATGGAATAGAATTGAAAGCCCAGAAATAAACCCACACATCTATGGATAGCTAATCTTTGACAAAGGAGCCAAGAACATACAATGGAGAAAAGAAAGTCTCTTCAACAAATGGTGTTGGGAAAACTGGATAGCCACATGCAAAAAAGTGAAAGTAGACCCTTACCTTACACCATACACAAAAATTAACACCAAATGGATTAAAGACTTGAATGTAAGACATGAAACTATGAAACTTCTAGAAGAAAACATAGGCAGTACACTCTTCGACATCGGTCTTAGCAACATATTTTCAAGCACCATGTCTGACCGGGCAAGAGAAACAATAGAAAAAATAAACAAATGGGACTACATCAAACTAAAAAGCTTCTGCACAGGAAAGGAAACCATCAACAAAACGAAAAGACAACCTAACAATTGGGAGAAGATATTTGCAAACCATACATCTGATTAGGGCTTAGTCTCCAAAATATAGAAAGAACAGATGCATCTCAACAACAAAAAAACTACCAACCCAATTATAAAATGGGCAAAAGATCTGAACAGACATTTCTCCAAAGATATACAGATGGCCAACAGACACATGAAAAGATGTTCAAAATCATCACCTATCAGGGAAATGCAAATCAAAACTACAATGAGATATCACCTCACTCCCGTCAGGATGGCTATAATTAACAAGACAGAAACAACATGTGTTGGAGAGGATGTTGAGAGAAGGGAACTTTCATACACTGCTGGTGGGAGTACAAACTGGTGCAGCCACTACGGAAATCAGTATGGAGATTCCTCAAAAAATCGAGGATAGAACTACCATATGATCCAGCTATTCCACTGCTGGGTATTTATCCAAAGAACTTGAAAACACCAATGCATAAAGATACATGCACCCCTGTGTTCATTGCAGCGTTATTCACAATAGCCAAGACTTGGAAGCAACCTAAGTGTCCATCAAGGGACGAATGGATAAAGAAGCTGTGGTATATATACACAATGGAATACTACTCAGCCATAAGAAACGATGAAATCCAGCCATTTGTGACAACATGGATGGACATTGAGGGTATTATGCAAAGTGAAATAAGTCAGAGGGAGAAGGTCAAATACCATATGATTTCCTTCATTAAGTAGTAGATAGCAACAACAATAAACAAACACATATAAACAGAGGTTGGATTGGTGGTTACCAGAGGGGAAGGGGGAAGGGAGGAGAGAGAAAGGGACAATTCGGCACACGTGTGTGGTGATTGGTTGTAATTAGTTTAAGGGTGGTGAACATGATGTAATCTATGCAGAAATAGAAGTATAATGATGTACACCTGAAATTTATACAATGTTATAAACCAATGTTACTGTAATAAATAAAAAATTTAAAAAAAAACGATAGAATGCAATGTATTCGTGTAAAGGTTTTCTGATGCAAACACACTGGGATTATCTGTGAAACAGCTAAATGATCCAAAGTGCTTAAGTCCAGAAACATAGATTCACTGATTGTCTTCCAAATTTATGACTCTTTTACCCACCTGTAGCCATTGCCATACCATCATCATTGTGATTTGACGGTAAGAATAGGTGGAAGGAGAGAGAGAGGATGGTAGAAGTTGAGGGGCTATGATTAGCTCATTATATTCTCAAATGTTATGTACCTTTAATTTGGCTTGTTTTGTTAAGGGAACAATTGCGTCAAACGTGTTGGAATGCCCATTGGGTTCAAGGAGTCAGACTAAAGTATGTAAAACCAGTTCACTATTAATAGACACCAAACAACCAATATGCACAATTCTAAGTGCAGAGATTTGAAAAGCAATTGATTTGTGAAAAGCCTCATATCAGGTACACTGTTTTTTGAAAGTACAAGTAGACTTGAGTTAACAGCTTTTTGGTAGCAATTTCAGCATTGTATGGTGTCTAACCAAATTATTAGCTTTGCATATTAACTTAATGAAAAAAATTGCTGCTTGTCATATTTCTATGCATATGAAATGTGGGCTGGTAATGAAAGAGAGAGGCTTTTACTATATGTGGAATTAAATCTCTAATTTTGAAAACCCTATTATTCCATTAACATTTTGTAACAATATTAACCATTTTACAGACATGTTAGAATATCTTGTGGAGGGGGTTCACATTGCATGAAAGGGACTGGAGGAATGGGCTGGCAGATTTTGCCAAGTGACTGAAATGATTATTCCCCTTGTCCCTACCCCCTTTCGCCTTTAAGTGTTTTTCTGTAAACTCTGCTTGGGCTTTGGCAGAATTTTTTCAGAGATGGTCCTCAAAATTAGCAATGACTATCTCAAGGATATAGTGTCCTCATTTGTAGCTAACTCTTGGCTGTCCTCAGATAAATCTTCCTAAGACAGCAGTTTCTATTATACCACATTTCTTCATCAGAATGTACTGAGCCTGTGCAAACTCTCTTGCCTGGCTTTTAAGGTTGATCTTTGATTCTCACTCCCCTCCATCATCAGACCCTGTCTTACTTCATCAATCTTATTTTCTGAACAATTTTAAGCAAACTGAACCATAGTAAGTGATAGAACAGAGAGGCAAAGGATGTCCTGTAAACTGTGCAGGAAAGGAGAAATTAATTTCTGACTGATGGGAAAAGCTTCTGAGATCACCTATGGGGAATGGAATTTGAGCTATTTATGAATGGGTAGGACTTTAGCTGGTAAATGTAAGCTGGGAATGGTAGGGATTTTCTTGTTTTTCACTATTATTTTAAAGTTGCTATATAATTTTCCTGACTCTCTCCTTATGCCTACGTAGAAATCAATAACATATCCTTCAAAATTATTAGAAATAGGGAAGTGAGGGTGAAACATTGGAGAGGGTTGGGCAGGTGGCCTAGCTCATTATCTCTTCCTTGATCACATTATCTCTTCCTTGAATAGAGTGTATCCATTGCTCAGAAAATTAATACTAAGATTTTTAAAAGCTATTTCAAAAAAGTTATTGTGATTAATAACCCTTTATGTAAATGTAGCTCCTACTACTCTACTGTTTTTGAATCCTGTTTCCTACTAGAAATTCCCCTGTAATGTCCTTATTTTTTATTGAAGCCCTGTGTGTGATCAGAGTTTTGGGAGTAAAGGTTCTAAAGCGAAAACATATCCAGAACTTTAGTAAAAGGCCAGAAAATGCAGCTCTAATTGAATCAACATAAAGGAAGAAACTCTTTTTTCTCCCTCTCCCCACAAAAGATGCCTGTAACTGTAGTATTATTGAGACCACAGCATGGTTACAGGAAGATCTGAGTGTCTTTTGTTGCAATCAAGAGACCATAATGTCTTTCAATCAGTCCAAAGTTTATCTTCAGGACTAGGTTGTAATTAAGCTTGAATGTAAAGAACACTGCAATCTAATCAATTACATTATAACCTGACTGTCTGAGATAATGACTTTCCAAAGGAAAGATAATCTATATAAAGTTTAGAAAAGATAACTAAAGGGACAGATTTCTATAATGTATATCCATCACAAAATATAAAGAAAGAAATATTCTGAGGTAAAAAGTAATCCAGTTATTCTTATTTAATAAAATCTTCTTTAAGCTAACCTCTTTGTTTTCATTCCATGCTCATCAACCACCTTCTGATCTAATTTGCTCTCCCAAGATAATTTATCCTTAAATGTGTGGGCAAATATGACCAATCCTAGTCATATCATCAATTATGTCTTCCAGAGTAAATAAATAAGCACTCTGGTTTTTCAGTCAAGACAATGTGAGTTTGATTAAAATAAATCAACTTTATGTAAAAAGATAAAAGTGAAAATTAAACCCAAGGCTCTTGGGAGTCAGTATAGCTCAATGGTTAAGAGAACTATACTGTTTCATGACAGCTAGGTACCTGTCTGTCTTATTCACTATTGAACCCAGGTGCTTGGCAAATTGTAGATTTTCAATAACTACTGATTAGATGAATCACTTAACAGATGATAACCATGCATGTAAATCTCCCTTTATCACAATATCCTATGAGATCTTGGGCAAGTTATCTACTATGCTAAGCCTTCTTTTCCTCAATTGAAAAATGCTGCCTCATAGAGTTAAATGAGATGTAGCATGTAACTTCTGAAATGTTGGCTGGTGTATATTAATTACATTAAAAATGGCAGTAAATGCTTTTATGGGTAATAGTAGAGGTAATTGTGGTAATATTAGTAGTGGCATTAGAGGAGATAACTTACCAAGCTGGTGTCGTTCTCAGAGGTTCAAATTGAGCATCTAATCATAGTGTTGATATATCTTTTTCAGTACAACAGCGTTTATCATGCCCCACATCTACATCATAACTATTAAATCTGCATAAATGATGAAACTAAAGCCACTGGGAAAGTTACCACCCCAGATGAGCAAAAATTACAATCACTGCTATCATTGAAATCAAGTGAGATGAGTCTACTGGCTACTTTCCCAATGCCCAGCATAGATCCCTTCTTAAACATACGGTAGACTAAATCCACATTTTCCCTTCTCTGATTTTGTAAATCAATGTCCAAAGTGGAATCAATATCCCTTACTATTATTTTGAAATATTCATGCAATTAAACATGAAAGGTACTTGGTAGAGTGTCTGGAATATAATAAGTGCTCCATTATTATTAACTACTATTAGTACCAAGTTAACTAATCCTCAGAACAACCCTGTAAAGTAGTAACATTATTGTCCCCACTTTACCAATGGAGAACCATAAAGGGTCATTAATTTGCCCAACATCTTATAGTCAGTAAGTGGCATAGTCAGCATTCAAACACATCTCTGATAATTTTTCACAATTTTTTTCCCACTGTAATGACTTCTTGCCACAAAGGATTCTGATATAATGATCTTGTTCACATGGAGATGTCAGTAGCTTAGTATATTTTCTCATTCAAGTACATTTTCATTTTTGATACCTTAACATTTCCACTGAACACAGACCTTATACCTCCAACCTGACTCTCCCTTTAAGGTAACTTTTCCCCGTAGATTTTAATTTCTTTAGTTAAATACCTATGGATGAGATTATTGAAGCATACGGTTAGTGTATGTTTAACTTTATAAAAAACTGCCAAAATACTTTTAAAGTTGCTGTGGCATTTTATACTCCTACCAGCAATATATAAGGGTCCAATTTCTCTACATCCTTGCCAACATTTGGTATTTTCAGTGTGTGGTTGTTTCCTTGTTTTTGTTCTGTTTTGTTTTATTTGGGCTATTTCAGTGGACATGGTATGATATTTCATTGTTGTTTTTTTAATTGAAAACATACCACCCTGTGTAAATTTAAGGTGTAAACATATTGATTTGATATATTTATATGGCAATATAAGTGTCATTGTAGCTTTAGCTAA
This sequence comes from Diceros bicornis minor, assembly GCF_020826845.1. Lineage (NCBI taxonomy): Eukaryota > Metazoa > Chordata > Mammalia > Perissodactyla > Rhinocerotidae > Diceros > Diceros bicornis. The sequence continues at coordinate 74,638,023 of NC_080781.1, read as the reverse complement.
CAGCTCTATCAAGTCACATAATTATCATTTCTTCTAGTGTTGACAGCAATTAAAATCTAGTCTCTTAGCAAGTTCAATTTTTATATTACAGTTTTGTTGTCTATAATCACTGTACTTCATATTAGGTCTCCAGGACTTACTTATCTACTAATTTCTATTTCCCTAATGACAAGAGTGTTGAACACATTTTCATTTGCTTATTTGTTGTATCTCTTTTTTGGTGTCATATCTGTTCACATCTTTTGCCCATTTTTTAAAATTGAATTGTTTGTCCACTTTCCATTGAGTTACAAGAGATTTTTATGTATTCTATATACAAGTCCTTTATCAGATATGTCTTTTGACAATAGTTTCTTCTGGTCTACGGCTTGTCTTTTCATTATCTTAACATTACTTTTTCAAAAGCAGAAATTTAAAATTTGATGCAATTCAATTTTTAATTATTTGTTTGTGCTTTTGAGATTCCATTGGGAAATATTCTCTGAAACAAATCACAAAGATTATCTCCCATTTTTTCCTATAGAAGGTTTTATAAGCTGAAAGATAGTTTTTTTGGCTAACTTTATAGATTTAATCATCTGAAGTTCTGAAATTTTTTCTTTTTCTTCCTGCTTTATTGAGGTATAAATTGCAAATAAAGTGTATATATTTAAGTTATATAACATGATTAGATATATGCATACATTGTGATGTATTTACCACAATCAAGTTCTTTAACTCATCCATCACCTCACATAGTTACCAGTTTTTTGTGTGTGTGGTGAGAACATTTAAGATCGACTCTCAAAGCAAATTTCAAGTATACAATACAATATTAGCTATACTACCATGCTGTACATTAGATCCCCAGATCTTATTGAACTTATAACTAAAAGTTTATACACTTTGATGAACATGTCTTCATTTCTCTCACACCCTAAGCCCTGGCAACTACCATTCTATTCTGTTTCTGTAAGTTTAACATTTTTAGATTACACAAAAAAGTGAAACCATACAATATTTGCAATTCTCTTTCTGGCTTACTTCACTCAGCTTGATGTTCTCCAGGTTCACCAATGTTGTCACAAATGACAATATTTACTTCTTTTTAAGACTGGATAATATTCCATTATATGTATATACCACTTTTTTTTATCCATTTGAACATGGATGGACATTTAGGTTGATTCTATGTCTTGGCTTTTGTGAACAATGCTACATTGAACATGGAAGTGCAGATGTCTCCTCAAGATAATGATTTTATTTCCTTTGGATATATACCCAGAAGTGGATGATATGATATTCATATCTATAAATTTTGAGGAACCACCATATTATTTTCCATAATGGCTGCACCAATTTACATTCCTACCCTCAGTGTACAAGTGTTCTCTTTTCTCCACATCCTCACCAACACTTTTCTTTTGTTTATTTGATAATAGTCATCCTAAAAGGTGTGAGGTGATATTTCATTGTGATTTTGATTTGCATTTACCTAATGATTAGTGATGTTGAGCACCTTTTTAGTTCCTGTTGGGTATTTGTATGTTGTCTTAGGAGAAATGACTTTTTGGTTCTTTGCCCATATTTAATCAGATTATTTGTTTCTTTTTTCTATTAAGTCATAGGTGTTCCCTATAAATTTTGGATATTAACTGTTTACCAGATACATAATTTGCAGATATTTCTCTCAATCTGTAGGTTGCTTTTGCCTTTTGTTGATTGTTTCCCTGCTATGCAGAAGAATTTTAGTTTTATGTAGTCCCAATTGTCTATTTTTGCTTTTAATACTTTGCTTTTAATGTCATATCTAAAAATTATTGGTCAAGACTGATGGCAAAAAACTTTTCCCATATGTTTTCTTTTATGAGTTTTGTGGTTTCAGGACTTATGTTTAAAGCTTTATTCCATTTTGTTAATTTTTGTGTATGATCCAAGATAGGGGTTCGATTTCATTCTTTTCCATGTGAATATCCAGTTTTTATTGCACCATTTATTGAAGAGACAATCCTTTCCCCATTGAGTATTCTTGGCACCTTGTCAAAGATCAATTGACCATATATATATATATACGGGTTTATTTCTGAGCTCTCTATTCTGTTCCATTGGTCTATGTGTCTGTTTTTATGCAAGTACCATACTGTTTTGATTACTGTAGGTTTGTAATATATTTTTAATTCAGGAAGTGTGGTGCCTCCAACTTTGTTTCTCTTGATCAAATTGCTTTGGCTATTCTGGGTCTTTTTTCGTTCCATATGAATTTTAGAATTGTTTTTTCCATTTCTGTAAAAACTGCCGATGGGATTTTCATAGGAATTGCATTGAATCTGTAGATTGCTCTGAGTAGTATAGATATTTTAACAATATTAATTTTTATTTCCATGAATGTAGAATGGTTTTCCAATTATTTGTGTCTGCTTCTCTCATCAGTATTTTATACTTCTCACATAATTAACAAAAGAAGTAAAAGATTTATTTTATTCCTAAATATTTTATTATTTTTAATTCCATTGTAAATGAGATTGCTTTCCTAATTTCCTTTTTGTATAGTTCTTGTTGGTATATAGAAACGCAGCTGATTTTTGTATCTTGATTTTGTATCCTGCAACGTTACTGAATTCACTTATTAATTCTAAAAATTTTTTGTGAAGTCTTTAGGGTTTTCTAAGATTAGCAGACATTTGGCCCTGTCCAAAATGTCCATAAGACATTGGTCCATGCCCAAAACTCCTTGATATTGGTCCTATCCAAAACCATTTGGCACAGACCAAATATGCTCATGGGCCTTTTAGACAGGACCAAATATCAAGGACCTTTTGGCTTGGACCAAATGTCTTGTGGATGCTTTGGACAGGACCAAATGCTCTGCAAGGTTTTCTACATATAAAATTATGTCCACTGTAAGCAGAGATAATTTTAATTCTTCCTTTCCTATTGGGATGCCTTATATTTCTTTTTGTTGCATAGTTGCTCTAGTTAGAACTTCCAGTACTACGTCTAATAGAAGTGGCAAATGTAAGCATCTTTGTCTTGTTTCTGATCTTAGAGGAAAAACTTGTAGTTTTTTTTACCAATGAGTATGATTTCAGCTGTTGGCTTTTCATGTATGACCTTTATAGTGCTAAGATAAATTCCTTCTATACCTAATCTGGTGCGAGTTTTTATCATGAAAGAGTGCTAAGTTTTGCCAAATTCTTTCTCTGAATCTATTCAGATGATCTTATAATTTTTATCCATTCTATTAATGTGGTGCATCAATTGACTATTTTGCATTTGTTGAATCAGCTTTGCCTACCAGGAATAAATCTCACTTGGTTAAGATATATGATGCCTTTAATATATTTTGAATTCAGTTTGATAATATTTTGATGAAAATTTTTGCATTCAATTTCATCAAGGATATTATCCTGTAGCTTTATTTTCTTTTAATGTCTTTTTATGGCTTTGGTATCTGAGTGATGCTGGCCTCATGTAATGTGTTTAGAAGTGTCCCCCTTCTATTTATTGAAAGAATTTAAGAAGGATTTGTATTAATTCTTCTTTAAAAGACTGCTACAATTCTCCAGTGAAGATATCCGGTCATTAGCTTTTCTTTTTATTTATTTTTTTCCTGAGGAAGATTCACTCTGAGCTAATATCTATTGTAAATCTTTCTCTTTTTGTATGTGAGCTGCTGCCACAGCATGGCCGCTGACAGACAAGTGGTGTAGGTCTTTGCCCAGGAATCAAACCTCAGCTGCCAAAGCAGAGCGCACCAAACATATCCTCTAGGCCACCAGGGCTGGCCTGTTATTAGCTTTTCTTTGTTGGGAGGTTTTTGATTACTGATTCAATCTCCTTATTTGTTATTCATCTGTTCAGTCTATATTTTTATTTCTTTTTGATTTAGTCTCAGTTGTTTGAATTTTTCTATGCGTTTATCCATTTCTTCCAGGTTGTCCAAATTGTTGGCATATAGTTGTTCATAATAGTTCCATATTATCATTTTATATTTCTAAAGCATCTGTTGTAATGTCTCCTCTTTCCTGGCTGATCATATTTATTGGAGTCCTCTCATTTATTTCTTTTTTAATCTAGCTAAGGGGTTATTCATTTGGCTTATCTTTTCGAAAAGCCTACTCAGGTTCATTGATTTTTTATTATTTTTCTCTTCTCTATTTCATTTATTACTGCTCTAATCTTCATTATTTCCTTCTGTCTTTGACTTTGGGCTTAGATTGTCTATTTTCTCTAATACCTTGAGATGTAAAGTTATATTTTTTATGTGAAATATTTTTTAGTGTAGTCTTTTATCAATGTAAACTTCCCTCTTATTACTACTTTTGCTATATCCCACAAGTTTGGGTATGCTGTGTCTTCATTTTTGCTTGCTTAACATATTTCCTAATTTACCTTTTAGCTTCTTCTTTGTACCAATGGTTGTTCAGGAAAGTGTTGTTTAATTTCCATGTATTTTTGAGTTTTTCTTTTTGTTATCAATTTCTAGTTTTATTCCACTGAGATTGGAAAAAATACAAAAGTTATTTCAATCTTCTTAAATTTGTTATGACTTGTTTTGTGACCTAGCCTGTGATCTATCCTGGATAATGTTCTGTGTGTGCTTGAGAAGAATGTGTATTCTGCTACTGTTGTGTGGAATTTTCTGTATATGTATATGTATTTGGTCTTCAGTATTGTTCAAGCCTGCTCTTTCTTTATTGGTTTTCTTTCTGGATGATCTATCCATTGTTAAAATTGGAGTATTGAAGGCTCCTACTATTATTGTGTCACTATATCTCTTTTCGGATCTGTCAATGTTTGCTTTATATATTTAGGTCCTCTGATGTTGGTTGCCTATAAATTTTTAATTGCTATATCTTCCTTTGGGATTGACCCTTTTATTATTTTGTAACGACCTTCTTTGTCTCTTGTGTCAGTTTTTGACTTATAGTCTATATTGTCTGATATAATTTTAGCCACCCCTATTCTCTTGGTTAGTTGCATGGTATAGTTTTTATCACTTCACTTGAGCCTATGCGTGTCCTTAAATCTAAAATGAGTCTCTTATAATTAGTATATAATTGCTGCTTGGTTTTTTTTGTTCATTCATCCACTCTATGTCTTTAATTAGTTAGTTTAAACCCTTTACATTTAAAGTAAGTAGTGATAGGTATGGACTTACTTTTGCCGTTTTGTTCATTGTTTTCTCTTTTGTGTTTTGTGGTTTTGTTTCTCTCTTCCTCTCTTACTGTCTTCCTTTGTCATTGACTTTTTTTGTAGCAATATATTTGTTTCTTCTCTTCTTACTTTTTTTGTATCTACTGTAGATTTTTTCCTCTGTGATACCACGTGACTTGGATAAAACTTCTTGTAATCAAAACAATCTATTTTAAGCTAATAATAACTTCAATCACATACAAACGCTCTACTTTTTTACTCCCACACACACATTTTATGTTTGACGTCCAAATTTGCTGCTCTTTATATTGTGTGTCCTTATCAAATTTTTGTGTTTATAGTTACTTTTATTATTTTGTCTTTTGACTTTTGTACTATAGTTAAAAGTGACTATGTACCACCTTTACTGTTTTACATTCTTCTGTATTTGTCTACGTATTTACCTTTACCAGTGAGATTTGCACTCTCATATGTTTTTCTGTTGCTGATTTGAGTCCTTTTGTTTCAACTTAAAGAACTCTTTTAAGCACTTTTCATGAGGCAGGTCTAATGGTGACAACTTCCCTTAGTTTTTGCTTGTTTGGGAATGTCTTTCTCTCTCTTTTATTTGCAAAGGAAAATTTTGCTGGGTATAATATTCTTGGCTGGCATACATATTTTTTCTTTCTGTATTTTTTTTCTTTTAACACTTTGAATATATCATCACACTCTTTCCTGGCCTGCAGGTTTCCACTGAGAAACCCTCTCATGGTCTTATGTGGATTCTCATTTATGTGTTGATTCACTTTTCTATTGCTGCTTTTAAAATTCTCTCTTTGTCTTTAACCTTTGGCAATTTAATTATAATGTATCTCTGTGTAGAACTGTTTAGGTTCTATTTATTTTGGATTGGCTTCATGAATCTAGATATCTATTTCCCACTTTATATTTTGGAAGTTTTCATCAACTATTTATTTAAATGAGCTTTCTATCTCTTTTTCTCTTTCTTCTCCTTCTGAACTCCCATAGTACATATATTGATTTTTGCGTTGGTATCTTACAAGTCCTGTTGTCTCTCTACACTTTAAATTTTTTTTTCTTTTTGTTTCTCTGATGAGATAATTTCAATTGATCTGCCTTTGAGTTCACTAATTCTTTATTCTTATTGATCTAGTCTGCTGATGGAGCTCTCTACTGAACTTTAAAGTTCAGTCATTGTACTCTTCAGCTCCAGAATGTCTATTTGGTTCTTTTTTATCATTTTTATTTTCTTGTTCAACTTTTCCTTCTGTTCATTTATTATTTTCCTGATTTCATTGAGTTCTTTATGTGTGTTTTCTTCTAAATCACTGAGCTTCTTTAAGATAACCATTTTGAATTCTTTTTTCAGACAGTTTGTAGATCTCTATTCCTTTACAGTCAGTTACTGTAACTTTATTTTGTTTCTTTGTTGGGGTCATGTTCCCCTGAATCTCTGTGATCCTTGTAGCATTGTGTTGAAGTCTGCACATGTGAAAAGTAACTCCCTCTTCCAGTCTTTAAAGACTGGCTATGACTCTTCACTGGTAAAGCCCTTCACCAGTCAGTTTGGCCATAGATTCTAGGTAGGCTGGCTCATAAGGATCATGGATAAGCTGGCTAATGTAGTTTGTAGGTGGGTGCATCAGTGCTCAGATCCACCTGCTGTTCTGAAACCAGGTTCTGTGGAGCTAGATTCTGTGACTGATCTGGTGCTAGTGTCTACAGGTGGTGGACATGTTGCCAGCTTCTTCAGGAGGGTGGGCCTGGTGCTGGGGTCTATGGGTGGGCTTAAACTCGTTTTTCATCATGGAAGTATTCACTAGCCAAAGGCATCACTCTCAACTTTTTGCTAGTCCAGGATCATGGAGAGCTGATGAAGGTAAAGTAAAACTGTTTTTTTTATCCTTTTTGTTGGGTCTTTTCTAAATTCTTTGCTTCACCAATGTGCTGTAACCTCATGTGGATTCTGAAGCTCTCATAAATGTATTTTCATCTATGGAGTGTTGTTAAATCACTGTTTCTCTAGGGGGACAAGAGATGGACCCTCCTATTATGCCTTCTTCTTAATGTCATTCCACCCTTCATTATTAAATGTTGGTTTTGATGGATATAGAATTCTTAAATATATATATGTCACATTTTCTTTACCCATACGTCCATTGGTGGACATTTAGGTTGTTTCCATGTCTTGGCTGTTGTAAATACTGCTACAATGAACATGGGCATGTAGATATGTTTTCAGGTTAGTGTTTTGCTTTCCTTTGGTAAATAACAAGAAGTGAAATTATTGGATTATATTGTAGCCATTATTTATTGAAGAATTTTTCTACTCCTTTCTGTCTCATCTCCTTCTGACACTCCCATTATTTGTATGTTAGTGTGCCTAATGGCATCCCATATTTCTCTGAGTCTGTTCGTTTTTCTTCACTATTTTCTTCCTGTTGTTCTTTGAATTGCATAACTTCTATCAGTGTATCTTCAAGTCTGCTGATTTTTCTTGCCAGTTTAAATATATGGTTGAATCTCTCTACTGAATTTTTCATTTCACTTATTTTACTTTTCAATTACAAATTTATTTTTAGTTTACTTTCATAATTTTTATCTTTTACTTGGTATTTTCTATTTGATAAGAGATTTTTATATACATTACTTCTTTATGCATGATTTTTTTCATTCTTTGAACATATTTTTGTAATGGTTACTTTGAAGTCTTTGTTATAGATGACATCTAGTCACTCTCACAAGTAGTTTCTGTTGCTTGCTTTTTTTCCCGATGTATGGGTCAGACGTTCTTGTTTTTTTGCATATATTATTTTTGTTGGGTAGTGAACATTTCAGGTAATGTATTATAGAATATTTAGGTACTGTCTCCCTCCACCACAGGCTTGTTATGTTGTTTGCTTGTTTATTTGTTTATTAACTGGCAGGATTATTTTAATAGACTGTATCCTCCCTCCACCATTTTAATTCTTTGATACTGGTTCTCAGAGGGTGCCATTTTGGGCTCATGCACAATCACTCTGGGACGACAGTAGCTTTAGTAGGACTCTCTTTGTCTCTTTCTCTGACCACACCTAGCTGTTAAAGTCCACTAGTTGTCATCTGATTTCTCTACTGTTTTCAATAATGCTCTATAGCATAACCTCTTCCAAAGATGGATCCAATTAAATTCATGCTCATTTGCAAGGGTAGTTTTTGAGGTCATCATTGGAGGTTTATTCTGACCCTAGGAGGGCCCATTTTATCTGTCTCATTGTCGGTTCTCTCTAGTGAACTTGGCAGCCTATGGTTTAACTTATGTACCTAATTAACCTACTAATCTCTTCTGAATTTCTTTCTACCATTGATTTCTTTTAAGTAAAATTAACATAACATTAAATTAACCATTTAAAATATATAATTCAATGACATTTAGTACATTCACAATGTTGTGTATCCACAAACTCCATCTCCAAAATTTTTTTACCCAAAAATGATAACAATTAAGCAGTCGTTCACCCATCTTCCTTCATCCCAGACTCTAGAATCCATTAATAGTTTTTCTGTCTCTATGGATTTACCCATTCTTGATATTTTATATGAAAGGCACCATATAATATGTGAGACTTTGTGTCTGGCTTCTTTCACTTAATATGATATTTTTGAGTTCAGCTCTGTTGTAGCATGAATTGATACTTTATTTCATTTTATGGCTGAATTTTATTCCATTGTATAAATGTGCCACATTTTGTTTAACCATTTATCCATTGATGTACATTTGGATTGTTTGCACCATTTGGTTATTGTAAATAATACTACTCTGAAGATTCATGTACAAGTATCTGCCTGTTTTCAGATTTGTTTTCAAGGTCAGGAGTTAGGGTTTATTCTTCTTTGTGTCTTCACAAAAAGGAGGCACTGGTAAAGAAATGCTCACAAAATACTGATTTTCTTAATTGGTATCCAAACCTAGTTGTTTCTATAGTATATAGTATGATTGGATACATTGAGGACAATTTCTTTGTTTGATAGCAGTAGTAACTTTGTGTGGTGACAGATGGTAACTAGACTTATCACAGTGATCATTTTATAATGTATATAAATATCAAATCACTATGACGTGCACCTGAAACTACTATGATATTATATGTCAATTTTACTTCAAAAAATTTATTAAAAAAAAAAGATTTTCCTAGTATATATGTAGAAGTGGAATAACTGGGTCATATGGTAATTCTATTTAACATTTTGAGGGACTAGAAAATGCTTTTCCACAGCACTGCACAATTTTCATTCCCATGAGCAATCTACAAGGATTCTCCACATCCTTGCCAAAACATGCTATTTTCCTTTTTTTTTTATTATGGTCTTTCTAGTAGGTATGAAGTAGTATGTGATAATCCTATATTCAACATTTTAAATAATCCCTGCATTGTTTCACTTTTGTCTCTTTGTGTTTCATAGTAATTAACTTGTATTTTATACCTTCAAATTCATTGGATTTTTTCCACAAGTATGCTCAGTATTTTTCCGTAGCATTGGGTTTTATTTTTAGCATTTTTATGTCATACTATAATTATATATATCATTCCTTTCCTAAATTGTTCCATCTGTTCATGCATGTTGTTCATCTTCACTATGTGATCATTTAATAACTGTAATTTCATCTGCAATTATTCCAACAAATGTCTCACTCCTTAGTGTATTTGTGTTGATCAGTTATATCTTGACAATATGTTTCTTTGCTTGTTATTTCTTATGTCCCATGATTTTTGATTGAATATTGGATTTGTTGTATAGAAGAGAAATAGATCCATATGTAAATAGTATTTGTGCCCAGAAATGGATCTACCTTTTCTTATGTTAGGCCTTTTCTTATGTTAGGGGTGGGGGATTGACTCAATCTAGTCAGGAGATGAATTCAATTTGGGTTTTATTTTTGCTTCTCTTACCTTCAGTGTAACACAAGCTTCAAATTCCTCCAGCAGTGGTGTGCTGTTAACCTGTACTTAGTGTGGGCATGTCAAACTTGAAGCTTTTTCCCTGCGTTTTCACTGTACCTTCACCTTCCAGCAGTCCTTGCATTCCTGTGCTACAGCACTATCACTCCTGACAATGTTTCCAAATAGCCCCAGTAGTGGACTGTCACTTTTGTTATTCAGTGTTAGCTTTATAGTGTAGGCAGAGGGCATTCTTGTTTCTCCTTCTTTAGTCTCAATTTTAGGCATGACCTGTGTCCCTAGGACTTAGTATTGGGCTTTCTTAGTGTTCTGCTTCTAGTCACATGCCAGTCAGATTCTGCCTCGTTTCTGTGTTGGGTCTTGGTCAGGAGAAAATTTCCTGAATCTGCACCACTGGTATCAGGTATCTGCTTTTTATTGGTACAGGATCCTAGGTGAAAGAGGATTTTTCTGCACTTCCTCCAAGGGCAGAAATTTTTTATTCTCCCCCTCGATAAGAAACATTTTTAACCTTGGTCCTGAGAGCAGAATAATTTCTAGTTCTTTCCCTAGAGACAGATAGCTTTTACTTTTAACTCTTCTAAATAAACAGTGGAACTTTGCCTGGTCACTAGAGCCAAGAGAATTTCTTGTTTCTCCCCCATAAGCTTAAGCTTTTGGCGTTAGATAAGAAAAATATCCAGACAAGTGTACAGAGTTTTCTAGCAGTGTGCCACTGAGGGTAAAATTTTTTGGTCTCCTGTCCTGCCCCAATTTTTCTCCTGAGAAATTGATTGGTACCTGTAGAAAAAGGATTGAGTATAAATTTCCACTGTGTCTAATGCTCCACGTTTTTATAAACTAATATGTAACCCAACTCATCCTTTAAGAATTTATTACAATTTTAACTAATTTCTTTTTATCTGCTATTTTGGTAGCCACTCCTTCCCATGCACAGCCAAAAATGTATGTATTCTATCTCTCCTCAGAGGGCCTGTCACTCTCAAATTCTATTTAACTGGTTGCCTTGAGACCTCACCTCTCTGATGGACTCAATGAAAGTCATGATTTTGTAAGTTATATGTTTTATCTTGTCACTAAAGTACATTCTCTTTGATATATGCATCCTAAACAGAAGCAAAACTCCTCTGCTAAATAATATGTGAATTAATCTATAAGATTCTCTTCTGTTTAGCCCTTTCTTACTTCTCCAACAGCATTTTAGGACACTGTCACACCCCATCACCTGCCATTTTTTGCCATGTTTGTTTATCAAAGTTTAACTCCTCTCATCACAGTATCTTGAAACATCCTGGTATTACCAACATAAATGCTCTTCTCTCATCCCTTCATCTAGTTAACTCCCATATATATTTTATTTTTTTTATTTCTTGGAGAAAAGGAAACCCTATACACTGTTGGTGGGAATATAAAATGGTGCAGCCACTATGGAAAACAGTATGGAGTTTCCTCAAAATATTAAGAATAGAGGGGCCGGCCCCATGGCTTAGTGGTTGAGTGCGTGTGCTCCACTACTGGAGGCCCAGGTTCAGATCCTGGACACACACCAACATACTGCTTATCTGGCCACGCTGAGGCGGTGTCCCACATACAGCAACTAGAAGGATGTGCAACTATGACATACAACTATCTACTGGGGCTTTGGGGAAATAAAGGAGGAGGATTGGCAATAGATGTTAGCTCAGGGCCTGTATTCCTCAGCAAAAAGAAGGGGATTGGCATGGATGTTAGCTCAGGGCTGATCTTCCTCACACACACAAAAAAAAAGAATAGAACTATGATATGGTCCAGCTACTCCACTTCTGTGTATTTATCCAAAGAACATGAAAACATGAATGCATAAAGATATTTGCACCTTTATGTTGATTGCAGCATTAGTCACAATAGTCAAGACTTGGAAACAACCATATATCTTTTAGATCTTAGTTTAACTATCATCACTTCCTCAGGGTAACATTGGCTCTAAAAGTCTGTGTTAGTTCTCTGTTATAGGACTTTATATTACTGTGAAAATCTTCCTTGTGATTATATCATAGCTGTTGAATTATATACTGTTTTATGTGGTAATTTAATTAACATCTATCTCTTTGCTTTGGCTAAAAGTTCCATAAAAGTAGAGTTCAATCTTTCTTATAATTTTACCACATGCCTAGGCTGTTAGAGTGGCTGACAAAAAGTAGGCACTGAAAAAGGTTTGTTGAATAAAGGAGTGAGTATATATGTGACCTTCAGGATAGTGTATTTTATGTAATATGTTGTGGGAGTGAGGTGGGAGAAGATGTACTTGTCAATGGTATGATGATCAGATATATGAGAAAAGACCCACTAGGAAGATCACTACCAGGAGATAAACAGATTCCACTGATGGGCAAAGAGTGGAGTTGTGGGATTAGTATGAAGGGGAGATAATATAAGATATGCAGAAAAAATTTCAAATATTGTCAATAAGTGGAAAATACTGACCAAGTATTGAAATGCAGATGTTAACAGGAAACAAAGGAACAGGTAGCAAGCACTAGAGTCTATGCTGTAACTCGCCAGGAAAAAAGAGGGAAGGCTCAAATCAATGAAATCAGAAAGAAAGAGGATCAATTACAACAGATACCACAGAAATAAGAAATACAAAGGATTATAAGAGAATACTATGAAAAGCTATGACCAACAAATTGGATAATCTAGAAGAAATGGGTAAATCCTTAGAATCACACAACCTTCCAAAACTGAATCAAGATGATGGGCATAGATGCAAAAATTCTCAATAAAATAGCAAATTGAATACAATACATTAAAAGGATCATACACCATGATCAAGTGAGATTTATTCCAGGGCTGCAAGGATGGTTCAATATCCACAAATCAATCAACATGTTACACCACATTAACTAAATGAAGAATAAAAGTCACAGGATCATATCAATAGATGCAGAGAAAGCATTTGACAAGATCCAACATCCATTTATGATAAAAACTCTCAGTAAAATGAGTATAGACAGAAGGTACCTCAACATAATAAAGGTCATATATGACAAACTAACAGCTAACATCATACCCAACAATGAAAAACTTAAATTTATCCTTCTAAGAACATGAAAAAGACAAAGATGTCCCCTTTTGCCATTTTTATTTAACATAGTATTGGAAGTCCTAGCTAGAGCAATCAAACAACGAAAAAAATAAAAGGGATCCAAATTGGAAAGCAAGAAGCAGACTGTCACTATTTGCAGATGACATGATTCTATATAGAGAAAACCCTCAGGAATCCACAAGAAATATTATAAATGATAAACAAATACAGTAAATGCAGGTTACAAAATCAACATACAAAAATCACTTGTGTTTCTATACAATAACAACAGAATAGCAGAAAGTAATATAAACAATATAATCCCATTTACAATTGCAGCAAAAAGAATAAAATACCTAGGAATAAATTTAACAAAATAGGTGAAAGACTTGTGCTCTGAAAACTATCAAACATTGTTGAAAGAAATCCAAGAAGACACAAAGAAATAGAAAGACATTCTGTGCTTATTGATTAGAAGAATTAACATAGTTAAAATGTCCTTCCTAAAAATCTGTCCAAGCAATCTACAGATTCAATGCAATCCATATCAAAGTCCCAAAAACTTTTTTCACAGAAATAGAACAGAGAATCCTAGAATTTATTTGGAATAACAAAATACCTCAAATGGCCAAAGAAATCCTGAGAAAAAAGAACAAAGTTGGAGATATGACACTCCTTGATTTCAAAATATACTACAAATCTATAGTAATCAAAACATCATGAAAGTGGCACAAAAACAGACACACAGACCAATGGAAAAGAGCCAAGAACCCAGAAATAAACCCACACATCTGTGGATAGCTAATTTTTGACAAGGGAGCCAAGAACCTACAAAGGAGAAAGGAAAATCTCTTCAATAAATGGTGTTAGGAATAGTAGACAGCCACATGTAAAAGAATGCAAGTAGACCATTATCTTACACCATAAAAAAAATAAATCAAAATGTACTAAAGACTTGAATATAAGACCTGAAACCATAAATCTCCTAGAAGAAAACATAGGTAGTGTGCTCTTGGATATCACCTGTAGCAGTATTTTTTTGAATATCACGTTTCCTTAAGCAAGGGAAACAAAAGAAAAAATACACAAATAGGATACATCAAACTAAAAATCTTCTGCACAGCAAAGGAAACCATCAACAAAACAAAAAGGCAACCTATCAATTGGGAGAAGATATTTGAAAATCACATATCCAATAAGGGATTAATGTCCAAAATATATAAAGAACTCATACAACTCAACAATGCAAAAACAAATCCAATTAATAAATGGGCAGAGGATCTGAACAGACATTTTTTCAAAGAAGATATACAGGTGCTCAAAAGGCACATGAAAAGATGTTCAACATCACTAATTATTAGGGAAACGCAAATCAAAACTACAATGCGATATCACCTCAAACTCATCGGAATGGCTATTACTAAAAAGACAAGAAATAACAGATGTTGGGGAGGAGGCAGAGAAAAGGGAACCCTCATACACTGCTGGTGACTATGTAAATTGGTACAACCACTATAGTAAACAGTATGGAGATTCTTCAAAAAATTAAAAATAGAGATGCCATATGAGCTAGCTATCCTACTACTGGGTATTTATCCAAAGAACATGAAAACACTAGTTTGAAAAGATATGTGCACCCCTATGTTCATTGCAACATTGTTCACAGTAGCCAAGACTTGGAAACAGCCTAAGTACCCATAAATAGATGAATGGATAAAGAAGATGTGCTATATATATATATACAATGGAATACTACTCGGCAATAAAAACGAAATCTTACCATTTGCTAATACATGGATGGAACTTGAAGATATTATGCTAATGAAAAAAGTCAGGTGGAGACTGACTTATTGATTTCACTCACATGTGGAAGATAAAACAACAACAACAAACATACACAGAGAATACGTTGATGGTTACCAAAGTGGAAGTGGGGAGGAGGGAGAGTGAAATGAGTAAAAGGGCACATAGTTATGGTGATGGATGTCAATTAGACTTTGGATGGTGAACATGACGTAGTCTTCACAGAAATCGAAGTATAATGATGTAATCTGAAATTTATATAATTTATAAAGCAATGCTACCTCAATAAAAATTATATTGAACAATATAAAGTCATTTTCTAATACTTAATAAACTTTTTCTTTATTATCAGAAAAAAATGAATCTAATACAAATAGTCTAAAACTCCACTGCATTGTGCAACAATAACTATTTTATGTTAAGATTTTCCAATTTTGTTCAGCTATATAAATATTTAAATCTAATTATACTAGTTATGTGTGTATGACTTTGTGTGTGTTTAAAGCATAAACAGGGATAATCCTCTTGTGTATATACCTTTTTAAATTTACAGTATATTGTGAAAAATTGTATATATAAAAAATAAAATTATCCTACTTAAAACTTTTTCCCCATTATAACAGATTACAAACCTATATTTCCTTGTAATGCTACTTTTATTGTTGTTGTTTGTTTTCAAATTTGTTTTAATGTAAGATAAAATAAACTTATTTTTACTTAGTTTTATTTTTTCTTTATATTTCCATTAGTTATTGGTTTTATAACTGGAACTTTGTACCTCTTGACCCCATTTACCCATTTTGCCCACTCCCCAAATCCTCTGCCCTCTGGCAAACACCATTGTGTTATCTGTATCTATGATTTTTGTTTTGTTTTGTTTGTTCATTTGTTTTGTTTTTTAGATTTGACATATAAGTGAAATCATCATAAGGTATTCATCTTTCACTTTCTGACCGATTTTACTTTGAATAATTCCCTTAAGGTCCATCTAGGGTGTCACAAATGACAAGATTTCATTCTTCTTTATGGCCAAGTAGTATTCCATTGTGTATATATACCCCACATCTTCTTCATCCATTCATCCATCGATGGACACTTAGGTTGTTTTCATATCTTGGCTATTGTAAATAATGCTGCAGTCAACATAGGAGTGCATATAAAATTAGTATTTTTATTTTCTTTGAATAAATACTCAGAAGTTGAATTGCTGGATCATATGGTACCAGTATTTTTAATTTTTTAAGGAGCCTCCATACTGTTTGCCAGAGTGGCTGCACCAATTTACATTCCCACCAACAATGCAAGAGGGTTCCCTTTCTCACATACTCATAAATACACTGATACCACAGGAATACAAAGGATCATAAGAGAGTACTATAAGCAATTATACATCAACAAATTGGACCACCTAGAAGAAATAGATACATTCTTAGAATCATACTATCTTTTCAGATTGAATCAGAAAGAAATAGAAAATCTGAATAGACCGATTACTAGTAAGGATATTGAATCAATAAATCAAAAAACTCCCAACAAACAAAAGTCCAGGACTGGACAGCATCACAAGTGAATTCTATCTTTCCAAGAAGATTTAATACTTATCCTTCTCAAACTCTTCCAAAAAATTGAAAAGAAGAGAATGCATTCAACCTCATTTTATGAGGCCAGCATTACCCTGATACCAAACTAGACAAGGACAAAAATAAAGAAAATTACATAACAACAATCCCAGTGTACATAGATGCAAACAACTTTAACAAAATATTATCAAACCAAATTGAATTAGAAGTCTTTGCCAGAGCAATTAGGCAAGATAAGGAAGTAAAATCATCCGAATTGAAAAGGAAGAAGTAAAATTGTCTATTTGAGATGACATAAGTTTATATGTAAAAAAGCCTAAAGACTCCACCAAAAAACTGTTAGATCAAATACACAAATTCTGTAAAGTGGCAGGGTACAAACTCAATATACAAAAATCTGTTGCATTTCTATACTCTAACAACAAAATATCAGAAAAAGAAATTAAGAAAATAATCCCATTTAAGATTGCATCAAAAATAATAATACCTAAAAATAAATTTAACCAAGGAGGTGATAGACCTGTACGCTCAAAACTATGTCATTGTTGAAAGAAATTGAAGAAGACACAAAGAAATGAAAATATATTTTGTGCTCATGAGTTGGAAGAATTAATATTGTTAAAATGTCTATATTACCCAAAGCAATATACAGATTCAATGCAACCTCTATCAAAGTTCCAATGGCATTTTTCACAGAAATAGAATGAACAATCCTAAGATTGGTATGGATCCACAAAAGACCCTGAATAACCAAAGCAATCTTGAGAAAGAACAACAAATCTGGAGGCATCAAGCTCTCTGATTTCAAACTATATTGCAAAGCTATAGTAATCAAAATAGTATGGTATTGTCATAAAAACAAACACATAGATCAATGGAACAGAATAAAGAGCCCAGAAATAAACCCACACATGTATATTCAATTAACTTATGACAAAAGAGGAAGGAATATACAATGGGGAAAGGACAGTCTCTTCAATAAATGATGTTGGGAAAAATGAACAACCACATACAGAAGAATAAAACTAGACCACTACCTTACACCATACACAAAAATTAACTAAAAATAAATTAAAAACTGGAACGTAAGATGTGAAACCATTAAACTCCTAGAAGAAAACACAGGTGGTCAGCTACTTGACATAGGTCTTGGTGATGAATTTTTGGATCTGGTGCCAAAATCTAAGAAAATAAAAGCAAAAACGTAATGTCATTTTTAATGGCTATAAGGTGTTCTATTGCACATGTGAATCATAATTTCTTTAACCACTTCCCTATTGTCCTCATTTCAATGTACTGAAATATTAAGCAATTTTCTGAATCCAGATTATTAAAGTCTTATCTGATAATCTTTGACTTTCCACGCAACAGGGGATTGTAGCTGCAGACACCATAGAATCTGAAATATGTGTAAAAGAATTAAACACAGTTTATTCCCTTTGATTTCTCACCTACATCCATCCAAATTGGTCTACAGATTTTACACCAAACTTAAAAATCAAATTTATAAGCTGTGGACTATTGTTTTTAATCTTTTGTATAGTATCTGTGAAAAATCATTTGTTTATATTGTCCAGTCTACTGCCTTATCTGATATCACTTTTAACTCCCTTTTCCCTTAAATTATAAATTACTTCATTCTAAAGAAAAAACAGTATTTTGATGAGTTTTCCTCCTCTGAGTACATATTAAATGTATTTTTCCTCATAGGGGAAAGAATGTGGTGTAAGAAGTCAAAGATGCCTTCTAACATCACTATTATTCAATGGTGTATTGTAGGTCATATACAACACAATAAGACAAACAAACATATTATAAAGAAGGAAGAAAACTGTCATAATTTTGCAGACAACATTATTATCTATTTAGAAAACCAAGAAATTCAACTAAAATTTATAAGATTCATAAAATATAAGTAAGAAAGCCATGTAAAACATCAACAAATTAAAATAATTTACTTTATTAGCATTAATAATTAGAATATATACTGATACAAAAGAAGGAGGTAATATCTCCTTCACAATGATAACAACAATACAACATATCACAAAATAAACCCAAATAGAAATATATAGTAATGATATAGAAAATAATTTTTAAAATATTATATACTAAAAATAGTGAATAAATTGAGGCACATACCATGTTCATCAATATCATCAAGTAGTAATTCTCTACAACTTAATCAATAATCCAATACAATTCCAATCACTCCCCAATAAGATTTTTATGAAACTTAATCTGGTTCTAAAATTTATGTGGAATACAAAATGCTCAAAGAGATTCAAGAAATGTTTGAGGTGAATAACAAAAGACACTGTCTCTACTAGATATGAATATTTATTGTAAAACAACACTAATTAAAATAACATAGCATTGAACAGAAAAAAATCAATTGAACATAGTAGAACTTCCAAAAAAACAGATACTCATATATGTGGTCATTCAGCATATGCTTAAAGTGACATTTAAAATCAGTGAGGAAAATAGAATATTTTTGAATGCTTTTGGGACAATTGACTACACATATTTACAAAACTGTAATAACATGTAGTAATTTCAAAGGACTATCATTTCAAATAATAAAAATTTTAAAGTAGTTTAAGATCTATAAAATCCATATGCACAAAGAATATTATAAGAATATATGTGATATAGTCATAATATTGAGATGGTATAGGCCAACCTTAGCAAATCATGAAAACCATAAGTCATAATAAAACATATAGACAGACAAATAATATAAAAATCTTGTGCCTCAAAAGACACCATGATACAGTTGGTAAAATTAATATACAAACATACCTCTGGGTGTGATGCACTGAGAAAAAGTAGCAGCATAATTGTGGTTTTCCTGCCAGGACTGCATGGCCTGAGTCTGGTTAAGAGAAACACCAAAAATATCTCAGGTTCACACCCCACAGAATAAAAGGCCTTATTATTGGCATGGTCATGAAAGAGAGGGTAAGAATGAAGAACTCTTCTAAATTGAAGGACACTAAAAAGCTTTAATAACTAAGTGCAACACAATCCTGGGTTAGATCCTGGACCAGAACTCTAAAAGAGAAATTGTTGAGACTGTTGTCAAAATTTGAATGGGATCTGTGAATTGGATGGTAGTGTTTACTGATTTAGATGGTTGTAATGGTGATAATATTAAAAAAAGTCCACCTTTTGGGAAAATGTACACTGGATATTTATGAAAGTTGAGACATTACATCTGTAACTTGTTCTCAAATTATCGAGAAAATGAATAACATAATATTTCTATCTATCTATATAGCTATCTATGGAGAGAGAAATAAATGGATCAAATGTGGTCAGATATTGACTATTGGTGAACCTTTGTGAAGAAGATACAGAAGTTTTTTTTACTGTTCTTACAACTTTAAGTTTGAAATTATTTTTAAAAAATGGGTACCCCAAATGGTTTTAGGAGATGATTAAAACAGACTCTCAGATTGAGGATGAGGAGCTGTGGCCTGGTGATGGGGAAATAAGACTAATTAGAATAGGTAAAAAGAGGTGAGGCACTCATAAATCCAGTATATTTCCCGTCATTTGACCAGAGATCTTCTATAAGTGATGTAAATATTGCTGATTTCATGTGCTTTGTTATATTTATCAGTATTTTCTAATTTTCCAAATAAATCTAGATTGTTTTAGTGATATAATGATAAGGGTTAGAAATGCCTAAATCCAGAGGGACAAGTCATATTTTTCAAGCTGAATAATTTTTTAAAAATAGTAATCTTATGAAAGTTTTATTTGTAAATCAGTATGCTGAGATTAAATGAGTGGGTTTTTTAAAAATCTCTTTTATGAAAATATTATATTTTAAATTTCAGTTACACTACTTCCTTTTGACTCTCCTATCATTAATTTTTGAAGGAAATACAACTGGGCACAACAACATGTCCATGATATTAATACCAAATTTATTTTATACTCCAGAATATTCTCTGATTTAAATCATCAGAATCCCACTTGCCAAATTTAATTCTCATTGAAGTCTTAAAATATGAGTTTTATTGATAATAAACTTTTCCATTTTCTCAATTGATATTAATACTGTGTTACATTTCCTTCTGCTTAGAATGATTTTCATTGGCCAAGATAAATTATGTCACTAAGGTATTACACAAAATTAGAAGTACTTCTGATTAAACAGAAGTTCATGATTGGAGATTAATCACCCACACAGAAGCACTAGCAATGTGAAAATATATTGAAGCCATAGAAGGTTATTTCGGGGGGGGGGGGCAAAGTGTCCCATGAAATATCTAAATTCAAATATAAATGTTCACTCTGATTTCTTCTTGTATTAATGAATAATCATTTCTTTTATTATTAAAGCAGGTATATTTTACTCATATGTGTTTCTCAACCCTTACAGTTTCTTGGTGAGTCAGACATGTAAGCAATTTACAGTGGCATCCTTAACTCCACCCCCAAAGTTCTCTTTTTTCTATATTTTTCCTTTCAGGAACATGGGAGTTCAATACTCTCACAGACTGGGAAGGAACTAGCCTACAGTGTCTACTAGGTACATGTATAATTTAATTCTCACAGCAGCCCAATGACAGATGAATTATTATCAATATTATTATGTAGATGATAAAATTGAGGATTAGAGAGATTAAGCAGCTTGCTTGAGCTTCACATACAGGAAGTGGTGGAAGCTTTAGGATCACAGAGTCTACATTGTTAAATATTACACACCTTTCTTCATCCTGAGTCCAAAGGATTATAGTCAAGTCTTGGGAACTGGAGTGATTAATTTAACCTTTCTTATCCAACTTACTTCTATAAAATGAGGAAACTGAATTATATAATTCAAGATCCCTACTAACTATATTATATCAAGAGTTTTGCCAATATCTCCAGAATTGTCTTTCCTCACTCCTTCCATATCCTGTGACTTATGCTCCAGGCATATTTAACTATATATAAGTCTTAACATATACTTTCATACTTCTGTGAATTTACAGATAAAAATATAGAAAAGCCACAGCTAACATTTATTGGACACAATAAACTTATCTCTGTGTCACTAGTTCATATTCATGCCACTGTTTATTCATCTATGAAACTGGGAAAATGAATATATATTTGAATGTCTGAATGAATATATATATGTATACATATGTCTTAAGATTCAGTTAAACATTAAACGATACTATGCATGAAAGGCCTTGGAACAATGCATGGCATATAGTAAAATGCTCCACAAGTGTTAACTATTAAGAAAAATAATTCATGTAATTATCACAACATCTTTATGAAATAGATACTACTCTTCTTTCCACTTATAGGTGACCAAACTTAGGTCCAGAGAGGGTCCATAACTTTCCAGCAGTTACAAACCTAGTAGGTAGTATAACCAAGATTCAAACACAAGTATGTTCAACATCTTTCCACCATAACAGACTTTCTCCCAAAAAAGAATATAATCTGATAATCTATGTTACACCAAGATATAAATAGCTCAGTTTATTTCTCTTTCCAGGGACATTTTCACTTTTGATCCCTAACATCTCCATTGACTATACACCCTCCACCTCCAACATGACTTGCCCCCTAGTGAATCTTCTGCTCAACTTGCCCTATCAGGCGACAATTTCTCATTCTTCCAGAAACCACGTTTTTAGGAGTTGAGAGTTTAGATTTCCACGTGGCTCCTCACTACTGCTTTTAGACCATTACTCCTTCATTCTCTTCCCAAAGCCTAAGCTCCATTAAGACCCTTGAATTCTATTTCATCTTACCTTTCTCTATTCCTTCTAACTATTTTCCACTGTTCCCTGGTCTCTCACCCTCATTCACTGAGGATCTTAGTCCCCCACTCACTGTCTTGCTTTTAGCCTTAAGTTAGTTCTACCATCATCCTATATGGTGTCAACACCCATATATATATTGTCATCATCCTAGCCTCTCAATTTCCCGATATTTCTCATCCTCAATCATCTCCACTACTACCCAAATGTATTTATCTTTTTCACAGCCATGTACCACACCTTGCCAAGATCTGAAATGTAATCACACCTAAACTCTAATATCCCCTTTCTCATCATAACTTCCTCTCTCTCCAATTTTTTCAATTATTCCCATATAAAGGAAATTTCTGAGAGTATTCATTGTGATTATTTATCCCCTGGTTACTGTCTTTTTCCTTTTCCAACAGGCCTATCTTACCTTTATTTCATTCAACATCCAGTGTATTAGTTTCCTATTAATGATGCAGTAAATTACCACAAACTTAGTGGTTTAAGACAACACAAATTTATTACCGTACAGAGCTGGAGATGAGACATCCTAAAGTCAAATTGTTAGCATTGTTAGCAGAATGTTTCCATCTGGTGGCTCTAGGAGATTATCTGTTTGTTTGCCTTTGCTTCAAGAGGCTGCCTGCATTCCTTGGCTCATGGCAGGTTCTTCCATCTTCAAAATCTTCAAAGCCTGAAGTGTAACATCCTCAAAGCTTTCTTTCTCTCTGAACTCTGCTTCCCTAGTCACATCTCCTCTCCCTCTTCTTTTCTGATCACATGCAGTATAGATCCCATGGGCTTTTCATATTTTTCTCCAAATGGCAGTCAATAACATACACCACTTTGGTGATTTCTTCTATACCTGTGAACCATATATATTTTTTACTTCACGCCTCTCTAAAACCACTTTAAAACAATATTTTAAATTGTAACTTTATTTTAAGAAATAACAATCATGATATCATGAGTCAAATTTGATATGCTCATTATGGCTTTTCTTAGTAAATGAACTAGATAAATTAATTTAATTTAAAGAATTAAGTTATACCCAAACTAAACTCATGTCACTTGCCATTAGTGGTGTACAGCCACACAGTTTGGATATCACTTTTACTCTCTGTTTGTTAATACCACAACTACTTGGCACTTTTGTCTTTCTAGCTTTAGATCAACCTAATGACTTCTTCCTTCACTTCAGTATTCTGGCTGCTGAAGATAACTGGATAAAAATTTTTAAAACTACACAGATAAATTCCATAACGAATTTAGTTTTCAACTTCACATGGGTTTGTAACAATACTGGAAATTATCCAATACCATCAAATTTAGCAGCTTAACATGCTTCAAAGTGAATATTCCAAAACTTCTGCAATCTCTTCAAATCTCCAACTACCATATATCCTCCCACTCTTAACTAAAAGTCCTGAATACTTTTTGGAGAAAATATAAGCCAGCAAGCAGCAATTCCCGCAACTTCCTCTTTTTATCCCAAATTCTCTTTATCTATATCCATTTTTCTTCCTTTCCTATTATCCCAATGGAAGCAGTGTTGCTCTGCTTTATTAAGGCTATTCCCACCACCTGTGAGGTGGATATATCTCTGCATATTCCTTAAATATCAGTGTTCCCTAAGGTTCTATCATTGACTTCTCTTCCCTTCCCTTCCCTTCCACTCCATTCATTTCTTTCTCCTCTTCACATTAATTCATCAACCTTAATGGCACATTAGCATAATGAGTTTTTAATAAATACTGTCAATCTGTACACCCACCCTATGCCTGTTAAGTTAGAATATCTTAGATGGAAGTTTGGCATTTGAAATTTATAAAATCTCCTTAGATGACTTTTGTGTGTGTGTGAGGAAGATCGGCCCTGAGCTAACATCTGCCAATCCTCCTCTTTTTGCTGAGGAAGATTGGCCCTGGGCTAACATCCATGCCCATCTTCCACCACTTTATATGGGATGCTGCCACAGCATGGCTTGACAAGTGGTGCATCAGTGCGCGCCAGGGATCTGAACCAGCTAACCCAGGGCCACCGCAGTGGAGCACACGCACTTAACCGCTTGTGCCACAAGGCCGGCCCCTCTCCTTAGATGGTTTTAATGAGGAATCTCCTCTCTTCTTTACACTCTCCAGAAATGAACTCATTTACTCTTTTTTATTTAATTGAACTTTTATTGAGGTAACATTGGTGTATAACATTATATAAATTTCAGGTGCACATGATTATGTTTCAATTTCTCTGTAGACTACATTATGTTCACCACCCAAAGTCTAATTGCCATCCTTCACTGTACACATGTGCCCTTTTACTCTTTTCACCCTCATACTCCTCATTCCCCTCTGGTAATCAACGATCTGTTCTCTGTATCAATGTGCTTGTTGTTGTTGGTTTTTCTTCTTCCACATATGAGCGAAATCTTATGGTATTTCGCTTTCTCCACGTGACTTATTTTGCTTAGCATAATGACCTCAAGCTTCAAGCATGTTGGTGCAAATGGCAAGATTTCATCTTTTTTATGGCTGAGTAGTACTCCATTGTAGATATATACCACATCTTCTTTATCCATTCATCTGTTGATGGGCACTTAGGTTGTTTCCAAGTCTTGGCTGTTGGGAATAATGCTGCAGTGAAAATAGGGCTGCATACATCTTTACAAAGTAGTGTTTTTGTATTCTTTGGATAAATATCTAGAAGTGAAATCACTGCATCATATCATATTTCTATTCTTAATTTTTTGAGGAATCACCATACTGTCTTCCATAGTGGCTGCACAAGTTTACATTTCCACCAGCAGTGAATGAGAGTTCCTTTTTTTCCACATCCTCTCAACACTTGTCTTTTCTTATCTTTTTAATAGCCATTTTGGTGGGTGTGAGGTGATATCTCATTGTAGTTTTGATTTGCATTTCCCTAACAATTAGTGACAGTGAACATCTTTTCATGTGCCTGTTGGTCATCTATATATCTTCTTTGGAAAAATATCTGTTCAGATCCTACGCTTATTTTTTAATAGTGTTTTTGTTGTCATTGAGTTTTATGAGTTCTCTATATATTTTGGGTATTAATCCTTTATCAGATATATGATTTGCAAATATCTTCTCCAAATTTTTAGGTTGTATTTTCATTTTGTTGATGGTTTTCTTTGCTGTGCAGAAAGTTTTTACTCTGAAGTAGTCCCATTTGTTTATTTTTTTCTCATGTTTCCCTTGCCTGAGGAGGCATGATATTCAAAAAGATACTTCTAATGACCAATGTTGAAGAGCGTACTGCTTACATTTTCTTCTAGGAATTTTATGGTTTCAGATCTCACATGCAAGTCTTTAATCCATTTTGATTCAATTTTTTTTCATGGTGTAAGATAATGGTATACTTTCATTTTATTTGCCTGTGGCTATCTAGTATTCCCAACACCATTTATTGAAGAGACTTTCCTCTCTCTAAATGTTCTTGGCTCTTTTTTCAAAAAGTAGCTGTTCAAAGATGTGTGGGTTTATTTCTGGCCTCTCAGTTCTGTTCTATTGATCTGTGTGCCTGTTTTTGTGCATGTACCATGCTGTTTTGATTAATATAGCTTTGTAGTATATTTGGAAATCAAGGAGTGTTATACTTTCAGCTTTCTTTTTTTTCTCAGGATTGCTTTGGCTATTTGGAACCTTTTGTTGTTCCATATAAATTTCAGGATTCTTTATTCTATTTCCATGAAAAATATCCTTGGGACTTTGATAAGGATTGCACTGAATCTGTAGATTGCTTAAGGATATATGGATGTTTTAAGTATGTTAATTCTTCCAATCCATGAGCACAGAATATCTTTCCATTTCTTTGCGTCTTCTTGTATTTCCTTTAAGAATTTTTATAGTTTTCAATGTACGCGTCTTTCATCTCTTTGGTTAAATTCATTCCGAGGTATTTTCCTCTTTTTGTTGCACTTGTCGATGGGATTGAATTCTTCATTTCTCTTTATGCTATTTCTTTGTTAGTGTATAGAAATGCAACTGTTAGTTGTATGTTGATTTTGTACCCTGAAATCCTATATTTATTTATTATTTCTAACATTTCTTTGTTGGATTCTTTAGGGCTTTCTATATAGAGAATCATGTCATCTGCAAATAGTGGTAGTTCTACTTCTTTCCAATTTGGACCCCTTTTAATTCTTTTTCTTGCCTAATTGCTCTAGCTAGAACTTTGAATACTATGTTAAATAAGAGTGGTGAAAGTGTGTATCCTTGTCTTGTTCCTGTTTTTAGAGGGATAGCTTTCAGTTTTTCACCATTAAATATGTTAGCTATGTGTTTGTCATATGACCTTTCCTTCTATACCCATTTTGTTGGGAGCTTTTATCATAAATGGATGTTGTATCTTGTTGAATGTTTCCCTGCATCTATTGAGATGATCATGTGATTTAAAAATTTTAAAAATTATTTAATTGAGGTCATATTGGCTTCTAACATTGTGTACATTTTAGGCATACATTATTATAATTCAGTTTCTGTATAGACTGTATTGTGTTCACCACCAATAGTCTAGTTTTTGTC
Source organism: Diceros bicornis minor (assembly GCF_020826845.1). Taxonomy (NCBI): domain Eukaryota; kingdom Metazoa; phylum Chordata; class Mammalia; order Perissodactyla; family Rhinocerotidae; genus Diceros; species Diceros bicornis. The sequence continues at coordinate 74,611,191 of NC_080781.1, read as the reverse complement.
TGACACCGTACATATGTGCCCCTTTACTCATTTCACCCTCTCCACATCCCCTTCCCCTCTGGTGACTACCAATCTGTTCTCCTTATCTTTGTGTTGGCTTGTTTATCTTTCAGATATGAGTGAAATCACATGGTATTTGACTTTGTCTGAGTTATTTTGTTTATCATAATAACCTCAAGGTCCATCCATGTTGCTGCAAATGGCACAATTTTGTCTTTTTTTATGGCCAAGCAGTATTCCTTGTATATATATACCACATCTTCTTTATCCATTCATCTATTGATGGGCACTTGGGTTGCTTCCACATCTTGCCTATTGTGAATAATGCTGCAATGAACATACAGGTACATATATCTTTTTGAATTATTGATTTCATGTTCTTTGGATAAATCCCCAGTACTGCAATAGCTGGATCATATTGTATTTCTACGTTTAATTTTTTGAGAAATATCCATACTGCTTTTTCACACAATACACAAAAGTTAAATCAAAATGGATTAAAGACTTGAATGTAAGACCTGAAAGCATAAAATTCCTAGAGGAAAACATAGGTGGTGTGCTCTTTGACACCAGTCTTAGCAGTAGCTTTTCAAACACTATGTCCACTCAGGCAAGGGAAACAAAAGAAAGAATAAACAAATGGGACTACATCAGATTAAAAAGCTTCTGCAAAGCAAAAGAAACCATCAACAAAATGAAAAGACAACCCATTAACTGAGAGAAAATATTTGCAAATTGTATATCCGATAAAGGATTAATACCCAAAATATATAAAGAACTTATGCAACTCAACAACAAAAAAATGAACCCAATCAAATAATGGGCAGAGGATATGAACAGACATTTTTCCAAAGAAGAAACACAGATGGCCAACAGGCACATGAAAAGATGTTCAACATCACTAATTATTAGGGAAATGCATATCAAATCTGCAATGAGATATCACCTCACACCTGTCAGAATGGTTATAATTGACAAGACATGAAATGACAAATGTTGGAGAGTATGTGGAGTAAAGGGAACCCTCATACACTGCTGATAGAAATATAAACTGGTGTAGCCACTATGGAAAGCAGTATGGAGATCATGTAATTTTTATTCTTCATTTTGTTAATATGGTATGACTTGTTGATTGATTTGTGGATGTTTAACCATCCTTGCACCGCTGGAATAAATTCCACTTGAACATGGTGTATGATCCTTTTAATGTATTTTTGTATTTGATTTGCTAATACTTTTGAACCTATGTTCATTAGTGATATTGGCCTGTGATTTCTTTGTGTATGTTGTCCTTGTCTGGTTCTGATATCAGGGTAATGTTGTCCTTGTAGAATGAGTTAGGAAGCATGCTCTCATCTTCAAATTTTTGGAAGAGTTTGAGAAGAGTAGGTATTAGATCTTCTTTCAATGATTGGTGGAATTCACTGGGGAAGCCATCTGCTGCTGGACTTTTGTTTTTTAGGAGGTTTTTCATTACTGTTTTGATCTCCTTATTAGTGATCAGTCTATTCAGATTCTGTGTTCTTCTTGATTATGTTTTAGAAGATTATATAATTCTAAGAATTTATCCACTTGTTTTAGATTATCCAATTTTTTGGCATATAGCTTTTCATAGTATTCTCTTATAATCATTTTTATTACTGTGTTACCTGTAATTTCTCCTCTTTCGTTTGTTTTTATTTATTTGGATCATCTCTTTTTTTATTGGTAAGTCTAGTTAAGGGTTTGTCAATTTTGTTTATCTTTTCAAAGAACTAGCTCTTAGTTTCACTGATCTTTTCTATTGTCTTTTTAGGGTCTTTTTCATTTATTTTTGCTCTGATTTTTATTATTTCCTTCCTTCCACTGATTTTGGGCTTCATTTCTTTTTCTAGTTCCTTTAAGTCTGTTGTTATATTGTTTATATGAGTTTTTTCTTGTTTTTCTTTAGTTAGGCCTTTACTGCTATAAACTTCCTGTTAGTACCACTTTTGCTGTATTCCATAGAATTTGGTATGTCGTATTTTCATTTTCACTGGTCTCCAGGTATTTTATGATTTGATTTCTTCATTGACCCAATAGTTGTCCATTGGCATTTTGTTTAATCTCCACATATGTGCGACTTTTTTCCAGTTTTCTTGTTGTAGTTGATTTCTAGTTTCATTCTACTGTGGTCTGAAAAGATGCTTGGTATTATTTCAATCTTCTTAAATTTATTGAAGCTTGTTTTGTGGACTAATATGTGATCTGCCCTTGAGAATGTTCCATGTGCATTCAAAAAGAATGTATAGTCTGCAGGTTTGGGATGGGATGTTCTGTATATATCTATTAAGTTCACTTTGTCTAATGTGTTATTTAAGTTCAATGTTTCCTTATTGCTCTTTTATTTGGATGATCTATCCATTGATATAAGTGGAGTGTTATAGTCACCTACTATTATTGTGTTATAAACTCATTTACTTTTATGGCTTCTATTACCACCAATGTTTTGATTCTCCATATAGACCTGTCACTAGGAACTATTTTCTAAACTTTAAGTATTTATACCCACAAACTTACTGGACATGTCTTTTTGGCACTAAAACACAAAAGTGTTTCTTCACTTTTTCCCAGTCTCCTAAAAAGGAAAATAAAACCCTTACACTCTCTCATCAGTGTATTCTTCTCTATCTTTAATGTCATTGTTTTAGTTGAACTATCATTATATATCACCTTTTCTCCTAAATACTCTGCCTGTCACCAGTATAGCCACCCTTCAACTTACTCATCATACTTCTGCTAGTGTAATTTTTCTCAAATTGAAATCTAGCCATGCCGCTTACCTGTTTACAATCTATTGTCCTCAAAATAATGTTGAATTTCCATAGTCTGTTATACTTGATCCTTAATAATCTGATCCTATGTCTTCCAACTTTGTCTCTTGCCAATCAAATCTCTTCCCTTATACTCTATTGCATTCATGCTGAAATATGTGCTGATTCATTCTTGCTTCTAGGCTTCTGCACATGTTATTTCCAGGTTCTGGACTCCCCCACCTCCATGCAATGATTTTTTTAATCCTAGTCATGCCTCAGGACTTAATGCTAACTCCTTCATATAGGCAAGGTGAGTTTTCTCTACCTAAGGTACCTATCTCTCACAGAAGTCATTCTCAAATTATGATCTCTGGACCACCATCATCAGTATTACCTGGGAACTTGTTAGAAATGTAAATTCTCAGGCCACAGCCCAGACATTTAATTAGAAACTGTGTATTTGAAAAAGCCCTCCAGGGGATTCTGATGTATCCTAAAATATGAAAATTACTGCCTTACTATATGGTAAACTTTTGCAGCAATTTTTTGTCATCACTATATGAAAGTACTTGAGGGAGAGACTAAGTCTTCTTTATCATTATCACCCCAATGCTGATTACAACTCTGGGAAGGTTGTTGATAGTCAAGAAATACTTTCTATATTATTAAGTAAATGACTATCTGAAAATTATATTTCTAAGTTAGTAGCATATCGATCAATAGCTAAGCTTTGGAGGCAAAGTCACTTTAAGGCACACCACATAAGTACCTAATATCTTGTCCCTGGTCATATTAGAATAACATTAATATCTGAGAATCTTTTATATGCCTGGATTTTCTCTCAGTTTATTTAAGTAGATTTAACTGCACATTTACAAACTCATACTCAGTCTAAGTAAAGGATGTTGTCCAGGTTCCATTTGAAAAGAAAAAAAAAATCCAAGAAAAGGAAATCATGCTCACATTCAGACTTAGCTAACTCTTTTCTGACACTCACTGCATACCATGGTCTTTACTAGATGTTTTCACAAATGTTAATCTCTAGACTTCTACCCAGATCTAGAGAATAATAGGAATAGTAAAATTTCCTTTCATATTTACATGTACTCAATATTTTGTGGTTTAGAATATATTTTATACCCATTGTAATTTTATCATCACAGTACTCCTATGAGGTAGGCTGGTAAGGCATTTAGTTATCATCTTATCAATGAGAAAATGGAGACTGAGATACCAAAAGACATACCCAAGCCACACATTAGAAAAGAAATTAAGCCACAATACATCAAGATCTTTGAATTCTGAGTCACTGCTTTTCCCAATAGACCATGATTCCTTCCAAAAAGAAGCTGATTTTCCTAATTGCAGGTTATTCCAACAATAGCATTACATGAATTAAGATATGCATATTTACTGATGTTTGTACACAGAAATATCTAAAAAGTAGGGTTTCTAAACAAACAAGGAAACAAACAGAATTTCTGTCTATCACATCCTATTTTGAGGCTTCCAATTTCATTTGGTTTCCAGATGGGGCAAAATTAAGGTCAACAACCCCAGGGCAACCATCTGGCTGACAAGAAATGCCAATGCAGAATAAGATATACAACAAAATTAAATCAAGAAATTAGAAATATTTGTTTTTCAATCACTATTCAGACTAATTTCCATACACTTATCATGACCAACTGCCAATATTTTTCTTTCATGGAAGGAAACAACAAACTCATTACTATTTCTTCCACTTTCATTCTTGTATTATGTAACCCTATAATGGTTAAGTTTTGTCATTGCTTTCAAAATGTCAAATGGAACTTTTAAATAGAAAATGATTTATCAATATTTATAAATAAGATGCAATCTTTAAATCAGGAAAAATTGAAGCAGTCTTTGAGATTTGAAACTCTGTTTAGATATTCCTAGGTATAAATGGCATTTATGTTCTGGCTAGGCTAACAAATTAAGGGAATCATCAGAGCAAGTGTACACAAACTCTGTTTCTTTTTCAATAATGTTTTAAATATCATTCTAAATGGTAGGGGTTTATCCTTGCAAAACAAGTTGTTCACTATCTCCTTAGGCAGATTTCCTTCAGGCCAGTGTAAAAGGAAAATCTATCCTATTTATCAAAAGAACAGTGTTCTATTTACCCCAATTTTCAGACCCAGAAGTCTACTAGAGTCCGCTCAAAACTATGCCAGTTTTCTTTTCAATCTCTCTCTGAGAGATTGTATTATTTTTGTAACTTCTTGTGTCTAAAATTACTCTAAAAATTAAAAAAAAATTTTTGTTTAGAAGAAATATTTAATGCCCAGATAGATTGAATGGTGAATTCTTGTTTGACTGTAACACATTCAGCAATCACTACGTTGCTTCTACTGCTTGCAAACAGTCTTATAGATGCTTGTGAACTTTCCCATGATCATGGATCTTGCAGTGAAGGAAAATGGGGTGTAGGGAAGAGAATAAAAGTTTATTTTTTTTTAAAGTGGGCAAAATACTTGAATGGACACTTTACCTAAGAAGATGTATACATGAAAAATAAGCAAATGAAAATATGTTCATCATCCTTAATCACTAGGGAAATCCAATTAAAACAATGATCAGATACCATTAAACACCTACTGAAATGTCTTCTAAATGAAAAAAACAGTGACAGTATAATTATAATATCAAACGCCCATCAGGATGAAGAGCAACTGGAACACTCATGCATTACAGGTTCAAAGCAAAATGGTACAACCACTGTGTAAAACTGATAGTTTGTTTTAAAATTAAAATTACACTTACCATGTGACTCAGCAATCTATTTCTTCTATTTACCAATAGAAATAAAAACTAACATTTAGTCAAAAGCCTGTATACAAATGTCTATGAAAGCTTTATTCATAATAGCTCCAAACTGGGAACAACCCAGATATCCTGCAATAGCTGAATGGCAAACAAACGGTGACATATCCATATAATGGAATACTACTCTGCAATGAAAAGCAACGAACTATTGACACACATGAAAAAATTGAATGAATCTTAAAGGCATTATACTGACTGAAAAAAAAACGCTCAAAAAGTTATATAGACTATGATTCTACTTATTTGACATTCTTGAAAAGACAAAACTATAGTCATAGTGAATGGACCAGTGGTGATCATTATGAAGGTTGGGGTGGATGTGATTGTAAAGGGCCACCATGGGGGGATGGGGAGGTAATTTGGATGTGATGGAATTGTTCTATATTTTGATTGTGGTGATGGTTTTATAAAACTATGCATGTGTTAAAGTGCCTAGAACTGTACAATATAGAATTCAATTTTATTTATGTAAATAAAATATGAAAATGATAAAAAGAAGACATGAAAGAACCATATGTAAAACACTATATAGTGTTGCTGATGAAGAGGGTGAAGACTATCCTCTACCCACTCTGAGTCCTTTCTGGCTAGGCTACAAATTATATTGACATGAGACTGAATATCAGGAGAAAAATCAAACAAAGCTTTATAACATGTATACATGGGAGAGAGACCAGGGAAACTGAGTAACTCAACAAAATGGTGGGGGTTCTCATCTTAAATAGCATATTCAGGTAAAGACAAGAGTCAGCTATGGGAGATTACCAGAAAAGCACAGTAAACAAGAGTATGCAGATTTAAGTCCTTGTCTTCTGCATTAGTAAGGGTTTCTATAGATAAGGTCATCCTCCTTCCTCACAATACAGAGAGGGAGATACCTTTACATATGAAGATTTCCCTTATGAATGTAAATGTTTCTTACAAGGGGTAACTTCTACTTTTACTTGGTTTTCAGAGCTTTGATAAGAAGGGGCTTAGCAAGGACCCTCCCAGTCTATCCATAGCCAGAGTTACCTATGATGATGGCCCGTCCTGGGGACAGGTCTTCTATTGTAAATTCTTTTAGTTGGGGGTGAGGTCAAAGTTTTTGCAGAGAAAATAATCAATGTTAAGAAACATATCTTGAGGTGACCAATTCTGATCCCCCACACTGAGATAAAAGAAGACCAAATAAATGGAAAAACACACCACATTTATTAACTGAAACACTCAAGATTGTTAAGATTTCATTCCTCCTGAAATTGATCTATATATAGAATTAATGCTACCCTTATCAAGCTCCTAACAGGTTTTTAAATTAATCTTAATTACAAGTTTATTCTAAAATTTGTGTAAACCAAGAACACAGGCCAGGCAAAACAATCTCAAAAAGGAAAAATAAAGTTAAAGGACTAGCACTATTTGATTTTAACAGTTAGTATAAAGGTATGTTAATTAAGACAATGAGGTATTTGCGTAAGGATATACAAATAGATTAATGCAAGAGAATAGAACATTTAATAATATGCCCACACAAATTGTGACTAAGTTAACAATGAAAGTGCCAAAGAAATTCAACAGGCAAAAAGTTTCTTTTTAAAAATGGTGCTGGAATAAATGGATATATGTATGAAAAAATATGAACCTTAATCCTTACCTCATATCACACAAAAGTTAATTTGAGATTTATCATAGAACTGTAGATAATAGCTTCCAGAAGAAAACATGGGAGAATATTTTCATGATAGTAAAGTAGCAAGGTTTTTCAGTTAGGACAGAAAAAGCACTATTCATAAAATATATATATATATATGTATATATATATATATATAAAAAATTGTACTTAATCAAAATTTAAAATTATTGTTAATATAAGTCAGTGTTAAAAAATTATAAAAGAAGTGACATCAGCACCATGACAGATTTGAAAGTCTCAATGCTCATCTCTCCCACAAAAGCAACAAAACAATAAACAATACAAACCAATAAAAATAGCTCTGGGAAAGCTCTGGACTACAATGAAGAAGCAGCACAAATACTCTGTAACGCAAAAACTGAGGATGGCTGCATAGAAATGCACAGAAAACATTTTACCTGCATCACTCCATACCCAGGTCTAGAGAAGCTCGGTGCAATGTGGGATCCCTGTAGAAGAATTTCACCCCATGAGGAAAAGAAAATCAAGAGGATTCCAGCAGTCCTTGCCAATTGCGTGGACATTTGTAGCCTTTGCTATTGAGTATCCCCAGAGTCTTCATCAATGCTGAACCCAGATGATGCAGCTACCTAGATTCCCTGCCACTGTATCTCCTCTCTGGAGATGGAGATGTCACTGTGGTGAGACCTGGCTCCAGTGACCCAAGTCACAGCTGCACCCTGAACTCTGGGATCAGGATGACATAGCACCTCACCTTTTATGGGAATGAAGCTGTTGTGGCACTGCACCAGGCACCCTTGGTCCTATGTTACAGCTTTGACCTGCTGTTACAGTAGCCAAGATGGTGTGGTGCTGCCCCCTGTCCCCTTGGGTTCTGAGTCAGGGCTTCAACCCACCAACACCAGGAAAATATTTTTGCTACTCTGCACCCCGCCACTTGGGGCTTAAGTCACAGCTATGATCATGTTGCTACTGCTCTGCACCCAGCCTCCTGAAGCCTGAGTCACAGTTGTGCCTCATCATCCCTAGGGCCATGCTGCCACTGTGCCCTGTCACTTGGACCCAAGTTCCCATTGTACCCTGTCATCTCTGGGCTCATACCACTGTTGCATCCTAATCCTCACCAGGACCCAAGTTATTGGAGCAACCCCAGAGACCTGGATCCCAATTCCATGGGTAATTTACACACGTCTTCACCTTGCATACTGGAGCCACCACTCTAGCAAGTGCACCTGTGCCCCAAACTCCAGGGACCATGGTAGTTACTTATGTCCCTGAGTCTGATACCCTGGCTCTTCTGCCACTCTGAGTGCCAGTGAAACAGACCCAGCATTAAAAGGGATCTCCTCAGCAAGATCTATCCCCCATGGGCTTAAAGGAGGACAGGAGGACCACAGCAGCCTTTGCCACTAAGGACCTCAACAACCCTACTGACCACTGCTATCATAGACATCCTCAGACTTGGCCACTGAGAATCCCCACCGAGTTTGATGATGTTGACCTGAGCAGACAGAACTGCATTGAGACTATGCTATTGTGCCTCTCAATAAAAGATGTTGCATTCCAACCAACCAGCACCTTTACAACCACCTACAGGTGAAAGTCTTTCCTCAATGAAGCGAGTCTAAAAAGGCTGGAAGAGATAACTGCTCACTCAAATGTGCAGATATCAATGCAAAGCCAATACACACAAAAGCAAGGAAACATGACAACACCAAAAGAATACATTTACCTTCCAGTAACCGACCTCAAAGAAATGTAGATATATAAATTACCTAAGAAAAAATTCAAAATAATTAAAGAAAGCTCAGTGAGTTTCGAAAACCACGCATAGAAAAATCAATGAACCTAGGAAAACAATACATGAACCACAGGAGAAGTTAATCAAAAAGAAAAAAGTCATACAAAAGGACCAAAAGAAATTCTGTAGATGAAGGATACAATGAATAGAATGAAAAATACAATATATAATTTCAATCAGAGACTCAATCAAGCAGAGCAAGGAACTGTGAACTTGGATATGGATCTCCTGAAATTATTCAGTCAGATGAGAGTAAAGAAATAAGAAAGAAAAATAATGAAGAAAGTCTACAGGATTAAGGATACTCCATTAAAAGAGCTAATATATGCATATAGGTGTCTCAGAAAGACAAGACTAAATTAAAGGAACAGAAAGCTTATTCAGAGAAATATTGGCTGAAATTTTCCCAAATCTGAGGAGAGACATCTACATACATGAGCTCAAAGGTCACCAAACATACAACTCAAAGAAGACTTCTACAAGACACATTATAATAAAATTTTCAAAAATTAAAAAAAAAATTTTGGAAGCAGCAGGAGAAAAAAGATTCACCACATACAAGGGAACCAGCATAAGGTGAACAGTGAACTTTTCAGCAGAAACCTTGCAAGTCAGGAGAGAATTGGTTGATATATTCAAAATGTTGAAAGAAAAACAATCTACCAAACAAGAACACTTTACCAGGCAAAGTTTTCCTTGAGATATGAAAGACATAAAGACTTTTTCAGACAAGCAAAAGTTGTGGAGTTCATCATCACTAAACCTGTCTTACACGAAATGCTAATGGAAATTCTTCAAGCTGAAACAAAAGGATGCTAATTAGTGACATGAAAATGTATGAAACTATAAAATTCACTGGTAAAGGTAAATATATACTCAAATAAACAATACTCTAATACTGTCATGGTGCTGTGTAAATCACTTTTAACCCTAGGATAAAGGTTAAAATACAAAAGTGTTAAAAATAAAGCTACATATTTTGTTAATGAATACACAAATGAAAAAACGATTGTGAAATAAGAAACAATATGTGGGGAGGAAAGAAAATTATAGAGCTTTCACATGTGATTTAAGTTAAATTGTTATCCACTTAAAATAGACTGTTATAACTATAAAATATTTTACATAAGCCTCATGGTAATTACAAAGCAAGAACTTATAATACATACACAAAAGATAAAGAGAAAAACAAATATATCACTATAAAAAATAACCAAATCACAAAGAAGAAAGCAAGAGAGAAAGAGAGGAAAAAATCAACCACAAAATGAAACCACCAAAAGCAATAAACAAAGTGGCAATAAGAAGTCCTTATCTATCAATAACTACTCTAAATGTAAATGAAATAAATTCTACAATTTAAAAACTGACTGAATGAATAAAAAACAAAACCCTATTATATGCTACCTACCAGAGATTCATTTCAGCTTTAAAAACACACATAGGCTGAAAATGAAGGGATAGAAAAGATATTTCATGAAAATGGAAAATAAAAAACAGTGGAAGTAGCTATAATTATATCAGATAAAACATACTTTAATTCAAAAACTGTAATAAGAGACAAAGAAGCTCATTATATAATGATAAAGGTGTCAATTCATAAAGAGGATATAAAAATTATAAATATATATGCTCATATCAGAGCACCTAAATATAATAAGTAATTACTAACAGATCTGAATACAGAGATAGATAGCAAACAGTAGTAGAGAACTTCAAAATCCCATTTTAACAATGGATATATCATCCAGACAAAAAATAAATAAGGAAACAGTGGACCTGAACAACACTATACACTAAACAGACCTAACAGAGGTATACAAAACATTCCACCCAACAGCAGCAGAATAGATGTTCTTCTAAAGCACATATTAAAGTCTCTAATAGAGCATATATTAGGTTAAAAAAAAAGTCTTAAATTTAAGATGAGTGAAATCATATCAAGCCATTTTTCTTACCACAATTGTTTGAAAATAGAAATCAATAACAAGAGAAAAGCTGGACAATCCACAGATACTTGGAAATTAACACACTCCTGAAAAACAAATGCGTCAAAGAAGAAATTAAGAGATTTAAAAACAATCTCAGGTCCAGCCTGCTGGCACAGTGGTTAAGTTCACGCATTCTGCTTCAGCAGTCCAGGGTTCCTTGGTTTGGATTCTGGACATGGACCTACTCATCACTCATCAGGCCAGGCTGAGGCGGCATCCCACGTAGAAGAACTAGAAGGACCTACAACTAGGATATGCAAGTATGTACTGGGGGCTTTGGGGAGAAAAAAATCTTGAGACAAACAAAATTGAAATACAACATATCAAACAGATAGGGTGCTGCAAAGTAGTTATAAGAAGGAATTTTGTAGCATAATTGCTTATATTAAGAAAAAATGCATACCTCAAATAATCTAATTTTACACCTCTAGGAACTAGAAAAAGAAGAATGAATAAAGCCCAAAGTAAACAGAAAGATTGAAAAAGTAAAGATTACAGCAGAAATCAATAAAATAGAAGGAAAACAATAGAAGATGTTAATGACACTAACAGGGTTTTTTTGAAAAGTTATACAAAATTAATAAACTGTTAGCTAGACTAAATAAGAAAAAAAATACTGAGATGACTCAAATAAAATTATAAATGAAAGAGGAGACATCGTAACTGATCACAAAAATAAGAGACTACTATGAACAATTATACTTCAACAAACTGGATAATATAGAAGAAATGGGTATGTTCCTAAAAGCATACAATTTACCAGACTGAATCATGAGGAAATAGAAAATCTGAACCGGCCAATAACAAGTAAGGAGATTGAATCAGTAATCAAAAATCTTCCAACAATTAAAAGTCCAGAATCGGTTTGCTTCACTGGTGAAATCTACCAATCATGTAAAGAATTAATGCCAATCTTTCTCAAAATCATCCAAATTATTAAGGAGGGAGGAACACTTCCAAACATTTTACATGGCCAGCACTGCTCTCTGTTTCTATGTGTTCAGTTTATTTAGATTCCACTTATAAGTAAAATCACATGGTATTTGTCCTTCTCTGTCTGACTTATTTTACTTACCATGATATGTCCTCAAGTTTCATCTGTATAGTCTCAAATGGCAGGATTTATTTCTTTTATATGGCTAAATATTCAGTTATATATATAATGTGTTTATATATATATATATATATATATATATCATATTTTCTTTATCCGTTTATGGGTCAGTGGACACTTAGGTTGTTTCCATGTCTTGACTATTGTAAATAATGCTCGAATAAACATGGAGTGGAGAGTAGCTCTTCAAAAGAATGATTTTACGGGGCCAGCTCAGTGGCATAGTGGTTAAGTGCATGCACACCACTTTGGCAGTCCTGGGGTTCCCATATAAAGTAGAGGAAGATAGGCAGGATGTTAGCCCAGGAGCAGTCTTCCTCAGCAAAAAGAGGAGGATCGGTATAGGATGTTAGATCAGGGCTAGTCTTCCTCACAAAAAAAATGTGATTTTACATCCTTCAGATGTAAATCCAGAAGTGGAATTGATGGTAGCTATATTTTTAGTTTTTTGAGGAACCTCCATACTGTTTTCTATGGTGGCTGCACCAATTTACATTCCGTCCAACAGTGAGCAAGTATTCTCTTTTCTCCACATCCTCACCAACACTAGTTATTTTATTTATTTATTTATTTATTTGATAATAGGCATTCTAACAGGTGTGAAGTGATCTCTCACTGTGATTTTGATTTGCATTTTCCAATTGATTAGTAATACTGAGCAACTTTTCATGGACCTGTTTGTCATTTGAATATCTTTTTTGGAAAACTGTCTACTCAAGTTCTTTGTTCATTTTTTAAAAATTGGATTATTATTTGCTCTCTTTTGACCTGTACAAGTTCCCTATGTATTTTAGATATTAACCCTTTATCAAACATGTGGTTTGCAAATATTTTCTCTAATTCCATAGGCTGATTTTTCATTTTGTTGATCATATTTTTGCTGCTCAGAATCTTTTTAGGTTGATACAATTCCGTTTCTCAATATTTCCTTTTTTTGTTTATGCTTTTGGTGTCATATTCATGAAATCATTGTCAAGATCAATGCGAAGGAGCTTTTTAACTATGTTCTCTTCTAGAAGTTTTATGGTTTCAAGTCTTACATTAAAGTCTTTAATCCATTTTGAGTTAATTTTTGTAAGTACTGTAAGATAGGAGTCCAGTTTCATTCTTTTGTATGTGAATATCCAGTTTTCCCGACACCATTTATTGAAAAAACTATCATATTAGTTTACTATATATGCATGGGTTTATCGCTGGTATCTCAATTCTGCTGCATTGGTCTGTGTGTCTGTTTTTCTGACATTACCATATCAGTTTTTTTACTATAAATTTGTAATGTAATTTCAAATCAGAAATAGTGATGCCTCAAGATTGGTTCTTCTTTCTCAGAATTGCTTCGGATTTTGGGGCCCTATTGTGGTTCCATGCAAATTTTAAGATTGTTTTTTCTATTTCTATATAAAATGCCGTTGGAATCTTGATAAGGATTGCATTGAATCTATAGATGGCGTTGGGTACTATGGACATTTTGGCAATATTAATTCTTCCAATCCAGGAACATGGAATATCTTTCCAATTAATTGTGTCTTCTCAAATATCTTACATTGCTATCTTATAATTTTCAGTGCCTTAAATCTTTCACCTCCTTAAATTCATTCCTAAACATTTTATTGTTTTTGACTCTATTGTAAATGGAATTACTCTCTTTACCTTTTCAAAATGATTTTTGTTAGTGTATAAAAATGCAACTGACTTTTGCATGTTGATTTTGTATCCTGCAGCTTTACTGATTATGTTGATTAGTTCTAACAGTTTTTTGGTGGGATCTTAAGGATTTCTTACATATAAGATCATGTCATCAACAAAAAGAGTCAATTTTATTTTTCATTTCTGATTTGGATGCTTTTTAATTTTTTTTTTTAATTCCAGATAATTCTGGGTAGGACTTCCAGTATTACATTGAAGAGTAGTGGTGAGAGAAGTACCTTTGTATTGTTCTTGATATTAGAGGAAAAGTTTTCAATCTTTTATCATTGAGTATGATGTTAGCTGTGGGCTTGACATATATGGCCTTTATCATGTTCATTTATGTTCCTCCTATACCCAGTTTGTTGAGAGTTATTATCATGAAAGGATGTTGTTTTTCATCAAATGCTTTTTCTGCATCTATGAAGATTATAATATGACTTTTTTCTTTCATTCTATTAATGTGATGTATCATATTTATTAATTTGCAAATGTTGAACCATTTTTGCATCCCAGGGATGAATTCCATTTGGTCATGGTGTATGATCATTTTAACGTGCTGTTGAATGTGATTTGCTAGTATTTTGTTGAGAATTTTTGCATCTATAGTCATCAGGGATATTGACCTCTATTGTAAATAATGTTGCAATAAACTTGAGGCTTCATATATCTTTTTGAGTTAGTGTTTCATTTTCTTAAGATATATACCCAGAAGTAGAATTGCTGGATCATATGGTAGCTCTATTTTTAAGTTTGTGAGGAACCTCGATATTGTTTTTCATGGTAGCTGCTCCAATTTACATTCCTACCAACAGTGTACAAGAGTTTTCTTTTCTACACATCCTGGTCAACACTTGTTATTTCTTGTCTTTTCGATAACAATCTTTGTAAAAGGTGTGAGGAGATATCTCATTGTTGTTTTGATTTTCATTTTCCTGATGATTAGTGATGTTGGGTATGTTTTGATGCATCTTTGTACCATTTGTGAGCCATCTTTGGAAAAATGTCTATTCAGATCCTTTGCCCATATTTTAATCGGATTATTTGGATTTTTGCTATTGACTTGTATGATTTTTTGACATATTTTAGATATTAACCCCTTATCAGCTATCCGATTTGCAAATATTTTCCCCCATTTTGTAGGTTGCCTTTTCAATTTGTTCATGGTTTCTTTTGTTGTGCAGAAACTTTATTTTTTTGTGTGTGTGTGAGGAACATCAGCCCTGAGCTAACATCCATGCTAATCCTCCTCTTTTTGCTGAAGAGGACCGTCTCTGAGCTAACATCTATTGCCAATCCTCCTCCTTTTTTTTCCCAATGCCCCAGTAGATAGTTGTATGTCGTAGTTGCACATCCTTCTAGTTGCTGTATGTGGGACGGGACCTCAGCGTGGCCAGAGAAGCCGTGCGTCGGTGCGCGCCCAGGATCCTAACCCGGGCCGCCAGTAGCGGAGTGCACACATTTAACTGCTAAGCCAATGGGCTGGCCCGTGCAGAAACGTTTTAGTTTGATATAATCCCACTTGTCTAGTTTTGCTTTAGTTGCTTTAGGTTTTGGTGTCAGATTCAAAAAATCATTGCCAAGACCTATGTCAAGGAGCTCACTGCCTATATTTTTTTCTAGGTTTATGGTTTCAGGTCTTACATTCAGTCTTTAATTCATTTTGGGTTAATTTTTGTGTATGGTGTAAGATTGGGGCCCAGTGTCGTTTTTGAATGCGAGTGTCTTGTTTCACAACACTATTAGTTGAAAATACTGTCTTTTCTCCATTGTATATTTTTGGCTCCTTTATCATAGGTTAGCTCACCGTATATGCGTGCATTTACTTATGGGCTCTCTATTCTGTTTCATTGATCTATGTGTCTGTTTTTTTATGCCAATACCATACTCTTTTGATTACTATAGCTCTGTAATATAGTTTGAAATCAGGGAGCATGATGCCTCCAGCTTTGTTCTTCTTTCTCAAGATGTCTTTGGCTATTCAGGGTCTTTTGTGGTTCCATACAAATTTTAGGATTGTTTGTTTTGTTTCAGTGAAAAATGTCATTGGAATTTTGATATGGATTACATTGAATCTCTACATTTCTTTGGGTAGTATGGATATTTTAACAATATTAATTCATGCAATCTATGAGCACAGACTATCTTTCCATTTATTTGTGTCTTCAGTTTCTTTCATTGATACTTTATAGTTTTCAGTGTAGAGGTCTTTTACCTCTTTGATTAAATTTATTCCTAGGAATTTTATTCTTTTTGATCAATTATAAATGTGATTGTTTTCCTAATTTCTATGTCTGATAATTTCTTATCAGTGTATAGAAATGTAGCAGAGTTTTGTATATTAATTTTGTATCCTACAACTACTGAATTTTTTATTACTTATAACAGGGTTTTTTTGGTGGATTCTTTAGGGTTTTCTATATATAATATGACTTAATCTGCAAACAGTGACAGTTTTACTTCTTCCTTTCCAATTTGGATGCCTTTCATTTCATTTATTGGCCAATGGCTCTGGCTAAGACTTCCAATACTATGTTGAATAGACGTGGGAAGAGTGGGCATCCTTGTCTTGTTCCTGATCTTGGAGAAAAAGCTTTCAGCTTTTCACCATTGAGTATGATGTTAGCTGTATGCTTGTCATATATGGCCTTAATTATGTTGAGGTACATTCCCTTCTTACTCACTTTTTGAGAGTTTTTATTATAAATGAGTGTTGAATTTTGTCAAATGTTTTTTCTGCATTTATTGAGATAATTATATGATTTTTATCCTTCATTTTGTTAATATGGTGTAGGAAGGTTTTTTATTATTGATTCAATATCCTTACTTGTGATTTATGTGTTCAGATTTTCCATTTATTTGTGATTTAATCTTGGTAGGTTTTATCTTTCTCGAAATTTATCCATTTATTTTAGTTTGACCAATTTGTTGGGGTATAGTTATATATAGTAGTCTCATGATCTTTTGTATTTCTGTGATATCTATTGTAATGTATGTTATTCCATTTATTATTTTATTTATTTGGGTCCTCTTTTCTTGGTTAGTATAGCTAAGAATTTGTCAATTTTGTTTATCCTTTCAAAGAACCAACTCTTAGTTTTGTTAATCATTTCTATTATTTTCCTATTCTCTATTTCACTTATTTTTGCTATAATCTTTATTATTTCCTTCTTTCTGCTCAATTTAGGTTTTGTTTTGTCTTTTTCTTCGAGGTATAAAGTTATATTGTTTAGTTCTGTTCTTTCTTTTTTCTTAATGTAGACATTTATTACTACATTCTTCCCTCCATCACTGATTTTGCTGCATCCTATAATTTTTGAAATATTGTGTTTCCATTTTTGTTTGTCTCAATGTATTTTTTGTTATTTCTCTTTTGATTTCTTCTCTGATTCATTGGTTTTTCAAGTATTTGTTGTTTAATTTTCATGTATTTGTGAAATTTCTAGCATTCCTCTTTTTATTTCTAGTTTTATGTCATTGTGATCAGAAAAGATTGTGGTCAGATGTCTAGTTTTATATCATTGTGGTCAGAAATGATATTTATTATTTTTTTTCTTTTTGAATTTGTTGAGACTTTTTTGTAGCCTAACATATGATATATCCTAGAAAATGTTTCGTGTGTTCTTGAGAAGAATGTGTATTCTGCTGTTGTTGGATGGAATCATCTGTATATGTTATTTTATTTACATTTGTTTTATACTGTTGTTCAAATCTGCTGTTTCCTTACTAATTCTCTGTCAGAATGATCTTTCCATTGTTGAAATTGAAGTATTAAAATCTCCAGTTACTGTTTATTTTCTTTGTAGTTCTGTTGATGGGTGCTTTATATATTTAGGTGCTCTGGTGTTTGGTGCATAAAGATTTATAAAAATTATATCTTCTTGATGTATTGACCCCTTTATCATTATATAATGACCTTCTTTGTCTCTTCTGACTATTTTTAGTTCAGTCTATTTCGTCTGAAATAAGTACACCTGCCCCCGCTTTCTTTAGTTACCATTTGCTTGATATATCTTTTTCCATATTTTCACTCTTGGTCAATGTGTGTCCTTAAAGCTAAATTGATTCTCTTTTATGCTACATATGTTGTATCTTGTTTTTCTATCCACTCAGGCATTCTATGTATTTTAATTGGAGAATTTAACTCATTTATGTTTATAGTAATTATTGATATCTAAGGACTTCATCTGCTATTTTGTTCATTGTTTTCTGATTCTTTTGTAGATCCTTTGTTTCTTGCCTCCTCTTTTGCTGTCTTTCTTTGTGATTTGATGACATTTTTGGTGGTATGCTTTGACTCCTTTATCATAATCCTTTGTGAATCTGCTACATGTTTTTCCTTTGTGGTTACCATGAAGCTTACAAAAAATATCTTATATTTATAACATCCTATTTTAAGCTGATAACTTAACTTTGATAGCATACAGAAGAGTCATACTTTTACTTCTTCCTCTCTCATATTTTAGATTATTGATGTTACAATTAAATTTTTTTTATATTGCATATCCAATATCAAATTACTGTAGTTATGGTTATTTTTATACATTTTTTCAAAGCTTTTAAGTTATAAATGTAAAGGAGTTACACATCATCATTTCAATATTAGAGATTCTGACTGACTATACACTTGCCATTTCTAGTGAGTTTTGCAAATTTATATATTTATACAATATTAATTAGCATTCTTTTATTTTAGCTTAAAGAATGCCCTTTAGCATTTCTTGGAATACAGCTCCAGGTGTGATGAAGTCCCTCGGGTTTTGTTGGTTCAGGAAAGTCTTTATCTCTTACTCATTCCTGAAGGAATGCTCTACTGAATATAGTGTTCTTGGTTGACAGTATTTTTCTTTCAATATTTTGAATATATCATCTCACCTTCTCCTGGCCTTCAAAGTTTCTGATGAGAAATCCACTTATAATATTATAGGGGCTCCCTTGTATGTTTCTAGTTTCTTTTCTTTTCCTTTCAAAATCCTCTCTTTTTCTTTGAATTTTGTCATTTTAATTATAATGTGTCTCAGTGTAGCTCTTTCTGATTTCAACATATTTTGTGTCCTTAGGGTCTCATAAATCTGGATGTCCATTCTCTCCCCATGTCTGGGAATTTTTCAGCCATTATTGATTTAAATTGAGTTTTTGTCCCTTTCTCTTTCTCTTTTCCTTCTGAGATTCCAATTATGTGTATATTGTTTCTTTTAATCATGTCCAATAGATTCCATAGGCTTTTCATTCTTTTGTATTCCTTTTTTCTTTTGCTCCTCTGATTGGATAGTTTCAAATGACCTACCTTCTAGTTTACTTATTCTATCTTCTGCTTGGCTGAGTGTGATATTAAAACTCACTGTGAATTCCTCAGTTCATTCATTGTATTCTTCAACTCTAGGATTTCTGTTTTTTTTTTTTTTTTGTAATGATTTCTATGTCTTTATTGAACTACACATTTTGTTCATGCATTGTTTTCTAATTTCATTTAGTTTTCTGTGTGTTCTTGTAGATCACTGAACTTCTTTAAGTAGATTATTCTGAATTATTTGTCAGACTTCTTAATTCTCCATTTTTTTAGGGTCAGTTATTAAAGTTTTATTAGTTTTCTGTGTTGCTGTCATATTTACTAGATTCTTTGTGACCATTGATTTCTTGCATTGGTATCCATACATTTGAGTAAATGGTCTCCTCTTCCAGAGTTAAAGTTTAGCTTTGGCAAGGAAAGACCTTCACCAGTCAGCTCAGCATGGGGTTCTAGATGGGTCAGTTGGTAGGGTTCGTGGGCACATGGGGCTGGCTATAGGGTTCTCTAATATGGAAAAGCCACATCCTGTGCTCTGAAGTCAAGGGAATGCTGCTGACTGTACTACATGGTTGCTTGGGCCTGCTAGCTGGGCTCTATGTTCAAGCAGGGTCACTGGGTGTACTTCCTGATTGGGTGGGGCTGATGTTATGCCCTGTAGCCAGGTGGGGCCACTAGCTGGGCTCTGTAATCACCTCTGCTCGGGTGATGTCACAGGCTGTGTTCACTGGCACGGTTGTACCACTGGTTGGAATCTATAATTGTGCAGGGCTATGGGCTTGGCTTTGCATTCCTTCCTGGTTGGTTGGGGTCTCAAGCTATGCTCTGCTATTATTCAGTGTTGCAAGCTGTGCTCCAGAGTTGGGCAGGGCTATAGGCTGTGTTCTACTGCTGTGCAAGGTTACTGGCTGGGTTCTCTGGTCAAGAGATGCCTCCAGCTATACCTTGCATTTGGGTGGGGCTATATATTGTGCTTTGTAATTGGGTGGGCTTGCTATCTAGGCTTCCTCATTAGATGGAGCTACAGGCTATGCTTTGCAATTCGGTAGGGTAACTTTTTGGGCTCCCTGTTTGGAGAAGGCCAAAGGCTGTCTTCAACAATCAAGTAGGACCTTAGGCTAGGCTCTTCTGTGGGGTGGGGCTATAAGCTGGGTTCCACAACTGCGTGGTACTTTAGAATGGTATCCAAGATTACCCAGTGTCACTGTTCTGGATCCCTGGTTATGCTGGACCAGAAGCTATAACTAACAGTTGGGATAGGCTGCTGGCTTGGCTTCTTGCCCAAGCAAGGTTGTAGGATGAGCTCTACATCTGCCAGATCTCTGACCAAGCTTCATGGTTGGGCAGGACTGGAGGCTACACTCAGCATTTGGGTGGAGCTAAGAATTTGTTTCTCTGCCCAGGCAGGGCCATAGAGCCAGCTTCAATGCTGGTATGGCTCATTGGCTGGGGACAGAAATCATGCATAACTGTCAACTAAGCTCCCTGACCAGATGGGGCCATTGACTCAGTGCTACAGATGGACAGAACCACTGGCTGGAATCTCTGCTCCTATGCCACTGAAGCAGGAATATGGTCCACCAGGATGTGATCACTGCTTGCTATAAATCCTGTGCCCCTTGTCTGTCTCTATAGTATCTCCGGTATTTGAGCCCCACAGATTCCCACAATAATTCTTGTAATGTGATTCCTGAGAATCATCCAGCAACATTGGAGGAGCTGGATATACATCTTGTGCTCTCTTTATACCACTGTAGAAACTGTAGGACCAGGGGATCCCTCTTGGCATGGCACTGGTCTTGGGGAGGGGTGGCGCAGTCAGAGTGTAACCACTCCTCTTACTCTGCTAATGCTGTCTTTCTTGATCTCTGTGCTACAGATTGGTGCTTCAGTCTAAACCTTGAGTTCTGAGATTTTCACAATGGTGTTTGGTCTATGAACCGGTACTGGTTGGTCTTATGAGGTGGACAGAAGTTGGGATTGACCAATGTCATGATTTTGATGATGTCACTTCCTGGAAGAAAACAGGAAAAAAGTTCTTTGATGTTGATCTTGGCAATGTTTTTTTGGATATGACACCAAAAGCACAACAACAACTAAAATAAACAAGTGGAACTACATAATGTTAAAAAGCTTTTGCACAGCAAAGTAAATAATCAATAAAATGAAAAGAAAACCTAGGGAATGTGAGAAAAATATTTGCAAATCATATATCTCATAGGTGGTGAATATCTAAAATATATGAGAAACTCATAAAACTCAACTGTAAAAAAAAATGATTAAAAAATGTGCTAAGGATCTGAATAAACATTTTCTAAAGAAGACATACAAACAGCCAAAAAATATATGACAAGGTGTTCAACTTCACTAATTATCAGGGATATACAAATCAAATCCACAAATTTATATCACCTCACTTCTGTTAAGATGGCTATTATCAAAATGACAAAAGATAGCAAATGTTGGATATGATGTGCAGCAAAGGGAACCCTAGTGCACTATTGGCAGGACTGTAAATTGGTACAGTCATTATGGAAAATAGAATCAAGGTCCTATAAAAAATAAAAAATTCAGCTACCATGTGATCCAGTAATCCTCTTTTGGATATATATCTGAAGGAAACATAATTAATATCTTAAAGAGATATGTGCTCTCCCATGTCCACTGCAGCATTATTCACAATAGCCAAAATATGGAAACAAACTAAGTGTTCATTGACAAATGAATGGACAAGGAAAATGTGGTATATGTGTGCAATGGAATATTATTCATTAATAAAAAAAGGAATTCCTGACACTTGTGACAACATGGATAAACCGAGAGGGCATTAAGCTAAGTTTCATAAGTAAGACAAAGATAAATATTGTGTGGTATCACCTATATGTGGAAAAAACATGACAATATCATTGAAATAGACAGTAGAATGCTGGTTACCAATGGCTGGAAGATGGGAAAAAGTGGAGAGATGTAGGTCATAGCATACAAAATTTTCTTTTATAAGATGGATAATTTCTCATTATCTAATATACAACATGGTAACTATAGTTAATAACATGGTATTGTATACTTGAAATTTGCTGAAAGTAGGTCTTAAGTGTTTTCACCACACACAAAATAGGATTTAACTATGTGAGGCAATGGATATGTTAATTAACTTGAACGTTGCAATCATTTCAGAGTATATATGTATATTAAACCATCATGTACACCTTTAATATATAAAATTTTATTTTTTCAATTATTCCTCAAAAATGTTGGAAAAAAAGATATTTTAAAAACCAATCCACATACTGGGAGAAAATATTTCTAATGAATATATCTGAAGGAAGATTTATATCCAGAATATGCAAATGTATATAAATAGCTTATAAAAATCAATAATAAAATTTCAAATACTCCAGGAAAATATCCATAAGATTTGAATAAATATTTCACAAAGTAGGACTTAAGAATAACCAAGGAGCACATTAAAAGGTGTTCAACTTCATTAATCAGTAGAGCAATGCAAATTAAAATGACAATGGGATACCATCATACATTCGCTGGAATGATATAAATTAAGCATTCTGATAAAATCTAATTTTAGTGAGGATTTGGAGCTCAGAGATCTTTTATACTTTGCTGGTGGGAGTGTAAAATTGCACAAGAGCTTTAAAAAAGAGTTTGGCAATTTGTTATAAAGTTAAACATATCTTTACTTTATAACTTAGCATTTGTATTTCTAGGTACATACATATGAAATGAATGTACATATATATTTCCACAAAGGACTTAAGAACTTTCTTTGCAACTTTAAAATAACCCAAAGCTGAAAACCACCTAACTACCTCTCAATAGGAAAATGCACAAATTTTATATTCATACAATGGAATTCTAATCAGAAATTTTAAATAAATGAACTAGTGGTACATACAACAACATAAATTCCATTTATATGAATTCCAATAATGGGCAAAACTAATTTTTGGTAATAGAAATCAGAATAATGATTACCCATGCAGCCTAGAGTTTAGAAATTTGGGTGATGGTAACATACATGTATACATTTATACAAACTCAACAAAATGTATAGTTAAGATCTCTGCATTTGACTCTATGTAAATATATGCATATATTTCCTAAATATAAAAAGAAAAAAATGAGTTTCCTGAAGTGGAACACAGGAAGTATGGGAAATAATGACAAAAGATGAGACTGGAAACTTATTTCATTCTAACTCCATAGTCATAGAAGTTTTTATAGGGAAAAGTATCCCCGTCAGATTAATGTCAAAGAAGATCACTCTGGCAACAATGTACAGGGTTAGAAGATAGATAAGAATCAAAAAAATGAATTAGGGCCATTGAAATTGATCATTAAGAGGAGAAGGAAGGCAATTTACATTATGGATGAAGAAGAAAGACTGGATTCCAAAATTATTTAGGAGGTAGAGAATCTATAGAATTCAGTGACCAATTGAACAGTGGAAATAAGGAAGAGAAAAAAGTCAAAGATTACTCCCAGGTTTATTACTTGGTAGGTTGGGTAAATGGTAAAATACAGGCAATATAAGAGAAAAAAAGGTTTGAGGTTTGTTTCTTTAGAGAGGAAGACAGTGGAGATTGATCGACAATGAAGTGTTTTATAATATGATGAGTTTGAGATATCTGCAGGAAATTGAAGTAGAGATGCTCAGTTTGCTGTTTGGTAATATGAATCTATTGTTCCAGAGAGTTATTAGATGACAATAAATCATTTAATATTTGTGAATACATCAGTGACATTTTAAGGCATGGGTGTAACTGAGATTAACCAATATAGTGAACAGATAACTAAGAATGGAAACTTTGGGATGCACTGTTAGTAATGGAAAATTGGGGCATGTCGCTGACAAAGGGGGTTCAAAAGGAGACCAAAAACAGATACAAAGAGAGAAAGTACCAGGAAAGAATCATGTCATAGAGATCAAGAGAAGACTATGTTTCAAAAGAAGGGTGGTCAACAATATCACATATGACAGTGATCAATGAGAATGACTAAAAAAATGATAGTACCACTGAATGAGACATCCCAGTAGCAATAATCACACCTGGCCCCCAGATATTGGTCTCTAATATCATTCTCCCCTATAAAGAACCAAAGGAGAAATGGTTGATTACAGGATCATGGTAGGAAAACATGTCTTAATATGACATACAGTAAGGAAGTGCTGAAAAAATGATAAGGTTGTCACAAGAACCCAGTAGCCAGCTTGAAGAAAGGTCCTCCTGGCAAAATCTGGAAAAATATGAGCACCAAAATAATTAAATACGGTAATGAATTATAAGCCATTGAAAACATATTAATTAATGAGTTTATGTCAATAATAAGTGAAAAATAAATAAATAACTTGACAAATGGCAGGGGCAGAGGAGGATTCTTATAGTAAAATGCATACACTGACTGATAAATGTACAAGATCTGGAGTTGGAAAGTCACCTTTTGGTAACCATCATAATAAAAATGGGATCAGGAAAGAATCATTAATAGATGCTAAATCTAAAGGGAAATTTTGATGAACAGTAGGATATTTTCATGGTCCTAAATGTGTCCCCAAAGATTGCTGTTTCTTAGTTGCAAAGGAAAAAAAAAATCACAGTAATTATACAATGGAGAAACTGAATAACACCTTGACCAAGTGATCAAAATTAACATCACTAACAAGAGACAGATGGACATTGTGCACTTCCAGATGTGATATTCTGAGAAAGACATAATATCTCCTAGGGAGTATTCTGGACAAGAATGCATAATCTGAATCTAATCAAAAGGAGACAGACAAACACAAAATAAAGCACATTCTATTAATCTTCAAATACATTGGCTTCATATAAGACTATGTAAAGCTATGGAAATGTTCTAGACTAAAGAAGGCTGAAATGTCATGACAAAATAAATGCAGTACTTGACCGTAGACTGGATCCTTTGCTGCAGGAGAAAAAGATTCGATGAAGGACGTTACTGGGTCAATTGACAAAATTGTAATACAAAGAGTAGATTAAACTATTGTATCTACTTCCAATTTTAGTGAAGTTGATTACTGTCGTATGTTTTTGTAAGAAAACATCCCTTTTCTTAGGAAATACAGACTGCAGTATTTAGTGGTAAAGGGTTAGAGAGTGAAATGTTTACAACCGATGAATCTAGGTAAAGGTTATATGAATGTTATATGTAATATTTCTATTTTTGTACACTTTTTCTTTAAGTTTGAAATTATTTACATATAAGAAACCTAAAAAAAGAGGAGAGTAGGTTTACAAAAAGACAGAAAGCTGATAAATTTTGTTAGAGCTCTTTCTGTAATATGATGGGGCAGCCAGTGTACAAAGTGAGTGGGTTGATAGATGTGATAAGCAAGAGACAAAAGTATATGTAGATTTTCTTGCAGGAACTGTAGTAGTTATAGGAGAAAGGATAAAAAGTGATAGCTTGAGGTAGAGGTAAGGTTAAGAGAAATGTTTGAGAATAGGGTGAACTTGAGTAGGTTTTAGACTGAAGAGAAGATGATGTTAAAGATATAAGAAGAAAGACGTATTTATATATAAGGTGCAGAAGGTAGAGATCAAAGTGCAGAAGTTAGCATTAGAAAGGAGAAGACACTTCTTCCATTAGGGAAAGAGAGAAAGAATGTTCAAGATTGATAAGTATAAAAGTTAAAGGCAAGTGAATCAGGAAAATATATGCCTGGAGTACTTCGTTTTTTTCCTTTTTTTTTTTTTTTTTTTTTTTTGAGGAGGAGTAGGGGTTGGTTGGTTTTATTTCCTTAATACTGGAGAGCTGAGATGTATTCCTCAAGACTCCTCGTCTTCTTTAATTTGTAGTTTTACTACATCTGACTGGTGATGGTGATCGTTGCAGCATAAAATATTTAAAAAAAAAAATAAATACTTTCTTAGTATTGAATGTCCCAAATATTGCATAAGATATATTTATACTAAATATATTTGTTGTTTATTGGAAATTCAAATTTAACTAGACATCATGTATTCTTATTTGCTATAGCTGGCAACCTCACATTCATATCACTGGAGAGCCTCTAAGTCAATCTAAGGAATTGTCCTGAACCTTGGCCTTTAGTAGCTGTCCCCTAGAATGCACCAATAATCTATTTGAAGTGAGTTTTTTAAAAGCCCTTTCTTTAAGTCAGTCTGATCATTTCCATCCCCCATTGGCTCTAACATCTGCTCATATGATAGGTTTGCTAGTGGGAAGCTTCACTTTCTAGCTGCTTTCATGTCTACATTTTCTCCTAGCCCCCTTCCCCATTCAGCAAAAAATACAGAAAAAAATTCCTCTCAAAAAAGCCCTCCTGCATCAAAATGTAGATTTTTGGGCCCAACGCTAGTCTTACTGACTTCCACATTCTGAGATTTATTCCCAGAAACTTACAATTGTAAACAAGCACTGCAGATGATTCTGATATGCACTGAAGTTTGCGAGTAATTGGTAGGGTAGGTGACAGTGCCTCAAGTTACTTTAATTGAGATAATTCATAATGTGAAAATTAAGCTATTTATTCTGATTGAGTGCTACGTAAACTTTTTTTCAGAGCATAAAATAGTGTTTCTCAAAATATAGTACAAAGACCAAAAGCATCAGAATCACCTGAGGGTGCCTCTTAAAAATACTTAAATCTTACTCAAGGCTTATTGTTAGAATCTCTAGCATTGAAGCCTAGTAATTTAAACTTTTTATAAACAATAGTGCTAATTTATTAAATATTAAAATTTGAGAACCACTGTTGCGGACTTTTTGACTACAACACTTTAGTCTAAAACAATTCATTTTGCTTAGGTCTGATCTTTTGTGCTGCTTGCTCATAGCTGCATTTCTGATCATGCAAGGGGTCCTAGAAAAACCTGCCTTATAATAACTGTAGACTTTAAATCCTGCAGTAAAATGAACAGTCACATCCTCTTTTCGTAGTACACTATACTTTATACATGTGCGCTGTGAAATTGTGGAACTAAATAAAGAAATATTGGATTTTCATGATTTTTCCTTATTTTTTACTTATACATATTTTTAATAGGGACACTGTGCTAGATTACAAAGGAGGTACAGAGAAATAAGAAGCCAAATCTAGCAGCCAAGCTTTGTTTTGGAGACTGTTGTGAAGAATATTGCCAGAAAACCATGAGAGACTAGTTGGCCCACCTCCCAGGAACTTAGAGTAGCTCTGTAATGGTTCTGCCACTGTATACTTACAATGGCAGTTAAAGTACAGTTAAAGTAAACGCCTCAATTTTGGTCACTTTAATAGACTGGTGCAAGAAGTGTTTTACCAAAAACTCCCATGACTTCTGGTAAGATTTGGTAAAAAACAAGGTTATTTATAACTGGTAGATTAGAGGTAAGACAGGATTTCATAAAATCTAATGCTTTTTCTTACTGACTTCATGGACAAACACAAATTCCACCTGCAAAACTGCATCAACTATTTTCTATTTGATTTGCACTAAATCAGCAACCATACGGCCAATTCAATTCCGATGATCATTTTTGTTTATATGAAATAAATTGGATTGAGCATGGATCAAATGTAATTGATTGCCTGGTGATCAGATATTTCAAAGGACATCATAAAAGTGACATAACCAGTTTTTTTTCTATCTAAGGTAATATTGATAAAAAATTAAAACTTTGTAATAGTGTTTATATGCTTATACCTGCCTCACCAATACAATCTATTTCTACTTCACATAATTTACATCAGTTAGAAACAAAAGCAAAAAATCTTGTCAAAAAAAATCCTTGAGCCTAAACTGAAATTCAGCAGAAAATATTAGACTAGGCTGCACATAGAGATTTGCTCTTAAACTTTTCTTAAATCAGTTCACAAAAATAATCTTGGAAACAAAGTCACAATTGTGAATAACCTCCTTATAAAACTAGTTATAAAGAAATACTCAGGAATTAAAAGGGATTATGGTTTCTTTAGCCACACTAGAAGTGGAGTGAAGGGAACCCACAAAAGTAGTATGTATCTGCTGCCCACAGCTCAGGAGATATGGGCTGTCTCTATGGATGATTTGTTTCATTTCCCACAATGCTAAGGTCTTTTCTGGAAACAATAGTAATTGAGATCCATTAATATGATGGCAAACTTTGGGAAGCAGGAAAAAGCAGTCTAAGGAACACTAATAACAGCAGCAGATAAGATTTTGTTTTCTAATCTAGCTTCATTGAGTAGTTGTGAATTGAGGATAAGGGAGCTTGTGGAAAAATATATATATATATATATCACTGGTGACTGTGGCCTCAACATACTGCTCCTTTCACAATGTTTTGTACATGTGTCAGCATCAGATATGAACAGATAGTGGGGTCAATGATCAAGGCAAGGAGGTAGATCTAGGAGGGGTGGATACATCCCCAGGGACAGCACCTAAGCAGAGAGATAGACAGTAGGGCACACATAAATGTCTGGCATGAGAGCAGGCCAGGAGTCAGCAACAGATGGCAAGCAAGCAGCAGGCCTGTGAAGACTGGAGTAGTTCAGCAGTCAAGGCAGATGGGAGAGTCAGAAGCCATGGAGTCATAAGATGTTGTTACTGGCAAGGACCTAAGAAAACCTCTATTGATGTTACCTGCCACCTTCATTATAAAGTGAAGAAAAAAGTAAAAGTGAAGTCCACAGATGAGGAGTAACTTGTTTAGGGTCACACAGCAAACTGGAAATAACAGAGATGTCAACAATCCACATATTTTGTTTCTCATGCTACTACTTTTTTCCAACACATGGAACTCCCTGTCCATGGTTGATTAAAACACAATTTTGCTCAATGCTTACTATGTACAAAGACACTGTACTAGATTACAATGGTTTTACATGGAAATAAAAAGTCAAGTCCAGCAAGTAAATACAGTTAATGATAGATAATTGTTCACATTATTTGAGCACTTACTATATGCTAGGCTCTGGGCTAAATGCTTTACCACATAATGTCAGTTAATTTTCACAACAACCCAATGAAATATGTAATAGCCCCATTCTACAGATGGGGAAAAATTGAGGCTTAGAGAAGAAAAGGAATTTTCTCAAGACTTCAAGACTAATCATTGCTGAAGCTGGATTAAAAGCTAAGGCTCTTTGACTTTGCACTATAATGCCTAACTTCACTGTTATACTGAAATTAACCCCTACTCTTGCATCTAGGTTGTTCTTGGCTCCTGTCCTAGAAGACTAACTTCAGAGCCTGCAAGTGAGATAAACAATTGATAGCATTTGGATACAAGGACAAAGAATAGTAGAAGCTTCTGGTGAGCAAACTCTGGCACTACATAAAGTGAATTCTGTACGCCATACTTTTGTTTTAAAGTTATTCCTTTTCTGATTATTGCAGAAATGTACATTTAGAGTAGACAATTTCAAATATGGAGAAAGGTGCATGGATAAAATATCCCTGGAATACTTAATAATCCCAGCACATATAGATATAAAAGTTGTTAACACTAGAGGATTTCTTTCCAGTGTATAGTGTGTGTGTGTGTGTGTATTTAAAAATGCACATGTGGTCTTGTTTTATTTTTATAAGACTGGGATTTTATATATACTGTTTTATAATCTTTTTCAAGTGAAAATATGAGCATTTTTCCATATCTGAAAATATTCAACACCATGATTTTATAACTACACAGTGTTTCGTTATATTAATACATCTTTAATTATTTTTCTATTGCTAAATATTTTGGTTGTTTATGATTTTTTGTTTTTTTGTTTTAAAAATCACTGGGTTGTAAGAATATTTCTAAGAATTTTCTTAAGATAGAGTCCTAGAAAGGGAATTAGTAGGCCAAAGCTTATAAAGCCCATTTTTCTACTCTTTCATGTTTAAACGTAACCACATGTTAACGGATGGTGACCTTTTCAGGGGATATACTCTATATACATTAAAACAATACTTAATTTTATTCCAGGACTATGTTAATTTCCTGAAATCTTTATTTAAAGTCACACACTCAAATTGAAATACAGGCCACTGATTAGTGATTCTGTAATTGGTTCAATGTGAGTGTGTTTGAACCTCTAGGACTACCATATTTTTTAATAGAAAAAAATGTTACTTATGTTGATGTGGATGATGATGATGATAATTGAGGTAAATACTATTACTACCCATTCTGTAGATAAGAAAATTGAGATTAAGTTAATTAACTTGTTTAAGATCACACAGCTAGTTTTTGGCACAGCCGGAAATGAAACCCTCATGAGTTTGGCTCCATAGTCTGTGAATTGAAGCACTAAGATACCACCTTTCTCTTCATTAAGGTGCACATCAAAAACTCTACAATGTCTTTCTATCCTTTTGCTGTATACTAAGTAAACAAAAAGGAAAAACATACTTCTTCTTCAAGAGAGATTTCAGTTAGGAAAGTAGAGAAAACTAGCATTTTTTCCCTCAGTCTTCAAATCATACCTACCACATGGGCATTCTGTACTCAGGAATGCTACAAAATATTTCAACTAAGGATCTATTTTTCGTTTAACAGAATCATTCATGAAAACATAATTTTCCTGATAAGGTAAAACTAGTGACTTTTGATGTGAGGAGTAGAGGCAATTTGGGAACCTAATGAATTTTGAGACACATGCTTAGGTGTAGCTGCCTGCATGGGGCAGCCATGGGCAATCAGAGGGCATCTTGAAGGCACTGACGATATAGGTGGTTAAGAAGAGAGCGAGGCAAGAGGTGGAAAAGATTCAAAAAGAAAAATGGGAGGGAACACAAATACAGCCTGACAGTTTTGCTGATGCCCAATTATTCATCTTTAAGTATTGAGCTTATGGGCACAGTATTCTCATTTCAATAGCAAGTTTTATTTTCTATGTTATTTTATTACTATGATACAAACAGCCTCCTTTCCCTAAGCTTTGAAGTTAGTAGTATGAATAGATATTACCTTCATTCACATATCACTGAATATCATTTGAACCATCTTGAATATCAGCTAAGCACATATAGGGGGATGTATAATTTTTTGAGCATCTGCACTAAAACTTACACTATCAATTGTAAACCACAGTCATTTTTCAGGGACATAATTAAATAATAACTTTGGGAAGTAGTTTTCACTAGGGTCCTAACCAAGCTGGATATTCTGCATGTAACTATGTGATACTATGTAGACAATAATAAATAAACAGAAAGTAAAGAGGAAAGATATTAGTTTCCAGTAAAGTGTTTCATTCACTGGTAAATAACTTGGTGTGCTAAAACATACCTAAAGTTATCATGTATGTAATACTCCAACAACTTTGTTCATTATATCTTGGAAAGTAACATAGTAGTATCCATTGGTATAAAGAATATTATAAATTATGTCTTTATATATTAATTACTTGGTATAACTAAGTCTACTAAAGTGGTAGAAATTTATAACAATCTGAAACACAAGCACTTTGGGATAGGTGCATATTATTGGCCTTAGATAATTCTCCCCTTGAATGATGGCTGAATTCCCAAATCCCCATGATAATAGTATCATTTACTATGTAGAAAACACAGATTGTTATTTTTTGATTCAACTTATGCCAACTTGTGATTTTAACATTAGTGATTCTTTATGTTTTATTCACAAGGTCTAAATTAATATGATCAATATTCAGGTGCTAATAGTCTGAGAATATTGCCTTTTAACTAATTGCTACTTCTTAATGATGTCATTCTGAAAATAACATCCATCCTCATAAGTTTGTGAATAAGGGCCAAAAAGGCATCTCAATGAAAGCAAGATTTTTGAAACTTAGTGAAAGTGGCCCAAATCCAAGATTTGATTCTTGGGTTACAGTAGGTGCTTTCTCAGACTTTCTGCTGATTATGCCTCTGTTATACTACAAAGGATTTTTGCATAATGGACATAAATCTCTCTACATGAGTCACTTGAGAGACAAGAAAAATAGTCTCCATCAAGGAACTACACACAGAAATGCATTAAACAACAGCTCTCAGTAGAGGGAATGACACCGTTTTAAATATAGGTTTGGGGAAATATGAATAAAAATATAATTTTACACCATTCTGGACAATCTTACTTTTTTTTTAATTGATGATTTAATGGTTTCTAACATTGTGAAATTTTGGGTTGTACATTTTTGTTTGTCCATCACCATATATATGACTCCCTTCACCCCTTGTGCCCACCCCACACCCCCCTCCCCCAACCCCCCTCCCCCCACCTTCACTGCCCCTAGTAACCACAGTCCAGTTTTCTCTGTCCATGTGTTGGTTTATATTCCACATATGAGTGAGATCATACAGTGTTTGTCTTTCTGTTTCTGGCTTATTTCACTTAACATAATACGCTCTAGGCCCATCCATGTTGTTGCAAATGGGACGATTTTGTCTTTTTTATGGCTGAGTAGTATTCCATTGTATATATATACCACATTTTCTTAATCCAATCTTCAGTCAAGGGACACTTAGGTTGCACATGGTCACTTTCATTCTTTTGCATGTGGCTGTCCAGTTTTCCCAACACCATTTATTGAAAAGACTTTCCTTTCTCCATTGCATGTTCTTAACACCTTTGTCGAAAATTAGCTGTCCATATATGTGTGGTTTTATTTCTGGGCTTTCAATTCTGTTCCATTGATCTGTGTGTCTGTTTTTGTACCAGTACCATGCTGTTTTGATTACTATTGCTTTGTAGTATGTTTTGAAGTCAGGGATTGTGATGCCTACTGCTTTGTTCTTTTTTTTTTAGGATTTCTTTAGCTATTCGGGGTCTTTTGTTGCCCCATATAAATTTTAGTATTCTTTTTTCTATTTCTGTGAAGAATGTCATTGGGATTCTGATTGGGATTGCATTGAATCTGTAGATTGCTTTAGGTAATATAGACATTTTAACTATGTTTATTCTTCCAATCCACGTGCATGGGATATCTTTCCATTTCTTTATGTCATCATGGATTTCTTTCAATAATGTCTTGTAGTTCTCATTGTATAGGTCCTTCACCTCCTTGGTAAGATTTATTCCTAGGTATTTTATTCTTTTTGATGCAATTGTAAATGCTATTATCTTTTTGAGCTCTCTTTCTGTTAGTTCATTATTAGCATATAGAAATGCAACTGATTTTTGTAGATTGATTTTGTACCCTGCAACTTTGCTGTACTTGTTGATTGTTTCTAATAGTTTTCCAACAGATTCTTTAGGGTTTTCTATATATACCATCATGTCATCTGCAAATAGTGAGAGTTTCACTTCTTTGTTACCTATTTGG
This sequence comes from Diceros bicornis minor, assembly GCF_020826845.1. NCBI lineage: Eukaryota > Metazoa > Chordata > Mammalia > Perissodactyla > Rhinocerotidae > Diceros > Diceros bicornis. The sequence continues at coordinate 74,577,807 of NC_080781.1, read as the reverse complement.
ATTCCTTTTATTCCTTTTTCTTGCCTAATTGCTCTGGCCAAAACCTCCAGTACTATGTTAAACAGGAGTGGTGAGAATGGGCAGCCCTGCCTCATTCCTGTTCTCAGAGGAATGGCTTTCAGTCTTTCCCCATTGAGTATGATGTTGGCTGTGGGTTTGTCATATATGACCTTTATTATATTGAGGTACTTTCCTTCTATTCCCATTTTATTGAGAGTTTTTATCATAAATGGATGTTGTATCTTGTGAAATGCCCTCTCTGCGTCTATTGAGATGATCATGTGGTTTTTATTCTTTGTTTTGTTGATGTGATGTATCACGTTGATTGATTTGCAGATGTTGAACCATCCCTGCGTCCCTGGTATAAATCCCACTTGATCATGGTGTATGATCTTTTTAATGTATTGTTGTATTCGGTTTGCCAATATTTTGTTGAGGATTTTTCCATCAATGTTCATCAGCGATATTGGCCTGTAATTTTCTTTCTTTGTATTGTCTTTGTCTGGTTTTGGTATCAGGGTGATGTTGGCCTCATAGAATGAGTTAGGAAGTCTTCCATCTTCCTCTATTTTTTGGAATAGTTTGAGAAGGATGGGTATTAAATCTTCTTTGAATGTTTGGTAAAATTCACTGGAGAAGCCATCTGGTCCTGGACTTTTATTTTTTGGGAGGTTTTTGATTACTATTTCCATCTCTTTACTTGTTATTGGTCTATTCAGCTTCTCCATTTCTTCTTGGTTCAATTTTGGGAAGTTGTATAAGTCTAAGAATTTATCCATTTCTTCTAGATTGTCCAATTTGTTGGCATATAATTTCTCATAGTATTGTCTTATAATCCTCTGTATTTCCATGGTATCCATTGTAATTTCTCCTCTTTCATTTCTAATTTTATTTACTTGAGCCTTTTCTCTATTTTCTTAGTAAGCCTGGCTAAGGGTTTGTCGATTTTGTTTATCTTCTCGAAGAACCAACTCTTTGTTTCATTAATCCTTTCTACTGTTTTTTTGGTCTCAATTTCATTTATTTCTGCTCTGATTTTTATTATTTCTCTCCTTCTGCTGGCTTTGGGCTTTGTTTGTTCTTCTTTTTCTAGTTCTGTTAGGTGTAATTTAAGGTTGCCTATTAGGGCTTTTTCTTGTTTGCTAAGGTGGGCTTGTATTGCTATGAGTTTCCCTCTCAGGACCGCTTTTGCTGCATCCCATATGGTTTGATATGGCATATTATCATTTTCGTTTGTTTCCAGATAGTTTTTGATTTCTCCTTTAATTTCATCAATGATCCATTGGTTGTTCAGTAGCATGTTGTTTAATCTCCACATTTTTGTCACTTTCCCAGTTTTTTTTTTTCATGGTTCATTTTGAGTTTCATAGCCTTATGGTCTGAAAAGATGCTTGTTATGATTTCAATCTTCTTAAATTTATTGAGGCTTGTTTTGTTTCCCAACATATGGTCTATCCTAGAGAATGTTCCATGCGCGCTTGAGAAGAATGTGTAGTCAGCTGTTTTTGGATGGAGTGCTCTGTATATGTCTACTAGGTCCATCTCGTCCAGTTTTTCATTTAAGTCTACTATTTCTTTATTGACTTTTTGTTTTGATGATCTATCCATTGCTGTAAGTGAGTTGTTAAGATTCCCTACTATTATTGTGTTGTTGTTGATTTCTCCTTTTAGGTTTGTTAGTAGTTGCTTTATGTACATTGCTGCTCCTATGTTGAGTGCATATATATTTATAAGTGATATGTCTTCTTGATGGACTGTCCCTTTTATCATTATATATTTCCCTTCTTTGACTTTCTTAACCTGTTTTATCTTGAAGTCTACTTTGTCTGATATGAGTATGGCAACACCTGTTTTCTTTTGTTTGCCATTAGCTTGGAATATTGTCTTCCATCCTTTCACTCTGAGCCTGTGCTTGTCTTTAGTGCTAAGATGTGTTTCCTGAAGGCAGCATATTGTTGGGTCTTGCTTTTTAATCCATCCTGCCACTCTGTATCTTTTGATTGGAGAGTTCAATCCATTTACATTTATGGTAATTATTGATATATGAGGGCTTAATGTTGCTGTTTTGTCACTTATTTTCTGGTTCTTTTGCATTTCTTTTGTTTCTTGTCCCATTTGTTTTGGACTGCCAATTCAGTTTGGTTGTTCTGTCTTATGACTCTTCCAGTTTTCTTTTTGTGTATCATATGTGGTTTTGTTTTGATTATTTGTTTAGTGGTTACCTTGAGGTTTGGACAAAAAATCTTGTGTATGAGATAGTCCATTATCTGATGGCCTACTATTTCCTTATACTAAGTCAATTCAGTCACTTTCCTCTTCCCCTTCTAAGTTGTTCTTGTTATACCTTATTCTATCTTGTGTTGTGGCTGTGTGTTTACAGTGATGAGGTTAAATTTATTTTTGGTGAATTTCTTCCTTTGATCTTTGAATTTAGTATTTAAGTGGTTGCTAACTTATTCCGGTAAAGATCTACTATTTTTCTGAGTTTGTCTACCTACTTTTCTCCTTGCTCCAAGCTTTGTGTTCCCTTTCTCTTCTTTTTTTCAGGCCTGAGGGCCTTCTTGAGTATTTCTTGTAGTGGGGGTCTCGTGGCCATGAACTCCCTTAGCTTTTGTTTATCTGGGAGAGTTACTATTTCTCCGTCATATTTGAAGGATATTTTTGCTGCATAGAGTATTCTTGGCTGAAAGTTTTTGTCTTTCAGTATTTTGAATATATCATTCCAGTCTCTTCTAGCTTGAAAAGTTTCTGTTGAGAAATCCGCTGAGAGCCTGATGGGAATTCCTTTGTACATTATTTTTTGTTTTTGTCTAGCTGCCCTTAATATGGTTTCTTTGTTGTTGACCCTGGCTAGCCTTACCACTAGGTGTTGTGGTGAAGGCCTTTGTTTGTTAATATATATAGGTGTCCTGTTCACTTTGCTTACTGGTATTTCCTGCTCCTTCCCCAGATTTGGGAAATTCTCAGCTATTATTTCCTTGAATAGGCTCTCTGTTCCTCTTTCCCTCTCCTCTCCCTCAAGAATACCTATAATTCTTATGTTACATTTTCTAATAGAGTCAGATATTTCTCGGAGTCTTTCTTCATTTCTTTTTAGTCTTAGTTCTCTCTCCTCTTCCATCTGGAGTATATCTGTATTCCTATCCTCTAAGGTGCTAATTCTTTCCTCCATATTGTCAGCTCTGTTCTTTAAAGATTCCAGATTCTCCTTTATCTCCTCCATTGTGTTCTTCTTCTCCATCAACACTGATTGGTTTTTCTTTATGATTTCAATCTCTTTTGTGAAGAAACTCCTAATCTCATTGAATTGTTTGTCTGTGTTGTCTGGTATTTCGTTGAATGTTTTTATGATAGCTATTTTAAAATCTCTGTCATTTAGTTTACGGATTTCTGTGTGTTCGGGGTTGATTTCTGGGTGCTTGTCATTTTGTTTCTGGTCTGGTGATTTCATATATTTTTGCATTGTGGTTCCTGTGTTGGTTTTTTATTTTTCCTCATCCTGGAAATCTGTGGTTGCAATTTCCACCTGCCGCCACTGTCTGGTGGTAAAGGGCTGTGTAGTCTAAGCCCCCTGTGCTCTGCCCCGGTTTTTCTGCTGCGATCCACAGTTTTGTTTTTTTTTTGGTTTTTTTTTTTCTCCCGCTGCGATCCACAGGTCCAGTCGTTTGATCAGGTCTGCCGCCGATCGCTTGGTCTGTCTGCCACGGATCGCTAGGTCTGGTCTGGTCAGTTGAGCTGCAGAGTCCGGTTTGTGGGGAGGGGGGAACTCTCTCTTTTGCCCTCTGGGTTCCTGACATGGGATGCTTCTCATTTGCCCCTCTTTATCCACTGTCTGGGGTGCTCAGATGTTGATGGTAGCCCTGTGGCTCCTCTGAGTCCTCTGTACCAGAGTTTCCCACTGGCTGAGAGATTCCAAAGAGCCACGGTTTCCCCACAGAGGGCCGCCCCTCCCCCCTCTCTGGGAGCCGTGGGGACCGGGATCACTGATCTGATGGGGAGGGAGAGGAGTTCTCCTTACCTCTCCCCACTTCCTCTGGGGGCCCAGCACGTTCCGCTCTCAGATGTGCGGCAGTGTGTGTCCCTCCGCTCTAGCTTTTCACTGTCTGGGATTCCGTTGTTGGTCTGTGACTGTTCCTTTTGTTGTATCTTGTCGGGGGAAGAGATCACGGGAAAGCTCACTCTGCCATGATGCTGACGTCACTCTCTGGACAGTCTTACTTTGTATTAAAAAATGGAAAAATTTTTAGTTTGGGAGAGCTTAGAAGCAGATAATAATATCTTATATATTTTTTCTTATAATTTTTAACTGACTTTCCAGAGGAATATTTAGAGGGCTTTTCCTCCTCAGGCAGTCAGTACAAAAGTAGTTATTCATCTGGGAATTCACAGCAACACTGTAACTTCCAATTAGCAAAACATACATTAAAAGCTGCTGTAAACCACTCTAGGAGGCCTGCTGATGGCTGTGATTAATGGCTGTGCATCTACAGCTATTGCACATACGTGTTAACAGAGCTATTTGTAAATTGTCAACACAAACTCATACAACCTTAGGTTATCCATCAGAAAAGTATGCATTGGAGTTGATTAATTATAGCCCTTCTTCTATGGAACTAGGATGATTATAATATTTCTCAATGACTGAAAAATTCCAAAACTAGTGATGAAGTTAATTTGAAAGCAAAATCTTACAATGGACGTATACTTGTTTCTTTCTGCTTGTTAGGTCTCACAAAGAGAAACACGGTTCTTATTTAAGTGTATAAAGCTCCTTCCCTTCCAATTTCCATGGTCCTTCCTTCATTACACATGTCCTCATAAATTATTTTGTTGCTATAGCAGTACTATTCTATGTTGCAGAAACAAATCTAGCAAGAATGGTATTTGTAGAACTCACACTCATCCCAGACTATATTCTTACTAACTATAGTGTCAAAGGTGTCTATCACTCAATTGTAGATCCAAATGCAAATGTTTTGTGTGTCTTTTTTTCCCTTAGGATTGGCTACATTTTGCAATCCCTGACTCACGGACAGACTATTTCAAACCTGAACAGAAACAACAGTCCTTTTACATGGTACAGTGCTTTTTATTTGCCAGTCTATTCATATCCATTTTTTCATATGACCTCATGACATCCCAGTGAAGTAGACAGGGCAGGCTTTGCAGTTTACAATGAATGGTAATAGCATAATTAATAATATAACAAGGCATATAGTGTTCTGATTATTATGGTCACTTACTGTCTATGTAATATTGCTTGTTTGATATTTATTCACATTTCAAGAATATTTAAATGCCCTGTAAAAATCTGAATTGACCAGTTGAGGTTAAAATCCTTTCCTAAGAAGTGCATCATAATTGTAATCAGTGTTGATTCAACTAATTTGCGTGAAATATACATTTTAGAGATATGTAGAAGAGACATTAGAAGAGTCTTAAGATTTGTGAGTCAATAAGCTTCCTTAATAATTCTTAAGATGCTCAAATTACTTTTCCTAAAAGGCTCAGCATAATTTAAAATTTTAAATGTTAAAAGTAATCATTTATGTTTGAGTTAAGTATCTTTCACCTCATCTAAGCATCTGTGAAGGGACATATCAAATACTTCCAAAGTACTATTTACGATACAAAAATAAGTTTAACTAAGTTAGAATAAGCAGGATAAATGGAATTTTTTTTTCCTTTCACATTACAAATTAACCACGATACGAAGTTCGATTGATAGGATATTTGAGACAAATACCACTTAGGCAAACAACTTTTAAAATGTGATAGAACTGTCAAAATTAAATCCAACTACAAATTTATATCACAATGAAAATAGAGTAAAAGTGACAGATGAAAAATGGCATTATATAGAACCCAAGAGGTGGTTCTGTGCAGGGATGATTGTTGGGAGAGAGACCAGGACAACAATAAATTAAACAAAATTTATCTTGGATTCTCCCACAACTGCTGACTCAAGTCTATTACTACACACCAAATATGTCCCTGTTACATCAGGATTCCTGACTCCACTCAACCTCCAAGACCTTATGACTCCAAGAAGTGTTCTATGCTCCACACTCATCCCCTTCTGCTTTCCCCACTTAAAAACTTATCTGTATTATAGTTCACTCCTTCTGGAGCTTATCAGACTCTGTGATTAACTAAGCTGTTAATGCCTTTCTGCTGTGTCAAATATTTGCATTTTCACACAACTATTTTGGATAAAGAGTTCCCTAAGGGAGTGATTCTAATGATGAGGAGAAATTTAGGTTTGGAAGGGTTTTTTTTGCTCCATGAATTCTACCATCTGGCCATTTGCATACTATACTTAAGCCTTGTGTTGACCCTAATAATTCTGCATTGGCTGAGATGGAAGAGTCTTCCCACTGTGTTAATAGTGGCCGTCAAATGAAGCACACTCTGATTTTGGCATGCATTTAGAAACGTGGTGCTGAACCATAAATGGAACATCTGAAACACAGAAGAGCTGCTTTTTAAAACAAAATTCCAGCTCTTTCTCACCCATTGAGTCCCCTGCAGAGTCTAAAATGTGGTTATCTGAACCCAGACCAATGATACCAAATAACCACATATTTTTTCAAAAAATCACTGTAGTTAAGTACTCAGAACCTGTTTAATACTTAAGGCACTTTTAATTTATTTTTTTCTGAAGTATTCTGTTGCTTCTTGCCATTTAATCCAGCTGAAGAAAGGCTTCCCACTTCCCTCAATCCCCCGAAATCAAGTCACAACCTCCGGGAGCTGCTGAGATCTAATTTGATTTCCACTCCAGCAAATGTGTAGATGACTGAGCTGTTAATGAGTCAGGCAAAAGGTCTTCCTTATAATTGACACACAGAAATATTTCTTAATGGATTCCTAGCTCCTGCCACATTCTCCTGTTAAGCTATTCATATGTGTAATAAATGTAGTTTCACATAAAAGTAGCAAGAGTGCTGGAAATGAAAAAAACCTCTCTATGTTTTCTTCAGCTCTCTACCCTGGAGCTCATGACGTAAAAACCACTAGTGCCCTCTTCTGGTCAGAAGAAAGACAAACTTCATCCTATCTAGTTACAGGACACCAGTCAAGAGAATAATCAAATATTTTTATGACATCTCCTCAAAAATATAATCTCATCTATAGGAACAGTGTTGGAAACAGAACTTTCACAAAATGCACTACTTCTATCTCAAGAGGAGTACTACTAGCTGCAAGTTCTACACACATATATGAGTTACATATTTCTTTTCAAAGACAGCATAAGTATACTCCAGCATTGCAAAATTGTCCAAGTACAAGATACTGAAAAACATGTATATTGAAGTGTCCATGTCACTTTCTATGTGCCTATGTGGATAAAAGTTGGTGAGAAAGGATATTATAAAATGTGGAAATCTTCTTGAAAGAAGGTTTTTCATAACAGGGTTAATTCTTTCTATGCATGGTATCTTTTTTTGAGTGCAGATACAATGCTGCAATGCAAGGGAAAATCCAATCAGAAAAATGGATGTGTAATGAAGGAGTTTGAAACATACACACATATACATACAAAAACATCAAACTTCTTTGTGGTCTTCTTCATAGTCGTTTGGATAGGTTACGCTAATATACTGTGAACCTTTTCAAAATTAGCCTTTGGGAATTACAGTCAGAGCCAAAAATGAATTAACATTATTTTCTGATAACACTTTATCTTTGATCCATGGCTGTATTACTCAGCTTGAGCTCCCATATAATTATTTGTTTATTTATATATATATTTTTTTAATTTTTTGTTTATTGGTAACACTGGTTTATAACACTGTATAAATTTCAGGTGTACATCATTATACTTCTATTTCTGCATAGATTACATCATGTTCACCACCCAAATACTAATTACAACCCATCACCACACACATGTGCCAGATTATCCCTTTCGCCCTCCCCCTTACCACTTCCCCTCTGGTAACCACCAATCCAATCGCTGTCTCTATGTGTTTGTTTATTGTTGTTATTATCTACTACTTAATGAAGGAAATCATACGGTATTTGACCTTTTCCCTCTGACTTATTTCGCTTTGCATAATACCCTGAATGTCCATGCATGTTGTCACAAATGGCTGGATTTCATCGCTTCTTATGGCTGAGTAGTATTCCGTTGTGTATATATAGTACATCTTCTTTATCCATTCGTCCCTTGATGGGCACTTAGGTTGCTTCCAAGTCTTGGCTATTGTGAATAACGCTGCAATGAACACAGGGGTGCATGTTTCTTTATGCATTGGTGTTTTCAAGTTCTTTGGATAAATACCCAGCAGTGGAATAGCTGGATCATATGGTAGTTCTAGCCTTGATTTTTTTGAGGAATCTCCATATTGTTTTCCATAGTGGCTGCACCAGTTTGCACTCCCACCAGCAGTGTATGAGAGTTCCCTTCTCTCTACATCCTCTCCAACACTTGTTGTTTCCTGTCTTGTTAATTATAGCCATTCTGACGGGCGTGAGGTGATATCTCATTGTAGTTTTGATTTGCATTTCCCTGATAGTTAATGATTTTGAACATCTTTTCATGTGTCTGTTGGCTATCTGTATATCTTCTTTGGAGAAATGTCTGTTCAGGTCTTTTGCCCATTTTTTAAGTGAGTTAGTAGTTTTTTTGTTGTTGACATGCATGAGTTCCTTATATATTTTACAGATTAAGCCCATATCAGATGTATGGTTTACAAATATCTTCTCCCAATTGTTAGGTTGTCTTTTCGTTTTGATGATGGTTTCCTTTGCTGTGCAGATTTTTAGTTTGATGTAGTCCCATTTGTTTATTTTTTCTATTGTTTCTCTTGCTCCATCAGACATGGTGCTTGAAAGTATGTTGCTAAGACCGATGTCAAAGAGCGTACTGCCTATGTTTTCTTCTAGAATTTTCATAGTTTCAGGTCTTACATTCAAGTCTTTAATCCATTTGGAGTTAATTTTTGTGCATGGTGTAAGGTAAGGGTCTACTTTCATTTTTTTGCATGTGGCTATCCAGTTTTCCCAACACCATTTGTTGAAGAGACTTTCTTTTCTCCATTGTAGGTTCTTGGCTACTTTGTCAAAGATTAGCTGTCCATAGATGTGTGGGTTTATTTCTGGGCTTTCAATTCTATTCCATTGATCTGTGTTTCTGTTTTTGTGCCAGTACCATGCTGTTTTGGTTACTATAGCTTTGTAGTATATTTTGAAATCAGGGAGTGTGTTATCTCCAGCGTTGTTCTCTTTTCTCAGGATTCCTTTACTTATTCAGGGTCTTTGATGTTCCAAATAAATTTTAGAATTCTTTGTTCTATTTCTGTGAAAAATGTTGTTGGAACTTTGATAGGGATTGCATTGAATCTATAGATGGCTTTAGGAAGTATGGACATCTTAACTATGTTAATTCTTCCAATCCAAGAGCACGGAATGTCTTTCCATTTCTTTGCGTCTTCTTCAATTTCTTTCAGAAATGTTTTATAGTTTTCCGTTTACAGGTCTTTCACCTCTTTGGTTAAGTTTATTCCTAGGTATTTTACTCTTTTTGTTGAAATTCTAAATGGGATGGTATTCTTAATTTCTCTTTATGCTACTTCATTGTTAGTGTATAGAAATGCAACTGATTTTTGTATGTTGATTTTGTATCCTGCAACTTTACCATATTCGTTTATTACTTCTAAAAGTTTTCTGGTGGATTCTTTAGTGTTTTGTATATATAAGATCATGTCATCTGCAAATAGTGACAGTTTCACTTCTTCCTTTCCAATTTGGATCCCTTTTACTTCTTTCTCTTGCCTGATTGCTCTGGTTAGGTCTTCCAGTACTATGTTAAATAGGAGTGGTGACAGTGGGCATCCTTGTCTGATTCCTCTTCTTAGAGGTATACCTTTCAGTTTTTCACCATTGAGGATGATATTAGCTGTGGGTTTCTCATATATGGTCTTTATTATATTGAGGTATTTTCCTTCTATACCCATTTTATTCAGAGTTTTTATCATAAAAGGATGCTGTATCTTGTCAAATGCTTCCTCTACATCTATTGAGATAATCATGTGATTTTTATTCTTCATTTTATTAATGTGGTGTATTACGCTGATTGATTTGTGAATGTTAAACCATCCCTGCGTCCCTGGAATAAATCCCACTTGATCATGGTGTATAATCTTTTTAACGTATTGTTGTATGCGATTTGCTAGTATTTTGTTGAGGATTTTTGCATCGATGTTCATCAGTGATATTGGCCTGTAGTTTTCTTTTTATGTGTTCTCCTTGTCTGGTTTTGGTATCAGGGTAATGTCAGCTTCGTAGAATGAGTTAGGGAGCTTCCCCCCCTCCTCAATTTTTTGAAAGAGTTTGAGAAGGATAAGTATTAAGTCTTCTTTGAAAGTTTGGTAGAATTCAGCAGGGAAGCCGTCTGGTCCTGGACTTTTATTTTTGGGGAGGTTTTTGATTACTTTTTCAATCTCCTTACTGGTGATTGGTCTATTCAAATTCTCTATATCTTCTTGATCCAGTTTTGGTAGGTTGTATGATTCTAAGAATGTATCCATTTCTTCCAGATTGTCGAATTGGTTGGCATATAGCTTTTCATAGTATTCTCTTATAACTTTTTGTATTTCTGAGGTGTCTGTTGTAATTTCTCCTCTTTCATTTCTGATTTTACTTATTTGTGCCTTCTCTCTTTTTTTCTTGGTGAGTCTAGCTAAAGGTTTGTCAATTTTGTTGATCTTTTCAAAGAACCAGCTCTTGGTTTTATTAATTTTTTCTATTGTTTTTTGGTCACTATTTCATTTATTTCTGCTCTGATTTTTATTATTTCCCTTCTTCTACGGTTTTGGGGATTTGTTTGTTCTTCTTTTTTCCAGATCCTTATGGTGCATTGTTAGATTGTTTATTTGAGATTTTTCTTGTTTGTTGAGATAGGCCTGTACTGCTACAAACTTCCCTCTTAGAACCGCTTTTGCTGTATCCCATAAATTCTGGCATGTTGTATTTTCATTTTCATTTGTCTCCAAGTATTTTTTTATTTCTTCTTTGATTTCTTCGTTGACCCAGTAATTGTTCAGTAGCATTTTGTTTAATCTCCACGTATTTGTGGCTTTTCTGATTTTCTTCATATAGTTGATTTCTAGTTTCACACCATTGTGGTCAGAAAAGATGCTTGGTATTATTTTAATCTTCTTAAATTTATGGAGACTTGTTTTGTGGCCTAATATGTGATCAATCCTGGAGAATGTTCCATGTGCCTTTGAAAAGAACGTGTATTCTTTGGTTTTTGAATGGAATGGTCTGTATATATCTACTAGGTCCATCTGTTCTAGTGTGTGATTTAAGGCCAATGTTTCCTTATTAATCTTCTATTTGCATGATCTATCCGTTGGTGTAAGTGGAGTGTTAACGTCTCCTACTATTATTGCGTGACTGTCTATTTCTGTTCTTATGTCTGTTAATAGTTGCTTTATATATTTAGGTGCACCTACATTGGCTGCGTAGATATTTACAAGTGTTATAACCTCCTGTTGGATTGTTCCCTTGATCATTATGTAATGCCCTTCTTTGTCTCTTTTTACAGTTTTTGTTTTAAAGTCTATTTTGTCTGATATGAGTACTGCTACCCCAGCTTTCTTTTCATTGCCATTTGCGTGGAGTATCTTTTTCCATCCCTTCACTTTCGGTTTATGAGTGTCTTTAGTTCTGAAGTGTGTCTCTTGTATGCAGCATAGATACGGGTCTTGTTTTTTTATCTTATCAGCCTCCTTATGTCTTTTAATTGGAACATTTAGTCCATTAACGTTTAAAGTAGCTACTGAGAAGTATGTACTTACTGTCATTTTTCAACTTTTTTTTTCTCAGTGTTTTAGTATTCCTTCTCTGTTCCTTTCCTCTTCTATACACAATTGATGGTCTCTTTAGTTTGACCTCTGTCTGAAAGCTCTACTCTTTAACTCCCCTCCTCCCTCATTTTATGTTTTTGATATCATATCTAACCTCTTTTTTGTGCATTTGTATCCATTACATTCTTATCATGGAAAAAGATAATTTTTCCTATTTGTGGTCTTCTCTTTTCCCCATAATCAGTCCCTTTAACATTTCTGGTAGCACTGGTTTCTTGTTGACAAACTCCTTTAATTTTTGCCTCTCTGGGAAATTTTGGATCTCTCCTTCCATTTTGAGTGATAACCTTTCTGGGTAGAGAATTCTTGGCTGTAAGTTTTTTCCTTTTAGCACTTTAAATATATTATGCCACTCTCTTCTAGCCTGTACGGTTTCTGCTGAGAAGTCAGCTGATAGCCCTATGGGGTTTCCTTTGTATGTAACTTGACTTTCTCTTGTGGCTTTTACGATGCTCTCTTTATCTTTAATTCTGGACATTTTGATTATGATGTGTCTTGGTGAGGGCCTCTTTGGGTTTATCTTCTTTGGGGCTCTCTGTGTTTCCTGTACCTGGTTGTCTGTTTCCTTCCTTAGGTTAAGGAAGTTTTCATCTATTATTTCTTGAAATAGATTCTCTGCCCCTTTGTCTCACTCTTCTCCTTCCGGGCCACCTGTAACACGGATGTTAGTGTGCTTGATGTTGTCCCAGAGGTCCCTTAGACTGTCCTCACTCTTTTTAATTCTTTTATCTTTTACCTGTTCTACTTGGGTAATTTCTTCTAGTCTTTCATCCAGCTCGCAGATCCGTTCTTCTGTATCCTCTACTCTGCTTTTGAGTCCCTCTAGTGAATTTTTCATTTCTAGTATTATATTCTTCATTTCTGAATGGTTCTTTTTTGTGTCTTCCATTTGTTTGTTGACATTCTCACTGAGTTCATCTATTCTTCTCCCCAGATCAGTGAGCATCCTTAACACTCTTTGTTTGAACTCTCTGTCATGTAGGTTGCTCATTTCTGTTTCACTTAGTTCCTTTTCTGGGGTTTTGTCCTGTTCCCTTACTTGGAATGTATTCCTTTGCCTCCTCATTTTGCCTCTTTCCCTGTGCTCGTGTCCACGTATTAGGTAGGTCAGCTACTTCCCCTGCTCTTGGATAGGTGACCTTATGTAAGTGATGCTTTAGGAGGATTCTAGTGTGCTTCCCTCTGTTCTCAATGTTCCAGGGGTGACCCCTATGTGGGCTATGTGTGTCCTTCTGTTGTGGCCTGTTTGCTCTCCCTGTAGCCACCCAGGGAGGCTGAGTTATGCTCCTGGCCAGCTGTTGTAGCGCTCAGCTGCTTGTAGTAGTTATGGGCCCTTCAGTCTCTTTATCAGGTGTGGGGAGCCCCAGCACAGTTGGCTGCAAGTTCTAATACCACATTTGTGTTGCAGTATTTCTTGTAAGTGAGTAGGCCCCCAGTGTGGCAGGTTGTTAGGCTCAGGGCCTTACCATTGCTGTAAGCCTCCAGGCTTTAAGTCTCTTGTCAGCTCTCTGAGGATTGCAGCTGTGTGGGGCTGGCCTCAGGCATGGGAGCACCCAATTGTTTCAGGCTTTGGAAGGCGAGTCAAACCCCCTATGTGTGTCTTTGAGAAGCACAAGTCTTCTGCAGCTGACAGTCCCTGCCTCCCACAGGTCCACACACACAGTCAACACAGTCCTGCCCCATGTGTGCACCCTGACCTCCTGAAGCGGACCCAGCCTCTCCACGGCGGGAGCCCCACACACTGCACCACTGCCCCACACTCTCCACCCACTCCTTGTGCACGCCCTGCCCCGCTGACGTCAGCTCAGTTGCCAAGCTTCAGAGAATCGAGTCACCAATCTATGCAGGCCCACAAGTTGCCTGAGGGCTTGTTGTTGGGTGAGGCCAGTCTCTAGGGTGGGCTGCCTGCCCTGGCTGAGCTCCATTAAATTGATGCTCTAGCGGGTGGGACAGAACCTGGGCTAGCAGGCCTCAGGGAGATCTCCAATGGCGTCTGTGTCAGCACGTCCACACCAGGCCACAACAATGGCCACCGCCAATGTCCCTGTCCCTGGAGAGGTCTGACTTCTCACCGAGATGCACTTAGGGCCTATTAGGTGAGTCTCTTTTCACCACAGCACTGTGCACCTTTCTTTCTGGTGATTTTAGGTTGCTTTCTGAAACCGGTGAGTTTGCGTGCGGGCCCTTTAAGAGGCGGTTTTAATTTCTTTGTGAACCAGCTTTTCTGGGGGTACTCCCCAATGTTTTAGTAGCAGGCAAAGTCAGATATTATGCCAGTCATCTCAATTGTGCTGGGTCCACAAAATGCCCACAGCGGGGGTGGTCCCTGGCTCAGGGCCCCGCTCCTCCAGGGAGGCTGCGTACCTGTTGGCTGCTCCCAGGCGGCCGTGAGGTGCTGCGGCTTCTGAAGGTGGCATTTTTCCTCTCCAGAAGGTAGTTTCTGCCTCTTCTACCTAATTTAGGATTGTCCGTTGTTGCAGGAGTTCATCTTATCCCATTTTCAGCTGTGTCTCAGGGGTAATTTTTCCACGAGTAGTTATAAATTGGCTGTGTCCGCGGGAGGAGGTGAGTTCAGAGTCTGCCTATGCTGCCATTTTGACTTCCTCTCTGAGCTCCCATATAATTTAGCACATTAAACTTTAAATCCCATTTAGCAGTCTCCCAAAATTCAAATCTACAGTCAGTCCTCTGCCTCTGTGGGTTCCGCATTTGCAGATTCAACCAACCGTGGATTGAAAGTACTTTGATGGTTGCATCTGTACTGAACATGTACAGACATTTTTTCCTTGTTATTATTTCCTAAACAATACAGCAATTATTTACATTTTATTAAGTATTATGAGTAATCTAGAGATGATTTAAAATATATGGGAGGATGTGCATAGGTTATATGCAAATACTTTTTATATAAAGGAGCTGAGGATTCATGGATTTTTATATCCGTGGGGGTGTGGGGAGTGGGCTGGAACCGATCCCCCATGGATACCAAGAGGTGAATATAATTTTTTAGGAGAAAGATTTATGAAGGACCAAGAACATACAGAAGGATTTATCACTCACTCAGAAGATAATTTTAAAAGAGGACAAAGCTCCCCAAGGATGTCTGACACATTTCCTGAAACATGGGAATAAGTGGAGAAGCCATCCATATTGACTACTCTGAAAGAAATGTGGTCTAGATGTCTGAATTTTTCAAATATTATTCATCTCTTTTCTGTCAGAGCTAAGGAAATATATTGTTGAACCTCAAATTAGGGCCTGGGACTTGAACCACAGAAAGCATTGGTTGCTGGCTGTGTATCTACAGGGATTCAAAGGACTATTAGGCACATTCCTTCCCCTTCTCCACTGGTGTGTTAGGGCTTCTCATTATAACCTCTTCAGAGTGGAAGTCTAGGCTCTCCACTTGACTTGAGTGGAGAGGGTGGGGCCACAGTATTTTTTTTCTGTGGCTGTTGGTTGGAGCAGAGTGGATATTATCTAAATATTTTCTATTTTGCTAGGCTACCACTTTCCTAGTCATTTGGCTGGAGAGAGCAGGCTTTTGTTGGTGATTTTTTTGTCTGCTCCTGTTGCTGTTTCCACGTTACTGGCTTTTGCAACACCAAGTCTAGGCTACATGAAGCCAAAAAAAAAAAAATCAGGGAACTCACGACCATGCAGTTTCCTCTAGTCCTAAGGCCCCTAGTAGATTCATCTTCTTTTGTCCACTTTTCAGGGTCTCTTATGTTTACTCTATCTATAATATCCAGGGTCTTTTGCTGCATTTAGTGTGATGAATAGGGGAAAGTCCTGGAAGTGGAAGGACACATTACTTTTCAGATGTCTAAGATGTGCAGTTAGAGATGCTCAATAAGTAGCTGGATATGAGTCAGAAGCTCGGGGCAAGGATTGAGCAGGAAATATAAATCTAGGAGGCATCAGAATACATATAACATTTAATGCCATGATCCTGGATCAGATCACTTAGGAAATGACTGTAAATAAAAAGAGAAAACATCCAAGGATTTAAGTGGTAGGGCACTCCAATACTTAGAAGTTGGAGAGATGAGGCAAATCCAGAAGGGGATCCTGAGAAGGAGCGATCAGAAAGATAAGAGGAAACTTAGGAGATAGTAGTTTTCCAAAAGTCAGATGAAGATAGTATTTCAGAGAGTAGAGAGTGATTAACTGTGCACATTGGTGCTGAATGATCAAATAAAAAGAGGACTGAGAGTGGACTATGAGACATAGAAACATGGATATGTTTTAGTGGTTACTACATGCTGCCTTAGTGAATCCATTATTTTATTATTTTTATCAGATATACATCCTAAGAATCACATTGTCTCAGAGTTAGAAGGATATGAAAGTCATCTATCCAACCATTCAACCAATCTACAGGATTGGTGATGATTATTTGTGGTCTTTGCTTAAACACTTCCAGTGGCAGTTAGCTCACAACTGTGTAGTCATTTTTGGAGTAACCCTGTTTCTTGTGTTGAGTATGTATTTACATTTAATCTCTACCCATTATTTACACTTCTTCTTTTGCATTCAGACAATATAAATTTTTCCAGGTATTCAGAAGGTACTACTGATAGTTTTTAGAATCTCTGATTTCTTTAAGTTCCAGCAGATCTAAGTCTTCACAAGGGTGACAACCTCAAGAATGTCTACCCTCCCACAAGAAGTTGTGGGAGGATAAAAACAGGAGGATCTTCTTTTGCTCTTGTCTCACCACTCCATCCCCATGAAGGCCCTCTCAAGCACACATGATCACTGAGAATCATTCCCCACTTCCACCTCCAAATATGTTTCCTTTCCTCCAGGCCACAGTTCTGTCATTAGCTGTCTGTCCCTCATCCTCTCTATGCCCCATCTATTACCAAGTAGTTGGAAGGAAGCCCCTGCTCTGAACGTATCATAGACCTGATGTTTATAACTTTGTGATTGATTTACCTGATCTGAAGCTCTCAACCCAAGTGTATAATTATAACAATCCAGCTACTTTCCAGTACACCTACCAGTGGCCCCTATATTTGATGCTGCCTCAAATACCATTATATATATATATGAAACAACATAAGTGCCCATCAATAGATGAATGGATAAAGGTGTGGAGTATCCATTTATCAGTTGAGGGGCACTTAGATTATTTCCACATCTTGGCTGCTGTTAACAATGCTGCAATAAACATGGGAATGCATATATCTCCTTAATATTCTGCTTTAATTTCCTTTGGGTATACACCCAGAAGTGGAATTCCTGGGGGAAAAATTGAGGGTGTTGTTGAAAAAGTTTCTTTTTTTCCCTCAGTAAGGAGGTTTGCCTTTTCTACTTTCTTGGGCTGGGAAATGCTTTTCGGTCTATATTATTACTTCCCTAACTCCATCCCTTACAACTATTAGACTCATGTTCTTGATCAGTCTCCATTCATGTTGTACCTTCTCAACTAAGCCCCATTCCTAGGACTAGAAGTCACTCATCCTCCCCTAGCCCCTTCTGTTACTAGACAGCTTAAATTTGCAGCTTGAACCAAGCAGGCACCAGAGGTTGGCTACCTTATTTTTGGTTTACCCAGACAGCAGCCCTCACAGCAGCAGCCCCTACCCAAAGTGCATAAACCTCAAAGCAGGAATGTGGCAGGCTGATTAATGAAACCTAATGAAACCTGTTCATGCCCTAATCCTTGGAACCTGTGAAAATGTTACCTTACATAGTAAAGGGAATTTTGTAGATATGAGTAAGGACTCTGAGATGAGGATATTATACTGGATTATCTAGGTGGACCAAAGGTACACAATGGTCTTTATAAGAGGGATCCAGGAGGATCAAAGTTAGTAGTAGAAGATGTGACAGTAGAAGCAAGAGGTTGGAGTGATGTGAGGAAAGTATCACCAGCCAAGGAATGCAGACTGCCTTTAGAAACTAGAAAAGTCTAGGGGCAAAGATTTATTCTTAGAACCTCCAGAAAAAATGCAGCCCTTCAAATGTATTGATTTTAGGATTGCTAATCACCAGGACTGTAAGATAATAAATTTGTGTTATTTTAAGCCTCTATGTTTGAGGTAATTTATTAAAGCAATAATAGGAAACTAATACAAGTACATACATGCTATTCACATTTAAGCCTTCCCAAAGTACTAATATTCTTTTATTCCCCACATTTCTACATTCCCGTATCTCAGCACCAAATGCATTTAAAGATAATTTAGGAAGTCTTTTGGTAGTCGATTTCTATATCATTAGTTTCTGTGCTTCAAATATAGCTATGATTATGGCTTTAGCTATGGTTATGATTAATTATAGTTAGTTATGGTTATAGTTAAGATTAGTTATGTCTATGGTGTTATACCTATGGTTATTAATGTTTAGTTATGGTGAATTGTGGTTAGTTATAGTTATATTTACTAACTTTTTACACTACTAGTTATAGTTATAGTTATTTGTGGTTATGGATATATGATTAATAATAGCTACTAACTGTGGTCACCAGTTGTGACTATTAACTAGTTCTGTTTACTAGTCAGGAAGGCTAAGTAGTTGTGATTATGGCTTATAACTACAGACTAGCTATTGTTACCAGTCTCAATTACTAACTGGTTCTGGTTTCTAGGTATGCCTACTAACTAGTTGTGATCACTAGTAACAGCTACTAAGTACTAATTAAGCTACTAAGCTATTAACTATTAATAACTCCTAAACAGTGTGATTGCTTTTTGTTACTACTAACGAGCTGTGGTCATTACTTTATGACTGATAACTAGTCAGGTTTACCAGTTTTTGCTTCCTAACTAGTTGTGTATATTAGACTGGACTGATAAATAGTCATGATTGCTGGTTTTGACTAGTAACTAGCTGTGATTACCAGTTTGTTACTAGTAACTAGTCATGGTTGTTCATTATTGTTAGTTATAGTTGTGGTTATTTGTTGTTATAGTTGATTATACCTAGGTGTGTGTATAGTTAGTTACATAGTTATAGAGTTGTGTTAGATTTATAGTCATTTGACCTAGAATGTCATCTAATCACAGAATTATCTTCACAATTTCCAAAGATTTGATAATTCTTGCCCAGTGGGTAACATAGCTTTACTATTTTATTCAACTATATTCATTTTACTCACAGTTTGTTAGTTACAGAGAACCTAAGGTGTAATGTTACTCAACACAAATTCATGTATATAAACCTCCATGGAGTGCCTTTCCCTCTTGCACCCCATCTGTTATGCTTAGACTCCAGGAGACATCTGGCAAGTAAAACAACAAACATCTGTATAATCCTTATTCCTAGAAAGAACTTCTGTCCCCAATTTCTAGCTCCTGTCCAAATCCCAGGGAGAAGTGAATTGGAAAACTTATAAGAAAAACTGATAATTCAATTTTCAATCTCTCTAAAACAACCCTGCCTGACCTCCTAGCCCAGTGTTCCCTTGATTAGGAACCTTTTAATATCCCTCAATGTCAGAAGTGCCTTTAGCCAATCTGGGGAGTAAGATAGGAATGTAGGGAAGTAGAAAGCATCTTGTGCCTCCCTTTTAAGGACCTACATGTATAATCAAGGCCAAATTAAGACATTACTTTTTCCAATGAGCCTTCCCAGATGCTTAATATCCCTGTCTATGTTTTGTTTTCCTCATTGGATTGTGAGCTGTTGGAGGATAGAGCCAAGTGTTTTGTTCATTTCTTCGTATACTAGAGCATGAAAGTGGTTCTAAAGTGCTAAGACATGTCATACTTGTGAAATAAGTTATAAATAATTTTGCTAATAACAGGATATTAAAGTTTAAGATGGCTTATTTTGTTTTGATATATGCACACACACTTGTATGTGTGTGTATCATTATAGATTATCAGAAAAATAAAGTTATCTTTTATTCTATTGTGATTTGCCTCCATTCATTCATTCCACGTGTATTTTAATGTTGAATGCACCAAATCAAGAAAATATATCATCGGCAAACATTAACTACCACCTTTTAGGTTTGTGCAGAGGTTTCAATGTTTGAATTGTAGAAAAATCATCTATATCTTGGAATGTTCTGGAAAATGAGTATATTTATTCAAGCAGAACATATCTCAACATATATATTAAAAACAACTCACCTGCCACACCTTGGGAATAACTGAATATGCTCTTTGTATTCCTAATAAAAGTAGTAGTAGTATTAATACTGATAGCAATAGTTATAGTGATAGTTACAGTGGTAATAATCAAAAGAAAAATTTAATGATGATTACTTACTTTGCAGATAATGTTCTTCCAACTTTCATGTGGATTTTCACATTTGAAACACAACAAAAATGTACCAAAGAAACATGATAATTCTACAGCATAGATTTATTGTGAGATTTAATTGAGAAAACTTGTAGAAAATACACTTTGGAACTTAAAAGCCATGGATATGGAAAAAATTTGTAGTGATGCTTCTGCTTTCTGATCTGGTGTGTAAGAAGCTTAGAAGTCACCACTCCATGCTAACAACAAGTGAATAGCTAAATAAAATGAAAAATCAACAACTCTTCTTATAAAATAATTACACTATCTGTGATTCAATATAATGCTATTTGAAATGGCTTGGGTTAGTCATAAATGTACATTCAAACTCTAGAGCAACACAGAAGAGAGTTTTAAAGAAGTAATGTTGATATGCTAAGAATAGAGAGTAAAACAAATTATATAAAATGGTCAATTAAAACCAAAAAGGCAAAAAAAATAAAAAGAGTGGAAGAAAAAATAGGAACAAAGTAAAAGAAAAATGAATAGAAAACTGTAACAAATAAGGTAGATATTAATCTAACTATGTCAATAATCACTCTAAATTTCAATGATCAAAATATACCAATTAGAAAAAGAGATTTTTAGAGTGAATCAAAACAAGATGCAACCATATGTTTTCTACAAAGAAAAAAACAATTCAAATATAAAAACACATATAGATTAAAAGTAAAGGGATGGATAAATATATACCATGTTAACACTAATCAAAACAAAGCTTGGATAGCTATGTTAATTTCACACAGAGCCAACTTCAGAGGAAGGAAAATTATCAAGGATAAAGAAGGGCATTACATAGTGAGAAAAGGGTCAATTCTCCAAGAATACGTAACAATCCGTAATATGTATGTACCTAACAGCAGAGCATCAAAGTACATGAGTCAACAACTGGTAAAACTGCAAAGAGAAAGAGATGAATCCACTATTATAGTTGGAAGCTTCAATATTGCTCTCTCAGAAATAAACAGTGATGGAGAAAATCAGTAAGAACATAGGTGAACTCAACAGCACCATCAATCAGCTGGATATAATTGACGTCTATAGACTAATTCATCCAATGACAGCAGAATACACATTTCTCTTAAGCTCATATGAAACATTCACCAAGATTGACCACATTCTGAGCCACACAACACATCTTAAAATATTTTTAAAATAGATATCTTATGATGTCTGCTCTCAGACTGCAATGGTACTAAACTAAATCTCAGAAATGTAAAGATAGCTAGAAAATCCTAAAACACTTGCACATCAAGAAACAGAATTCTAAATAACACAAGTCAAAGAGATGAATTCACAAAATATTTTGAACTAAATGGCAGTGAAAACACAACATATCAAAATCCGTGGGATTCAGAGAAAGCAATTGTTAGAAATTTACAGCGTCAAATGCACATATTAGAAAAGAAGAAAGATTTAAAATCAATAATCTAAGCTACTACCTTAGGAAACCAGGAAAAGAAGAGCAAATTATATCCAAAGTAACCAGAAGAAAAGAAATCATAAAAATTAGAGCTGAAATCATTAAAATTGAAAATAGGAAATCAATAGAGAAAACCAACAAAACCTAAAGCCAGTTCTTTGAAAAAAACCAAGAAAATTGATTGGCTTCTAGCCAGAACAACTAAACAAAAGACATAAATTACTATTATAAACAATGAAATAGGATCCATTGCTATCATTCCATGGACATTAAAAGGTTAATAAGAAATATTATGAACAATCCTATGACCATAAATTTGATAACCTAGGTGAATGGACCAATTCCTTGAAGAACACATCTGCTAAAACTCAGACATGAAAAAATAGACAATCTGAATAGACATAAACTTTCTTAAAAAATTGAATCAATAATTAATAATCTTCCCAAACATAAAGCACCAGACTCAAATGGTTTAGCTGGTACAGTCTGTCAAACATTTAAGGAGAAAATTATACTAATTCTCTACAATCTCTACCAGAAATTAGAGGCAATGGGAGTATATCCTAACTTATTTTATAACAACAACGTTACTGTATCACTAAAGCCAGACAAAGACATTACAAGAAAAGAAAACTGCAGATCAATATCTCCCATGAACATAAGTGCAAAAGTTCTCAACAAAATATTACCAAACCAAACATAACAATGTATAAAAAGAGTTATACACCATGAGAAAGTAAGATTTATCCCAGGCATATGAGGCTAGCTCAATATTCAAAAATCTGTTATAATCAATCATATCAACAGGCTAAAGAAAAAAAAAATCACATAATCCTAATAATAGATGCAGAAAAAGCATTTGACAAAATCCAACATACATTCATAATAAAAAATCTCAGTGAACAAGGATTAGAGGTGAACTTCCTCAACTTCATAAAAATATATACAAAAGACCTACAGATAATATTATACTTAATAGTGACAAACTAGAATCTTTTCAATTAAGACCAGAAACAAAGCAAGGATGTTCTCTCTTACTTCCGCTTTCAAACATTGTGATGGAAGTTCTACCTAATATAATGAAACAAGAAAAGGAAGTAAAAAGGTACACAGATTAGGGAGAAAGAAATAAAAGAGTCTTGTTCATAGATGATATGATAGTCTATGTAGAAAATCAGAAAGAACTGACAAAAACAAAATCAACAGCAGCAAAACTCCTGAAACTAACAAGCATTTATAGCAAGGTTGCAGGATAAAAGTTTAATATGCAAATTTTAATCACTTTTGTATAGATTAGTAACAAAAGAGTGAAATTTTAAATTAAAACACAATACCATTTACATTAACACTACCCAAAATGAAATACTTAACTATAAATCTAAGAACATATGTACAAGATCTAGAGTAGGAAAGCTATAAAACTCTGATGGAAGAAATTAAAGAAATAAATAAAGGAAGAGATATTCCATGTTCATAGAAAGGAAGATTCAATGTGTCAAGATGTCAATTCTGGGGGCCGGCCCCGTGGCTTAGCGGTTAAGTGCACGCGCTCCGCTGCTGGCGGCCTGGGTTAGGATCCTGGGCGCGCACCGACACACCACTTCTCCAGCCATGCTGAGGCCTCCGTCCCACATACAACAACTAGAAGGATGTGCAGCTATGACATACAAGTATCTACTGGGGCTTTGGGGGAAAAAATAAATAAATAAATAAAATTATTTAAAAAAATGTCAATTCTTCCCAACTTGATCTGTAGGTTCAATGAAATCTCTATCAAAATTCCAGCAACTTGTGTGTATATTGAAAAAATAATTCTAAAGTATACATAGAGAGGCAAAGAAACAAAATATCCAATATGATATTGAAAAAGAAAAACAAAGTTGAGGGACTGACATTACTAAAACTCAATACTTACTATACAACTACATTATTCAAGAAAATCTTGTATTAATGAAAGCATAGACAAATAGATCAATAGAACATATTTCTCAGAAATAGATGCACATAAATATAGTCAACTGATTTTTGAAAAAGGAACAAATGCAGTACGATGAAGAAAAGATAGTCTTTTCAACAAATAATGGTGGAAAAACTAGACATCCATGTACAAAAATGCATCTAAACAGAGACCATAAGCTCTTCACAAGAAATTAACTAAAAAGGAATCAGAGATCTAAAAGTAAGACACAAAACTATAAAAATTGTAGGAGCTACCACAAAAGAAAATACAGATGATCTTGGGATTGGCAATGACTTTTTGATACAACATCAAAGATATAATCCAGGAAACAAAGAATTGATAAGCTGGACTTCATTAAAATTAAAAATTTGTTTGTCTTTTCAAAAAACCACCTCTAGTTTTACTATCTTTTCTATTGTTTTTCTGATCTCTATTCCACTTATTTCTGCTCTGACTTTTTTTTTTTTAATTTTCATCCTTTTTTAATTTAACTTCCAACTTTGTTATTTTTCTACTTCCTTGAGGTGTAAAGTTAGGTTATTTTAGATTTTTTTGTTAATGTAGGCATTTGTTGCTATAAACTTTCATCTTGAATCTGCTTTTGTTGCATTCCATAAGTTTTGGTATGCAATGTTTCCATTATTGTTTCTTTCAAGATAATTTTTTTCACTTTTTTTTTTGTCCCATTGGTTGTTCAGGAGTGTGTTGTTTAATTTCCACATATTTGTGAATTTTTAAGTTTTCCTCTAGTTATTGATATTTAGTTTTATACCATTATGGTCATAAAAGATTCTTAGGTGTGATTTCAATCTTCTTACATTGGTTAAGGCTTGTTTTGTGACCTAACATCTGATCTATCCTGGAGAATGTTCCATTTGCACTTGAGAAGAACGTGTAAAGAGAGTGATGTCAGCATGATGGTGGAGTGAGTTGTTCCTTTTGTCTCCTCCACCTAAGTTACAAACAATTAGGCATCGATTGACCAACAGGATTTGCTACAAAGCACAACAGGATGTGTAAGAGATCCATGTATCCATCTATCAAAAGTAGTGGCAGGTGGGACCTGTGACCTGAGGCTTCAGGAACCAAAGCATAATTGGTGATCCACCCCCCAGTGGCAGCACCCTGACGCCATCTCCACCAGCAATGGGGAATGAATAAAAGTCTCTGGGTGCCTAGGCCCCTGGCAGTGATAGCAACACCTATGAACCCAGCACCTCTGGCAGCAGGGCACCCAGAAACCCCAGACAACCCATGAGCAGCAGTGCAGGTGGTACACAGAACAGGAACGTCCAAGCCCATGGAGAACCCATGGAGAACCAGTGGAGTAACATGAGACCCAGGAGACCCTGAGAGAAGCAGAGGTGCATGCAGCCTGGTGACCCAGGTGGTAACACCTGAGACTGCAGCAACATCATAAGTAGCAAGGAACCACCAACCTCAGAGGCACACTTGGCACAAGGATGGCACTGATGATGCCACGACCAGAGGCAGTGGACGGTGGAAAGTGCAGGCTCTCAAATACAACCAGAAGTAGCCCAGAAGCCAAGTAAACAAAGACATACCCAAATAAAAAATGGTGATTACTACCACAAATGTACCAGCAGAGGAACAATTCATCAAACACAATGAAGAACTACAGTAACATGGTAAAACAGAAAGATAATAACAACTCTCCAGAAACCAAATTTGAAATCACAGAAGATTACAATCTAAATGACAGAAAATTCAAAATAGCTGTCATAAAGAAAGTCAATGAGTTAAAAGAAAACTCAGAAAGACAGTTCAATGAGCATGGGAATAAAATTAATGAACAGAAGGAGTACTTTACCAAAGGATTGAAACTCTAAAAAAAATCAACAAGCAGAAATTTCTGGAGATGAACAAAGTTAATGAATGAAAAACAATGTAGAAAGCATTAAAAATAGAGCATACCATATGGAGTAGAGAATTAGTGAGCTTGAAGGTACAAAACTAGAAACGATTCAGATGGAGGAGGAGAGAGAATTAAGATTTTTTAAAAATGAAGAATTTCTTCAAGCACTGTCTAATTTAATTAGGAAAAGTAAAATAAGGATTATAGGTATCCCAGAATGAGAAGAGAGAGAGAAAGGAGCAGAGAGCTTATTCAAAGAAATAA
Organism: Diceros bicornis minor; assembly: GCF_020826845.1. Taxonomy (NCBI): domain Eukaryota; kingdom Metazoa; phylum Chordata; class Mammalia; order Perissodactyla; family Rhinocerotidae; genus Diceros; species Diceros bicornis. The sequence goes on along the minus strand of NC_080781.1, from coordinate 74,552,146 downwards.
TAGCAAAGAAATTCCCAAACCTGGGGAGGAACTGGACATGCAAGTAGATGAAACTAATAGAATTCCTAATTACCTCAATGCATAAAGAACTTCTTCAAGGCATATAATATTAAAACTAGCAAAAGTCAATGACAAAAAAAATATTAAGGGCAGCAAGAGAGAAGAAAATAACCTACAAAGGAACTCCCATAAGGCTTTCAGTGGATTTCTCAGCAGAAACCCTACAGGCTATGAGAGAATGGAATGATATATTCAAAATACTGAAAGACAAAAACTTTCAGCCAAGAATACTCTATCCAGTGAAATTATCCTTCAGATATGACAGAGAAATAAAAGCTTTCCCACACAAACAAAAGTTGAGGGAGTGCATTGGCACTAGAATTATTTTACAAGAAACATTGAAAAGAGTCCTCTCACCTGAAACACAAAGGTAAAGATTTACAAAGCTTTCAGCAAGGAGATAAATAGACAGAATTATAAAATTGCAGCTCTTTATCGGAATAGGTTAGTAAACACTTAAGTATAACATAAAGTATAAAGGGGAAAAAGGCATCTAAAATAACTATAACCAGTTCAATTTGGTCACATACTCACAACACAAAAAAAGAACAATTTGTAACAATGATAACACAGAAGGGGAAGAGGAAAAGGATGGAATCAGCATAAGCTAATGGAGATAAAAGGCTACGAGAAAAAGAACTATCTCATCTAGAAGAAATTTTATACAAACCTCATGGTAAGCACATGACAAAAAATTAGAGCAGAGTCACAAATCATAAATAAAGAGGAAACTGAGAAAAACATCACAGAAAACCAAACTGAAAGGGCATACAGGAAAACAAGGAAAAAGAAACAGTGGAAATATAGAGCATTCAGAAAAAAAAAGATAAAATGGTAGTGTTAAGCCCTCATATATCAATAATCATTCTAAACATAAATGGATTGAATTCAACAATCAAAAGACAAAGAGTGGCTGAATGGATTATAAAACAAGACCCACAATATGCTGCCTACTGGAAACACATCTCAGCTCTAAGTCAAGGATAAGCTCAGAGTGAAGGCATGGAAAGTGATGCTCCAAGCAAATGACAAGCAAAAGAAAGTGGAAGTAGATATTTTTATATCAGAAAAAAATAGACTTTAAGACAAAAAAGATAACAAGTACAAAGATGGGCATTATATAATGATAAAACGGCCATTCCACCAAGAAGACATAACACTTATTAATATATGTGCACCAAACACAGGAGCACCAAAGTATATAAAGCAACTATTAACAGATCTAACGAGAGAAATTGATAACAACACAATAACACTAGGGGATTTCACCATCCCACTTGCATCAATGGATAGATCATTGAGACAGAAAGTCAACAAGAAAACATTGACCTTAAATGAAACAGTAGACTAGATGGACTTAATAAATATATATAGAACATTCCATCCCAAAACAACAAAATACACATTCTTCTCAAGTGCACGTGGAACATTCTCAAAGATAGACCATATGTTGGGAAACAAAATATGTCTCACTAAATTTAAGAAGATTGAAATCATATCAAGCATCTTTTCTGATGGCAATGCTATGAAACTGGAAATCAACTACAAGAAAAAAGTAAGGAAAGTCACAAACATGTGAACACTAAATAGCATGCTACTGGACAACTATTGGATCAATGAGGAAATCAAAGGAGATTTCAAAAATATATAGAGAGAAATGAAAATGAAAGCATAAAATACCAAAACTTATGGAATCCAGCAAAAGTGGTACTAAGAGGGAATTTTATACTAATACAGGCCTAACTCAAAAAAATAATAATAATTTCAAAAAAACAATCTAACATTACACCTAAAAGAACTGGAGAAAAGAAGAACAAACCCAAAGTCAGTAGAAGGAAGGAAATGATAAAAAGCAGAACAGAAACAACAACAACAACAACAAAAATAGAGATGAAGAAAACAATAGAAAGGACCAATGAAATTAAGATCTGATTCTTTAAGAAGATAAACAAAATTAGCAAACCCTTAGCCAGACACACAAAGAAAAAAAGAGACAAGATTCAAATAAAATCAGAAATAAGACAGGAAAAATTACAATGGACACCAGAGATATACAAAGGAATATAAGAGAATACTATGAAAAGCTATATGCTAAAAAATTGGATAACCTAGATGAAATGGTTAAATTCTTAGTATCATACAACCTCTCAAAACTGAATCAAGAAGAAATAGAGAATCTGAATAGACCAATAACAAATAAAGAGATTGAAACAATAATCAAAAACATCCCCAAAAATAAAAGTCCAAGACCAGACAGCTTCTCTGGTGAATTCTACCAAACATTCAAAGAAGATTTAATACCTATCCTTCTCAAACTCTTCTGAAAATTTACAGAGGATAAGACACTTCTTAACTCATTTTACAAGGCCAGCATTACCCTGCTACCAAAACCAGACAAGGACAACACAAAAAAGGAAAATTACAGGTCAATATTGATGGTGAACATAGATGCAAAATCCTCAAAAAATATGAGCAAATCAAATACAGCAATACATTAAAGGATAAAACACCATGATCAAGTGGGAATTATTCCAGGGATGGTTCAAGATCTGTAAATCAATCAACGTGATACACCACTTTAACAAAATGAATAGTAAAAAGCACATGATCAACTCAATAGATGCAGATAAAGCATTTGAGAAGAATCAATATCTATTTGTGACAAAAACTTTGAATAAAATGGATATAGAAGGAAAGCACCTCAACATAATGAAAGCCATATATAACAAACTCACATCTAACATCATACTCAGTGGTGAAAAACTGAAAGCTGTTCCTCTGAGAACAGGAAAAAAGCAGGAATGCCCACTCTCACCACTCTTATTCAACATAGTACTGGAAGTTTTAGCCAGAGCAATTAGGCAAGAAAAAGAAATAAAAGGGATCCAAATTGGAAAGGAAAAAGTAAAACTCTCACTATTTGCAGATGACATGATTCTGTATATAGAAAACTTTAAAGAATCCACCAAAAAACTATTAGAAATAATCAATTAATACAGTAAAGTTGCAGGGTAAAAACTCACTGTAAAAAATCAGTAGCATTTCTGTACACTAATAATGAACTAGCAGAAAGAGAAGTCACAACACAATCCCAGTTATAATCACAAAGAAATAATAAAATATTTAGGAACAAAACTAACCAAGGAGGTGAAAACTTATACACTAAAAAGTATAAGACATTTTGAAAGAAATTGAAGAAGACATAAAGAAATGGAAATATATTCCATGCTCATGCATTAGAAGAATAAATATAGTTAAAATGTTCATATTGCCTAAATCAATCTACAGATTCAATGCAATCCCAGTCAGAATCCCCATGACATTCTTCATGGAAATAGAACAAAGAATCCTAAAATTTATATGGAACAACAAAAGACCCCAAATAGTCAGAGCAACCCTGAGAAAAAGGAACAAAGTGGAAACCATCACAACCCCAGACTTCAAAATATACTACAAAGCTATAGTAATCAAAACAGCATAGTACTGGCACGGAAAACAGAGACATGGGCCAGTGGAACATAATTGAAAAACAAGAAATAAAACCACACATCTATGGACAGCTAATCTTTGACAAAAGAGCCAAGAACACACAGTGGAGAAAGGAAAGTCTCTTCAATAAATGGTGCTGGGAAAACTAGACAGCAACATGCAAAAGAATGAAAATAGACCATTATCTTACACCATACACAAAAATTAACTCAAAATGTATTAAAGACTTGAGTGTAAGAAAGACCTGAAACCATAAAACTCCTAGAAGAAAATGTTAGGTAGTACACTCTTTGACATCGGTCTTAGTAGCACTTTTTTGAACACATGTCTACTCAGGCAAGGGAAATAAAAGAAAAAATGAACAAATGGGACTACATCAGACTGAAAAGCTTCTGCAAGGTAACAGAAACCATGAACAAAATGAAAAGACAGCTCACCAACTGGGAGAAAATATTTGCAAATCATCTATCCAACAAGGGGTTAATTTCAAAAATAAAGACACATACATCTCAACAACAAAAGAAATGAACAACCTAATCAAAAAATGGGCAGAAGATATGAACAGACATTTTTCCAAAGAAGATAAACAGACATCCAAAAGGCATAAGAAAAGATGTTCAACATCACTAATTATTAGGGAAATGCAAATAAAAATTTTAATGAGATATCACCTCAGAGCCATGAGAATGGCTATAATTAACAAGACAAGAGATAACAAATTTTGGAGAGGCTGTGGAGAAAAGGGAACCCTCATACACTTGGTTGGAATGCAAATTGGTGCAGCCACTATGGAGAACAGTATGGAGATTTCTCAAAAATTTATAAATAGAAATACTATATGATTCAGAGGAAGATGGATAACAGATGTTAGCACAGGGCCAATACTACTGGGTATTTACCCAAAGAACATGAAATCAACACTTGAAAGAGATTTATGTATCCCTATGCTCATTGCAGCATTCACAATAACCAATACATGGAAGCAATCCATGTGCTCATGAACTGATGAATGGATAAAGAAGATGTGATATATATATATACATTTGCAACAACATGGACAGACCTTGAGGTTATTATGTTAAGCAAAATAAGCCAGACAGAGAAAGACAAACACTGCATGATTTCACTCATATGTGGAAAATAAACAAACACATGTATAAAGAGAGCAAATTAGTAGTTACAAGAGGGAGAGGGAGTGGGGGAGGGTGAAAAGCATAAAGGGGGCCGGCCCAGTGGCTTAGCGGTTAAGTGCACGTACTCCGCTACTGGTGGCCTGGGTTCCAATCCCGGGTGTGCACCAAGGCACTGCTTCTACGACCATGCTGAGGCTGCATCCCACATACAGCAACTAGAAGCATGTGCAATTATGACATGCAACTATCTACTGGGGCTTTGGGGAAGAAAAATCAGGGGAGGATTGGCAATAGATGTTAGCTCAGAGCCAGTCTTCCTCAGCAAAAAGAGGAGGATTAGCATGGATGTTAGCTCAGGGCTGATCTCCATAAAAAAAAAAGGCATAAAGGGGCACATATGTATGGTGATGGAAAAAAATAAGACTATTGGGGGGCTGGCTCGGTGGTGTAGTGGTTAAGTTCACACATTCTGCTTCAGCAGCCCAGGGTTCGATGGTTCGGATCCTGAGTGAGGACCTACTCACCACTCATCAAGCCAGGCTGAGGCAGCGTCCCATATAGAAGAGCTACAACTCTACAACTATAATACACAACTATGTACTGGGGCTTTGGGGAGAAAAAAGAGGAAGATGGATAACAGATGTTAGCACAGGGCCAATCTTCCTCAAAAAAAATTAGACTATTGGTGTTGAGCATGATGCAGTTTATACAGAAACTGATATATAATAATGTACACCTGAAATTATACGATGTTATAAACCAATATGACCTCAATAAAATAATTGAAAAAAAAATGACAGAAAATATTTTTCAGAATAGATATTTTCCCAAAGAAGACATGTAAATTGCCAACAGGTACATGAAAAGATACTCAATATCATTAATCATTAGGGAAATATAAATAAAAGCCGCAATGAGATATCACCTCACATCTGATAGAATGGGTGTTATCACAAAGGCAAGAGATAGCACCTCTTGGTGAGGATTGCTGAAAAGGGAACACTTGTTCACTGTTGGTGGGAATGTAAATTGGCACAGCCAATCTGGAAAATAGTATTGAGCTTCCTCAAAAAATTAATAGTAGAACTATCATATGATTTAGGAATCCTACTTCTGGGTATATAGCCAAAGGAAATGAAATCGGGATCTTGAAGAAATATCTGCTCTTCCATGTTTATTGTACCATTATTCACAATAGTTAAGTTATAGAAACAACCTAAGTGTTAGTTTATGGATGAATAGATAAATAAGATGCAGTATGTGTGTGTGTGTGTGTGTGTGTATACACAAAAGCATATTATTCATCAATGAGAAAGAAGGAAATCCTGTCAATCCTGTCATTAGTGACAACATGGATGGACATTGAGGGCACTATGCTAAGTGATATAAGCCAGACGGAGAAAGACAAATACTGCATGATATCACTTATGTATGGAATCTAAAAATGCCAAACTCACTGAAAGAGAGAGTAGAATGGTGGTTGCTAAGGGCTGAAGGGTAAGGAAATTGGGAAGAAGTTGACCAAATGTACAAACTTATAGTTGTAAGATAAATAAGTTCTGGAGATCTAATGTACAGTATGGCAACTACAGTTAGCAATATTGTATCATATACTTAAATGATGCTAAGAGAGTAAATCTTAAACGTTTTTGCAACACACACAAAAGTGGTAATTATATGAGGTGATGGAGGTGTTAAGTAACTCTACTGTGGTGATTATTTTACAATATATATGTGTATAAAATCATCATCTTGTACATTTTAAACTTACACAATATTTTATGCTAATTATATCTCAATAAAGCTGCAGAAAATTTGAAAACTTCTGCTCTGCAAAACACAAAGAATGAGAAGACAAGCCAAAGACTGTAAGAAAATATTTGCAAAAGACATATCTAATAAAGGACTGTTATCCAAAATATATAAAGGACTCTTGAATCTCAACAATAAGAAAGCAAATAACTCGATTAAAATATGGGCCAAATGACTTAAAAAACACCTCAGCAGAGATGATATAAGGGTCACAAACAAATTTATGAAAATATGCCCCACATCATATGTCATCAAAGAAATGCAAATTATAACAATCAGATACAAATACACACCTATTAGAATGGCCAAAATCCAGAACACTAACAAAACCAAATACTGGCAAGGATGTGGAATAACAGGAAGTCATATTCATTGCCAGTAGGATTGCAAAATGATAGAGCCTACTTTAGAAGATAGTTTGGCAGTTTCTTACAAAACTAAACATATTTTAACATATTATCCAGCAATCATTCTCCTTGGTATTTACCAAAATTATTTGAAGATTTTTTCCATGAAAAAAACCTGCATTATGATTTTTATAATGTCTTTATTCATAACTACCAAATCATTTAAGAAATCAAGATGTCCTTCAGTAGGTGAATGAATTAATCGTGATACATGCAGACAATGGAATATTATTCAGTGCTAAAAAGTAATGAGCTTTCAATCCATGAAAACACATAGAGCTACCTTAAATTCATATTACCAAGTTAAAGAAGCCAATCTGAAAAGGCTACATACTATATGTTTCTAACTAAATGACATTCTGGAAAAGGCAAAACTAAGAAGACATTAAGAAGATCAGTGGATGCCACGGGTTAGGAGGGAGGGAGGGATGAATAAGAAGAGCACAGAGGATTTATAGGGCAGTGAAACAACTCTATATAATACTATAATGTTGGATACATGTCATTATACACTTGCCCTAACTCACAGAATGTACAATACCAAGTGTGAACCCTAATGTAAACTATGGACTTCCAGTGATAATGACATATCAATGTAGATTCATCAATTGTAACAATGGTATGATTTTGATGGGGGATGTTGATAATGGAGGGTACTATGCATGTGTGAGGATAGGAAGTATATGGGACACCTATGTACTTTCTGCTCAATTTTGATGTGAACCTAAAATTTCTCTTAAAAACAAAGTCTACTGAAAATTCATAGCATCACAACAACAAATTCCATGCCTAGCAAGTATCGTTTAAATATAACTGCATGAATTCTTATTTGCATCCTACTTACCTAACTATTAAGAAGTAAGTTATTTCAGGAATTTTTGATACAAGCTAAAATTATCCTATTCTTATGCATAAAGTTCTTTAGATTGTAATGTTTGGGGAAGATCCTGCAGCAAAGTTGGATGAGAAGGATCCAAAATCTTTCCAAAATCATAATTTTAAAGTTCAGTTTTCTGAATAAAATAAACTCTTGTAAAGTCAGAGTTGAGAATTATTGAGAGACACTATCTAAATCTGAAGTTGATATTTTGTCTTTTTGATGTTATGATTTATGGTACTTATCAGTGTGATTACATGGCATGATATTTGTTTAAAACAATTTTAGAAATCCTATAAGCATAATCATCCAAGTAGAATTACTTGAAAATAAGAGATATAGAGCTACCTTTCTATAGTGTAATGTAGCAGAAGGAAAATGTACAAAAATCAGTATGTTTCTTGTCCACGAGCAGAAATCAATCACATATGCAATGAAAATAAGAACAATTAAAATAGAAACAAAAATGTATACAATTGCTAAACATGTCTTCATCATATCCTTTCCATACACTTATGAAGAGGCAGCATAGTTTTTTCAACGAACAGAGAAGTGGACTGCAAATCTTAGGTATCTATATCAGGAGATGCACAAGATCTTACCAGGAAGGGTACTTAATAAAGACTTGTAGATTAATTCATTTAACCCTCATGGTCCTTTATCATGTAAAATTATTAAGCATTTAGTTAACAGAGAATTGTATTCTAGTTAAATGAGGCAATTTTTTAACTAAAATATGAAAAAGACACAGAAATGATTATATTATTATCAAATTCATTTCCACACACATCAACTCAAATTCATTATTAATACAGTGATATGCTATTCAGTAATTACTTAGTCTTTGAAATGTTATCATTACTGAGTATCACCCACTATTCCACAGTTCCTGTTTAGTGCCCAAATGTCTCTAGTTTTTCTCAGGTATAGGTGGCTTCCAAATGTATGAACTAAAGGCAAAATTTTCCCAGTTGTGGAAAACCAATGGTTCACTGCCTGGACATCTCCACGTGCTGTATTAACCTTGCAGGATCCAACCACATTAACTTGAGAAAATTAGAAACATAAGAAGCAAGTCACTTTGCTTCAGCATGTCTCCAAATTCTCTACTTAATTAGAGATGATTTTTAAATGTGTTCTTTTTATGAATCAAGGTAATAGAAGTGATACTGTTCGTAACACAATTATTACCACTATTACTACAAAGAGGAGAGAAAGTAGTTATATTTCATAACTGCTGATTTACCAGCCAGGCATGCAATGTCAATGAGGCTTTTAGTTGAATTATATCATTTGATCCTCACAATGAACCTGTGCCACTTTTATTAACTCAGTAACAGAGTTTGTCATGAGAATTAGTGAGACACCATAGGTAGATACTTTGTAATCTGAAAAGCAATAAAGAAACATAGTGATGACATTATCACAACACAACATTCATATCCTAAAAATAATAAGTATGACATAGTCATTTTCTATTTACAACCTGCTTAGCTAACCATTATGTACATTTATTTTCAGTCTGTTAACAATAATTCACTGTCATTATTAAATTGATTATTTTAAACCAAATGTTGCTAGTTATTGATGTTTCCAGTGTCTTACTAGATAGTCTGGTAGCAAAGACACCACTACAGGAAGAAAAATTTCTCAGAATTGAAGTATCTCCTGGTAACTCACTAATTATGATGCTATGGAATGAGGCTGTATTTGCTACAAACACCTATAAAATATAGAGCTATCATTCTCCACCTAGAAATATGTGAGATATAGTGGCAATCAGTAAATAGTTAAGGGCAGAAGGAATAAAGGAAAGGTAAAAATATCATTACCCTCTCTTAGTACCAGCAATAATCATAGAGCAAAGATTATGAAATGAGAATTAATGCAAAACAAATAAGTTTAAAACCCTAAACATATATATACATATATATAAATATACATGTATATATATATATATGTATATATATATATATATCAGACATCCATGTGGTAAATAGCATAGTGTTCCTAAAAAACATATACAAACAGAGTTGAAAGAATTGCATGGGTGGTGATTTAACCATAGCAAGAATGAGCCAGCCCTATACTATATCATTGTTGATTTATCTCAAATTCATTTGCTACCTGTCCATAATTAACACTCTCAGTATTATTTTAAATTAAATTCAATAAAGTGCTTCTAATGCTTGTGTTCAAATGTTAATGACAAATACAAGAGAGAGGAAGATAAATGTGGAGAGTTTGCCACATGAGATTCTAAATGGTATTTTAAATTGCTCCAGAAAACAACAGAAGGTGATATTGGCATACAGAGCCAAAGAAAGTTTTCTAGACCAAAATTGGTAGCTGATACGGCATATATTTTTAATTTACTGCAGAAAAACATCAATTTAAAGAAACTTCAAGTACTTCCACCATGGATCACAAAGCTGAACTTTAAAATATCAAACCAGGGGCCAGCCCGGTGGCGCAAGCGGTTGAGTGCGCGCGCTCCGCTGCGGCGGCCCGGGGTTCGCTGGTTCCGATCTCGGGCGCGCACCGACGCACTGCTTGGCAAGCCATGCTGTGGCGGCGTCCCATATAAAGTGGAGGAAGATGGGCACAGATGTTAGCCCAGGGCCGTCTTCCTCAGCAAAAAAAGAGGAGGATTGGCGGATGTTAGCACAGGGCTGATCTCCTCACAAAAAAAAAAAAAAAAAAAAAATATCAAACCAAAGCACCATGTTCCATGTATGGATATGCATAGACTACTCTTCAGGGAATATACCAGATTAGAGTGCACACAGGATGATACCATTTTTAGACAAGGAAACAAACACACACCAGCATATGAACACAAACCATTCTAGCTTATTTCATTAAGGATTGACTTACATATGTTTAGAAATTGATATACTTTAGCTATTTAGGAATCATGAAGCTAATGTTGCTAAGACAGAGTTAGGGAACATATAATGCTTTTTTCTTACATTTTCCCAGGTTGACTATCATGTGAGAAAACAGTAGAGTTATCTTTAAAAAATTGATAATTAAGAACCGTTCTGTTTTAAACCTAGAAATGAATTCATACCACTTGCCATCTATGAAACCATGATACAATCAATTAATCTCTAAGAATCACCAATGTTTCCTTTTCCAAATATGCTACCACCTTGATGACTATATTAGGTCAGTCTATCATAAAAAAATAGTATACACTGGGTGGGGTAAACAACAGAAATTTATTTTCTTACAGTTCTAGAGGCTAGAAGTCCAAGATCAAGGTACTAGATGATTCAGTTTCTGGTGAAAGTTCTCTTCCATAGCCACGTTCTCATTATGTCCTCACATGGCCTTTCCTCAGTGGGCACACGCAGAGAAATAAAGTGATCAAGCTCTCTGGTTTCTCTTCTTATAAGAACATTAATCCTATCAGATCATAGCTCCAGCCTTATTGCCACATTTAACCTTAAAAACTTTCTTAGAGATCCCATTTCCAAATAGAGCCACAGTGGGGATTTAGGGCTTTAACATATGAATTTTGGAGGGGCAAAAACATTCAGTCTATAACAACAATCATGACAACTTCAATATTTGATATTAACCAAGTGATACTCAGCAAGATTAACATAAAAAATTATATAGTAAGCATCACTGACTAGAGAGCAAGCAACAAATCATGTTATCACTATATTAAAATTGTTAAAACAATGAAGAGTAAAATTGTGATACAGTGTTCAATATAACAGAAAAAACACATAAAATACATTGGTGCAAATTTGAATCTGAAGTAGTGCTAGAAATATTTTACTTTCCATCAGAAAAGTTCCATTCAATGAATTCATATTTTGTATGTGTATAGGTTGAAACATAAAAAAGTATATATATATCTCTCTCTCTTGGTATGGATAGCTATGGAACATTATGAAAAGTAAAATGTATAACTGTGGGGATTGCATGTTTCCTTTTAAAATGAAAGTAATTTAATCATCTATTGGTGTAAAAATGAATATGAATATGAAAATCAATAAGGAAACATTGGCTTTAAAAGACATGTTAGACCAGATGGAGTTAACAGATGTATACAAAACATTCTATCCAAAAGCAACAAAATACACATTCTTCTCAAGTGCACATGAAACATTCTGCAAGACACATTATATGTTAGGCCACAAAAGAAGTCTTAACAAATTTAAGAAGATTGAAATCATATCAAACATTTTTTTACCACAAGGGTCTAGAACTAGAAAGTAAGTTATAAAAACAAAACTGAAAAATTTTTAAATATGTGGAGAATAAACAACATGCTATTTAATAATGAACAGGTCAAGAAAAAATCAAAAAATAAATCAAAAAATACCTTGAGACAAATGAAAATGAAAAAAGAAAGTACCTAAACTTAAAGAATGCAGCAAAAGCAGTTTTAAGATGGAATTTCATAGTGATAAATGCTTACTACAAAAAAAAAAAAAAAACTCAGAAAACCTAACTTTACACCTCAAGGAACTAGAAAAAGAAGAACAAACAAAGCCAAAAGTTGGTAAAATGAAGAAAATGAAAAAGATCAGAACAAAAATAACTGAAATAGAGACTAAAAGTACAATTTTAAAAGATTGATGAAATAAAGAGCTAGTTTTTTAAAAAGATAAACAAAATTGACTCACTCTTCACTAGACTCACCAAGAAAAGAAGAGAAAGGATTAAAATAAATAAAATCAGAAATAAAAGAGATGTTAAAACTGATACCACAGAAATACAAAGGATTATGAGACTACCATGAAAAATTACACATCAACAAATTGAAGAACCTAGAAGAAAATGACAAATTCCTAGAAACATACAACCTTCCAAGACTGAATTATGAAAAAATAGAAAATCTGAATAGACCAATTATTAGTAAGGAGACTAGATCGATAATCAAAAACCTCCCTAAAACAAAAGTCTAGGACCAGGCAGCTTCACTGGTGAATTCTACCAAATGTTCAAAGAAGAACTAATAACAATCCTTCTCAAATTCTCCCAAAAAATAGTAGAGGAAGGAACCCTTCAAAAATCATACGGGCTGGCCCGGTGGCACAAGCAGTTAGGTGCATGAGCTCCGCTGCAGTGGCCCGGGGTTTGCTGGTTCGGATCCTGGGCATGCACTGATGCACGGCTTGTTAAGCCATGCTGTGGCAGCGTCCCATATAAAGTAGAGGAAGATGGCCACGGATATTAGCTCAGGGCCAATCTTCCTCAAGAAAAAAGGGGAGGATTGGCATCAGATGTTAGCTCAGGGTTAGTCCTCCTCACAGAAAAAAAAAAATAATAATGTGCAACTATAACATACAACTATCTACTGGGGCTTTGGGGAGAAAAAGGGAAAAAAGAAGGCGGTGGATTGGCAACAGATGTTAGCTCAGGGCCAGTCTTCCTCAGCAAAAAGAAGAGGATTGGCATGGATGTTAGCTCAGGGCTGATCTCCCTCACATGCACACACACAAATAAAATAAAAAATCATGGAGGCTGGCATTACCCTGACATGAAAAGAAGACAAGGACACCATGAGAAAAGAAAATTACAGGCCGATATCCCTGATGAACACAGATGCAAAAATTCTCAACCAAATATTATTGAATAGAATATAATAATACATTGAAGGGATCATACACCATGATCAAGTGGGATTTTTCAAGGGATGAAAGGATGGTTCAACATCCACAAATCAATCAATGTGATACACTACATTAACAAAATGAAGGATAAAAATAGTATGATCCTCTCAATAGATTCAGCAAAAGAATTTGACAAAATTCAACACCCAGCTATAAAAAAAATCTCAACAAAATGGTTACAGAGAGAATGTAACTCAAAATAATAAAAGCCATATATGATAAGCCCATAGCTAACATCATACTCAATAGTGAAAAGATGAAAGCTTTTCCTGTATGATCAGGAAAAAGACAAGGATGCCCACTCTCTCCATTTTTAATCACCATAGTATTGGAAGTCCTAGCCAGAGAAATTAGACAAGAAAAAGAAATAAAAGGCATCCAAATTGGAAAGGAATAAGTAAAACTGTAACTATTTGCAGATGACATGATATTATATGTAGAAAACCCTAAAGGCTCCACCAAAAAAACTATTAGAACTAATAAATGAATTTAGTAAAGTTGCAGGATAGAAAATCAATCTACAAAAATCTGTTGCATTTCTATACACCAATAATGAAGTATCAGAAAGAAAAAATAAGAAAATAATCCCATTTACAATTGCATCAAAAAGAATAAAATACATAGGAATAAATTCAACCAAGGAAGTGAAAGACTTCTATACCGAAAAATGTGAGACATTGGTGAAAAAATTGAAGAAGATACAAATAAATGAAAAGATATTCTATGCTCACGGATTATAAGAATTAATATTGTTAAAATGTGGATACTGACCTTGTCTGCGCCCGCCCCGAATCAGCGGTTCTCCACGCACCCAGCCTTCAGCGAGACGTGCCGCGCACCGACGGAGCAGACATGGGCAGAGCGATGGTGGCCAGGCTCGGACTGGGGCTGTTGCTTCTGGCGCTGCTCCTACCCGTGCAGATTTGTTCAGCTAACACTACTACTGTAAACACACTTTCAAGTAACTTCTCCCAGAGTACCTCGGCTGCCCCAAATACAACTAGTGTCACCACCAAGTCAGGTAGCGGTGCTCTGCAGTCAACATCCAGTCTCTTCGTGATCTCCTTCTCCCTTCTACGTCTCTACTGTTAGGAGACTCAGGCCAAGAAACATCTGTACTTCTCCATCTTCTAAACCCAATCCAAATGGCATCTAGATGTCCAGTGTGGCAAGGGAAAAAACAGGTCTTCATCAAATCGGCTAATTCCACACCTCATTTTATTGACCCAGAAAATGTTGAGGATCCCAAATTTGATTGGCTTGAAGAGCATGTGAAAGGTTTGACTAGAGGATGAATGCCAGTATTAAATCTGCTGGAGTTTCACGTACAAGATGAAGAGAGACAACCTCCAAAAATTTTAAGAGATGATTTCCTGAAATGTGGCTGAAGAAATATAGACTCATAAAACTCTACCTTGAAAATAAGAATAGATTTTATCTTATCTAGAGATCAAGGATGGGATGTGGAACAGAGATTCAGTTTTCATTTGGTTCTTTAAACCTATAAGGCCATAAAACAGGTAATATAAAAAGCTTCCATGATTCTATTTGTGTGTTCATTAGAAGGAACTTCCAGGTGTTACTGTAAATCCTCAATGTATTGTTTCAACAGTACTAATTTAATGCCGATGTACTCTAGATAAAGTTTTATATTGTTAAGCTATCACTGTTCTCTTGAGAACTGAACTCTTTTTTCCTCTGAGACTTTGGATTTGACATTGTATTTGACTTTATGTAGTAATTGGCATGTGCCAGAATAATGATGGATTGGAATCTACCCTAAATCCAAGCATAATGAGTAAATTTTGCTTATGTACTAATCACCCATATTCAACAAGAGCGCCAGATTAGTTTAACTGAACTGATTCCAAATAGAAGTGCATTGACCTCAACTAGTTTCAAAATGCTTTCTATTTCAGCCTATGTTGAATACTTTTTACAATTTAAAAAGTGGTCTGTTTTGAAGGTAAAATTGACAAATCTTGAAATTAAAAAGGCAAATATGTGAAGGAGCTGAAACTGTAAATCAAGTATTTTAGAAGTGAAGACTGGAAGCTAACTTTCATTAAATTCAGAAAAACTTTTATACTCTTTCTGTAAATACTTTTTTTAAAAACTATGAATCAGAATAGCCACATTTGGAACACTTTCTGTTATCAGTCAATATTTTTAGAGAGTTAGAACCTGGTCCTAAGCCTAAAGTGGGCTTGATTCTGGAAAGTAAATCTTTTCACAACTGCCTCGATGCACAAAAACCTTTTTAAAAATAGACACTCCCTAAAGTCTTTTGTTCGCATGGTCGCACACTGATGCTTAGATGTTGCTGTGTGTGATATGACCACAGTAGTCTTGATAACCAGTCATTTTTTTTTTCCATCTTTAGAAACCTACACCAGAACAACAATATCCAACAGATCTCAAGCTACTGTGTGCGTGAATGAACATTCCCTTTTGTTTCATATCTGAATGCTGTACATCTATTTTGGATTGTATATTGTGTTTGTGTATTTATGCTTTGATTCATAGTAACTTCTCATGTTATGGAATTGATTTGCATTGAACACAAACTGTAAATAAAAAATGACTGAAAGAGAAAAAAAAAAATGTGGATACTACCCCAAGAAATCTACAAATTCAATGCAATCCCTATCAAAATTTCAATGGCACTTTTGACAAAAATAGAACAAACAATCCTAAACTTTGTATGGAACCACAAAAGATTCTGAATAGCCAAAGCAATCTTGAGAAAGAAGAACAAAGCTATGTTCTCTGATTTCAAACTAAATGAAAAAGCTATAGTAATCAAAACAGTATGGTGTTAGTGTAAATGTAGACATAGATCAATGAAACAGAATAGACAGCCCAAAAATAAACCCATGCATATGTGGTCAATTTTTGACACAGAAACCAAGAAGATAAAATGGTGAAAGGGCAATCTCTTCAATAAATGGTGATATGAAAACTGGACAGCCACATGAAAAGAATGAAACTGAACCAGCATCTTACACCATACACAAAAATTAACTTAAAATGGAGCCATTCCTGATGGCCTATTGGTTAAAGTATGGCACACTCCACATCAGTGGCCCAAGTATGATTCCTGGGCGTGGAGCCACACCACTTGTCTGTCAGTAGCCATGCTGTGGCAGTGGCTCATGTAGAAGAACCAGGAGGACTTACAACTAGAATATACTACTATGTACTTGGACTTTGGGGAGTAAAAGAAAAAAGAGAGAGAGGAGAATTAGCAACAGATGATAGCTCAGGGTGAATCTTTCCCAGAAAAAAAAATTAACTTAAAATGAATTAATGACTTGAATGTAAGAACTGAAACCATAAAACTCCAAAAAGCAAACAAAGGCAGTAAGCTCCTTGATACTGGTTTTGGGGATGATTTTTTTGGATTTGACACCAAAAGCAAATCAAAATAAAAAAATTTGGCAGCAAAAGCAAAAATAAATAAGTGGGACTACATAAAACTAAAAAGCTTCTGCACAGCAATTGAAACCATCAATAAAATTAAAAGGCAATGGACTGAATGGGAGAAAATATTTGCAAATTATATATATGATAAGGGGTTAATATACAAAATATATAAAGAATCATACAAGTCAATAGCAAGAAAAACAAACAATCCAATTAAAAATGAGTGGAGGATCTGAATAGACATTTTTCCAAAGTAGACATACAGATGGCCAACAGGTAAATGAAAAGATGCTTAACATCACTAATCATCAGGGAAATACAAATGAAAACCACAATGCAATATTCTTTCATATCTGTTAGAATGGCTATTTTAAACAAGATTAGAAATAACAAGTGTTGACAAAGATATGGAGAAAAGGGAATCCCTGTGCACTGTTGCTGGGACTGTAAATTGGTGAAGCCACTATGGAAAACTGTATGGAGTTTCCCTAAAAAATTATAAATAGAACTACTGTAAAATCTAGCAATTCCACTTCTGGGTATTTATCTGAAGAAAATGAAAACACTAACTCAAAAAGATAAATGCACTTGAGGAGTGACGTCAGCATCATGGCGGAGTGAGCTTTCCCGTGAATTCTTCCCCCACAAGATACAATAAAAGCAACAGCCACAGACCAACAACGGAATCCCAGACAGTGAAAAGCTAGAGCAGAGGGATCCACACTGCCGCACATCTGAGAGCGGAACATGATGGGCCTCCGGAGGAAGTGAGGAGAGGTAAGGAGAACTCCGCTCCCTCCCCATCAGATCAGCGATCCGGTCCGCGCGGCTCCCAGAGAGGGGGGAGGGGCGGCCCTCGGCGGGAAACTGTAGCTCTTCGGGCTCTCTCAGCCAGTGGGAAACTCCCGCACAGAGGGCTCAGAGGAGCCACAGGGCTACCATCAACATCTGAGCAACCCAGAGAGCGGATAAAGAGGGGCAAACGAGAAGCCTCCCACGTCAGGGACCCAGAGGGCAAAAGAGAGAGCTCCCCCCTCCCCACAACCCGGAGTCTGCAGCTCGACCAGATCTAGCGATCCGAGGCAGACCTGAACAAACTGGACTGGACCCGTGGATCGCAGTGGGGAAAAAAAACAAAACAAAACAAAACAAAACTGCGGATCGCAGCAGAAAAACTGGGGCAGAGCGCAGGGGGCTTAGACTACACAGCCCTTTACCACCAGACAGTGGCGGCAGGTGGAAATTGCAACCAGAGACTTCCAGGATGAGGTAAATCAAAACCAACACAGGAACCACAATGCAAAAATATATGAAATCACCAGACCAGAAACAAAATGACAAGCACCCAGAAATCAACCCCGAAGACACAGAAATCCATAAACTAAATGACAGAGATTTCAAAATAGCTATCATAAAAACACTCAACGAAATACGAGACAACACAGACAAACAATTAAATGAGATTAGGAGTTTCTTAACAAAAGAGATTGAAATCATAAAGAAAAACCTATCAGGGCTGATGGAGATGAAGAACACAATGGAGGAGGTAAAGGAGAATCTGGAATCTTTAAAGAACAGAGCTGACAATATGGAGGAAAGAATTAGTACTTTAGAGGATAGGAATACAGATATACTCCAGATGGAAGAAGAGAGAGAACTAAGACTAAAACGAAATGAAGAAAGACTCCGAGAAATATCTGACTCTATTAGAAAATGTAACATAAGAATTATAGGTATTCCTGAGGGAGAGGAGAGGGAAAGAGGAACAGAGAGCCTATTCAAGGAAATAATAGCTGAAAATTTCCCAAATCTGGGGAAGGAGCAGGAAATACCAGTAAGCGAAGCCAACAGGACGCCTATATATATTAACAGACAAAGGCCTTCACCACGACACCTAGTGGTAAGGCTAGCCAGGGTCAACGACAAAGAAACAATATTAAGGGCAGCTAGACAAAAACAAAAAATAACGTACAAAGGAACTCCCATCAGGCTCAGCGGATTTCTCAACAGAAACTTTTCAGGCTAGAAGAGACTGGAATGATATATTCAAAATACTAAAAGACAAAAACTTTCAGCCAAGAATACTCTATCCAGCAAAAATATCCTTCAAATATGATGGAGAAATAGTAACTCTCCCAGATAAACAAAAGCTAAGGGAGTTCATGGCCATGAGACCGCCACTACAAGAAATACTCAAGAAGGCCCTCAGGCCTGAAAACAAGAAGAGAAAGGGAACACAAAGCTTGGAGTAAGGAGAAAAGTAGGTAGACAAAATCAGAGAAATAGTAGATCTTTACCGGAATAGGTTAGCAACCACTTAAATACTAAACTCAAAGATCAAAGGAAGAAATTCACCAAAAATAAATTTAACCTCATCACTGTAAACACACAGCCACAACACAAGATAGAATAAGGTATAACAAGAGCAACTTAGAAGGGGAAGAGGAAAGTGACTGAATTGACTTAGTATAAGGAAATAGGAGGCTATCAGATAATGGACTATCTCATACAGAAGATTTTTTGCCCAAACCTCAAGGTAACCACTAAACAAATAATCAAATTAAAACCACATATGATAAACAAAGAGAAAACTAGAAGAATCATAAGACAGAACAACCAAACTGAATTGGCAGTCCAAAACAAATGGGACAAGAAACAAAGGAAATGCAAAAGAACCAGAAAATAAGTGACAAAACAGCAAAATTCAGCCCTCATATTTCAATAATTACCCTAAATGTAAATGGATTGAACTCTCCAATCAAAAGATACAGAGTGGCAGGATGGATTAAAAAGCAAGACCCAACAATATGCTGCCTTCAGGAAACACATCTTAGCACTAAAGACAAGCACAGGCTCAGAGTGAAAGGATGGAAGACAATACTCCAAGCTAATGGCAAACAAAAGAAAGCAGGTGTTGCCATACTCATATCAGACAAAGTAGACTTCAAGATAAAACAGGTTAAGAAAGACAAAGAAGGGAAATATATAATGATAAAAGGGACACTCCATCAAGAAGACATATCACTTATAAATATATATGCACCCAACATAGGAGCACCAATGTACATAAAACAACTATTAACAAACTTAAAAGGAGAAATCAACAACAACACAATAATAGTAGGGGATCTTAACACCCCACTTACAGCAATGGATAGATCATCCAGAAAAAAGTTAATAAAGAAATATTAGACTTAAATGAAAAACTGGACGAGATGGACCTAGTAGACATATACAGAGCACTCCACCCCAAAACAGCTGACTACACATTCTTCTCAAGCGCGCATGGAACATTCTCTAGGATAGACCATATGTTGGGAAACAAAGCAAGCCTCAATAAATTTAAGAAGATTGAAATCATAACAAGCATCTTTTCAGACCATAAGGCTATGAAACTGGAAATGAACCAGGAAAAAAAAACTGGGAAAGTGACAAAAATGTGGAGATTAAACAACATGCTACTGAACAACCAATGGATCATCGATGAAATTAAAGGAGAAATCAAAAACTATCTGGAAACAAACGAAAATGATAACATGCCATATCAAACCATATGGGATGCAGCAAAAACGGTCCTGAGAGGGAAACTCATAGCGATACAAGCCCACCTTAACAAACAAGAAAAAGCCCTAATAGGCAACCTTAAATTACACCTAACAGAACTAGAAAAAGAAGAACAAACAAAGCCCAAAGCCAGCAGAAGGAGAGAAATAATAAAAATCAGAGCAGAAATAAATGATATTGAGACCAAAAAAACAGTAGAAAGGATTAATGAAACAAAGAGTTGGTTCTTCGAGAAGATAAACAAAATAGACAAACCCTTAGCCAGGCTAACTAAGAAAAAAAGAGAAAAGGCTCAAGTAAATAAAATTAGAAATGAAAGAGGAGAAATTACAACGGATACCATGGAAATACAGAGGATTATAAGAGAATACTATGAGAAATTATATGCCAACAAATTGGACAATCTAGAAGAAATGGATAAATTCTTAGACTTATACAACCTCCCAAAATTGAACCAAGAAGAAGTGGAAAATCTGAATAGTCCAATCACAAGTAAAGAGATTGAAATAGTAATCAAAAACCTCCCAAAAAATAAAAGTCCAGGACCAGATGGCTTCTCCAGTGAATTTTACCAAACATTCAAAGAAGATTTAATACCCATCCTCCTCAAACTATTCCAAAAAATAGAGGAAGATGGAACACTTCCTGAATCATTCTATGAGGCCAACATCACCCTGATACCAAAACCAGACAAAGACATTACAAAGAAAGAAAATTACAGGCCAATATCGCTGATGAACATTGATGCAAAAATCCTCAACAAAATATTGGCAAACCGAATACAACAATATATTAAAAAGATCATACACCATGATCAAGTGGGATTTATACCAGAGACGCAGGGATGGTTCAACATCCGCAAATCAATCAACAGGATACATCACATCAACAAAACAAAGAATAAAAACCACATGATCGTCTCAATAGACGCAGAGAAGGCATTTGACAAGATACAACATCCATTTATGATAAAAACTCTCAATAAAATGGGAATAGAAGGAAAGTACCTCAACATAATAAAGGCCATATATGACAAACCCACAGCTAACATCATACTCAATGGGGAAAGACTGAAAGCCATTCCTCTGAGAACAGGAACGAGGCAGGGCTGCTCACTCTCACCACTCCTGTTCAACATAGTACTGGAGGTTTTGGCCAGAGCAATTAGGCAAGAAAAAGGAATAAAAGGAATCCAAATAGGTAACAAAGAAGTGAAACTCTCACTATTTGCAGATGACATGATTGTATATATAGAAAACCCTAAAGAATCTGTTGGAAAACTGTTAGAAACAATCAACAACTTCAGCAAAGTTGCAGGGTACAAAATCAATCTACAAAAATCAGTTGCATTTCTATATGCTAATAATGAACTAACAGAAAGAGAGCTCAAAAAGATAACACCATTTACAATTGCATCAAAAAGAATAAAATACCTAGGAATAAATCTTACCAAGGAGGTGAAGGACCTATACAATGAGAACTACAAGACATTATTGAGGGAAATCCACGATGACATAAAGAAATGGAAAGATATCCCATGCACGTGGATTGGAAGAATAAACATAGTTAACATGTCTATATTACCTAAAGCAATCTACAGATTCAATGCAATCCCAATCAGAATCCCAATGACATTCTTCACAGAAATAGAAAAAAGAATACTAAAATTTATATGGGGCAACAAAAGACCCCGAATAGCTAAAGAAATCCTAAAGAAAAAGAACAAAGCAGGAGGCATCACAATTCCTGACTTCAAAACATACTACAAAGCAATAGTAATCAAAACAGCATGGTACTGGTACAAAAACAGACACACAGATCAATGGAACAGAATTGAAAGCCCAGAAATAAAACCACACATATACGGACAGCTAATTTTCGACAAAGGTGCTAAGAACATGCAATGGAGAAAGGAAAGTCTCTTCAATAAATGGTGTTGGGAAAACTGGACAGCCACATGCAAAAGAATGAAAGTGGACCATGTGCTATCGCCATTCACAAAAATTAACTCAAAATGGATCAAAGACCTGAGGGTGAAACCTGAAACTATAAAACTCATAGAAGAAAATATAGGCAACACACTATTTGACATTGGGTTTAAAGGAATCTTTTCGGATGACATGCCTACCCAGACTAGGGAAACTAAAGAAAAAATAAACAAGTGGGACTTTATCAGACTAAAGAGCTTTTATAAGACAAATGAAACCAGAATCAAGATGAACAAACAACCAACCAGCTGGGAGAGAATATTTGCAAAACATACATCTGACAAGGGGTTGATCTCCATAATATATAAAGAACTCACACAATTGAACAACAAAAAAACAAACAACCCGATCAAAAAATGGCCAGAGGAAATGAACAGACACTTCTCCAAGGAAGATATACAGATGGCCAATAGGCACATGAAAAGATGCTCAACATCACTAATCATCAGGGAAATGCAAATCAAAACAACACTAAGATACCACCTCACGCCCGTTAGAATGGCTATAATCACCAAGACAAAAAACAACAAATGTTGGAGAGGATGTGGAGAAACAGGAACCCTCATACACAGCTGGTGGGAATGCAAATTGGTGCAGCCTCTATGGAAAACGGTATGGAGATTCCTCAAAGAATTAAAAATAGAGATGCCCTATGATCCAGCCATCCCACTACTGGGAATCTATCCAACGCACCTGAAATCAACAATCCAAAGAGGCTTATGCACCCCTATGTTCATTGCAGCATTATTCACCATAGCCAAGAAGCGGAAGCAACCTAAGTGTCCCTCGACTGACGATTGGATTAAGAAAATGTGGTATATATATACAATGGAATACTACTCAGCTATAAAAAAAGACAAAATCGTCCCATTTGCAACAACATGGATGGGCCTGGAGCGTATTATGTTAAGTGAAATAAGCCAGAAAGAGAAAGACAAACACTGTATGATCTCATTCATATGTGGAATATAAACCAACACATGGACAGAGAAAACTGGACTGTGGTTACCCGGGCAGTGGGGGTGGGGGGTGGGCACAAGGGGTGAAGGGAGTCATATATGGGGTGATGGACAAACAAAAATGTACAACCCAAAATTTCACAATGTTAGAAACCATTAAAACATCAATAAAAAAAAAAATGATACATGCACTCTCATGTTTATTGTAGCATTATTTGCAATAGCCAAGATATAGAAATAACGTAAGTGTCCATCAGTGGATGAATGAATAAAGAAAATGTGATATATATTATATATATAAAATATTATATATATATAATGCAATATTATTCAACCATGGAAAAGAATGAAATATTGCAATTTGTGACAACATGGATGAAGCTTGAGGCATTATGCTAAGTGAAATAAAGTAGACAGAGAAAGACAAGTACCACATGATCCCACTTACACATGAAATCTTAAAAAAATAAACGAGCTCATAGATACAGAAAACAGATTTGCTACTGCTGGAGGCAAAGGATGGGCAGTGGGTGTAATGGGCAAAGAGGTCAAAAGGTACATATTTCCATTTATAAAATAAGTAATGGAAATGTACAGCATGGCAGCTATACTTAATAATAATACTGAATTGCATATTTGAAACTTGCTGGGTAAGTAGATCTTAAAAGTTCTCATCACAAGTAAAAAATTCTGTAACTATGTATGCTGACATATGTTAACTAGACTTATTGTGGTGATCATCCCTCAATATATACAAATATTGAATCGTTATGTTGTACACCAGAAACTAATATATTTTTGTATGTTAATTATACCTTAATATAATAAAAAAAGAACATGTGCCTATATGTTTGCATGCACTTGATAAATAATGTTGAAAGATAATCTGAAGCTTTAAAATATCATGTGGAGTGAAAAGTCTATAAGAGAGATTACTATCGATTCCTTACTGATCAATAGTTATGCTAAGAAATTATTACATTTGATATAGGAATGAAATAGAACACTAAATATTTATATGTTTAAATAAATTGCTATGAGATGGAACCACTATTTAGGGCCAAGGATTTACTGCATGTTAAGAGATGATTCAAGAACCTATTGCTAATATGAGTAATACAAGTAATATTAAGAACAATATTACTTGTAGTAATAATGAGATAACTAAGATTAAAAACAATGAAATGGCATAAACTTACGCTAAATGCTTCCTTACCTTGCATGCAGTGTGCATAGGGACTTCCTGTATATTAGCTTATTTGCCCATTATAACAAACATGTGGAAACTATACTAACCAATGCCACAGGTTGTCATGAGAATCAAATGAGGTGACGTGTTAAAATATCCTTAGAATCTGAAAAGGAAAAAAGCAGTAGGATCCATTATGTTACTACCATAAAGGATGCCATAGCTAAAAAAAAAAGTTATGTTGCGTGGCTTCCTTATTGAAAATATATCTACTTAAAATGCAGAAAGTTCTATGAGTAATACTTATTAGTTAAAATTAACTTTCACTATCAAATTACCTTATATTAATCATACACACACACACACAAACATGCAGATTCTCACATATGTATATAAAATATTTTAGGGCCCGCCCCGTGGCTTAGCGGTTAAGTGCGCGCATTCCGCTGCTGGTGGCCCGGGTTCGGATCCCGGGCGTGCACCGACGCACCGCTTCTCCGGCCATGCTGAGGCCGCGTCCCACATACAGCAACTAGAAGGATGTGCAACTGTGACATACAACTATCTACTGGGGCTTTGGGGGAAAAATAAATAAATAAAATTATTAAAAAAATATTTTATCAACTTTTATTAAGTAAATATGTATTTGTTTATAACAGGGAAGGTTTTAAATTTTAGGATAAAAGACAGACACATTTTCTTCCTACAAAGATCTGAAAGGCAGAATAGTTTCCATATATTTATATAGGACAGTAGTTACAGAAATAGAAGTATAAAGATTTCATAATTTATTAAGAAAATACATATTTCAAAATATTGAAACAAATTTATGTAACACTCTGTGAGATGTTAAAAATCATTAATTTCTATAATAGTCAAATTTCTATTGCTTTAGAAATATCATTATATATCTTCCATATTAAAAATGATAATAATGATCTTCATTAAAATTTATTAGTGCTTAGTGAACTGTCAAAATGGGTTGATTTGTAACAAATTGCAGACTATTTCATTTAATCCTGAAAAACACATATGAATATGATTCCTTTCAGGAACTCTCAGCAACTTGGAGCTGTACAAGAACCATTTATGAAAAACCAAATAAGCCTGGAAGAATTTCTGAAACTATCTGAAGGCAAAATCTTCAGAAATAAGACACATACTAGTCCTGGCTACAACAGGAATCGGAGGAGGAAAATGAGAGATTACTAAATTCACATTTAATTTTAGCTTTGCCTAGGACTAGCTCCACTTGGGAGCAAACAATTGTCAAAAAATAATCACTTCTCATGAGGTGTAGACTTGTTAAAACCAGAGAAAATTTAACTAGGATAGGGCTTAAGAGAAATTAAGAGCTTAACAAATTCATTGGTACTGAGCCAGATTTTAATTCCTCTTTAAATCCCATATCATTCAAACCATAACACTTTATCTCAAGTGAAATATATTGTAGAAGCTACCTAAATCATTCTAATTTTCCTTGAAAATATGGTGACATTTGTGAAAACTGATAAATAGTTCACACTCATCATGGCCTCTTAACAGAGATGCCTTTCTAAGTTTGATCTCTCATCAAATTTACTATTCTCTTACAGCAAAGTACAAATCAATCACATAACTTTCCACATACTTATTCTTCCTCTTGTAAGAAAGGCACAGTGCTTTGCATTTATATTAAATACATCAATAGATGTGTGCAATAAATCTCTTTACAGTGAAACAGTAGGGAAGTCAAAGATTTGTCATTAGAATCTCTGGGCCCTACATCACAAGTTGGTGTGAAAATTAAATGGGAGGTCTTGAACATGCTTATACACGCATAAAACAACAAAATGTAAGACCCTATTCTTTTTTTCAGCTCATCACATCATCCGTTAATTACATGACAGTTAATATGGAACCAATCTCTTTCTTTTACATAATCTGAAATCATTACTGTGAAGTAGACAGGATGATTTATTATCACCATATTGAATATAAGAAGAGAGAAGAGCAAATTTAATCTTTGTTCAAAGTCAAACAGCTAGAAAATGGTCTTCTGATTTTAAGACTAGTTTCTACTAATTTCACAGCTCAGCCACAAATTCTTAACTGATGCATAAGCTCTTACAGAGTAAGTACTATGTTCTTTTTTTTTCCTTCTTCTTACTCTTCTCTCTACCACAACCCTAGCAAGTAATATCTACATATAAGTTTTCTACAAATGTGTGAGGACTGGCTACTAATTAGAATATATAACTGTATGCAATCATACACTGGCATTTCTAAATTTCAAAATGACATCTCTTGAAAGGCTTATTTTGTTTTGGAAATAAAGGATAATAGGTGGAAATTTTGGCTTTAGGCCCCTTTATTTCTCATTGTTCTTCCATTAAAACTTAGAAATGAGCATTACTTAGGGCAATGCATCTACACATAAATGAAATGTTGCCTTGGTCCATTTTTGTCTTGGAAAATTTTTACTCATATGAGACTGATAGGAAGGAATATGAGACTATGAAATAGTGAATAAATGAGAAGAAAAATGTCTTTTCCAAGAATGATTGTACATCTAGAATTGACTAATAATCATAAAATGATCTATTTTTCTTAAAAAAATCTGCTTCCATTTATTAAAAGTCATGATGATTGATAAATAAGTGCTCAATTTATTTGAAACAAGCGGTCAGGCAAATGTTAAAAAACACTAGGTGGTTTAAAAAGGAAATATATTACATCAATGTATATTTACTGGGAAAGTACTATGTGCTAAACACTGTGCATAAAAGAGAGAAATATGAACCTGATATAGTCCCTGAACAGTTTACTTAATAGAAGAGATGAAACATGAGCATAAGTTATACTACTATTGGACTTTGATATCTGGCCTAGTGGGAATATGAAAGGATCCAGTAAATGTAAGGTATCCCATCTGCTATGCAACTTTCAAACTAAAGGCAGGCATGTCAGTAACACTACTACTACTGTGAGGAAGCAGACATTATATATATATATATAAAATATATTATAAATAAAATTATATTGTTCATATATATTTAATTGTATATTTATATATTTTATATATATATTATATGTACAAATTTAAGAATGAGCCTGCATGGTAATAAAATTAAATTTTCATCCGGTCTGGCCCTGGGGTAATTTATAATCTGGATGTTGGCAGTTGTCACACTCTAAGAATGTACAAAGACAGTCTACCCATCAAGAAAAATATGATATACTTTAGCTTCAGCAATACTTAGACTTACCAAGGTTATTACCATAATATCTGTAGATATTTCCCACCCAAGTAGTCAGGGGATACTGTCTTCAACTCCTGAAAAACTATGGCTGTAGAAAATTCACTTGAGCCTAGCAGTACAAAGACAATGATGCTTTCTCACAGAAGCCTGTCCTTCTCGGAATTGGAGTGAGTCCAAAGCAAGGCTAGTAAAACCCTTTAAAACTCCCATATCATGAGATTAACTAAACCTACATATTATGATAGGATGTAAAAATTAAGCTCCAGCAATCACGCTCCAAATAATATTTTCTGATTGTATACTACATTATAATCACACTCCACTAACTCATCACAAGTCCTTTTGATTGGATAGCAAATGCTTACACTGAAAATGTCTTCCTAATTCAATAGGTTTCTGACTAAAATATGTTCATTGCAGTAATCTCTGCATAATATTCCCCCCAGACAATTGACCTTTCTTCCCAAGTAGTCACCCAAATAATCAAGCTTTGCATTTTATTTACAAGCACACTTGCCCTCCCTGTTACTCCCTTCTTGCGTTAGATCAACTTACTCTTAACTCGAGGGACTAACTTCTCTAGCACTTATCCCAACCACCTCTCACTCCATTTCCTAGCTGCTACTTTCTTAAAAACCTCCCTCATCCAGGCCTCAGCCTTTGTTTTTGCAGTTTTTTTTTATTGTGGTAAAATGCATATAAAATTTTCTCTCCTCATCACTTTAAAATGTACAGTTCAGTTGTATTAAGTACATTCATATTGTGTAAACATCATTGCCACTCATCTCCAGGATATTTTTCATTTTGCAAAACTGAAACTCTGTACTCATGAAAAATAACTCTTATAGACCCCATTTACCCGGTCCATGGCAACCACAATTCTTTTTTAATTTTTGTTTTAATATCCCTTTTCCCTCCACCTTCCAGCCTCTTGTAACAAATATTCTATTCCCTGTTACTATGAGTTCGTTTTTTTTTTTTTTTTAGTGAGGAAGATTAGCCCTGAGCTAACATCTGTTGCCAGTCTTCCTCTTTTTAGTCCTGGGCTAACATCTGTGCCGATCTTCCTCTACTTTATATGTGGGATGCTTGCCAGAGCCTGACTTAATAAGTAGTGTAGGTCCGTGCCCAGAATACAAACCTGGGCCACTGAAGCGGATTGTGCGAACTTAACCACTACGCCACTGGGCCAGCCTCGAGTTCAGCTTTTTATAAACATTCAATATATAAATTAGATCATGCAATATTTGTCTCTCTGTGTCTGCCTTATTCCACTTAGCAGATTGTCCTCCAGTTTCATCTATGTTGTTGCAAATGGCAGAATTTACTTCTTTCTTAGGGCTGAATAATATTATACTATATATATATAATTTGCATAATATATACAAACATATTACATATTATTATAATATAATACTTATTATATATTATATAATATTCAGCATTAAAAAAGAAGGAAATCCTGCCATTATGAATACACACACCTATATATAAAACACATTCCATATATAATATTTCATATATAATAGATTTACATGTAATACATTTATATATATAATATTATATAGTACATTTTCTTTAACCACTCATCCATCAACACACATTTGGGTTGTTTCCATATCTTGGCTTTTGTGAATAATGCTATAATGAAGGGCCGGACCAGTGGTGTAGTGGTTAAGTTCATGCACTCTGCTTCGGCAGCCCGGGGTTCACCGGTTTGGATCCTGGGCATGGACCTACACACCACTCATTAGGCCATGCTGAGGCAGTGTGGGAGATCAAGATTTGGCCATCCTAAAATCTATCTCTTTACCTTGATTGTTTTCTCTGAGGGACATTTGACCTCCCCCACTAACTGTCTAAAGAATTCGACATGGTGGCTCCTTCCTGGAATAGATCTATCATGATGGCTGTAAAGATAATGTAGAGTAAATGTTACAATAGGAAAGGCACCAACAAGCCCATCTTATCGGAAGTTCTGTCTCTCTGGCCACATTCTCTGGATGGCCCTGCGAGGAGTTGCCAGACAATCATTTACATTTATAAGGGAAATCTCCATTTGTAAAGGTATCTCCCTCTCTGTTTGGAGAAGAGAGGGGGATGGCCTCATTTCTAGAGGCTTATCAGTGTGGAAGTTGAGGCCTTAAAGCTGCATAATAACCTTACTCTTGTTTACTGCGCTTTAGTGGTAGTCTCCTGTAACTGACTCCCCCCACCCCCAAAATCCTCCTTTGTCATTGGCTGAACATGGTATTTAAGACGAGAATTTCTGCTATTGTGTTGAGAAATGCAGTGTCCCTGCTTTCTCCCATGTATACATGTTATTAAACTTGGTATTATTTTCTCCTGCTAACCTGTCTTGTTGATTATTTGGCCAGCCATAAGAACCTTAAGGAAAAGGGCAGAGGGAGATTCTTTCTCTTCCTCCAACAGCAGCATCCCACATAGAAGAGCTAGAGAGACCTACAACTAGGATACCCAACTATGCACTGGGGCTTTGGGGAAAAAAATGCTACAATGAATATTGGCATGCAGATACCTCTTCAAGATAGTGATTTTAACTACATTTGATATATACCTAGAAGTAGGATTGCTGGATCACGTAGTAGTTCTATTTTTAATTTTTTAAGGAACTTCCACACTGTTTTCCATAATAGTTCTATCAATGTATATTTCCACCAACAGCATACAAGGGTTCCAT
This sequence comes from Diceros bicornis minor, assembly GCF_020826845.1. Lineage (NCBI taxonomy): Eukaryota > Metazoa > Chordata > Mammalia > Perissodactyla > Rhinocerotidae > Diceros > Diceros bicornis. The sequence continues at coordinate 74,521,663 of NC_080781.1, read as the reverse complement.
TTCTTCCACATCCTCATCAACATTGGTTATCTTTTGACTTTTTGAAAATAAGCAACCTAACAGGTATGACGTGATATTTGTGGTTTTGAATTGCATTTCCCTGATAATTAGTGATGTTGAGCATCTTTTCATATACATATTTCCATTTGTATTTCTGGGTAATCTATCCAATGAAAGTGGGGTATTGAATTTCACTGCTATTATTATATTGCTGTCTATTTCTCCCCTCAAATTTGTTAATATTTGCTTGTATACTTAGGTGTTCTAATGTCGGGTGTACAAATATTTACAATTTTTATATCCTCTTGATGAATTATCCCATTTAGCATTCTATAATGACCTTTGTTTTCTCCTCTTACAGTTTTTGACTTAAAGTCTGTTTTGTCTAATATTGATGTAGCTGCCACAATCTCTTTTGTTTTTCATTTGCATGGAGTATCTTTTTCCAACCCTTCACTTTCAGTCTGTGTGTGTCCTTAAAGCTCAATTGAGTCTCTTATAAGCAGTATATAGCTGGGTGTTCTTGTTTTATCCATTCAGCCTCTCAATGTCCTTTGATTAGAGAAGTTAATTCATTTATTTGTTTATTTTTTGTTCCATTTTCTTTATTATTATTATTATTATTATTTTGTTGTTTATTGCAGTAACATTGGTTTATAACATTGTATAAATTTCAGGTGTACATCATTATACTTCTATTTCTGCATAGATTACATCATGTTCACCACCCAAATACTAATTACAACCCATCAACACACACTTGTGCTGAATTATGCCTTTCCCCCTCCTCCCTCCCCCCTTCCCCTCTGGTAACCACCAATCCAATCTCTGTCTCTATGTGTTTGTTTATTTTTGTTATTATCTACTACTTAATGGAGGAAATCATACGGTATTTGACCTTCTCCCTCTGACTTATTTCACTTTGCATAATACCCTCAATGTCCATCCATGTTGTCACAAATGACTGGATTTCATCGTTTCTTATGGCTGAGTAGTATTCCATTGTGTATATATACCACATCTTCTTTATCCACTCATCCCTTGATGGGCACTTAGGTTGCTTCCAAGTCTTGGCTATTGTGAAAAACGCTGCAATGAACACAGGGATGCATGTATCTTTATGCATTGGTGTTTTCAAGGTCTTTGGATAAATACCCAGCAGTGGAATAGCTGGATCATATGGTAGTTCTATCCTTGATTTTTTGAGGAATCTCCATACTGTTTTCTATAATGTGTTGACTGGTAAGTGCTTACTATTGTCACTCTGTTAGTTGTTTTGTGGGTGTCTTATAGATCATTTCTTCCTTTCTTCCTCTTTTGCTTTCTTCTTTTGTAATATGATGAGTTCTATAGTGGTATGCATTGATTTCTTTCTCTTTATTTTTTATCTACTATAAGTTATTTTTTGTAGCTACAATGCAGCTTACATAAAGCATCTCACAATTATAACAGTCTATTTTAAGCTAATAACAACTTAACTTTGATTGTATACAAAAGTTCTACACTTTTACTCCCCCACTCCCACATTTTATGTTTTTGATGTCACAATTTACATCTTTTTAAATTGTGTATTCATAAGCAAATTATTGTGTTATCTATGGTAATTTTTAATATTTTTGTCTTTTAATCCTTATACTAGAGCTATAAGTGATTTACACACCACCATTATAATATTACAGTATTCTGAATTTGACTACATATTTACCATTACCAGTGAATTTTATATTTTCATGTTACTAATTAGCATCATTTCTGTATTATCTGGAAGAACTCCCTTTAGCATTTCTTGTAAGGCAGGTATAGTGGTGATAAATTCCTTCAGCTTTGGTTTGTCTGAGAATATCTTTATTTGTCCTTCAATTCTGAAGGACAGTTTTTCAGAGTATAGTATTATTGGTTGGCAGGGTTTTTTTTCTTCAAGGACTTTGAATATATCATCCCACTCTCTCCTGGACTACAAGGTTTGTGCTAAGAAATCCACTGATAGTTTAACGGGGGTTACCTTGCACATATCAAGATTCCTTTACCTTACTGTTTTCAAAATTTTTCTTTGCCTTTAACTTTTGAAAATTTGATTATAATGTCTCTCAGTTGGGTATCTTTGGATTCATCTTTTTCGGTGTTTTTTGGACCTACTAAATCTGGATGTCTATTTTTTTCCTCAGGTTTGGAAAGTTTTCAGCCCTTGTTTCTCTGAATAAGCTTTCTCCCTCTCTCTCTCTCTCTCTCTTCTCCTTCTGACACCCCCACAATGTGAATATTGGTCTGTTTCATGTTATCCCATAAGACCTTTAAGCTATCTTCACTTTTTTCTTTTTGCTTCTCTGATTGAATGATTTCTACTAACTGGCCTTTGAGTTTACTAATCCTTTTCTCCACTTTATCTAGTCTACTGTTGAACCCATCTATTGATTTTTTTCAGTTCAGTTATTCTATTCTTCAGCCCTATGAATTCTCTTTGTCACTTTTGATATTTTCTCTTTGTTAAAATTCTCACATTGTTTCTGCATTGTTCTCCAGACCTTGGTGAACACATTTATGACTGTTACTTTGTATTCTCTGTAGGGCAAATTATTTATCTCTGTTTCATTAGGGTCAGTTTATGGAGAGATCTTATTCTTTTGATTGGAATATATTCCTTTGTTTCTTCATTTCCTTGACTCTCTGTATTAGTTTCTGTGCATTAGATGAGACAGCCACCTCTCCCAGCCTTGATAGACTGGCCTTGTATATAAGATGAACCTCACTAATCAGAACAGCCTGAGATTCTGGGTGATTCTCAAACCTTTGTACTTGCACAAACCACTGTCTCTGTTCTTAGAGGCTCACAGGAAATTAGGGTTTGTCAAGTCCCATCAGAGCCACTAAGATGGAGAAAATGCCCACATGCCCTTTCAGGCTTCCAAAGGACTACTAATTTCCTCACTGTAGGCTGTATTTAATCTAATTGGAAGCTTGATTTTCAGGCAGCAGTTGAGAAAGTTGGATCATTAGATATGCAATCTATCTCCTAATAGGTGCTTGGTGTTGTTGCCTACTTTTCCTTGGCTGATCCAAGGGGAATAGCCACCGGTGATGCTTTTGCACTAATATAAAAACACCTCTTTGTTCTCCGAGATCCCAATGGACTCATAAATGCTGAGCCTCATTAGCTCCCTGAGCTAGGTTAATTAGGATCCAGTCCCTCAGGTGGTAGCTGTGAAAGTTGGGGTAATAAATGTGTAGACAAACTCCTTTCAGGGAGAATTGGAGACTTGTCTTCTCATTGAGGCAAGCCAGGGAGCAAAGATGCATGAAATTCCCACAGCCTGTTCAAGCTCATTGAGGACTACTAATTATGTGCTTCATCAGCTCCCAGATGTAAACTATTTAGACGCCTCACATTCAAGAAGCTGGGAAACTATGTAATCAAACCCCTTCCAGGGAGATACTGGGAGCTTTGCATTTTTGCCTGCTGCCTATGCACTGATCCTGAGGGGATAGCCATAGGAAGTTCTTGCATGTCTGTTAAAAGTCATCTTTTTGTTTTCTGTGGTAAAGGGGGACTAATTAATGCCAAGCCCCTCAGGCTCTCTGTGGCAGGTGATTGAGAACCAGTTCCTCAGGTGGCAGCCTTAAAACGTGGGGCACTAGATGTGTGGACAATCTCCTTTTAGGGAGAAGCTGGAGACGTGAGTTTTTCATTGGAGCAAAATGAGGTGGGGAAAAAACATAGAATGTGTCCACAAGCTCTTTTAGGGGAAGTGTCCACAAGCTCTTCCCAGAGAAGCCTAGTCAGCTCCCAGATTCAGGCTGATTAGAAGCCTGGCTTTGAGCAACAGCTGAGAGAATATGCAAATTCATTCCAGGGAGAAATATGGAGTTTTGTGTTTTTGCTTGCTTCCTCTGCAATGAGATTAGTGGGATAACTGTGGGAAGTGCTCATGTGTCTGTTTAAAACTGCCTCTTTGTTTAATGTGGTCCCAGGGAACTCTCAAATTCCAAGCCCCATCTGCACTCAAAGCTAGGTAATTTGTGAGCTAGTCCCTCAAATGCAGCCAAAATTGTTGGAGTGTTAGGTGTGTGGACAAGCTCCTTTCAGAGAGAAGCTAGAGGCTTGGTTTTATCATTGAAGTGAGCCAGGGGAAGAAAGAGGAGGAGGTGTCTACAAATATTTTCAGGCTCCTGGAGAAGCCCAGTCAGCTCCCAGATGCAGGCTGATAAGAAGCCCGACCCTTGGGCATCAGCTGGGAAACTATGCAGTCAAGCCCCTTCCAGGGAGAAACTGAAAGCCTTGTTTTTTAGCTTGCTCTCTCTCTACTGAACCTGGAGGGATAGCTGTGGGAAGTAAACACACTTCCATGAAAAAACTGCCTCTTTATTTTCTGTGGTCAAGGGGCACTTGCAAATGCCAATCCCTGTTGGCTTTCAGAGCTAGGTGATTTGGAAGTCAATTCCTTGGGTGATAGCTGTAAAAGTTGGGGTGCTAGAAGTGGGTCTAATCCTTTGTTCCTCAGGAAGAAGCTGGAAAGTGGAGACTTCCTTTTGACTGTAACACACTGTGCTGGGGACTGGGTTTATGACATGTATGTGTCTCAGCTTTTCCTACCCATTCTGATGTGGCTATTTTCTCAGTTGCCTGATGTGTAGGATTCGCTCAACTAGCTTCTGGATTTCTCTCAGGGGGAGTTGATCTGTGTATACATGTTTGTTTGTTGCATCTGTGTGATGAGGGAAAGTCAAGAGCCTCATATTCCACCATCTTGCTGATGTCCCTTCAGTTTTTTTGAAAAATAAAATCACATCATGTTGTTTCTTTAGTCCAAGTACATCTCCTCTTGCCATCCATTATTCACAGGCCCTCCAATCTCTCAAATCCACTCTTCTTTCCATAATTTTCTTATTGCCCTTTGCAATAATTGTCTCTATTTGTAGCATAAAACTCAGACTCAGAATTCCAAATATGTCTTGGGAGTGGGGGTGGTGTCGTTTCATTGACAGTAGTGTAGATGTTCATAAGCACGTTATGATATCCAAGTCTCCTTTAGCAGATAGCACTAGTGCAAGCAGTTGCTAAGTTTATTCTGATGACAAAATTTTAAAGGCCAATCTTCATGAGCCTAATGCTTCATTTTCACTGTAGTTACATCAGTATACTTGTATTAGTCTGGTAGAGCTGCTATTAAAATACCACAGATTGGATGTATTAAACAACAGAAGTATATTTCTCATAGTTCTGGAGGCTAGAAGTCCAAGATCAAGGTGTCAGCAGATTTGGTTTCCTCTGAGACTTTTCTTCTTGGCTTTCACATGGCTGTCTTCTCACTATGTCTTCACATGTCCTTTTTTCTGTCTGTATGCATCCCTGTTGTCTCTCTTTTTATAATGACACAAGTCCTATTGGATTAGGCCCCACTGTTATGATCTCATTTAACTTTAATTACCTCCTTAAATGTTCTATGTCCAAATGCAATCACATTGGGGGGTAGGGCTTCAACACACGAATTGAAGGAGGTACACAGTTCAGTCCATAATGATACCATAACAGAGTACTATAAATTATACAATATGCCATGGTCAGCTACAAGGTGTGCCTTAAATAAATATTACAATTAACAAATTACTGTAAATTTTAAATTGTTAAAAACAAAAAGAAATCTAGAAGATTCAAGTTAATTTCTATAATAACATCACTCTCGCACTTACATTTGAGATCAAGTATGTTGGAGAGCAAGGAGTTGGGTAAATGCTAGGACTTGACCTTTATGTGTATCATGGAAGTAAATTTAAAAAAATAAATATTTCTATAATAGCGAGATTTTTAAACATGTGGTCTGTTTTAGGTCATGTGCCCTTTGATAACTTTCTGTATCAAAAGGCTTCCCTTTTCTAGCATTCTTTTACTTCTCTAGTCTCATTCCCTATGAGACTATCCTTGAAATGACATTTTCTCCTCTGCCCACCCCACCTAGCCTCAGTTATTTAACCTTGCTTACTAGCTATGTTACCAAGGTTAAATTACTTGAACTTTTTATGCCTCAATTTTTTTACCTGCAAAATGGTGATGTTATGAACATAACAGTAAATTTAAGGCACTTAAATTAGTTTCTGGTATATGTCACATACCTTTTAGAAAAGATAGTTCTTACCATCACCATCATCATCATAATTGTCATCATCACCATTTTTATTACTTGCTTTTCTTATACTACATAAAAATAACATATTTTAACAGAATTTGACTTATTATCACTAATATAACTTCCCAAAGCTTTGTTGGGGGTCCATTAATGTTCTGCAATTTCTAAATTTCCTTTCTCCTTTTATGAATTTTAAAGTCTTATCTGCCTCTACCTTGAAAAAGCTTCTGCACATGAGAAAAATATTATGAAAGATATAAAATAATCTACCTGAATTTAATATTCAGGTAGACAAGTAAAAACAAATCAAACATCAAACATGATTTTGGGAACAAATCAATAGCAAACAAGATGAGACCACTTATTACCCCAAAAGCCCATGTTTGACAACTTCTGCAAAGTTATTTGTTTTTGTTTTATTTACTAGGTTCAAACTACAGATCACAATGTAGACCACTATACATTTCCAGATAGGAGATAACTATATATATACAAATATACACACTGTTATGGGTTGAATAGTTACCCCTAATATTTTAGAATCTGACCTTATGTGGAGATAGGGTACATATGGTGATAATCAAATTAAAATGTGGCCATCAGTGTGGGTGCTTATTCAGTATGATTGATGTCCTAATAAAAAAGGAAAATTTGTTGTTTTTGGATTTTTCATGTTTTATTTTGTTTTCTTTTCCAGCTTTATTGAGATATAATTGGTAAATAAAACTGTACATATTTAACATGCACAACATAGAGGTTTTGATATATTTATACATAATAAAATGATTTCTAAAGTCAAGCTAGTTAACATATCTGTCATATCACAGTTACCTTTTTTTGATGAGGTCAATTAAGATTTACTTTCTTATTAAAATTCAAGTATAATACAATATTATTAATTATATTCAACATAGTGTACATTAGATCTCCAGAATTTATTCCTCCTACATAAATGAAAGTTTGTACACTTTGATCATTATTTCCCCATTTCCCTCAAACCCCACCTCGTGATTCAAAATTTAAGTGAGATAATGCTGTATTTGTCTTTCTATGTCTACCTTATTTCACTTAGCATAATGTCATCCAGTTTTATCCATGTTGTTGTAAATGACAGGATTTCCTTCTTTTTTAAGGCTGAATGATATTCCATTGCTTATATATACATATAGATACATGTATCTATATGTGTATATATATATATATATATATACCACATTTTCTTTATCCATTCATCTGTCAGCAGACACATAACGTGTTTCCATAGCTTGTCTGTTGTGAATAATGATTCAATGAACATGAGAGTGCAGGTATCTCTTTAAGATAATGATTTCATTTCCTTTAGATTGCAAATGGGATTGCTGTATCATATGTTAGTACTATTTTTAATTTTTAAAAACACCTCCACACTGTTTTCCATAATGGCTGTTCCAGTTTACATTCCCCCCAAGTATTAGCAAGGATCCCCTTTTCTCCACATCCTCATCAACACTTGTTCTCTCTTATCTTTTTGATAATGGCCATTCTTTTAGGTGTAAGGTGATATCTCACTGTGGTTCTGATTTGCATTTCCCTGGTGATTAGTGATGTTTAGCACCTTTCATTTACCTGTTGGCTATTGATATATCCTGTAAAAATGTTTATTCTTGTCCTTTGCCCATCTTTTAATTGAGTCATTTGTTTTCTTGCTATTGAGTTGTTTGAGTTGCTTATATATTTTGAATATTAACCTCTTAACAGACATATGGTTTGAAAAAATTTTCTCCCTCTCTGTAGGTTGGTTCTTTACTCTGTTGAGTGTTTCCTTTGTTGTGCAGAAGCTTTTTAGTTTGTTGCAATCCCACTGGTCTATTTTTGCTTTTGTTACCTGTGTTTTGGGGGTCATTTCCAAGAAATCTTTGCCCAAATCAATGTCAAGAAGATTTTTCCCTATGCTTTCTTCTGGTCATTTTACAGGGTCAGGCCATAACTATAAGTCTTTAATCCATTTTGAGTTGATTTTTGTGTATGATTTGAGATAAGGGTCTGAATTCATTCATTTGCCTGTGAATTTCCAGAGTTTCCAACATCATTTGTTGAAAAGACTATGCTTTCTCCATTGTGTATTCTTGGTGATTTTGTCAAAATAAGTTTATAAAAAATGCATGGATTTATTTCTGAGCTCTCTATTCTGTTCCATTGGTCTATATATATATTTTTTATACAAATACCATACTGTTTTGATTATTATGGCTTTGTAATATAATTTGAAATCTGGATGTATTATGCCTCCAGCTTTGCTCTTTCTCTCAGTATTTCTTTGGCTATTCAGGGTCCTTTCTGGTTCCATGTGAAATTTAAGATTGCTTCTTCTGTGTCTGTGGAAACTGTCTTTGGAATTTTGATAGATATTACATTGAATCTTTAGATGGCTTTGGGTAATATGGACATTTTAACAATGTTAATTCTTCCAATAAATAAACTAGGGATATATTTTCATTTATTTGTGTCTTCTTCAATTTCTTTCATTAATGTTGCGTAGTTTTCAGTGAATAGATATTTTACCTCCTTGGTTAAATTTCTTCCTAAGTATTTTATTGTTTTTGGTGCTATTGTAAATTGGATTATTGTCTTTATTTCTTTTTCAGGTTGTTAATTGATAGTCTATAGAAACACAATTGATTTTTTTTTTGTGTGTGTGTGTGTGAGGAAGATCAGCCTTGAGTTAACATCCATGTTAATCCTCCTCTTTTTGCTGAGGATGACCGGCTCTGAGATAACATCTATTGCCAACCCTCCTCCTATTTTCCCCCCAGAGCCCCAGTAGATAGTTGTATGTCATAGTTGGACATCCTTCTAGTTGCTGTATGTGGGACGTGGCCTCAGCATGGCCGGAGAAGCGGTGCGTCGGTGTTCGCCCAGGATCCGAACCCGGGCCGCCAATAGTGGAGCGTGCGCACTTAACCGCTAAGCCATAGGGCCAGCCCCTAAACACAATTGATTTTTGTTTATTGATTTTGTATCCTGAAGCTCTACTGGATTTGTTCATTAGTTCTAACAGTTTTTGGTGGAATCTTTAGTTTTCTCTCTATATAAGATCATATTATTTGCAAATAGAGACAATTTTACTTCTTTCTGATTTGGATGTTTTTTTATTTCTTTTTCTTGCCTAATTGCTCTAGCTAGTATTTTCAGTATTATGATGAATAGAAGTGGCAAGACTGGATATTCTGACCTTCTTCCTTATCTTAGAGGTAAAATGTTTTTCTTTTCATCTTTCAATATGATGTTGCCTATAGGCTTGTCTTATATGACCTCTATTATGTTGAGATTCGTTCCTTCTATACCTAATTTTTTGAGAGTCTTTTCCATGCAAGGATTTTTTAATTGTTTTTTCTACATTTGTTGAGATGATTATATGGTTTTTATCCTTTATTCTTTTAATGTATATGTCACATTTATTGATTTGTGTATATTGAACCATCCTTGTGTCCCAGGGATTAATTTGACTTGTTCATGGTGGGTGTATGATCTTTTTAATGTGCTATTGAATTTAATTTGCTACAATTGTGTTGAGAATTTTTACGTATATTTTTTTTTCAGAGATATTAGTCTGTAATTTTATTTATTGTAGTGTCTTTATCTGGCTTTAGGATCAGAATGATGGTGGCATCATAAAAATATTCAAAAGTGTTTTATCCTCTTCAGGTTTTGGGGGGATTTTGAGAAAGTTTGGCATTAATTCTTCTGTAAATATTTTTCAAATAACCAGTGAAGCCATCTGATCCTGGGCTTTTATTTGTTGGAAGGATTTTGATTACTGATACTATTGACTTACTAGTATTGTTCTGATCAGATTTTCTATTTCTTCATGATTCTGTTCTTTTTTCTTTCTTTCTTTCATTCTTTTTTTTTTTTAGAATTTAAAATGGGCCAAACTCCTTATGGCTCTGTGCCAGGAAGAAACACAGAGATTTGTGGGAGTAACATTTCCCAAGAGTCTCTCATGAACTGACTTCCCTGCTCAGTCTGGGATGGCAAGGCTATGGAGATCCCATGAGATACAGCTCCAGGAGAATAAGTACCACTGTTTTGGAGTGGAGTGGACCTTGCCAGTGCTGTGTGTTCCCCAGAAGTCCCATACTGTTGCCTGACCTATACCTACAGGACTGGGAAGTGGGGACGATCCCAGGGAACCTGGATGCTAAGTTATGCAGCATGTGCATGCACAGTTTGCTGCCCTGCCACTATTTTCAGACATCTAGGGCTATGTGAATAGGGGCTGCCCAGCTCAGCAGGCCATCTTGCTGCAGGCAGTGGTTATCAGCTCTGCACTCTTAATGCTGAGCAGGGATGTTTGTTTCAGCCCCATGATTCCACTGTGATAGGTTGTATGTTTCTAGGAATTTGTCCATTTTTTCTAGATTATCCAATTTGTTGGCATATAATTGTGTATAGTACTTTCTTATGATCCTTTGTAGATTTCTGTAGTATCTATTATAATGTTTCTTCTTTCATTTCTGATTTTATTTATGAGTCAGCTCTGTTTTTTCTTAGTTAAAAGAAAACTATCTTAGTGTAGCTAAAGATTTGTCAAATTTATCCCTTCAAAAAAACAAGCTCTTAGTTTTGTTGATCATTTCTATGATTTTTCTAGTTGCTATTTTATTTATTTCTGCTCTAATCTTTATTATTTCTGTCTTTCTGCTACCTTTGGTCTTAGTTTATTCTTCTCTTTCTAGTTCCTTTAGGTTTGGGAAAGGTTGTTTTATTGAGATCTTTCTTTTTCCTTATTGTATGGATTTATAACTATAAACCCTAAATTTTGATATATTGTTTCCACCTTTGCTTGTCTCAAGATATTTTGGGTTACCTTTTGATTTCTTTATTGACCTATAAGTTTTTCAGGATTATATTTTTTAATTTCCACATACTTGTGAATTTTCCAGCTTTCCTCCTACTATTGATTTCTAGTTTCATACCATTGTGGTCAGAAACGATATTTGATATGATTTCAATCTTTGTAAATTTGTTAAGACTTGTTGTGTGGCTTAACATGTGATATATCCTGGAGCATATTCAATGTATGCTTGAGAAGAATGTGTATACTGTTGCTATTGGGATGAATGTTCTGTGTATATCTGTTAGCTCCATTTAGTCTATAACATTGTATAAGTCTGCTGTTTCCTTATTGATTTTTTGTTTGGATCACATATCTATTATTGAAAGTGAGTAACTGAAGTCCCCTACTATTATTGTATTAGTATCTATTTTTCCTTTCAAATCTATTAATATTTGCTTTGTATATTAGTGGCTCTGATACAGCTGCATCTATATTTTTAATTGTTATATCCTATTGATGATTTGACCCCTTTATCATTATATAATGACCTTGTTTGTCTCTTGTGAAATTCTTTGACTTAAAGTCTATTTTGTCTGGTATAGCTATAGCCACTTTTTCTCTTTTTACTCACCATTTGCATGAAATATCTTTTTTCAACCCTTGATTTTCAGCCTATATGTATCCTTAAAGCTAAAGTGAGTGTCTTGTAGACAGCACATAGTTGGATCTTGATTTTTTAAATCTATTCAGCCACACTATAACTTTTAATTGTGGAAGTAACTCCATTTACATTTAAAGTAATTATTGATAGGTGAGAGCTTATTATTGACATGTTATTAATTGTTTTCCTACTGTTTTGTAGTTCCCTTGTTTCTTTCTTCCTCTTTTACTATCTTCCTTTATGGATTTGATGATATTTGTAGTGGTATGCTTTAATTTCTTTCTTTTTATATTTTGTGTAGCTACTATAGAATGTTTATTTGTGTTTACCATAAGGCTTACATAAAACATTTTATTGTTATATCAGTCTATTTTAAGCTGATATAAACTTCACTTCAAATGCATACAAAGACTACAGTTTTACTGCTCCTGCCACTTTATTTTATTGATATCACAATTTGTTTCTTTTTATATTATGTATCATTAACAAATTATTGTAGTTACAGTTATTTTAACACTTTTGTCTTTTAACTTTGCACTAGAGTTGAAAGCTATTTATGCACTACCTTTACAGTATTAGAGTATTCTCCATTTTACTGTGTACTGACCTTTACCAATGGGTTTTATACTTTCAGATATTTTTATGCTGATAGTTAGTGTTATTTCAAATCAGCCTGAAGAAATCCCTTTAGCATTTTTTTTTTTCGGGTAGGTCCAGTGGTGATGAACTCCCTTAGCTTTTGGTTGTCTGGGAAAGTCTTTATCTCTCTTTCGTTTCCAAAGTAGAGCTTTGCTGTGTATAGTTTTCTCGATTTTCAGTTTTCCTCTTTCAACATTTTGAATACATCATCCCACTCTCTCCTGGCCTGCTATGTTACTGTTGGGAAATCCACTAACAAACTTATGTGAACTCCCTTGTACTCATCAAACTGCTTTTATCTTCTACTTCAAAATTCTTTTTTAGTCTTTAACTTTTGACCGTTTCATTATAATGTGTCTTGGTAAAGATTTCTCTATGTTCTTTTTAATTGGAATCCTTTGAACTTCATATCTCTGGATGTCCATTTCCCTTCCCAGATTTGGGAAGTTTTCAGCCATTGTTTTATTAAATGGGCTTTCTGCCTCTTTCTCTCTGTCTTCTACTTCTAGGACTCCCATAATACATGTATTGGTTTCTTTGGTGAAATCCCAAAAGTCTCTTAGGCTTTCTTCACTTTTTTATTATTTTCTTATTTGCTCTTCTTACTGGATAATTTCAAAGGACTTATTTTAAAGTCCACTAATTCTTTCTGCTGTTTAATCCAGTTCAATTTTGAATGTCTGTAGTAATTTTCTCAGTTCTTTATATTCTTCGGCTCCAATGTTTCTGTTTTTTTGTGATTTCTATCTTTTTGTTAATATTCTCATTTTTTTCATGTATGATTTTTCTTATTTGGTTTAGTTTTCTGCTTGTGTTCCTTTATAACTCACTAAGTTTTAAGATGGTTATTTTTAATTAATTCTCAGACACTTCACAGATTTCCATTTCTTTCATGTTGGTTGCTGGATATTTGCTTTCTTCCTTTTAGGTTTGCTTTGCTGTCTGTGCATTTGTAAAAGCAGCTATCTCTCCCAGTATTTTTGGACTACTTTTGCTGAGAAAGACGTTCACTGGTCAGAAGTGCTCAATATGAAGGAAGATAGTGACTGATACCTCAGGTAAAACACTGTAAGCCTTGGGAAAAGGTCCTCTTCTTTTCCTTCACTCCCTAGAGGAAAAGCCTCTTTCACTTTCCTGGAGAAAAAGCCTAAGTTACGTGCTTTTTCTCAAACATGCAGAGCAGTGCTAAACATAAGAGGATGCACACCCCTTTTCTTTGTTGCTAACTGTCCCAGAGAATCAAGCTCTGCTGATTATTCAGCACTCAGTATGTTGTAAGATAGAAACCAGCTTCCCAGAGGACACTCTGACTTGCTGGAGATAAAGCCTCATTCACTTCCCTTCCTCTCTCATGGAGGAAAAACTTCAGTTTATACTCCACAAAACTTCAATTTTGTGGAGTAGTGCTGGCGGTAAGGGCATGCCCTATCCTTTCCTTTGTTCCTAGCTGTACCAGGGGGAACAAGCACTTCAGTAATAAAGTACTAAGTATTAGGTGGGTTAGAAACACCCTACAGAGGGTGCTCTGAGAGACTAGGAAGCCAGGTGGCCAGGCACAGACTCCAATATCACTCCCAGCCCACACCAACCCTCCCCTCATGAAAGAAATCATAGGCTAAGGTGATCTTCTCAGCTCAGGGTTAAGCTGGTTTGGGGGAGGGCCAGATGCAGATAAAGTGAAATTGCTCTTCTTACCCACATAAAGGCTATTGCTCTAAGTTTGTGCTCCTCTGGGGTGCTTCTAATTCTCAGCTGGATTCTGAATTTCTCTTCAAGGTATTTTGGTACAAATATCATTGCTATATCAGTGTTTATGTAGATAAATGAGAGCTAGGGCTTCCTGCTCTGCCATCTTGATGACTCCTGCTTGGGTTTTATCAAAAAAGGGAAATTTGGACACAGAGAAAGACAAGTATAAGGAGAAGACAATGTGAAAACATAGGAAGAATGCTATATACAAGCCAAGGAGAGAGGCCTTGCGCAGATCCTTCCCTCACAGCTCTCAGAAGGAATCAATACTGCTGACACCTTGATTTCAGACTTCAAGCCTCCAGAATTATGAGACAATACATCAATTTTGTGTAAGCCACACATTGTGTTGTACTTTGTTACAGCAGCTCTAGCAAACTAATGCACAACACAAATGTTCGATATTTGATTTGTACAAATTTCACTCAAAACATCAATACTTTTCTTGGCTACTTTATTCTGACTCCATACCTTTTCCCAGAATAAATCACTAACATCTAAGAGTACTTTTGGAAAAGAATAAACCAAAACACTTTACCATTTTTTGGAAGTACAGACAGTATTAGTAGTTGCAAAAGATATTTATTAGAAATATATTTGACTTAAAGCCGACTCTTTAATGTAAAGGTGAAATTGTCATCTAAAGCTGACTACATTATATACTTTTAAAGGATTGCATATGATTTTTCCAACAATATTTTGCTTGAGCTCTAAAACAATTCACTGATGACAAGCAATGAAATGAATTAGGGCAATATTATTGGTTGAACTGTGTCCCTTGAATAAGATATGTTGAAATCCTAACCCCCATTCTTTCAGAATGTGACCTTATTTAAAGATATGACATTTATCGATGTAAAAAATTCAAAATGTGGTATTAATGTGGACATTAATATGATGTGACTGTTGTTGTGATGGAAAGGGGAGATTTGGACACAGAGACGGGGACACACAGAGAGAAAATGACGTGAAGACCCACAGGGAGAACATGGCCATGTGACTGGAGTGATGCATCTAGAAGCCAGAGAACATCAGGCATTGCAGAAAACCACCAAAAGCTAGAAGAAACAAGAAAGAATTATCCCCTAGAGCCATTATGGAGAGAATGGTTCTGCTAACACCTTGATTTTGGATTCCTAGCCTCCAGAACTGTCAGATAACACATTTCTGTTGTTTAAAGCCACCTACATGTTGGTACTTTGTTGTGACAGCCCTACGAGACTAGCACAGGTGACTTTTTAAAGAGATTTTTCAATGCTATGTATGGTTCTATAAGTGTATTTTAAGATGAGTGAAAAAAATGATAATATTTTTGCCACTCTAATGGCAATTCTATTCAACATAATTCAGTAAACTATATCCCCAATAGCACCATTGCTACTCCTCATTCTTAGAATTCCAACCACACATAAGGATCTGAAGCATACACTCTAACACATGATTATATACTATCCAATAGTGTTTGCTTGTATTTTTTGTAGATAATATATGGTGAAATCCCAGGTAGGAAAAGATCAATGATTGCAGCTCTTCCTAACACATTCTTCTCTATATTTTCACTTCTCTATGTGCCTCTTTTTGTCTATAGAATTTTTTTCTAGGCTTCTAAGAATTATTCTGTCTTTTGATATCCCTGGTCTTAGAAACTTTCAGTTTACCTAGTTATATCCTAACCAAAGTGAGGAAACCTCTTATTTCTCCTTTATTTGGTAATGATAAGTTTGACTTTGTCAATAGAGAAAATTTAAAAGTATTATAGAGAGAAAAACCAGAGTTCTTATCAATCTCTTTATCTCGAGTATGTAAATTAGAGATGAGTATTATAGCTAACATTTATTGAGCCAGCTACTGTTCTAAGAGTTTAGTATACATTGTCTCTTTTAATCCTCACAAGAATTCAATGATGAAGAAATTAAGAAATGAATTTTAAGCAATTTGCTCAAGGTCACAGGGCTAGGATTCAGTCCATGCAGAAATAAAGAAAATAGTGTAAACTGAATAGGTATCATATCAAAGAGAACATGATCTCCAGTTAATGTGGTGGCTTTTGTTATGTAAGCAAGGCCCAGAAAAGTATAAAATACTACTTAGCATAATAATGCAACTGTTTGTTATTTCACAAGATGCAAGAACATGTGAAAAAGAGGAATATCTTTTCCTTATAATATTGTACTGTGTTGTTACCAGGAAAACTGATAAGTTTTTTTTGTTTTTGTTTTTTTGTTTAGTAAAATCAAGGGTAGTTCTAGCCATTAATGAAAATTGGATTGAAAAATGCACCTTGTTTTTACCCACTGGACAAGAACTCACTCCTTTTTTTTCTGGATCAGTAAGTAAGCAAATCTTTAATCAGTGTCTGACTGAAACCTAAGGCACTTGAATTGAAAACCAAAAGAAAAGACAAGGGTACAAATCATCCTCATCCTGCAGAGAAGGATGGAAAAAACTTGAAGGATAGGACTGTGTAGAATAAGGGGTATTAAAAATGGCAAAGATGCAGGTAAGGTGAGAAGAAAAGAGAGAGGAAGAGACAGACAGAGAGATAGAGACAAACAGAGAAAGAAAGAGCAGGGAAAGGAGAAACTAGACAAGAGAAAATAATCACATGGAAAATTTTATTGTATTAGTTTTCTTCCAAGTGTTTACTATGCTTTTGAGATTTACCTGACTCTGTGATAGAAGTGTATTATCTTTATTCTAGCACAGTATGTCTTTGGTCTGTGAAAGAATGTGAGAAAAGAGATACTCAAGGAAAGAATAGCTACAATAGATACAGGCCTAGAGAAATAGTCACCCCAAGTGTAGACCCAAGTGATATAAAAAGAATTTGAATACCTAAGGAAGTGACTTGGAATGTTAGAAGGTCATAAAGTGAAATATTACTGGTCAGAAAGTGGAATGTTTGTAATTAAGATTACGGCAGGTGTGCAGCTATGACAAGCTCTAGGTCAGCATTGTCCAATGGAAATATATTGAGACACAAGTGCAAGCCACATATGCAATTTTAAATTTTCTAATAACCACACTATAAAGTAAAAGAAATAAGTGAAATTTATTTTAATAATATATATTTTATTCAACAAAATATATCCAAAATATTATCATTTCAATGTGTAATCAACATAAAATTATTAATGAAATATTTTACATTTTTTGCATTTAGTATTCAAAATTTGGTATGTATTTTATACATACAGTGAATCTCAATTCAGATTAGCCACAATTCCACTACTTAATAGCCATATATATCTAGTGGTTAGCATGTTGGTCAGCACAGGTTTAGGGTATATATTAGAATGAGTGGCTGAGGTAGGGTGAAGTACAAGAACATTAGGAATAGAGGAGATAAAAGAATCCCTGGGCCAGGGTGTTGGATAATTTACATGAATATTGAAATCACCAAGTATTGTGACAGAAGCAATGTTGAACTTAGTGTCATTAAACCAGGAGTTAAAAATCTTCAAGGAATGAGAGGGAGAACCTGAGGATTAATAGATATCTGAAATAAATTTGATCAGTAGGTGGTACAGTCTTGATGGTGCTCAGGGCAGGTTACCCCAAGAAGCACCACTCTGGTATACAGATTATTTCAAGCTGAAGACAATAAAGACTCAGAAAACTCAGGTAGAACATTTGAGTTTCCCCTCCCAAACTGCCTAAATAATTTAAAACAAAAGATCTGTTTCAGGAAGGAGTTATTATCATGATGGCTGTAATAATAATGTAAAACAGATGTTACAATAGGAAAAGCACCAAGCCCCTCTTATCAAAAATTCTGTCTCTCCCTGGCCACATTCTCTATAGGTAGCCCTGAAAAGAGTTGTCAGACAAATATTTGCATTTCTAGCTCCATGTGAATTGTCTTCTTCCCCTCTGAAATCCCAAACCACTACCCACACCCAACACCTTTCTAGTCTTTAGCTACAATACTTAAGCCAGCAGCTTAGATAGAGGGACGAGCTGCTCATTTCTTTCTCCCATGTATATGTGGGAGATCAAGATTTGGCCATCCTGAAATCTATCTCTTTACCTTGGTTGTTTTCTCTGAGGACATTTGACCTCCCCCACTAACTGCCTAAAGAATTTAAAACAAAAGATCTGTTTCGGGAAGGAGTTATATTCATGATGGCTGTAAATATAATGTAAAATAGATGTTACAATAGGAAAGGCACCAACAAGCCCATCTTATCGGAAGTTCTGTCTCTGGCCACATTCTTTGGATGGCCCTGCAAGGAGTTGCCAGACAGACATTTACATTTATAAGGGAAATCTCCATTTGTAAATATATTTCCATCTCTGTATTGGGAAGAGGGGGGATGACCTTATTTCTAGAAACTTATCAATGTGGAAGGTGAGGCCTTAAATCTGCATAATAACCTTACTCTTGTTTACTGTGCTTTAGTGGTAATCTCCTGTAACTGACTCCCTCAACCCCCAACATCCTCCTTTGTCATTGGCTGAACATGGTATTTAAGACGAGAATTTCTGCAATTGTGTGGAGAAACGCAGTGTCCCTGCATTCTCCCATGTATACATGTTATTAAACTTGCTATTATTTTCTCCTGCTAACCTGTCTTGTTGATTATTTGACCAGCCATAAGAACCTTAAGGAAAAGGGCAGAGGGAGATTCTCCCTCTTCCCCCAACATATACATGTTATTAAACTTGGTATTATTTTCTCCTGCTAACATGTCTTGTTAATTATTTGGCCAGCCATAAGAACCTTAAGGGAAAGGGCAAAGGGGGATTCTCCCTCTTCCCCTACATTCTCATGACATGAGAGTCAAAGAGGGGTATCTTTATGAAGGAAGCAAGGAGTGTGGTCTGGAGTGGTAATAAGTAGTAACAAGGTCACGGACCTTACTTCCAGACCTTGTGGTACAAGTAATATTGAAGAGAAAAAATGCCATTTATTGAGAAGGCTGTAGGGAAAGCAGTGTCTTAAAGAAAGATCTATTCTAAGTGTTAGAGAAAGAAGGTAGGAGAATTATTAGGTAAGATGTTGAGAGCATAAGACTTTTTGAGATAACTGGCCATAATTATAAGAATGCATAGTGATAGAAATGCACAGAGATAGAGAAGGGTGTTGTATGAAATCTGAAAGGAAAAATATTTAGGACAGGAGATTAGAGTCTTGGAGATGAGGAATGATTTAGAGGATTTGGGCTTCTTGGAGTGAATGTCATAATCAAAGATAAAAGACAAAATGAGATTTCTTGATAGGTCCTGATTGGACCCAATTGTTAAAGATGGAGGCCATTTACTAGAATATAACTTGAATAAGCTCTTCTTGGTAAAGAGTTGCCTACATGATACCAAAATTACAAGTATAAAGGTCTTCACCTCCACAGAAATAGGCCAAGAGACTAATTCAATGTGCCAACACAATCTCTTTCTCAGTAAACATTTTTGTCATTTGTGGGCTTGTCTTTGTGGTCAACATCTATAAAGTCAAAATCATTGAAAACCAATAAAACCTAGGAAATATGTTTCTTTTTATAAATTTTATTATCTATCACATCAGTCAGTTTTGATTGAAAAAAGTCAGACTGAACAACAAATTAAGTTTAATGTCTATCTTGATGCCTTTTTAATAGCATATTAGTTTAGTTAAAAATCATCAACTGCTTCAAATTGTATCATTGTATAAAAATAAAGACAGACAAATGCAAACTGTTGAGTACTGAATGTGAAACAGACTTCCCTTATCAGGCTAATTCTTTAGCAGAACTGGGAACTAGATTATATCCAAGAGCATGACCACAATTTGGAATATGAGGATGAAATGAATCCATTTTAAATGTTGGTTACATAATTATACTTAACCAGACCTAGACATGTTCTGTTAAGGACAAACTCCCTGAATATTTCTAAGAAAACACAAATATATTGGATTTTTCAAGATTTCTGATATTACCTTCTGAAGATTCTAACTCACCCCAAGCAATACAGGCAACAAAGTTAAGGTAGGCTGCTACCTTGAAGATATATTTTACATATATTTGAGGAAGAAATAAATACTGAAACATTCTTCAAACAAGTAAATTTTTCCAAAATTCCACGATTAAATTTTATCAAGAGCTTATTTTTCATCCATGGTTACAAAAGTGTGGGTAGTTTTCTGGGAGGTAAGATTAGTATGTAAAAATGGCTAATGCCCATCACTTATAAAAGTTCTTTTTGTCTGCTTCCTATTCCTTGAACTCCCCATCATCACCATAAAAATAATTCAATATTCCTCGATCGTGTTGTAACTTCTCTGATATTTTGTTTATTTTCCTGTTAATATTCCTAAGTTCATTATTCATGAAGGATAAAAAATATAGTCAACTGAAATCACAAAAATCTCTAACATAGAATGGTCATAGGTTATATCCTTCCAATACTTTCTCACTAAAAGTTACTAGTATATATTGTTAGATCCCAGGATAACTACTGCCCTGAATCTGGTGACACTAAAGTAATGTAATAATTTGGAGACAGAGGAAGAGGGACATGGGTAGGAAAGACGGAAACATTTTAAACCACTACCACCAACAATTACAGTTTTTGCACATATTAGCATTCATTTGAATTCCTCTTAATTTATTCATAAATCTCTCCCGAGTTAGATTCATATACTCTTTCATCTATTACCATTTGGGTAAAAGCCTCCAGCTCCTTTGCAATTGTCTTCCTGACTGACAGAGGCAGGTGTCATAGCTTCTGCTGTACTGTTTTAATATTGTCATGTATTTTTAGCTCTTGCATAACACCTTGGATAAAAATCAGAATTGATTGTGATGCTCCTCTTTTGGAAATCTGTACCTGACAATATGATAGGCAGATGGGAGTTTGCAAAATGGCCAACTGTAGCTGAAACACTGGACAATTCTGGTAGATCTTATATAGCCTGTGTGATTTATTGTGACACAAACTCAAAAGTGCTAACTAATAGTTGGAGCCCATGAAATAAAAAAAGCCAAGCAACTCTCCAAGAATTCAACAAAATTGTGAACGAAGCTAATCCTATCTTCACTGTGGCCTGCACCTTCAATTTTTCCTCTCCCCACTTCCACTTTGAACTTCAACTGTCAAAATTGTCCCAAATGGGTGCCCAGGTCTCTCTTGCTACTCTGTCACAGAGGAAATAAATTGATTCATACAAAAGTGTTGGAAAAAATTTATTCTCCTTATAGTCTTTCATATTTTAAAAAGAAGAATACAATGCATTTATCTATAGAACAAGTCATTAATGACAGGACATCAGTTCATATTACATCTCATAGGCAACCTCCTAGTTTAATTTTATATAAGGACACACCTGAATGCATCAATCCAAGATTGATAGAATAGATTGGTAATTTTTTTTCCTAAAAAGGTAAACGTCACAGATATACTGCTTAAAGGAATGGACTTGCTCTAACATTGCCCAGCCTGATTCTCCTCCTCTTTCTATTCACATTAGACGTGATTTGAAAACCACCATCACTTTGTTCTCCATGAATAAGACAGAGAAACAGAACTTCAGCAAATAAGCATCCACTAAAAATTAGCTAGAGTGAGAGTGTATTTTTATTGTTACTTTGTTTTGTTTTAATTTGTTTGTACTTGTTAGTAATGGTGATTTTGTTTAGGGGTTTTATTTTGACCACTGTTGTTTTATTTTTGTTTCTGCTTGGGAAGAACCAAAATATTTCTGCTGCCTGCCTCATCTCTTCCACTACTGGAGACAATAATGAAACTTTATGTTAGGGATAACTGCTGCAGTCACTTTCGCTAAAGGACAAATAATGGACATTAGTTAAATGGTCCTTTATGTCATGGGGAAAGTACTCAGTGGTCATTGTACAGATTTTCATGACCAAAGCCAAGTGAAGAACTGAGGCAATTATCCTGAACTTGCAGCCCCCAAACACAATTACAGTTATCTGAATTATCCATGTAACGGCTTCAATTGTCTCTAGCGCTTCAAGGTATCATTTGGAGACCTAGTTATCATTGGCAGGGCAAATCCATTCCTTTAAGTGCTTTTTAGTCTGAATGTGAAGGTAATTATTACTATTTAGCTACTCGTCCTGCAGTTTACTTGTACAGTCATGTGGTGCCTAATGATGTTTCAGTCAATGGCAAACTGCGTATATGATGGTGGTCCCATAAGATTACTACCATATAGCCTAGGTGTGTAGTAGGCTCTACCATGGAGGTTTTTGTAAGCACACAAGATGATGTTTGCACAACTATGAAATCGCCTAATGACACTTGTTTCAGAACATATCTCTGTTGTTAAACAACACATGACATTAACAGGATGTTTGTGGTAATGGAGTAGCTAGAGTTTTGAGAAGGTATATTGTAGAGCTGGTTATACATATTTTAAGCACATAAAACTGTCTCCACTCAAAATATGCTTCAGCTGGCTGTACAATTAATTTTTCTTTTCTTTTAATTTATTTGTTTATATTTTTGTTGAGGTAACTTTGGTTTATAACATTATATAAATTTCAGGTGTACATCATTATATTTTAACTTCTGTGTAGACTACATCGTGTTAACTACCAAAAGTATAGTTGCCATCCATCACTGTACCAATGTGCCCCTTTACTGCTTTCTCCCTCCTCCACCTTCCCCTCTGGTAACCACTAATCGGTTCTCTGTATCTAAGTGTGTGTCTCTTGTTGTTGTTTTGTCTTTCCCATATGAGTGAAATAATGGTATTTGGTTTTCTCTGTCTGACTTATTTTGCTTAGAATAATACCCTCAAGGTCCATCCATATTGTTGCAAAGTGCAAGATTTCATCTTTTTCATGACTGAGTAGTATTCCATCGTGTGTGTGTGTGTGTGTGTGTGTGTGTGTGTGTGTGTGTGTATAATACATATACCACATCTTCTTTATCCATTCATCTGTTGATTGGCACTTAGGTTGTTTCCAGGTCTTGGCTATTATGAATAATGCTGCAATGAACATAGGGGTGCACATATCTTGAATTAGTGTTTTCGTATTCTTTGAATAAAAACACAGAACTAGAATAGCTGAATCATAGAGTATATCTATTTTTAAGTTTATGCGGAATCTCCATACTGTTTTCCATAGTGGCTGCACTAGTTTACATATTCAGCAGCAGTGTACAAGCGTTCCCTTATCTCCACATCCTCCCTAAAACTTGTTCTTTCTTGTCTTTTTCTTAATAGCCATTCTGATGATTTTGACGTGATATCTCATTGTAGTTTTGATTTACATTTCCCTAATAATTAGTGATGTTTAACTTTATATCTGCCTGTTGGCCATTTGTGTATCTTCCTTGGAAAAATGTTGGTTCAGATCGTCTGCCTGTTTTTTAATCGAGTTGTTTGTTATACTATTGTTGAGTTGTATGAGTTTTTATATATTTTGGATATTAATCACTTATCAGATATATGATTACAAGTATTTACTCCCAATTGGTAGGTTATTTTTTCATTTCATTGATGCTTTCTTTTGTCATGCAGAAGATTTTTAGTTTGATGTAGTCCTATTTGTTTCTTTTTTTCTTTTGTTTCCCTTGCTTGAGGAGACATCCTCAAAAAGACTAAGATTGATGTCAAAAAGCCTACTGCGTATGTTTTCTTCTAGGAAGTTTATGGTTTTATTTCTTACATGGAGGTCTTTAATCCATTTTGAGATACTTTTTGTGTATGGTATAAGGTAATGATCTCCTTTCATTCTTTTGCTTGTGGCTGTCCAGTTTTCCCAACACCATTTATGGAAGAGACTTTCCTTTCTCCATAGTGTGTTCTTGACTCCTTTGTTTAAAATTAGCTATCTATAAGTGTGTGGGTTTATTTCTGGGATCTCAGCTCTGTTCCATTGATCCATGTGTCTGTATTTCTCCCAGTACCAAGCTGTTTTGATTATTATAACTGTGCAGTATACTTTAAAATCAGGGACTGT
Organism: Diceros bicornis minor; assembly: GCF_020826845.1. Classification (NCBI taxonomy): domain Eukaryota; kingdom Metazoa; phylum Chordata; class Mammalia; order Perissodactyla; family Rhinocerotidae; genus Diceros; species Diceros bicornis. Next base: position 74,497,765 of record NC_080781.1, on the reverse strand, counting down.
TATACCTCCAGCTTTGTTCTTTTTTCTCAGAATTGCTTTGGTCGTCAGTGTTTTCTGTTGTTCCATATAAATCTTAGAATTCTTTCTTCTATTTCCATAAAAAAGTCATTGGGACATTGATAGGGATTAAATTAAATCTGTAGATTATTTTAGAGGGTATGGATATTTTAACTATGTTAATTTTTCCAATCCAAGAGCATGGAATACCTTTTCATTTCTTTGTGTGTTCTTTACTTTCTTTCAATAATGTTTTATAGTTTTTAGTGTATAGGTCATCACCTTCTTGGTTTTTTATTCCTAGGTATGTTTGTTGTTGTTGTTGTGATTGTAAATTAGATTGTATTCTTAATTTCTCTTTCTTCTATTTCACTGTCAATGAATGTGCAAGTGATTTTTGTATGTTGATTCTGTACTCTGCAAATTTATTTGTTTATTATTTTCGATATTTTTTTGATAGAGTCTTAGGGTTTTCTATATTAAAAATTATATCATCTGCAAATAGTGACAATATTATCTTCTTCCTTTCCAATTTGGATCACTTTTGTTTATTTTTCTTGCCTAATTGCTCTGGCTAGGACTTCCAATACCGTGTTGAATAAACGTGGGGAAAGCAGGCATCCTTGTATTGTTCCTGTTCTTAGAGGGATAGCTTTCAGTTTTTCAAACTGTGTATGGTGTTAGCTGTGGGTTTGTCATATATGGTCTTTATTATGTTGAGGTACTTTCCTTCTATACCGATTTTACTGAGATTTTTTATCATAAGTTGATGCTGTCTTGTTCAATGCTTTCTCTGCATCTAATGAGATGATCACGTGATTTTCATTCTTCATTTATTAATGTGGTGTATCATGTTGATTGATATGTGAATGTTAAACCATCCTTGCATCCTTGGGATGAGTCTCACTTGATGATGGTGTATGATCGTTTTAATGATGTTGTTGTATTTGACAATATTTTTTGAAGATTTTTGAATCTATATTCATCAGCAATATTGGCCTGTAATTTCCTTTTTTTCTTGTTGTCCTTACCTGGTTTTGGTATCAGCATAGTGTTGGCCTTGTAAAATGTGTTAAGAATTTTCCATCTTCTTCAATTTTTTGTAAGAATTTGTGAAGGAGAGGTATTAAATCTTCTTTAAATATTTGACAAAATTCAGTAGGGAAGCTGTCTGTACCTGGACTTTTTTTTTGGGGGGGGAGGGTTATTACTCTTTTGATTTCCATACTGCTGATCAGTCTATTCAGATTCTCTATTTCTTCTTGATTCAGTTTTGGAAGGTAATATATTTCTAAGAATTTATCCATTTCTTCCAGGTTATCCAATTTGTTGGCATATAGCTTTTAATAATATTCTGTTATAATTATTTGTATTTCTGTGGTATCTGTTGTAATTTCTCTCCTTCACTTCTGATTTTATTTGAGCTTTCTCTTTTTTTCTTATTGAGTTTATCTAAAGCTTTGTCAATTTTGTTTATCTTTTCAAAGAACCAGCTCTTAGTTTCATTGATCTTTTCTATTGTCTTTTTAGTATCTGTCCATTTAATTCTGCTCTGATTTTTTATATCCCTGTTTATAGTGATTTTGGGCTTCATTTGTTCATCTTTATCTAGTTGCTTTAAGTGTAATATTAGATTGTATATTTGAGATGTTTCTTGTTTCTTGAGGTAGGCCTTTATTGCTATAAAATTCTCTCATAGTACTGTTTTTGTTGTATATCATAGATTTTAGTATGTCATATTTTCATTTGTCTCCAGGTATTTTTTTCCTTTGTTGACTTAGTTGTTTTTCAGTAGCATATTGTTTAGTCTCCACATATTTTTGGCTTTTCCAGTTTTCTTCTTGTATTTTATTTCAAATTTCATACTATTGTGGTCACAAATGATGTTTTATATTATTTTAATCTTAAATTTATTGAGACTTATTTTGTGGCCTAATACGTGGTCTACGTTGGAGAATGTTCCGTGTGCATTCAAAAAGAATGTTTATTCTGAAGTTTTTGTATGGAATGTTCTGTATGGAGCTATAAAGTCCAACTGGTCCAATGTGTTATTAAAAGCCAATGTTTCCTTACTGATCTTCTGTCTGGATGATCTATCCATTGAGGTAAGTGGGATGTTAAAGTCCCCTACTATTATTGTGTTACTCTCGTTTTCTCCTTTTACATCTCTTAATGTTTGCTTTATGTATTTAGCTGCTCCTATGTTGAGCTCTTAGATATTTACAAGGGTTATACCCTCTTGTTGGATTGTTCTCTTTATTATTATGTAATGTCCTTCTTTGTCTCTTGTTACAATTTTTGTTTTAAAGCTTATTTGTCTAATATAAGTATTGCTACGCCAGCTTTCTTATTCTTTCCATTTGCATGGAATATCTTTTTTCATCCCTTCACTTTCAGTCTGTGAGTGTCTTCAGATCTGAAGTCTATCTTTTGTATGCAACATATATGTATGGGTCTTGATTTTTGTCCAATAAGCTACCCTATGTCTTTTGATTATAACATTTAGTCCATTTACATTTAAAGTAGTTATTGATAGGTATGCATTTATTGTCATTTTGTTACTTTTTTTCTGGATGCTTTTTAGTTTTTCTCTTTCTCTCTTCCCTTGTGATGTGATAACTTTCTTTAGTGTTATTTTGGGTTTCTTTTTCTTTATTTTTTCCATATTTCTTATAGGATATTTTTGTGGTTATCATGAGTTTCATATATAATAACATATGTATATAACAACCTATAATAAGTTGATGGTCTCTTAAGCTTTACCTCATACAAAAAGATCTATTATTTTACTCCCCCTATATTTTATGTTTTTGACATCATATTTTACCTCTTTTGATTTTGTGTATCCCTTACCCTCTTATTGTAGATCTAGATGATTTTAGTACTTTTTTCTTTTGATCTTCATACTAGCTTTATAAGTTGTTGATTCACTATTTTACTGTATATTTGCCTTACAAGTAATATTTTTCCTTTGATAATTTTTTTAAATTTCTATTTGTGGCCTTTTCTTTTCCACTTAAAGAAGTCCCTCTAAAATTTCTTGTAAGGCTGATTGAGTAGTGATGAACTCCTTCAGTTTTTGCTTGTCTGGAAAACTCTTTATCTCTCCTTATTCTGAATGATAACCTTGCCAGGTACAGTATTCTTTGTTGTTTTCCTTTCAGCACTTTGACTATATTGTGCCACTCTCTTCTGTCTTGTACATTTTCTGCTGAAAAGTCCAAGGATAGACTTTTGAGTTTCCCTTGTAAGTAACTCTTTGCTTTTCTCTTGTATCTTTTAAGATTCTCTATTTATCTTTAATTCTTGACATTTTAATTTTAATGTGTCTTGGTGTGGACCTCTTTGAGTTCTTCTTGTTTGATACCCTTTGTGCTTTCTGTACCTAGATATCTGTTTCCTTCCCCAGGTTAGGAATGTTTTCAGCTATTATTTCTTTATATAAGTTCTCTGCCACTTTGTACCTCTCTTCACCTTCTGGGACACCTATAATGTGAATGTTAGTGTGCTTGATGTTGTCCCAGAGGTCCCTTAGACTATCCTTACTCTCTTTAATTCTTTTTTCTTTTCAGCTTGAGTGATTTCCTCTACTCTGTTTTCCAGATCACTGATCCATTCTTCTGTGTCAGCCACTCTGTTGTTTATTCCCTTTAGTGAATTTTTCATTTCAATTATTGTAATCTTCAGCCTGGATTAGTTCTTTTTTTTTTATTTTTTAATTCTTTGTTGGAGTTCTCATTGTGTTTATCTACGCTTTGCCTGGGTTCAGTGAGCATCCTTATAACCATTAGCTTGTGCTCTTTTTCAGGTAGATTGTTTATCTCTATTTTGTTTAGTTCTTTTTCTGAGGATTAGTTTTGTATTTTTATTTGTAACATATTCCTTTTTGTCCTCATTTTCCATACACTTCCTTGCTTATTTCTATGTATTAGGTAGACCAGCTACATCTCCTGATCTTGGAATATGGTCTTATGTAGGAGATATTTTATGGAGCCCAACAGCATGCTCTTCTCTTTTCACCCAAGCGAAACACTCCAGGAGTATCCCCTGTGTGGGCTGCATGTGCCCTTCTATTGTCGCAGGGCTGCTATTGCTGTGGGCATGAGGGTATGCTGGGCTGTCCCCAAAGCCAGCTGGTTGCTAGACCCAGCCACAAGGGGCTGCTATAAGCATGTTATTGGGCAGAGGATGCCCCCAGCATGACTGGCAGCAAGTCCTGGTAGTGCACAAGGACTGTAGGTTTTCTGGTGAATGAGTCAGTCCCCTGACGTGGCTGGTTGCAGGGTCCAACAGCACACTACTGCTGCAAGCTCAATGGTGTGTGGGGCAGAGATCCAGTGAAGCTGGCTGCATGGCACATCATTTGCTAGCTCATGGATGGATGGGCAGGCCTCCAGTGTGGCTTGGTTTGTGGCTTGGTGGCAGCTGTTGCTAGTGCACTCATGTGTGGCAGGTCTCAGGCATGGGATGGTTATGTGGTCAAGTGATTCACAGCTGCCTCTGGTGTGCTGTGGGGACACCAGGGGTGGGGAAGGCCCCTAGTGCAGCTGGATTTGCAGCCTTGTGGCACAGCTGTTGCCAGCTTGCTCTTGGGCAGGGCAGGCCTCAGGCACAGGCTGGCTATATGGCCAGGCAGTGTAGAACATCGTCAGGCATGCTAGTGGACAGACGGACACCCAGAGTGGGCTGGCTTTCCAGTACAAGGGTGTGCAACTGCCTGATGTGTGCCGGTGGGCAGGTCAAGCCTCCTCTTGTGTGTCAGCGCATAAACATTTCTGGGCACCTTGATGGGTGGGCCAGATCCCCTGTGTGGCTGGTTTTGAGGCCAGGTGGTGCAAATCAGTCACGGCTCACTTGTGAGTGGAGCAGAGGTCCTTGGGGCAGGGTGCCAGTGCTGCTTGGCCGCACTCCATTGCCTTGGTTGCACTAGTGGGTAGGAGAAAGCTCTTGCCCTTACTGGCTAGAGAAAGGATTCCAAATGGTGCCTGCTAGTGTCTGTGTTGGCACAGCTGAACTAGGTCTCAAAAATGGCTGCCACCACTATCTCAGTCCCTGGGGATGGAGCCAAAGCCACCTCCTGCCTCTCTAGGATGTGCTCCAAGCTTAGTAAGTGAGTCTCTTTTACCAATGGCCTGTGAACTTTTCTATCTGGTGTTTTGCGCTGGGTCAAGTGCATGGGGCCTTTAAGAGAAGATTTTCCTTTTCCTAAAGTTCTAAAGTTTTCCTGGGTGCGCTTCCGTTTGGTTTTCAAAGTCAGGTGTTTTGGAGTCTCATCTTCTCATCTCTTTTGTCCTGGATCTAAATGCTTGGGTGCCTAATATGGAGCTCAAATGCCCTGCTCCTCTGGGAAAAGCTCTGTACCTTTGAGATGGCTCCTGTGAAGTGCCGTGGCTAGGGTGTGTTTTTTTTCCCTCAGCAAGACTGTATCTCTGCCTCTTCCACCCCTCTCTGTGTTGTCCCTTATTGTGGAGGTTCTTTTCATTCAGTTTTCACAGATTTCTTTCAGAGGAAATTGTCCCACAAGTAGTTATAAGTTTGTTATGTCCGTGGGAGGAGGTGACCTCAGCATCCTCCTATGCTGCCATCTTCCAAACTCTGACTTGAATTTTTCAAATTTGTCAATAAAGCAATTGCCTTTCGATTTAATTCAGAAGTAGGCCTATGACTTTCAATTGGACAAGAATTTCATCTGGATCCTACAAGGACAAAATAAAGTATATGTTAATGGCACAGTGACTAAACTGGGTTATAGATCTCTGACAGGGATTGTAGAATATCTATCTCAAGAGAAGACATGGCCAAGCCACTGAACCCTTGTTTAGTTGGTTAAGGAAGTGAGGAGCAGCAGCCGTTATGGAAGAACTATCAAGAGTGGAGAGTAGTTCAGCGTTTCTGAGTATTCTCTAAGACGATAATCTTTTAATACTAATAAGAGGCCCAGGGATAAAACTTGAATTAGAGAAGAAGTTTGGAAGTTGTTGGGTGGAGATGAGAGATGAGGAGTTTTGACGTACTCCAAGAAGATAATATCATCAGTATCTCCTCTCTTTTAATAACTTTTGATAGAATTTTATAATTGCTGTTGATTAAAGAGAATATTTATGACTCCTTAGGTAAAATAGACTAAAAAGACAGGCTTGACAGAGAATTATGAGTTCAACCTCTGCTCCTTAGCAGTCTATTTCTGTTTCAATCTTACCCATTTCCTTCTTGTGATTCCTAGAAAAGTCTTCCACTTCCAGATCACTGTCAGAGTGTCAGCATGCTGGCCTTTTTGCCTCAGTGGAAATCCTCTCCCCATGACTCATTTTCTTTAGAATAAATATCACATCACCCTTATAGGAAAAAAAATAAAGGCAATATAGTTCAAAGATGAGAAAGCTGACCCTCTGGATCACACTCCCGGCTTTGAATATTTGCTTTACCACTGTGGAAACTTGAGTAAGTTATTTAACATCTCTGTTCCTTTATTTCCTAATCTGAAAAATAGTAATAATAATAAAATATACATCATAGTGCTGTTGTTAACATTAAACATATTAATATGTAAAGGATGTAGGATAGTATGTGGTATATAGCAAGTGCTTTATAAATATTTGCTCTTAATTGAAGAAGAAGAAGAAAAAGAGGGGAAAAAAACCTTTAGAAGTCCTCTTCCAAATAGTACCTCCTCAAGTGAAAATACTGTCAGTTTGTACTGCAGACAAAATGTATCAATTTAGAGGCCTTGTGAATCTCCAACATTACTAAAAGGGACATATATTACAAGGGATGGATTCATTTTGTGTTTTGGAGGAAGCAAAAACTTCGAAGGAAAGAAGGAGAGTCTTCTTTAACCCCATGGATCACTTTATATGCTTGGACAGGCATGCCTAGGTTTAAGACCATTCTCACAGTCCCAATAATAAAACAGATAGTCAAGTAATGGCACCTCAGGCATGTATTTAGATCTTCAAGAAGTTTACCTAAGCTGCCTATCCATAGAAATGCTTAACAGAGAGTGAGATACACTCAATATCAAATCAGTTGTACATGTAAATAGAGTGGGTGGCAATATATGAAATGTGATATAAGGGATACTAAAGTCATACATTGCCTGCTTTCATGGTATATTTTTCAATTGTCCTGAAGTATGTCCTTATTAATCACCTTTTGCAAAGGCTTTAGTAAAATTTAAGTGTAAATATCTTATGATGTATGCTGTAAAAAGATGAAAATCAAGCTTCGGTGAGGTTAAAGGACTTGGTAAATATCATATGTAGCTATCAAATGGCAGAGGTAAAATGACAACCTAGGATTTGTTTTTTTTTTTACTTCTAGCCCACTGTTCCCTTTATATCATAATTGTTTCCTTGTTACTACGCATGCTCTTCTTTCAGCTTTGAATAGTAATTTCCAGCACTTTACCTATCAGGATCAGTTCAAATGCTTCCTTGAAGTGTCCATCTGCAAGTTGAATGGTAAGCAGTAAATTTTTTCTTCTCTAAAGTTCTGCAATAGATATACTGTTTAAATTTTGCCTACACACACTCACACAGACACACAGACACACACGTATATATCTGTGGACAACCTTTGTTTTTATGTCACACCAAATTTGGAACAATACTCATCATTAAACAAAATAAAGGCCATTTATTAAAAACACAGAATTGATATCATAGTCATAAACCTAGGCATAAACTGAAAGCTTTTCATCTATGATCAGGAAGAAGACAAGGATATTTACTTACCACTTCTATTCAACATAGTACTGAAAGTTCCTAGACAGAATAACCAGCCAAGAAAAAGAAATAAAAAGCATCCAAATCAGAAAGGAAAAATTAAAATTCTCTGTTTGCAGACATGATTTTTTTATGTAGAAAACCCTAAAGACTCTACCAAGAAAGTGTTAGAAATAATAAACAAATAAGGTGTGTTTCTATACACTAACAAAAAAAAATATCCAAAAGAGAAATTAAGAAAAAAAAGTCAGGGCCGGCTCCATGGTTTAGCGGTTAAGTGCGTGCACTCCGCTACTGGCGTCCGGGGCTTGGATCCCAGCGCACAGTGATGCACCGCTTCTCCGGCCATGCTGCGGCCACGTCCCATATACAACAACAAGAAGGATGTGCAACTATGACATACAACTATCTACTGGGGCTTTGGGGGAAAAAATGGAGGAGGATTGGCAATAGATGTTAGCTCAGAGCCAGTCTTCCTCTGCAAAAAAAAGGAGGAGGAATAGTATGGATGTTAGCTCGGGGCTGATCTTCCTCACAAAATAAAAGTCCCATTTACAATAGTGTGAAAAATAATAAAATACTTAAGAATAAATTTGATCAAGGAAAGCATACGATCTGTACATTTATAACTACAATACATAGATGAAAGAAATTGAAGAATACACAAATAAATGGAGAGATAGTCTGTGTTTATGGATTGAAAGAATTAATATTTAAAAATATACTTGACATATAACATGTAAATTTAAAGGTGTACAACATACTGATTTGGTACATTTATATATTATACTATTTTTGTCATTGTAGCAATAATTAGCACTCTATCACATCACATAATTATAAGTTCTTTTTAATAGTTTGAATAAGATCTAGTCACTTAGAGAGTTTGATGATTATAATACAATACTGTCTATATTTACTATACAGTGCACTAGATCTCTAGGACTTATTTACTGCTTGTGGCAAGTCTGTACTCTTAAACAACAAATCTCCTATCCCTCCAACATTTACCTCCTGATAACCACCATTGTACTTTCTGTTTGTATGACTTTGGCTTTTTTAGATTACACATATAAGTGATATGATACAGTATTTGTATTTCTCTATTTGTCTTACCTCCCTTAGCATAATGCACTCAAGGTCCATCATCTTGTTGCAAATGGCACGATTGCCTTCTTTCTCATGGCTGAATAATATATAGATAGAGATAGAGATATATGTCATATCTTCTTTATCCATTCAAGCATTGACCAACACTTAGGATGTTTCCATATCTTGGCTATTGTGAATAACGCTGCAATAAACATGGGAGTACATGTATCTCTGATATCCTCTTTTCACTTCCTTTGGGTATATATTCATAAGTAGAATTGCTGAATCATATAGTAGATATATTTTTAATTTTTTGAGGAACCTCCATATTGTTTTTCATAGTGGCTGAACCAATTAACATTTTCACCAACATTGTAGAAGTGTTCCTTTTCCCCAACCCTCCCAACATTTGTTATCTCTTTTCTTCCTGATGATAGCCGTTCTAGCGTGTGTGAGGTGATATCTCATGGTGGTTTTGATTTGTATTTCCCTGATTATTACTGATGTTGAGCATCTTTTCATGAACCTGTTGGCCATGTGGATGTGGATCTTCTTTAGAAAAATGTCTATTTAGTTCCTCTGCCCATTTTTAATCATATTTTTTTGCTGTTGTTATGGAGTTATATGAGATCTTTACATGTTTTGGATATTAATTCCTTCTCCAAGATATGGCTTGCAAATTTTTTTTTCTCCCATTCTGTAGGTGGCCTTTTCATTTGTTGATTGATTGTTTCTTTTTCTGAGCAGAAGCTTTGAAGTTTGATGTAGTCCTATTTGTTGATTTTTTTGGTGTCATATCAAAAAAATCATTACCAAGAGCAATGTTGAGGAGACACTTCCCTATGTAATCTTCTAGGAATTTTATAGTATCAGGTCTTATATTTAAGTCTTTGATCCATTTTGAGTTAATTTTTGTGAGTGGTAAAAACTAGGGGTCCAATTTCATTGTTCTGCTTGTATTTATCCAGTTTTCCAAACACCATATGTTGAAGAGACTGTCTTTTTCCCATTGGATATTCCTGGCTTCCTTCTCAAATATTAGTTAACCATATATGTGGGGTTTATTTTTGTGCTTTCTATTCTATTCCCTTTGTTTATGTGTCTATTTATATGCCAGTACCATACTGTTTTAGTTACTAAAGCTTTGTAGTTCGGTTTGAAATCAGAAAGTGTGATGCCTCTGGCTTTGTTTTTCTTTCTCAGAATTGCATTGGCTATTTGGAATCTTTTGTGGTTCCATAAAATTTTAGACTTTTTTTTTTCTATTTCTGTGAAGAATGCCATAGAATTTTAGTAGAGATTGTATGAATCTATAGATAGCTTTTGGTAGTATGGACGTTTTAACAATAGTTTTCTAATTCATGAACATGGATGTTTTCCATTTGTTTGTGTCTTCTTCAATACTTTCGGCAAAGTTTTGTAGTTTTTGTTGTACAAATCTTTCATTTCCTTGGTTAAATTTATTCCTAGGTATTTTATTGCTTTGATGCTATTGTGAGTGGGGTAGTCTTCATTTCTTTTTCAGATGTTTCATTATTAGTATAGAAATGAAACTGATTTCTGTAAGTTGATTTTCCATCCTTCTACTTTACTAAATGTATTGATTAGTCTCAACAGCATTTTTTGTTTGAATCTTTGGGATTTTCTATATACAAAATCATACCATCTGCAAATAATGACAATTTTACTTCTTCATTTCCCATTTGGATGTGTTTTATTTCTGTGTCTTGCCTAATTGATCCAACTAGGACTTCTAGTACTATATTGAACAAGAGTGGTGATAGTGAGCATCCTTGTCTTTTTCCTGATCTTAGGAGAAAAGCTTCCAAATTTTCACCATTGAGTTTAGTGTTAGCTATGGGTTTGTCATATACAGTGTTTTTATGGTGAGGTGTGTTCCTTCTCTACCCAATCTGTTGAGCTTTTTTATCATGAAAAAATCCTGTATTTGTCAAATGCTATTTTCTGCATCTATTGTGATGATTATGTAATTTTTGTCTTTCATTCTGTTAATGTGATGTATTACATTTATTGACTTGCATATGTTGAAGCATCCTTGCATCCCAGCAATGAATGTCAGTTGATCATGGTGTGTGATCTTTTTAATGTGCTGTTGAATTCGGTTTGTTAATAATTTGTTGAGAATTTTTGCATCTATATTCATCAGGGATATTGGTTTATAGTTTTGTGTGTTTGTGTGTGTTTTACTGTAGTGTCATTATCTGGCTTTGCTATCAGAGTCATGCTGACCTCATAGACTGACTTTGGAAGTGTTCCCCCCTCATAATTTTTTGGAAGAGTTTGAGAAGGGTTGCTGTTAATTCTTCTTTAAATGTTTGGTAGAAATTTCCCAGTGAAGCCATCTGGTTCTGGGGTTTTCTGTGTTGGGAGGTTTTTGATTACTCTTTCTATCTCTTTATTCATTATTGGTCTGTACAGATTTCCTATTTCTTCCTGATTCAGTATTGATTGGTTGAGTGTTTCTAGGAAATTATCCATTTCTTTTCTGTTGTCTAATGTGTTAAGTTATCTAATTGCATCTTGTTGTTGATTTCTTATTTGGTATCATTGTGGTCAGAAAATGTAGTTGGTATGATTTAAATCTTCTTAAACTTGCCGTAATTTGTTTTGTGTCCTCTCATATAAGCTATCCTGAGAATGTTCTGTGTGCATTTGAGAAGAATGTACATTCTGTTGCTGTTGGGTGGAATGTTGTATTTACGGCTATTAAGTCCATTTGGTCTACATTATTGTTTAATTCTAATGTTTCCTTGTTGTTTTTCTGTTTGTATGATCTATACATTGCTGAAAGTGGGATATTGAAATCCCCTATTATTATTGTATTATTGTCTATTTCTGCCTTTGGATCTCTTACTATTTGCCCAATATACTTCGATTCTCTGATGTTAGGTGAGTACATATTTCCAATTGTTGTACCTTCTTGATATATTGATTCCTTTATCATTATAATGACCCTCTTTATCTCTTATGGCTTTTGGCTTAAAGTCTATTTTTTCTGATGTAAGTGTGGCTATGCTCACTTTCTTTTGGTTTCCACTTGCATTAAATATATTTTTCTATCCCTCCATTTTGAGCCTATGTATTCCTTTAGAGCTGAAATTAATCTCCTGTAGGCAGCATATAGTGGGGTCTTGTTTTTTATCCATCCATCCACTCTGTGCCATTTGATTGGTAAAGTCAATCCATTTACATTTAGAATGATTACTGATATGTAAGGATTTATTACTACCATCTTCTTGTTTGCCTTCTGGTTGTTTTGTATCTACGTTATTTCCTTTTCCTCTTTTTCTGCTTACATTTCTAAATTGGTGATTTTTCCATAGTGGTATTCTCTGACTCCTCTTTTTTTATGTTTCATGAGACTACTCTAGATTTTTGCTTTGTGATTACGATGATGCTTACATAAACCATTTCATACATAAAATAGCTCATTTTAGGTTGATAGCAACTTACCTTTTTTTGTTTATGAAGCCTCTACCTTTTTACTTCTCGTTTCATATTTTTGATGTCACAATTTAACTCTTTTTATGATGCATGCTCATTAACAAATTATAGTAAGTATAGTTATTTTTAGTACTCTTCTTTCTTTAACCTTTATACTATAGTTAATTGGTTAACATACCATTCTAACATAGAGATAGGTTTTTCTGACTATTTTTTCCTTTACCAAAGTATTGTGTCTTTCATATGTTTTCATGTCACTCATGAGTGTCTTTTCATTTGAGCTTGAAGAACTCCTTTCAGCACTTCTTTCAAGATAGGTCTAGTAGTGGTGAACTCCCTCAGCTTTTGTTTGTCTGGGAAAGCCTTTATTCTTTATATCTGAAGGATAACTTTGCCAAATAAAGTATTTTTGGCTGGTAATTTTTATCTTTCAACACTTTGAATATGTCATTCCACTCTCTCCTGTACTGTCAAGTTTCTGCTAAGAAATCTGTTGGTAGCCTAATGAGGGTTCTGCTGCTAACCTAATGGAGGTTACTTTTTCCCTCCTGGTTGCCTATAAGATTCTTTCTTTATCATTGATTTTTCAGTTTCCTTGGAGAAAATCTTTTTGTATTGAGATAAAAAGGTGTTCTATTAGCTTCATGGACTTGTGTGTCTAAGCCCTTCCCCAGGTTTAAGAAGTTCTCAGCTATTATTTCTTTAAATAAACTCTCTGTCCCCTTCTTCTCTTCTCCTTCTGTTACACTGATTATTCTTTTTTTCTTCTGATCAAATCTGATATATCTCATAAGATTTCTTCATTCTTGTATATCTTAGTTCTCTCTCCCTTTTTAACTGATTTCTATATTCCAATTCTTCAAGTCATTTATTCTTTCTTCCATCTGGTCTGCTCTGCTACATATACTCTCTATTGCATTTGTATCTCATTCATTGAATTCTTCAACTCTAGAATTTCTGTTTGGTACTTTTTATAATTTATGTACCTTTGGTAAGGAACTTGTTCTCTTCATTAATTTTATTCCTGAGTGCATTGAATTGCCTTTATGAGCTATCTTATAGCTTGTTGAATTTCTTCTTAACAGCTATTTAGAATTTATTATCAGTTAGATCACAATATTCCATGGCTTTGAGTTCCGTTGCTGGGGAATTATCTTTTTTTGTAAGTGTGATACCATACTTTCTTTATTTTTCATAATGTTTGTAGATATGTGCTTCTGCTTTTGCACTTGAAGTAGCAGACATCTTCTTAAATAAGGTTTTATGTGTTCTTTGGTTCTTATAATTCAACAGGCTAGCTAACAGAAACCTTTCTTTTTTCTTCCAAAATGTGGCACTATATCTCAAGTTTGTGATTTCTTTCTTGCCCACTAACCTTGGCACCCTCTGTTGATTGGAACTTGCTCTCACTAATGACCTTGGGTGTGTACACCATGAGTCTACACTAAAGAATGCAAAAGTGTGCGTACAACACTTGGGGCTTTGGGGGTGCCCATGGGCCCACTGGGGAGATTCTTAAATGTCAAGTCTGTCTGTAGACTTCCTGTTGATTTCTTGAAACAGACAGCCAGAAAGGCATTACTTTAAGATCATTTATATATATAATTATACATTATATGTATATAAGTATATATATATATAATCCACACACACACTGGGATATAATTAAGCCATAAAAAAGAAGGAAATCCTGGAAATCCTGTCAGTTACAACATGGATGAACCTAGAGGACATTATGCTAAGTGAAATTAACCATATACAGAAAGACATATAAAGCGTGATCTCACTTATATGTGGAATCTAAAAAAGTTATACTCATAGAACTAGAAAGTGGAATGATAGTCAGCAGTGCCTGTGGGTTTGGAAAATGAGGAGATGCTAGTCAAAAGTAACAAACTTTCAGTTATAGAATAAATAAGTTCTGAAGTTCTATGTATTACATGGGGACAGTAGTTAATAATACTGTATTGTATACTTGAAATTTTCTAAAAGAGTGGCTCTCAAGTGATCTCACCACATCAAAAAAATAAAAAGTAAAAACAAAAAAGTTACTATGTGAGGTGTCAGATGTGTGAATTAACTTGATTGTGGTAATCATTTCACAATATATATGTTTATCAAACTACCACATTGTACACCTTAAATATGTACAAATTTTATTTATTAGTTACCTTAATGAAACTAGAAAAAATTAAAAAAATAAAAATAAAAAGATATTTAAAAAATATGAATAAATAGGACATTCTTTGCTAATGGATTAGAAGACTAAATATTGTTAAAATGTCAACACTACCCAAAGTGATTTACTGATTGAATGTAATTGCTGTCAAAATCCCAATGATATATTTTGTAAAAATAGAAAAGCCAATTTTAAATTTCATATGGAATCTCAAGAAACCACAAATAGACAATAGATAGAATCTTGAAAAGGAAGAACATCATTAGAGTCAAGCTTCTTAATTTCAAAACTCACTGCAGATCTATAGCAAACAAAACAGTATGGTACTAGCTTGAAAACAGACATATAAACCAATGACAGAGAATAGAGAGGTAAGAAATGAACCCTTGAATATATGGTCGAATTAGTATCAGCAAGGGTGCCAAGATCATTCAATGGGGTAAAAGAAAGTCTTTCAACAAATGATGCTGGAAGATTTGATATCCATATGCAAAAGAATGAAGTTGAACTCTTATCTTGTACCACATACAAAAATTAACTCAAGATAAATCAAAGGCCTAATATAAGAGTTAAAATTATAAAACTCTTAGACAAATACATATGGGAAATTTTTCATGATATTTGATTGGCAATGATTTCTTGGTTATGACACAAAGAGCACAAGCAACCAAAGAAAAAAATAGATAAATTGGACTCCAACAAAATAAAGTACAGTTGTACCTCTAAGGACACTATCAACAGAATAAAAAGACAACCCATGGAATAGAAGAAAATATTTGAAAATGATGTGTCTGATAAAAGATAATATCCAGAATATATAAATAACTCCTACAATGCAACAAGTGAGTGTGATTTTATTTATATGTGGAAGCTAAAACAGTCAAATACATAGAAGCAGAGAGTAGAATAATGGTTACCAGGGGCAAGGAGGTGAGGAAAGTGGGGAAATGTTGATCAAAGGGTACAAAGTTGCAGTTATGTAGGATGAATATGTCTAGAGATCTAATGTTCAGCATCATGACTATAGTTAATAATACTGTATTGAATACTGGATAATTGACAAGAGAGTAGATTGTAGATGCTCTCATTTCTCACACACACATACACACACAAATGGTAACTATGTTAGGGTATAATCTGTTAATTAGCTTGACTGTAGTCATCACTTCACTATGTATATGTATATCAAATCATCATGTTGTGTTCACCTTAAATATATACTATTTTTATTAAAAAGATAAAATAAAAAGGTGAAATGAATAAATATTGGTAAATTAGAAATTAATTAATAGTAAAGGAAGAGATTATTCCTCTACTGCCTTTTATCTTCTATTTTTTCATCATTTTTTTAAATTGGGTGGCTTACATAAAAAATCTTATAGTTGTAACAGTCTGCTTTAAACTATCAACTTACATTAAAATCTCTACATTTACATATAAATCTCTATATTTATAAAATCATATATAAAAACTCTGCATTTTACTTCTCCGCTCCCCACATTTTATGCTATTGATATCACACTTTACATCTTTTTATGTTGTGCATCCATTAACAAAATTTTGTAGTTAGAGTTATTTTCAATGCTGTTGTTTTAACTTTTATACCAGAAATAATAGTAATTTACACACCACCATTACAGTTTTAGAATATTCTGAATTTGATTATATATTTATCTTTACCATTGAGCTGCATACTTTCACATGATTTTATGTTCTTAGTAACATTTTTTCATTGAAACTTGAAAAACTCCCTTTAGCATTTCTTATAAAGGAAGGTCTAATGAAGATATATTTCCTCAGCTTTTGTTTGTCTGGAAATTTCTCTATCTCCCTTCATTTCAGATGAACAGTTTTTTTTAGGGTATAGTATTCTTGATTGGCAAGTTTTTTTTTTCTTTCAGCACTTTGAATACTTCATCCTACTCCCTCCTGTCGTACAAGGTTTCTGTGAGAAATCTGGTCATAGCCTTATGAGGATTCCCTTGCATGTAGTGAGTCATTTTTCTCTTACTGCTTTCAAAATTCTCTTTGTCTTTAACTTTAAACAATTTGATAATAATGCTTTGAGGTAATCCTTGGGTTGATCTTGTTTGGGGTCTTTTGATCTTCCTGAACCTGGATGTTCATATATCTCCCAAGATTCAGGAAGTGTTTATCTATTATTTCCTTAAATAAGCTTTCCACCCCTTTCTTTCTCTCTTATCCTTCTGTAATTCTCATGATGCAAATATTCATTCACTTACTGTGTTTATAATCCATGTAGGCTTTCTTTACATTTTTTTTTTCTTTGTGTTACTCTAACTCACTAATTTTAAATGACTTATCTTGCTGTTTGCTGATTTTTTCTTTTGTGTGTTGAAGTCTGCTGCTGAAACTGTCAACTGAATTTTTTAGTTCTGTCATTGGATTCTTCAGCCCCACGTTTTTTGTTTGACTCTTTTTAATGGTTTCTATTTCTTTATCAAACTTTTCATTTTGTTTTCCATTGTTTTCCTGACTTCATTTAGTTGTCTATCTGTGTTCTCTAGCATTTTATTGAGTTACTTTAAGGTGATTACTTTGAATTCTTTGTCAGGAAATTCATAGATTTCCATTTCTTTGAGGTTAGTTACTAGAGCTTTACTAGTTTTCTTTGGCAGTGTCATGTTTGCCTGATTCTTTGTGATCTGTGTAGCCTTGCATTGATGTCTGTCCATTTGAAGGAACAAACACCTCTTCCAGTCTTTACAGACCGGCTTTGTCAGATAAAAACCTCCTCTCAGTTCCCTGGGCTGATGGTATTACCTCTAGAATTGCAGTCAAATTAGATTGTAGCTGTGACATGTGGCTGTTGCTAGGTCCATAGTGGGGGCTCCAGCTGGCTGGCCTGTTACCAGGGTTCAGATAGGTGTGGATTCTGTTTGGTCCCTTGGTGGATGAGACTACCTCTAGAACCTTGTCAATGGGACTATCACTGACACAAGTGTCTGCTTCCTTATCTGCAGTTGTTTCTGCAGGCAGCAGGCCTTTTACCAGGTGCATAGATTGGTGTGGCTCCTGCCAGGTCCTTGGCAGGGTTCCTGCTAGGTCACTGGTTGCATCCCTGGGTGGGCAGGACTGACTCGTGACCATAGCTGAGAGGAGCTAGAACTGAGTCCTAGGGTTGCTTCATGGTCCATAGTCATGACTGAAGTCTGTATGCTTGGCTCCAAAGGCATAGATGAGTGTGTTTCCTGTCAGGTCTTTGGGCAGACAGGATTGCTCTGTGATCATGATTGGGAGGGCTTGGAGCCACTTTATGGGGCCATTTTACGATCTGCAGTCTAACCAAGGTCTGTGGGCTTGCCTCTGGGGGCACAGACTGGTGTGTCTCCTGGTGGGTCTCTGGGCAGACATGATTGCTCATGGAACACTGTTGAGAGGGTCTGGAGCTGAGTCACAGGGATATTTTGGGATCTGCTCTCAGACTGAAGTTGGCTGGCCTGCTTCTGGGAGCACTAACAGATATGTCTCCAAGCAGGTCCCAAGGCCAGCAGGGCTGCTTACAGACCGTGGCTGGAAGGGACTGGAGCTGAGTCGTAGGGTCACTTCAGGTTCTACTCACAAACCAAGGTTGTTTGGTCTGTCTCTGGGGGTGCAGAGGGGACTGTTTTCTGCTGGGTCTCTGGTCTGACAGAACTACTCATGGTGGATAGCTGGGAGGGGCTGGAGCTCAGTTACAGCACCATTTCAGAATCTAAAGTTGGACCAAGTTCAGTAGGCTTTCTTCCAGGGGCTCCTGGACCATGGCTGAGAGGGGCTGGAGCCCAGTCATGGGCTTCTTCAGGGTCCACAGCCAAGACAAGCATCTGTGGGCCTATTATCTGAGGCACTAAGAGGCATGACTCCTAATTCTCTTGGCATATGGTAATGGTGACAGGACCAAGGCCAAATGGCGGCTGTAGCTGAGTTTACTTGGAGCTGGAACTTTTTCTGGGTCTGTAGCTGGGGTCATAGTCATTGAATCAGACACCTGGGCATGGGCTTGCCTTGTCAAAATGGCTTTCATCAGTCTTAGACTCTTCTTGGGTTTCACGATTTCCTACCTGGACCTCAGAGTTCTCACAAAGGCACTTATATCTATGGATGGATGCCAAATTATTGTTGATGAGGGGAGATAAGAGTGGACGAATTCCTATTCCACCATCTTGCTGATGTCATTCCTCTCAGAAAATTTCTGCTTAACTTCTTTCATCAAAGATTCATAGTTTTCAGTGTAAAAGACTTTCATTTCAATGGTTAATTTCATACCTATGTATTTTATTCTGTTTGATGTTATTTCAAATACAATTGATTTCTTAATTTCCTTTTTTGCTTTTTATTGTTATTGTGCAACTAATTTTTTGCATGCTGATTTTGTATTCTAAAATTTTACTGAATTTATTTATTAGTTCTAACAGTCGTGCGTGTGTGTGTGTGTGTGTAATCTTTAGTTGATTCATATAGAATGAGTTAGGAATTGTTCCATCCTCTTCAATTTTTTGGAAGAATTTGAAAAGGATTAGTGTAAATTCCTTTTTAAATGTTTGGTAGAATTTACAGGCGAAGCAATCTGATCCAGGTTTTTTGTTTTTTTAGGTTTTTTTTTTTTTGTTACTAATTCAATCTCCATACTAGTTATATGTCTATTCATTACTATTATTTATTTGTGTTTTTGTTTTTTTTTGCCGGGAAAGATTCACCCTGAGGTAACATCTGTTGCCAATCTTCTTCTCTTTTTTCTTTTCCTCCCCAAAACCCCAGTGCATGGTCATATATCCTAGTTGTAAGTCCTTCTAGCTCTACGTGAGCAACCACCACAGCATGGCAACCGACACAAAGGTGGTGTGGTTCCAGAGCCAGGAAACGAACCCAGGCCACTCAAGCAGTGAGAGTGCCAAACTTTAACCACTAAGCCATCAGGGCTGGCTCTCAGATTTTTCATTTTTTATAAAGGAGGCTTGCTAGTTTGTATGTTTTGAGGAAATTGTCCATTTCACCCAGGTTATCCAATTTGTTGCTGTGCAATAATTCACAGTACTTGCTCACAATCCTTGTTATTCCTGTCAAATTGGTAAAAATGGCCCCACTTTCATTTCTGATTTTAGTTATTTGAGTCTTTTTTCTTTTTTCTTAGTCAGTCTTGTTAAAGTCTTGTCAATTTTGTTTATCTTTTCAAAGGGCTAAATTTTTTAAATTTATACAATGTTATAAACCAATGTTACCACAATAAAAAAAAAGAACCAAATTTTAGTTTTGTTGTTTTTCTCTATTGTTTTTCTATTACACTTTTTATTTGTCTCTGTTCTAATCTACCATTTCCTTCTTTCTATTACCTTTGGGGTTGGTTTTTCTTCTTTAACTAGTGCTTTAAAGTGTAAATTAGATTCTCGATTTTAGATATTTCTTGTTTTTCAATCTAAGTGTGGGCAGCTACGAATTTCCCTTTAGCAATACTTTAACTTCATCCCATAAGTTTTGGTATATTATGTTTTGTTTTTGTTTTTCTCAACTTATTTTCTAAATTCTAAATTTATTTTTTAAATTCCATTGTGAGTTCTTCTTTGACCTATTGGTTACCAGTGTGTTGTTTAAATGCCATATATGTTTTTCTAATTTCCCTGTTTTCTTTCTGTACTAATTTTAGTTTTATTTCATTGTGTTCAGAAAAAATACCTTGTATAAATTAAACTTTTAAAATTTGTTAAGTCTTATTATGTTGCCTGACATATGGTCAATCCTGAACAATATTCCATGTGTATTTTAGAAAAACGTATATTCTGCTATTGTTAGGTGGAGTGTTTTGTATAAGTCTGTTAGATATAATTGTTTTATACTATTGTTCAAGTCCTCTATTTGCTTATTACTCTTCTGTCTGATTGTTCTAGCTATTATTGAAAGTGAGGTATTGAAGTCTCCAGCTGTTATTGTAGAGTTGTCTATTTCCCTTCAATTCTGTCAATGTATTATGTTTTGGAGCTCTGTTGACTGGTGCATATATGTTTATAATTTGTATATTTACTTGGTGAATTGATACTTTTATCAATATATGAAGTCCTTCTTTGTCTCTCTTAACAGTTTTTGACTTAAAATCTATTTCGTATGTTAGTATTGACACTCTAACATTGTTTTGGTTACTACTTGCATGGGATATGTTTTCCATCTTTTCTTTTTCAACTTATCTATGTTCTTAGATATAAATTGAATCTCTTGTAAACAGCATATCATTAGATCACTTTTTAAAATCTCTTATGCCAATCTATGCCTTTTGTTTGAGGAAAAATACATTTACATTTAAAGTAATTACTAATAGAGAAGGACTTACTTTGCCATGTTGTTATTTGTTTTCTCTGTCTTATATAGATTTCTTGTTCCTCATTTCCTCCAACACTGTCTTCCTTTGTGTTTACTTAATTTTTTGTAGTGACATATTTTTATTCACTTCTCATTTTCTTTTCTTGATATTCTGTAGATATTTTCTTTATGGTTACTGTGGGAATTACATATAATATTCTAAAGTTGCAAAAATCTATTTTTTCCTACTACCAACCTTAATTGCATATAAAAATTCTACACCTATATAGCTCAATCCCCTACCACTTTATGTAGTTGATGTTTTAAATTGCATTTTTAAACATTGTGTACCTATTAACATAGGTATATAATTAACTTATCCATTAGTATTTAAACCCTGGAGAAAAAAATATGGAGTTTTAAACCAAAATTGCAATAATACTGGTTTTTATATTTGCCCATGTATTTACCTATCCCAGAGATTTTTATATTTTTATATAGCTCTAAGTTACTGTGCTAGCATCATTTCATTTCAACCTAAAGCACTTTTAGTAATTCTCAAAGGGAAGATCTAGTAGCAATAAACTCTTTGAGATTTTGTTTATAATGGAATGTCTTAATTTCTCCCTCATGTTTGAAGGACAGTTTTGCTGGCCATAGAATTCTTGGTCAACAGTTTTTTTTCATTCCACACTTTAAATATATCATACTTAATCATTCTAGACTTCAAAGTTTCTGTGGAGAAATTAGCTGATGATGCTATTGAGAATCTCTTGTACATGATGAATTACTTTTCTCTTGTTGCTCTCACGGTTTTCTCTTTTTCTTTGACTTTCAATAGTTTGATTATAATGTGTCTCAGAGTGGGTCTTTTTTGGTTTTATCCTAATGCAATTAATTGAGCTTCTTGGATTTGTATATTCATATTTTTCACTAAATTTGGAAAATTATCTGCCATTATTTCTTCAAATGATCTCTCTGCTTTTTTCTATCTCTCTTTTCCTTCTGGGACCCATATAATGTGTACATCAGTTCATGCAATGGTGTCTCATCTGTTTCTTAGGCTCTGTTCACTTTTCCTCATTATTTATTTCTTTTTGGTCCTCAGTGACAAAAATTTCAAATTTCCTATCCTCACATTGCTGATTCTTTTTTCTGTGTGCTCAATTTTGCTGTCAAATTCCTGTAGTGAATTTTTCAATTCAGTTATGTTTTTTTAACTCCGTAATTTGTTTCATTCTTTTTTATAATTTTTGTCTCTTTGTTAATATTCTCAATTTTTTCATATATCATATTTCTAATTTCCTTTTTTTAACCTCTTTGAGCATATTTAAGATGATTCTTTCAAATTAGTTGCCTAGTAAGTCCAAGGCCTATATTTCCTTAAGATTGATTTCTGGAGATTTATTTTATTTCTTTGAATGGGTTATGTTTTTCTGTGTTTTTGTCTGCCTTGGGATATTTTGTTGAAGATTGCACATTTGAAAAATCAGCCAACTCTCCTAGTCTTTGTGAGCTGGCTCTGTGCTGAGGCACTTCCTTACTAATTAGCTATGTGTGCTCTGTACTTTGGGATTTTCCTTAAGTGAAATCTTAAGGTCTTCTCAGTCATTTTCTGAACATGTATCTTGCCTGAACCTGTGTGTGTATTTTTTATTTCCCAGTATACATGGATACTTTTGAATGCCTTAGTTTTCCAAAGATTCTCACATCATTGTCTCCCAGGGCCTTAGATAATCTATCATAAGTTTTCACCTGTATATTCTTGCCTGAAGCTTCTTGGATCTGTATTTCCCCTGCAGAAGTTTCATGATTAGTGCCCGTTGCCCTTCTACCTGAGTTTTAAGCTAGGTGAAAGAGAGACAAGTAATTTAATCATCACCCAGACCATTTAGAATGTTGCAGATATTGTCTGCTCTACTTCATATTCAAAAGATGATTTTCTCCATTTAATTTAATTTTCTTGACTTCCTTGTCAAAAATCAATAGATAAAAAATTTAAATTTAAGGGCTTATTTTTGTACTCTAAATTCAGTTCCATTGATCCATATGTCTATTCTTATGCCAGTATCACACTGTCTTGATATTTGTGGCTTGAGTTTAGATATTGGGATGTGTGAGTCACCCTCTGTTTTTATTTTTCTTGATTGTTTTGGCTCTTCTGGGTACCTTGCATTTTCTTATGCATTTTAGTATTGGCTTGTATATCAATTTGTGGAGTATTGATATCCTAAGAGTATTATGTCCTATGATCCATGAACATGGAATTCTTTCTATTTGTTTAGGTCTTTTTAAATTTCAATCTCTTTATTTTTTAATATAAAGTGTTTCTCTTGTAGACAACATACAGTTTGATCATTTCTTTATGCAAGCTGCTACTTTCTGCTCTTTAATGGGAGTGTTTAACCATTTACATTTCACATAATTACTAATAAAGTAAGGTTAACATCCACAATTTTGGTTTTGGTTTTCTATATGTCTCCTGTCTCTTATGGTTTGCTATTTCTCCTTTACTAACTTCTTTGTATTAAATTGATATTTTCTGGTATACAATTTTAATTTGTTGTTTACTGTATATTTGAGTTTATTCCTCATGGTTGCTTTAAGGCTTACAATATCAGTCTTAAATTATCAGAATCTATATCCTATTAATAATAACTTAATTCAACTAAGATAAAGTTCTATATAGCTTTATTTCCTCCTCCAATTTTTTGCTATTAGTTATAAATATTATACCTATATGTACTACAAGCCAAAAAATATATTGTTATAATTATTACTTTGTGTAATCTTATGTCTTTTAAAGAAGTAGAGAGAATAAAGGAAAGCAAGTGTACATTTATTTATTCTTTATAATCACTTTCTAATTTACCATTTCTGGTTACCCTCTCTTCTTCCAGTGGATTTATCATCTGATATAATTTTGTTACTTCCATCCAGAATTGTTTCCAACCACTTTCTTTGTGCTGTTATTGTCAAATATATTACATTTCTATTTGAAAGAAGTCCAACACTGCACTTTGCATATCATTTTATGTAGTTGGTGTTTAAATCATATAAGAGAAGACAGGATAAGAAATATGGCCTTATATTGACTTTTATAATTTCCTACATAATTACCTTTACTGGCACTTTTTGTCCTTTCACATAGATTCAAATGACTGTCAAATATCACTTGTTTTTACCCTGAAGAATTTCTTTTAATATTTTTTTGCAAGTTGGGTCTACTAGATATAAATTATTTCAGTTTTTTTTTTCTTGGGATATTTTATTTTGCCTTCATTTTTTAATAATACTTTGTCTAAATATAAATTTTTTCTTTCATAACTTTGGCAATGACATCCCAGTGCCTTCTGGTCTCTATTGTTTCTATAAAAAATCAACTGATCATCTTAGTGTGGTTCCCTTGTATATGATGAGTCATTTTCTCTTGCTGCATTCAAGATTTTCTCTTTGCCTTTGGCTTTCATCATTTTGACTATAATGTGTCTGAGTATGGAACACCTCATGTTTATCCTACTTGGAATTTGCAGAACCTTTTAGATGTGTACATTATTGTCTTTCTTCAAATTAAGGATGTTTTCAGTCACTATTTTTTAATGCTTTTTTTCAGACTTTTCCATTCTTTTTCCTTTTTCTAGAACTCCTGTTGGTGCCTTATTGGTGTCTTAGATATCTCTGAGGCTCTATTATTTTTCTTCATTAATTTTTTCTCTTTTTCTATCAGTTAATCTGTGTTTACATTCATCAATTCTTTATCCTGCTAGTTCAGATCAACTGTTATGACCCGTTATTGAGTTTTTAATTTAGGTTAATTTTTAACTTCAATATTTTTGGTTCTTCTTTGCAATTTCTAACTCTTTATAAATATTTTCTATTTTATGAGACATTTTTAAACATTTATTTAATTCATTAAGCATGATTTATTTTAGATCTTTGAAGATATTTATAATAACTGCCTGAAGTCTTTGTCTGCTAAGTGAAAAACTTTTGCTCCACTTCAAAAGCGATTTCTCTTTCCTGCTTTTTTTCCCTCTGTGTATGAACTATGCTTTATGTTTTTTAACATGTCTCAAGTTTTTTTGCTGAAAACTGCACATTTTAGAGAATATTTTCTAGTAACTCTGTATACTGATAATTTCACATTCCCACTCTGAGGCTTGTTTTTGTTGTTGGTAGATTGTTTGCTTTTTTATTTGTTTAATGACTTATCTGGACTAGTACAGTATAGTCTTTTCCCCATAGAGTGCAGACTATGATGTCACTCAGAGGGCATGACTTGGGCATTTGTATTTTCTTCCTGACCATCAGGGATGACTGTGATTTTAGCTGGGCTATCTTTTACTGTCTCTTTCCCTGATGACACTGTAGAACTTTTGGCTAGTCTGCCTGTATTGGAATCACACCTATCTGTTAGATCCACTAATTGCTAGCTGATTACTTTTTCGTTTTTATCACCTCCCAGTACATAAATTTCTCCACAGTCTGATCCAGTTAAGAGATCATGCTCCTTTGCAGGCCAGTCTTTAATATTTGTTTCAACCTCACAAGAGCCCTTCTTAGCTGAACTTTTCTTTGGATCTCTTTGAAACATTTATCTGTCTTACAATTTTTCTTATTTCTACAAGTATTTTGGACATAAAAGCCTGTTAATTGCTGATCATCAAGATCTTCATTGTTTTGATAGTTCTTTTGGCACATTCTCTTCCAAACAAAGTCAGTCCCCTTAGGAAGAACTAAAGAAATTTCTGTTATTATGCCTTTATTTCTCTGGAGTATAACCTCTCTGCCACTGCATTGGAGCTGGGGATAAGGAGAGCAGTCCACTTGTCCTGGACAGCCCTGTTCTATGAGCAAGGTGTTGGGTGTGCATGGTAGTTTCTGGTTTTCAAAGCTGTTAGTGTGGAGTCTCTGCCTTATGAGAAAGCTGTGGTGGAGGCAATCAGGACCCAGTGTTCTCAGTCTGCTGTGCCTGAGGTAGTGTGTCTGTCCTACAAGTAGTTCTTGAGTCAGTAAAGTAATTCGTAGTTTTTTTGACAGCTGCCTAGATTAGACTTTCTGCAACATAAAGTTTGAGCAGTGAAGAGATATCATCAACCTGTTCCTTCCAAGATGAAACCATAAATCTAGACTTGAAACTGGGAGGAGAGAGAACACCTAACTTCTTGGTCACACCCATCTGGAATAGAGCTTCTGTAACACTGACCTGGGGGGATGGTGAGAGCATATTGTGGCTCTAATGCCACAGACTTACTGTTCTTACCAAGATTTAGTATATTTTTTTAAAGTACATGCTTCCCCCTTTGTTATATGCCCTTATGCTAATTTCCAGAGATTTTAAATGGTTCTCTTTTATAATTTACACTAGATACATGGTTATTTCTTTGGGATGAGTATCTATTGAGCTGCTTACACTGCCATTTTTCAAATGGTTTCTACTTAACTTTTTAAAAATATAGAATACAGTTCTAATAGCTATTTTAATATCCTCTTCTAATTCTAGCATTCTAACCAGTTTTGGGTTGATTTTAGTTAATTTTCATTGCCATTATGGCTCATTTCTTTTCTTCTTTTTATGCTTGGTGATTTTTTTAATTGAATGCCATACCTTATGCATTTTACTTTCTTGGCTGGTGAATATTTTTGTATTTTTATAAATATTTTTGGACATGGTTAAGTAATTAAAATCAGTTTGATCATTTCAGTTATCACCTTTAAGGTTTTGTAAGGCAAGTCTTAAGCAGTGTTTAATCTAGGGAGAATTTTTCTCCACAATTGAGACAAATCCTTTCCAGTATACTCTATCCAATGCTCCTTAAGTCATAATGTTTTCCAGTCTGGTTGGTATTCTGTTTAAGCTCTAGGTTCTATTGCGTCAAATGACATTGGGAGGTTCTTCCCCTAGCTGTGGTTAGTTTCCTCACATCCTTGTGCTTTTTAGTATTCTACTGAATACTTTAGGGGTAACTTTTGCAGATATCTGGAGTTCACTCTGCAGACCTCCTCTTTCTGATATTTTGTCCTATTAGCTCTAGCTTCCTTGATATACACAGAGTCTCAGCTCCATCTTCTCAACTAAGTGAGTTTGTCAGGCTTTGCCTGGGTTCTCCTCCCTTTGCTATAGCCTAGATTTTCTGTCATGACTGTAAACTGTGTAAATAATAAGACTGACCTAGTTTCTTTTCTGCCTCTTAAAAAATCACTATCATTTGTTGCCTGATTTCCAGTGTCTTGAAAATCTTTTTTTCATATACTTTGTCTGCTTTGTTTTTGTTTCAAGGAGGAAGGTAAACCCTTTGCCTATTACTTCATCTTTTCAAGAAACAGAAGTCTCCTTACTAGAGAAAGTTTTAATAATTTCACTGGTACTTTTTGTTATGTACTGTATTTGCTCCATCTACATTAATAACAGGGTCCTCATTGCCAGTCAAATAGCCAAAGTTCCAAATAGAAAATTTTATCTTAATGTTTGCTTTCCCAGACTTTTGTCTTTCCTGGCAACACTGTCAAAGGTTAAGTGAATACTGAGACAGAGATTAGTGTGTACAGAATTTATTAGGGAGTTGCTCTTGCAAACCAAACCTGTAGAATGTAAATAAAGAATGCAGAATTGGACAGAGTGAGAAGTTGGAAGAAATTGGATAGTCTCAAAGAAGGCACTTTTTATATCAGGCAGATCTCTGAAGCTGAAATTGTTCTTTAGAGTTGTCTCAGGGTGGGGTGAGGGAACTGGGACTCCATACCTCCATGTTGTCTAAACATTTTTTGAGGTACTGCCATGGAAAGAGGGAATAAAGTTGGGCAAAGTGACTCTCTTCAGCTAAGACAATTCTATAGAAGCCTGACAGGTGAATGCAGTCTGAGAGCACAACTCCCATTGGCTGACCAAATAAATGCTTCAATTACCATAACACTCACTACATTCACAATCTTTGAAAAATATCATCCAGAATAATAGTTATGGTGACCTCATTCTTATCTCAAGGCCATAAAAGCATAAGAAATTTATTCAATATTTATATTTTTCTGGAATTAAATTGATAATCTTTCTTGAAACCAATTTGACAACACCTTAGTGAGTCTCTAAAAAGTGTGCCACTATTCATTTAATTTATCTCCCAAAAATTTAACATTAGAAATCTTTATAAACTAGAACAAACATATAGACAAAAAAGTATACATCATAGTATTATTAACAATAGTAAAATACTAGAAAAATCTTTAATTTATAAAATTTGGAGAATCATTAAATAAATACAATTTGATTACCCCTGAATGCAACAACTTTTGGTTATAAATGAAATAATTTATGTTTTAGCCTGGGTTTCCCAGGAAGCAGAGCCTGAGGCTTATGTCCTACTTCCTAGGTAGGCAATATAATCCTAGAGAAGAAAAAGTGAGGTGAAAGAGTAGTCAGATATAAAAAGGAGGGAGAGCGTATACGTTTGTATAGTGCCTACAGTCCATTACTCACTGCTGGATTTCAAGAAATCATCTACACTGGTCCGTATGAACTACTGTATATCAGAACAACCACTGCATATGGAGAAAAGCATAATGATTTACTGGGTTCCATTTCTCATTAGTCAAAAATTTGCCCCACAGGGAATTAAATCACCTGCACTTTTTGGTTGCATATTTGAGTGTAATGAGCTGGTCTGATAGCATCTCACATTTTAGCAGCAAAAAGACCCAAGGTAGGAGATGAGAAATAGTGACATAAAAGATGTCGTCAGCTATGGCCAGCGAGAAGTTGATGGAAGCCCATGCAGAGCTGGTCACCACAGTAGCTGGAGTTAAAGAGTGGCCTAAGGTCTCTGAGGGAGGTGAGGCTAAGAGGATCTGAGGTAGTACATAAGACATGTCTAACACAACATGCATACCTACTTTTAATTTGTTTGATAACCCTTACCTGTAGAATTGTAAGATGTTAGCTTCCTACTGCTCATCCAATCTCCAGGTATTCTCCCTTGTCTATTGTCTCATGTAATTACCAACAATGTAATCTAATCATACATTTATTAATAAGTCCTATCTGCTCATGTTTCTCTGTCATCTGCCTTCAAATTGTTGCTTTATCCTCCTCAGAGCCACCAGTGCTATCATCTCATTGTTTAAAGGGCACTCCATAGTTTAGGCCTTTTTTCAATGCAATTATTGTTTCTTTACTTAGAACCATGGCTCACCATTTTACTTGAGCCACTGAAGCACTGACACTCTTACCTCTTTGCTTATGCCTCATTATATTCCTCCAATAGTATCATCATTACTCTGTTCATGACAGCAGTCTAATGTGCCACTGAAAAGTGGAAGGAAATTGCTCCTTTCTCTCATGTTAGACATGCTAGAAGAATGTTTTAGCAAGGCTATCTTATATCTGAACTATTATAGTACTGTTGGTTTTATATATACACTACCTTTCTCTACTAAATTCAATACCCTCCTTCTTCCTCACCACTGCAAGTATTCATACACTACTAATATAACTGGTGTGGGGTGAGTTCAAATAAGAACTACCATGACATATTTGGAATAACTACTTTTATATAATCCATTGGTCTTCTTCTGAGTTCAGTTCATTGTGCCAACTGTTTCTTCTTTTGAGTGAATTCTCTTTCAGGGACCAGTAGTCATTCTTTGTTACTTTTTTGAGGGGAGAGGGAATTCAGTGTATTGGAAGAGCTTGCATATGTCTGAATTCCAATCACTTACACTAAATTATTTTCCCACATGGTTCTTTAAACAGTTTATTGATAACAGACACTAGGAAGGAAACAGAACAACACCGGCTTCAAATATCTAATCTCCATGAATGCTCAGTCAGTTGATGATGTTATTAATAACAGTGCATTCATAGGATAAATTTTATACAATTATTAAAATAACTAATGGCATAGAAAATATTTCATGGTAGAGGAAAATATAAAAGGTTAAGTGCAAAAACAAGATTCAAATTTTCATACACAAAATGTTCCCAATTATCTTTGGCTGGTTGGATTACTGTTGGTTATTTTCTTCATTATATGTCTTTGATTTTTTTAATGTTTTACTTCTCTATTCAAGAAAAATAAAAGAATAAGTGTCATGGTATGCATGGTTTCCACCTGATACAACCTGCATTGAAAATATATGAGAAAAAGAAGAGACATGTAATTTTTATTTATGATAGGCTACAGTGAAGCCAAAGTGACTGAAAATATAGTAAATACAGAGGCATAAAGAAAAAAAATCTCTAAGAACTCATTTGGATAGTTTGCTTGTCCTTGATCTCCTTGACAAAGTGGGAAGTTAGACAATATACTGAGAGTTCAGAGATGAGGAGAGTTGTTAGGGCTTAAAACAACACAAACGCACACTTATTGGAACAGTCATTGTGGGAATTCAAAAGGAAAGCAACAGGAGATAAAAATAATCACTTCCAAAACAGCAGTGAAGGCCTAGCTGAAGGTAGAGAACACAATTTTGTAGAGGAGCTAATTGGCATGGTTATAGAGATCTTTAGAAATATCCAGTTGTGAGAATAAAAAAATGAATTAGTTTGTTAGGAATGATTTTAGAGATTGATAAGGCAAATGTGTTGAAAGTATAAGAAGGCGAGAAATTGTAAGTTACAAGAGATCAATTAAATCCACAGAAAACAAAAATAAATAAACCATGAATGCCAACTATGAATAACACTACAAAATTAAGAATCATCAGATATTTGGCAAAAGGTAATTCCAAAATAGAGAGTCAACAAACTCAACATATGAGGGAAATTGTACCTGAGTAAACAAGGTTAATTGAGCAAGTGAAACAAAACTTCAAAAAAGTATATTCAATATCATCAACTCATTGAAAATACATATTACAAAAGAATATTGCAAAATGATGTGGCAACTCTAAAAAATAAAGCTTATGCCATAGTTAATATAGAAAATAACACATTTATTTATTTGAATAATAAAAAAAACTGAATAGGAAAGTAGATCCAACTTGAAATTGAACAAAGAAATCCCACAGAATGCAAAACAAAGGGATGGAAGCATAGAAATGATGAGAAAAATCATAAAAATTATTAGAATTAGTAAAAGAGTTTAGAAGAGTTTCGGGATATAAAATCAACATGCAGAAATATACTACATTTCTTTGCAATAGTAGCAATCATTTAAAGAATGAAATTTAAATAAAAGAGTCATTTATAATAGCCCAAATAAAACAAAACAAATTAAGATACCTTAAAATAAAGTTAAAAAAAGTTATGTGGAAATGTAATAGGAAAATTTAAATTGTATTTAAAGTTATTAAAGATCTAAATTAAAATAAAGATACCTCATGTTCATGGATAAATAGGGAGATAAAATATCAAAATGATATTATTTTTTCCCAAAATAATCTAAATTCAATGTAACAAATAAATATTCTCATTTATTTTCAAGAAAACTTGCTTGGCTTATTCTAAAACTATACATAATAGCCCAAGTGTAACCCTGATACTTCCAAAGAAGGACAAAGGTATGGGTCTTTCCCCATTATATATTGACTTACAATAAATTTAATTAAAATACTAAGGTGTTTGTGCAAGGTTTGAGATATAGATTAATACAACAGAAAAGAGAGCTCCCAAACAAATGTGTATATATAGAGACACTCAGCCATTATGTATCAGGAGAGATATTGCAGATTTTGGAGGAAAGAATGAACTGTTGAATAAATGGGGTGGGTACAATTTCATATCTGTATAAAGAATAATTACATGGAATACTTTCATCAAACTATACACAAAAATAAAATTCCAGATGGATTAAAATTATAATGTTAAAAAATCTTTAAACTACTTAGAAGAAAATACAAGAAAGTTTTTGAACTTCTCATAGATAAGTAACTTTTAAAAATGATTTTAATATCACTAATCTCAAGGGGAAAAAAAGAATGACTCAGACTACATAAAATAAATAACATTTGTTCATGAACAGATACTTCAAAAAGTAAAAATATAAGACATAGACTTGCTAAGAAACTAGAAGTACATATAACAGATACAGGAGAAATATTCAAAATATATAAATAATTTATAAATATCAATAAAATAGACCACACACCAACAAAAAATAAGGTAAAGATAAAACAGCCAATTTACATAAAGGTAAACACAATTGTTGAATAATATATGAAAGATGTTCAAAATTGAGGCTATCAGGTTGGAATTTAAATACATACAATAAAGTGCTATTTACAAAAGATAACAAAATTGACATAAGAAATTTGAAAAGCATAGTATAATATGCAAGAAAAATGCTTTAAAAATACTATCAGATAAAGGATAATTCAAAACAAAAAAGGAGAAAAATTGATTTTCATAGCAATAAAAGTAAGAATCCAGTGAGAAAATATGAGTAAAATGCATTTATAGACTTAAAATGTAGCTTAAAAATGTACAAAATAAAAACACCATTATAAGGAATAATCACATAGTGAGTGCCTTTAACATACCTCCTTCAGTAAGCTACATTAAAAGCAATATCAATTAAGTTGGGAACAAGACCAAAATTGTACAAAACATCACATTTTTCAGCACTGTTTTGGAGGTCTTACCAATTAAATAAGATTGAAAGTTAAACAAGAAATATAAAGATTAGAATGAAGCAAGTGTGTACCTTTCTGGAGAGGATTTGATTAGCTAGAAAAATCCAAGAAAATTATTTAAAAAATAGAATGAGTTATAGGGTTTGCCTACTAGACTAGAAAAAAGATCAACATATACATAACCTCTATGTTCCAGGAAGAAGTAATTAAAAAAATGAAAAAAATCCCCATTCACAATAGCAGTAAAAAAATTAGCACTGTCACCCTCACAAAAGCCTATAAAGTCTATAAAGTAGCTAAACATAAACTTAAGAAGAAATGTGCAAAAAATACTAAGGACGCAAAAAGAAGATCTTAATAAAAGAATATATTACCATCTTCATAGATCAAGTGATACAGTATTATAAACATATTTTTTCACCCCAACTTAACATAGACACTCAGAAAAGCAATTGTAATCTAAAATAACTGTTGTTTTGAAGAATTTCTGGAGATGGCAGCATAAAGGATCCTGAGATCACCTCCTCCCTTAGACACAACATACATACAACTACCTGTGAAACAATTTTCTCTGAGAAAGATCTGGAAACTGGATGAAAAAAACCTCCACAACAAAGGACAACACAGAGAGGGGTGAGAGAGGCAGAGATACAGACCTGCTGACAAAAAAACAACATCCAACTTGCAGCAATTCATGGTCAGGATCTATCTCAAAGTTATGGAGCCTTTCCTAGAGGAGTGATGGATGTGAGCTCCACAGTAGACACCCTAGCCTTTAGATCCAGCACAAGAGAGGCGAACCCCCCAAAAACATGGCTCTGAAAACTAATGGGAGATACACCCAGGAAAACTATAAAACTTCAGGAAAAGGAAAACATGCTCGCAGAGGACCAATGCACAAACCTACTTGACCCAGAAACAGACACAAAAACACCAGATAGAAAAGTACATAGTCCATTGGTAAAAGAGACTCACTTACTAAGCTTGGGGCACATACCAGAGAGGCAGGAGTTGGCTTAGGCACCACCCCCAGGGACTGAAACACTGGGAGCAGTGATTTTTGTGACCTAGTTAAGCTGTGTTGACACAGACACTGGCAGGTACCATTTGAAATCCTCCCTCTAGCCTGCTAGCACAGGAGCTTGCTGGATCCACTAGGGAACTTGAGGCAATCAAGCACAGCCAAGCAGCACAGGAAGCCAACCCCAGGGAACTATCCTGCCCACCAGCATACCTGTAGAAGTTGCACACTCCCAGGCTACACAGCCACCCTATGCTGGGGGCCTGCCTTGCCTACTAGCACACCTGAGGAATTTGTGCACTGCATGGCTGCATAGCCAGCCCACACCAGAGGCCTGCCCTACTCAAGAGTAAACTAGCAACAGTCACACTGCCAGGCCACAAACCCAGTAACAATGGAGAACAGCACATCCTACCCACAGGCCCAGAGCAGTGATAGTCCTGTCACAACAGAAGGGCACATTCAGTCCACAGAGAGGACACCTCCAGAGCATTTGGCATGGGTGAGGAGATGGGAGCATGCTACTCTGCCCTATAAGACATCTTCTACCTAAGACCATATTTCCAAGATTGGGAAAGATAACTGATCTACCGAATACATAGAAATAAGCAGAGAGAAGTAGTAAAAATGAGAAGAGAAAGGAATATATTCCAAATAAAAGAAGAGAACAAATCTTCTGAAAAAGAACTAAACAAAACATAGATAAACGATCTACCGAATAAAGATTACAAACTCATGGTCATAAGGATGCTCACTGAACTCAGGAGAATAGAGGAATATAGTGAGAACTTCAGCAAAGAATTAGAAAATATAAAAACATAACTATTTGGGGCCAGCACCAGTTGCCTAGTGGTTAAGTTCAGCATGCTCTGCTTCAGCAGCCTGGGTTAGGTTCCCGGACACAGACCTACTCGACTGGTCTGTCAGTGTCCATGCTGTGGCAGCAGCTCACATACAAACAGAGGAAGATTGGCAATAGATGTTAGCTCAGGGTGAATCTTCCTCAGCCAAAAAAAAAAAAAAGAGCCAATCAGAGCTGAATAGTACAATAATTGAAATAAAAAATCACTAGAGGGAATCAATAGCAGAGTAAATGACACAGAAGAATGGATCACTGATCTGGATGACACAGTAGAGGAAATCACCTAGGCTGAACAGAAAAAAGAATTTAAAAAACACAAGGACAGTCCAAGGGACCTTTGGGAGAACATTAAGCATACTAATATTCACATTATATGTGTTCCAGAGGTAGAAGAAAGAGACAAAATGGAAGAGGACATATTTGAACAAATAGTGGCCAAAAACATCCCTAACTTTGGGAAGGAAACAGACATCCAGGTACAGAAAGCACAGAGAGTACTAAACAAGAAGAACTCAAAGATGTCCACATCAAGACACATTATAATTACAATGTCAATTTTGCTTAGCATAATACCGTCAAGGTTCAAAGCAAAATAAGTCAGACAGAAAAAGACAAATACCATATGATTTCATTCATGTGTGGAAGATAAACAAACAAAGACACAGATAAAGAGAACTGATTGGTGGTTACCAGAGAGGAAGGAGTTGGGGAGGGTGAAAGAGGTAAAGGGGCACATATGTATGATGACAGATAAAACCAGACTATTGGTGATGAACACGATGCAGTCTATACAGAAGCTTAAATATAATAATGCAGACCTGAAATTTACAAAATGTTATAAGCCAATATGACCTCAATAAAATAATTATTTAAAATATCAAGAATTAAAGATTAAAAGAGAATCTTAAATGCTACAAGAGAAAAGCAACAAGTTACATACAAGGAAACTCCATAAGGCTATAAGCTGACTTTTCAGCAGAAACCTCACAGGATTGAAGGGAGTGGCACAATATATTCAAAATGATGAAAGGAAAAAAAACTAAAATCAAGAATAACCTACTCAGAAAGGTTATCATTCAGAATGCAAGAAGATATACAGTTTTCCAGACAAGCAAAAACTAAAAGAGTTCATCATCACTAAACTGCTCTTACAAGAAATGTTAAAGGGACTTCTTTAAGTGGAAAAGAAACAGCCATGAAACAGAAATAAGAAAATTATCAAAGAAAAAATATCACTAGTAAAGGCAAATATACAGTAAAGTTAGTGAATCAACCACCTATGAAGCTAGTAACAAGGTCAAGAGAAAAAGTACTAAAATCATCTATCTCTACAATAAGAGAGTAAGGGATAGACAAAATAAAAAGAGGTAAAATATGATGTCAGAAACATAAAATGTGGGGGAGAAATAAAAGTGCAGGGCTTTTTTATGAGGTCAAACTTGAGACACTATCAAATTGACATAGATTGCTATATACATAGGTAATCATATATGAACCTCATGGTAACCACAAAACAAAAACTTATAATAAATACACAAAAAATAAAGAGAAAGGAAGTCAAACATAACACTAAATAAAGTCAACAAATCACAAGAAAAGAGAGCAAGAAAAGGGAACAGAAAAAACTACAAAAAAATCCAGTGAAAAAGTAACAAAATGGCAATAAGTACATACTTATCAATAATTACATTAAATGCAAATGGACTAATGTTTCAATCAAAAGATGTAGGGTACCTGACTGGATAAAAAAGCAAGACCCATATGTATGCTGCATACAAGAAACACACTTCAAATCTAAAGATACTCATAGACTGAAAGTTGAGGGGATGGAAAACATAATCCATGCCAATGGATATGAAAAGAAAGCTGGGGAATAATACTTATGTCAGGCAAAATAGACTTTAAAACAAAAACTATAACAACAGATAAAAAAGGCCAATACATAATGATAAAAGAAACAATGCTACAAGAGGACATAAAACTTGTAAATATCTGGGGCTGGCCTGGTGGCGCAAGCGGTTAAGTGTTCGCACTCTGCTGCGGCGGCCTGGGGTTTGCCGCTTCAGATCCCAGGTGCGCACCGACGCACCACTTGTCAAGCCATGCTGTGGCGGCATCTCATATAAAGTAGAGGAAGATGTGCATGGATGTTAGCCCAGGGCCAGTCTTCCCCAGCAAAAAGAGAGGATTGGCAGATGTTAGCTCAGGGCCGTTCTTCCTCACAAAAAAAAAAACAAAAACGAGTTAAAAAAAATGCCTTGTAAATATCTATGCACCCAACATAGGGGCACCTCAATATACAAACCAAATAGTGACAGACAGACAAGGAGAAATTTACAGTAACACAATAATAGTAGGGGAATGTAACACACTACTTACATCAACAAATAGATCATGCAGACAAATGAGCAATGAGAAATCATTGACCTTAAATGACACATTAGGCCAGATGGACTTAGTAGATATATACAGAACATTCCATCCAAACACTACAGAATACAAATTCTTTTCAATTGCACATGGAACATTCTCCAGGATAGATCACATATTAGGCCACAAAACAAGTCTCAATAAATTTAAGAAAATCGAAATGCCAATCATCTTTTCTGACCACAATGTTATAAAGCTAGAAATCAACTACAAAAAGAAACCTAGAAAAGTCACAAATATGTGGAGATTAAACAACATGTGACTGAACAACTACTAGGTCAATGAAGAAATCAAAGGAGAAATCAAAAAACACCTGGAAACGAATGAATATGAAAATACAGCATACCAAAATAAAAAAGATATAGCAAAAGTGATAAGAAGAAACAAATTTATAGTAATAGAGGCCTACCTCAGAAAAGCAGGGAACATCTCAAATAAACAATCTAGCATTACATCTAAAGAACTAGAAAAAGAAGAAAAAAATGAAGCCCAAAATCAGCAGAAAGAGGGAAATAATAAAACTCAGAGAAGAAATAAATGAAATAGAGACTAAAAAGACAATAGAAAAGATCAATGAAACTAAGGCCTGGTTCTTTGAAAAGATAAATAAAATCGACAAACCTGTAGCTAGATTCACTAAGAAAAAATGAGAGAAAGCTCACATAAATAATATCAGAAATGAAAGAGGAGAAATTATAATGGATACCACAGAAATACAAAGAATTATAAGAGAATACTATGAAAATCTATATGCCAAAGAATTGGATAAGCTAAAGAAATGGATAAATTATTAGAATTATATAACCTCCAAAAACCAAATCAAGAAGAAATAGAGAATCTGAATCACTAGTAAGGAGATCAAAAACTCCCAAGAAAAAAGTCCAGGACCAGACAGCTTCCCTAGTGAATTCTACCAAGTGAATTCTACCTATCCTTCTTAAACTCTTTCAAAAAATCGAAGAGGTGAGGATGCTTCCTAACTCACTTTATGAGGGCATTACCCTGATACCAAAACCAAACAAGGACAAAACAAAAAAAGAAAATTATAGGCCAATATTGCTGATAAATGTAGATGCAAAAATCCACAAATATATTAGCAAATCAAATACAGCAACACATTAAAATGATTATACATCACGATCAAGTGGGATTAATCTCAGGGATGCAAGGATGGTTCAACATCCACAAATCAATCAATGCAATATACCACATTAACAAAATGAAGAATAAAAATCATATGATCATCTCAGATCCAGAGAGACCATTCAAGATTCAGCATACATTTATGATAAAAACTCTGAATAAAATGAGTATAGAAGGAAAGGATCTCAACATAATAAATGGCATATATGACAAGCCCACAGCTAACATCATTCTCAGTGGTGAAAAACTGAAATCTATCCCTCTAAGAACAAGCACAAGACAAGGATGCCCATGTTTCCCACTCTCATTCAACATAGTATTGGAAGTCCTAGCCAGTGAAATTAGGGGAGAAAAAGAAACAAAAGGGATCCAAATTGGAAAGGAAGAAGTAAAACTGTCACTATTTGCAGATGACATGATTCTGCATATAGAAAACCCTAAAGAATCCACCAAAAAACTGTTGGAAATAATAGATGAACACAATACAGCTGCAGGGCACAAAATTAACATACAATAGTCAGTTGCATCTATACACTAACAACAAAATAGCAGAAAGAGATATCAAGAATACAGTCCCATTTACCATCACAAGAAAAAAAAAATACTCTGGAATAAATTTAACCAAGGAGGTGAAAGACATGTACACTGAAAACTATAAAATATTATAGAAAGAAATTGAAGAAGACACAAAGAAATCGAAAGATATTCCATGCTCATGGATTGTAAGACTTAACATAGTTAAAATGTTCATACTACCTAAAGCAGTCTACAAATTCGATGCAATCTTTATCATAGTCCCAATGAAATTTTCCACAGATACAGAATACAGAATTCTAAAATTTATATGGAATAACAAATGACCCTGAAGAGCAAAAGCAATCCTGAGATAAAAGAACAAAGCTGGAGGTATCACTTTCTCTGATTTCAAAGTATACTATAAAGCTGTAGTAATCAAAACAGCACGATACTGGCAGAAAAACAGAAATACAGATTAATGGAACAGAATTGACAGCCCAGACATATGCCAACACATTTATGGCCAGCTAATTTTTGATAAAGGGGCCAAGAACATACAATGGAGAAAGAAAAGACTCTTATCTAAATAGTGTTGGGAAAACTGGACAGCCACATGCAAAAGAATGAAAATAAACTACTATCTTACACCATACACAAAATTTAGCTCAAAATGGATTAAAGACTTGAATGTAAGACCTGAAATCATAAAACTCCTGGAAGAAAACATACACAGTACACTCTTTGACATCAGTCTTAGCAGTATCTTTTTGGGCATGTCTCCTCAGGCAAGGGAAACAAAAAGATAAATACAAAAATGGGACTATATCAAACTAAAAAGCTTCTGCACAGCAAAGGAAACCATCAATAAAACAAAAACCAACCTACCAATTAGGAGAAGATATTTGCAAATCATATATCCAATAAGGGGTTAATATCCAAACTACACAATGAACTCATACAACTAAACAACAACAACAAAAAACCCAATTAAATAAATGCACCAAGGATCTGAACAGGCATTCTCCCAAAGAAAATATACAGGTGGCCAAAAGGCATTTGAAAAGATGTTCATCATCACTAATCATCAGGAAAATGCAAATCAAAACCACAACGTGGCTCATACCTGTCAGAATGGCTATTATTAAAACAATAAGAAAGAACAAGTGTTGGAGAGGGTGTGGAGAAAGGGGGACCCTTGTATACTGCTGGTGAAAATGTAAATTGCTGCAGCCACTATGGAAAACAGTATGAAGATTCCTCAAAAAATTAAAAATAGCATTACCATATGATCAAGCTATTCCACCTCTGCTCATTTATGCAAAGAAAACAAAAATACTAATTTTAAAAGATATATGCACCCCTATGTTCATTGCAGGGTTATTCACAATAGTCAAGACTTGGAAACAGCCTAAATGCCCATAAATGGATGAATGGATAAAGAAAATGTGGTATATACATACAATGGAATACTATGCAGCCATTAAAAAAGGAAATCTTGCCTTTTGCAACAACATGGATGGACCTTGAGGGCATTATGCTAAGCAAAGTGAGTCAGATGGAGAAAGCCAAATACAGTATGATTTCATTCATGTGGAGGATCAAACAACACCACCAACAAACACATAGATAGATAGAATAGACTGGTTGCTACCAGAGAGGAATGGGGTAGGTGGAGGGCAAAAGTGGTAAAGGGGCACATTTGTAAGGTGACGGATAACAACCAGACTTTTGGTGGTGAACATGATGTAGTCCATACAGATGTTGAAATATAATGTTATTAATCAATGTTACCTCAATAAAAAAATAAATAAAAATAACTGCTGTTTCTTTTTTCATGGATGATATATAAAGTGCTATATAATTTATGTAAACAGACTACAAAAAATAACATGTATTTTTCACTGTTACATGCCTATATGTAAATGTATAGGAAAAGATATGCAAGAATACACTCCAGGCCAAAAAGTGATTCATATCTCTAATATCTGTGTATTTTTTCTTTTCCTATATCCAAGCCTTAAAATCATCATCATCTTTCATCTGGATTATTCCAACAGCCTCTTATTCTCCCTAACCTTACTCATATTCATCTATAATTCTTTCTTCATTCTATCAAGAGGCATCTTTAAGAAAGTGTAAATCAAATCATGCCATTCCATGCTTCAAATCCTGTAATAGTTTCCTATAGCAATTAGAATTAAGCTTAAGCTCATTCACATGGCTTTAAATTTTTCATGATCTGGCTCCTGGCTGTCTCTCTATTTTTATGTCATGCAACTCTCTCCTCAACATTTTTTGCTCCAGACGTTTTCATCCTTTTATATTTCTTAAGACAAACTTTCTCTCTCTGGCCTCGTTATTCAAATAAACTATTTACTCTCCTTGGAATAATCATGCACTTAAAATTATTTTTTTGTCACACATTTTTCAGGTTTTAGCTAAATGGAACTTGATCCTTCAAAGCTTTCCTAACACTTAGTTATCCCCTACTCCTCCTGCCCCCACCATATGTTCTCATAGCACCCTAAACTGCTCCTTTAATAATGCTCATTATACTTTATATATACATTATGAATATAATTTCTGTCATGTGCTGTAATCTCAGTGAATGCATTAATTTTGTCTATATTTTTGAACCCTTATTATATCTATTATTTAATAGTCACTTAAACAGTATTTGTAAATTAAAATACTTATAAATGGCTACCAATATTTTTAAGGGAAAAATGCATTCGGAATTTCAGCTTCAGATGTCACAAATAATCTCCAACTTTAGCCTTGATAGTGGGCAACTCACTCTTCCTTGCTGACCTCTTCAATCTACCAACTAAGCAGAGGAAGTGGGGATTCCTCTAGTGCCACGTCACTCCTGGGGTTTCCCACGTCCTGATAAATGGACTCCAGTAGGGTAGGCAATGTGGATGGTAAAAACTGTGATTGAGGTAAATATATTAAACCTGGGCTTGGAACCTGAGGATGGTGAGTCTCACAGAAAGCAGCTAAAGATTTTAGGTGGAAGCAGATGGTGAGGATTAGAGGTGATGCAGAAAAGGAAGGGCAGAAAAGTGATGTGGACATTTTCTTCTCCTTTTTTAGTGCTGCTGATAATTACAGTAATAATAACTAATAAATAAAATATAAATGTAAATGTATGTATACATAAACAAATATCATTATTTTTATTTTTCTTTGCTCTTGCCTTCCTATAAAGTTTTACAGTTTTAAAAAGTGTTCTAATGTACATGTTCATTTCACAGATGACTCTGAGGAGCAAGCAATGTTGTGATCATTATCCTCCACAGATGAGGATATTCACAATTTTCTTTACTTTTTCAGTTTATTCAGATTAGAGATACTACAAGGTAGCAAATCTTAATTATACAGTAAGTGAGCAAGAGAAAACACACAGCCCCTTGGATACTGGCTACAATTGCAAATCTAAGGCTAGTTACAATTAACACCACATTAGTTAAAATTTGTTAATTTCATAGCACAAATTATTTTCACAAATTTTCTCTTTTCTATTCTTAAAGTCTATGTGCCTGTTGAAATAGCTCTATGCTTTTTGTGCCGGCTTTTTAGATTAGAATAGTTGCTAGGAATTTGACAACACTTATCAAATCTCCCCTGCAGCCCACTGCCTGTCAAAAATCTGATGGTCAGATACTTCACATATTGCAATGAAACTGTGTGTGTAAGGTTTAAAGAATTCCAAAAGATATCTGTCAGTGAAGAAATGAAGGCAAAGTAGCCTGAAGCTTTTGGAGCATGTTGATCCAATTACTATGTCATGATCACATACTTCAGACTTTTATTTTTTTTCTTTAAATCAATTTTACTTGAACTCTGGGGACATTTACAAGGTAATGCAAAATAATATCTCAGAGAGTGTTGCAGATGTGTTCTTTGAGGAAATTTTACTCCTTCTCTTGGTGTGTGCCAAAAGATTGAATTTTACATTTCACACTTGTCTTTAAGGCTGCATCAGTTAATTTCTCTCACGATACCCATAAAAATGGAGCTGACAAAGTTTCTAAGAAAAATAATCATATATGCTAGGAACATCCAGCTGATGAGCTTGGTCACCCTCTGCATGTTCTTTTGAGCTACAGGATATGGAACAGCCTCTTAAAGATATGTATGACTTCGGCAGCCTATGTAAAAATCCAAATACACTTCCAGCTCTCCTTGGTTATGACAGAAAAAGTTGCCTCCATCCAAACAGTGGTGGAGAAAAGTTCAATATAATGTAACATGTATTTATCAAGCATGAGAAAGCCTCCACTTTAGTCTATGTTCTAAGATAGTGTTTCTCAATACTTAATGGTCATATAAATTACTTTGGGATCTTTGTAAAATGCAGAATCCAATTTTCTATGTCTGTGGTGGGGTCTGAGATTCTGCATTTGTAACAAGCTTCCAAATAATGCTAAAACTGCTGGTCAGAGGTCTACCTTTTGAGAAGCAAGGTTCTAGGAAACACAGATCAGAATGAGAAACAATGAGATTTAGCTCAGAATCTAATGGGTTACTAAAGCAAGGATGCTTTTTGCTTGTTTATTCTGTTGCTTTGCCCCATTTGCATGGCCAACAGCTCTGATTTCCAGAATTTTTCCTCCAATAACCTCACCACTCAGTCAAAACTCTGTCTCATCATGGACAACAACGCAAAAACACAATAATAATAGCTATCATTTATTTGATGCCATTTATATGCTACCCAGGACTGTGCTAGCCTTTTTCACCTACATTATTTCATTTAATCCTCAATCCCATGATACATGAATGGTAATCATTTCCCAGATAAGGAAACCAAAGTTTGAAGAGGTTAGTCAACATTCCCAAGGTCACAGAGCCATTCCATAGTTTTAGGAGGGCTTTTTTGTTGTTGTTGATGAT
Organism: Diceros bicornis minor; assembly: GCF_020826845.1. Taxonomy (NCBI): domain Eukaryota; kingdom Metazoa; phylum Chordata; class Mammalia; order Perissodactyla; family Rhinocerotidae; genus Diceros; species Diceros bicornis. Next base: position 74,454,581 of record NC_080781.1, on the reverse strand, counting down.
GATTCCTTGAGATTCTCTACATACACAATTATGTTATATGTTGATAAAAACTTTTATTTCTTCTCTTCCAATATGTATACTTTTTATTTCTTTTTCTTGCCTTTTTATGCTGGCTAAAACTTCCAGAACTATGTTCAATAAGAGTGGTGTGAGAGGACATTCTTACCTTCTTAACAATCTCAAGGGGAGGACATTTAGAGTTTCAACATTAAGTTGAAAGTTTCAGGTAGCTGTAGGTTTTGGGTAAATGCTCTTTATCAGATTGAGGAGGTTTCTATCTATTCCTAATTTGTTGAGTGTTTTTATCATGAATGAACGTTGGATTTTATCAAATTATTTCTATACTTCAATTGGTATATTCATATGTTTTCTCTTGTTTTGCCTGTTGATATAGTGGATTACATTGATTGGTTTTCTACTGTTGCACCTTCCTTGCACATCTGGAATAAATTGCACCTGGTCATAGTGTATAATTCTTTTTAAGACTGTGCTGGATTCAATTTGCTAGTATTTTGTTGAGGACTTTTACATTTAAGTACATGAGAGATGTTGGTATGTACTTTTATTTTTATACTGTCATTATCTGGTTTTGCTATCAGGATAATACTAGCCTCATAAAATCTGTTAGAAAACATTAAATTCTCTTCTATTTTGTGGAAGAGATTGTGTAAAATAAGTGCAAGCACCCCTGGCCAACAGAATGAAGCAATCAAGCAGCATCCCCTGGGCAGCAACCACAAAACCTCTGGCACCAGATGTAAAAACTGGGGTACGAGATATGTAGAAATTCCCCTCCGGGAGATCCTGGTACTCTGGAGAATGACAGAGGGAGAGTGTGAGCATAACACCTGCCCTCCAAGTTCTCTGGAAAGTATTACAGTAGGTCTTTAGATGTGTGTTTAATTAGAAGCCTGCCCCTCAAGCTAAAGCTATGAAGATAAGCTCATAGGCCTCTTTCACAGAAAGACTGGGTTCCTTGGACTGTTACTTCTTGCTGTGCCCTGGAAGTGGTAGCTGTTTAAGAGTTATTTCTCCATTGGTTACAGTCCTATGGAACTCTTGAGCATAAGCCCCACTAGCCACTAGAGCCAGATGATATAGAGGTGTCACCTAGGTGGTAGCTGCAAAACTTAGGGTGCCAGAGGACAGTACAAACTCCTTTCCAGAATCAAGTCACAGAGAGATCACAAAGATGACACCTGCCAGCCTCTAGCCCTGGAGAGTACTCCAGCAGGCCCTTAGATATGTGTTAAAATAGATGCCTGCCATTCAGGCCAATGCTTTAAGATAAGCAAATAAGTATCTTTCACATAAAGCTTGGGGACCTCTCATTTGGCTGCTTCTGTGCTGAGCCCTGGGGCAAGTGAGTACAAGCCTTAAAGTGAGACCTTTAGTCACCGTTTCTCATTTTGCTATAGCCTGTGTGTCTCATGGATGTGAGCCCCATTGATTTTCAAAGCCATATGACTTTGTGACTTGTTTTTAAATTTCAGGTCTTAAAAGTTTGGGTGCCCAATGTGGGGTTCAAACCCTTTGCTCCTCAGGAAGATCTGGGTTTTGAGTTCTCTTCCAATTTTGAGTTGCCATGCTAGGGGTGGGGATTATGGTGAGATTGTGTCTCACCTCTCTTATCTGCTTCTGTATGGGGTTTTCTCTTGTTTGCCCAATGTGAAGGAGTTGCTCAGCTAGTTTTTAGGTTTTTTTCAGAGGAAATATTTCCATATGTAGCTGTAATTTGGTGCATCCATGGGAAAACGATGTGTTCCCACATCACCATCTTGAACCAGTACACCTGTATGGGACTGTTTTATTTATTTCTTTTTCAGATGTTTTATTGTTAGTTATAAAAATACAACTTATTTCTTCATGTTGATTTTATATCATGCAACTACACTGCATTTGTTAACTAGTTCCAACAGTATTTTGGTTGAGTCTTTAGGATTTTCCATGTATAAGATCATGATATTTTCAATAAAGTCAAGTTTACCTCTTTCTTTCTGATTTGGTTGTATTTTCTTTCTTTATCTTGCCTGATTACTCTAGCTAGAATTTCCACAGCTAACTTTATACTCAATGGTGAAAGATTGAAAGCTTTTCTCTAAGATCAGGAACAAGACAAGGGTGCCAACTCTCACTACTCTTATTCAACATAGTACTGAAAGTCATAGCTAGAACAATCAGGCATGCCAGTCTTTTATAAACACTGTCTCATTCCATCCTCATGACCCATTAGTTGGGAGGTATTATGAGCATCATTTTACAGATTAAGAAACCAAAATTCAGAGGGATAAAATCACTTGCCCAAGATTTCAAATTTGGTAAGTGATAAAGCAAGGTTTCAAATCCATGTTTGTCTAACTCAAAAACCCATGTCGATAAATACATTGCCATGCTGCCTGTGTTTGCAGTCTTCTTCCACTTTCCCTCAACTCTCAGCTTTGACAATTTTAGTCATCCTTCAAAATCCAGTTTATATCTCATACCCTTCATAAAACCTTTGATTCCTCCAAATAAAAATTAATTTTTCTCTCCTTTGTGATCCCATAGTACCTAAAACATGTTACAATTATAGTATTTAAGTTCCTACTATGTATCTGGGAATATTCTAGGTATTGAGACTTTAGTAAAGTAAAATAAAAAACGTGTATCCTGTTTTCATATAGCTTAAATTTCAGTGGAAGACAGAAATAAAATAAAAAATATATATAATTTTGGTTAGTGATAAGTGTTATCAATTACAAATAAAATAGGTTGTTGAAAATGGTTGATTAGAATGAGAAGAGTTTTTTTTGAGTGAGTGATCAGGGAATGATTCTCTGAGGAAGTGAAATTTGGTGAGTCAGCCACAAAAAGAAGAGAACTCCAGGCACATTGTACCACAAATTCAACGTTTTGAAGTGAGAATAAACTTGGCATGTTCAAGGAGCTTCAAGGGATGCAGTAAAGCTATATCTTGGAGAACAAAGGGAGCATCATCATAGAATAAATAAGAGAAATATAAAAACATCTAGGTTATACAGGTCTTTGTAGTCATGAGAATGAGTAGTTCACAAACTGCTTGTTTTCTTATTAGTCTTTTTAAGTTAGTGGTTCATATGTCTGTTTGCTCTACTAGAATGTGTGCCCAAGGGCAAGAGTCATGTCTAATTTATCTTTTATCCCTAACCCTTAGCATTGGCATTTGGCAGGCACCCAATAAATGTGTACTGAATTGAAGAAGCCATGAAAAATATTTTGAAGAAGGTACTTGTCAATAAGAGTTATATTTCATTAATTAAATCACCTTAAAGATTAGTTTATCCTACTTAACCATCATAATATTCCTAAGAAGCAGAGAAAGGTTCTGAAAAATGTGTTTTCATAAGATTCACACTAAGTTATATTGGGCACATATCCTATGCAACTACAGCGCACATTTCCCTTCCACTCTTCATTGTAATGGCATGTGCAGGGTGCCCAGAATATTGAATCATGCAGATATATGGGGGACACACTTGATTCTTGATTTGCATTTCAAACACTAGCAGCTGTACTAGTCCTCAATGAAGTTGCAAGGGGAAGGAATTGGTCCTTATGGCATTTGGTTTCCCCCTACATTATCCATTTTACCTTTTATTTCTGAACATGCTCTTCAATGCTATTGTTTTCAGCAAGCTGTTAACTAATCCTGGCTAACATGTTAGTACATTATAGTTAAAAATTTCTTAATGGATGCTCACAATTGATCTAAAAACAATATGGAACTCTTATGATAGAATTTAAGTCACTGTATTATGCATAGGGGATCCTTTAGTCAGAAAGAGGATTCCTTCCAGCATTCTTTTAATTTCATCACCTAAAGAAGCTACCTATTCTTCAGGGAAGCCTTATGCAACAGGGGAAAGCACCAATTGCTTTGTAGGCTATAATACACTCTGCATCACCCAAGTTTCACGTACAGAAAAAAGAAACAACTTTAGATACTTTAAGCAGAAAGGGATTTAATGCAAGAAACTAGATGCTCTATACATTTTGAGAAAGGCTTGATGCTTGGGCTTTCACTAGAACTCCACGACTCAGAACAATGTAACAAAACTGAATTACCAGAGGAGCTGCTACTTCTGTTATAACCAGAAAGGTGGGGATCCAGCTAGCCTCCAATGAGTTTATTGATTTCATGGATATTGAATTGCTGTTGCTACAATCCAGGGAATAGAGAGCCAGGATTAGGCAACCACTACCACTAAAATTACTGTTATGACTGCCTCCTGACAACCATGAAGCTAATGACCTGACAGTGGAATGATGCTTCAGAGGAAAACCTAATACCTCCACAGCTGTGCTTGCCACCAGAAATGGAAAGATGGTTTCTGCCTTCAGCCTTCCAAATCTCACATGAGTATGTATAATTGGCAGAAATGAGTTTCTGTCCAGAACCCTAGGTGGAAAGGAATCTGGGCAATATTATGTATTATTTTTCATAAAAATTTAGAATAGTTTTAGATTTATAGAAAAGCTGCAAAGATAGTATAAAGGCTTCCCATATACCTTGCATCCAATTTTTCCTATTTTTAACCTTTTGCGTTAATATGGTACATATGTCACAACTAATGCATTGATATTGATACATTAGAATTATCTAGAGTCCATACATTATTTGAATTTCCTTACTTTTTACCTAATATCTTTTTTCCATCCTGAGATCGCACATTACATTTAGTGGGACACCACATTACATTTTGTCTTCCTGTCTCTTTAGGTTCCTCTGGTCTGTGACAGTTTCTCAGACTTTCTTTCCTTGTTTCTGATGACCTTAAGAATTTTAAGAAGTACTGGTCAGTCGTGTTGTAGATTGTCCTTCAATGCAGGTTTGTCTTAGGTTTTTCTCATTGACAGAGGTTATGGGTTTTTCAGAGAAAGACCTCAGAGGTGAAATGCCATTCTCAACACATCATATCAATGGTAAATTCTATCAACATAACTTATAATTGTTGTTTACCTAGGTCACTTGGCTCAGGTAATGTTTGTCAGGGTTGTCCACTGTAAAGTTACTTTTTTCTCACTTTACACTTTGTAGTCTTTTGAAAGATGTCACTATGCAGGATTTGTACTTAATAAGTAGGAAGTTATTCTACAACTCCTTCAGAGTGAAGTATGTATGGAAATTATTTGGATTCTTCTACATGGGGGATTTGTTTCTTCCACATTTTTAAAATTAATCACTCATTTATTTATATTGGTACAAACATGGATATTTATTTCTTAGTATTTATTTCATAATAATACTTTTGGTTATAAACCAATAATGTTTTATTTTGTTGCTCAAATATTTTCAGCTTTGGCTCTTTGGCACTCTTTCAGTTGGCTCTTGTGTCCTTTTTAGGTACTCCCATCTTTGCGGATTTTTTTGTGGCACTTCCTGACTTTCTGGCTCTACAATGTGCTCCAGGCTCATCTTATATATTTCCTGCCTCAGTCCTAGAATTAGCCATTTCTCCAAAGAGCCCCAGATCCTTTTATTGAAGAATGGTATTAGGAACCAAGATCTGTGTGTTACGTGTGCTAGCTGCTACTGGTGTCTAGTTGCATCTAGGCCCCCTCAGCTGACAGAGCAGGGAAATATATGTGTGCCTATAAACATATCTATGTATATAAACATATCTACAAATACTGATGTGTGTTAACAATCTGTATCTATATTAAGCTAAATATACTGATGTCTCCAACTCTAATCTGTTACCTCTTGGATCATTCTAGCCACTTACCCTTGTTTATATGTAACTTCTCAGTCCCATAGTGAGAAACCAGGCTTTCATTATCTGCCATCTATTCACTTATTTGTTAATTTATGTTATATATGTATAGTGGTTTCAGAATTGTTAATCCATACCTCTTTGAGAAACAAGTTTACCTCCTAGAATACAATGTTTGTGTACAGTTCTTTTTTTCCTTGGTCTTACAGTCTTCATTCATTTCCAAAATTACTTAGGTCAGCAACTCTTCTCTTCCACTCATTCAGTGAGTTTATCTCATACATTTGTAATATATGTAGATAATTTTGTCACAATCCACATTCCATCCTGGAATCCCCTGACTTCTCAATTGATTTTTTTAAAAATTTACTTACATTAAGGTTCACAATGTTGTGCTATAAAGGTCCATGTGTTTTAACAAATGCATAGTATCACGTAAACACCCTCACTGTACCATTAATTTTAGTTATTCTGCCATAAAACAAATTCCCTGTACTTCCTCTTGCGATACATTATCCCCTCCTTGAACTTCTGGTAAATACTGATCTATTTTCTCTCCTCCACACTTTTGCCTTTTCCAGAATGTCATATAAACAAAATTACAGAGTATGTAGCATTTCAGACTATCCTCTTTCATTTAGAAATATGCATTTAAGATTCATCTATATTTTATGTGGATTGATAGTTTACTTTTTTATTATTGAGTAGTATTTCATTGTATGGCTGTATCATAGTTTGTTTATCCATTCACCTATTGAAGGGCATCCTGGTTGCTTCCAGTTTGAGTGACAATAAAGCTGCTACTACAGTGGCTTTTTGTGTTCGGGTTTTCATGTGAACATAAGATTTCAATTCACTTGGGTAAATACCTAGGAGTAGGATTATTGGGTCATATGGTAAGATGAATTTTAGCTTCATAAGAAACTGCTAAATTGTCTTCCAAAGCAATAAGCATCAGCAATAAGTTAGATTTCCTATAGATCTACATCCTTGTCAGCAATTGGTATTGTCATTTTTTTTAATTTAGCCAATCTAATTGGTATGTAGTGGTGTCTCATTGTTTGTAGTGTATTTCTTTCTCTTTTTTTTTTTGTGAGGAAGATCAGCCCTGAGCTAACATCCATGCTAATCCTCCTTTTTTTGCTAAGGAAGACCAGCCCTGAGCTAACATCTATTGCCAATCCTCCTCCTTTATTTTTTTCCCCGTTTTCTCCCCAAGGCCCCAGTAGATAGTTGCATGTCATAGTTGCACATCCTTCTAGTTGTTATATGTGGGACAACGCCTCAGCATGGCCAGACAAGCGGTGCATTGGTGCGCGCCCGAGATCCGAACCCGGGCCACCAGTAGCGGAGTGCATACACTTAACCACTAAGCCACCAAGCCAGCCCCTGTAGTGTATTTCTAACTCTCCAACCTCTACAGTATAGGAATGCACATTAGAAAGAGGTTGGAATAGATGCCGAGTACCAATCTACTATACCTACAACAGGGCCCTTGAGTTGATCGGGGCTACAAAGAGAGCAAGTGGGAAAGCCATTTACCTCAGTTGACATTTTCTACAAGGCTGGTACTGATACCAATCCATGTATATAGAGAAACATTGCTAAAATGAAAATCAAAGTTCAAACACCACAGTAAAAAATCCAGGGGGAGAAAAACATCACCATTTGATCTAACTCATAAAAAGTATTTTTAAGCACTTGTTATCCACAAGGTATTGGATTAAGCACGGCAGAAAATTCAAAGATGACTATGAAACAATTCCAGCCAAGAAGTCTACACATTTTTCTCCTTCCAGGAAGACTTGCCTGATAAACTTCTTTTCTTCAATCTCTCAGGTTAGATATTTCTCCTCTGTGCACACAGAGCATGTCAGGATGTAATTTGATTGATAAATATGGAATAATAGGAAGAACATTAGCAGTCCTAGATTTTAATCCAGATGCTATGGTTTGTAAGCCACAGATTTAAATCCAGTAGCCATGGCTTACAAGCTCTTTGACATTGCATAAGGTTTCTTAATCTCTATGGATTTCTGTTTTCTCATTTTTGAAATGTGAATAATATTACACTTATGTCTTATGTATTTAAATGTGTGCCTAGTATATTTAAAGTGAATAGTATACAGTATGAGTTCGGTAAAGGTAGCAATTAGTAATATCTGCTAGGTTCTTAATCTACTACACAAAATCTCTAGTAGCTGTCATAAGAGTATGTTAAAAGATACATTGGAAAAGGGGTTCAGAGAAGACAAAGACCACATCTAGTAAGAATAATCAGGTAGCATTTCATGGTGTAATTGGGATTTGGTCTGGGCCTTTAAATATGGATAAAATTCCAACAGGTGGAGTCTGGAAGGATGATATTCCAGAAAGAAGAAGTCACTCTAAAAGACATTCCTTTATATAGGGGTAAAATGAGGTTGGACAATGAGGTTTTAAATGTTCTCTGGCAAGAAATAATTCTCATTAAGTTGTATTTCTGAAAACCACCTCCATTGACGGCATATATACATAGTATATTGGAAACAAATGGATCCAAAGAATATTAAAGAAAGGAAGAAAATATCACATGCCTAAAATCTTGGAATATGAGAGGGCCAAGGACTGGCTTCAGAAATTATTTTAAGCTTCAAATCCAACATTTAAGATGCTTAAAATGAAAAGTCATCTCTAATTATTCACCCCAAAAGGCACATTATTTTCAGATGTTGCCTTGTTTACTGCCTTGCTATATACAGGCTCCTTTTCCAAAAATGTTCGGCAATTTTAAAAAGTTACAGATCAAGCAACTTTTTTCTCTCCTGACGCTAGCCAACTCAGAGCAGTGAATTCTCAGGGCAGTTAGAAGCCCAGGTGTTGCTTGCAGAAATTCACCCAAAAAACTCACCAGTCTATAAACCATGATTTCCTTTTATTTAGTCTGGAATGATTTGAAAGGTTCTCTATCTTCAGGGGCTTATATGTTGGAACAATCTGGAGAAGTCTGGAGTTCAACAGTAGTAACTAGTCCAGCCCTTACCTGAGGCAGTCTTGGTTCAGAGGCACACATTAAGTTACTTAATCCATCCCCCTTCTTTACAACTTAATTACTTTTGCCAAATCATCTCACCAAATTTCACCCACATGAGTTTGACTGTGATAAAATATAAGCCAAAAACTGCAGCTGTACAATGTATGCTTCTTCAGATTTACGTCTAAGCAGCCCCTTTACAATAAGAAATCATCACTTCCTTTACTTTTTCCTACAGTTTCAATAGTCAAGCGGCTGTCTCAAAATTACAGAGTGGCTAGGGACACAATAGAGAGTTACAGGTTTAAATAAAGTACTCTGATAGTTTTTGTGGACCAAAGATCAAAAATAATTTTCCTTTAAACCTTAAAAAATTAAATTATCCTTCTAAAATAAAAAAAATCATCATATTCCAAAATGAGTCTCAGTGGAACATCAACATGCAACCTACCATGAAGTGTCATTAGATGCAAGATATTTGAAATAGTAACTCATGCACTTCATTTGATTCTAAAGACTTTGGATATATAAGACTAACAGCTGCACTTGGCTAGGTGATTTTTTTTTTTCAGAGAATACCTTCAAAAAATATATCTTTGATTTTAGCCCAATCAAAAATAAATTAAAGATGATAAGTAGCTAGGTAGAAAAAAATGAAAATTTAAGATAGAAACTGAATAATGAAAATGTAGGAATGTTTTTCTTTTTCCACTTTTCTAATTTTCTTTTAAATAGCAGGCATTGATTTATTTTGTAATTGAAAGATATAGAATAATATTTATTTATTTTAGTGCATGGATACAGAAAACACTATTAGGCCAGAGAAGAAAAGTTGTGATGTTCTGCAATTACCTTTGAATATATGCCTAAATGGCAAATCTCTGCTTCCTAATAGTCTTGTCCCAATGAACTTCCATTATTTTACTACTGAAAAAAGTAAGAACAGAAAATAATAAAAATTAATTTAAAAACATAATTGGGGGGCTCATTTCACATTCCCTGTAGAATATCTCCTCTCCAGGAATAGATGTAGAAAAGATGCCATAAGTCTTCTCAATGTCAGGAGGCTACTGTGATCCGTTTACTTGAAAATCAGAGGCCAGGAAGTGGTTCATACTTAGGAGATTTGTGGAGCCACTTCTCATGGCGGAGGTGTTTGGCTATGACTATGGTGACATTGGACTCTAGTCCATTTTCCAAGTGACCCAAAAAGCTGCTACTTTTGTGTGGGGCCCAGAACAAGAGAAGGTTCTGCAACAGGTCCATGCTTCTTTGAAAGCTGCTCTGTCACTTGAGCCATATAGTCCAGCAGATCTAATGTTGCTTGAAGTGTCAGGTGCAGATAGGAATGCTTTTTGGAGTGTTTGGCAGACCCCATAGGTGAATTACAGCGCATACTCATAGGCTTTTGGAGCAAAGCCCTGCCATCCTCTGTGGATAATTAACACTCCTTTTGAGAAACAGCTTTAGGCCAGATACTGGACCTTAGTGGAGACTGAATGCTTAATCACGGGCCACCTACTTATCACGTGACCTGAGCTGCTCATCATGAACTTGGTTTTATCTGACCCACCAAGACATAAACTTGGATGTGCACAACAGCAATCAATCATCAAATGAAAATGACAGATTCATGATCAGGCCCAAGCAAGCCCTAAAGGCACAAGTAAGTTATTTGAGGTCAGTCAAATGCTATGGAGTCCATTCCTGGCACCAAGATCTGTATTAGTCATGGTTCTCCAGAGAAACAGAGACAATAGGAAATATATATAGGTATAATATATATAATACATATAATACATATATGTATAATATAATACATATAATATATTATATGTATTATATATATTATACCTATATATATATAATATGTATTATATATATATATATATTTATTTATTTTAAGAGATTTATCCATTTTAAGGAATTGGCTTATGTAATTATGTAGGCCGAGAAGTCCCAAGATCTGCAGCTGGAGACCCAGGAGGGCTGATGCCTATAGTTCCAGTCTGAGTCTAAAGGCCTGAGAACCAGAAGAGCTAATGATATAAGTTCCAGTCTTGAGTCAGAGTCTGAAGGCAGAAGAAGATTGATTTCTCAGCTCAAAGACAGATGGGAAGAAAAAGAATTCTTTCTTACTCAGTCTTTTGTTCTATTCTGGCCTTCAATGGATTGAATGAGGCCCATTCACATTGGGGAGGGCAATTTGCTTTACTCAGTCTGCCAATTCAAATGTTAGTCTCATATAGAAACATCCTCACAGACACACCCAGGTATAATGTTTAACCAAATGTCTGAGCCACAAATAATTGGGCCACATAAAATTAACCATCATAGTCGTACCTCAGAAAATCCTTCTAACAATGTTGGTTTCCCATTCATGCACTGAAATTTGCAAAGCCTGGTGAACAGCCTTTATCTCCAGTCAATTATTGCCATATTCCTAGACAACATCAATGAACAAGACATATCCAATACCAAAATCTCACAATTTATTACATTCTCTAATTCCAGTGAACTTCACTTCCCATTCACTTCAGATTATCCTACCCAAATTATATTCTGGATTTTTATATTCCTACTATACCCCATAAATCTTAAATTTCAATATCATAGTATAAGAGGGGCTGTGGTGCTCTACCCACCTGCCTCCTTAAGAACATGACATTGGTTCCATTAGCTGCCAGGTCTGCTGCCCACTGACAGGTCTCAGCTGTATTGTTCCCCAGAAATTTCTCTCAGGCCAAAGAGAGCTGCCTTATCCAAGTCAAGAGTTGTCTGTTAGTGGTTAAAAATAATACACATTTTTTATTTGTGATCCAGGCATCTAGGCAATGCTTAGTTGGGTCCTCTGCTCCAGTCTCTTGCAAAGCATCAGTTAAGGTTTTGGTCAGGGCTTGGGTCCTATCTGAGGGCTCAACTGGAAAGGATTTGCTTTTCTAGCTCATTTACATAAGTTCCTGTCAATTAACATTTTAAAACCTTCTCAGGTCCTTCTCTTGACATGTGTCCTTCTCCCTTTCAACGTATGCCCTTAACTACTATTTCACTGAAAACAAATGCCATCAGATGTGATCTTCCTCAACTGTTCATCTGCAGTTGCTAAAGCTCCATGCATCCATGCCCAGTGTGACCTTCTTCTAGTCTCAGAAGATAAAACTTTCCTTCCTCCTGCCTAAAGCTAATTCTTCCTTATATACCTCTGATTGTATAGTCTCCCAAATTTCTAAACTTTGCTCTATCAGGTAACTCCTCTTTCCCTCACATATTCAACCTCTCCTCTTCTACTGCTTCTTCATCTATAAATTTATCTAACCATCTCCCATCCTATAATCTTCCACCTTTGACACTGTCTTTTTCTGGTAAGTACTTCCAAAGACCATGTTTAGCTATTCCTTTCTTCTCACCTTAACATACTTGATTCTTGTTTTTACCACTTTTCCATCATCATAATTAATTCCAGTTTGTTTCTATCCCTGTCCCTCCATTCACCGAGGTCTCTAATGAGTATTTGTCAACCAAGTAGTTACTTTTTGCACATTATCTTTCTGGATGTTTTCCTATATTTGGCTCTGTCAATAAAACACTAACTACTGAAACTCTCTTCTCCTGGTTTTCATGACATCACACTCTCCTGGATCTCCAATTCTTTCTGACAGCCTCTTTCATAGGCAGGACTTCCATAAATACTATACTTTAAATGAAATTTTTCCTCAAAAGGGCACAAATCAAACTGAAACATTTCTCAATGGCCAAAAAATGGAACAATTTGAGCTACAAAATAAATAACAATAGTATTAGATTATAATCCAAAGAATAAAATAAATATTTTCAAGTCTATAATGTAAACAAGGGATTGAATAAATAAATATTAAATAAATAAATAATAAATACGAAGAAGTAAATCTTCCTTACAGAAAAATTCTAAATAATAATGTAAAATGAATGAATTAGAAAAATGCCATTAAGACACTGCAATAATTGTTACTGCAAGCAAGATCCCTTGACGGATGCTAAAACTTGTAAGTAAAGCTTTAACGAAAAGCAGGAAACTTTCATAGCCTCAAAATATCTCCCTCAAAATATTTACTAGTTACTGGATGGTTTTAAGATTTGTCCACAAATTATTTGACTCTCCTCCCTCTAGGAGGTAGAGCTTAATTACTCTCCCTTTCAATGTAGAATAAACTTAGTTTCTTGTTTCCAAAGAATAAAATATAGAAAAGGAAAATAATAATTTTACAGTGGGGAAACCTGACAGACATCACTTAAAAAATGAACAATGTTAACATCACCAGTGATAAGTTATGTTAATGTCATGTAATCCTTGACATTACATGATGAGAAAACACTACACATATGTGGTATTTTTCCCAAATATCCATATCCCCAACATAATCACGAGAAAATATTAAGCAAAGTGAAACTGAGGAATATTTTACAAAGTACTTTTCAAAATTATCAAGAACATAATAAATAAGGAAAGACAGAGAAATTATCAGAGATCAAAGGAGACTAAGTAGATATGAATAATAAATTAATATGGGAAATATCCTGGATTACATCCTGGAACAAAAAAAGACAATAGTAAAAAAAAGACAGGTGAAATTCAAATCAAGTCTGTAACCTTGTTGTTAGTATTTTACCAATATTAATTTCTTAGTTTTGATAAATGTATCATGGTTGTGTAAGATTTAAGAAACAAAACAAAGAACAAGTAACTATTCTACAATGTTTTATCTTCTACCGACAGCTAGTATCATTCTTCATGTTCTGCTTGGGCAATATCATTCAATATGATGATTTTAAATATCATTTATTTACCGATGAATCCCAAATCTCTACTTTCAGTCCAGAACTTCTGCCTGAGTTTCAAATTTAATTAAATGTCTTGAGTAAATAACCAAATTAATAAATGAGTGAGTATAATTGCAAAGACTTAGCTGTTTTTAAAGAAAACTAAGAGAAGCAGCATTTTATAGTAAAAAATAAGTCAGGATTAGGAGCAAGATACTAGGATTTTGTATTTCATATACATTTCTATCTGTGTTAGTTGAGAAAATTGTATCAAATCTACAATCTTCTGTATCTTCATTTCAAAAATAGTGATGATAAAACAACTCACATCACAAACTTTTTATGAAAATCAAAGAAGTCATTATGTTTAAAAACACTCTGTAAAGTGATAAGTTTTATGTAAATGCTGCCTATTATTCTTGTCAATCTGCAGTTTGCTCCAATTTAGTCATAAAGAAGCCCATTTCACTTTAAAATTTTGAACCAGGAAAAATTTTTTTAACACATGTCATGTTTATGGCTATAATTATTGGTGTATAGGACTAATTGCACCCATAAGTGGTTAATAGCATCTGCCTGGGGCTTTGAGAGCAAAATTGCCCACTTATACCTTATTTTAAAGGTGCAATTAACTGCCTTCAAAACTAACTGAGGGCATAAAAAGAGAAAAATTGGGCTCAGTTAAGGCTTCAATGCCTTCACTCTAATCTCCTTTGCATTGGGAAATGAAGCCTTCAAACGGGCCCTTGCCTCCACTCTAATCTCCTCTGCATTGGCGAATGGAGCCTTCAGATGGGCCGTCTTCTTGATTCTACACACTGTTTAGAAAGAACATGATTGATTCACCAGCTGCCATTCTCCAAATACAACAAATGTCTTTAAGGGAACTTCAAGAAACTTCAATGTACAGAAGCTCCTCACAAGATGTAAGAGATGTCTTGTGTCAAAAGTCCCTGACCTCAGAAAGCCTTCCTTGGTTCCCTAAAAAATCACATTATAATCACTAAAAATAAAATATAAACAAAAGTAAAACTGAGGTAAAAAAATCAAATTTCAATCTCAGTTCTATTACGTCTTTTCTGGGTAGTCTTTGGCATGTTTTTAACCACATGAACATTAATTTCCTCCTATGTAAAATGCAATCATAAAACAAACCTTGCTGAACCATTGTAAAAATCAGAAAATATGTTTGAAAATATTTTTTGTAAAGAAATATCACTGTGTAATCAGCTTATTGTTAGTAATCTGTCCCTACACAGAGCCTTTTCTATCCTATTTTTTTTTAATTTGAAGCAAGCCCTCCAAAGAGGCATTTTTTTTCTTGATACCCAAAACCCAGCTCTGGGAGTGATTTATTCCAGAATTCTAATTATGAAACATTAGCTCTGCACCTAAAAGTGATGGGAATGAGAATATAGTGTCAGATCCAAAGCATCTAGTACTCCATAGCATTAAAAATCTTTCCTACACCTCAGAACACCATGCAGATACTTCTGTGCTTGGTACATTATGCATTCATTAGAAAATAGACCTCTCAATTTTCACCCTATGATAGGCAGATGCACCCTATATGTGCTTCAAGTGATTTCAGTGCTAACCTAAACCATATATATCATGTTATTTAACACTTATTTTCCAGATAGAAAAACTGTGCTAAGTGAAATGTTAGAGGGAGAAAGTCAAATACCATATGATCTCACTTGTAAGTAGAAGATAAAAACAACAACAAACAATCACATAGAAACAGAGATTGGATTGGTGATTACCAGAGGGGAAGGGGGGAGGGAGAGGGAAGAAAGGGATGATTAGGCACATGTGTGTGGTGATGGATTGTAATTAATCTCTGGGTGATGAACATGATGTAATCTATACAGAAATCACAGTATAATGATGTACACCTGAAATTTGTATAAGGTTATAAACCAATGTTATTGCAATAAAAAGAAAGGTTAAATGGCTTTCTCAAGGTCAAATTTTCTCTTAGAGCTAGGATCAAAATGCATATTCCTTGACATCTTGTCCGAAGCTCTCTCAATATAATAAGATCTGCTCAGTGTGTTAAAATTGCTTTAATCTAGGACCTTTACCTCTAGAAAAGAAAACATGTTTGCTATCTTGGTTTAATCCAAGGCTAGAAAAATGCTCTCCTGATAGTTTTTCCTAGAAAATTATATTTTTGGATAATTTGACAGTGATATCACCTCAAGAAAAGAAAAGGCATATGAAAGTATTTTATAAACCGTAAAGCCCTATGGATACTACTACTACTACTAATAATAATAAACCACTTATTGAGCCTTTTTTGTCCTAGGCACTATGAAATTCATTTTTATGAATGACCTCACTTAATTCTCACAAAATCTCAATGAGGCAGATACTATTTTTATCCCAATTAAATAGAAAGGGAAATTGGAGCTCATGGATGTTAAATAACTTAGCTAAGAGCCTATAAAAGAGGATTCGAACTCTTTCTTATTAAAGACAAGTAATATTAATCAGGCGGATAGATGGGTGAATGGATGAATGGATTGATGGAAGGATGGATGGATGGATGGATGGATGGATGGGTGGGTAGATGGACAGAAAATGTGCCTGTAGTTGCTGTGTTTAATAAGCATCCATAAATTTTTATACCATTGATTGTGGGATAGAATTCAGTTACTAATGGACTCAGAGAGGATGAGATGAAGCAGGGTTTTCTCTTGTTCCTATATAAATGAGAATCAGCAGAAATATATCCCTATTCTTCATCCTTCATATGGCCTAACATATACACATGGTGAAGTAATAGTTACATATAGTATAATTTGGAGTTAAAGTTACTTGCTAAGAAATTTCCCCCTCCTCTTTTATTCACTATGTCTGTCCTCAGAAATGATATTAAAAATATTCACAACAGGTAAGAAATGGACAGTTACCAAAAATAAAGGATCTGACATAGGCTATAGAGCTGGAACTGGATCCTGGAAAACCCAAAACCTGTAACACATTTATCCTTATTTTGCTGGATCCTGAGAAGTTCCAGTGGCCCAGGAGAAGGGCCTAGTTGACCTGGACAGCACTGGGGAACTCAGAGAATTGATCAACTAGTACCGAGGTATTTCAAACTGTTTTAGCAGTTGATATAGCTGTACTGACATGTACTGGCTGCATATCATCACTGGCTTTTCAAGAGTCAGAGCCTTCCATTTCATGATGAGAATCTAGGCTTAGAATGTCGGGAAGACTGACTTAGACATTGAGGGGAGAAATGAACTTAGAGCTTTGCCTGGGAGCAGCTTTGAGAAGGGATGAGGCACTAGGAAAAAAAAAAAAAAGAACATTAGATATATTTTTTTTAAAAAGGCCCAGAAAGGAGAGATGTAGAGAACAAAAACAAATATATTATCTCCGTTACAATTTCGCTAGAGGCAGGTCTTGTTCATTTCTTTTCTTCTCTTTAGAAGTTCAAGAGCACCTAAAGCTTAAAAAATGAGAAAGAGAGATGGCGGGAGTTGGTCATATAAGCATAATACTCCTTGAAAAGTCACTCTTTGAGGAATCCTTTTCAGGCATATTACAGTCTTTCAAGGAAGGCAATGAAGAGCATTCCTCTTCCTCAGTTTCCTCTCTGATGCACTCAGGAAGTCACACCAAGAATAATAGAGTGTTGCTGCTTCCAGTCCTTTGCAGAAAGTGACAGAATATTTTTCAGAAATATGTTTTATATACTGAGAATAAAAAGAATTCAGAAATCATTTAGTCCAGCACTCTCCTTTTACAGATGAATAAGCTGTGCTAGGAAGAAGGGGAAGTATCCAAGTCACATAACTGATAATTGGCAGAACCCAGACTAGAACTAAGGTGTCTTGAATCCTAATCTATTTTGCTTTCTTACTAGCCTATGCAGTTTCTCCCTGATCAAATCTTCAAAGCTGTCAGTTGCAATTTATTAATTGTTATTACCATTCTCAAGGTTCTTTGTGGTAGTGGACTATGCTACCCTTTAGTCCAACAGCCCAACTCCTTAAGTTTTAAGACATTTTTTGTAGCTGTAGCCCTGGCTCTAAGACAATTTGTAAAGATGACTTCTAATATGCTAACACAATTCCACAGTACCCTGGGTAAACTTGAATGACTGGTGCTCATTTTCAAATATTAAGGCAGCATGCAATTCTAGCTGGGAAAACAAGCATTTTAAGTTTCAGTTTGACTGGTGATTTTCATAGCTTATGTAAACACACCTTCAGGTAATGAACTACAAAGTAGGAGGTCATAAAGAAAAAGAGGCTTGGTAAATGAGAAACAAGTGCCACAATTTATAGTGTTACTAATGGATACCCTTTGTTAACACTACAGTAGCCACCTAATCTATACCATGGAAAATAAATGGCACTTTTCTGGGTTATCTGTCAGAATTTTACCAATCTCAAAGATTTGCTATTTCTATGAAAATTTACTTCACTACTACTGTGAGTATCATAGACTATTTTATGTCTTTTATCACCCTATTCATTACCTAATGGTTGGCTTGAAGTTAAAATATTGGCCACAATTTTTCACATTAAACTGTCATCTCAAACCTAAGTCAATAATGATACCCAGGCTAAAGTGCTTATGCTCAAATTAATCACTTCTTTTTGAGTATTTTATATAACCATAATAAGAGCAATTATTTGCATATTTATAATGCATTAATGTTATAAGAATTAGGTTTCATATACATTATTTTCAAGATCCCATATTTTTTAAAATTTAAAGTACACTACCCTATAACTCATATATCTTAAACTTTCACCCTTATAAAGTGTACCATTTAGTAGATATTAGTATATTCATATAGTTGTGCAACTGTCACCACTGTCTAATTCCAGAACATTTTCCTCATGCCAAAAATAAATTCCATACCCCTTAGCAGTCACTCTAAACCTGACCCTTCCTCAGCACCTGGTGACCACTGACCTACTTCCTGGCTCTATGAATTTAACTATTATGTACATTTCATATAAATGGAATTATACAATATCTAGCTTTTTGGTATGACTTCTTCTGCTTAGAATAATGTTTTCAAGGTTCATCTATAGTGTAGCATGCATCATTATTTCATTTATTTTTAGTACTAAATATTATTCCATTGTATGGATGTACCACATTTTTTAATCCACTCATCTGTTCATGGACTTTTTGTCTATTATGAATAATAGCTATGCTATGAACACTCATGTACAAGTTTTCTTATGTGCATATATTTTCATTTCTCTTGAATATACGCATAGAAGGGAATGGCTTTGTCATGTGGTAACTTTATGTTAAACATTTTAAGGAATTGCCAAATTGTTTTCCAAAGGGGCTACAACATGTTATATTCCCACCACTAGTGTATAAGGATTCCAATTTCTCCACATCCTTGTCAATATTCGTTATATGTATAGATATATAGATATTATATATACATTTATAAAATATATAGCTATTATAGGTTGGGTGTGAAGTAGTATCTCATAGTTTTAATTTGCCTTTCCCTAATAATTAGAGATATTGAACGTCTTTTTATTTGTTGATTTTTTAATTAGATTATTTGTCTTTTTATTTTTAAGTAGTAAAAGTTCTTTACATATTCTAGATACTAGACACTTATCAGATAAATGATTTGCAAATATTTTCTCCTATTCTTCAGGTTGCTGTTCACTTTTGATAGTGTACTTTGAAGAACAAAAACTTTTAATTGTGATGAAGTACAATTTTTTTTGATATTTGTACTTTTGGAGTCACATCTAAGAACCATTGCCTTACCCGAAGTTACAATGATTAACACCTATGTATTCTTCTAAGACTTTTATAGTTTTAGCTCCTATATTGAGGTCTACAACTATTTTGATTTAATTTTTGTATATGATGTGTGGAAGAAGATCAATCTCATTCTTACACATATAGATATACAGTTGTTCCAGCACCACTTGCTGAAAAAACTATTTTCCCTCATTGAATTGACTTGGCAACATTGTTAAAAGTCAATTGACCGTAAATGTGAGGGTTTATTTCTGGACTTTCAATTCTAACCCATTGATCCATATGTCTATCATTATGCTGGTACCACACTGTCTTAATGCCTTTATCATTGTAGTAAATTTTGAGATCAGGAAGTATGAATCCTTCAAATTTGTTCTTCCTTTTCAAGATTATTTTCTCTATCCTGGGTCCCTTCATTTCTATATGAATTTTAAGGTTAGCTTATCAATTTGTGCAAATAAGACAGGTGCAATTTTGACAGGAATTACATTAAATGCAAAAGTCAATGGAGAGACTATTGCCATCTTAACTACATTAAATCTTCAGATACATAAAAATGAGATGTATTTTCACTTAAGTCCTCTTTAATTCCTTTAAACAATGTTTTTCTGGTTTTCAGAGTATAAATGTCACATTTCTTTTTTTTAAATTCATGTCTCTTTGATGCTATTATGAACAGAATTGTTTTTTTAAGTTCGGTTTTACATTGTTCATTGCTATTGTTTAGAAATACAATAGATTTTTGTATACTGATGTTATACTCCGTAAACTTTCTGAACTTATTTATTATAGTTTTGTGCATGTATTTCTTAGGTTCTTCTGTATATAAGATCATGTTATCTGCAAATAGAAATAGCTTAACAGCTTTACATCTTTCTTCATCTGTCTTTTATTTATTTTTATTACTTCCAGTACAATATTGAACAGAAGATGAGAGCAGAAATTCTGCTCCTGCTCCTGATCACAGGGGGAAAGGTTTCAGTCTTTCATCCTTGATTATGACATTAGCTATGTGTTTTTCATGGATGCCCTTCATCAGGTTGAGGAAATTCCCTTCTAGTACTAGTTTGCTGAGTGTTTTTATTATGCAAAGGTATTGGATTTTGTAAAATGCTTTTTCTGTGTCTTTTCTGATGATCATGTGGTTTGTCTTTTATTCTACTAATATGATGTTATACATTAATTGATTTTCAGATGTTAGAACAGGCTTGCATTCTATGAGTAAATCTCACTTCATTACAGGGTATAACTCTTTTTTGATGTCTTATTGGGCTCTATTTTTGCTAATATTTTGTTAAAGATTTTTCCAACTATATTCATAAGGCATATTGGTATATAGTATTATTTTATAATTTACTATTTTAAAAATAAAAAATCAAAAACAGTTTACCAGTTCTCCCACTCCCTACCACCTGCCTCTGGCAACCACCAATCTATTTTCCGTATCTATGAACTGAATATAAATGCATGTGTGTATATATATATATATATATATATATATATATATGGATTCCACATGTAAGAGAGATCATATGGTATTTGTCTTTCTCTGTATGATTTATTTCACTTGGTATAATGCCCTTGAGATCCATTCATGTTGTTGCAAATGGCAAGGTTTTATTCCTTTTTATGGCTGAATAATAGTCCCTTGTATATAAAATAGATATGTAATATATATACACATATTTCTTTATTTAGTCATCCATCAACAGACACTTAAGTTGCTTCCATATCTTGGCTATTGTGAATAATGCTGCAATGAACATGGGGTTTCATATATCTTTACAAATTAATGTTTTCATTTTCTTCATATAAATACCCAGAAGTGTTATTAATGGATCATACAGTAGTTCCAAGATAGTAGCAAAAGTCCTAGCCAGAGCAATTAGGCAAGAAAAAGAAACAAAAGGCATCTAAATTGGAAAAGAAGAAGTAAAACTGTCACCTTTAATAGATGATATACTATTATATATAGAAAACCCTAGTAACTCCACCCAGAAACTGTTGAACTAATAAATGAATTCCGTAAAGTTGCAGAATACAAAATCAATGCACAAAAACCTATTACATTTTGATACACTGATAATGAATTATCAGAAAGAGAAATTAAGAAAACAATCTCATTTACAATTGCATAAAAAAGAACAAAATTTAGGAATAAATTTAACCAAGGAGGTAAAAGACTTGTATACTGAAAACTATAAGACATTATTGAAAGAAATTAAAGAACACACAAATAAGTGGAAAGATATTCCATGATCGTGGATTAGAAGAATTAATAATATTAAACATCCATACTACCCAAAGCAATATACAGATTAAATGCAATCCTTATCAAAATTCCGATGGTTTTCTTTTTCTGATGTGTTCATCTGGTCTTGAGACCATTTTCCAACTGTTTTATTTTAAGAAAAAAATTTCATAAGATTGGAGTTAATTTCTTCTTAAATATTTGGTAGACTATATCAGTGAATCCATGTAGACCTGGACTTTTCTTTGTTGGAAGTTTTTAAATTTACTAATTCAATCTATTCATTTTTATAGATTTGTTCATATTTTCTTGAATCAATTTTGGTAGTTTATATCTCAGTAGAAATTTATCAATTTAATCTAGGTTATCTAATTTGTTGGCACAAATCGTTCATGTTATTCCCATATAATACTATTTTTTTTCTGCAAGGTTGGTAGTGATATCTACTTTTTTATTCCTAATTTTATTTTGCAAATTCAGTCTTCTCTCATTTTTTTCCTAGGTCAGTCTAGGTAAAGGTTTTTCAATTTTGTTGAAAAATTCTAATAACAAATGTTTCATTTGTTAATTTCCTCATTTTTTATTTTTCTGTTTCATTTACTTTTGCTGTAATATTTATTATTTCCATCTGATTGACTAAGTTTAGTTTACTTTGCTTTTTCCAGTGTTTGAAGATAGAAGGTTAAGTTATTGATTTTAAATCTGCATCTTTCTTAATATAGGTATTTACAACCATAAATTTTACTCTAAGCACTGATTTAGCTGCATATCTTGAGTATTGGTATGTTGTCTTTCGGTTTCATTCATCTCAAAGTATTTTCTAAATTCCCTTGTGATTTAATTCTTGATCCATTGCTTATTTAAGACTGTGTGGTTTAAATTCCAAAATTTGTGTATTACATAAATTTCTTTTTGTTATTTATTTCTAATCTCATTACACTGTAGTAGGGAAACATATTTTGTATTATTTCAATTCTTTTAAATCAATGACAGTTGATTCATGCATTCCAGAAATTTCTGAAGTTGGTGTGCTCTGATCAAGTGGATAATTCATTTTCTAAGTCTCAGTTTCCTTGTTTATAAAGTAAAAATTGATAATACTATCAGCCTCACAGATTTTTTTTTAAAGATTGAATGAGATATCATGGCAGCATAAGATGTTCCCTATGTCTCTCCCTTTTAATCTACAATGAGTAAAACATCTGTATCTCAACAAAGACTACATTGCCCAACATATCAGGACACCAAATCGATACACATATCAATACATATGAAGTTAGGTGGATTGGAGTACATAGAGGAGGTGAACTGGAAGAAGAGAAGAGGTGGTGTCCAAGGTCCTGGTCCCTTGGCTATAGGAGCTAAGCCAGCCATCCTCAGCCCTAGAGAATCTGGTAAGCAGCAGAGGAGGTATGCATACAACACTCGCCTCCTGGCTTCAGTGGGACCTGTGGCCACAGGCAATGGGTCAACAGTGAAGGTGGAGCCCTATGATCCAAAACTCTTGGCCATGGCTCAGAACCTGGTAGCAGGAGCAGTGGGGCCTATGGCCACAAGAAAACAGGCAATAGCAGATGCAATGCCCTACGAACCCAGGTCCATCTCCACCCTCCCTCTTCTCCTACCATGGAAGAGATATTTGCAACCCAGATCCTGGATATGGCAGAGGCATCAGCCATCCCTGTATCCCTGGTGGCAAAACCAGTGACCAAAATGACACCAGCAATAGCAAGGCATCAGTGACCCCTGGAGGCACAGGCAGCAATGACAAGAGTACCTGCAATAGCCCTAAGAGAAGCAGTGGAGGGTGCAAAATGTCGATCCTCAAATATAATCAGAGGTTGCACAGGTAAGAGAAATGAAAAATTGGTGTTACAGTATCACCTAATGAAAAACAAAATAACGGTCTCTAATCTCCAACCAATTGAATATTTAGAATCAAAACAAGCAAATACATACCTAAATAAGAAAAAATGTTTGCTATGACAAATGTGCTGGCAGAAGAATAACTCATCAAGCACAAAGAGAAGCAATGGTAACATGGCATCACAAAAGGAAAATGACAGTTCTCCAGAAACCAAGCATAAAGTCATGGAACTCAACAAGCTACAAAAAAACTCAGAAAGGCGGTTTAATGAACTCAGAAATAAAATTAATGAACAGAAGGAATACTTTACCAAAGAGAATGAAACTTTAAAAAAGAAACCAAACAGAAATTCCAGAGCTGAAGAACTTACTAAATGAGAGGAAGAATGCATTAGAAAGCATTAGAAATAGAACAGATCATATGGAAGAGATAGTTAGTGAACTTGAAGATAGAAACTTAGAAATGATGCAAGTAGAAGATGAGAGAGAACTAATATTTTTTTTAAATATAGAATGCTACAAGAATTATCTGACTCTATTAGAAAAGACAACATAAGAATAATGGGTATCCTACAATGAGAAGAGAGAGAAAGAACAGAGAGCTAATTTAAAGAAATAATAGCTGAGAACTTCCCAAACCTTGGGAAGAAAGTGGATATACTAATCAATGAAGTTAAGTGAACATCCAATTATCTCAATGCAAAAAGACCTTCTCCAAGAGACATGGTAATAAAACTGTCAAAAGTCAGTGACAAAGAAATAATATTCAGGCAGCTAAGAAAAAAAATAACCTACAAGGGGACCCCCATTAGATTATCAGTAAATGTATCAGTGAAAACTCTACAAGCCAGGAAGGAATGAAATGATCTATTCAAAATAGAGTCATGCATTGCTTAAAAATGAAGATACATTCTGAGAAGTGTGTCATTGGGAAATTTTGTCATTGTGTGAACATCAGAGACTGTACTTATGCAAACTTAATGGTACAGTCTACTACATACCTAGGCTATATGTCACTAATGTTATGGGACCACCATTGTATATGTAGTTAGTAGTTGACTGAAACATCGCTATGCAGTGCATGAGTATATTGAAAGACAAAAACTGTCAGTCAAAAATACTCCACTCAGCAAAGTTATCCTTCAGATATAAAAATAAACAAATAAATAAATAAACATTTTCTCAGATAAACAAAAGCTGAAGGAGTTCAAAACCACCAGATCTGTCTTATAAAAAATGTTGAAAGTAGTTCCCCTATCCAAAATGAAAAGGCAAAGTTATATAAAACTTTGAGGGAGGTGACACATAGACAGACAGAATCAGAGAATTCCAACTCTATACCAGAATAAGGTAGCAAACACTTAATTATAACATAAAGGTTAAAGGGAAAGGGAGCCTTAAAAATAACTATAATCACTTTAGTTTGGTAAAGAACTCACAACATTAAAAGGGATAATTTCTGACAACAAAAATAGAGAAGGGGAAGTGGAAAAGGACAGAACCTGTAGAGAAATGAAGATAAGATGCAATTAGAAGAAAATGGTTATCTTATCAATGATATATTTTATACAAACCTCATGGTAACTACAAAACAAAACTTCTGAGCAGAGTCAAGAAACATATTAAAAAAAAAAAAGAAAACTGAGAAACACATCACAGAAAACCGCCAAACTGAAATGGCAGACAGAAACAAAAGGAAAAAAATATAAATATAGAGTAATCAGAAAACAAAAGATAAAATGGCAGTATTAAGTCCTCATGTATCAATAATCTCCCTAATTGTAAATGGATTGAATTCTACAATCAAAAGACACAGAGTGGCTGAACGGATTAAAAAACAAGACCCAACAGTATGCTGCCTCCAGAAGATCCATCTCAGCTCTAAAGACTGACATAAGCTCAAAGTCAAGGGATGGAAGATGATACTCTGAGGAAATGGCAACCAAAATAAAGCAGATGTAGCTATACTTACATAAGACAAAATAAACTTCAAGCCAAAATGATGAGACAAAAAAGGACAGTATATAATGATAAAAGGGACAATTAATTAAGAAGACATAACACTTCTTAATCTAAATGCACCTAACATAGAAGCACAAAAATATATAAAGCAATTATTAACAGACCTAAAAAGAGACAATAAAGCAATACAATAATAATAGGGGGCCTTAACTTCCCATTTATGCCAATGGCTAGATCATCCAAATAGAAAGTCAACAAGGAAGCAGTGGCCTTAAATGAAACACTAGACCAGATGGACTATATGTATATATATATATATATATATATATATACCATTCCATCCAAAAGCAGCAGAATACACGTTATTCTCAAATGCACATGGACTATTCTCTAGAACAAACCATATGCTGCAAAACAAAACAAGTCACAATAAATTTAAGAAGATTGAAATTATATCAAGAAACACTGCTGACCACAGTGGTGTGAAATTTGAAATCAACTATAAGAAGAAAGCTTGAAAAGTCACAAATATGTGAAGACTAAACACCATGTTACTGACCAACTATTGGATCAATGAAGAAATCAAATGAAAATTGAAAATACACATGGAGACAAATGAAAAATGAAAACATAAAATACCAAAAATTATGGGATGTAGCAAAAGTGGTACTAAGAGGGAAGTTTATAGTAATACAGGCCTATGTCGAGAAATGATAAAAATATAAAAAAAAAAATCTTACACTACACTTAAGGAACAAGAAAGAGAAGAACAAATGAAGCCCAAAGTTAATAGAAGGAAATAAATCAAAGTGGAAAGAAATGAAATAGAGAATAAAAAGACAATAGAAAAGATCCATGAAACTAAGAGCTGGTTCTTTGAAAAGATAAAGAAAATTGACAAACTTTACCTAGAATCACTAAGAAAAAAAGAAAGAAGGTTCATATAAATAAAATCAGAAAGGAAATATGAGAAATTACAACAGATACCACAAAATAAATATGATTATAAGAGAATATTGTGACCAATTATATGCCAACAAATTGGATAACCTAGAAGAAATGGCTAAATTTTTAGAATCATATAACTTTCCAAAATTGAATAAAGAGGAGAGAGAATCTGAACAGACCAATCACTAGTATGGAGTTTGAAACAGTATTCAAAAATATCCCAATAAATCAAAGTCTAAGACCAGATGACTTTCCTGGTGAACTCTACAAAATTTTTAAATAATATTTAATATCTGTATTTCTTAAACTCTTCCAAAAAGTTGAAGAGGAAGGGACATTTCCTAAATCATTTTATGAGGCCAACATTACCCTGATACCAAAACTAGACAAAGACAACACAAAAGTAGAAAATTCCAAGCCAATATCACTGATAAACATAGATGTAAAAGTCCTCAACAAAATATTAGCAAACTGAATACAACAATAAATTAAAAGGATCATACATCAAAATCAAAAGGGATTTATTCCAGGGATATAGACATGGTTCAACATCTGTAAATCAATCCATGTGGTGAACCACATTAACAAAATGAAGAATAAAAATTATATCATCATTTCAATAGATGCAGAGAAAGCATTTGTCATGATTTTGCATCCATTATGAAAAAACCCTCAATAAATTAGGTATAGAAAGAAAATACCTTAACAAAAAAAAGCCATATATGGCAAACCCACAGCTAACATAATATTCAGTCATGAAAAACTGAAAGCTATCTCTCTAAAAACAGGGACAAGACAAGGGTGCCCACTCTCACCACTCTTATTCAACATAGTATTAGTAGTCCTAGCCAGAGCAACCAGGCAAGAAAAAGAAATAAATGGCATTCAAATTGGAAAGGAAGAAGTGAAAATCACTATTTCTGGGTGACATAATTTTACATATAGAAAAACCTAGAGAATATACCAAAAAACTATTAGAAATAATAAAAAAACACAATAAAGTTGCAGGGTACAAAACAAACATATAAAACTCAGGTATGTTTCTATATGCCAACAATGAACTAGCAGAAAGAGAAATCAAGAAAACAATGACATTTACAATTGTAACAAAAATAATAAAACACATAGGAACAAATTTAACAAAGGAGGTGAAAGATCTGTGCACTGAAAACTATAAGACATTGTTGAAAGAAATTGAAAAAGACACAAACAAATGGAAAGATATTCCATGCTCATAGATTGGAAGAAATAACATAGTTAATATATCCATATTACTCAAAGCAATATACAGATTCAATACAATCCATATCAAAATCCCAACAGCATTTTTCACAGAAATAGATAAAAATGCTAAAATTTACATTGAACAACTGAAGACCTCAAATAGCCAAAGCGATGTTAAAAGAAAATAACAAAGCTGGAAGTATCTCACTCCCTGATTCCAAGGTATATTACAAAGTTATAGTAATCAAAACAGCATGGTATTGGCAGAAAAAGAGACACACAGATAAATGGAACAGAATTGAGATCCCGGAAATAAACCGACACATCTATGGACAGCTAATTTTCGACAGAGGAGTCAAGAGCATACAGTGGAGACAGAGAAGTCTCTTCAATAAATGGAGTTGGGAAAACTGGACAGCCACATGCAAAAGAATGAGTGAAGACCACTAATTTATACTATACACAAAAATTAACTCAAAATGGATTAAAGACTTGAATGTAAGGTCTGAAATCATAAAATTCCTAGAAGAAAACATCAGTAGTATACTCCTCAACATTGGTCTTAGCAGTATCTTTTTGAATATATCCAGTCAGGCAAAAGAAACAAAAGCAAAAATAAACAGATGGGAATATATCAAACTAAAAACTTCTACACAGCAAAGGAAATCATCAACAAAACGAAAATCCAACCTACCAATTGGGAAAAGATATTTGCAAATCATACATCCAATTTGGATCTAATACCCAAAATATATTAAAAAAAACTCATACACCTAAGCAAAAAAAACAAACAATCCAATCAAAAAATGGGCTGAGGTTCTGAACAGACATTTTCCCAAAGAAGATATACAAATGGCCAACAGGCACATGAAAAGGCATTCAACATCACTAATTATTAGGGAAATGCAAATCAAAACCACAATGAGATATCACCTCACACCAATCAGAATTACTATTATTAAAAAGATAAGAAATAAAAAGTGTTGGAGAGGATGTGGAAAAAAGACACCTTTGAATACTGCTGGTGAGAATGGTAATTGGTCCAGCCACTATGGAAAATAATACAGAAATTCCTCAAAAAATTAAAAATAGAACTACCATATGATCCAAATATTCACTTCTGGCTATTTATCCAAAGAATACAAAAAGAGTAATTCAAAAAATATATGCACCCCTATATTCATTGCAGTATCATTTACAATAGCCAAGCCATGGAAACAATCTAAGTGTCCAATGACAAATAAATGGAGAAATAAGTGATATATATTTATATATGTACAATGGAATACTACTCTGCCATAAATAAAGATGAAACATTGCCATTTGCGACAACATGGATGGACCTTGAGTGTACTCTGCTAAGTAAAATAGGTCAGGCAAAGAAAGACAAATACCATATGATTTCACTCATATGTCAATGATAAACAGAAAAATAATGAACAAACACATAGGTACAGAGAACAGATTTGTGGTTACCATAGGGGAAGGGGGGTGGGAGGGAGGCAAAAGGGGTAAAGGGGGATATTTGTACAATAATGGATGGAAACTAGACTTTTGGTGGTGAACAGGATGCAGTGTATACGGAAGTAAAATTTTAATGATGTACACCTGAAATTTATAAAATGTTATAAACCAATGCTAACTCAATAAAAAGAATAATAGCATGTGTATTTTAAAAGTTGAATGATATAACAATATGTTTAAAAGCACTCTGCAAATGACAAAGTATTACTTAAATGTTATTCATATGGTTTGCCAGTCATTGGAGTTGGTATTCTTTTTCAATTTATGAAGAATTTTTCCCATTCTCACCACTTTTATTAAACATAGTACTGGAAGTCCTTGTCAGAGCAATTGGGCAAGAAAAAGAAATAAAAGGTATCCAAATGGGAAAGGAAGAAATAAAACTGTCTTTATTTGCAGATGACATGATATTACATATACAAAACCCTAAAGAACTCACAGAAAACTGTTAGAACTAATAAATTAATTCGATAAAGTTGCAGAATACAAAATCAATACACAAAAATCAGTTGCATTTCTACATATAAATAACAATCTAAAAAGGAAAAAAAAATCCCAATTACAATAACATCAAAATTCATAAAATATTTAGAAATAAATTTAACCAAGGAAGTGAAAGATCTATACAATGAAAACTATAAGACTTTGATAAAAGTAATTGAAGAAGACAGAAATAAATGGAAAGATATCCCATGTTTATGGATCATAAGAATTAGCACTCTAAAAACGTTCATACTACCCAAAGCCTTCTATATATTCAATGTCTATCAAAATTCCAACAGTATTTTTCACAGAAACAGAAAAAAAGTCCTAAAATATGCAGAAAGCAGCAAAAGAACCCAAATAACCAAACTAATCTTGAGAAAGGTAAACAAAGCCAGAGTAATCACAATTCCTGATTGAAAACTACATAACAAAGCTATAGTAATCAAAACAATATGGTACTGCCATGAAAATAGACACATAGACCAATGGAACAGAATAGTGTCAACTTAAATAAAAAGGTAAAATAAGGCAAGCTCAACATTGTCAAAAAGATGAGTTTATTTAGGAATAGCGGAATTGCAACGCAGGACATGCAAGCTGTAGTAAGCTACAGGTGAGTCTGTTGAGGGTTTCAGGTAGGCTGTATATATGGGCAGGAATTGTGAAGAGGGGAGAATTCAGTTAGAGTCTGCTAAAAACAAAAACAAATGGAGACCAGCTTTAAAAATTCTCTGAGCAGGCAAAACCAGTCCAGTTGTGCAAAGTTTAATTTAGTTTATTTTGTGAGACCAATCTGACCTGGATCATTTCTTGTTCATGCCTCTGGAAACAATAAGCAAAATTTTCCAAGGTTGATATGAGACGGAACCCCTGACCAACTCCCTATCATTTAAGAAAATTCCAATATTATCAGTTTTTCTGTAAATCAGGCATTCATGGGAAATTAGTCTCTCGGTCCTTATGTTTTGTTTTCCTGAGGGCACATGCATGAGATTTTCCATTTTATATCTGCAGTTACATTTTAGATTGAAATTCTTTCACATTTACCACTTTTGATCAAAATCTTTTGCAGAAAGCATCACTGATCAATTATGTCATTCAGGTATTGTTTGTTAACTTTGTCAAAGATATAGTTCTTTATAGGTGGATTGTATTGTATGTTCCATGGAGCTGAAGAGGGTTGTTATCAGGTGTCTCTTCTCATGAAGCTGTGGAGGACTATGGAGCTAAGGAAAACTACCCTCAGTTATTTTGTCCCATGGAAGAGGGAAATGATGTTGAAATTTATTGGCCTTATTTGAACAACAAGAGGGTGGAAAAATGAAGAATCTCATTTATGTTCCTCTAAGGTGGATGTTTCAGTTTCCATGGTCAGTTGAGTTTCAGGAAAGCCTTTGAAAGAAAAATAATTTATTTCATTCATTTAGAAAGAAGGCATTTGTTTACTAATACAAGAGATTATATATTTAATTAAAAAATTAAACTGAAGACTAAAAGCCCAATGATACCTATTGATTGAAATACACTTCTCAACCAGTTTCCTCAACTGCCTATGTTTAATAGATCAAAAACATCTCAAGTTCTGGGAGCTTGGCCAACTTCTGCTAACAGCTTTATATTGTCCTTCATTATTTTTAGTTCTTATGTTATTTTTTCTGACTTATTAACACAAAAACAACATTATTTTCCAAGTAGGGCAGAGGTTCTCACCTGCTGAACAGTGAGGAGATTTAGATCTCTGTGGTTTTTTTAGGACTATTTCTGCAAGGCTATCTATTTATGTGTGTTGATATTTAAAAGCTTGGACAAATGCATTGAAAGTGGTGGACATAACTATAGAAATCTGTGAATTGCTTTTTAAAGATCTGCTACTGCAACCCAAGAAAAAAAAAAATAAAACTCTGGCAAAACATGCCCCAAACCCTTTCTATCTACTATGGAGTAGGCATCCATCCAAAATGATAACCTTCCCAGTTTTGAAGTATCCTTTTAAGGTGGTAGGAAAAGGACTCCAGATTAGATATTATATAGCTTATAACAGTAGAAGGAAGGGTTTTTCTAATTTTGGCATTAGGGGTGAGGCCAATAATCCCACAGAATCCCTTCTAATTAAGGTGAAGTGTAAAATATATGTTTCTTCCACGTTAAAATAAATACCCAGTGTCTTTTAAGAATAATGCATAGTTGAGTCCCCTTGTCTAGATTTTTCTCCCTGGAATGAAAGAGGGGATCTAATGATGAGAAATATAATCATTGATGCAGGACACATGATAATCTGATTTACTAGCATTATGGAAATGGTTATGTGAGCACCTTAAATTTCTATAGATCTGAAGTAACAAGTGAGCTAATCTAACATGAGTTAGATTTTGATGGAGGTCTGGAAGATCTCTAGGGAAGAAGTAAGTTGAATTTAGTTTCCATCATTTTCCATTTTTGGTCAATTATTAATGAAGTACCATTAAATGCGAGCACACCAGCTTCTCATTTTCCAGTATTATTACAGTTTTAATTGCCTCACCATAGTTAATGGAGGAGACAATATAGTATTCTGGATTCCAATGGGGAGTGAATTCATGTTCATCCCTATCATATAAAATAGTTCAGTTACAAATATTCGGTGGGAGATATCCTAGAGCTTTGCCATTCCCATCGTTGTTTTTGAAATATTAATAATGATTTTGAATAAGAGTCCAGAGCTGTGTGAGGGATATCCCTTTATGAGTGGGAGTACTCAATGGAAAGCAATAATATGTGGTGCCAATACTCTAGAAGGGAGGACGTGTGTGGTTTCAAAGGTACCAAAGGAAAATCCTACATCTTTACCAGATAGGTTTTGCCATCCCTCTAAAGATAGTGGCCAGGCCACCAATTCAGGTTCATCATGAGTATTATTTGATCTGGCACAAATCCAACAATCAGTTTATCAGAATCAGAGAGTATTTGTAAGATGGGTAGAAAAGGATGTGTTAAAGCTAAATGAAAGATTGTAGGAAAATTAGAAAAATGACAATTGAAGGCCTGAATAGCATGATTTAACTAAATATAGAATGAGAAGAGAAAAAAGAAAAATTAAACAGTCCTGGTCTGAATATCTTGGGTAAGCTGACTACTTCAGATGTTGCCTACTTCCTTTCCTAGAAATTTTGTTTCAGGTCACGAGTTAGTCTCCAGGTCCATTCAGGTTTGGGAGCTTTCTTTGTGACACATGAATTCAGGAGTCTGTTCTTTGAAGTTTGGCTGCACAGGGATTAGTTAATAATAGCTGGTAAAGGCCTTTCCAGTGAGATTGAAAAGAGTCTTCTTGGAGATATCTTTTCCAATAGACAAAATTTCCAGGCTGTAAGGTGTCATGTTTGGTGTTTTCATATCCCAAGAGTATAATGTGGAAAGAATGTTTTACCAGAGCATGATTATTTTCTATGGACTTGATGAGGCCTTTGGAAAATTGAAGTACATCCCTCTTTATTAGTTGTGGGTCAAAAGAAGTGGGAGCTAAGTGCAGTGGTCATCCTGTAATTATTTCAAAAGGCAAAAGTTTATGCATCTCAAAGAGAGTAGATCTAATATATAGAAGAACCAATGGTAATGCTTTTGGCCAGGATATTTGGAGGGTTTCAACCAATTTAGCTAAATAAGGCTTAATATTTGTACGTCAGACCAGACCAGTCCTGAAGACTGAGGATGATAAACACAACGAAAGTGTTGCAGAACTGGCCAAACATCAGGGACTTGTCAAAGCATTTGACCAGTAGAGTGGGTTGCCTGATCATTATGAAGTTCAAAGGTGATTCCCCAAGTGGGAATAGTCTTTTCTGATAGGATTTTAGCTACAGAAGAGTCAGCCACCTGTCTACACGGGGAAGTTCAAACAATGTGAAAATACGCAAGCCATTATTAGAACATACATTCATGAGATGAGGGCTATTGTATGAAATCCATTTGCCAAACCTCGAATGCTCCATTGGGTAAATTAAAATGTCCAAGGGCAATACAGATAGGTTTCCTTGTATTAAATTTAGGACAGATGGAACAAGCAAGATAAGTTTGCAGTCTTGCCAATGTTTCCCCACCAGTATTGATTCATGAATGTTATCATTTTATCAGCTGACCAATGCTTTAAGTCACATATGTAGTTAATAATGAAAATTTTAGATTGCATCTGACACAGAGTTTCTTATCTTCATGATACCAATAACTTTTAAATCTCCAATTTTGTTTTTCCTTTCCAAGGGCCAATTGTTGTATTTCCCTGATTAGTTCTCTTAGGTTATCACCGGCTGAAATAGTTTTCTGGACTATGACATAGGTTTGGTCTATAGATCTCATAAAAGCAACATTTTTTGCAAAGGTGTCAGCAAGGTGGTTTCCTTAGCTTTCAGAGTCAAACTTAGAATGCCAAGAGATTTTAATAATAGCCAGAGTTTCTGGCAGGAATATAGCATACAATAATTTTGGACATAAGGGCCATTTTTAATTTTGTCTCTGCTGGAAGTAAGGAAACCTTGTTTCCATAGCATTCCAAAACCATAGGCTACTCCAAAAGCATATCAACTATCAGTATATATGTTTACAGTTTTACTTTTAGCTAGAATATATGCTTGAGTAAAAGCATATAATTCAACCTGTTGGGCTGATGTGGTCAAAGTTAAGGATGCAGCCTTAATGACTTCAAAAGGAGTTGATATTGCATATCCAGCACAATATTTGTCATTTTCATGTAAAAGCCATCAGTAAATCATGAGGAATCAACATTTGTCAAGTGAATTTATTTTAAGTCATCATGAGGGTTTAATAAGTGATTCATCAAAGTCAAACTGTCATGTGGGGTTTCATCCATGGAAGCAGAAGAAGGGTAACATGGTTGAGATTATTACAAATGAATGAGAGTAATATGAGGGGTGATTAGAAAGAGAATTTCACAAGAAGTAAGATGGCTTGCTAAATGGTGTTACATATGGTGTGAGTTCGAAAACTTTGACAGCATGAGGTACAAAGAGGATCCCATGACGATTTCTTAAGTGACCTTCACAAGAAGGGCAATGACAAGTACATCCCCAAGGTATGAGAAGTAACCTTGGGCCATGAGATCTAATTGTTGGCTATGGTAGCCTAAAATCTGGTAGTAGCTTCCATGTTTTTGGGTAAGTACCCTGAAGGCATTTCCCTCTTTTTCACGTACAAAAAGGAAAAAGAGTGGTTGATAGTTCAGATATCCAAGGGTGGGTGGATTTATTAAGCTTTCCTTCAAGGTTTTAAAGGCCAAGTAATCTTGGTTTTCCCAGATAATGGGGTCAGATTTAATGGTTTTGTAAGATATATAGAGTCTGGGCCATGAAGGAGAAGTTTGGAATCCAGTTGTGACAATAACCAGCTAGCCCAAGAAAACCCCATCATTGTCATTTGGTTTTAGGCTTTTGAGAAGCTTAAGATGCCATGTAGCCTATAAGGATATAGGTGTAATTCTTGTTCTAAGATTAAATATCCTAAATATTGGACTTGAGTTTGAACAAATTGTAATTTTTCTTTTGAGACCTTGTATCCCTTAATGGCTAAAAGTTTTGACAGGTGGATGCTGTCTTCTTGTGAGATTTGGAGAGGTGAGCAGAGAAGTAAATCATCTACATATTGTGGTAAGATGGAGCCTCCAGAAAATTTTATATCATCTAGATCAAGTTTTAAAATTTGTGAGAAGAAGGCCTTTCAGTAAAACCCTGGGACATTACTGTGCAGGTATATTGTTGCTCTTCCCAGGTAAAGCAAAAAGTATATTGGCTAGCTTTATCAACTGAAATACTAAAGAATGCACTGCACAAATAAATCACAGTGAAAGATTTGTTTTGGTAGGAATGGGTGCTAATAATGTATGGGGATTAGGAACAACAAGATGGAGGGGAATAACAAAGGTATTTATGGCTTGAAGATCTTGGGCAAACTTCCTTTACCATTAGGTTTTCTTACAGGTAAAAAATAAAAAGGGTATTACAAGGACTAGGGCAAGGGATAATAAATCCCTGTACTTTAAAGTCTTCTATGATAGGTCTTATGTTGTCTAAAGCTTCTTTGTTTATAGGTATTGATTAATTCTGGGTAGAGGTTTTAAGGCATCAATTTGGATCTTAATGGGAGAGCACTATGAATTCTGCCTATGTCGTGGGGGATTTTGCCCCACTAAATCTAATAATGAGGATGTCTGAAGTTTGATCTTCTCTGGTTTGTAAAGTACATGTGAAAGAAAAAGGGTTTGGATTTTCTTTGGGATTAGATTCAAGGAATTTAAATTCAGGAGATTTGAATTCAAGAGTCATTTCTCCCTTTCAAGAGAAAGAAATGGCAGCATAATATTTTTATAGACAATCTTGTCCTAATAAGTGGACAGGAGCTGATTCACTCAGGAGAAATGGATGTTTATCTTGAAAAGGTCCCAAGCGAAAGGGTATATGTTTAGAAACAGGAGCACATTGTGGTTTATTTTATACTCCTATGATTTGAATAAATGTATTGCTCCAAGGAAGGGACTGTTTAATTGTATTAGGGTTGAGCACCAATAGAACAGCTCCTGTGTCAATTAATATTGTAAGAGATTTGTCCCCTATCCAGAGAGTAGTTTCTCTCAGCCTATTTAATGGCAGAATGGGAAAAATTCCTTGTGTTTCCTAAGAATCCCGTCATTGGGATGAGTTTGACCCTTGGCTCCCAGAAATCTGTAATTGTCTAGACCTTTTTTAATTTCTAGCAGTCCCTTTTCCAATTTCCAGGTGTTTTACAATAATCACAGAGTCCAGTAGGGAGAATTTGCTTGGGAGATTTCATCTGTTGAAGTTGGAGATTTAAAATTTTTGTTGCCCTTCTTTTGGAACCATTTCCAGGGTGCAGACTAACTGATTAGCTAGATTAACAAGATTGTGACTGTTTAAAATATTTATAAACATTGAATTAAGGCCCACCCTAGTAGATTCAACATTTGTAGGGAGTCCAGAGTTGTAAAAAACAAAAAACTATTTGGAGTCTGTTCTAATAATCAGGAACAGATTTGGCAGGCTTTGGGGTGCATAACTAAGTTTCGTTTCAGTCTACTGGTTTAGGGAAGGTCCATGGGGCGGCAAAATGCAGCCTTTTGGCTATGGCATGAGCTTGGTCATATAAAAGAGCTGGTGGTTGACTTACTTGGAAATCTAAAGATTGTTTGTGGCTGTCTCAATTAGAAGTTTTTGTTCAGTGTTGGACTTGACCTTTTCCAACAAGCATGTGGACTAATTAATAAAGATCAGAGAAGCCAGGTTTATAAGTTTGAATTACAATATTGAATTATTTGGCAAACCTATGAGGATTTTCAGTTACCTTGGGAAAATCTTTTACTGTAGTTATAAGTTCAGCTTTGGTCAATACGATGTATAAAATTAATGGTTTAGCAGAATCCTCAGAAAGCCTAAATTTAAAAAGAAAGAGTTTTGACAGGCTCAGTTGGTAAAGTTTCAGCACTAGAAAAGAAAGTGAGTTCAGATTTAACAAAGAAAGTTAGAGGAGGACAAAGGTGGATATAGGGGAGGTGGAACAAGAGGGTTAGGGGAAACCTCAGCTGGTGCTGCTAAGAGGCTTCAGATGCTTTTATATTTTCTTTCAGTTGTTTATTTGCTTCAGTTAATTTAGAAATAGTATTTTGTAAAGAGGCAATTTTAGAATCCTGAATATGTTTAGAAGCTCTAGGTCCCAATTAAAATAGCTATTCTACTCAGATTTTTTAGTTCTATTTCCATAGTCTTCTAATTTAGCCTGGAGAAAAACAAGTTTGAGGAGATCAAAATTTCCCATAATGGCCCTTGAAGTTCTATATTATCTTTAGCTAAAAATGTGCTTGAGGAGAGATCATAAGTTTTGAACATAAAACCCACTGGGGTCCCTGAAGGAGGGCCACCCTTAGAGCATTTATATGACTGAGATTCCATATCTCAGAGGTTTTCTAGAGAGGAAAAGAAAAAAACTTCTAAATAACCTAAGGGCGTGCTTTCAGGGTTTGGGTGTTGCATTTTGTTTTACAGTGTGAATTTCACAGGATACTTTTTTTTTCCCTAGCAGACAGCCTTTGTCTTAGTTTTCCAACCCATGACCATGTGTTCCTAGTTACACAAAAATTGTCTTGCAGTTGGCAAGTGACCTAATATCAATCTGTCCTGTCTATGACCAATTTATCCTCTCATAGGAGTCTTTTGTTTCAGAGACTGAAGTCTCCCATAAGGAGGTGGCAAGTAATCTAGTCATGTTTATTTGCTCAACCTGTGCCCACTGATATTATTTTCGATTTTTTCTCTCAAGAATCCCAAAGGAATTTTAGCACTCTTCCTATAAGAAAACAAATGAGTACGCACCAGAAAGGATGAAGTCTTTAAATAGATCCCTAACAAAATTGGAGAGCTCAACCAAAGGGAGGGAGCTTGGAATCTGAGAGGAGACTCACCAAACCAAAAGTAGATGGTGACTCACAGAAGTACTGATGGCAAGGGGCTTGGTGTGGGTACCTCACTTGAATCTACGGGTTGTTGTCCTTCAGAGGTTGTATTCTTCATATTCCAGGTCTGATGTCAAGAAATATCAACCTAAATAAAAAAGATGAAATGAGACAAGCTTAAAATTATGAAAAAGATGAGTTTATTCAGGAATTGCAATTTGGGACACACAACTGTAGCAAGCTACAGGCAAGTCCATTGAGGGATAGGCTGTGTTTATGGACAGGGAATGTAAAGGGAGAGAATTTAATTAGAGTCTGTTAATATCAATAACAAACAGAGACCAGCTTTGAAAAATCCCTGAGCAGACAAACCAGTCCAGTCATACAAACAAAGCTCAATTCAGCTTATTTTGTGAGACCAACACGACCTGGGTCAGTTTTTGTTCATGTCTCTGGAAACCATAAGCAACATTTTCCAGTTGATATAAGGCAACCGCTGACCAACTGCCTATCATTTAAGAAAATTCAAATATTATCAGTTTTTCTGTAAATCAGGCATTTATGGGAAATTAATCTCTCAGTCCTTAGGTTTTGTTTTCCTGAGGAAAAATGCATGAGATTTTCTATTTTATATCTTCCTATTCAATTTTAGATTAAAATTATTTCACAATAGAGAGCCCAGAAATAAACCCAAATATAGATGGTCGTCTAATATCTGACAAGGGGACCAAGAATATTCACGGGGGAAGGGATAATCTCTCTAATAAATGATACTGGAAAAACTGGATAACCACATGAAGAAAAAATGAAATTGAACCCTTATTTCACACCACTCACAAAAAGTAATTTGAAATAGAATACTTAAATCTAAGACAAAAAACCACAAAGCTGGAAGAAAACATAGGAAAAAGCTTCTTGACATTGGTCTTGGCAATTATTTTTTTGTATATGATACCAATAGCACAGGCAGCAAAAGCAAAAGTAAACAGGTAGGACTACATCAAAGTAAAAAGCTTCTGCACTGCAAAAGAAACTATCAACAAAATGAAAAGGCAATCTGCAAAATGGAAGAAAATATTTAAACCATTATCTGATGAGTCAATATTCAAAATATATAAGGAACTCATACAACTCAATAGAAAACAATCCCAAATAATCTGATTAAAAAATGGGCAAAGGACCTGAATAGACATTTTTCCAGAGTAGACATACAAATGACCAACAGTTACATGAAAAGATGTTCAACATCACTAACCAGGAAATTGCAAATCAAAACCACAGTGATATACCACCTCACAACTGTTAAGATGTCTATTATAGGAAAAACAATGATAAGTATTGGCAAGGATGTAGAGAAATTGAAAAGATTTGCATTTTCGGAGGGAATGTAAAATAGTGCAGCACTATGGAAAATAGTATGGAGGTTCCTCAAAAAGTTAAAAATAGAACTATTATATGATCCAGCAATCCCACTTCTGGTGACACATGAGAAGGAAATAAAATCACTATCTCGAAGAGACATCTGTACCCTTATGTTTATTGCAGCATTATTCACAATAGACAAGACACAGAAACAACCTAAATGTCCATCAATGGATGAATGGATAAAGGAAATACAATTATATATATAAATAAGATATATAATGTAATATTATTGATACAGTATAAAAGAAGTAATTCTGCCATTTGCAACAACATGGATGGATCTTGATGGCATTATGCTGAGTGAAATAAGTCAGACAGAGAAAGGTAAATTGTGCATGATATCACGTATATGTGAACTATAAAAAGGCAGAACTCATACAGAGAGTAGAATGGTGGTTGCCAGGGGCTGGGAGGGGGGAAATAGGGAAATGATGGTCAAAGGGTATAAACTTCCAGTTAGAAAGTAAATAAGTTCTGGTGATCTAACGTACAGTATGGTGACTATAGTTAATATTTTTCTACTATATACTTGAAAGTTACTAAGAAAGCAGATCTTAAATGTTATCAATACAAAAAAAATGGTAATTATATGTGGTGATGGAGATAGTAACTAACCTACTATAATAATTTTGCAATATATACATGTATCAAATCATCATGTTGTACACCTTAAACTTACACGTTATGTCATTATATCTCGATAAAGTGGGATAAAAAAATACGTAAGTATAACATAATTCTTGCTTTTAAAGCATATCTTATTCACAGCAAAGTTAAAATTGTGGATCTACAGAGTCATTTTGGGTATGTTTTCATCAACAGTGACATTCTTTCAAACAAAGCATAATCTTAGGAAAATCCAAGTAGAAAGAGCTACTGTATCCACTGGAAAACCCATTAACTATGTTACAGAATTTTTTTCTAAAAGCTACTTTGGTCACTCCTCACCAAATTTGAGAAAGAACAGCATGATAACTTTAATTTTTAGAATTATTAATCTTAGAGTATTTACTCAGAATGGCACTTGTGAAAATGGAGATCCTGGAGGTGAATTAACAGTTTGGAAACTATTAGTAGTAATCAAGATGTGAGGTAAAACAGATAATGTACATGTTTGCATTTTCTCTTAACTTTATTTAAATGTTTATCAGTACATTACACAAGAGCTCATTTTGCCCATTCCTTTCTCTTACTAGATTGTGAGCTCTTAGCAGAGAGGTACTATGTCTCTTCATCCCTCACAATCAATATTACTTGAAAAAATGAATATATAATAACACTTTTTTTCCTCTTCTCTCATTATTTTGAGTGAGAAAATTGCTAGAGGGCTTATATAGGCCTTTCATGGAAAGGAAGGAACAGCACAAGGAATCCTCAAGAGCTATTTTTCCAATTACACAAATATAAATTCATTTATTGGAAGAGTTTAAGAAGGATAGGTATTAAGTCTTCTTTGAATGTTCAGTAGAATTCACCAGGGAAGCCATCTGGTCCTGGACTTTTACTTTTGGTGAGGTTTTTGACTACTATTTTGATCTTCTTACTGGTGATTGGTCTATTCAAATTGTCTATTTCTTCTTGATTCATTTTTGGAAGATTGTATGATTCTAAGAATTTATCCACTTCTTCTAGATTATCCAATTTGTTGGTGTATAGCTTTTTGTAGTATTCTCTTATAATATTTTGTATTTCTGAAGTGTCCATTGTAATTTATCCTCTTTCATTTCTGATTTTATTTATTTTAGCTTTCTCTCTTTTTTTTCTTGGTCTAGCTAAAGGTTTGTCAATTTTGTTTATCTTTTCAAAGAACCAGCTCTTGGTTTCATTGATTTTTTTCTATTGTTTTTTAGTCTCTGTTTCATTTATTTCTGCTCTGATTTTTTTTTGAAGGAGACACCAGACATGAGGTGGCAGGAAAGCCTAACAGAACTCTTGTTTTGATGTCATTTACTCTTTTCTTTTGGTGAGGAAGCTTGGCCTTGTGCTAACATCTGATGCCAATCTTCCTCTTTTACTTTTTTTCTCACAATAGACCCAGTACATAGTTGTGTATCAGAGTTGTAGAATTTTAGCTCTTCTATGTGGGATGCAGCCTCAGCATAGCTTGATGACTGGTGAATAGGTCTGCACCCAGGATTCAAACCGGTGAACCCCGGGCCACCGAAGGAGAATGTGTGAACTCAACTGCTACACCACCAGGCTGGCCCTCTGCTCAGATTTTTATTATTTCTCTCCTTCTGCTGATTTGGGGTTTTGTTTGCTCTTCTTTTTTCAGTTCATTACACTACACTGTCAGATTGTTTCTTTGAGATTTTTCTTGTTTGTTGAGGTAGGCCTGTATTGTTATAAATTTCCCTCTTAGAACCACTTTGCTGAATCCTGTAAATTCTGGCATGTTGTATTTTCATTTTCATTTGTCTCCAGGTATTTTTTGACCTCTCCTTTGATTTCTCTAATGACCCAATTGTTTTCCAGTAGCATTTTGTTTAATCTCCACATATTTGTGGCATTTCTGATTTTCTTCCTGTAGTTGATTTCTAATTTCATACAATTGTGGTCAGAAAAGATGCTTGATATTATTTCAATCTTCTTAAATTTACTGAGACTTGTTTTGCTTCCTAATTTACTCTATGAAGACAACATTACCATGATGCCAAAACCAGACAAGGGCAACACAGAAAAAGAAAATTACAGGCCAATATCATTGATGAGCATTGATGCAAAAATCCTCAACAAAGTACTAGCAAATCAAAAACAATAATATATTAAAAAGATCATACACCATGATCAAGTAGGATTTATTTCAGGGATGCAGAGATTGTTCAACATCTGCAAATCCATCAACATGATACACCACATTAACAAAATGAAGAATAAAAATCACATGATTATCTCAATAGATGCAAAGAAAACATTTGACAAGATACAGCATCCATTTATGATAGAAACTCTGAATAAAATGGGTATAGAAGGAAAGTACCTCTACATAATAAAGGCCATATAGGAATAACTAACAGCTAATATCATGCTCAATGGTGAAAAATTGTAAGCTATCACTCTAAGAAGAGGAACCAGACAAGGATGCCCATTCTCACCACTGCATGTAACATAGTATTGGAAGTCCTAGCCAGAGCAATCAGGCAAGAAAAAGAAATGAAAGGGATCCACATTAGAAAGGAAGAAGTGAAACTGTCACTAAGTGCAGGTTACATGATTTTATATATAGAAAACCCTAAAGAATCCACCAAAAAACATTTAAAAACAATAAAGGAATACAGTAATTTGCAGAATACAAAATCAACATACAAAAATCAGTTGTATTTCTATATACTAACAATGAAGTAGCAGAAAGAGAAATTAAGAATACAATCCCATTACAATTGCAACAAAAAGAATAAACTACATAAGAATAAACTTAACCAAAGAGATGAAACATCTGTACACTGAAAATTATAAAAAAATATTGAAAGAAATTGAAGACGACACAAAGAAATGGAAAGATATTTGTGCTCTTGGATTGGAAGAATTAACATAGTTAAAATGTCCATACTTCCTAAAGCAGTCTATAGATTCAATTCAATCCCTATCAATGACCCAACAATTTTTTCCACAGAAATGGAAGAATCCTAAAATTTATATGGAATAAAAAAAGACCCTGAATAGCCAAAGGAATCCTGAGAAAAAAGAACAAAGCTGGAGGTATCACCCTCCCTGATTTCAAAATATACTACAAAGCTATAGTAACCAAAACAGCATGGGACTGGCACAAAAACAGATACACAGATCAGTGGAACAGAAATGACATCCTAGAAATAAACCCACAAATCTATGCACAGCTAATTTTTGACAAGGGAGCCAAGAATACACAATGGAGAAGGAAAAATCTCTTCAATAAATGGTGCTGAGAAAACTGGACCGCCATATGCAAAAGAATGAAAGTAGATCATTTTCTTACACCATACACAAAAATTAACTCAAAATGGATTAAAGATTTGAATGTAATACCTGAAACCTCTAGAAGAAAATGTAGGCAGTACATTCTTCGACATCAGTCTTAGGCACGTATTTTCAAGTACCATGTCTGACCAGGCAACAGAAAAAACAGAAAACATAAACAAATGGTACTACATCAAACTAAAAAGCTTCTGGACAAGAAAGGAAACCATAAACAAAATGAAAAGACAACCTAACAATTGGGAGAACATATTTGCAAACCATATATCTGATAATGGGTTAATATCCAAAATATATAAAGAGCTAATACATCCCAACAACAACAACAAAAAAAAACTCACAACCTAATTAAAAAAATGTGCAACAGATCTGAACAGATATTTCTCCAAAGAAGATATACAGATGGCCAACAGGCACATGAAAAGATGTTCAACATCATTAACTATCAGGGAAATGGAAATCAGAACTACAATGAGATTTCACCTCACTCCTGTCAGAATGGCTATAATGAACAAGACAGGAAACAACAAGTGTTGGAGAAGATGTGGAGAGAAGAGAACTCTCATGCACTGCTGGTGGGAGTGCAA
Organism: Diceros bicornis minor; assembly: GCF_020826845.1. NCBI lineage: Eukaryota > Metazoa > Chordata > Mammalia > Perissodactyla > Rhinocerotidae > Diceros > Diceros bicornis. Next base: position 74,410,597 of record NC_080781.1, on the reverse strand, counting down.
ACTGGTGCAGCCACTATGGAAAACAGTATGGAGATACCTCAAAAAATTAAGAACAGAACTACCATATGATCCAGCTATTCCACTGTTGGGTATTTATCCAAAGAACATGAAAACATGAATGTGTAAAGATACATGCACCCCTGTGTTCATTGCAGCGTTATTCACAACAGCCAAGACTTGGAAGCAACGTAGGTGCCCATCAAGGGATGAATGGATAAAGAAAATATGGTATATATACACAATGGAATACTATTCAGCCATAAGAAATGATGAAATCCAGCCATTTGTGACAACATGGTGAACCTTGAGGGTATTATGCTAAGTGAAATAAATCAGAAGGAGAAAGTTAAATACCATATGACATCACTCATGAGTAGAAGATAAAAACAGCAACAATAACATAGAGACAGAGATTGGATTTGTGGTTACCAGAGGGGAAGGGGGTAGGGAGGAGGGCGAAAGGGGTGATTAGGCACATGTGAGTGGTGATGGATTTTAATTAGTCTTTGGTTGGTGAACATGATGTAATCTATACAGAAATTGAAATATAATGATGTACACCTGAAATTTACCTAATGTTAAAAACCAATGTTACTGCAATAAAAAAAAAAATGTTAATCCAAAATTGTCCCTGAGAGTAAAAATGGTAGTTATGTGTGCAGGAAGCAAGTTAAAAAAAAAATATATATATATACATATATATATACATATATATATGTATATATAAATTAATTTAGCATCTCAATATATCAATTATGAAATACTTTATAAATGTGTAAGAGCAATTATTTATGATAAGTATTAGAGGAAATCTGCATGAAATCAAAGGTTACTTCTCAATTTATTCCCTCAAACCAAAACCTTAAATAAATGCTCTACATTTATCACATGTATTGAGTAAAGTAAAAAACTTTGCTCCTTCAATGTGCAATACATATCTGATTCATCACCAAAAATTTAACTTTTTTTAGTGTTTGGTAATCTAGAGTCTAATTATGCTTCCACCTCAATAGAGATCATGCAAGTAATTCTACTATTATCACAAATTCTTGTTACAAAGAAACTCTACATTGTTCATATAATTGTGAGGCATTTAATGAATTTAAATGGTAAGAATTAGCAACTTTTGACTCAATTTGTGTGTTTTTCCATAACCACTGTATATATTATGTCATAGTTTAACATGATCTGAAGCAGATCCTAAAGTAAAATAAAAAACATTTTATTGACATCTGAAACAGAAATTTAAAAAGTCACTTTTTAAATGACAATGTGTGTATTAATAGTTAGAAATCTGGTGGAAGAGTAATTTGAAATAGTAACTTTTTTCCCCCGTCATATGATCTTGTACTCTTTGCTTCATCTTTCATTTATTCAGCTAGAATCTGCTTTAATTGCCAAAGAATGGGATAGCAGCATAACGGAATAAAAGAAGAATTTGCTGACTTTTTATTCTCAAAATCCTCAGTGGGAAACCTGAAAGAATTCAGACTTTGAACAAATGAATAGTGAATTTTGAGATCGCTTGTGGATGAATAAGACCCTAACTGTCTGATTCCAAGCTACTTAGAAGGTCCCACTGAAGCAGAAAGAGAGCCAAATGAAAGGAAAAAAAAAATGCATAGTCATTGAAAGTCCCCGAAAAGGGATTTATATGCCATGCTATGCAACATGCCTTAGATAAACTCTGTTGGGGATGCTGGTGGTGGTATTGATAATAGATTACTCAGATAAGTTTAGGAAATCTAAAAACAGAGAAGACCAATTCTTCTATTTCTGGGTGAAGTCACAGGGAGTTTTCAAACCCTCAGAGAAAATTGGCTATATGTTATATGTAGGAAGAAAGGGTTATATACAAGATTCAGTGAGTTTGCTATCGCCCAACATGGCAAAATAATAACAGAATGTTACACACACACACGCACCAGTAGATTATGGGAAAGACTAAAAGAGAACCAGACTTAATGATGTATTGCTTCATGGAATCCCTGCCCACCATTCAATCCTAGAGTTTAGACGTAAACCTGGGGAAATAAAAGAGACTGCAAATTGACTACGATACCACTTCTACTGTTAAGAAAAGCTATTTAAAAAGTTAAAAAATAAAGCAAAAAGAAAGTGTGTGTTCTTTCAATATCATGCTTGACCAGTGCTACTCCAAGTGCAGGTCTGTAATAAGGACATCCACCCGAATGCAAATTTGCATATTGTTCCTTCATTGAGAGTCTTGCTAAGAAATAAAATGCCAGCCCAACTAAATAATGTGCTTAGTGGCATAATTAATTTACATGCGGGCAAAAGTGTCTCATTCTGTTGCACATAGTAACAAACAGTTCAGGGATTAAAAGCAAATTCACATACCACACTTGGTGTAGTGCTGTACTAGATCATTGTCTAACAAGTCTGCCTGAAGGACATCTGCTAATTCTCTAAGACCTGTCACTTTGTTTGGCTTACTAGATCCTATTGAGTAAAGCCTACTTTGTAAAGTTAACTTGTAGAAGATCAATATTTGGAAATTATTTTATGCGGTAGAAATGGAACTTACTTCTGTCCAAATTTTTTTTTTTTTAATCCGCATAGCTTGGTGACATCAGCATCATGGTGACATGTCATTCTTCTTTTCTCTCCTCCTTTTTAAACAAATAATTAGACATCCATAACCGGAAAAAGTGCCTCTGCACCTTACAACAAGGGGCCTGGGAGGATTCTTGCCCACGTGTGCATCCAAAAATAAACAAACAAGACCTTGTTGAGGGCTGCAGATCCAAGAGAGCTGGTCAACCTGCCCCACCCCAACTCACTGGGATCAAAGGAAAAAACCTGGAGACTGCAGACCCTGGCAGATACCCTCAAGTGAGAGAAAATTTGCAGAAGTCCAGCCTCACTGAGGGGAGATTCCAGCATGCCATTGGAGCAGGATATAAGTGAGTTTGGACACAGAGGAGAGGAATTCACCAGAGCCACTCCCTTCCCCAGGGCAACACTCTAAGTGGTTAAACTGTTTGGCAGCTGCAGCAGAAACCTCTCCCATAGAGAAGGTACAAAGCAAAAGTGGTGAGTGACTACCAGGCTAATCCAGTTGTGTGGATTGCAACTGAAGAAATTTGTTTCTCTCCAGTAGTACCCAGATTTCTGAAAAGGGACCCCTATGACTGGGGGAAGGGAGGGGAAAAGGAAAGAAGCAGACAAGAATGTCAAAGGGCATTAAAGGAATGTGGTTCCTGTTGTCTACTTCAGGACTTCAGCAAGAAGTCTGCCCACAAGCATCTGGGAGTACCTCACATGAGGGTGAGCATCTCCCTGCCAGGCCTTTGGGCACCTCCAAAGTCCCAAGGGCTAAACCCACACATTCCCTTCCTCTGTTACTGGTTCCTTGTGCGTGCTACTGAATGCATCTGAAAAAGTGAGCTCTAGTAGACACAGAGAGTGCTCAGACAGTAGGCCAAGGTCAGTGAGCAAAGGAAAAATCACAGATTTGAGCTGTAGTGCTACCTTGTGAAATACAAAAGAAAGGTTTCTGATAACGAGCCATTGAATTGTAAGAATCAAAGAACACATAAAACCTTAGTTTAAAAAGCATATGATACTTCAAATGGGAAAGCAGAAGTGCATACATGCAAACACTATGAAAAATCAAGGAACTATGGTATCATGTAAAGAAAATGATAATTCTCTAGCAACCAAACTCAAAGGCAAGAATATTACAATCAAATTGATAAAGAATTCAAAATAGCTGTTAAGAAGAAACCCAGCAAGCCACAATAAAACTGAAAAAGGTAATTCAATGAACTCAGGAATAAAATTAATGAAAAGAAGGAGTTCTTTACTAAACAGATTGAAATTTAAAAAAAGAGCCAGACAGAAATTCTGGAGCTGAACAATTCAACAAATGAGATAAAGAACGCAATAGATAGCATCTCTAGCAGGGCAGACCAATAAGAAATAATAAATGATTTACAGCATAGAAATATAAAAATAATACGATTAGAATAGGAGAGATAACTAAGATTTTAAAAGAGTGAAAAAACCCTATGAGATCTGTTGAATTTGATCAGAAAGAAAAATATAAGAATAATTGGTGTTCCAGAAGGAGAAGAGAAAGAGGAGGCAGAGAGTTTATTTAATGAAATAATAGCTGAGAACTTCCCAAACTTGTGGAAGGACTTGGACATACAAGACCATGAAGCTAATACGTTTGTTTACCTCAATGCGAAAACATCTTCTCCAAGTTACATTATAAGAAAGCTGTCAAAAAACAATAATAAAGAAAGAATCTTATAGGCATCCAGGGGAAAAATTAAAACAGTAACCTACAAAGGAACCCCCATTTGACTGTCAGCAGATTTTTCAGCAGAAACTCTAAAGCCCGCAAGAGAGTGGAATGACATATTCAAAGTGTTGAAAGGTAAAAATTGCCAGCCAATAATACTTTATCTGGTAAAGTTATCCTTCAAATACGAAGGATAAATAAAGACTTTCCCAGACAAACAAAAGCCAAAGGAGTTCACCATAGTTAGACATGCCTTGCAGAAAATGCTGAAAGGAGTTTTTCAATCTGAATAGAAAAGATACTAGTCAGAAACATGAAAACATATGAAAGTATACAACACTCTGGTAAAGGTGAAAAATAGACAGAATTAGAAAACTATATTACTATATTAGAGTGGAGTGTTAACAACTTAATTATAGTATAAAGCTTAAAGGAAAGGAGTATTAAAAATAACTATAGCTACTATAATTTGTTAATGAGTATGTTTCATGAAAAGATGTAAATGGTGACATCAGAAATACAAAACAGTAGGATTAAAAGAGTGGAGCCTTTATAGGCAAACAAAGATAACTTCTTATGAGTATAAAATGGACTATTTTATATATGGGATGTTTTATGTAAGCCTCATGGTTACCACAAAGTAAAAATATAGAGTAGATTCACAAAATACAAAAACAGAGGCTTCAGAGCATACCACCATGGAAAACCACCACTTTACAAAAGTAGGCAGAAACAGAGGGAAAAAGAAATGATAACGATACAAAACAACCAGAAGGCAAACAAGAAAATGGCAGTAGTAAATCCTTACATGTCAATAATGACTCTAGATGTAAATTAATTGAATTCACCAATCTAAAGGCACAGAGTGGCTGGATGGATTAAAAAAACAAGACCCCACTATATGTTGCCTACAGAAGACTCACTTTAGCTCTAAAGAAACACACAGGCTCATAGTGAAGGGATGGAAGAAAATATTTCATGCAAGTGGAAACCAAAAGAAAGTGGGTGTAGCCATACTTACATCAGACAACATAGACTTTAATCCAAAAAAGGTAACAGGAGACAAAGAAATTCATTATATAATGATAATAGGATGAATACATTAAGAAGATATAACAATCATGAATAGATTTGCACCCAACATTGGAGAACCTAAGCATATTAAGAAACAACTAACATATCTGAAGGGAGCAATAGACAACAATACAATAATAGGAGACTTCAATACCCCACTTTCAACAATTGGTAGATCAGATCATCCAGACAGAAAATCAACAAAAAAAAACAATGTAATTGAACCATTCTTTAGACCAAATGAACTTAACAGACATATAGAACATTCCATCCAACAGCGGCAGAATACAAATTCTTCTCAAGTGCACACAGAACATTCTCCAGGATAGATCACATGATAGGACACAAAATAAATCTTAGCAAGTTTAAGAAGATTAAAATCATATTATCTATTCTTAACATAAATGTATGAAATTAGAAATCAACAACAAGAGGCAATTAGATATCTTAACAAATTATATAACAGAGAAAAAATGGATAATTCCCTAGAAACACTCAACCAACAAATACTGAATCAGGAAGAAATAGAAAAGCCATACAGACCAATAATTAATAAAGAGATTGAATCGGCAATCAAAAACCTCACAACACAGAAAACCCCAAAACCAGACAGCTTCACTAGGAATTTCTACCAAACATTACAGGAAGAATTAACACCAATCCTTCTCAAACTCTTCCCAAAAATTGGAGAGGGGGAACACTTCCAAAGTCATTTTATGAGGACAGCATGACTCTGATAACAAAGCCAGATAATGACACTACAGTAAAAAATATATAGAGCAATATTCCTGCTGAATATAGCTGTAAAAATTCTCAACAAAATATTAGCAAACTGAATTCAACAGCTCATTAAAAAAGGATTAGGCACCATGACGAAGGGGCATTAATTGTTGGGATGCAAGGGTGGTTCAATATATGCAAACCAATAAATGTAATACATCACATTAATAGAATGAAAGATAAAAAAATCACATGATTATTGCAATAGATGCAGAAAGAGTATTTGACAAGTACAACACCCTTTCATGATGAAAACCCTCAACAGATTAAGTAGAGAAGAAACATACCTCAGCATAATAAATATATTTGTCAAATCCACAGCTAACATTAAACTCAATGGTGAAAAATTGAAATCTTTTTTTTAAATCAGAAACAAGAAAAGGTTGCTCACTCTCACCACTCTTATTCAATTTAGTACTGGAAATCCTAGTAAGTAATTAGTCAAGACAAAGAAATAAAAGACATCTAATGGGAACTAAAAAAAAAACATAAAATTGCCATTATTTGCAGATGATATAATTTTCTATATAGAAAGATCCAAAAAATCATCGGAAAAGAAAATAACTGTCACAGCTAATCAACAGATTCAGTAAAGTTGTAGGATATGAAATCAACTTACAGAAATATGTTGTATTTCTATACTAATAAACATTCAAACAAGAAATAAACTATACCATTCACAACATCAAAAACAATAAAATATCAAAAATAAACTTAACCAAGGAATCGAAATATCTGTACAAGAAAAACTATAAGACTTTGTTGAAAGAATTGAAAAAGACTCAAATTGAAAACAATCCCATGTTCATGGATCAGAAGAATTAATATTGTTAAAATATCTATACCACCCAAAGCCATCTATAGATTTAACGAAATCCCTATCAAAATTCCATGGCATTCTTCACAGATATAGAAAAAACAATCCCAACATTTGTATATAAGCACAAAAGACCCCGAATAGCCAAAGCAACATTGAAAAAGAAAAAAACCAGAAGCATTATACTTCCTGATTTCAAGCTATACTTCAAAGTTATAATAATTAAAACAATATGGTACTGGCATATAAAGAGACACATAGACCAATGGAATTGAATACAGAGCCCATAATTAAACCTTGCAATATGCGGTCAACTAACATTTGATAAGGGAGCCAAGAACATCCAATGGGGAAAGGATAGTCTCTTCAACAAATAGTGTTTGGAAAACTGGATAAACACATGCAGAACAATGAAATTGGACCCCTATCTGACAGCACTAACAATAATTTGCTTGAAATGCTCAAAGAGTAAAACATAAGACCCGATACCATAAAACTCATAGGAGATTATGTAGAGAGGAAACTCCTCTACATTGGTCTTGGCAAAGATTTTTTGGATATAGCAGCAAAAGCACACACAACAAAAATAAAAATTAACAAATGGAATGACATCAAACTCAAAAGCTTCTGCACAGCAAAAAAGCAATCAACAAAATGCTAAGGCAATCTACAGAATGAGAGAAAATGTTTGGAAACCATATGTTGCAAGGGGTTAATGCCCAAAATACATAAAGAACTCATACAACTCAATTACAACAACAAAAAATCCAGTTAAAATATGAGCAGGTAAACTAAATAGACATTTTTCCAAAGAAGACATCCACATGGCCAACAGGTACATGAAAAGATGCTCAACATCACTAATCACCAGGGAAGGGAAAATCAGAATCACAATGAGATATCACCTCACACCTGTTAGAATAGCTATCATTAAGAAGAAAAGAGATAATAAGCGTTGGCAAGGATGTGGAGAAAAGGAACACTTGTGCAGTGTTGGTGAAAATGTTAATTGGTTCACCCACTATTAAAAACAATATAGAGGTTTCTCAAAAAATTAAAAATAGATCTACTATATGATCCAACATTGCCACTTCTGAATATATACCCAAAGGAAATGAAAAGAGGATCTCAAAGAGATGTCTGCGCTCCTATGTTTATTGCTGCATTATTCACAATAGCCAAGAAATGGAAACAACCTAAGTGCTCACCAATGGATGAATAGGTAAAGAAAATGTGATATTTATATATGGAATGTTATTCAGCCGTGAGAAAGAAGGACATCCTGTCATTTGTGACAACATGGATGAAACTTGAGGACATTATGCTAAGAGATATAAGTCAGACAGAGAAAAAAATTACTGTAAGATATCACTTATACGTGGAATCTAAAAAAGTCAAATTTGTCAAAACATAGAGTACAATGTGGTTACCAGGGGCTGGGGTTTGAGTGATGGGAAAGATATTGTTTAAGGGTACAAATTTGCAGCAAGTAGTTAAATAAATCCTAGATATTTAATGCACAGCATAGTGAATATAGACAACAATATTGAATTATAATCATCAAACTTGCTAAGTGACTATATCTTAATTATTCCAACCACTATAAAGAAATGATAATTATGTGACATGATAGAGGTACTAATTACTGCTACAATGGTAATCATATTATAATATGTAAATGTATCAAATTAATATGGTGTGCACAAATTTACACAATGATATTTGTCAAATATATTCAGTAATAAAAATTTCCAAAGCTTATGGCTTTATTGTCCTGTAGGACATCAACCAGTTTCGTATCTAACTTAATTTGATTCTAGATTTTATGTTTTCTATATATATATATATATATAATCATAAGAAATAATAAATCATAAAAAGTAATACATATGATTTTCAATAAAATTATGTTAATAGAGCATAAATACTGTCAAGTAGAATATGGCTGGAATTCAGCTAAGGACACCAAGTTTACACTTAAAACAGTATCAAAGAACAAAACTGTATTTTGACAGTAGTTGCCTTTGGGCCCCTGAGTACTGATGGTCATCTATAATCATTTAGAACTTATGAGTTCTAAGCCCCAGAGCTTGGTGGTTGAGTGCACGCGCTCCACTGCTGGCGGCCGGGGTTCGGGTCCCGGGTGCGCACTGATGCACTGCTTCTCTGGCCATGCTGGGGCCGCGTCCCACATGCAGCGACTAGAAGGATGTGCAGCTATGACATACAACTATCTACTGGGGCTTTTGGGGAAAAAATAAATAAATAAAATTATAGAACTTATGTCTTTTCATGGAATTTTGGATGATGGAGTTACTTTATAATGAAACCGTGGGGGTGGTAACTACTCTTATTGATTAATCAAGTACAGTGGTCCTAGACAACCATGTTCTGTATAGAATAAAACCCTAGTCACACATAATTGGACCAATGGTCGGTAGTGATTACATAAGACGTCCAAGTAATTTATGAATTGGCCTGGTGGAAAAACTTCAACTAATCGGGGATGATAGTCATTAACTGAACCTACTTTATATCTCTCGTACAGGCATACCTCATTTTATCACACTTCACTTTATTATGCTTAGCACATATCACATATTTTACAAGACCCCCCACCAGAAAAAGATTATGACTCACTGAAAGCTCAGATGATGGTTAGCGTTTTTTAGCAATAAAGTATCTTTTAAGATATGTGCAGTTTTTAGACATAGTGCTATTGCACACTTAATAGACTACAGTATAGTGTAAACCTAACTTTTTTATATGCACTTGGAAACCAAAAAATTCATGTGACTCACTTTATTGCAATATTTGTTTTATTGCAGTAGTCTGGAACTGATCCCTCAAAATAGCCAAGGAATGTCTGTATTTGGAATTGGAAATACAGAAATAGATTCAATCATTTGAATATAACAACAGAAAAAGAGAGACTTGGACCAAAGAATAATGGATCATATTTATGACAGATGGCTAAAGTGGAAATCAATAGAATTCTGTGATGGGAGGACCATATGATAATCTTATGCCTAGAACTGACTTTATTCTTGAAAGACCTTCCTGGTCTAGTCTCTTGGAATACTGGCTATATTAGTATTCCTATTTTTTAATGAGGCTCATGCATGCCTGTGCAATTTCCTATCTCTCTTACTTCCATGCATTCCCAAGACATTGTTGTGCAAAGCTTCCCTTTGTCCTAAGAAACTGTGTTTTGAAGCTCCCTTGTGTTACAAGATATTCCATGCACAAGCTCCCTGGTGTCAAAAAGTACCCTTGCCACATACCCTGTCAATATCCCAGCAAACCACCAACCACAGAAAACAAACAAAGACAGTTATCAGTAAAACAAATATCAATTCCAACCACAAATGAAGATAGTTCTTATAAAAATACTCTATCCTCTTGCTCAATTTACTAAACTAATTCCACGTGGGTGTATAAAAGAACTTTTGTAACTCCAATACCTCAAAAAGACTGGGGAATTCAGACATGTCTGTTTCCTTCTCCTATGTTCTCTTCCTTCATGACAATTAACAGCAAAAATCAGACTCTAATTATTTGGAGTTCATGGTATTTTTTCCACAATTTAGTATTGGTGGGATTTTGAGCAACAATGATCTTAAGTAGAGCAGACAGATGCTTACAAGATATGGCTCTTATCTTTAGTTTCTGCTTTTGTACTTCCCTTTGATGCCTGGTATTCAGAAGGTTTTGTCTTTTTAGGTATCATAAATTGATCCTGTTTGTCTTTCTATCTTCTGTGTCATTTCTTCTACATATTTTCTATAAAACACCGTAAGATTGGAGATATTCTCTTTACCCATCATGGGAACAATCTTCTATGTGTTCTCCTCAGTCTAAGAATCTAAAAGAGAGCCTTACCCCTGCTCAGTGTATGTTGGGCCATTATGGTCCCTAGTTTGTATATTTTAGTGGCTTAGACCAGTTTCCCATTAAGACCACCTGTGCAAGTGATTTATTAAGAAAGTGCTCCTAAGATAAATTGATAATAGAATAGAGGAAACCAGGAGAGTAAAGAAAGAGAAGCCAAGCAAAGTTGTGATTTCAAACAAAGTCCCAAACTCAGTCTCAATCTCAGTCTGTAGGGAGTGCTCAAGCAAAAATTACACTTCAAAATTTGTACCACTTTATGAACTAGGATTTCACAGTCCTACTCCGATCCATTGTTTGCAATAGGCTGCTCCAGAAGGATGAGAATTTCTAGCCCCTCACTTCTGGCTCTTTGCTGTGTGCTGATAAAAGTGGTCTTCTGAAGAGAGTTGTTCTAGATGCAAGTCATTAGATGCAAAGAACAAAGAATTAGGGAATGAGTTCACAGGATCAGTAAGGGGATCTGGTGTAAGCATAGATTGTGTCCCTAAGGTATGTAAAAATGTAAAATAGATATACCAGAGATGATCCTAAGTTGTAATTTTCACTCAATGTATCCTGGGACTATGATTTCTCAAAGGAACTAAGGTAAGATCTGGAAGACTCTTATCTTGGACAGATAGATTTGTTATGTGTTGGAATATGAAGTTTACCACACAAAAACTGGAGGAGGCTGCAGAAACATGTTAAAGACCTCAAGGGAAAACTCAGACAAAAGTACCTTTAAAAAGCCTTTGGTGATGTTTAGTCCCCAGTGTCCTGCCTGAATATAAGCCCAGTAGAATACTATAGTGTCCTCACCTGAATAGCACCCTAGGATCCTTTAGATGATTATGTTTGTCCTCATATTTGGCCACTGAAATAACCTAAATCCACCAAAGTAATGAGTCACCACAACCTTGTTGATTCTGTACTCTGGAGATGTCAGGAATCACTTTTTCAGATTGTTTGAATGTATGATTAAACCCTCAAGAGAATATTACTGAAGCACTAAAGCTCTGTAGGATGACACACTCCAGAAATAACGGACTGAGAAAAGCAGGACCAAAATGAACCCGATATTAAAGGCAAGGTATTTGAGTGACTGGGAAATGATAAAATGGAATAGTTGAACTTCAGAGTCAACCTAGATCATAAAAACCTGGAATTGTTCGAATAGAGGAATTGTTTGAATTTGAACTAAAAATCTTAGTTTATTAAGAGGCATTGAAGAAAACAAAGAAAATGAAATAATATTTGATAGGAAACAATGTATTTATGAGTAGATAGGTGGAAATTTTGTGATTTAATCTTTTGCTGCAATGTGTATCATTTTATCTTTGTATATGGACAAAATTATAAGAATCATACTCTTCATAATGTAATAATTAGTCTTAAACTTAAAAGAAAATTAAACTTTGGGGCTTATAAGAACTGTCTGCAGGCCAAAAATGAGGTAAGAGTCTTAATAACTAAACCTAAAGTATTTGGGGTAAAATTATCAGAGTTTGAAATCCTGGCATATATAAAAGCTTTAGTTTTAAGTAAGAAAAAGGTAGGATATAGAGGGGAAGGGGAGGAGGAGGGCGAAAGGGATAATTCAGCACATGTGTGTGGTGATAGGTTGTAATTAGTATTTGGGTGGTGAACATGATGTAATCTATGCAGAAATAGAAGTATAATGATGTACACCTGAAATTTATACAATGTTATAAACCAATGTTACTGCAATAAACAAAAATTAAAATATAAAAAAAAAGAAAAATGTAGAATATAAACCCACTTTATGACACGATCTTACTGGCTACAGAACAAGTTCCCATCATTTCTTGGGTTCTAGTTTTTTTTATGTTTTTGCTCCTATTTACCTCTCTAAGATGATTTCTCCCTGTCTCCTTTCATATGATTTATTTATGAGCCACACTAAAATATTCTTTATTTACCAAACATATAATTATTTTCCATATCTTTGTGTCTTGGTAAATGTTTTCTCCAGCCTCTGGAATGCTTTTTTCCCACCTTTCATTTGAGTAACAAAGAAGCAACAGTGTCCTGTCACATGATAAGGAAGTTGGAGAGATTTAGGGAGAGGAGAGAAAGTGTAGGATAATACTGGAAGCATATCTTGACTACAATAATTTCCCTACTAAATATTGCCATTCTTACTAATAGTATATGATGCTGGTACTGAAATGATCCCTTGTCTGTAATAGCAAACCCCTTCCAGAAACATAACAAAACCAAATTTGTGGAGAGTAAATTCACCTGTGTGCTCAATTTGTATTTTTTTGCATGAGATTGCAGTATGATTTTATATTTGGCAAAGACCCAACTAGCAATTTGGAAAGCATGCTACAGGCATTGCTAATAATCCTTAAGTATAGAAGCATTTCAACTCCTCAAGATATAACTTTATGGAAGGAAAGGCTTAAGCAGGTGCCCTCTTCCTACACTCTGCATGTTGGCAAGATATCATGAGTAAATAAACAAGGGGATGGATTAGTTTTCTCTATTATTCTATGGTACTGAATAAGCCATCAAGAAAAGAGTCAGGCAACATATGGTCAGATGCCCATGTTGCATATTCTACCTGCATCTAAGCTCTTCAGGTAAGAGACCACTGATATTCACCTGATTTAAAATGAGGAATGTTAGCAGAGATGCTGTTTTCAAAAATGTTATATTTATATGACTAAAAATTTTGCTAAGCGTTTTAAAAAATCTCTTTAAGTGATAGACTGGATGAGAAATTTCCAGAAAGAGTAATGCCGTATGGCATTGTAGGAAAAACACTTTCATTTATTGAATGTCAACTTGTTCATGTAGAAAATTAAGAAGTTAGATACAGTGCTGTGTAATAGTGCTAGAGGTTTCAGTCAGAGGATTGAAGACCCAAATTCTAGCTCTAAAAGTTTGGAAAATACACTATATGTCCATTATTATGGAACTAATTAAATAAATTATTTATAATTTATACATTTTCTTTTATAGAAAAAATCACGGCAGTCTTTAAAACGAATACTGCATGTATGTGAATAGCTATGTAGATGCTGATATAAAATGTTTCTCCAAATATAATGTCAAATGATACAGTCTGTGGGTGAAGAGTGTTATAGTATGATTCCTAGTTTAATTTAAAATGTCTGCATAGATATAGGGTATTTCTGAAATGATATAGAAGAAAATCTTAACCCAGGCTGCTCCAGAAGAAAGGGACTAAAACTCTGAGGTACTATGGCAGCTCACTTTATATGTTATTACTTCTTTTACAGTTCATATTTTACTGTATGCATGAATTATTGTTTCAGTTTTTTAAAAAAAAGCTTTGCTATTTACTATATAACATTAGGCAAGTACATGCATCCCTCTGGGCTTCAATTTCCTAATGTATAAATTGAAAAAAATTATTGTAGTGGACAGCTGCAATACTTACAGTTTCCTTGTAAGAAAACATATTCTGTCCATAACATTCTGCAGTGAGATATGATCCTATGCTGTTCCTTGAACAGAGACAAAAATGTCCTTTACCACATAAATCACCTAACCACAGTCAAATTGACCAAGAGTAGGCAGATGCCACATGGGTACCAAATCCCCTTTTTGAAGAGAAATTTATGGTTATAAAATCCACACATATGGTGAAAAATTTTGTTGAAGGGCTTTTCCCCTCCCTTTGCTTAAAATATTTTCCTTGGGCCAGCCCTGGTGGACTAGTGGTTAAGTTTGGCATGCTCCGCTTCAGCAGCCCGGGTTCGGTTCCCAGTCACGGACCTACACTGCTGGTAGGTGGCCACACTGTGATGGTGGCCCACATACAAAATACAAAATAGAAAAAGATTTGCCACAGATGTTGGCTCAGGGAGATCTTCCTTAAGCAAAAAGAGGAGGATTGGTAATGCATGTTAGCTCTAGGTGAATCTTCCTTAGGAAAAAAAAATTCCTTATTTGCTATTATCCTATGATTCAATTTAAGCCACTGTGCCTATAAACTAATGTTGTTAAAATGAAAATATGTTGTTTGGTAATAGGAAATATTATTGGTTTACTTTGTAGACTTATTTTCAAAGCTGGATATCAAGTAAACTTTTATCAGTGTCTTCCACCTCCAACTTTGACCATAAACGAATGTTTGACCTATGTAAACCAAATGTCCAGAAGTTCCTCACATATAGAATTAATAAAGTAAATTACTAAATCAGTTACAACAATTTGGTAACAAGTAAAGAGATGCCCTATCTAAACTGGCTTAAGCAAAAGGAAATTTATTGACTCATGTAACTAAAAAATCTGGTAGTTAGTGTTGGTTTCAGGTACAGCTTGATATAGAGCATCAAATAAATGTCAAAGAATCCAGTTTCCTTTTTTTTACTTTGATACATTTATATATTGTAATTGCCATTGCAGCAATATTTATCACATTACATAATTATAGTA
Source organism: Diceros bicornis minor (assembly GCF_020826845.1). Lineage (NCBI taxonomy): Eukaryota > Metazoa > Chordata > Mammalia > Perissodactyla > Rhinocerotidae > Diceros > Diceros bicornis. The sequence continues at coordinate 74,395,349 of NC_080781.1, read as the reverse complement.
CAATATTGTTTCTGCAATCACTATACCTTGCATTAGATCTCTATGGCTTATTCACTACTTGTTGCAAGTTTGTGCCCTTAAACACCACCAATCTTATCCCCCCATCCCTCATCCCCTGATAACAGCAATTTCACTATCTTTTTTTTACGAGTTTGACTTTTTTAGATTCAACATATAAGTGATATGATACAGTACTTGTCTTTCTCTGTCTGACATCTCACTTAGCGTAATGTGCTCAAAGACCATCCATGTTGTTGCAAATGACAGATATCTTCCTTTCTCATGGTTAAATAATATTCCTGTGTGTGTGTGTGTGTGTATATATATATATTCATATATATACACATACCACATTTTTTAAATCCATTCATCCATTAGTGAACATTTAGTTTGTTTCTATAACTTGGCTACTGTGACTAATGCTACAATAAACATGAGAGTGCTGATATCTCCTTGAAATCCTGTTTTCCTTTCCTTTGGGTATATACCCAGAAGTCGAATTGCTGGATCATATGGTAGACCTTATCTCCCAACCCTTGAACCCCTTGTAACTACCATTTTACTCTCTGCTTTTTATGGGTTTTATTTTTTTCAATTACGCATACAAGCAGTATCATACAGTACTTGTCTTCCTCTGTCTGACTTATCTCGCTTAGCATAATGTGTTCAAGATCCATCCATGTTATTGCAAATGGCAAGATATCCTTCTTTCTCATGACTGAATAATATTCCATTGTGTATATATACCACACGTTTTTTATCCATTCATCCATAATGGGTATTTGAGTTGTTTCCGTATTTTGACTAATGTGAATAATGCTGCACTAAACATGGTAGTGCCTATATCTCATCAAAATCCTGCTTTTATTTCCTATGGGTATATACCTAGAAGTAGAATTGATGGATTGTATGGTAGTTTTATTTTTTGAGAAACCTCCATATTGTTTTCCATAGTGGTTGGACAAATTTACATTCTCTCCAAGAGTGTATAAGAGTTCCATTTTTACCACACCCTCGCCAACACCTCTTGTCTTTTGTCTTCCTGATGATGGCCATTCTAACAGCTGTGAGGTAATATGTCATTGTGGTTTTGATTTGCATTTCCCTTATGACTAGTGATGTTGAGCATCTTTTCATGTGTCTGTTGGACATTTTGATGTCCTCTTTGGAAAAACGTCTATTTAGTTCTTCTGCCCATTTTAATTGGATTGTTTTTTTTTGTTATTAATTTGTATGAGTTCTTTACACATTTTGGATATTAATCCCTTATCTGATATATGGTATGCAAAAATTTTCTCCCATTCTGTAGGTTGTCATTCTACTTTGTTGATTGTTTATTTTGCTGTGCAGAAGCTTTTGAATTTGATGTAGTCTCATTTGTTACTTTTTACTTTTGTTGTTTGTGCTTTTGGTTTATATGTCAAAAAAAAAAAAAAAAAAAAAAAACACTGCCAAGACCAATATCTATTAGCTTCTTCTCCATGTTTTCTTCTAGTAGTTTTATGATATCAATTTTTGTGTTTAAGTCTTTGATCCACTTCAAGTTAATTTTTGTGAGTGTTGTGAGATAGGGATCCGATTTCATTGTTCTCCATGCGTTTCTCCAGTTTTCCAAGCACCATTTGTTCAAGAGACTGTCCTTTCCCTATTGGGTGTTCTTGGCTTCCTTGTCTAATATTAGTTGACCACATATGCTGAGATTTATTTCTGGGTTCTCTATTCCATTCCATTGGTCTATGTGTCTATTTTTGTGCCAATGTCATACTGTTTTTATTACTATGACTTTGTAGTATAGTTTGAAATCAGTTATTGTGCTACCTCTGGCTTTGTTGTTTTTCAGGATTGCTTTGGCTATTTGGAGTCTTTTGGGTTCCACACAAAGTTTAAGATTGATTTTCTATTTCTGTGAAGAATGCCTTTAGTATTTTGATGGGGATTGTATTGAATCTGCAGATGGCTTTGAGTAGTATGGCCATTTTAACAATATTAATTCTTCTGATCAATGAACATTGGATGTCTTCCCATTTGTTTGTATCTTCTTCAATTATTTTTAGCAAAATCTTGTAGTTTTCATTGTACAAAACTTTCACTCTTTTCATTAAACTTATTTCTAAGTATTTTATTGTTTTTGATGCTATTGTAAATAGAATAGTTTTCTTTATTTCTTTTTCAGATCCTTCATCATTAGCATAAAGGAATGTAACTGATTTCTGTGTGTTGATTTTGTAACCTGACACTTTACTGAAATTGTTGATTAATTTCTTATATGGATTTTATTATGTTGAGTTATATTCCTTCTATACTAAATCTGTTAAGGGTTTTTATCATGAAAAGATGTTATATTTTGTCAAATGATTTTTCTGTGCCTATTGAGATGATCATGTGGTTTTTTTATCTTTCATTTTATTGATGTGATGTATTACATTTATTGTTTTGCATCTGTTGAAACACCCTTGCATCCCAGGGATGAATTCCACCTGGTCTTGGTGTATAATTCTTTGAATGTGTTCTTGAATTTGGTTTGCTAATAATTTGTTGAGAATTTTTGCAGCTATATTTATCAGGGATATTTGTCTATAGATTTCTTTTCTGTGGTATCCTTATCTGGCTTTGGTATCAAGGTAATGCTGCCTTTGTAAAATGAATTTGGTATTCATCTGGTTCTGGAGTTTTTGTGTTGAGAATTTTTTGATTACAGTTTCAATCATTTTACTCATTATTGGTCTGTTCAGATTTTCTATTTTTTCCTCATTCAGTCTTTGTAGGTTCTGTGCTTCTAGAAATGTTTCCATTTCTTCTAAGTTATGTAATTTATTGGCACCTAATTGTTCATAGTAGTGTCTTATGATCCTACGTATTTCTGTAGTACCAGTTATAATGTCTCATCTTTCATTTATAATTTTACTTATTTGAGTCTTCTCTCTTTTTTCCTTAGTCTAGCAAAAGTTTGTCAATTTTTAAAAATATTTTTGATGAATATGTTCTCAGTTTTTTTGATCCTTTCTATTGTTTTTCTGGTCTCTCTTTTATTTCTTACTTCTCTGATCTTTATTATTCCCTTCCTTCTGCTAACTTTGGACTTAATTTGTTCTTCTTTTTCTAGTTCCTTGAGGTGTAAAGTTAGGTTGTTTATTTGAGATCTTTATAAAATTTCTTTTTCTGCTATGAACTTTCCTCTTAGAACTTCTTTTGCTGCATCTCACAAGGTTTTATATGTTGTATCCATTTTCATTTGTTTTGAGATCATAGTCATTTCCCTAATTGATTTCTTCTTTGAGCATTGGTTCTTTAAAAGTATGTTGTTTAACTTTAAGTATTGGTAGATCTCCTCTCTTTCCTCTTGTTGATTTTTAGTTTCATATTATTGAGGTCAGAATAGATAGTGGGTATGATTTTAACCTTCTTAAATTTGATAAGATTTGTTTTGTGTCCCATCACACGATCTAGCCTAGAGAATGTTCCATGTGCACTTGAGACAACTATGTATTCTGCTGCTGTTAATTGGAATGTTCTATATATGTCTGTTAAGTCCATTTAGTCTAAAGTATGGTTCAATTCTAACATTTCCTTGTTGATTTTCTGTCTGGATGACCTATCCATTGATGATAGTCAGGTATTGAAGTCCCCTACTGTTATTGTATTGTTGTCTATTTCTCCCTTAAGATCTGTTAGCATTTGCTTAATAAATTTTGGCGCTAAGATGTTGGTAGTGTATATATTTATGATTGTTATATCTTCTTGATATATTGACTCCTTTATCATTATATATTGACCTTATTTGCCTCTTGTTATGTTTCTTGTCTTTAAGTCTATTTTATCTGATATAAGTATGGCTTTGCCTACTTTCTTTTGGTTTCTGCTTGTTTGGAATATTATCTTCCATACCTTCACTTTGAGCCTGTGTGCCTTTAGAGCTGAAATGAGTCTCCTATAATCAGCATATAGTCGGGTATTGTTTTTTTTAAATCCACCCAGCTAGTCTTTGACTTTTGATTGGTGAGTTAAATCCATTTTCATATAGGGTGATTATTGATATGTAAGGACTTACTATTGTCATTTTATCTTTTACCTTCTGGTTATTTTGTCTTTCCATTATTTCTTTTTCTTTAGTTTCTGTCTGCATTTGTAAGTTGGTGGTTTTCCATGGTGAATTGCTCACTCCTCCCTTTTTTATATTTTGCAAATATATAGTTCTAGATTTTTGCTTTGTGGTTAACATGAGGCTTACATAAAACATCTCATAGATAAAACAGTCCTTTTTCTGCTGATAGCAGTTTATCTTCATTTGCTTTTAAAGGTTACTTCCTTTTACTCCTCCCTTTTTAATTTTTGATATCACATGTTATCTTTTTATATTGCAATTTCATTATCAAATTGTAGTAGCTATAGTTATTTTTAATGCTTTTTGCTTTAACCTTTACACTATAATTAAGTGCTTAGTATGCTATTCTAAAATAGAGTTACAGTTTTCTGACTATTTCTCACATTAATCAGAGTTGTGTATACTTTTGTCTTTTTGTTTCAGCTTGAAGATCTTCTTTCAGCATGTCTAGTGGTGGTGAACTCCCTCAGCTTTTATTTATCTGGGAAAGCCTTTATTTCTCCTTCATATTTGAATGATAACTTTGCCAGATAGAGTATTCTTGGATGGCAATTTTTGTCTTTCAATACTTTGAATATATCATTCCATTCTCTCCTTATCTGTAGAGATTTAGCTGAGAAATCTGCTGATAGCAGTGAGGGTTCTTTTGTAGGTAACTGTTTTTTTCCCTAGATGCCTTTAAAATTCTTTCTTTATCATTGACTTTTGATAGTTTTATTATAATGTGTTTTGGAGATGGTCTTTTGATTGAGATAATAAGATGTTCTATTAGTTTTGTGGACTTGTATATCCGGTTCCTTCTCCAGATTTAGGAAGTTCTCAGCTACTATTTTTTTCAATAAATGCTGTACTCCCTTTTCCCTCTTTTCTCCTTCTCATATACTCATTAATCTTACGTTGGATTTTCTAATGGAATCTGATAAATCTCATAGGGCTTATTTAATTTTTAAAAATCTCATTTTTCTTTCCTCTTCCACCTGAATAATTTCTAAATTATTATTCTCAAGTTCTCTTATTTTCTCTTCAATTCAATCTGCTCTATTTTCAATGCTTTCTAATGCATTCTTCTTCAGCTCCAGATTTTTTTTTTTTTTTTTTAGAATTTCAATCTCTTTGGTAAAGTACTCCTTTTATTCTTTAGTTTTATTCCTGAGTTCATTGAATCACCTTTCTGAGTCTTTTTTTGTAGCTTGTTGAATTTCTTCATAACAGCTATTTTGAATTCTTTTTCAGTTAGACTGCAATATTCCATGTCTTTGTGTTCGGTTGCTAAAGAATTATCATTTTATTTTTGTGATACCATATTTCCATGATTTTTCATAATGTTTGATTAAATGTGTCTCTGCTGCCACATTTGAAGTAGTAAACACCTTTCTTATTTAGGTAAGGCTTTGTTTACTTTCATTTTAACAATTTAACAGTTTGACGACTAGAAGCCTTTCTTCTGTTTTCCAGAAGGTGGCGCTATAGTAAAATTTTTTCATTTCTCTTATCAGAGCTGACTGGCTGCTACATTTGGGAGTGTGTGCATAAAAAAGCTGGTGCCAAAAAAAAAAAAAAAGCTGACAGCAGAGTGGAAGGAGGTGTGTGCTTAGCACTTCCGGGTTTGGGTGTTCCCACATGTTTCCCACAGGAAACATGTTCCTTCAGTTCTCCTTGTCTGCTTTCTTCTCTTTCTTTCCCTTCACTCCAGTCATGCAGGTTTCTCCTTAGAAATTCAGGTCTTGCTGAAGAACAATGGAACCTTCCAGTGGTAGCTCATGTAGCCAGGAAGGCTTTCACTCACTCCTTTCACTTTTCACCTCCTCTGCTAGAGAGATCACCACTGCCTTTGGTGCTGCTGTCACCAATGCCACTGGTGACACTGCTACTGCCACTGTGACTCCCTGGGCTTCAGAGGCTTCTCCAAGGTCAAATGCACCCACTTTCAGAGGCACAGATTCATGGATCTCTTGGGTGTCCTGGTGTGCTGTTCAGAGATGCTGTTGTTTGGTTATGGATGTCCAATTTGTTGTAAATCAAGAGGGAGAGAAAAAAAGGAGTGACTTATGCCATCATGATACTGATGTCACTCCAAGTCCAGTTTGTATATGTCTCTTTGCTCCATTTTTCTCTGGGGTAGTTTCAATCTCATACAGGTTTTTTTTATTCATAGTGATAAGATGATATGTTAACTCTAGATGAATTCCAGTGTGAAGAAAATGTCTGATTTCCTGATGGTGCCAACAAAAGTCCATTAATTGAGTCTCATTGTTTCTAATTGGCCTGACATGAATCATGGACTCAATCCTGAACCAAGCACCATAGACAGGGGGATAGAAAGTAATGATTGTTGTAAACCTATTCATAAGTTGCATCCTTAGTGCCTGTATTGGAATCAATTTCACCTGAATTGTATGGTATGGGTGTAAAATCAGAGTATCTCAAGAAAGCAGGATATCTGGGTGGCAAAAACAAAATAATTGTTTACTACAAGATGATGCAGTCTAATAGTTTCAAATTCATATGTTGTTTTTTATAACACAAACAAGTTGTTGATACTTTGAGATTTATTAATTAAATATGAATGGGGTAATAATGTAGTTGGCTTATCATGGGTAGAAACTGAGCACTCACTTTGGATTTCCATAAGCTCTCACATCTATCTGATTGTATTTTCAGTGTTAGTAAAAAAGACCACATACTAACTGTCGTTTTCCCTCACAAGCTATTTACATGTATATGGTGTGTTAGTTAATCAGACTCTCTTACATAGGAAGCTTCTGGTACTGTTTTCAACAAGTGTTTCCATTTGTCTCATCCACCTTTCAGAATCCCAGCATTGCAAACTTTCAATCCACCCATATTTTCCAGTCATAGACTTAGACCTTTAAATATTGCTGGAGAAAATCATACAACAATGTTCTAAATATGATATATCTCACTAAAATGATGAAACTATAGGACACATTTATAGCACTTTTGGGTATGTCTATGATAGACTTTATCAAAAAAAAAAAAATCAGGGCAAGGCTTCTACCAAAATGTATAACAGAATAGCACTCAATTTGACATCCTAAGGGCTCCAGTGCTTGTGCTGTAGTAGAAGGATATGGTTTCTATAAGAGATGCTGAAGAAACCCAGTCCATGGCTAAAAGAAGACAGAGATGTAGAAGTCATCAAAATGCAAAGAAAATAATAAAATCAGGTCACAAACTTAATTATGAAGACGTACAAGACATTTTCTGAGAATCCTAGAGATAACAAGAAGGTGTTTTACATTAACTTAGGTACTATATGAGTTGGTAAGAACAAAAGACAGTAGAATTTGAGTTATTAACATAGTTTACAAGCTGGTGAGCTTAAGGAAGACTGGATTATTTTCATGTCCTTTCTTAGAGAAAAATGTTATATTTTTTCTCCATTAGGGTCATATCTTTTGTCAATAGTCTTGATATGATTCCCTCTCATATTCTCTTGCCTATCCTATTAATCCAATCAAAATTTTTTTTGATGTCTCCAATCTCTCCCTCTCTATTGTTTCTTTCCCCTTAACAAATTAATCTGGTCCAGTACGTTCTAATCTCTTTCATTAAAAGAAAACAAAATATAATGAAAAAAAAAAACCTCTCATTACTCTACATTCTTCTTTAGCTACTGCCTTCACTCACTAAAATATGACTTCAGTTTACTTGCCCACCACTCCATTGAGACCATTCCCATAAGTGTTGTGTTCTGTAAATGTAAGCGTTGTGTTGTGTCCCGTAAATGTGTTCTCCAAATTGCTACATCCAATTACTTAGTTCTAGTATTCTTGACCTCTTTCTGATATTTGATGTGCTTTTCATACAAAACTCTCTTCTTCATTTACTGAAATGAGAAAAATCACTACTGGTTCTCCTCCTATCTCCTCATTCCTTATTTACTGATTTATCTTCTTTTGTCCATTTATTAAATGCTGAGATTTCCCTAAGTTCTGTATTTGAGTCTATTCTCTCTTCATTCCATATGCTTCTCTTGGGGATCTCATTCACTTTAATGGTTTCAATCATACTTTACATTTTGGTGATTTCTAAATGTCTCTAGCATAAACTTGCTTCTTGAGCTCCAGACCTATGTTCAACTGCCTACTGGACATATCTACCTGGTCTCCTACAGGAATCTCAAGTGCAACGTGTCAAAATTTAGTTTTTCCATCAAGCTCATTCTCCTGTGACTCATATTTTCCTCAAAGCACATAACACTATCAACAACCTCTCAGTCCTCATAACAGAAATCTGAAAATGACACCTCATGTTCCTTCAATATCCATATTCAGTTTCTTACTAGTTCCACTAGGTTCTACTGTAATTTCTTGAATCTACCTTCTGCACTGCATCATCACTGCTAGCAATAATGCATACAGGGACTGTTACACGCACTTTGTTTCAATGTTATTGATAATTCCACATTAGTCTGACCCTCACTATCTCTCAATTGAAATTATTGCAGTAGTTTTTTAACTGGACTCTTATCCTTAGATTTAGTTCCTCTACAATTCATTTTCTATACTACATCCATAATTGATGTTCTAAAAAATTGAATCTAATCATATTATTCTTCAGCTTTATACCACTCAATGGCTCCCTAATATCAAAATGTTAAAGTCCAAAATCCCTAGCTTGATTCATTAAAGGCTCTTACATTCTGGATTGTGATTATTTTCCCAGTCTCATCCCTCACCGCTTTTGGATAGTTTTTTCTTCAGCTGTATTATGAAAGTTACTTTATTTCCCAGAATGTACTCTGCAGTATATTTAGAACATGATCATTATTCAATAGATGTTTTCTGGCTGATTAAATATTATCAAGTTGTGAACACATAGTTATAGCTGCAACAATAATGATCTTAAGTCAATATTAAGCCTTAGTTAAAAGTAGGCAATGTATTTTCTTCCTTTTGGAGCTCTGGTGCAGATTTGAATTCATAATCCCTGCTTTGTAACACATCTTTATTATTGGTCCATGCATGGCTCTCTTTTATTTGTTTGTTTTTTACTTATGCAGCGAACACCTGAGAATTCACTATCCAGCCCAGAAACTAGAAAAATGGTAGTTATTTACATTGTAATTAAATTATTTCCCCCCATTTTACATCAAAGTGCATTTAATCAATGTTTTCAACATATCTTTGTCCAAATCAACTTCATTTTGAAGAGTGTATTTTTAATGTGGTAAAATCTATCCACTTTAATCAGTAGCCAAAATACTGTTCTATGAGGTTGTTGAGTAGAAATAAATAATTGTGAAAATGTGAATTAGACAAAAGATACTTCTCTTTCACTTCACAGTAGAACTGGATGATTTCAAGGCTAAGAGCAAGGAATGCTTATTAGTTTATACATGACATCTTAGAATCTATGATGCCATTTCTGAAATCTTCTCCTCTTCTAATAATGAAAGCATAAATTCTGCAGAGAAGTGTTTTATGTGTGGTGATACTACTATTTCCATTCCTCAACATTCAAAAGCAAGCATCAATTTCTCTAATGTGCTTAGGGAATTGGAGAGTTTGGCTAATCAAATATTTGTATTCTGGACTATCTCTACTTATACACAGTCATAGATTCTCAATTTTTTAAAAAAATTGTAAATTTTAAATGTGAAGCTCTAATTGAAATGGAAGATTCTATACATTTAAAAGTCACTCTGAAATTTATAGTGCACTTTGTCAGCCACCATCTCACTTACTATTTCCCCCTTTTGTCTGTGAGAAATCTGAGGCTCAGAGAGAGTAAATGATTTGCCCAAAATAAGCCATTTTGCTCATTAGTGCCAGAGCTGGAACTCAAAGTTCATCACCTCTATGAGTATAGTTTGTTTTTTTGATGATTAAGAAGACAATTTTATTCAGGGCTTTATTCATTGATTGCTTCTTTTATATATAGTATATATTTATTTATTCAAAACATACCGACTGAGTTCCTTATATGCATCTCAGGCACAGTGTAAACTCTATATACACTATTAACAAAATAGACATAGTGTAATGTCTGAAGAGGAAGTATAGGAAACAAATATAAGGGGCAGCAAATTAGCACTTGGTTAATATCTTGCCAAAACTGAAATCTAAAATATGAAAAAAGTTTGTTATGTGAAGGTAAGTGAGGGTGGGTGGGGAGAGATGTGTATCTTAGATTTGAAAGAGACTACAGTGGTTATCTAGTCCAAATCTCCTCTAAATTTAACAATTATCCCTATAGATGTCCAACCTTTGCTTCAAAACTTTCAGGAAAGGGAAGCTCACTATTTCACTATCTTGCTGGACTGATTGCTGGGAAATTCACTCTTAGGTTTCATACTAGTTCTTACTTTATAAAACTAAAGTTATTGAAAGAAGTAGTTAAAAACATGCTCTGAATGGAGTTCCAGCTTTTATACTTAATGACTGTGAGAATTCAGGAAGTTAGTGAACTTCTTTAAGTCACATATTTATAAATGAGAATTACATTGTCACAGTTAGTCTGAAAATTAAATGAAGCTTTATACTATAAACACCCCCACACACACACAAATACATTTGACACAGTGAACACTCAATAAGTATTAGCTATTATTATGGAGGTAAGCAAGCTGAATCTCTGTGGACTGGATGTCATATCAAAAGATGATTTTTGGAATACAGCTCTGAAAACTGCTTTATTACTACACATTTTCTAGCACAACGTAACACAAGGTGTACATAAAAAGTCAATTATTTGTATTCTTCTTGGTTGATTCCAGAAAATTTAGTTTCCCTTGTTAAGCATACCCATTTCTCATAATTCCTGAACATATTATAAATTAAAATAAATAGACATAACTTACTAGAATGTAAGCTCCAAGACAGCGTCAATCTTATTTTCCACTGTATCCCTGGAATTTGAAACAGAAGGTACTCTAAAAAATTGTTTAATGAACAAATGACTTTCAGAAATATACAATATAAACTAAGAACATAAATCTAAATGAGACTTGAGCAAAGAAGCAAATATATCGTGTGAAATTCTACATTATCATTCATCAGTAGCTCCAAAATATCCCAGTGTTTGAATTCAGCACAAAAAAGTAAACTGGTAATCAGAAAACACAGGTTCTAGAACTATGGCTTTCCTGGTGTTCATTGTCATAGTTGTCATCATCATCATTATAGCAACAATTATTGAGTATTTTTTATCTTCCAGACACTGTGCTAAGTGCTTTTCATGTACTAACTCATTTAATTGTCACCATTGCCTGATGAGGTAGGTTTTATATTATTGCCCACGTTATATAGATAAGAGGGCTTGAGAAACTAAGTTGTGCAAGGTCACACATACAGAAAATTGCAAAACTGGGCCTCAAATATGTGCTGACTTTGATTCCAAAGCTGACACTGTAAACCACTATTCTCATTACCTCACATGGCCAAATCATTTCCTATGTCTGTGCCAAAATATCTCTCTCTCAAAAATCAGAGGTTGAACTTTTTCTAGATGATTTCTTCCTACTCTGATACTATGGCATTACATCCCAAAGTCTTTCCTTTTATAGATCATGAGCCAGCTTTGGAAATATGGACTTGAGAAAAACATATGTACCATGTATGCACTCTAGAGGTTTAGCATTTTGAAAGTGATATTTGAATTTATTCTAGTAACAAAAAATTATTGCTGAAAGATGAGACGAACCAGTCATGTTGTACAACATTGGATCACTTTAAGAGCAAGTGAAATTTAGAGATCTAAAAAGAGGAATGAAGAATTATGCTGAGAATTTGTCTGCTTCTTTTCTCTCATCCAGGAAACCAGGGAAGTGGCAATGCTAGCATAAATTAGGAGGATATATGCCAATCACTACCTTTCATTTCTTGTGGCCACTCAATGAAGATGCCTGTTTGATAAGCCAAGTAGGAAAGAACAACCTCTTTGAAATGGTTTGCCCTGGTTAACAGCATGAAAGAACTAGCTTTCAGGCTCACAATAAATGTATATTCATGCAAATGTAAGGGGGGGCAGATGCCACATATATCTACAGTAAAATAAATAGCTATATTAATGAACGTATTTGCCACATTTATACCCTTTCCAAAGTATTTTCTCATCCTTTACTTCATTTGGTCCTTATTACCCTGTGTCATACTTTCTGTCCATTCAACAGTCAAATATGATTACCCCATTATACAGCTGTGGAAACTGCAGCTAAGAAAGTTTAAGTGATTCACCAAAGGCCACGCACCTAAAAGTGACAGAATTCAAACCCACAGTTCCATAATATAAATCCCATGCTCTTTTTCCCCTCTAGTTTTTTTTGAAGCAATGGGCAGGCAGCCATCTCCACTTCAGCCTGAATACTTCCCACACTTACAAATGATTGTATTCCAATCTTCCATTAGTAGGTTGATTGCACTAGGACTCACGGTGCCTCTTACCATACACACTGTATTATGGCAGTTAGATCCCTAGGCTGGCCCACAAAAACTTATGTAACTTACATGTAGCTGAATTAAGGCATTTGAAAACCTAACAACCACAACTTTTTCTTTAATTCAAATCTCAAAATACTTTGTTAATGCCAGTTATGTGGTATTTAACAGTGTCCTGCCTTGTATTATAGTTATGATTACGTCTGAAAGCAGAAATGACGTTTTGTCTTATCTCTCTTCATGATTGCACCTAACACAGTACTTTGCACACAGAAATCATTCAATATTTGTTGAATCGATGGATAGACCCTGGAGAAGGAATGCTTTACTTACTTGGCTCAAAGGCAGCATTGTTCAGTGAGCTTTGTAGTCAGACAGAGCTGGCCTTGAATCCCAGTCTTAGAACTTTTTGAGTAACAGCCAACAAGTTCTTCAAGTTCTTCCACCCTTCTGAATTGTGGTTTCTTTATATTTAAAAGTGGAAGTAATATATGGATTAAGTAAGATCTTTTAGTTAAAATTCTTAGCATAGTACCTAGTGCATTGTAGGTTATTAATAAATATTAATTTACCCAAAGAATATATACATAAATTTATATATACTTATATTGTATGTATACATATACATATGTTATATATTTATTGAATTTAGTTAAACACATTGAATATGTGACGCCTGATACCAGGCACTTGTCTATTCCTGCTGCATAGCACTTCTTTTGTTCTTAGAGCTTGCACTTGTGGGAGAGAACACTCTTTTAGCTATCCATCCCTTTCTTCTGTTTCATATAAAATCTATAACAAAATAAGAGAATAATAAGAACTACTATTTATGGAGTGACTACCATGTATCAATATAGTGCCAGGCACTTTGCAGGCATAATATCATTTAATCTACACTAAAACTCTTAAAAGAGAGATGTCATTAACTCCATTTTATAGAAAATAGAATTGATTATCAAAGCAATTTAGAAACTTTCCCAACATCAGAGAGATTGTTCATGGCAGAATCTAGGTTTAAACTAAGTTTATTAGATTGTAAAGCATCATGATCTTTCCACTACATCCACTGATATGTTCAAAGATGATAATCATAAATCTTTGTACGTCTAAACAAATAAAGCAAGATTAATTTACACTTCAGAAAATAATCCATATTAATAGTTATCTATCTATTCTTGACATTTTATACCAAGGAGTAGGACATGAGCTGAGGTATGAGGATGAGGATTCTCTAAGTAGAGACATGTGGTAAGTTTCTGGGGCAAAGTCTTGGTAGCTTGGTATAAAACAAGCTAGCAACAATATTAGAAACAGAAGAGATAATCTTTGAGTTCTCCCACTGATTTTAATTCCCAGAAGCTACCTTGCCATGGAAAAATATGTCCAAGATTTAGGAGTGGAGCATAGGGTTCCAGGTTCAGACCACAAGGAAAAAGAGGGAAAGAGGACTAGAAGATGCCTATAACCTCTCACTTCTGAAAACAAAAGAGGAATGGGAGCTCCTGGAAGACAGTATAGTATTTAAGTACAAGTACTTGAGAATCAGACAGGCTCAGTTTTAATCTTTGGTCTGTTACTTTTTACTTGAATGACTTTGGGGAAATTACTTCATTTCTCCAAATCCAATTTTCTCATCTGTAAGATATCATAAATAATAGTACCCACAACATTAAATTATTGTGAGCATTAAATTAGATAGTGAATACAAATAATTTAGACAGAACCTTGCACAGAATAAACACAAGTGTTAGCCATGATGATGATGATGATGGTGATGATGATGATGACGGTTATTGTTATTGTTATTACTATTACCCTTTTACAATGGCATCCCAGGATTTGTGGAAGCCATATATATGTAAGGGACACAAATCTAGCATTGCAACACTTGAATGAAGACTTTATATAAGATTTTCTCTGTTTACACTCTCTGAGTATTCAGAAAACTGGGAAAAGTACAAAGGCAACCAGGAGGAAAGCTGAAATGAGACCGTACATTTGTCCACGGATGTTCCATAAAGTTAATAATTAATTGACAGCGAATTCATGAACTCACTCCAGCATTAACATCAAATTTTCTAAAAGAGGTAAGAAAAAAAAAAGCTGTAAATCTTTCAAAGTACTGCATATTCCATATTACCCAAAGATGTGGTGATAGAAGAGATGCAGCTATTTGAATGAAGTACAAGCTCACAGAAGATAATGTCAGGAGATGAATTTTATCACTGCCGGTGTGTAGTAACTTATTTGCCTCTTACCTCAGATATAAACACATTCTGACATCCTGCTCTTGATAGAAATTGCAATATAATCTTGTAATAACTTTCATGAATTATGCTGTAATCATAGTTTTATTAATATGAGGAGTGACAGTTGAGGTTGCTTAATGTCTAACACAAATGATAGACAAAAGTCAGGGAAAATAAGTCACTTAGAGGGCCTACATATTCAAGCTGCCCATCATCTCTTAAATTTAGTGAAATGGTCAGTCTTTCTCTAAAGGGATGCTTTTTGGAATGGGGGAGGGATATAGGGAGAATGAGACCATCTGATCCTGTCCACACAGTGCTGCAAAATTACAGTTATTGTTTCCCTTTCACACACGCAAACACTTCACACAGCTTTATAGAGTCCATGCCACAAAACATACCAAGCAAACAACTGACACATTAGTTAAGAGGCCTTCCATTTTACTTTGACAGTTCATGATAATGGAATTTAATTGTGAAAAAAGCAGCATAATTTCAGCTGAATGTCATTTGGTTCATTCAAACTGGGAATCAGGGACATTTTTAACAAAGGTTTTGAAACTTCTTTTGAAATCAGGAAGCTGCTACACACAGATAAGAGGAGAGGTTTGAGGATTCTCTATCAGAGATTTCAAGGTTTTTTTCATCCGCTTTTTCACATTAACTGATAATTATCCAGAAAGGCACATAATAGTGCAGAAATGACAGAAGCCAACAAAGGTTTTCCTAAGATATGTAAATTGTCAGTGATCGGCAAGGTGCAATGGAAAGGATTTCTACAGCACAATTATTCATGCCAGTTCAGTTTGCTTTTAGGTAACTGTGATGGCCTGCTACAGAGCAGCTCCTTATCATGGGCCCTGCACATTAGCTTCTACCAGTCACTAAGAAAATATGGCAAAAACGTTGCTTAAATGCTGGCAGTTGTCTCTTACTTAGAAATTGTTTTCTGAAAAACAGTATTTTTGATGATCAGGCTGTCACATTAAACAGTAAAAATTTCATTTAATTTTCCAGCATGCCATAACTATTAGAGACTTTCTAGTTAATATATACATATGAATTTGATCACACTATGAATGTGGAACATATCAGGACCCTACATATAATCAAACCATGTATCCCATGGGTAAACCATGAAGGGTTTTTGGGACTTCTTTAGTATACACTCCAGTTTGGTTTCTTTACAGAACCTCTCCTGGCCCATAAAGATTTCCTAGGACCCTCAAATGTCTCAGCAAATCTGACTCATCCAGAACTCTGGCTTGATTCACTTCATACTTGCTCTGGTCTCTTAATAGTGCAAAAGGCTTGGCAAATTTTCTTATATACAGAAAGAGCTCAACAAATAATATGAAAAATAAAATAGAATAATATTATTATTTGCAACTGTCATATATTGAGTGTTCATTAAAAGCCAGGACATTAAGTCATTCCATCCTCACAGCAACCCTATGAGATGTTTCTTTTCCCAAATTTACAGATGAAGAAAGAGACTCAGAAAAACTCATTAACTTGTTCAAGAACACACCTTGCAGGTACCAAACTAGAGTTTATATTTTAGGTCTATTTTGTTTCTAAGGTTTATTCTCTTAACCATTAGATGATATTTCTACAATGATTATTGGTTGAATGAATAAACAAATGATGACAATCCCTATCACTTACCTCTCTCCAGAAGTCCCTGATTTCTACCTCTGCCTAGTTCTGCATTTGACTACCACATTTATTTACTCTCTACACCAAGCCTTAACTCTGTCTCATGGTTCTGGATCTCACCTCAGCAAAATGATTCTATGGCCAGTCTTCCATATAGAACCCCAAACTTGAGATGACCCTTGAAGTCTCTCCCCTTGAATCCTGTCCACATAGCTTGCCACAAGGCATTTCTAACTCTTGTATGTAGGGTATACATATTTATTGAAAATATATCTGATTCCCAATATAAATTTTTTTCAATTTATATTTTCCATAAAAATATTTTTATTTTTATTTATTCTTTTTATTTTCCATAAAAAGAATATTGAATAGAGTGAACTCTTCTGCATTGGCCCTCCTAGAGGTAACCACTAATATACAAAATTCTGTCTTCAGTTGAAAATAATTGTGTAATATTTTCTCAATTTGCTCTGCCAAGACAGGATATTGTCACAAAAATGGACTTAATTTGGTTCTTCTCCCTTGTTTCCTCAAATATCACCAGCTCTAAGAATATCTCAAATGTTTCTAGGGAGAGAAACCAAAGAATTAAGCTGCAAGATAAAGTTTAATATTAAAGTCAGCTACATGCATAGGTACCTGCCCAATGGAGTAGTATTTGAGGGTCTCCTTTCCCGCCAAAAACTCTCTCTGTTTTTACTGTACATTTGGACCTCTTAGAATACTTGAGTAGAAAGGGATAATAATTATTGATTACAATTTATTTAGAGTTTTACAGATGAGGTAACTGAAGTCAATAAAGGCAAAGCAGCACAAGTCATCAGTGGTTTAAAGAGGGATAATGTACAGAGCATGTCAGTTATAGTATTTGACATACCCCGAAATTCCATTTATCTGAAATTGCCCTACTCAAATTTCCTGAAAAAAGAAGCAATACTAGACTATTGTTTTTACGTGGTGTTTGGTTATACAAGGATGACCACAGATAGAACCAGAATTGGTCAAATCAACCAAGAGAACATACACTATCAAGTAAACCACGATGTAATCTGACAAAAGGAGACTTGACAAATAAGAGTAATGGTATTTAACTAAGCCAATTATATTAAATGGTCAAATTCCTGAATTGAGACTGCAGAATATAAAGAGCATTGTTGAGTTGCAAGTGAGAGAATAGAGCAAACACATAAAGAAAAGAAAAGAAAAGATTCTACTATAAAAGTAGCAATGCTGTGAAAGAGAGAGACTACAGCAGGGGAGAGAGAGAGAGAGAGACTGAGAGACCTAGAGACTGAGAGAGAGAAGGAGAAGGAGGAAAAGGGAGAGAAGAAGGAGATTTAGGCATGGAGGGAAGGAGAAAGGGACGGGGAGAGAGAGATGGAACAAACAGTAATCCGTAGTCATCCTGCTTTGGAACCTGAAGGCTTTTTGCTTCCAGTGAGATTCATATGGATTCTGATAACAAATTCAGTTTCTTAAGTTGGTGTCAGTGACTTTCTTGGATCTCAAAGAGTTTAAGAAGTGCATATGCAAAGCAATATCACTTAATTTTGTGGATATAAAAAGATGAAAGTTGCAAAGATTTCTAATATTGTGTTAAATAATATTGGTGGTAGTGGGTACCCTTGTCTTGTTCCTGATTTTAGAGGAAGAGCTTTCAATTTTTCACCAATGAATAAGAGGTTAACTGTGGGTTTGTTGTATGTGGTTTTTATTATATTGAGATATGTTTCTTATATACCAAATTTATTGAGAGTTTTTGTCATGAAAGCATGTTATGTTTTGTCAAATGCTTTTTTGCACCTGTTGGGATTATAATATGATTTTTATATTTTATTCTATTAATGTTGTTTTGCACATTTACAGATTTGCATATGTTGAACTATCCTTTCATACCAGGGATCAATTCTAGGATTCATTCCAGGGATGACCCTTTAAAGTGTTGTTGATTTCAGTCTGCTAACATTTTGTTGAGAATTTTACCATATTCATCAGGGATATTGGTCTATAGTTTTCTTTTCTTGTAGTGACCTTATCTGGTTTTGGTATCAAGGTAATGCTGATTTCATAAGATGATTTTAGGAATCTTCTCTTCTCTTGAAATTTTTTGAAGAATCTGAGAAGAATTGGCATTAATTCTTCTTTAAGTGGTTGGTAGAATATACTAGTGAAACATTCTGGTCCTGAGCTATTCTGTGTTGGGAGGTTTTTGATTACTGATTTATTTATTTATTTTTTTCCAAAGTGTCAATAGATTTTTATTTTAAATTTAAAAATTTATTTGAATCAAGAGCCAGAGAAAGTCTAGGCATGGCAACTGGTTGATATAAGACTTTTATAGTCTTTTAAGTCTGTTTTAATCTTTTCTCCTTGAAATTTATTTAATGAAGTCTCGTTGTTTATTCTACAGAATTTTCCAGTCTGCAATTTGTTGAATGCATCCCTGTGGTGCCGTTTGACATGATCCTCTGTCCTGTGTATTTCCTGTCAATTGGTAGTTGGACCTAGAACCAGATTCCCTTTCGATGTTGTGTATTTACTGCTTCCCAGGCCCTTAGGGGTCTATGCAGATAGTAATGGGGGATGTGAATCAGTTTTAAGTATTTTATTTTATTTTTTATTCCTTTTGTTTTTGTTTTTGTTTTTAAGAGTAGAAGTATTTTAATATTTTATCTCCTTACTCATTATTGGTCTGTTCTGATTTTCTATTTCTTCATGATTCAGTTTTGGTAGGTTGTGTGCTTCTAGAAATGTATCCATTTCTTCTAAGATATATAATTTATTGGTGCATAATTGTTCATAGTAGTTTCTTATGATTCTTTGTATTTCTCTGGTGTCAGTTGTAATGCCTCCTCTTTCACTTCTGAATTTATTTATTTAAATCTTCTCTCTTTTTTTGTGTCATTTAGTCTAGCTAGAGGTTTGTCAACTTTATTTATATTTTCAAAAAATTAGATCTTAGTTTCATTGATATTTTATATTGTTTTTCTGATCTCTATTTTATTTATTTCTGCTCTGTGATTTGTTATTTACTTCCTTCTGCTAACTTTTGGGTTAGTCTGTTCTTTTTCTACCATCTTGTGGTGTAAAGTTAGGTTGTTTATTTAAGATCTTTCTTTTTTTTAATATGCGTTTGTTGCTATAACCTTCCCTTTAAGAATTGCTTTTGCAGCATTCTATAAGAATTGGTATATTGTGTTTCCATTTTCATTTACTTAAAGATATTTTTTTGATTTGTCTCTTGATTCCTTTGACCCATTGGTTGTTCAGCAATATGTTGTTTAGTTGTTGCATGTCTGTAAATGTTCCAGCTTTCTTCATGCTGTGGATTTATAGTTTGATACCTTTGTGGCCAAAAAAGATACTTGGTATGATTTTAATCTTCTGAAAGCCCTAGCTAGAGCAATAAGGTAGATAAAGAAATAAAAAGCACCCAAATTAGAAAGAAAGAAGTAAAATTGTCTTTATTTGCATATGATGTGATCTTTTATATATTAAATCCTAAAGACTGAATCAAAAAATCTTAGAACTAATCAACAAATTCAATAAAGTTGAAATCATTATAGAAATCAGTTGTGTTTCTATAATGAACAATGAAATATGTGAAAAATAAGTAAAGAAAACAATCCCATTAACAGTAATATCAAAAACAATAAAAGACTTAGGAATAAATTTAACCAAGGAAGTGAAAGATCTGTACAATGATAAACAAGACTTTAATGAACAAAACTGAAGAAGACAAGAACAAATGAAAAGATAGTCTGTGTTCATGGATCAAAATAATCCATGTCCATACTACTCAAAGACATGTAAATTTGATAAAATCCCTATGAAAATTCCAATGATATTTTTCAAAGAAATAGAAAAAAAATCTTAAAATTTTTATTGATCCTCAAAATACCTTGAACAGCCAAAGAAATCCTGAGAAAGATGAACAAAGCTGGAGGCATCACACTTCTTGGTTTCAAACTATATCACAAAGCCATAGTAATCAAAACAGTACGGTACTGGCATGAAAATAGACTCCTAAACCAATGGTACAGAATAGAAAGCCCAGAAAAAAACTGAAGCCTAGACAATCAACTGATATTTGACAATGGAGCCAAGAATACTCAATGGGGAAATATTAGTCTCTTTAATAAATGGTCTTGGGAATACTGGATAGCCACAGGCAAAAAAAATAAAATTGGACCCCTATCTCACATCACTCACAAAAATTAACTCAGAATGTATTAAAGACTTAAGGATATGACCTAAAACTATAAATCTCATAGAAAGAAACATAGGGAAAAATCTTATTGACCATAGTCTTATCGATGATTTTTTGGATATGACACCAAAAGTACAAGCAACAAAAGCAAAAATCATCAAGTGAGACTACATCTGACTTAAAAGCTTCTGCACACCTAAAGAAACAATCAACAAAACAAAAAGGCAACCTACAGAAAGGGAGAAAATATTTTCACACTACATATCAGATAAGGGCTTATTATCCAAAATATATGAAGAACTCATACAAGTCAATAACAAAACAAATATTCAAACAATCTGATTAAAAAATGGGCACAGGAACTGAAAAAGTTTTTCCAAAGAAGATATCCAAATGGCCAACAAGTAATGAAAAGTTGCTCAACATCACTAATCATCAGGGAAACACAAATCAAAACCACAATGTGATATTATTTCACACCTGTTAGAATGGCTATCATCAAAAAGACAAGAGATAACAAGTGTTGGCAAGGATGTAGAAAAAAGGGAACCCTTTTGCACTGTTGATGGGAATGTAAATTGGTTCAGCCACTATGGAAAATAGTATGGAGTTCCTCAAAAATTTTTAAATAGAACTACCATATGATCCAGCAACCCTACTACTGTGTATATATCCAAAGAAAATGAAACAGGATATTGAAAAGATATCTACATCCCCATGTTTCTTGCAGCATTATTCACAAAAGCCAAGATATGGGAACAAACTGAGTGTCCGTCAGTAGATAAAGAAAGAAAATGTGGTATATGTATACACATACACACACACACACACACACACACACACACACACACACAATGGAATATTATTTGGCCATGAAAAAGAAGAAAATCCTGTCATTTGTGAAAAGGTGGATGGATCTTGAGGGCATTATGATAAGTGAGATAAGTCAGACAGAAAAACAAATACTGTGTGATATCATTGCATGTGGAATATAAAAAATGATCATGTAGAGATGGAGAGTAAAATGATGGTTACCAGGAGCTGACAGGTGGAGAAATTGGGGAGACGTTAGTTAAAGAGTACAAACCTGCAACTAGAAAATAAATGTTTGGAGATCTAATGCACAGCATTGTGATTGTAGTTAACAGTACGGTGTTATATACTTCAAAGTTACTAAGAGATTAGATCTTAAATATTCTCACCACAAAAAAAGAAATAATTATGTGATGTAATGAAGGTCTTAGCTAATGCTATAGTGGTAATTACATTTCGATATATAAATGTATCAAATCAACATGTTGTATAACTTACACTTACATAATATTATATTATATCTCAATTTTTCAAAAAGTGGAAAAAATAAAAACAAAGCTTGGCTCCAGTGGTTTCAGAAAAATAAGCAAAAAATAAAATTTGCTCTATCCTGGAACCAATATATATTGACTTTTGTTTTGTCAGTGTCTCTTTTATTTTCACAGCCTATGATTATAATCAAAGTCTTCCTTTATCCATAGCCTATGCTCTGAAAGTGTTAATGGCAGTATATCAAAACCATACCTTTGATATAATTACTGTAACACAGAGAAAACACATAAGAGAAAAAATTAATTATTTTAAAATTATCTTAGCCAAAAGTAGGCTGAGACTGAGTTGGCAGTTGTTTTTTTTTATGGTAGGAAATGACAAACCAAGTTAGAAATGACGATTTTTACCAACACCTGTAATATAGAATTTCAAGGACACAGGAATTTGTGGAATATATACTTTTTAATGTGACTGGAGGGAAGGATTTTGTTATAGGAGAAAGAGTAGTCTCAAGTTTCTCAACTAGCATGCATACAAAGCCAATGAAGTTATGCTTATGTCATCTACATTCTTTTAACAATTTCTAGGAAAATGACGTTTTATATTTCTATGGGACTTTCAATTCAAAGCACCTTCACTTGCACATCTCTTTGAATACAGACAGAACGAAATAAAATAAACCCATATTATTAATATCTTAAGATCTAGATAATGATCCATATTACCTCACTTAACAAGAAGAATTAATGAACCTGAGTTCAAACTCTTCATATTTCAGTGCAAATATTACATCTCAATTAAGCCTTTTGATTCCTTCTTTTGCACTTTGGTGGTGATATATTTATTCTTCTCCGAAGAAATTACTATATCCAGTCTTTTAATGGTTATACCTCCTACTAGGTGTTAAGCTCCTTAAAAGCTAAAAATTAGTTACCAATATATGTATTCATCCTGGAAACTAGCATGACAATTATCAATGTTATTTGAATGTTGTTTGAATGAACTTAGTTGGTCAGCAAAAATATTAAATATATATTTTTAGAATAATAACAGCAACACTTATACATTGTTAACATGTTGAAGTTTCTTGGATATCTCAAATGATATTATAAAATATTCATAAAAGATATATATCTGGGGAGCAGGGCATCCAGAATAGCTATGTGAGGAGATTGGCAAGTCCTCTTTTAACAAGTAATAATAAAGCTGGACAAAATATTAAATAATAACAATTTAAAGTCCCTAGATATTGACCAAAGGACATATGACAAATTGAGGAGAACTTATTAGAGATATCTATTGAATGTCAATAAGAACAGCAAAAGTCTGTAGCATTTTTTCAAGGAGATGCTCCAACACACGCTCCAATCTCTTTCATGTGGAAGCATGGTCCTGAGCCAGGGCAAGTATCACTGCCCAACCAGAGGGGACTAACTTTATTGAGAGCAAATCAGGCAATAATGTAAGCTGAAGAACATTGCTGAAAACAGTCAAGATCTCGTATGCACAGAATCAGAAAATGGTAATATCATAGCAGTAATAATTGAGACAATCCACAGAACAGCAGACCAGACAGAAATTTAACAGGGGCATCCAAGGAAAGTGAGAGTCAAATATGGGTCTGATAAGATCACACTTGTCTCTGGTGATCTGGAAGGCTGTTACAATGTGCAAGGCTGTTTATGCTCCAGAGATACTGGAAAGGGCCCTTGCAAGCTACTAGTTCCTAGATGAATGCAGAGCAGATTTGTAAACTCCCTGAACTTTACAATAATTATCCAAGCCACAAACAAATCCAATGGCAAAGGCTAAAAACCTGACTGGCTCAATGTGTTTAGGAATACTCTCTGACCAATCAGTGGCTAACCACTATGAGATGCTACACCAGGGGTGGTCCCTAGGAAGCCAGTCTAAACCTAAATACAAAGAAAACTGAGCAGTGACATCAGAGGCCACATACTGGGAGAAACAGAATGAACAGAATTAGCCCAGACGAGTCACTAAACAAATGAACAGGTGAACAGAAAACAACAAAAACAAAAACAGCAATAATAATAAGCCCCAGAGTGAGGGAAATCAGAATCTAGAGTTGCTACAACAACTCACCTAAAATTTTCAGTTTTCAACAAGACATTAAGAGAAATGTTAAAAAAACAGGAATGTGAAACTACACTGCTAAAAAAGCATGCCATAGAAACTGGCTATGAGA
Organism: Diceros bicornis minor; assembly: GCF_020826845.1. Classification (NCBI taxonomy): domain Eukaryota; kingdom Metazoa; phylum Chordata; class Mammalia; order Perissodactyla; family Rhinocerotidae; genus Diceros; species Diceros bicornis. The sequence continues at coordinate 74,371,210 of NC_080781.1, read as the reverse complement.
GAGGTGACAACTACAAATCAAAATCATCCTTTACACTCAGCTCCCATTTCAGGGCTATGTTTTCAATCCAGGAGACGTTGCTGGTATTTCTCATTTTCTCAGATCCATGTTGAAGAAGCTCTATTTTGGACATTGCTACTGAGAGGACTGGGGATCCCTTCTGCACAGTCGTAACACGTATGGTAGAAATTCTACCCCAAGCATGGCAAACCAAAGATACTGGGATTCCAAATTCTATGGCTTCCCCTTGATTGTAGGGTGCCTATTTATGCCAGAAGGGATGCCAAGACCAGTGGATATTCTCTTATGTGCCCATTAGTAGAGCAGATTTATCAATCTAAAAGAAGTAGTTCAGTGTCTCTGTTCCCAGCTCCTGGGAAGTAGCATAAAAATTCAGCCTGGGGGAGAGGTAAGCTTTAAAGATGAAGAGCTCTGGAGATTTGTCTGAAGGAACTGATTTGTTTGGTATAGAGTGTGAAAAATTTTGTGCCCAAAACATTGTTAAAACAGTGGAGACCTTGGTATATAATAAATAACTCAGAGCATCTGGTAGCTCCATGATATTTGGAACAATAAGGGAAATGGTAGATCAACTAGAAATTTACCAGAGAGGACTGGGGAGAGATGTAATTTGAAGCGTACTTCAGGAATCACATTCAAAGCTGCAGGTTATAGAGTTTGTGCAGGTGTTAGGTAGCACTCATTCAGAAACAAACAGATCATTACTTAAGAAAAACTTGAAAAGGTTTTTCAGGTTATACACAGTACCATCAACAAAGGGTAGAAGTCTTACCACCACAAGGGGCTTTAACACAAATTCTGACCAAACACTGCCTGAACAATAAACTATACTGACGGAGAGATGATTGCTAGAAAGTCAAGATTAAAAATGAAATTATACTCAAACCTCTTTTTCTTGAAGATGGCACATGTACTCAATGCTATGCCCTCTCAGGAATGATCAGAAAGGGAGACTCCAAGGCACTAGTCATGGCTTAACATGGGGAAAAATCACAAACTCTTAGAACTGTGACAACAGTCTCCAAGCACACACACATTTAATGTCAAAAAGTAAAATTCTAACCAGCTAGGTGAGCTTTGGTAAAAAATTTGACAAAGTGGATAGGTTGAACCATGGGCAAAAGCAAGGCAGCCAGGATCAAAGAATGAAAAAAGGAAAAATATCAGAGTTAGGGCATTAGAAACTGCATAGGTGTAGTTCACCCAAGTTGCTAAACAAATAAATCAATAATTAAGAAAACAACAACATATCCTGGGAGAGGGTTAGATTAGTATCCAAATTTGTTACAATATATTATCTAAAATGTCCACGTATCAACAATTTTGAGATATGGAAAGAAATAGAAACATGTGACCCAAATAAAGGAAAAAAGCAAACAATGGAAACTGCCTTTGAGAGATACCAAATATTAGACAAAAAAGACAAAATAGCTGTTGTAAATATGTTCAAATAATCAAATGAAATACTGTCAAAAATTAAAGGATAGTATTATGAAAATGTTTCAACAAATTGAGGTTATCAATAAAGATAAATAAATTATAAAACAGAAAATTTGGACTTGAAATGTGCCAAATGAAATAAAAACAATTACTAGAGGGTTTTAACAATAGTCGACTTCAGCTGACAGAAGAAACAATCAAAAAACTTGAATATATATAAATAGAGACTATTCATTCTGAAGAATAGGGATAAAAAAAGAACAAGGAAAATAAAGGTCTTGGGGAAATATGGGACACTACCAAGTGCACAAATGTACGACTAATAAGAAGACCAGAAGAAGAGGAGAAAGAAAGGAGCAGAAAAAATATTCAAAACAATATTGGCTAAAAACTTCTCAAATTTGATGAAAAACATCAATCTACACTTTCAAGAATTCAACAAACTTCAATTAGCATAAGCTCAAAGAGATTCACATCCAGAAATATCATGGTTAGAATGTTGCGAGTTAAAGACAAAGAGAAAATCTTGAAAGCAGCAAAAGAAAAACAACTCATTATGTATGGAAGACCACAAATAAGATTACAGCTGATTTCATCAGAAGTATTGGAAGCCAGAAGGAACATCATCATAATGGTGATATAGGAGTTTTCTACCATCTTATCCATAAAAAACAACAATTTTGACAATGATTCAAGATGAAAGTGTCTTTATGGAAGTCTGGAAATCCAGCAGAGAAGTCCCAGCACATTATTGGAATAAAAACCATACCTGAGATTTGATGCATTCAAAAGAGTAAGAATAGTTTCACTTTAGCTATGTAAGCCCTCTCCCAAAGTGGCACAGCTCAGAGCCAAGAAACACCCTCAGCTTGTGATTTTTCCCACAGGGAGAAATGAGAGTGTGTGAATAAGCACCCAACTTCTGCAGCTGTACAGAACACTGCCAAAGAGTCTCACTTCTTTCTCACCCATCCAGAAAATTGAGGTGTGCTGCATGACTGGCAGGCAGGAAGCAGCTGGAAAAACAGCAGTAGAGCTCTTGAAGGGCATCAAAGGGACTCAAATCCTACTAACTGATACACAGAATCCATCTGGAAGCCCACCCACAAGATGTTGAGGACACCTTGTCTACAAATTCTCCCAAGTGGACCACTGGTGCCCCCTATGCTCTACTTTCTCATCCACACAATTGAAAATGGCAACAAAACATACCCAAACTTATGGGACACAGCAAAAGCAGTACTAAGATGGAAGCTTATAGTGGTAAACACCTACATTAAGTAAAAGAAAGATCACAAATAAACAATGTAACTTTATATCTCAAGGAACAAGAAGAAGAAAAAAACAAAGCTCAAAGTTATCAGAAGGAAATAAGTAACAAAGACCAGAGAAAATAAATGACATAGAGACCAGAAAATCAATAGAGAAGATCAAAGACATTAAGAGAGAGTTTTTTGAAAAGATAAACAAAATACACAAACTTTTAGTGAGATAAACAGAAAAAAAGAGAGTCTCAAATTAAGAATATCAAAAATGAAAGAGGAGACATTACAACTAATACCACAGAAATACAAGGATCGTGAGAGACTACTAGGAGCAATTATACACCAACAAACTCAATAACCTAGAAGAAATGGATAAATTCTTAAAAATATACAACCTACCAAGACTGAATTATGAATAGAAAATCTGAACAGATCAATAAGTAAAAATTATTGAATCAGTAATCAAAAATCTTCCACCAAAAAAAAACATAGGACCAGATGGTTTCACAGGTGAATTCTACCAAACATTTAAAGAAGTATTAATGTTAATTCTCTTAAGCTACTCTAAATAATTGAAGAGGAGTGAACACTTGGAAACTTATTTTATAAGGCCAGCATTAACTTATACCAAATCCAGATAAGCACACTATAAGAAAAGAAAACTAGAGAACAATATCCCTAATAAATATAAGATAAAAAATTCTCATCAAAATACTAGCAAACTAATTTCAACAGAATACTAAAAGGATCATAAACCATGATCAGATGAGATTTATCACTTGAGTGCAAGGATGGTTCAACGTATACAAATCAATAAATATGATAAATCACATTAATAGAAAGAAATATAAAAATCGTATGATCCTCTCAATAGATGCCAAAAACCCTTTGACAAAATTCAACTTCCTTTCATTACAAAAGCTCTCCAGAAGGAGTGTACCTAAATATATAGAACAAATATTAACAGACTCAAAGGGAAGAATAGACAGTAGTGCAATAATAATAGGGGACTTTAATATCCCACTTACATCAACGGATATCATCTAGACAGAAAATTAATACAGAAGCATTGGCCTTAAATGACACATTAGACGAGACGGGCTTAACAGATATATACAGAACATTCCATCCAAAAGCAACAGACTATACATTCTCATGAGTGCACATGGAACATTCTCCATGATAGATCATATGTTAGGCCACAAAATGAGTATTAAAAAATTTAAGAGTATTGAAATCATGTCAAGCATCTTCTCTGACACTAATGATACAAAATTAGAAACAAATACAAGAAGAAAACTGAAAAATTCATATATATGTGGAAATTAAACAACATGTTACTAAAAATCCAATGGGTCAAAGAAGAAATTTTAAAAATCCAAAAATACCTTGGGACAAACAAAAATAGAAATACAACATACCTAATTTATGGAATGCAGCATAAGCATTTCTAAGAGGAAAGTTCACAATGATAAATGCCTACATGAGGTAACATGAAAAATCTCAAATAAACAACCTAACTTTACACCTCAAGAAACTAGAAAAAGAAGAACAAAGCCAAAATTTAGTAGAATAAAGGAAATAACATAGTTCAGAGTAGATATAAGTCAAATAGAGACTAAAAAGACAATAGAACAGATCGAGAAAACTAAGAGCTGGTTCTTTGAAAAGATGAACAAAATTGACAAACATTTAGATAGGCTCACAAAGAAAAAAGAGAGAGGACTCAAATAAAATCAGAAATAAAAGTGGAGATATTACAACATATACCATAGAAATACTAAGGATCATAAGAGATTAATATGGACAATTATATGCCAAAAATTGTGACAACCTAGAAGAAATAGATAAATTCCTGAAACACACAACCTGTCAATTTGAATCATGAAGAAATAGATAATCTGAACAGATTGATTACTAATAAGCTGATTGAATTAGTAATCAAAAAAACCTCCCAAGGAACAAAAGTTCAGGGCCAGATGGCTTCACTGATTAATTGTACCAAACATTCAAAGAAAAATGAATACCAACCCAAAACTCTTCCAAAAAAGAGAAGAAGAGAGAAATTTTCAAAGAGTGGAAGAAGAAATGCTTCCAAACTCATTTCATGGGGCCAGCATTACCCTCATACCAAAACCAGACAAGGATGACACAAGAAAAGAAAATTATAGGTCAATATCTCTGGTAAACATAGATGCAAAAATCTTCAACAAAATGTTAGCAAACCGAATTCGACAATATATTAAAAAGATCATACACCATAATCAAGTGGTATTTATTCCAGGGATGCAAAGATGGTTCAACATCAGCAAATAAATCAATTTGATACACCACATTAACAAAATGAAGGATAAAAATCATATGATTATCTGAATAGATGTAGAAAAAGCATTTGACAGAGTTAAATGTCCATTTATGACAAAAACAACTCTCAACTGAGTATACAGAGAATGTACATCAACAAAATAAAGGCCATATATGACAAATCCACAGCTAAGATCATACTCAATGGGGAAAATCTAAAAGCATTTTGTCTAAGATCAGGAATGAGACAAAGATGCCTACTCTCCCCACTTTTATTCAACATAGTATTGGAAGTCATGACCAGAGAAATTAGGCAAGAAAAAGAAATAAAGGCAACTAAACTGGAAAGAAATAAGTAAAACTGTCACTATTTGTAGTTATAATATTTTATATAGAAAACCATTTGTGACAACAGGGATGGACATTGAGGGTATTATACAAAGTGACATAAGTCAGAGGGAGAAGGTCAAATACTCTATGATTTCCTTCATTAAGAAGTAGATAATAACAATAAACAAACACATAAAGATTGGATTGGTGGTTACCAGAGGGGAAGGGGAGAGGGAGGAGGGTGAAAGGGATAATTTGGCACATGTGTGTGGTGATTGGTTGTAGTTAGTATTTGGGTGGTGAACATGATGTAATCTATGCAGAGATAGAAGTATAAAGATGTACACCTGAAATTTATGCAATGTTATAGACCAATGTTACTGCAATAAACAAAAATTAAAAAAAAAAAAACCATAAACACTCCACCAAAAAACTGTTAGGGCTAATAAATAAGTTCAGTAAAGTTGTAGGATACAAATTCAATATACAGAAGTCTGTCGTGTTTCTATACACTAATAAAAAACTATCAGGAGGAGATATTTAGAAAACAATTCCATTTACAATTTCATTAAAAATAATGAAATAGAAGGAATAAATTTAATCAAGGAGGTGAAAGACCTATACAGTGAAAATTACAAGACATTAAAAAAAAATTGAAGAAAACACAGATAAATGGAAAGATCCATGCTCATGGATGAGAAGAATTAATATTTTTAAAATATCCATAATATCCAAAGTAATGTACAGACTCAATGCAATCTCTATCAATGACATTTTTCACAAAATAGAAGAAATAATCCTAAAAATTTGTATGGAAGCAGACATGACCCCAAATAGCCAAAGCAATCTTGATAAAGAAGAACAAAGCTGAACGCATCATGCTCCTTGATTTCAAATAGCATTAAAAAGCTATAGTAATAAAAACAGCATGGTAAACACACAAAAACAGACATATAGATCAATAGAGGAGAATAGAGAGCCTAGAAATAAATCCACAATATATTGTCAAGTAATTTATGACAAAGGAACCAAGAATATACAATGGAGAAAGGATAGTCTCTTCAATAAATGTTGTTGGGAAAATGGGACAGCCACTTGCAGAAGAATGAAACTGGACCACTATCTTGCACCATACACAAAAATTAGCTCAAAATGGCTTAAAGACTTGAACATACGACCTGAAATCTTAAAACTTCTAGAAGAAAATATAGGCAATAAGTTCCTTGACATAGGTCTTAGGGATGATGTTGTTTTGGGTGAGAAAGATTGTCCCAGCATGACTTGATGAGCAGTGTGTAGGTCTGTGCCTGGTATTTGAAACCACAAATCCCGGGCCACCAAAGTGGAGCACGGGTATTCAACCACTATGCCACTAGGTCAGCCCCAGTGATGATTTTTTTAATCTAACACCAAAAGCAAAAGCAACAAAAACAAAAATAAAAAAGTGGGACCACATTAAATTAAAAAGCTTCTGCACAGCAAAAATAATCACCAACAAAATGAAAAGACAACTTCCTGAAAGGGATAAAATATTTTCAAATTATATATCTTATAAGGAGCTAATACCCAAATTATATAAAGAACTGATGCAACTCAATAGCAAAAAAAAAAAAAAATCAAATAAAAAATGAGCAGAGAATCTGAACAGGAATTTCTCCGAAGAAGACACACAGACGACCAACATGTATATGAAAAGATGCTCAACATCACTAATCATCAAGAAAATGCAAATCAAAACCATAATTAGCTATCACCTCACATCAGTTAAAATGACTATTATCAATAGATTGGTGTCAAGTTGGTGGCATAGGAAGACTCTGAATTCACCTCCCACTACAGACACAACAAACTTACAACTAATCTTGGAACAATTACTCCTGAAAGAGAACTGAAAACTGTATAAGAGTTGGAGGTGGAAGAGACAGAAATTCCCTTCTGGAGAGAAAAAAATCCACCTTCACAAGCCTCGGTGTCTCACGGCTTCCTGGGAGCAGCCCAAAAGTATGTAGGCTTCTCTGGAGGAGTGGGAGACCTCAGCAGGGACTGTTGCCACTATAAGCATTTTTTGGACCCAGAACAACCGAGATAAGTGTCATAATATCTGGCTTTGCTGGCTACTAACAGCAATGGTAAATATCCCGAGAAAAGCTATCAGACATAAGGAAAAATACAAGGCAGCTCTTAAAGGGCCTATGCACAAATTCACTCATTTTAGAAAACAACCAAAAATCACCAGAAAGAAAGGGCCACAGTCCTTTGGTGAAAAGACACTCACTTGATAGGCCCTAGGTGCACCTCGGTGAGAAGTGAGACCTCTCCAGGGACTGAGACATTGGCAGCAACCATTTTTGTGATCTGGTGTAGGCGTTCTGACACAGTTGCTGGAAGACACCATTGGAATTCTCCCCCTGGCCTCTCCACCCAGGGTCTGCCCCACCCACTAGAGAACTGATTTAATCCAGCTCAGGCAGGGCAAAGGGCCCACCCTAGGGACTGGCACTACCCAACAGCAAGCCCTTGAGCAACTTCTGCACCTGCATAGGCAAGGTACCTGGATTCACTGCAGCTGGGTGAGGGGGACCACCTATGGGGGGCAGAGTGTGTGCGAGGAGTGGGTGGAGTGTTTGGGGCATTGGGGGAGAGTGTGAGGCCTCTGCCACGGGGTGACTGGGTCTGCTTCAGGGGGTCAGGGCACATGCTTGGGGCAGGACTGTGTCAATGGTGTATGTCGACCTGTGGATGGTGGGGCTTGTCAGCTGCAGAAGACTTGTGCTTCTCAAGCAGCCACATACAAGAAGAGCCCCACCTTCCAAAGCCTGAAACAATTAGGTGCTCCTCTGCCTGGGGCCAGCCCCATCCAGCTGCAATCCTGAGAAAGCTGACAGGATCCTTATAGGCTGGAGGCCCACAGCAATTGTAAGGTCCTGAGCCTAACACCAAGCCATACTGGGAGCCTACTTACTTAGTAAAACTGCAACAGGAATGTGCTATTAGAACTTGCAGCCAATTGTACTGGGACTCCTCACACCCAATACAGAGACTGTAGGCTCCATAACATCCACACACAGCTGATTACAACCAGATGGCCAGGGGGTCAGCTCAGCCTCCTTGGATATCTACACCAAGAGCAACCCTGCCACAACAGATAGACATATGTAGCCCATACAGGGGTCACTGCTGGAACGTTTGGAACTGGTGACAAGAGGGAAGCAAACTCTTAGGATTCATAAGGCACCTCTTACCTAAGACCACCTCTCCAAGATGAGGAGAGGTAACTAACCTACTTAATACATAGACACAAGCAGAGAGAGAGAGGCAAAATGAGGAGGCAAAGGAATATGTTCCAAGTAAGGGAACAAGACAAAACCCCAGAAAAAGAACTACATGAAACAGAAATGAGCAATCCTCCTGAAAAAGAGTTAAAACAAAGAGTCATAAGGATGCTTACTGATCTTGGGAGAAGAATGGATGAACTCAGTGAGAATGTCAGCAAAGAATTGGAAAATATAAAAAAGAAGCAATCAGAAATGAAGAATACAATACCAGAAATGAAAAATTCCCTAGAGAGACTAAAAAGCAGAGTAGAGGATACAGAAGAATGGATCAGCAAGCTGGACGAAAGAACAGAGGAAATCACCCAAGCTAAATAGAGATAAAAAAGAAAAAAGAATTAAAAAGAGTGAGGACAGTCTAAGGGACCTCTGGGACAACATCAAACACACTAACATCCCTGTTGTAGGTGTCCCAGAAGGAGAAGAGAGAGACAAAGGGGCAGAAAATCTATCTATTTGAAGAAATGATAGATGAAATCTTTCCTAACCTAAGGAAGGAAACAGACATCCAGGTACAGGAAGCACAGACAGCATCAAAAAAGAAAAACCCTAAGAGGCCCATACCAAGACACATGATAATTAAAATATCCAGAATTAAAGATAAACAGAGAATCCTAAAAGCCACGAAGAGCAAGGCAAGTCACATACAGAAACAACCCCATACGGCTATCAGCTGACTTCTCAGCAGAAACCTTACAGGCTAGAAGAGAATGGTATGATATATTTAAAGTGCTAAAAGGAAAAAACCTACCGCCAAAAGTACTCTACACAGCATGGTTATCATTCAGAATGGAAGGAGAGATAAAGAGTTTCCTAGATAAGCAAAAGTTAAAAGAGTTTATCACCAAAAAACCAATCCTCCAAAAAATGCTAAAGGGACTTATTTAAGAGGGAAAGAGACCACAAATAGGAAAAAATTATGTCTTTCCAAAACAAGAGTGTAATGGATAAAAATGCACAAAAAAGAGGTTAGATATGAAATCAAAAAGATAAAATGTGGGAGGAGGGAAGTAAAAGAGTAGCGCTATCAGAAAGAGGTCAAGTGAAAGAGACCAACAACTTAATATAGATTGCCACATACAAAGGTTGTTATATATGAACCTCACGATAATCACAAAACAGAAACCTATAATAGATACACAAAAAACTAAGAGAAAATAACCCAAATATAATACTAAAGAAAGCCATCAAACCACAAAGGAAGAGAGCAAGAGAAGAAGAAAGGAACAAAGAAGAACTACTAAAACACCCAGAAAAAAAGTTAAAAAATGGCAATAAGTACATACTTATCAACAGCTACTTTAAATGTCAATGGAATATTGCTCCAATCAAAAGGCATGGGGTGGCTGATTGGGAAAAAAAAAAAAAAACAGGTCCCATGTATATGCTGCATACCACAGACACTTCAGACCTAAAGACACTCACAGACTGAAAGTGAAGGGATGGAAAAAGATACTCCATGCAAATGGCAATGAAAAGAAAGCTGGGGTAGCAATACTTATCTCAGACAAGATAGACTTTAAAACAAAAGCTGTAAAAAAGACAAAGAAGGGCACTACACAATGATAAAGGGAACAATTCAGCAAGAGGATATAACACTTGTGAAATCTATGCACCCAACATAGGAGCACCTAAATATATAAAGCAATTATTAACAGACATAAAAGGAGAAACAGACAGTAACACAATAATAGTAGGAGACTTTAACACTCCACTTACACCAATGGATAGATCATCCAAACAGAAGATCAATAAGGAAATATTGGACTTACACAACACACTAGACCAGTTGTACTTAGTAGATATATACAGAACATTCCATCCCAAAACCAAAGAATACGTATTCTTTTCAAATGCACATGTAACATTCTCTAGGATGGATCACATTTTAGGCCACAAAACAAGTCTCAATAAATTTAAGAAGATTGAAATAATACCTACCACCTTTTTTTAACCACAACAGTATGAAACTAGAAATCAACTGCAGGAAGAAAATCAGAAAAGTCACAAATATGTGGAGATTAAACAAAACGCTACTGAACAATGGGTCAATGAACAAGTCAAAGGAGAAATCAAAAAATACCTGGAGACAAACAAAAATGAAAATGAAAACACGACATGTCAGCATTTATGGGATACAGTAAAAGCAGTTCCAAGAGGGGAGATTATAGCAATACAGGTGTACTTCAACAAACAAGAATAATCTCAAGTAAACAACTTAAAAGTGCACCTAAAGGAATTGGAAAAAGAAGAGGAAACAAAGCCCAAAATCAGTAGAAGGAGGGAAATAATAAAAATCAGAGCAGAAATAAATGAAATACAGATTAAAAAAAAATAGAAAAACCCAATGAAACCAAGTGTTGGTTCTTTGAAAAGATAAACAAAATTGACAAACCTTTGGCTAGACTCACCAAGAAATTACAATGGACATGTAGGAAATACAAAAGAGTATAAGAGAATACTAAGAAAAGCTATATGCCAAAAATTGGATAACCTATAAGAAATGGAAAATTTCTTAGAGTCATACAACCTTCCAAAACTGAATCAAGAAGAAAAAGAGAATTTGAATAGACCAATCACCAGTAAGGAGATTGAAACTGTAGCTAAAAACCTCCCAAAAAATAAAAGCCCAGGACCAGATGCCTTCCCTGGCGAATTCCATAAAACATTCAAAGAAGATTTAATACCTATCCTTCTCAAACTCTTCCAAAAATTTGAAGAGGAGGGGAAGCTTCTTAACTCATTCAACAAAGCAAACATGACCCTATACCAAAACCAGACAAGGGCAATACAAAAACATAAAATACAGGCCAATACCACCGATGAACATTGATGCAAAACTCCTCAACAAAATACTAGCATAAAAATACAACAATACAAAAAAAAATATCATACACCATGACCAAGTGGGAATTATTCCAGGGGTGCAGGGATGGTTCTACATCCTCAAAACAATCAACATGATACATCATATTAACAAAATGAAGGATAAAAATCACATGATCATCTCAATAGATGCAGAGAAAGCATTTGACAACATACAGCATCCATTTATGATAAAAGATCTGAATAAAATGGGTATAGAGGGAAACTATCTTAACATAATAAAGGCCATATATGACAAATCCACAGCCAATATTCTCAATGGTGAAAAACTGAAGAACAGGGACCAGACAGGATGCCCACATTCACCACTCCTATTTAACACAGTATTGGAAGTCCTAGCCAGAGCAATCAAGCAAAAAAGGAAATAAATGGGATCCAAATTGGGAACGAAGAAGCAAAACCATCACTATTTGCAGATGACATGATTTTATACATGGAAAACCTAAAGAATCCACTGTGAAACTTTTAGAAATAATAAATGAATACGGTAAAGTTGCAGGGTACAAAATCAACATACAAAAATCAGTTGTGTTTCTCTACACCAACAACAAAGTAGCAGAAAGAGAAATTAAGAATACAATCCCAGTTACAATTGCAACAAAAAGAATAAAATACCTAAGAATAAACTTAACCTAAGGGTGAAGACCTGTACACTGAAAACTATAAAATATTGTTGAAAGAAATTGAAGAAGATACAAAGAAATGGAAAGATATTCCATGCTATTGGATTGGAAGAATTAACATTGTTAAAAATGTCCATACTTCCTAAAACAATCTATAGATTCAATGCAATCCCTATCAAAGGTCCAACAACATTTTTCACAGAAATAGAACAAAAAATCCTAAAATTTATATGGATCAATAAAAGACCCCAAATAGCCAAAGGAATCCTGAGAAAAAAGAACAAAGCTATCACACTCCCTGATTTCAAAATATGTTACAAAGCTATAGTAACCAAAACAGCATGATACTGGCACAAAACAGACATACAGATCAATGAAACAGAATCAAGAGCCCAGAAACAAACTCACACATCTATGGATGGCTCATTTTCAACAAGGGAGCCAACAACATACAATGGAGAAAGGAATGTCTCTTCAAGAAATGATGTTGGGAAAACTGGTCAGCCCCATGCAAAAAATGAAAGTAGACCATTATCTTACATCATACACAAAAATTAACTCAAAATGGATTAAATACTTGAATGTAAGACGTGAAACCATGCAATTTCTAGAAGAAAACCTAGGCAGCATGCACTTTCACATTGATCTTAGCAAGATATTTTCAAGTACCATGTCTGACCAGGCAAGGGAAACAATAGAAAAAATAAACAAATGGGACTACATCAAACTAAAAAGCTTTTGCAAAGCAAAGGAAACCATCAACAAAATGAAAAGACAACCTAACAATTGGGAGAAGATATTTGCAAACCATATATCTGATAAGGGGGTTAATCTCCAAAATATATAAAGAACCCATACATCTCAACAACAAAAAAACTAACAATCCACTTAAAAAATGGGCAAAAGAGCTGAATAGACATTTCTCCAAAGAACATATACATATGGCCAACAGGCACATGAAAAGATGTTCAACATCATTAACTATCAGGGAAATGGAAATAAAAACTACAATGAGGGCCGGCCCCATGGCTTAGCGGTTAAGCGCGCGTGCTCCGCTACTGGCAGCCTGGGTTCGGAACCCCGGGCATGCACCGAGGCACCGCTTCTCCAGCCATGCTGAGGCCGTGTCCCACATACAGCAACTAGCAGGATGTGCAACTACGACATACAACTATCTACTGGGGCTTGGGGGAACAAAAAAGGAGGAGGATTGGCAATAGATGTTAGCTCAGAGCCGGTCTTCCTCAGCAAAAAGAGGAGGATTAGCACGGATGTTAGCTCAGGGCTGATCTTCCTCACACACACACAAAAAAACTGCAATAAGATTTCACCTCACCTCTGTCAGAATGAATATAATTAACAAGACAGGAAACAAGTGTTGGAGAAGATGTGGAGAGAAGGGAACTCTCATATACTGCTGGTGGGAGAGCAAACTGCTGCAGCCACTATGGAAAACACTATGGAGATTCCTCAAAAAATTAAGAATAGAAGTACGCTATGATCCATCTAGCCCACTACTGAGTATTTATAAAGAACATGAAAACACAAATGCATAAAGATACATGCACCACTGTGTTCATTGCAGCATTATTCACAATTGCCAAGACTTGGAAGCAACCCAGGTGCCCATCAAGGGACAAATGGATAAAGAAGATGTGGTATATATACACAATGGAATACTATTTAGCCATAAAGAATGATGAAATCCTACTATTTGTGACAACATAGATGGACCTTGAGGGTAGTATGCTAAACAAAATAAGCCAGGGGGACCAAGTCAAATACCGTATGATCTCTCTCATAAGTAGAAGATTAAAACAACAACAAACAATCATATAGAGACAGAGATTGGATTGGTGGTTACCAGAGGGGAAGCAGGGAGGTGGGAGAAGATTAGGCAGGTGTGTATTGTGATAGATTGTAGTTAGTCTTTGGGTGGTGAGCATGATGTAATATACACAGAAATGGAAATGGAATCATGTACAGACGAAATTTACATAATATTATAAACCAATGTTACCACAAGAAAAACAATTTAAAAGAAATTATTTATGTACATAATTCTGTTGTCAGTGAATGATATTTATTTTCTTCCTTTTTAATCTGTATATGTATTTTTTCCCTTTCCTTGTCTCATTGCACTACCATGGAGCTTTGTTAAAATGAACAAAAGTTGTAAGAGTAATAAAAGTTAGTTACCTTATTTTTTAATCCCAGAGTGAAATCACAGTATATCATCAAATCACATCCTAATTAGAAGTATTTTCTATCATGATATTTTAAATTATTTACCCATATTTTCTTTTCATACTTTTATGATGAAATTTTTACATTTAAATTATTGACCCATTTGATATTTACTCTGATGCACAATGTGAATATAAATTCAAAATTTCATTTTCCAGATGGCTACATTGATTACCTAACAACATGTATTTAAAAGTACATCTTTACAATGGCTATTAGAAATGATAAGAAATGACAAGTGTTGGAGAGGGTGTGGAGAAAAAGAAACCCTTATGCACTGTTGTTGGGAATGTAAGTTGGTGAAGCCACTACGGAAGATGATATGGAAATTCCTCAAAAAATTAAAAATAGAATGATGATATGATCCAGTAATTCCATTTCTGAGTATTTATCCAAAGAAAATGAAAACACTAACTTAAAAAGATATATGTACCCTTATGTTCATTATAGCATTATTTACAATAGCCAAGATATGAAAACCTGTCTATCAATGGATGGATAAATAAAATGTGGTGTATGTATATATAATGGAGTACTACTCAGCCATAAAAAAGATGAAATCTTGCCATTTGCAACAACATGGATGAACTTGAGGGCATTATGCAAAGTGAAATGTCAGACAGAGAAATACAAATACTGTATGATCTCACTTATATGTGGAATCTAAAAAAAAAAAAAAAAAAAACAAGCTCATAGACACAGAGAACAGATTGGTGGTTGCCAGAGGTAGGATTGGGGAGTAGGTAAAATGGCTGAAGGAAGTTAAAAGGTAAAAAATTCTAGCTATAAAATAAGTCATGTTGGTCTAATGCACTGCATGGACACTATAGTTAATAATAATGTATTGTATATTTGAAAGTTGCTAAGTGAATAAATCTTAAAAGTCCTCTTCACAAGAAAAAAATTATGTAACTATGTATGGTGACGGATGTTAACTAGACATTTGCAATATGTACAAATATTAAATCATTAATTTTTTACACTGGCAACTAACATAATGTTTCATGTCAAGTATATCTCAATAAAAAATTACGTCTTTTACATCATTATTTGAGAAGCCACTTTTATCATATACTCCACCTCCAAATGTGCATAGACCTATTTCTGGACTTTCTATTCTGTACCAATTTTCTGCATGACTTTGTATCAGTCTGAGTTTAATCAGAAAATAGGAACATCTCAATTATCTAAACAGTGGAAACAACATAAGCAATTATTCAACTATGATAAAATAGTAAGTATAAGTTGTAAGAGAACTCTACTGGTATCTTAGAGCTGAGGGAGAATACTCAAGGAAGGACAAACTTGGAAGTAGGCTCCTTTCCCAAGGCAGGTTCAGATCTTGTTCAAGAAAGTGTAGTAGTAGCCCACTGGATGACAAAGAAGTTCACTGGATTATCCAGGCTAGAGATAGTCTGCAGTTGCAGGGAAAGCAGGAAGCAAATTTCCAGGATGAAAGGAAGCCACATCCGTGGCTGGCATGAGGACATGCACAGAGAATGAGGCTGCCAGTGTGAGAAAGAGGCCTGGAGCACATAGTGTTCCTGTCAGGAGGATACCCCCATGGCATAAAGAGGGCCCTTGGAAACAAATCTCAAGGGAGGAAGTTGATCAAAGGGAGTTAAGACCTAGTGGAGGTGGGACATCTGGAACATGAAGTCTTCTTTTGAGAAAGCCATAGGAAGATGATCATCAGGCCAGACCAGGGCTACAAGGTCACCAAGAGACCATACATTCTGAGACCATAGCAGGGGGAAAGCACCACCAGGTGTCCCCATATCCACAATGTTGACTAAAGGTGCAGCCACCAAAACAGTTAGAAAATCCGTACCATTTTCAATGTTCCTCCCCTGCTGTTTACTGAGAAAGCTTAACATTAGGCTTACTGTAAAGGAGACATGCTTAAAGGAATTACATCTATTATTACTGAGAAGATATTGAAAAGTAAATTGGAGCTGAGAAGTAACAAATTGATAACTGGAACAGTCTAAAACTTTGGTTGGTCCGTTTCCGTATGCACTTTTTATACACATTTGAACTCCTTTACAACAAAACAAGTTTATATTTGTACCTAACAAAATGCAATTACCCTTCTTACAAGTGAAGAAGTTCCCACTGTTCCTCAAAATAAGAAGATGCAACATCTTGAGCTATTGTGTCTGTCACTAGCTACATTGATTTTTCCACAAATTTTGCCACATTTCTACTTAATATTCTGTTAGTTAAAGACTAATTTGGAAATTTAACCTCCAATAACTTTTATATAAAATAAAAATGGAAAGAAAGAGAGAAAAGAAGAGAAGGGTTAATATATCCAAATATACATATGCATATACCAAGCACAGAGAAAATATGGAAAGATTTTTGTTATGAGATAAATGGTGTTCCCCTAAAATTCATATGTTAAAGCCCTAACCCCTAGTACCTCAAAAATGTTTAGAGATAGTGTTTGGAGATAGGGCCTTTAAGGAAGTAAATAAATGAGTTCTTTATGGTGGGATCTAATTTAATCTGACTGATATCCTTATAAGAGAAGAAAATTTGGGCACATAGAAACACGAACAATGTACACACACAGAGGAAAGGCCACAGGGAGAAAGCAACTATCTGCAAGCCAATAAAAGAGGCTTCAGGAGAAATCAAACCAGCTGACCCATTGATCTTGGACCTTTTACTTCCAGAACTGTGAGAAAATAAATTTCTATTGATAAGCCATCCAGTCTGTGGTATTTTGTTGTGGCAGCCATAGCAAATTAATACACTTATATAATCCTCATTTCTTAAGTTGATAATGAAGTTGTAGCTGGTATCTATCGCTTTCTTTTTCAAATATTCATTCCCTATTTCCTTTGCTATCAGCACGAACCTCAGTTGATATGGTTTCTTTACCTGGTAGAGTGACCCAAATTTTCATTCCCAAAGGATCTGAGTTCTCAGTTGCCAGCTTTATTTTGTTTGTTATAGTTTTCCATTGATCTTTAGTCTTGGTCAAAGTACCAAGAGAGACCCTGAAGAATCCTCTGGGTTTCATTCATAGACTTCTTTGCCTTCATTGTGTAGAAGCAAACAAATTTCCCTTGGTAATCATGATCAATTACACCTGCCAGTAGTTTAATTCCTTTTTCTGCTTGTTAATTCAGTGGCATAGACAGCCCATAATAGCCAGGTGACAGTCTTATTTTCACATTCAGCAAAACCATTGTTGTGTCCCTTAGTGGAGTTTATACTGTTTTGGGACTAGAAGTTCCCCAACCTGGTGGAAATGAAAGTTGCTTAGAAAGGAAGAAAAAAATCTGTGAATGGGTTATTAGGTGTAATAGTGAGAGGAGCCACTCTCATTTCCACCTGTGGATTCCTAGGCCCAAGTATTCAGGCTATGGGGGGCACAGCACAATTGTCTCTGATTCAAAGCATAAACTGCATCCTATAAGAGAGAACTTTATTCTGTCACAGCAATATCTGTCAGTTGGCACCATAACTGAGTCTTCAGTAAGTCATCTCACTTTTTCATTAAACCAGCTATTTTCATGAGGTGAGATATATGGATATATATCTGCAGAAGAGGCTTTATATTTGCTCCAAAAACCCAAATATCTCCAATTATTTACCAATTGATGCTTGCCAGAGGCTTCATATAACACCCTTATTTGCCATGGGCACTTCAAGTTATCATTGGATTTGATGGATCATAAGGACCAAAGTGAAAGAGTGGTTTATAGTGCAGCATGAACTTGATAGCCTTCTCTTGCTCTGGTCTCCACTCAAAACTGAAAGTCTTATGGGTGACTTTGTAAATGAGTTGAAACAGCACATTCACATATATATATATTTCTTCCACAATCCAAAAACCCTACCAAGTGTTGTGCTTCATTTTTATAGTAGGTGATGTGAGATGCAGCAAATTGTCTTTCACATTGGAGGGAATATCTTGCTGTGACCCATACCATTGAATCCCCTGAAAATTTCCTGAGATGGAGGGTTACTGACAAGCTACTTTCAGGCTCAGAATGGATTGTGCATTCAAAATTGTCGATTTCATCTGCATCCAACCATTTCAGTTTTCATGATCTCATTCTTTCCCAATCTATACCCTAATACTCACATGAATAACTTGACAAGACTGTGAATACAACTGTCATTGTAATTCAACAATGTGAACAATTCAATCTCTTTAGTTTTCACCAGTAACAAGAAATGACATTCTTTTAGTGCTGTCATATAAGGTCTCCTGTTTTCAGAACATTAATTGAGCTGTGAATTATCAGGTTTATCAGAACTTGCCATTTTTTTCTCTATAGGTATTTAAGTGCATCTAAATATCCATTGTAAAACACAGTCCTTATAGTCATCATTGTTACCATAATTGTAAAGTGTAGCAGCCACTTGAACCCATAAGATTGGAATTCCAGCATACTCAATCCAGTTGTTTTCGTTCAGGAGCAATTTTGCCTCATTCACCCAGAGGACATTAGGCAATGCCTGAAGACATTTTTAGTTGTCAAAATTTGGTGGAGGTGCTACTGGCATCTAGTGGGTAAAGGTCAAGGATGCTCTTAAACATATTACAAGGCACACAACAGCCTCCCACAACAAATAATTATCTACTTCAAAATGGCAATAGTGTCAAGGTTGAGAAATCTTGCCAACCACAGGTGACAACTGATTGATGTTGTGATACCACTGCATATCATTGGTTGCTAGCATTGTGCCTCCTATTGTCAAGGAGCTCAGTATGTTATGTAAGCCCAAAAAAACAAACCCTAAATTCTCATCATAAGTGGGTTATCTCTTGAGACTACTCCAGCGTGCAAATTCTGTATTGCTTTAGTTCCTATCAGGATACAGAAACTTCTCAGTTACTTAAACACAGGGAAATTTCTTATAGAAAATTATTAATCTATAATAAAATAGTAACTATGAGATGTAAGAGAATTCTATAGGATACATTACAGCTGAGGGGCAATGCCCAAGGAAGGACAAACTTAAAAGGGAGACCCCTTTCCCAAGGATGTTGTTCAGATTTCATTGCATAAGGTGTAGTCACAGCCCTCTGGATAGCAGAAAAGTTTGTTAGTTTTTCCAGGCAAGAGTTGTTCTACAATGACTGAGCTGAAACAACCCTCTGTGGTGCAGGAGAGCTGAAACTGGCAGCCAGGCAGAAAGGTATGTAGAGAGAGTGAGGGTGTCAGTATGGGAAGGAGTCCTGGAGCATGTAGTGTCCATGTTGGGAGGACTACAGCCTTAGAAGGGCAATTTGAAACAATCTCCAGAGGACAGGTGATCAGAATGAGTCAAGGTGCCAGTGCAGGCAGGATGCCTAGAGTGCATAGTGTCCATGTAGTTCAGGCCACAGGTAGGTGATCATCTGCCCTGGTCAGAGATCAATGGCGACCAAGAGACCACTCCTTCTGGACATACGGTTGGGATAGAGTGCCACTGGATGTCCTCTTACTCTTACCACTGACTCACAGTACAGCAACCAGAATCAGAAAGAGGCTCTTCATCCAGTAATGTCCCTCTAGTGCTGTCGACTGAGACAGATTAACATTGTGCTCACTGTAAAGGATAAATACTTAAAAGAACTTCATGCATTCTTACAGAAGCAGTATTGCAGGGCAAATTTGGAGCTGAGTGGAAATAATTGATAACTGGCACAGACTTCCACAGTCTTAGTTATTGAAGCTGTACATTTTGTATCTATGGTAGACACAGACACAGAGAAAGACATACACAGACACAGTGCTCTTCTTTTCATTTTTTACTGACTTATTATTGATTTTTCCATAGGAACTTTTTAATTAGTTTGCCTGATTCCAGAAATAAATGAGGCTTTTATTATTTTTATTGAGATTACACTGAGTTAAGAGATATGTCCTTGGAAAAAAATGACATCTAATTTTTGTCCTTTCAGAAGTCTTTTATTTTTCCTCATTAAGTCTTAAACATTTTTTTTGTATTCATGCCTATGGTTTTTGTTTATTTTTGTTATTATAATTAGGTTTTCTATTTTGTTATGTCTTTTAATTGGTTTTTATTTTTATATATGAGACCTTTTTATTTCTCTGTAAGAAATTTGTATCTAGCTACTTCACAAAATTTTCTTAACATTTTTAGCACTTTTTCTATCTAAATGTATGGTTTCCTCAATATATAATAATATAATCTCTAAGTCTAAATGACTTTGTCTTTTTTTTAATTTTTAATTTCTAATTACATTAATGATTACCTCCTATATAATTTTAAATAGTAATGGTGATAGTCTACTATGTTGTAATTAAGTATGACATTCTTTGGTTACTATTTTAATGTAAATACTGATATATTTTGTATTAAATCTATCAAATTCTGTCTGTGTTTTCTATTAATCTTCTCTTTTACACATTTCTTTCTTCTCTTCTTTTGTGCTGTCTTTTGGATCAATTAAATACTTTTATCATTCATTTTTTCTTTAAGTATGGATACTGTATTATCTGATTTTGTTATTGTATTGCTTGCCATAGAAATACAGTACTATTATGATTAAGAACATAAATCTTTGATATTTGTATAACAAAATGTCCTTAAAGGAAATGTGGAGTACAGAATAAAGCATTTTCAGAAAAAAATTATAGAATTTAAATAGTAAACAAATAAAAATAAATGTATGAAACTAAATAAATCAACGCACAGTAAATCAAAAGAAAGGAAAAGGACAAATCCAATTAAGATAAATGTGGACATTAAATTGTCCTGTAGAGTTATCTGGTGTCTCTTTTTTTTTCTTATTGTATGCTTATGATAGACTTACCATATACCTATCCTTTTTATTTACATTAAATTGGTAATTGTACCAGGGAGCTTAATTTGATTTAGATTCAAAATACTTTGGCAAGACTATTTCAAAAGTGGTATAGTAATCTTTGATTCCATTTATGTGATATGTTGCACTCTCATTTATCATTATCATCAATGAATTATGCAATTTTGAACTGTATTTACTCTTTTTCCTAACAGTATTTAATAGCACACTTGGAAAATACTTGTAAATGAAGACCAACACTATTTTAAAAACAACATGATAGATAAATTATTAGCCATCTTTATGTTTTAAAAAATGAAACAAAGAACAAGAACAGCACATTAAAAATTATGATGAGAAAAAAACATTGAAATAGAAGTTTAAAATCAGAAAAGATTATTTTCTAAAATGTATGCAAATAAATTTTGAGATTGAAAAATAAATTTCTGCATTATACAGCTTCCTAAAATTGACCACAGTACAGGTAGAATATTTAAATAGACAAAAGGACATAGAAAAAATTAAGTAGTTGAGGAGATTCACCATTAAAAAAAGCACCAGGGAGAGTGACGTCAGCATCATGGCGGAGTGAGCTTTCCCGTGAATTCTTCCCCCACAAAATACAACAAAAGTAACAGCCACAGACCAACAACGGAATCCCAGACAGTCAAAAGCTGGAGCGGAGGGATCCACACTGCCGCACATCTGAGAGCGGAACGTGCTGGGCCCCCGGAGGAAGTGGGGAGAGGTAAGGAGAACTCCGCTCCCTCCCCATCAGATCAGCGATCCGGTCCGCGCAGCTCCCAGAGAGGGGGGAGGGGCGGCCCTCGGCGGGAAACTGTAGCTCTTCGGGGGCTCTCAGCCAGTGGGAAACTCCCGCACAGAGGGCTCAGAGGAGCCACAGGGCTACCATCAACATCTGAACAACCCAGAGAGCGGATAAAGAGGGGCAAACGAGAAGCCTCCCACGTCAGGGACCCAGAGGGCAAAAGAGAGAGCTCCCCCCTCCCCGCAACCCGGAGTCTGCAGCTCGACCAGATCTAGCGGTCCGAGGCAGACCTGAATAAACTGGACTGGACCCGTGGATCACAGTGGGGAAAAGAAACAAAACAAAATAACACAAAACTGCGGATCGCAGCAGAAAAACTGGGGCAGAGCGCAGGGGGCTTAGACTACACAGCCCTTTACCACCACACAGTGGCGGCAGGTGGAAATTGCAACCAGAGACTTCCAGGATGAGGAAAATCAAAACCAACACAGGAACCACAATGCAAAAATATATGAAATCACCAGACCAGAAACAAAATGACAAGCACCCAGAAATCAACCCCGAAGACATAGAAATCCATAAACTAAATGACAGAGATTTCAAAATAGCTATCATAAAAACACTCAACGAAATACGAGACAACACAGACAAACAATTAAATGAGATTAGGAGTTTCTTCACAAAAGAGATTGAAATCATAAAGAAAAACCTATCAGGGCTGATGGAGATGAAGAACACAATGGAGGAGATAAAGGAGAATCTGGAATCTTTAAAGAACAGAGCTGACAATATGGAGGAAAGAATTAGTACTTTAGAGGATAGGAATACAGATATACTCCAGATGGAAGAAGAGAGAGAACTAAGACTAAAAAGAAATGAAGAAAGACTCCGAGAAATATCGGACTCTATTAGAAAATGTAACATAAGAATTATAGGTATTCCTGAGGGAGAGGAGAGGGAAAGAGGAACAGAGAGCCTATTCAAGGAAATAATAGCTGAAAATTTCCCAAATCTGGGGAAGGAGCAGGAAATACCAGTAAGCGAAGCCAACAGGACTCCTACATATATTAACAGACAAAGGCCTTCACCACGACACCTAGTGGTAAGGCCAGCCAGGGTCAACGACAAAGAAACAATATTAAGGGCAGCTAGACAAAAACAAAAAATAACGTACAGAGGAACTCCCATCAGGCTCTCAGCGGATTTCTCAACAGAAACTTTTCAGGCTAGAAGAGACTGGAATGATATATTCAAAATACTAAAAGACAAAAACTTTCAGCCAAGAATACTCTATCCAGCAAAAATATCCTTCAAATATGATGGAGAAATAGTAACTCTCCCAGATAAACAAAAGCTAAGGGAGTTCATGGCCACGAGACCGCCACTACAAGAAATACTCAAGAAGGCCCTCAGGCCTGAAAACAAGAAGAGAAAGGGAACACAAAGCTTGGAGTAAGGAGAAAAGTAGGTAGACAAAATCAGAGAAATAGTAGATCTTTACCGGAATAGGTTAACAACCACTTAAATACTAAACTCAAAGATCAAAGGAAGAAATTCACCAAAAATAAATTTAACCTCATCACTGTAAACACACAGCCACAACACAAGATAGAATAAGGTATAACAAGAGCAACTTAGAAGGGGAAGAGGAAAGTGACTGAATTGGCTTAGTATAAGGAAATAGGAGGCTATCAGATAATGGACTATCTCATACAGAAGATTTTTCGCCCAAACCTCAAGGTAACCACTAAACAAATAATCAAATTAAAACCACATATGATAAACAAAGAGAAAACTAGAAGAATCATAAGACAGAACAACCAAACTGAATTGGCAGTCCAAAACAAATGGGACAAGAAACAAAGGAAATGCAAAAGAACCAGAAAATAAGTGACAAAACAGCAACATTCAACCCTCATATTTCAATAATTACCCTAAATGTAAATGGATTGAACTCTCCAATCAAAAGATACAGAGTGGCAGGATGGATTAAAAAGCAAGACCCAACAATATGCTGCCTTCAGGAAACACATCTTAGCACTAAAGACAAGCACAGGCTCAGAGTGAAAGGATGGAAGACAATACTCCAAGCTAATGGCAAACAAAAGAAAGCAGGTGTTGCCATACTCATATCAGACAAAGTAGACTTCAAGATAAAACAGGTTAAGAAAGACAAAGAAGGGAAATATATAATGATAAAAGGGACACTCCATCAAGAAGACATATCACTTATAAATATATATGCACCCAACATAGGAGCACCAATGTACATAAAACAACTATTAACAAACCTAAAAGGAGAAATCAACAACAACACAATAATAGTAGGGGATCTTAACACCCCACTTACAGCAATGGATAGATCATCCAGACAAAAAGTTAATAAAGAAATATTAGACTTAAATGAAAAACTGGACGAGATGGACCTAGTAGACATATACAGAGCACTCCACCCAAAAACAGCTGACTACACATTCTTCTCAAGCGCGCATGGAACATTCTCTAGGATAGACCATATGTTGGGAAACAAAGCAAGCCTCAATAAATTTAAGAAGATTGAAATCATAACAAGCATCTTTTCAGACCATTAGGCTATGAAACTGGAAATGAACCAGGAAAAAAAAACTGGGAAAGTGACAAAAATGTGGAGATTAAACAACATGCTACTGAACAACCAATGGATCATCGATGAAATTAAAGGAGAAATCAAAAACTATCTGGAAACAAACGAAAATGATAACATGCCATATCAAACCATATGGGACGCAGCAAAAGCGGTCCTGAGAGGGAAACTCATAGCGATACAAGCCCACCTTAACAAACAAGAAAAAGCCCTAATAGGCAACCTTAAATTACACCTAACAGAACTAGAAAAAGAAGAACAAACAAAGCCCAAAGCCAGCAGAAGGAGAGAAATAATAAAAATCAGAGCAGAAATAAATGATATTGAGACCAAAAAAACAGTAGAAATGATTAATGAAACAAAGAGTTGGTTCTTCGAGAAGATAAACAAAATAGACAAACCCTTAGCCAGGCCAACTAAGAAAAAAAGAGAAAAGGCTCAAGTAAATAAAATTAGAAATGAAAGAGGAGAAATTACAACGGATACCATGGAAATAAAGAGGATTATAAGAGAATACTATGAGAAATTATATGCCAACAAATTGGACAATCTAGAAGAAATGGATAAATTCTTAGACTTATACAACCTCCCAAAATTGAACCAAGAAGAAATGGAGAATCTGAATAGACCAATCACAAGTAAAGAGATTGAAATAGTAATCAAAAACCTCCCAAAACATAAAAGTCCAGGACCAGATGGCTTCTCCAGTGAATTTTACCAAACATTCAAAGAAGATTTAATACCCATCCTCCTCAAACTATTCCAAAAAATAGAGGAAGATGGAACACTTCCTGAATCATTCTATGAGGCCAACATCACCCTGATACCGAAACCAGACAAAGACAATACAAAGAAAGAAAATTACAGGCCAATATCGCTGATGAACATTGATGCAAAAATCCTCAGCAAAATATTGGCAAACCGAATACAACAATATATTAAAAAGATCATACACCATGATCAAGTGGGATTTATACCAGAGACGCAGGGATGGTTCAACATCCGCAAATCAATTAACGTGATACATCACATCAACAAAACAAAGAATAAAAACCACATGATCATCTCAATAGACGCAGAGAAGGCATATGACAAGATACAACATCCATTTATGATAAAAACTCTCAATAAAATGGGAATAGAAGGAAAGTACCTCAACATAATAAAGGCCATATATGACAAACCCACAGCTAACATCATACTCAACGGGGAAAGACTGAAAGCCATTCCTCTGAGAACAGGAACGAGGCAGGGCTGCCCACTCTCACCACTCCTGTTCAACATAGTACTGGAGGTTTTGGCCAGAGCAATTAGGCAAGAAAAAGGAATAAAAGGAATCCAAATAGGTAACGAAGAAGTGAAACTCTCACTATTTGCAGATGACATGATTGTATATATAGAAAACCTTAAAGAATCTGTTGGAAAACTGTTAGAAACAATCAACAACTACAGCAAAGTTGCAGGGTACAAAATCAATCTACAAAAATCAGTTGCATTTCTATATGCTAATAATGAACTAACAGAAAGAGAGCTCAAAAAGATAATACCATTTACAATTGCATCAAAAAGAATAAAATACCTAGGAATAAATCTTACCAAGGAGGTGAAGGACCTATACAATGAGAACTACAAGACATTATTGAGGGAAATCTACGATGACATAAAGAAATGGAAAGATATCCCATGCACGTGGATTGGAAGAATAAACATAGTTAAAATGTCTATATTACCTAAAGCAATCTACAGATTCAATGCAATCCCAATCAGAATCCCAATGACATTCTTCATAGAAATAGAAAAAAGAATACTAAAATTTATATGGGGCAACAAAAGACCCCGAATACCTAAAGAAATCCTAAAGAAAAAGAACAAAGCAGGAGGCATCACAATTCCTGACTTCAAAACATACTACAAAGCAATAGTAATCAAAACAGCATGGTACTGGTACAAAAACAGACACACAGATCAATGGAACAGAATTGAAAGCCCAGAAATAAAACCACACATATACGGACAGCTAATTTTCGACAAAGGTGCTAAGGACATGCAATGGAGAAAGGAAAGTCTCTTCAATAAATGGTGTTGGGAAAACTGGACAGCCACATGCAAAAGAATGAAAGTGGACCATGTGCTATCGCCATTCACAAAAATTAACTCAAAATGGATCAAAGACCTGAAGGTGAAACCTGAAACTATAAAACTCATAGAAGAAAATATAGGCAACACACTATTTGACATTGGGTTTAAAGGAATCTTTTCGGATGACATGCCTACCCAGACTAGGGAAACTAAAGAAAAAATAAACAAGTGGGACTTTATCAGACTAAAGAGCTTTTATAAGACAAATGAAATCAGAATCAAGATGAACAAACAACCAACCAGCTGGGAGAGAATATTTGCAAAACATACATCTGACAAGGGGTTGATCTCCATAATATATAAAGAACTCACACAATTGAACAACAAAAAAACAAACAACCCGATCAAAAAATGGGCAGAGGAAATGAACAGACACTTCTCCAAGGAAGATATACAGATGGCCAATAGGCACATGAAAAGATGCTCAACATCACTAATCATCAGGGAAATGCAAATCAAAACAACACTAAGATACCACCTCACGCCCGTTAGAATGGCTATAATCACCAAGACAAAAAACAACAAATGTTGGAGAGGATGTGGAGAAACAGGAACCCTCATACACAGCTGGTGGGAATGCAAATTGGTGCAGCCTCTATGGAAAACGGTATGGAGATTCCTCAAAGAATTAAAAATAGAGATGCCCTATGATCCAGCCATCCCACTACTGGGAATCTATCCAACGCACCTGAAATCAACAATCCAAAGAGGCTTATGCACCCTTATGTTCATTGCAGCATTATTCACCATAGCCAAGAAGTGGAAGCAACCTAAGTGTCCCTCGACTGACGATTGGATTAAGAAAATGTGGTATATATATACAATGGAATACTACTCAGCCATAAATAAAGACAAAATCGTCCCATTTGCAACAACATGGATGGGCCTGGAGCGTATTATGTTAAGTGAAATAAGCCAGAAAGAGAAAGACAAACACTGTATGATCTCACTCATATGTGGAATAGAAACCAACACATGGACAGAGAAAACTGGACTGTGGTTACCCGGGAAGTGGGGGTGGGGGGTGGGCACAAGGGGTGAAGGGAGTCATATATGGGGTGATGGACAAACAAAAATGTACAACCCAAAATTTCACAATGTTAGAAACCATTAAAATATCAATAAAAAAAAAAAAGCACCAGGTCAAATAGTTTTACAGAAGAATTCTTCCAAACCTCTAAAGATCAGATAATCTTAGTGTTATCTAAACTATTTTAGAGAATAGGAAAAAAAAAGGGAAAATTCTAAAGGCTTTTTATAAAATGGATATAACATTCATCCCAAAACATGACAAAATTTGTACCAAAACTGAAAACTACAAGCCAGTCTCATTTGTGAATAAATTAAAATATATTAGCAAAAAGAATGCAAGATCACATTAGAAATTAGTACACCATACACTGAAAATGAGGAAATAGTTTGTGTGAGAACAATATTTCTTATGAGAACAAGAAAAGGCTTTGAAATTTAAAAATCATCTGCTTAATAGAATCATAGAGCTGCTGAAACTATAAAAACAGACTGTTAATATCCTAGAGAATGGATAACCTTAGAAAAATCAGCTAATTTCTGGAGCATCTTTTTCTCCCTGGAGTTATTTGTCAATTCTGGGCACGCTAAGAAGCTGATAATCCAGGCTTTGCCAATGTACCATGCTAATACTGGGAGATATAGAAACAAATAGAGATTTTGGAACTCTCACATGGTTGAAACTACAAAATTGGATACTAGAGAGTCTTCAAACACATGGTTACTATCTCTTGAATAAATTTGTGAAATTTTGAAGCTTCAGGGGGAATGAAACTAAAAAAGTGAGAAGACAGCAGGTGTAAAGGAGAATTAGTTTTCTATAGTCTTGTACCCAGAGAGAAGTATTAGAGTCCAAGAATCAGTAGCGATAAAATCCACAATTAACACCTCTAACTCATGGCTAAAAAGCCCTGGAGGAATATTCTTTTGATATAGGGAGTGGGAGTAAGAGAAAAATTGCAAGGAATCTTACCAAGTTCCTGCCTCAAAGCAGCTCAGTTTCTCTTGGGTTTAATGTAGAGTCCCCACTCAGTCTACTTAGCAGAGAAAAGAGAGGGTCTTCTCTAGAGGAATATAATGTCATCTAGGCCCTCTACGGTCTTTATACACTATGTTCAGCTTTCAATCACAAATTAATTGGCATGCCAAACAAAGGAGTAAATGACCGAAATACCAAATTGTTAAATAAAAAACACTCAAAGATATGCAGATATTGGAGTTAAAAGACAAGGATTTTAGGATAACTGTGACTAACATGTTAAAGAAAATGGAGGACCAAGTGGAAAATTTCACCAGAGATTTGAAATATTTTGTTAAAAAATCAAGATCTTGTGGTGATTGTTGCATAACTCTGCAAACATACATAAAAGCCACTGAACTGTACACTTTAAATGGGTGGAAAATATCTCAATAAAGCAGTTTTTAAAAGAATCAAATAGAAATACTAGAAGTGAAAAAAATTTAACGTTAGCTCAATACATATGTTTAAAATCTATTGGACACAACTGAAGTCAGGATTAGTGAATTGAAAATAGGTCAGTAGAAAATATGCAAACTCAAGCATAGAAAAATTGATGGAAAATACAGGAAAAGTAGCATGAATAAGGGATAGAATGTAAAATTTTAACATGTGTGACTATAATCATAGAAATCAAAGAGAAAGAGAATGGAGCAAAAGTCATATTTGAACATATAATGACTGAAAATTCAAGAAATTCAAATTTCAGACAATATGGTTTCAAAGTAGGATTTGAATAAATGAATGAGTAAACAAACAAACTTATACTAGGAACATCATAGTGAAACTACTAAAAATCAAAGACAGAGAAAAATCTTAAAACAGGGAAAATGGATACAATGTATTGAAAGGAACAAAACAAAGAGTGAGAGCTAACTTATTAATAGAAGCCATGTGTTATGGACTGAACTATGTCCCCCTAAAATTTTTGTGTTGAAGCCTCAACCCCCAATGTGACTGTATTTGGAGATAGGGCCTTTAAGGAGGTAATTAAGGTTGAATGAGACCATAAGGGTTGGGCTCTAATCCAATATGATTGGTGTCCTTATAAGAAGAGGAAGAAACACCAAGGGTGTTCATGCTCAGAGAAAAGGGCATGTGAGGACACAGATAAAATATGACCATATGCAAGCCAAGGAGAGAAGTCTGAGGAGAAATCAAGCCTGCTGACATTTTGATATTGGACTTCCAGCCTTCATAAATGTGAGAAAATGAATTTCTGTTGTTTAAGCCACCCAGTCTGTGGCTTTTTGTTATAGCAACCCCATCAGACTAAGATGCCATGGAAGCCAAAAGATAATAGAATGATATCCTTAAAGAGCTGAAAGAGAATGTGACTACATCAAACTAAAAAGCTGTGCAGAGCAAAGGAAACCATCAACAAAACAAAAAGACAATCTAACAATTGGGAGAAGATATTTGCAAACCATATATCTAAGAGGTTAAACTCCAAAATATATAAAGAACTCATACATCTCAACAACAAAAAAACTAACAACCCAATTAAAAAATGGGCAAAAGACCTGAACAGACATTTCTCCAAAGAAGATATACAGATGGCCAATAGGCACATGAAAAGATATTCAACATCATTAACTATCAGGGGAATGCAAATCAAAAATACAATGAGATATCACCTTATGCCCATCAGAATGATTATAATTAACAACACAGGAAACAGCAAATGTTGGAGAGGATGTGGAGAGAAGGGAACTCTCACACACTGCTGGTGAGAGTGCAAACTGGTGCTGCCACTATGGAAAACAATATAAAGAATCCTCAAAAAATTAAGGATAGAACTACCATATGATCCAGCTATTCCACTGCTGGGTATCTATCCAAAGAACATGGAAACACAAATGTATAAAGATACATGCACCCCTATGTTCATTGAGGCATTATTCACAATAGCCAAGACTTGGAAGCAACCTAAGTGCTCATCAAGGGACAAATGGATGAAGAAAATGTGGTATACATACACAATGGAATACTACTCAGCCCTAAGAAACAATGAAATCCAGCCATTTGTGACAACATGGATGGACATTGAGGGTATTATGCTAAGCAAAATAAGTCAGAGGGAGACGGTCAAATACCATATGATCTCACTCATAAGTAGAAGATAAAAACAACAACAAATAATCACATAAAGACAGAGATTGGATTGGTCGTTACCAGAGGTGAAAGGGGAAAGGAAGAGGGCAAAAGAGATGATTAGGCACATGTGTGTGGTGATGGATTGTATTTAGTATTTGGTTGGTGAACATGATGTAACTTATGCAGAAATAGAAGTATAATGATGTACACCTGAAATTTATAAAATGTTATAAACCAATGTTATCTCAATAAAAACAATTAACAATATAAACTTCTGTACAAACATGGATGGACATTGAGGGTATAATGCAAAGTGAAATAAGTCAGAGGGAGAAGGTCAAATACCGTATGATTTCCTTCATTAAGTAGTAGATAATAATGACAATAAATAAACACATAGGGACAGAGATTGGATTGGTGGTTACCAGAGGGGAAGGGGGGAGGGAGGAGGGTGAAAGGGATAATTCTGTACATGTGTGTGGTGATGGGTTGTAATTAGTATTTTGGTGGTGAACATGATGTAATCTATGCAGAAATAGAAGTATAATGATGTACACCTGAAATTTTTACAATGTTATAAACCAATGTTACTGCAATAAACGAAAAATTAAAAAAAAAAACTTCTGTACAGTAAACAAATTAATTAAATTAAATAAAATTAAAATCCATTAATACAATTACAAAAAATCTAAGGTAGGGTATATGTTATTTAATGTTCCAAGTTCTTAGCTTTGTTGAGAAATGGTAAAAAAAAAAAACACTAAAGTAAAAAAAAAATACTTTAATATTATATCACACTTTAATAAATGGATGTTACACATTTTATCCCTAGATTAATTATTAAAATAATAAGGAATGCATCACTGCTAAGCTGATAAGAGGGAAATACAATAGTATAAAATATTTGATTATACCTAAAGAAAGCAAGACAAGGTAGAAAATATGGAACAGGTGTGAATAGTGGAAAAAACAGTTTAAAAATCAAAATAAAAATGTATATAATTTTGTTAAATGTAGAAGAACTAAATAATCCTATTAAAAGTCTAACTGGACAAAATAAATCACAGCCAAATAATTCTGTTTGCAAGAGCACATCTTAAATTTAAGAACACTGAAAAAGTGAAAGTAAAATAATTTGAAAAATTTTATTGTGCAAATAATAACCAAATGAAAACTGATGTAGCTTTCCTAGGTATTGAAGAAAGCAGACCAACTTGGCTATAAGATGGGCCATAATGCAAGTCTTTACAATTTGAAAGAACAGAATTTATTCAGTGTATATTCACACATCACAGGTAATTAAGAAATCAAAAAGAAAACAACAAGCAAACTGAAATTCTTCAAAATTAAGCAATATACTTCTATATAACTCAGTCAAAATGTAAATTAGAAAATATTTTCACTCAATAAAAATGAAAATACAATATATACCAACATTTATTTTGTTGTAGCTATACCTATGCTTAGAGTGAAACTTACAGCCTTAAATGCATATATTTGAAATGATAAAGGTTGAAAATCATCCATCTCAAGGAGTAAAGAACAGCAAGCTCATCTTAAAAAAAATTGTAAAAGAAATGAAAAGCTTTTAGTATTAACATAAACTAAATTTAACATAATGGAAAATAAAAATTAAAGGATATCCAGACTAAAATATAGTTATTGGATAACATTATTAAAACTGATCAGTATTTAACAAGAACAAAGAAAGAAACAAAAGAAAAAAGAATGAATATAGTAGTACCAGGAATTGAAAAAACAGACCTCACTAAAAATCCACAAAAAGGATTTTTTAATAGAAAGATAATCAGAGGCTATTATGAGCAACTCTAGGCCAAAAATTTGAAAATTTAGGTAAAATGGAAAACTTCTTTGATGTATACAACTTATCAGAACAGACAAGAAAGAATTTTTTAAAATATGAATAAATGTGTGTTAAAGGAATTGCCTCTGTAACTTGAAATGTTCACTCAAAGAAACATCTAGGCCTAATTGAATTCATTGGTGAATTCTTCCAAATACTTAAGAAAAAAAAATATCAATCATAGGCAAAATCTTGTATAGAACAGAAAATAAAGGAACAGTTCCCAATTTATCTTATGAGAGCAGGTTAACATGAATACAATGACATTATAATCTCTCACATGGACATAGATGAAAAAACAGTAAAGAAAATTTTAGCAAATTAAATTCACTGATATATGTAAAGTATAATATATCATGACCAAGTTTATTCCATTATGCAATTTAGGTTTTATACCTGAAAACATTCCACGTTAACAGAAGAAAGGAAAAAAGTAACTATGTTCTCGACATATTATAAACTTTTTTTAAATAAAAATTCAACACTTATTCATGATAAAATGCTTAGCCAACTAGGAATATAAGAACACATTCTTCCATTTATTTCTTGAACTCATAGAGAATATCTTAGAAAACCTACAGAATAGACCATAATTAATAGTAAATTATTGAAAGATTTCATGCTGAGTTGGAAAAAAAACAAAGATGTCCACTATCACCACTTCTATTCATCATTATACTGAAAGTACCAAATAGTGTTATAAAGGAACTAAATATAAATAGAAGTCATAAAAATCGTAAAAGAATAAATAAAATCATCATTAATCACAGACAATATCTTTGCATACATAGAAAATCCAAAAGATTCTTCAGAACAGTCATCAGAATTAATAAATTAATTTGGTAAAGTTGTTGGATATAAGGGCCATATTTTAAAATCAAATAAACTTCTACATCCTAGAAATAAATAATTGGAATAAGAAATTTCAAAAAATAATATTTGTAATTATGTTATAACACATCAAACATAGCTACATTTTAATTGTTCAGTTAGACTACAACTAAGTTACAAAAATATTTAAAAATTTAATATCTATAAGTTTTTCTATTTTCTGTTGTTGCTCTCAGTGTTGTTGCTATTGTTTATATCATTTTTAAACTATATGGAAAGAAGGAAATACATTCAATCAAACTGTTTCTAGGTAATTTTTGAAATGATGTAATTTAGTTTATCTATAAAAGTAGTTATTGTTATGAGATAACCCTGATGCATTTGTAAATGGAAAATAATGCATATGACTTTGTTTTTTATGGACCATTAATAACTAGAAAATGCTGTTCCATAAAATTATCTCTTTAAACAGAAAAAAACCCTAAGAATAAATGCAATAAAAGATGTGAAATTCTTATATATACAAAATTATACTTCATTATTGCAATAAATTAAGGAAGACTGAAATAAATGGAGGAAAGTATTATGTTCATGCATTGGAAGTTTCGATATTGTAAAGATGTCAATTATTCATAAATTAATCTATAGATTCAATATAATCCCAATCAATATCCCAGAATATTTTTTGTAATAATTAACAAACTTAATCTAAACTTTGCATGAAATTCAAAGGGCCAAGACTAGCCAAGACAATCTTGAAGAATGGATATCCAGTGTTATTACACAGTGACTTGAAACAGCATGGTATTGGTACAGGGAGAGACACTTAAAATAACCAATGGAAAACAATGAGTCTACAAGAGAGGGCAAGTTGTTGCAGGCCTTTGCAATCATTGTGCCTTCTGTTTAGAATGCTCTTTTCCAAGATGGCTAGCTTCTTCACTTTCTTCATTTCTTTCATTCAAATGTCATTCTCAGCTAGGATTCCCTAAGCCACTCAAATATTTTAAGTTCCCCTAACATTTTGTATTCCTTTTCCCGGTTTTATTTTATTTCTTTAGCACTTATTGCTATCTAACATGCTAGATGTCTTGCAGATTTATTTTGTTTATTTTCTGTCTCCCCCATTAGAATATTAGATCCATGAGGTCAGGGATCTTTGTCTATTTTGTTCACTGATGAAAAATGTCTTATATACAGTAGGTTGTCAATAATTATTTGATGAATGAATTAATGAATTATTTTAAACTTCAAACCTCCCAATGTGGGATTCACATTAAATACATTAAAGCATGTAAAGCATGTAATTTAAATACATTAAATACATTATGGATGGAATTCATCTTACACAAGATTGTGAATTACGGTTTGTCTCTTCAAACAGATTTTGTGTTACCCCTCAGATGTCCAGGGCTCCTCACTAAGCAACTCACTGAAGTCTATTCTCCAACTCTTTCTGCATACTCTTCACTTATTCTTTATTCACTATCAAAACTGACCTGTCCTAAAATCTATTTACTGTTTTATTCTAAAGAATCTTTTTTTTACATCTATGATTTATTTATTCTATGACTGGAATTTTGTACCTTTTGACTCCCTTCACCCATTCTTCCCACCCCCCACCCTCTGTCTCTGGCAACTGCCTAACTGTTCTCTGTTTCTACGAGCTTGTTTTTTCTTTTTTTTGATTCCACGTATAAGTGAGATCATAAGGTATTTGTCTTTCTCTGAATTATTTCACTTAGTATAATGCCCTTAAGGTCCATCCATGTTGTGGCAAATGGCAGGATTTTTTATGGATGAATAATATTCCATTGTGTGTGTGTGTATGTATCTATATCTATATCTATCACATTTTCTTTATCCTTTTACACATTGATGGACACTTAGGTTGTTTCCACTTCTTGGCTATTGTAAATACAGATATTAAATATTAAATTACATATTAAATATTAAAATACTGATTATTACAGTACCCAAACACATGTGCTATATAGCCCCCCAAAAGTTCTGAATGAGTGGATGAATTTTCAGGGGTATAGTGAAACCTTCTATGATAAAATATGAATGCAACAATCTGAGAAGCATGTTAAGTGCTATTTTTGAGCTGTTCTTGGTGCTTTAACATCAGTTATCTTATTTAATCCTCACAACAACACTGCAAAATAGACACATGTATCTCATTAAAGACAGAGACTATGTCAGATTTACTCCACAGCACTTAGTCCAGTGACTAGTGCATAGAAAATAAATGTTTATCAGCTTAAAATTACTAGAATTCTACAAATAATACATGGATCCCTGCTTGAGGAAAGGAGAAAAAACTAGAGTCTGGGACTCCAACTGTAATGTTTGATAATCTCACAATTTTACCACAGGTTAGTGTTGCTTTTTGATGGCAACCATGAATTGGCCTCCAATGCTGTTAGATCTCAGAAACTCTACTTTTCCCATGAAATTAGCTTGACTCTATGAGACAGCTTCTTCCTCAAGTTACATTTTTATTTTTTTTGCCTTTTCTCAGTCTCAGCATCTCCTTGTGAGTCTTTGCATATACTATCCTACTATCAAATTACTGATTGATGTGGTATTTACAAGCTTAAATGTGTGACTGAGAAAAATCTGATTGGTCCAAAAAATCCATATTATCCTCATGTGAGCAAAGTTTTTGGTAATATGTTACGTATAGATTGGTGGACTTTGGATTAGTTGCACACATCTGGTTAAACCAGCTGACTGGGAGCTGAGGCATAGATCAAATTTATCCACACCATCCCCTTGTGGTACATGAGTCACATAATAAAAAAGCAGAATTCTTTGTTCAATGCCTCCATTATATCATCAGGGTACTAAAAAGAGTATTCAATAATGCAAATGGAAATTTGTAAAACTATAAAGCAAACATGAAATAGCTCCCTGGTACAGCATTTATTCTCACATTTTGGGACAATATGGATAATTAATTCATTTTTTCACAATAAATACACTGATATACTGTGGAGCATAATTCAAAATTGGCATGATTTTTTAAAACATGAAACAAGAGTTTTCAAAGAAAAATAAGTCTCTTAGAGTACCACCTCCTACGCCCAAAGAATATATATTCACTTCTCTCTGGTATTTGAGTCACTTTAGTAGAAAAATTTAAGAAGCACTAAATATAATAATAACTAAAAATAATAATTTTCATTAATTGAGGGCTTAATACACTTTATATGCATTATTTCATTTATTCCTGTTTACAGGTGAGGACATTGATGCTTAATAATGTAAAGTAATCTGCACAAAGTTACACAGCTAATAATAGGTGGAAACAGTATCCAAACCTAGTTCAGTAGGACTTTAGAACCCATATTTTTTTTTAATTTAATTAATTTTTATTGAGGTAAAAATGGTTTTAACATTATATAAATTTCAAGTGTACATCACTATTCTTAATCAACCCATATCCTTACTCACTATCCTATACAACTTTAACCTGTATTACCTTGTAAATATTTAGGTATCATTCATTGACATCTCATAGCAACATCTGCCCCTGCAAACGGGAAAGAGGCAATAACTATATGAACACATAGTCCTCAATCTTAGCTTCACATTAATATCACCTGGGGAACTTAAAAAGAATCAATGCTCAAGTCTCTTGGTTTCTTAAAATTATGTGATATCAATATTGATCATTATTAAATGATGATTATTAAATATTGATATTGTTAAAATATTAATGCTCTAGATCCTTGCTACTCAAAGTGTGGTCCCTGGAATAGCAGCATCAGCATCACCTGAAAGTTTGTTGGAAATGCAGAATCCTACCTTGGTCCTCCTGTATGAGAATCTGCATTTTAATAAGATGCTATGACAATTTATGTCACATTAATATTTAAGAAACACTAATATAAAGCAGTGCTTCACAAACCTGAGTGCATGTGACAATCACCTGGATACATTATGAAAATATGGATTCCTGGGATACATGGAAGTTCTACTAAATTAGAATATTCAAATCAGTGTACCAAGCTGGGCTTCAATCCAAAAATACCTCCCACAGACTTCACCCACCACTGCCATCACCACCACGGGCCTACCTGCTGTTAGATGGTCCCACTATCAAAGACCATTTATTTTATTTAAAAGTTAAGTTATTGTGTTCAACAATGAGGAAAAATAATAAAATAAGAGGAAAAGTAATACTTAACACATTAATGAGCAAGTCAACTAAAATTATTTGTTTCCTATCAGAGATGAAGGGTCTCTGGGGATGGAATGCATAAAAGAAATATTTCAATGGGTAATGGAGAAGGGAATAAAAATAGAAGAAAATGACATATCCTGAGAATGGAACTGCCTCAAGATTAAATAGCCAGAATGAGAGAGAAGTCTTTGTGGAAAAGAGCAGCTGAAAGGAAAGATGAGAGACTAAAGACAACTTGCCTTCCATCACAATTTTGCCAAGAACTGATGTTTTAAAGCAGGGTTGTCATTAAGACCATTTGTCAAAACTTTCTGGAAAGGCATAGCTTAGTCAGCCTTCCCACGCCCATCTTCAATTCCTTGCTGACATCCTAGGACTTTTGGAAATGACCCGTGAAATGGGGGTGTCCAATGTACCAATAGGCACTCATTTTAGTTGCTAAAATTGTAGCATATCTTTTTCAATCAAGCCCTAGAATAGGAAGGTTGTGCACTGAGCTGAAGAGAAATTTCATTATTGATAACACTAAATATATAATTTTTCATTACTTCATTTAATAATGATCTTTACTGTGAGAATTGTGCATTTTAATGTGATAGGCAGCATCTTTAACTTACAGGACATTATTCTCCTCATTTGAATAATTGTTTAATGGAACCCCCTCCAATGAGTAATGCTGCTAATTTAGCAGGTCTTTTATACAATGTGATAAGTTTTCTACTCTTTCCATACATAGAAATACCAGCTTCGAAACAATGGCTCTATTTTCATGTCAGCTAAATCGTACTTACTGTATGTGGCAGATTTTGGTCTGTGACATGAAAGGATAAGCAAGTTTTCCCAATGATATATGTTATAGAAGAGAAGGCATTCATCTGAGTATGTAATATTTCCCAAGCATTCATATTAGTTTATCTGAATATTATTCCAAATCATACCTGACCTGAATAAGAGTATGAAAGGTTGCATGAAAAAGAAGTCAAAGTAAAGCAAATAGGCCTTGGGGGCTTTTGGAAGCATGTAATGGTGTGTCAGTGGCTTGTCTTACTAAAAAGAATCTCTAAGAGTTAACATATTCTTAATAAAAGCATGAGAAATTAGATGTAGCATTTGTACTCTCTCTTTATCATTATCATCAAAGAGAATCAATGAATTGCAGGTCAGTTTGGAATGAACACTGAATATTTCCTGTTTCAACTTGCCCTGCCAATACAATGATTGAATCTTTGCTATAACATCCCCACCAATTATTTGCCCAACCTATACATAAAGTCTCTCCCACTAGAGACAGTTCAATCTCCTGTCAGCTGCGCCTCTCTTCCTTAATTTACAGCTACAAATCTCCCTCCCTTTATCTTCCACCCACTGGTCCTTGTTCTATCCATTCTAGAAACCTAGTATCTTCTCCACCTGAACTTTTGAATAAGATTATCAGGAACATTATCAGGTTTATCTTTTCCAGTCCAAGGATCCCTAGTTTGTCCAACAAATTTTTCATATTATAAAGTTTCAAATCCTTAATCAATCTTAATTATTCTCTTCTGAATATGCTCCGACTTACCCCTCTTAATCTCAAAATCTGAAGGTAGTACACCAATTCATACCTCACCTATGTCATGACAATCTTAAAGCAGAAAAGATAACTTTATCACCACTTTTTGTTGCCTAGTGGTGGACATCATAGTGATATACACAACTTACTACTTTTAATAGCCACTAACTATACTCAATAGATTATGGTAAACAGATATTAGCTGGCATTAAATGAATATATGACAATAGCTCTTGAAACTGTTACTTTGAAGGTGACCATGGAAAAGTCACAAAGAAAAGATGATAGAAGCTCATCCTCAGAGGAAACAGAATTTTTTCTTGATGTAATAATAGTTTATAACATTGTAAACTTTTAGTTATACATTATTGCTTGTCAGTCACCATATAAATGCATCCCTTCAACACTTGTACCCACCCCCCAACCCCCCTTCCCCTGGTAACCACCAAACTACTCTCTCTGTACATGTGTTAGTTTATCTTCCACATATGAGTGAACTTATGTGGTGTTTATCTTTCTCTGTCTGGCTTATTTTGCTGAACATAATACCCTCCAGGTCCATCCATGTTGTGGCAAATGGGACAATTTTGTCTTTTTTATGGCTAACTAGTATTCTGTTGTATATATATACACAATATCCTCTTTATCCAATCATCAGTTAAGAGACATTTGGGTTGCTTCCACTTCTTGGCTATAGTGAATAATGCTACGATGAACGTAGGGGTGCATAAGCCTCTTTGGATTGTTGATTTCAGGTTCTTTGGATAGAAACACAGCAGTGGGATACCTGGATCATAACATATTTCTATTTTTAATTTTTTGAGGAATCTCCATACTGTTTTCCATAGAGGTTGCACCAGTTTGCATTCCCACCAGCAGTGAATGAGGGTTTCCTTTTCTCCTAAACCTCTCCAACATTTGTCTTTGTTTGTCTTGGTCTTGGTGATTATAGCCATTCTAATGGGTGTAAGGTGACATTTTAGTCTTGTTTTGATTTGCATTTCCCTGATGATTAGTGATGTTGAACATCTTTTCATGTGCCTATTGGCCATCTCTATATCTTCCTTGGAACAATGTCTGTTCATATCCTATGCCCATTTTTTGATCGAGTTGTTTGTTTTCCTTGTTGTTCAGTTGTGTGAGTTCTTTATATATTATGGAGATTAACCCCTTGTTGGATATAGGCTTTGAAAATACTTTCTCCAAGCTGGTAGGTTGTCTTTTCATTTTGATTCTGGTTTCATTTGCCTTCCAGAAGCTCTTTAGTCTGATGAAGTCCCACTTGTTTATTTTTTCTTTTGTTTCTCTTGTCTGTGTAGACATGGAATTTGGAAAGATACCTCTATGACCAATGTCAAAGAGTGTACTGCTTATATTTTCTTCCAGGAGCTTTATAGTTCCAGGTCTTACTTTCAAGTCTTTGATTAATTTTGAGTTAATTTTTGTGTATGACAGAAGAAGATGGTAATCTTTCATTCTTTTCCATGTGGCTGTCCAGTTTTCCCAACACCATTTATTGAAGAGACTTTCTTTTATCTATTATATGCTCTTAGCTCCTTTGTCGAAGATTAGCTGTCTGTAGATGTGTGGTTTTATTTCTGGGCTTTCAACTCTGTTCCATTGATCTATGTGTCTGTTTTTGGACCAGTACTATGTTGTTTTAATTATTATAACTTTGTAGTAGTCAGGGATTGTGATGCCTTCAGCTTTGTTCTTTCTTCTCAGAATTCCTTTGGCTATTCAGGGTATTTTGTTGCCCCATATGAATTTTACTATTCTTTGTTCTATTTCCATGAATTATGTCATTGGGATTCTGATTGAGGTTGCATTGAATCTGTAGATTGCTTTAAGTAGTATGGACGTTTTAACTATGTTTATTCTTCTGATCCATGTGCATGGGCTGTCTGTCTATTTCTTTATGTGATCATCGATTTCTTTCAATAATGTCATATGGTTTTCATTGTATAGGTCTTTCACCTCCTTGGTTAAATATATTCCTAGATATTTTATTCTTTTTGCTGCAATTGTAAATGGGATTGCCTCATTGAGTTCTTTTTCTGTTAGTTCGTTATTAGGGTATAGAAATGCAACTGATTTTTGTAAGTTGATTTTGCACCCTGCAACTTCGCTGATTATTTCTAATAGTTTTCCAATGGATTCTTTAGGGTTTTCTATATATAAAATCATATAATCTGTAAACAGTGAGAGTTTTACTTCTTTGTTGCCTATTTGGATTCATTTTATTTCTTTTTCTTGCCTCATTGCTCTGGCCAAAACCTCCAGTAAAGGAAACAGAATTTTTTTAGAAGACCTCATTCCACAATGCTTTCAAACTTCCAGGTGTTTATTGATCACTTGAGTGCTCAACACTGTGCAAGATACCGTTTGGGATATACAAATATTCATAGTCCTAGCTCTAAAGGCATATATGGCCTA
Source organism: Diceros bicornis minor (assembly GCF_020826845.1). NCBI lineage: Eukaryota > Metazoa > Chordata > Mammalia > Perissodactyla > Rhinocerotidae > Diceros > Diceros bicornis. The sequence continues at coordinate 74,329,434 of NC_080781.1, read as the reverse complement.
TATGTGGTATTAGATATATGTCCAAGTTTGCCCAAGACAGTATCTGTTTATGCAAATTGTCTCAGCATAATTAATAGCATCCCTTTTAACAAAAGTATCCTATTTTGGACAACAAATTATACAATCACTGTATTTACATGAAAGATAATACAGAGGAAACACACACTTCTGTGTAACAAGGTATGGTACTCAATATTGCAAGGGTCCCAAGGGGAGAATTTATTTCCCTTGAGCAAGTGAGTGAAACAAAGCTTCACTACTAGTTTACCAGATGTTTCTCTTCTGTTCCTGAACCAATGGCTGAACTACATTTCCTAACTTCCCTTGACATCAGATGCAAACATATCACTGAGTTCTTGGCAATAAAATATGGATGAAAGTAATGTGTGCCACTTCCAGACCTAACTAATAAAGGCCTCTCACACAATATCCCATGTTCTCTCTCTTCCCTCATCCATCAGGTGAATGGAGAATACTCTTAGAATCTGGAAAAGAATGGAATCATAAGTAAGAAAGATGATGGGTCCCCAGATGACTGTCCTGGGCAGAGAACCCACCCAACCCTCTGAATCACATGAGCATATAACATGAAAATTGAACATTTGTTGCATTAAGCCAGTGCAATTTGGGGTTGTTTTTTCCAGTAGTTAGCCCACTGTGAGGATGACAGGTAGCATGAAAGTTAGCTTTTGATGAAAATCTTCCTATTGTTGAACATCTTCCTACTCTAATACTTTCAAGTTGGCTGAAGTAAAAAGAACATGAATTTGGAAATGAATATATTCCCAGAGCAATACTTCCATTCAACAACATTAAGAGGGAGATTAAATTTAAGCCTTAGGGATTCATGAACTCCTTATAGGGCCAAGTATGATATGGTAACATAATAGGCCAATTGCTTGTTCCTTCAGGTACAGAGAATATACAAGGACCACTTAGATGACCCAGTTCACTTTCTTAAATCATTGGTTCTTCCTTCCCAGAGAACTTACAGATTTGCCTATCTTTGTTTTTCCTTGAACTTGCTGTTCTTAATTTTCATTTTGTGCAATTTCTTGTAATTTTATTAAAGTTGCTAAATTTCTCTTAGGAAAGATGTAGAGAATGAAAGAAAGAGGGAAAGACCTTTTCATTTGCTTTTGTTAATCTGTCCCACAGTAGACATTCTTCTAGGTTCATCATTTGTTTGGACCCACCACCAACATTGGATTGTAATGAATGGGTTCTCATTGTGTTTTGAGATCTTTCCTTCCAGGCCAATTCATGAAATAACTGCAAAGTTTTAACTTATTTAAGAATTTATGTCTTTAAAATATAGATAGGGGGCCAGCCCGGTGGCGCAGCAGTTAAGTGTGTGTGCTCCACTTCGACAGCCCAGGGTTCACAGGTTTGGATCCCAGACGCGCACCAGTGCACCACTTGTCAAGCCATGCTGTGGTGGCATCCCATATAAAGTAGAGGAAGATGGGCATAGATGTTAGCCCAGGGCCAAGCTTCCTCAGCAAAAAAAGGAGGATTGGTGACAGATGTTAGCTCAGAGCTGATCTTCCTCACACATAAAAAAAATATATAGATATAACTTTAGCTGCTTCTGGTCAGTCTTTCCTACAAACAGATAAATTTAAAAAATAGTATATAGTATCTCCAAATTTGAAGAGACAAATGGAAATTATACATTATTTATTAAATGACAGTCAAATGGAAATATCTTTATGTTTCAACCCAATTTTGTTAATCTCAAAATACACTCGATCATCTACTTCCTTGCTTCAGTAATTTTGGTCTACAAATCCTTATATTTTTTCTTTGATAACTGAATCATTCACAAGGACCCAGGGTCATTATTCTCAACATTAGATTTGTGTATGGAGATTGAGATTATTAAGCAGTTAGGTTGACTGTGTCCTGAATCTATATAGCCAAATTTTTAACTAAATCACAGATATTAGCTCCTGTTTATAAAATTATTTTATACTAATGTATCTGTATACTAAACAGATACAGCTGAAATCTATATTAAATGAGGTTTTGGTTTATCTAGGCTCTAGTTAACCTTTCAACTATATTCCTAATCCACCTCAAAACCTCTTGAAGCACAGCCATAGTCCTGACAAAAACGAATTAATACCCTCTCATTTTCTAGCTATATTACCTGACAGTTCTGCTACTTTGGATAATTGAGTCTGAATAAAAACAATTTAGCTCATAATTCTTTTAGCAAGTGTATGCTACATGGCCCAAGAGAAATAAGGCACAGTATAGGACTGACATGTTAGTACCAGACTTTTTTCAACTAATATATATTACATTTTACCATATATTTCGATAGAAATCTATGTCACATCATGAGTTTTCTAAAAAAAGCAAATGAGTTGTAAACTATTACTAGTCTTAAATCAGGTAAAGAATGAGTAAAACTCTAGTGATGGCTCTTTTTCATGTCATGAACACCTGATTGAGATAAAAATCCTATAAACGTTTTGATAATGTTAGTGCAACTTTTTTAAAAGAAATGATGGGGAAAATTAATCAACATGTCATTGTCTGAGAATTCACTTTCATAGTCACAATTTCAGACTCTAGTTACTAATTGTTTTGGATCTCAATAAGCCATAGATTTCAGGCTGCTTTCTGTTGCTTCTGAGCCCTGTTTTCCTTCAGGAACTACCATTTCTACATGCTCAAGTTGTTTTATGGGAGGAATGAGAGGCAAATGACTGTAAATCTTGACCTTTTCTGCTTCTACATTATATACTTTTATTGTATTTAATCATGTGTTCATCTCTATATTTAATAGCTAATTAAATGACAAAAATATTATCCAAAAAGACAATTTATGGGAAATAATTACCATTTGGAATGCTAATGGAGCATAAGTATTATCTAAGAGGTGTTATTTAAAAATGTTTAAAACTGGACTTAAATAAAACCTTTAAATATAAGTATATTTCAAAATGTCAAATAACTTAGTTTTCAGTGGTTTTGAGGGAGAGACGGTTCTATTGTTATATGTACAATTGTAGTGGGCCCTCCACTGGGTGCAAATGGTAAGTCCGAAGTGCACTTAGTGTCTGTGTAAGAGGATAAATAAACAATGGTTCCTGTCATTTTATTTTATTTTATTTTTATTTTTATTTTTGAGGAAGATTGGCCCTGAGCTAACATCTGCCAATCCTCCTCTTTTCACTGAGGAAGACTGGCCCTGGGCTAACATCCATACCCATCTTCCTCCACTTTATATGGGATGCCGCCGCAGCATGACTTGATAAGCAGTACGTTGGTGTGCGCCAGGGATCCAAACCGGCAAACCCCAGGCTGCCGCAGCAGAGTGCACACACTTAACCGCTTGTGCCACTGGGCTGGCCCCGGTTCCTGTCATTTTTAAACACATGACCAAGGAGAATAGAATAGAAAAATAAAATGTGTGCTTCAGTGCAATGATCACTGATTTGTCATCTAAAAATTGCACAAATGATCTTCACTAAAAGAGAAGTAATTCTAAGCCCCAACTCCTCATTCTACATAGAGCATTGCCTACCCTAATTAACTCCCCATTTCTCTCTTCCATGCTTATCCTTATGTCTCTTCTCTACTCCAGTCTATTTTAAAAATTAATAATTAAAAATAAAAAATCAAAAATGCTTTGAAATTCTAATATATAATGCAGCAAAAGTGTGGATATTAATTTTGATAAAAATAGCCAGTAATAGGATCTTCAAATCTTATCCAGTCAACTGTTATAGTCAATGCTACTCCTGCTAAAACGCTGAACATTAAATGCATATCAGTGAAACACCAATAAATATAAAATGTTTATTACTAACTCTCTTTTGGTCCCAAACATTTATGTACTTTTCCTTGCCCCAAAAAACCATGCTTATCTATAAATAACATCAAAGATGCACTTTGTCCAGATTTGATGGAAATAAGTGGTCTATATCAAAAACAAAGGGAGTCACATCATTCGCCCTTTTACTTTATATTTATAACCAAAATGTGGCACTGGAGATCTTACCAATCCAATGGTCAAAAGATGCATACAACATTAATTCAAGGAAAAGACAACCAAGAGAAAGGCAGTGTTTCTTCCTAAGGTCAAGAGTAGAATTTGCCTAGATGTCCGTTCTTAAACTTTCCAAGAATTAGTAAATGAGGTTATCGGGCTAACAAGGCCCTAAGGAAGCTCAGAGCATCTCACTGCAAATACTGAATTTAAAGTAGTAAATTACTGAACTTGTGGATGTAAGAACTTTCCCACATCTCTTCCTGGAGTCTAGCTCCATCAAACGTTAATGTGTTGGAAGGAGATATCTTAGGGCAAAGGAAAATACAGATATTCTTTTAGCATAATTAGATATATAAGATATGCTTTCATGGCATTAATCTTTAGAGTGATAAATGCCAGAGCTATGTATATTCTACCTAAATGGTAGAATAGGTAGATCCTACAATTAGGATCTGAGGTTTCACCTTTCTTAATGAGCAACTAATTTTGTGTGTGTGTGAGGAAGATCAGCCCTGAGCTAACATCCATGCTAATCCTCCTCTTTTTGCTGAGGAAGACTGGCTCTGAGCTAACATCTATTGACAATCCTCCTCGTTTTTTTCCCCAAAGCCCCAGTAGATGGTTGTATGTCATAGTTGCACATCCTTCTAGTTGCTGTATGTGGGACACGGCCTCAGCATGGTGGGACAAGTGGTGCGTGGGTGTGCTCCCGGGATGGAACCTGAGCTGCCAGTAGCGGAGCAGCACACTTAACCGCTAAGCCACGGGGCCGGCCCAATGAGCAACTAATTTTGTAGAATAAAATAACTGTCAGTTGACATCAGAACTATGACATAAAAGGAGGTAAGAATTTATAACAGAAGGGATAAAAATTCAAAGCACCAAATGAAATAGTTTCTGAGGCTGAGGAAGTGGTCACATCAGACACTATGATATTTGGAAAACGAAGCTTTGTACTCATGGTTAGTCCCACTTTTGATTTACCTGTCCTATCAAACTAATTTAATATTCTTCTGGATTATGTGTGCGTGTGTGTGCATTCTTTTCTTTTTCATATTATCATCAGCACATTCTGGAATTCCTCCAGGGTGAAAGATGTAGAAGGAAAGAGAGACACTTGTGTAAAGAGAAAAAAAACACGACCTGATTTTAAAACTTTCCTTTCTCATTTTCTTACTCCACGTCCTCAAGATAAGAGGAACAGTGGCAGAGATACACTTTCACAAGACAGAAAAGATTAATGTATTTAAGAGGAGGTATGCCATCCACCGTTAGTCCCCAATTTTACTCCTTCTTCCCACTACCTTCCTCGGTACAAATACACAGCACCATATACTTCTGATCCTTAAAATAATCCCAAAGCTATGGGCAGATCAGGTGAAAGGAATCATTTGGTAAGCCCTCTCAGTATTATTTCCAGAGTATTTTGAAAATTACAGAGTAGGAAGATATAAACTATGGATAATTTGAGGCCATTAAGTCTGTCTACCCTAAAAATCTGGTCAAATAAGAACAAGTTACCCCCCTCTCTGAGTTCCTCTAAAATGTAGCTATCTCACTTATGAGGAAGGGCTTAGCTCGAGTCATGGGAATCCTCATTTTCCCTCGATACAACCAATATATTTTAACAAGAGCCTGTTGACCCACTGAAAAGTGAAAATTTCCCCACAAGTTGTGAAAGTTAGACCTGCTGTTCTAGGCACCACTTAGTTGCCACTAGCTTCATTCACATGGAAATCAAATGACATTCTAAACTTCAAAGGAAAATAGAATTTTGTTGTGTAAGCCCTGACAGCTGTTTTTGTTTTTGATTTTGTTTTTGTTTTTGTTTTTGTTTTTGTCATACAAGTGCCTGACTTAAGATTTGATTGTCAAGGCATCCACTTCAAAGAGAGCTATCTCAAATGAATACATTGCCGGCCACACAACTAGATAAAGAACCAGGCCACCTCCCCCCACTGAGCCTCCTTAGTTTTAGAGATCTTAGTTAATTTCAATAATTGACCTTTGTGGCCACTTATTTTTTCTCTTTCCCTACTTTAAATTCCCACTCTTATGTTTTAAATTCACCAATAAAGAGTGAGCTTGCAAAACTCTAGGCCCCCACCCTCAACCTCAAGAAAAGCAGAATTTCAGGCCTGTGCACTCTCTCTCTAGGTATATATCTGCAACCTCACTGTGTGGCCCCAGATGTACTATGCAATTTCCAGGTCTTATAAGTAATAAACATTTTCTTTTTCAAAGTTTCCTCATAGCTAGTGCTGAAGTGTGCCTTGCAATCATAATAAGAACTACAAGGGCCAGTCTAACCACGAGATTGGTTATTGATAGGCTGAGACTGGCACAAAACAAATTTGAGTTTCCAGGTCTGATAGTCATACATATGTGTCCACACAAGACACTTTATCTCTCAGGGCCTCAGTTTCTTTCATGTGTAATATTGAAAGGTCAAGACTAAATGATCTTCAAGATCCCTTCATTTTGAAGATGTTATATTATGCTTTTGACTCCCATGCATAATTTCTGCCTTATGTGTGAAAGAGATCATATATGTGCAACAAATATACCAACTGATACAAGTGTTCATAGTTTAACATGTTTTTTATTAGTAAAATTTTAAAGTCTACAAATCCAATAAAATAAACAAAAGGCATCATTTGCTACAGATCATTGGACAATTCTCAAGTAAAATCCATAGTAATTTGGATCACACTAAAATGAAAATTCATGTAAATCTTATGTAATAATGATTGAATAGATACCAGTAACCGCAGCATGGAAGGAGAATTAGCAGTTACTGGGGATTTTATTCTGGTAGCCTAAGTATTACTAATACCTGAGAATGTTGACTGAGTCTGGGTCACTACAAATACACCCAAACTTTAGGAAATTAAAACATATTAGTGATACATTTTCATTTATTAATAGTGACCACTCATGTAGTTCACAGACTGACCAGAGCCCAAAAAAATCCTCAAAAAGACCTATAGGCCAGTTTTTATCTTATTAATGAATTCAGTATGAGTCCATATTTTTATTTTAGATTTTGGTACAAATTAATAATTAATCTAGAAGAATTTTGCCCCCATGGATGTCCCCTTAAATTATCCTCAGACTTTCATTAAATCCAGTGAGATGTTTTTAAAATGAAAAACAGCAATGGTTAATGAATGGGTGAGTGTGGTTTAAATTGTGAAGTATTTAGTAACAATACAGGTGAAAACAGGATCCAATTAATGAATGTGTTAACTATTCTTCCTCATTACTAGAATTTAATACAGTTGACTTTTTAGCAAAGATGAACAAAATTCTTCACAGAAATAGATGCATACCTTCCTATCCTCCAGGCCAGAACTAACTTTCTCTGGATGCATCTCATCCTCTTGCTAGGACAGGACTTTTTTTCATTTTGAAACTATGATCTTTAATTGGATTTATTCAAATGGAACATTCTAAGATTTTAATGTTTTATAAATCTCTTGCTCAAGTACAGATCTCTCTGTGTTGGAAGGATACAAATTCTGTATATGAAAATATAAAATACTTTGCCTTTCAGATGTCACTGTTTCCTGTTCAGCCCATTAAAATATGCATGTAAAACTCAATGCCCACTATCCCAAGTCTGTCAGCTGAGGGAAATGAGGCAAACAATGATCTGTATGCCTTCTGGCAGATTCCTGAGCTTTAAATTGAGAAATAACAGTTCCTGGTCTAGTATATTAGTTATGGTTAATTGGTTATTTCAAAAAAAACATTGGACTAGACTACTCATAAAAAAGAAACACCTTACTTTAAATTAGGTCAGCTTTGGAAAGATTGAAAATGAAAACATGACACCAGAGCTTGAGGTTACTCTCTTGCTGACTATTGATAGATTCATGAAGGAAACTAGAGCTAGTCTTTGTGTCTCTGTAAACTGAGACCAAATTAACTCATTCTAGTCTTCTTTGAAATGACTTGTTTTAACTCTTGTTTTACTTTTATAGCACCACTCTTCAAATTTCATTCATTTGACAATAACATGTAATCAATATTTACAGATGATAAGTAATGCTCTGAGCACTTGGCAAAGATCAAAACCTGAAATTTGCTTCACCTTTATTTAAGTGTCCATCAGGAATATGCCCAGAGAATTTCACTGTGTTCTATTGGCATTTTATTTTGTTCACTTATGAAAATCATCAAGCTCCTGGCCAATGAAATGAAACATAATTCCTGACATGCATACAAAGGGAGTACCAAAAGCAGCAAACATGAATGACCATCCATACTGCACATCAATGAAGACATTCTCTGGGACACACCTGTTGCTCCTTTCTGTAGATATGTATTTTGGGAAATCAACAGCATATTCCTTCCATAGTACAAATAGGCTGAGGATCAGGCTAAACAGGGCCCCTGCAAAATAAAGACAAAAAACATTTATTTCCTATGCAAAGGTAGAATCTTAAAGTAAACTTATTTTCACAAACCCAGAAAAAACTTTGACAGAATATTAACCTGGTCATTTATTTCATAAATACAGAAAGCATCTCTTATAAACACTTCTGAAATCTACAAACTCAATAGCATCAAATGTCAAATATTGTCCTCATCGACATAGTCAATTTTCACTTTGAAATAGAAAAGTTTGCCTTGTCTCTATACAACAGTATTTTAATGACCGTTATCACCCCAAAGTGAACTAGACTTAGGCCCTATCAAAGCCAGAATCACTAAAATAGTATTGTAGATAATTTCTCTCTTTTGTACTCCCTCTCTTTTCCAGCTGCCCAAAGGTTCATAATTTATTCAAAGTTTACAGTTATCAAATTCTCACTCCATATATACATATGCATTTTAATATGACTAGAAATAACTCACAAATTAAATTACTTAACACTTCCCTCAAATCTTCAAAAAAAATTGAATTCAATGGAAAGATGCCATGTGTAACTACAGCTGCCACAGACTCGTGTTCACTGCTATATACTGTTAAGGTAACTCAGGGTCCAATATGACAACACAGACTTCCAGCATAGCCTAACAGTATTCTATACCACCTAGGTGGTAAAAATATTCAATGACTTTAAATGAATTTTTATTAATTTTACTTGATTTATTAATGCTGGAATAGATTATCCCTATAAACATTACAAACATTGAAGTGATGTAGAGAATCCCCACTGATCAACAGCTCCAAACCTTGTATTGTACCATTGTTATCAGGTTGATATGTACCCCTCCACACCTTTTTAACTGAAGATAAAAGAGAATCATATACAGATGGTACTCATCAACCAAAATCCTGCACCTTTAACAACAGAATCCCAGACATTTATGGAGTATTCTTTTGGGACATAAAAGAACACTAGATAGAAATTTCTCTCAAATTGTATTGAGATATTTGCTCTACGCCAAAGATTTCTGAATGTCTATTGAGAAGCCACATCCACAAAGACATATACAACTTCAGGTAAACAATATCAATCTCATTAGATAGATCCGTACCATTTCAGTCCTGGTACTTTCAGAACTGCATTTTTACTTATCCATTACTTTATTAGATGCAGTTATATATTAAGTAGCATACTATTCAAAAGCCATTTTGTTTTTATTTTTTCCTTTGGTATTTAATGAATCCCTACTCTATCTACTTCATTAAGTTGCTATTAATCTCAAGACTGAGACAGTATATGTAAACAACTTTGAAAAATATTAAGTACTGTACAAAATCACAAGGCTTGTATTATTAATAATAGAATTCAAAAATCATTATTCACCTAAGTTCAGAAGATTTTAGATAGAGTATATAAAATTAAATAAAATGTCCAGAGATATTGAATATATTTAAACTACTTGGAAGTTCTATGCATGTAGTAGTCATTCAATAAATGGTAGCTATCACCAGCATCATAATTATATTGCATATTGCAGCCCAATGAATCGAGTTAGGATATAAATATAATATTATATATATAATATAATATATAATATATATATATATATAATTTGTCCTAAAAAAAGAAATCCTGTCATTTGCAACAACATGGAGGGCATTTTGATAAATAAAATAAGCCAGACAGAGAAAGTCAAATACTATATGGTGTCATTTATATGTGGAATCTAAAAAGAGAAAAAAAAAGTCAAACTCATAAAAACAGAGAGTATAAAATTGGTTATCAGAGTCCTGGAAGGTGAGGGAAGAGGGAGAAACTAGTAAAAGGGTACACTTTCAGTTATAAGAGGAATAATGTCTGAGAATCTAATATACAACATGATGACTATAGCTGATAACATTGTATTGTAAAATTGAAATTTGCTAATAGAGTAAAACAAATGTTCTTACCACAAAAAAAAAGGTAAATATGTGAGGTGATGAATGTGTTAATTAACTTGATGGGAGGAATCCTTTCACAATGTATATGTATATCAAATTATCACATTGTACACTAAATATCTTACAATGTTATTTGCCAATTATACCTCAGTAAAACTGGGGGAAAAAATCACTTTATGGGCACAAACAAGCTATTAGCTGAAAGTTATTATTTAAAAGATTTTGTTATTTGAAAAGATAAACAAAATTGACAAACCTTTAGCTACACTAACTGAGGAGAAAACAGAGAGGACCCAGATAAACAGAACTTTAAATGAAAGAGGACTCATTACAAATAATACTACAGAAATACAGAGGATCATAAAAAGTTATGAACAACTATACACCAACAATCTGTACAACCTAGAAGAAATGAAAAACTTCTTATAAACATACAACCTCCAAGACTGAATCAGAAAATAGACCAATTACTAGTAAGGAGATTGAATCAGTAATCAAAAATTTCCCAATGAGGAAAGCCCAGAACCAGAGGACTTCACCAAACATTTGTGAATTATACCAAACATTTAAAGAAGAATGAATGTCAATCCTTCCCAAACTTTTCCAAAAAATCAAAAAGAAAGGAACACTCCTCAACTCATTTTACAAAGCCAGCATTATCCTGATAACAAAGCCAGAAAAGGGTACTACAAGAGAAAAAACCTACAGGCCAATATTCTTTTTTTTTTTTTTAAAGATTTTTATTTATTTATTTTTTTCCCCCAAAGCCCCAGCAGATAGTTGTATGTCATAGCTGCACATCCCTCTAGTTGCTGTATGTGGGACGCGGCCTCAGCATGGCCGGAGAAGCGGTGCGTCGGTGCACGCCCGGGATCTGAACCCGGGGCACCAGCAGCGGAGCACGTGCACTTAACTGCTAAGCCACCGGGCCGGCCCTACAGGCCAATATTCTTAATAAATATAGAGGCAAAATTTTCAGTAAAATACTAGAAAACTGAATTCACAGCACATTAACAGGGTCATTCAACATGATCAAGTGGGATTTATTCCTCGGATGCAAGGATGATTCAACACATGCAAATCAATAAATGTGATACACCACATTAGTGGTGTGAAATATAAAAATCATATGATCATCTCAATAGATGTGAAAAAGCATTTGACAAAATTCAACATTTGTTCATGATAAATTAAATTAAATTAGGTATACAAGAAAAGTACCTTACCATAATAAAAAGCCATATATGACAAGCCCACAGCTAACATTATACTCAGTGGTGGAAAGTTGAAAGCTTTTCCTCTAAGATCAGGAACAAAACAAGTGTGCTCACTTTCACCACTCCCATTCAACATAGAACTGGAAGTCCTAGCTAGAGAAATCAGTCAAGAAAAGGAAATAAAATGCATCAGAATTGGAGAGAAAGAAGTAAAATTGTCTCTATTTGCAGGTGACATGATTTATATAACCACAATCCTAAGGACTTCTCCAAAACACTGTTAGATCTAACCAATGAATTCAGTAAAGTAGAGGATACAAAATTAACATACAAAAATCAGTAGTGTTTCTATACACTAACAATAAATTATCTGAAAAAGAAATTAAAAATGATTTTATTTACAATAGCATCAAAGAAAATAAAATATTTAGGAATAAATTTAACCAAGGATGTGAAGGGTCTGTACTTTGAAAACTATAAGACAGTGATGAAAGACATCAAAGATGACACAAGTAAATGGTTAACGGTATTCCCTGTCACAGATTTGAAGAATTAGTATTGTTAAAATGTCCATACTACTCAAAGCCATCTATAGATTCAATGCAATTGCTATCAAGATTCCGATGGCATTTTCACAGAAGTAAAGAAAACAATCCTACAGTTCATATGGAACCACAAAAGACGCCAAATCACCAAAGCAATCTTGAGAAAGAAGAACAAAGCAAAAGGTACCACACTTCCTAATTTAAAGCTATATTTTAAAGCTTTAGTAATCAAAACAGTGTAGTACTGGTATAAGAGCAGACCAGAGACCAATGGAGCAGAATTAAGAGCCCAGAAATAAATCCATGCATATACAATCAACTAATATTTGACGAGACCAAAATTACTCAATGTAGAAAAGACAGTCTCTTCAACAAATGGTGCTGGCAAAATTGGATATTCACATGTAAAAGAATAAAACTGGACTCTTATTTTACACCTCTTACAAAAATTAACTTGAAATGGATTAAACACTTAAATGTAAGACTGGAAACCATAAAACTCCTAGAAGAAAATATAGGAAAAAAGCTCTTTGACATAGATCTTGGCAATAAATTTTTGGACATGATGCCTAAAACACAAGCAACAAAATAAAAAATAAACAAGTGCAACTACATCAAACTAAAAAGCTTCTACACAGCAAAAGAAATGATCAACAAAATGAAAAGACAACCTATGTATTGAGGGAAATATTTGCAAATCATATATCTGATAAGAGGTAAGTATCCAAAATACGTAAATAATTTATACAACGCAATAGCAAAAAAAACCCCACAAATAATCCAATTTAAAAATGAGTAAAGGACCTAAAGAAACATTCGTCTAAATAAGAGATAGCAGTGGCCAACAGGTACGTGAAAAAGTGCTTAAAATCACTAATCATTAGGGAACTGTAAATCAGAACCTCTGTGAGATATCACCTCAGGCCTGTTAGATGGCTATTATAAAAAAAAAAAAGAGATAAATGCTGGTGAGAATGTGGAGGAAAGAGAACCCTTGTGTGCTATTTGTGCGATTGTAAATTGGTACATTTACTATGAAAACGGTATGGAGTTTCTTCAAAATGTTAATAGTAGAACTACTATATGATCCTGCAATTCTATCAGGGAATATATCTGAAGGAAATGCAAACACAATGTCAAAGAGATATCTGCACCCCCATGTTCATAGCAGCAGTAACCAAGACACGGAAACAACTTACATGTCCATCAACAAAAGAATAGATAAAGAAATTGTAGAATATTATTCAGCCATAAAAATAAGGAAATTCTGCCATTTTTAACAACGTGGATGGACCTTGAGGGCATTCTGCTAAGTGAAATAAGTCAGACAGAGAAGGAGAAATACCGTATGATCTTACTTATATGTGGAATCTAAAAAAAGAGGAAAAAAAGCCAAACTCAGTGAAAACGAAATCAGCTTTGGGGTTACTAGAGGCATGGCATGGGTGCTGGGGGAATTGAATGTAGGTGATCAAAAGGTACAAGCTTCCAGTTACAAGATAAATAAATACTGAAGACAGAATATACAACATGATGACTATAGTTAACATTGCTGTATGGTATATTTGAAAGTTATTAAGAGAGCAATCCTAAGAGTTCACATCAAGAGGAAAAAAAATGTTTTTTTTTCTTTTTTTTGTTTCTATATGAGATGATAGAGGTTAACTAAACTTATTGTGGTAATCTTTTCACAATATATATATGTAAAATCAGTATGCTTTGTACCTTAAAGTTAATAGTGCTGTAAGACAATTATACCTCAATAAAACTGGAAAAAAGTTTAGAAAAAGTAATCTAACCACCAAGAACTAATTTACTAAATTTATTCATTTAAAAGAATTCCTCTTAACCATTTACAATACTACAATAATTCATACTAGATGAAATAATTTTAACACTGTCTGAATAAGTTCAAATTTTTAATTGACCAAGGGCAAGGAGAACAGAAATAAAGAAGCAGAAAGTCTGAAGATCTCAGAATTCCAGAGTTTTGTTGTCCCACATGCCTTTTAACAAACCAACCATTATAAATTATATACATGTTTTAAACAAAAAAATGAAACATGTTTTTTAAATATATATAGGTAAATTTATTTAATTTTCTAAATAAATCCTTGGACAAATTATTTCTTCAGTGAATGACTTTTCAACAAATCCACTTCAGGAAAACTGATCTAGAAACTTATGGCTACCCTCTCTCCACACCTCCCATTTTACTAAGTCATTATTTATTAAAGAAGAAATATGGTATTAATGCAGTAAAAATGGACATTCATTACATATTTAATTGGGGAAAAACATCATGAGTTAGCCTGAAGAATTATTTTGTTAAAAAAGTATAAACTTTCACACATCATTGTCTTGCTGATGTTGGAAGAAACATTAAATATATATTCACACATATGTGTACATATGTGTATATATAGATTTATTTGTTACGTGCATACACGTGTGTTTGTGTGTGTGTGATATTTTGTTTGGTCTCATATGAGAAAGAAAACTCCTTCTTCATCTCCAGACCCTGCATTTGGGACAAATGTACCATGGAAGAAAAAAAGAAAAGAAACTAACTGTAATTGAAGAGAATGGATTTATATACATAGGAATAACTTCTGTTAGAAAATAGATGGTTTAGTCAAGTACTAATTGATTTGGTGGAGACTTCAAATGAAGATAAGAGAGAGCTAAATTTGGGCTAAGTATTTGGGAGTATATGGCGAGAATTGAAGGAAGTATAGGATTTGGACTGGCTTTAGAGGAAAGGAAAGGGTGTTTCTGTACCAGAGAAATCTGATTATATTATCCGGAAGTTTCTTTGGTTGATAGCAGCACTTTAAATTAAATAAGACTTGCAATAGACATATAAGACAGCAATTGAGGGAGTCGGGAATTCTTTTATTGCATTCTTGTAATTATACTGCATAATGTTGCCCATCTAGGAGGGCAATACTGACATACCAAAGGAAGACCATAATAAATTCAGATTTGAAAAGAGGCTAATGAAAATTGTAAAATGATGGTACATACCACTGCACTGAACAAGATATTCAGAGCACCTCAATATATTTTATGAAGGGAATCAAGTAACTGAGTTTGCACACATTCATCAAACACTTATTCTTTATCCAAGTAAATAGAGTAACAATAATTTGAGAAAATCAAGGCATTGTTAGAATCAGTTGCTATCTTATACAAAAATTCCATATCGCACTCTCTGCAGATGAATCATGGGCTCATGGGATTAACATTCTGTACTCATGAAAAAAGAAAAACTAAGTTTGATGAATGTCTACCATGTGTAAGGCTTTTTATTACAAAAGTCATCTCATTTAATCTTCACAACACACTTATAAAATAGCTTTAATTGTTATATCATTTTATTTTATTTTTTTAGAAAACTAAAACACAAAGAAGTTAAATAATATTCCTTATGACACAAAAATGCTGATGCTTAGATTTGAATCAAAATTTCTGTAACTTCAAAGTCTACATTTCTTCTACTACATATTAAATACTGGAAATTAATAAGATGCAGCCCTCATTTTCTATTTTCCTTACTATTCCAAGGTGTGTGTATTGTTCAAGGGCCAACACTAGCCCCCTTACTCCACTGAGACCATCCCTTGACCACAATAGTTCACATTGATCTTGCATACCTCTCAATTTCTATAGTATTTAGATTTCACATTGTTCATGTATAACCCAATATAAATTATTTTGT
This sequence comes from Diceros bicornis minor, assembly GCF_020826845.1. Classification (NCBI taxonomy): domain Eukaryota; kingdom Metazoa; phylum Chordata; class Mammalia; order Perissodactyla; family Rhinocerotidae; genus Diceros; species Diceros bicornis. Next base: position 74,313,626 of record NC_080781.1, on the reverse strand, counting down.
ATGGTTCTTTAAATTTTTTATCTGTTTGCTCCTACTAGATGGAAGTTTCACTAAAAGCATGAAGTTTACAGCACATTTTTTGTCTTTCCACCACCTCACCTCCAGTGGACCCTAGCATACATATGGACACTTGCTAGGTTCTCAATAAGTATACCACAGCTGATCTCTTTAATGTCTTTATATAAAGAAAATTTAAAATGTACCTTCTAAGGTTAAGTAAAATCTAAATGAGAACTTCTACTTCTGGTCATAATTTAGTACTAGACACCATATTTCTCTTCCAATGAGAAACAAACAAAAGGATAAAAGACAGAAATCCATAAAACAGTGCTTTTCAAGGCATTGGGCATCAGGCAACAAAGAACAGTGATCCCTGATAGACAGGAAAAAAAAATGAAGTAAATCTAATATTTATCCCAGCTTACTGCCTTGAGTTTCCAGGCCATGATGCAAGAATGAAAGCTGAGAAGGAGTTTGATGGACTCCCTGAGTTAAAGACGTAGAGCTGAAAATCAGGCAAGACCCAAGTGATGAGCATTCACAGAACAAAGTCCTAAAGAAGAGATAACTACACAAAGAAAGAAATTTAGGTGATCTACAGAGAGTCCTGATCAAATATACAGGAGAATACTAATTAACATGAGTGGGAGGGAACTGCACAAGCTGAGGAAAGAACTAAATTAAAGTATTGAAGATAACAATGCCTTCAAACGGGGTCAGAAATACTATCCATTCTCACCAGCCAGAGTAAAAAACTTCATTCTTTCGGGTGCACATGATGGAGTAGTCAGGAGTATCTTGTCTCTGTAGTAGAAAATAGTTAGCTCTAGAAAAAATATGGCTCTGGTGCTACCCAATAAATTTTGAAAAAGCAAGACCCAAAAAGAAGAAACAGTTTAAAATTTATTTAACTATGTCTTAAAGAAAGCTTAGTAACACAAGAACACAAAATATTGAGCATTCAAAAAGATAAAAATCACAGTATCTGGCATCCAACAATAAGTACAAGGTGAGCAAGATGGCAGATTAGGAAGCTCCAGACTCTTGTTTCTCCATAAAAATACAAAGTAGACAACAGCAGACTGACCAAAATAGCTTTCTGAGGGCTATAGAAATCAGTCAAGTGTCTATAACAACAAAGTGAAGGGCGAATGAAGAAACAGGCATACTCAAAATTGTAAGAAACTTCATATATTTTTGCTTGCCTTTGTCCGACCCTCTCTAAAGCATGACATGGCATGCATAGGAGGATGTCACTCAATTTCTGGTTGCTCTCTTAGGATAGAATGAAAAGAGACTTCTTTACAACATTCTGCCTTTCCTGGGTGCTTCCTGAGGTATTGGATTTTGTCTCATCTGACTTAGAGTGCTGATGAGAATGTGGCATACTTTGGAGACGAGGATTGAGGATACTAAAGGCAGTGGCAGGTCCACTGGCATGTGAAAACTGTGGGAGGACTTTATGCCTTCAGAGAAGGCCCTGAGTAGAAACAGGGGCTAGACTCTTAGGGAAATTAAAGCATTTAAAAACAACTATATATATAAAGGAATTTGGAAAAAAGCACATGAGTAGGCTTTAAGCCATTAGACCAGGCTGATTAGTAAAAACAAAATTTTAGCTAGATTGATTAAGAAAAAAAGAAAAGACTGAACTAAAATCAGAAATGAAAGAGGGGACATTACTACCAATTTTACAAAAATAAAAGGAATATGAGAGTATTATGAATAATTTTATAAAAACAAATTAAATAACTTAGATGAAATGGACATATTCCTAGAAATACAAACTTGCCTACCAAGATTAAATAATGAAGAAATAGAAAATCTGAACAGACATATAAATACAAACTACATTGAATCAGTAGCTAAAAACCTTCCAACAAAGAAAAGCCCAGGACCAGATGGCTTCACTGGAGAATTTAACCACACGTTTAAAGAAAAAATAATATCAATCCTCCTTAAACTCTTCCAAAAAAGAGGAGGGAACACTCCTAAACTCATTCTATGAAGCCAACATAACCCTAATACCAAAGCCAGACAAAGATACTACAAGAAAAGAAAACTACAGATTCATATCCCTGATGAATATTGTTGTCTCAACAAAATACTAGCACACTGAATTCAATAGCACATTAAAAAGATTATACACTATGACCAAGTGAGATTTATTCCTGAAATAGAAGAATGGTTCAACTTATAGAAACCAAACAATATACCACATTAACAGAATAAATGAGACCAAAATGGCATATTAGAGGAATCCAACCTCCATCCCCCTACAAAAATCAACAATTAAATAGCTATCCACAAACAAAAGAAGCTCTGGGAGAGTTCTGGAATCCACTTAAGGAATTTTTGCAAAACTGTGGAACAAAATTCCTGTGAATATCAGCACAAGAAGAAAGGAAGACGGCTTAATTTTGCCTGCATCATTCCATCCCCAATCCAGCATTGTTGAGTACCAAGAGGGAATTTCCCAAATATAAAGAGTTCCCCTCTCCAGAAAAGGAAGAGTGGGGTGAGTGACCAGCTTCCCCAGCCTTTTAGGGCACCACATGGAGGCCCCACTTCGGTTTCACTCCACCCAGAACAGCAAAGCTTTATATGTGTCTATAGAGACATATAAAGAGGGTTAGGAACAAGACAGAAAAGCAGAGGCTACCAATAGCAGCCACCAGAGAGACAAATCCTGGTTCACAGTGACCTGCTCTGCACACAAACCCAGCAGATTTTGCCACTGAAGAAACTAACATCCAGCTCAGCTGTTGAAGACTCCTTGCATATTACACCAGCTTTCACCTCACTGGTATTCACATTAACTGATGCCAGCCACCTAAGTCACTCCTTGCTCCCTCCACCCTGCTGTCTCCACTGGAGCCAGGGAATTGAAATGGTAGCTGACTCAGGCCTCTTCAGCTGCTGGAGTGCAAGATGTCAGCCTAGAATCTGCAGCTGACCCCACTACTCTGTGCACACTTGCGGTTAGCACATCTAGCTGTGCACTTTTACACCCCTGACCTAACATCTATCACTGGCTTCCACTGAAGTGTGCATGCCTGGAGGGAGACTGTGCAGACACAGATAAATACAGCAACAGCCAGGGACGCTGCACCTGCTTATGGTCCCAGATCAGGCCTTGTCTTCTGTCACCGGCCTATGCCATTGTGCTCACCTGCAGCTAGTGCCTCCAGTTGTGCGCCTGTGTGTCCTCAGCACAACCTCTATCACCGGGTCCATTGTAATGCACACAACCAGAGAGAGACTGTGCAGCATGAGAGAGTACACCAACACTAGGGCCCCCACAGCTGCCAGTGAGCCTATATTTGGCCCCAGCCCTGGCTGACTGTCCTGGTCCTCACAAATATGAGCGTGCCTGCAACTGGCCTCTACCATTACAAAAGCACCTGCAGCTGTCCCCCATAACCAAATATCTGCACACTATTAGCTCTGGCCATCAATACTGCCTGACATGGTCTCTAACTACTGGACATAGAGGCGCCCCTGTGGACCACTATAGCCCTTGAAGCCACTGGAGACCCCTTGAACTGCTCACCAAGGACCACACAGCTATCAATGCTGTGGACCCCAGCAGCCTAATCTGAAAGACATCACATACCCAGAACTGGTGCCACAACATGCCTCTACACTTGACACCCTGGACTACTAGATCCAGGGTCACAGTACTCTCCAGAGTGCCCCTATTCACAGGTAAAAATACTCCCATGTTGAAGTCAGTTCATAAAGTCTGGCAAAGGTGACTGTTTTTTCAAAGGCACAGACACTTATGCAAGGCCACATAGATCACAAAAAAATCAGGGGAACATGACTCCACCAAAGGAATACAGTAAACTGGCCCTAAAGAAATGGGGATCCAGGAAGTGCCTGACAAAGAATTCAAAATAATTGTTTAAAGATGCTCAGAAAGCTACAAGAGAACACACATAAACAATTTGAAGACATCAAGAAAGCAATACAAGAACAAAATGGAAAGTTCAACAAAAAGATAGAAAACATAAAAAAGAACTAAACAAAAATGTTTGAGCTAAGGAATACAATGTAGAACTGAAGAATTCAATAAAGACCTTCAACAGCAGACTTGAACAAGTGGAAGACAGAGTCAGTAAGCTAGAAGATGTATCAATTGAAACTATCCAATCAGAGGAGCAAAAAAACAAAAAAAAAGAAGGAAAGAAAGAAAAAGAATGAAGAAGAAAATTGAAAGAAAACATGTGCTCATCATTGGAGTCACAGAAGGAAAAGAGAGAAGAAAAGTGTAGAAATCTTATTTAAAGAAATAGTTGTTGACAACTTCCCAAAACTGGGGAAAGATTTGGAAATAAAAGTTCACAAAGTTATTAGGTCGATCCAAAATTTCAATCCAAAACAATCTTTTCCAAGTCAGATTATGATAAAACTTTCTAAAATCAAAAACAAAGAGAGAATTTTAAAATCAAGAAGAAAACAAAAATTATCTCATTCAAGAAAACCCCCATATAGCTATCATGGGATTTCTCAGCAGAGTCCTTTTAGGACAGGAAAGAATGGACTATATATTCAAAGTACTGAAGAAATAAATTGCCAGTGAAGAATACTATAACCAGCAAAGTTGACCCTCACAAATACAGGTGAGATAAAGACTTTCCTTATGAACAAAAGCTGATGGAATTCATCACCACTAAACCTGCCTCACAAGAAATGATGAAAGGAATTCTTCAAGCTGAAATGAAAGGACACAAATTAGTGACATAAAAATATAAAATACACAGGTAAATAAGTATATATTCAGATTCAAAATACAAAAACTTTTTAATATGGTGATGTAACTCCCTTACTCTAGCATAAAGATTAAAGGAGAAAAGTATTAAAAATAGCTATAGCTATAATAATTTGTTAATGGAAACACAATATAAAAAGATGTAAATTGTGACATCAAAATATAAAAGGGGGTGTTAAAGGATAGAGTTTTTGTATGTGATTGAAATTAAATGGTTATTACTGTAAAAGAGATTGTTACATCTGTACAATGTTTTATGTAAGCCTCATAGTAACCACAAAGCAAAAACCTAGAGTGGATTCACAAAAGATAAAGAGGAAGCAATCAAAGCATGCCAATACAGAAAATCATCAATTCACAAAGGAAGGCAGCAAGAGAGGAAGAAGGGAACAAGGCAAATACAAAACAGCCAGAAAACAATGAAGAAGATGGCATAAATAAGTTCTTAACTATCAATAATTACTCTCAATGTAAATGGGTTAAATTCTCTAATCAAAAGACATAGAGTGGCTGTATGGATTTAAAAAAAAAAAATCCTCTAACTTATTTCACTTAGCGTTATGCCCTCAAGGTCCATCTGTGTTGCTACAAAAGGCAAGATTTCACTTTTTATGACTAAATGATATTCCATTGTATATATATACCACATTATCCATTCATCCATCAATCCACATTTATGTTGTTTCCACAGCTTGGTTATTCTAAATAATGCTGCACTAAACATGGGGATGCATATATCTTTTCAAGTTAGTGTTTTCATTTCCTTTGGATACACTGTCAGAAACAATCAATAAATCAACAAAATGAAACTAAACCTATGGAATGGGAGAAAATATTTGCAAATTATATATCTGAAAATATCTTGTTCATATCCAAAATATATAAAGAATGGGGCCAGCCCCGTGGAGTAGCAGTTAAGTGCATGCTCTCTGCTGCTGGTGGTCCGGGTTCGGATCCTAGGCACCACCAAGGTACCACTTGTCAAGCCATGCTGTGGCGGCATCCCACATAAGGTGGAGGAGGATGGGCACAGATGTTAGCCCAGGGCCAGTCTTCCTCAGCAAAAAGAGGAGGATTGGCATGGATGTTAGCTCAGGGCTGATCTTCCTCACACATACACAAAAAGAACTCAATAGCAAAATAATAATAATCCAATTATAAAATGAGCAGAGGTCGTAAATAGACATTTTTCTAAAGAAATGTATGAATGGCCAACAGGTACATGAGAAGATGCTCAACATCATTAATTATCTGGGGAATGCAAATCAAAACAACAATAAAATATTACTTCACACCTGTTAGAATGATTATCATCAAAAAATCAAGAGATAACAAGTGTCGGTGAGGATATAGAGAAAAAAGGACTCTTGCACACTGTTGGTGGAAATGTAAACTGGTAAAGCCATTATGGAAAACAGTATGGAAGTTCCTCCAAAAATTAAAAATAGAATACCATATGATCCAGAAATCCCACTTCTAGGTATATTATCAAAGGATATGAAAACAGGATCTCAAAAAGATATCTGCACTCCCATGTTCATTGCAGTATCATTCACAATAACCAAGATATGGAAAAAATCTAATTGTTTATTCAACAGATGAATGGATAAAGAAGATGTGATATGTTTATACAGAGGAATATTATTCAGCCATGAGAGAGAAGAAAATACTGATATTTGTGAAAACATAGATGAATCTTGATTGAATTATTTTAGGTGAAATAAGTAAGACAGAGAGGCAAATACTATGTAACATAATTTGTACGTGGAATCTAAAAAAAGTCAAACTTGTGGAAAATAACAGTGGAGTGGTGGTTACCAGGGGTTGAGAGTTTGAGAAAATGGGGAGAGCTTGATCAAATGGTACAAACTTCCAATTATAAGATGAATAAGCTCTTCATATCTAATACACAGCATGGTAATTATAGTTATTAATACTGTATTGTATCCTTGAAAGTTGTTAAGAGAGTAGTTTTTAAATGTTCTCACCACAAAATTAAATGATAATTATGTGATGTGATGGAGTAATTAACTAATACTGGGTGGTAATCATTTTGCAATATATAAATGTATCAAATAAATGTTTCACACCCTAAACTTACACAATGTTGTATGTCAATTATATCTCAAGAAACCTGAAAAAAATAAAATAAAATTGTAAAGGAAATAACTCTCTCATAAAAAAAAATTACATTAGCAAGAACTAGTTTAAACATTAAACTAATTATTCTATTCATGGAAGAAATAAATTATTTAAAATAAGCAGTTAAAATGTTTGGAACTATCCAAGAGTTATATGAAGAAGATTATAAAGATGTGTCAAAGTACATAAGAACCCTGATTAAATGGACAGATATACAGCATTTATGTATAAAAAGAATTAGTGTTTCAAAGATATGAATTTTATAAACATTATTCAAAGGCAGTGTAATTAAACTCAAAATTTAAAATGATACAATAATCAGTTTGCAGACAACAATATAACCATTTGCAAAATAAAACATTGGACCATCAACTAACATTATTCACACACATACAAGAAAATTCCAAATGCATTATATGGCTAAGATTAAAAATTAAAAATCTCTATGTAGAACGGTGGTAGGTGATGATGTAGGAGAATATTCATAATCTTAATTTAAGTAAAAGTATTCTGAATAAAAAAAAACAGGATGAAAGAAAAACACAGGACCATTTCAATTGATACATAAAAAGCATTTAACAAAATTCAACCCTCTTATATGAAAAAAATAGTCAATAATGTAAAAATAGAAAACACTCTCTCAACATAATAAAGGTCATGTATGGAAAGTCCATAGCTAACACCCTACTCAATAGTAAAATAATGAAAGCTTTTTCTCTAAGATCAGGAACAACGCAAATCCCACTTTCATTACTTCTATTCAGCACAGCACTGGAAGTCCCAGTCAGAGAATTAAGGCAAGAAAATTAAAGGCATTGAAATTGATAATAAATAGGTAACATTTCTGTTCATAAACAACATTATCTTCAATTAGAAAATGCTCTTAAAGATTCTCCAAGAAACTGTTAAAACTAGTTAATAAATTCAGCAAAGTTGAAGGATATAAAAGCAACACAAAAAATCAGCTGTTTCTATATTCTAACAATAAACAATATAAATGGATGTTAAGAAAACAATTCTATTTACAATAGCATTAAAAAAATAATGTAGTTAGAAATAAATCTAACCAAGGAGGTAAAATACATGAACTTTGAAAACTGGAAAACATTGCTGAAAAAAATTAAAGACAACAAAAAATGGAAAGACAACTTGTTTTTATGTATTGGAATAGTTAACAATGTCACAATGTCAATGCTACCAAAAATGATTTACAAATTCAATGTAATCTCTATCAAAATTCCAATTATTTTTTTACCAGAAATAGAAAAATCCCTTCAAAAATTTATATGAAGTCTCAATGGAGTCAAAAAAATGAAAACAATCTTGAAAAAGAATAAAGTTGAAGATCTCACACTTTCTGATTTCAAACTTACTACAAAGCTACAATAGTGAAAACAATGTGATACTGGCATACAGACCAATGAAATAGAATAGAGTTCAGAAATAAACCTTCACATATATTGTCAAATGATTTTCAACGTGTTCCAAGACCATTAATAGGGGAAGAAACAAGCCTTTAAACAAAAGATTTTTGGAAAATTGGATAGACACATGCAAAAAATGAAGTTGGACCTTTACTTTATACCATATACAAAGATTAACAAAATAAATCAAAGACCTAAATGTAGGAACTAAATCTATAAAACTTTTAGAAGAAAACATGAGGGAAAAGCTTTATGACATTGGATTTGGCAATGTTTTTTTGAACATGACACCAAAAGCACAAACAACAAAAGAAAAAAATTGATAAATTGGATTACATCAAAATTATCCACTTTATTCATCAAGGAACAGAATCAACAGAATGAAAATGCAATCCATGGAATGGGATAAAATATTTGCAAATCACATATCTGATATGGGGTTAATATCCAGAATATATAGAGAACACATAACTGAAAGACAGAAAACAAACAACTCAATTAAAATTAGGCTAAAGACTTGAATAGACATTTCTCCAAAGAAAACATACAAATGGCGAATAATCATATGAAAAGATACTCAACATCACTAATCATAAGAATCAAAAGGGAAGTGCGAATCAAAACCTCAATGAGATGCCACTTCACACGCATTAGGTTGTTTAAAAATGCAACAGAAAATAATGTTGGCAATGGTGTGGATAAATTGGAACCCATGTATACTGCTGGTAGGAATGTAAAATGATTCATCCACTGTGGAAAATAGTATGGTGGGCCCTCAAAAAATTAAACAGAATTTTCATATAATTCAGCAATTACACTTCTGGGAATATACCCAAAAGAATTGAAAGCAGGGACTCAAAGCAATATTTGCACACCTATGTTCATAGCAGCATTATTTGCAATAATCAAAAGGGGAATGCAACCCAAGTACCCATCAATGAATGAAGGCATAAACAAAATGTGGTATCTACATACAATTGAATGTTATTCAGCTTTAATATGAAAGAAATTGTGACACACGCTGTAACATGAATGAACTTTGAAGTTATTATAGAAAGTGAAATAAACCAGACACAAAGGAAAAATATTATATACTTCACTTATATAAGGTACCTAGAATAGTGAAATATATAAAGACAGAATGTAGAATGGTGATTTCCAAGAGCTGGGGAGGAGGGAAGGAGTTTTTGTTAAATGAGTATAGTTTTACTTTTACAATTAAAAAAATTATGGAGACTGGTCACACAACAATGTGATTGTACACAACACTGCTGAACTGTAAACTTAAAAATCGTCAAGATGATAAATGTTGTCATGTGTATTTGAACACAATTTAGAAAAAAGGAAGGAAATTCTGACACGCTACAAAAATATATGAAACTTGAGGATATTATTTTAAGTGAAATAATCCAATCACAAAGGGACAAATATTGTATGTTTCCAATTTTATAAGATATTCAGAGTTGTCAAATTCATAGAAACAGAAAGTAGAATGGTGGTTACAAGGGGCCAGGGGGAGGAGATAATAGAGTATTATTGTTTAAGGGGTACAGAATTTCAGTTTTTCAATACAAAAAGAGCTTTATGGTTGGATGTTGGTGATGGTAGCATGACAATGTGAATGTACTTATTGCCACAGAATTGTACACTGAAAAATGGTTAAGGTGGTAAATTTTGTATGTATTTTACCATATTTTTTTAAATAAATATATAAAAAAATATGGCAACTCCCCACAAAAAGTACAAGGCATGGAAAGAAGCAAGATAACATGATCCATAAGGAGGAAAAAATTCAACCTACCAATAGGGACCCAGAACTGACACAGATATAAGAAATAACAGACAAGAACATTAAAAAATCATTGTAACTTTTATATATATGTGCTCGAATTCTTAACAGTAGACATTAAAGATATAAACAAGAGTCAAACAAACTTTTAGAGATGGAAACTACATCGTCTAGATAAAAAACTCACTGGATAGGATTAATAAGATATTAGACATTGCAGAAGAATAAATTAGTGCCCTAGAAGATGTAGCAGTATAAACCATTCCAAAATCTAACAGAAAGATAAAAAAGACTAAAAAAATTAAAAATAATAGTGTACAAGTTAACTCTGGATCAGAATATCACATCATCTGGAAAATAACTTGACGCTTTCTTTAAAACTAAACAAGCACTTACCATACAACACAGCGATCACATTTCTTGGCATTGAACCCAGATAAATAAAAACCTATGTTTACACAAAAACCTGTTTAAAAATGTTTATAGCAGCTTTATTCATAATAACCAAAAACTGGGAACAATTCAATGTCCTTCAATTGTATATTTGAATGGTTAAACACACTGTGATAACATTTATTTGATGGGATACTAGGCAGAAATTTAAAAAAAATAAATAAACCATTCATACATAAAACAACTTGCAAGGATCTCCAGGGCATTATGTTAAGTGGAAAAAATACCAATCTCTAAAGATCACATACATTGTGTTTCCATTTATATAGCATTCTAGAAATGACAAAAATCTTTGAGATAAAGAACAAATTAGTGGTTGCAAGGAGTTATGGATAGGTGGGGTAGGGGATATGTACGAATACAAAGCACTAGTATCAGAGAGATCTTTGTGGTGATGGAATAAGTTTGCATCTTGATTGCAGGGTGGTGACACAAATCTACAATGTGATAAAATGGCATAAAACTACACACACATTGAACAATGCCAATCTCCTTGTTTTAATATTGTACTATATTTATGTAAGATGATTCATGATTCATGGGTCACAAGGTAAAATATTCAGAAAATTCATGCCTCAATAAGGGAACATAATAGCACCAGAATAAATGGCACTCCAGTACCTCCTATAAACCCGTTATAAACAAACCCTGGAAAGAATGAATTGTTTAAAAATAAATCAACTGTGTCCCAGAACAAAGCTTATAAATATTTATAGGAATACAAAATAGCTGCTATCCAACAATGTAAAATTACAATTTCTAGTATCCAATCAAAAATTACTGTCCAAGAAAATAAGCAGAAACTATGAGCCATAATGAGGAGAAAAATAAGTCATTCAAAACAGCTTGAGAACTAAAGAGATGACAGAATTATTAGAAAAAGAAATGATTGTATTCCATATGTTCAAAAAGTTAAGCAAAAACAAGAAAGATATTTTAAAATATCTAAATTTAACTTCTAGAAATGAAAACTACCATGTTCAAGATGAAAATTATACTGGATGACATGAATTGAAGTTTAAATATTACAGAAGATATTAATACATGTGACAGCAGAACAATAGAAACTCTCTAAACAAACACAAAAATTAAACACTAGGAGAAAAGATAATTTTAAGAAATGAAAAGGGCATCCACAACATATGGAGCAATTCAAAAAGTCTGAAGGACATGAAAAATAATGTGGGACAGAAAAAACATTTGAAGAAAAGTGGAATAAATTTGAAGAAATGAAATAAAATTTCCAAACTTGATGAAATCTATAAATTAATGATCTGAGAATTTGTACTAACTCCAAGCACAAAAATCATGTAGCAAAGTATACAAAGTCACTTTATAATCAATTTTCCCAAACCAGGAATAAAAAGAATATCTAAAAAACAATGAGAGGGAAAAGATGCACTATATAGGGAGGAATAAAGATAAAAATGACAGGAGATATCTCGTCAGAAACAATACAAGCAAAAAGATATTTGAGCAGTAATTTAAGGTACGGGAGAAAAGAATGTTACCAACCTAGAATTCTATAGCCAGTGCAAATAACTTTTAAAAAATTAAGGTGAAAGAAACACATTTTCAGATAACAGCTGCTGAAATAATTCATCATAAGCAGACTTGCACTGCAAGAAATTATAAAAATAAATCATTCAGGTGGAAGGAAATGATATGAAATGAAAAGCTGTCTACACTAAGAAATAGAGAGCAATGATAATGGTAACTTTATAGGTGAATATAAAATAGAGGTTTCATATTATTTAAATCTATTTAAAAATAATTCACTGTTTAAAGTAAAAATCTCAATAAAGAATTGTGGGATTAATAACATGCAAAAATTAAATGTATGATGACAATAGCACAAGAGCTAGAAGGAGTGATGTGGAAGTATACTATTTTAAATTACTTATAATGTTGGAAAAGTGATATGATATCAATTAAAAGTAGACTGTGATAGGGACTGGCCCTGTGACCTAGTGGTTAAGTTCAGTGCTCTCACTGCAGTGGCCTGAGTTCAATTCCTGGGCATGGACCTACACCACTCGTCGGTGGCCATGCCGTGGCAGCGACTCACATACAAAATAGAGGAAGATTGGCACAGAAGTTAGCTCAGGGTGAATCTTCCTCAAGCAAAAAGAGGAGGATTGGCAACAGATGCTAGTTCAGGGCGAATCTTCCTCAGGAAAAAAAAGAAAAGGTAGATTGTGATAAATTAAAGTTGTATACTACAAGCCCAAAAACAATCACTAAAAGAATACAACAAATAATTATAGCTGAGAAACCATCTCTGAAGATAAAAAGGATTCACAAAAAAAAAAAAATAACTTGAAAAGAAATGAGAAAAAGAAGGAGAGGGCGTAAAGAACAGAAGGAAAAATTCAAAACAAATATCGAGATGATAAACCAAATTTGACAATAAACACTCTAAAAGTAAATGGTCTAATTACACCTAATAATATGCTGGGATTGTCAGATTGAATAAGAAAACAAGACCAAATAATACACTGCCTATAAGAAAACCACTTCAAAAATATAAAAACACAAACAGGTGAAAATAACAGTATGAAAAAAATATATATCATAATAAAACCGGGGTGGGTATATTAATATCATAAAAAGTAGATAATTTCCATAAAACAAACAAAAAACCTAACAAATATTATCAAGGATAAGTCATTTAATAATGATGAAGGGATAAATTAATCAACAAAACATGAAAATCCTAAACATTTATGCACCTCATAACAGAGTTTCAAAATAAATGAAGAAACAAAAACTTGAAGAAATGCAAGGATAAACAGACAAATCCACAATGATAGTCAAGGATTTCAATGTTCTTCTTTCAGTAATTGATAGAACAGTTTCACAGAAAATCAACAAATGAATAGAAGACTTGAGCAACACTACCAACCAAATTGAATTAATTGATATATATAAACCACTCCATCCAGGAACAGCAGGATATTTTTTTCAAGTGAATATTACACATTTACCAAGATAGACCATATTCTGGGGCTTAAAACAAATCTTAAAAATCATAAAAGTTTTCAAGACATGCAAAATGTGTTTCTGACCTAAAAGGAATTAAATTGGTAATCAAGAACAGGATAATCTATGGGAAATCTCCAAATCTCTAGAAATGCAATAAAACACTTAACCCATGAGTGAAAGAAGAAAACAAAAGAGAAATTAGAAGATATTTTTAATTAAATGAAGATGAAATCACAACATATTAAAATTTATGGGCTGCTTCTACAGTAGAGCCTAGAGGGAAATTTACAGCACTAAATGTTTATATAAAAAAAGAAGAAAGTTCACAGGTATATGACTTCAGCTTCTACCTTAAGATACTAGGAAATGAAGATTGAATTAAACTTAAAATAAGAAGTAAGAAAATGATAAAGATCAGAACATATATCAGAGAAAAATTGATGAAACCAAAAACTGGTTCTTTGACAAAATGAATGAAATTGGTAACCCTCCAGCCAGACTAGTCAGGAAAAAAAGAGAAAAGGCACAAATTGCCATTATCAAGAATGAGAGAGATGGCGTGACTACAGAATATACAAATATTAAAAGAATGATAAGAGAATATTATGTAAAATTTGTCAATTTTGAAACTTAGGAAACGCATACATTCCTTAAAAGATACAAACTACTAAAATTCACTTAATAAGAAATAGCCTGAAAAGCTGCAGAGGCTTGAGGGATTTGGGACCTGATCAAGGAAAAATGCATGCCCAAGAGGTAGTAACACAAAACAAACTTTATTGGACTAAGTTGCATGAGGAGGAATTTTATCACAGAATGAGACCATGCAGAGACTCACTTTGATAGGGCCACTATCCAGAAGAAAAAAGGCAAAGAAAATCCTGAGGGATGGGGGGCTGGAGAAGTGGCTTACGTATTTAGATGATATCATTTAGCAGCATGGCAGAGAGTCTCTGGGTCAGAGAACTATGAAGAGCCATAGCAGCTTGAGTTCTTATAACCACAAGACTCTATCTTATTAATGGCTAACATACGTTGAGTGAGGTTTCACGGAGTATGTAAAGTAGGCAGGCCTTAAATAGCTAAAAATCTGTTTTAGGGGCTATTTTTAAAATAACTAGATATGTAACAGTTTGAGTTTGGTACTGGCAGGCTTCTGAGATAATAGGCCTCATCCAGCATTAAAGAAATAAACTTAGCAGCCGATAAATGCAGGCAATCTTTGGCTCATTTATATAACAAAGCTCTTCTATCTATTAAGTAAACGTAATGTCTACTTAAAAACCTTTCCACAAAGAAAACTTCTGATTGTGATAGGTTCACTGGTGAGTTCTATGAAACATTTAAGGAAGAAATAATACCAGTTCTACACAAACTCTTTCAGAAAATTAAAGAGGAAGGAATACTTACAAACTGATTTAAAGAGTCTGGCATTACACTAGTACTGAAACCAGACAAAGAAAACTACAGAAAAATATTCCTCATGAACACAAATGCAATAATTAGAAACAAAATTTTAGCAAATCAAATTAAACAATACATAAAAAGTATAATGCAGGGGCTGGCCCGGTGGCGCAAGCGGTTAAGTGCGCGCGCTCCGCTGCGGCGGCCCGGGGTTCGCTGGTTCGGATCCTGGGCGCGCACTGACGCACTGCTTGGCAAGCCATGCTGTGGTGGCGTCCCATATAAAGTGGAGGAAGATGGGCACAGATGTTAGCCCAGGGCCGTCTTCCTCAGCAAAAAAAGAGGAGGATTGGCGGATGTTAGCACAGGGCTGATCTCCTCACAAAAAAAAAAAAAAAAAAAAAGTATAATGCATATTACCAAGTGACATTTACCCTAGGAATGCAAAGTTGGGTTAACATTCAAAAATCTAAGGATATAATTCACCATATTAACAAAGTGAAAAAAGAAAAGCCAAATTATCATTTCAATAGATGCAGAAAAAGTATTTGAAAAAAATCCAAAATCTAATCAGGATAAAAACTCTTAGGATAGTAGGAAAAGAAGGGAAATTCCTCAATATGATAAAGGGCAACTACCAAAAACCTAAAGCTAATATCATGCTTAATGGTAAAAGGCTGGATGAATCCCCCTATATTCAGAAACAAGACAAGATGTATGCTCTCACCACTTCTATTCAACATTGTGCTAGAACATCTAGCCAGGGCAATTAGGCAAGAAAAAGAAACAAAAGGCATCAAGTTTGTCAAAAAAGAACATATTCTGTCTTCATTCACATTCAGCATGATTATATATGTAGAAACACCTACCTATGTAATCAAAAAAATGTATGAGTTAATTAATAAATTTAGCAGGATTGTAGGATATTAGATCAATATACAAAATCACTATATGGAAATGAATAGTTGAAAAATAAAATGGTAAAAAATAAGACCCTTTAAATAGCATCAAAAACATTAAATACTTAGGGATAAATTTGACAAAAGATGTGCAACAAGACCTGTACCCTGAAAACTATAAAACATCATTGAGAGAAATCAAAGAAGATCTGAACAAATGGAGAGGTATAACTTGTTCATTGATTAGAAGAATCAATAATATTAAGTTGTCAAGTCTGACCAAATTAACGTATTGATTCAATGCAGTCAAGCAAAATCTCTACGGGAGTGTGTGTGTGTGTGTGTGTGTGTGTGTGTGTGTGTGTAAATTGACAAGCTGATTTTAAGCTTCACCTGGATATGAAAGAACTTAGAATATCCAAAACATTTTGAAAAATAAGAAGAAAGTTACAGTTCTAACATTACCTGATTTCAAGATTTATTACAAAGCTGTAGTAACCAAGCCAGTGTGATATTGGCATCAAGATAGAAAAATAGATAAATGGAAGAGAATAGAGAAACCAGAAATAGTCTCATGCATATATGATAAATTGGTTTTTGACAAAGGTGCAAAAGAAATTGAATGGACAAAAAAATAGTCTTTTTTAAAATCCATGCAGGAATAATTGGCTATCCTGATGCCAACAAAAGAAATTTGATCTATATTTTGCACAAAATATTAAAATTAACTCAAAATGGATCATAGACCTAAGTATAAAATCAAAACTTCTAGAAGAAAACATAGGAGAAATTGTGCGTGAACTGGGGTTAAATATTTCTTAGATATTACACAAAAGCATGATAAACTAAAGGAAAAAAAAACTGAGAAATTAGATTTCAACAAAATTGAAAATCCAGGACAGTGTAAAGATGGTGGTGTAGGCAGACTCTGAACTCACCTCCTCCAATGGACACAAAAATTTTACAACTACTATTGGAACAATTATGCCTGAGAGAGAACTGAACATTAGATAAAAAGAATCCCCACAACAAGGGACAGTGTTGACTGAGGTAGACGAGGCAGAAATTCCTTTCAGCAGAGAAAAAAGACACCTTCATGAGCCACAGGGCTTCACGGCCAGCTAGGAGGAATCCTAAGGTAGGAAGTCTTCCCTGGAGCAACGGGGGGATCTGAGTGGGGGAGTATTACTGCTATAAGCAGCTTTGGACTCAGCACAACTGACACAAGTCTCATAATATCTGGCTTTGATGGGTACTCACAACAATGAGGAATACTCCCAGAAAAGTTATAGGACATAAGGATAAAAAAAAATCTACTCTTAAAGGGCCCACAAACAAAACTCACCCATTTTGGAAAGCAACCTAAAATCACCAGAAAGGTGCACAGTTCTTTGGTAAAAGGAGACTCACCTGATAGGCTCTGGGTGCATCTCAGGGAGAGGTGAGACCTCTCCAGGGACTGATACATCGGCAGCAGCCATTATAGTGACCAATAGAGGCATGCTGACAAAGACGCTGGCAGAGGTCATTAGAGTTCTTCCCTTGGCCTGTTAGCCCAGGGTCTGCCTCACCCACTAGAGAACCAATTTAATCAGCTCAGCCAGAGCAGGCAGCCCACCATAGAGACTGGGCCCCCCAACAGCAAGCAGTTGGGCAACTTGTGGGCCTACATAGGCAGAGTCACTGGAAACTCTGCAGCCAGCCAGGCATTTGGGTCTGCTTCTGTGAGACAGGGTGTGCATGAAAAGTGGATGGAGTGTGTGAGGCACTGGTGGAGTGCATGGGGCCTCTGCAGTGAGGTGACTAGGTCTGCTTCAGTGGGTTGGGGCATGTGCATGGGGCAGGACTATGTTGATGGGGTGTGTGGTCCTATGGGTGGTGGGCCTTGTCAGCTACAGCAGACTTGTTCTTCTCAAACAGCCACATAAGATTGGACCCACCTTCCAAATCATGAAATAATTGGGTGTTCCCATGCCTCTGGCTGGCCCCACACAGCTGCAATCCTGAGAAAGCTGACAACAGACTTTCAGACCAGAGGCCTACAGAAATTGTAAGGCCCTGAGCTTAGCAACCAGCCATGCTGGAGGCCTACTCACTTAGAAAAACTGCAACAGGAATGTGCTGTTAGACCTTGCAACCAACTGTGCTGGGGCTCCCCATGCCCAATAAGGTGACTGAATGGTATATAGCAGCCACATGGATCTGAGCATTACAACCAGTGGGCCGGGGTACAACCTAGCCTCCCTGGACACCTGCGGCAAGAACAACTCTGCCACAACAGAAGGACACATATAGCCACAGAGGAGAAATTCCTGGAGCATTTGAAACTAGTGATGAGAGGGAAGCACACTGCTGGGACTCATAAGTCATCTCTTACATAAGGCCACCTCTCCAAGATCAGGAGATGTAGCTGACCTACATAATGCATAGATATAAGCACAGAGAAAGAGGCAAAATGAGGAGACAAAGGCACATGTTCCATGTAAGGGAACAGGACAAAACCTCAGAAAAAGAACTAAATGAAACAGAAATACACAATGTCCCTGACAAAGAGTTCCAACAAAAAATCATAAGTATGCTCATTGATTTTGGGAGAAGAATGGATAAACTCAGTGAGAATGTCAACAAAGAATTAGAAAATATAAAAAAGAACAAGTGAGAAATGAAGAATACAGTATTGGAAATGAAAATATCACTAGAGGGACTCAATGGCAGAGTAGATCATACAGAAGAATGGACCAGCAAGCTGAATAAAAGACTAGAGGAAATCACCCAAGCTGAACAGATAAAAGAAAAAAGAATTGAAAAGAATGAGGACAGTCTAAGAGACATCTGAAACAACATCAAGTGCACTAACGTCCATATTATATGTGTCCCAGAAAGAGAAGAAATACACCAAGGGGCAGAGGATCTATATGGACAAATAATAGCTGAAAATTTTCCTAATGTAAGGAAGGAAACAGACATCCAGGTACAGGAAACACAGAGAGCACCAAACAAGATAAGCCCAAAAAGGTCCACATCAAGACACACTATAATTAAACTGTCAAGAATCAAAGGCAGAGTATCCTAAAAGCTTCAAGAGAAAGGCAATAAGTTACATACAAAGGAAACCCCATAAGGCGATCGGCTGATTTCTTAGCAGAAACGACAGGCTAGAAGGGAATGTCATGATATATTCAAAGTGCTGAAAGGAAAAAACATGGAGCCAAGAATATTCTACCGAGAAAGGTAATCTTTCAGAATGGAAGGAGAGCTAAAAAGTTTCCCAGACAAGAAAAAACTAAAAGAGTTTAGCACTAAGAAATCAGCCTTACAAGAAATGCTAAAGGGACTTATTTACATGGGAAAGAGAAGACCACAAATAGAAATAAGAAAATTAGCAAAAAAAAAAAAGCAATAAAATCACTGGAAAAGGCAAATACAAACTAAAGTTAGCAGATCAACCACCTATGAAGCTAATATGAATGTCAAAAGACAAAAGTAGTAAAATTATCTATTTCCATGATAAGAGGGTAATGGATGCACACACACAAAAAAAGAGGCTAGATGTGATTTAAAAAACAAAATGTGGGAGGAGGGGAGCAAAAGAGCGGAACTTTTAGCAAGAGGTCAAGCTAAAGAGACTATCAACTTAATATAGATTCCTATATACATAGGTTATTGTATATGAACCTCATGATAATCACAACCGGAAACCTATAATAAGTACACAAAAAAATTAAGAGAAGAGAACCCAAACATAATACTAAACAAAGCCATTAAACCACAAGGGAAGAGAGCAAGAAAAGAAGAAAGGAACAGAGAAGAAATACCAGAACACCCAGGGAAAAAAGTAAGAAAATGGCAATAAGTACATAGTTATCAATAGCTACTTTAAATATCAATGAACTAAATGCACCAATCAAAAGGCATAAGATGGCCAATTGGATTAAAAAACAAGATAATACATACGCTGCATAGAAGAGGCACACTTCAGACCTAAAGACACTCACAAACTGAAAGTGAAGGGATGGAAAAAGATACTCCATGCAAATGGCAATGAAAAGAAAGCTGAGGTAGCAATATTTATCTCAGAGAAGATAGACTTTAAAACAAAAACTGTAAAAAGAGACGATGAAGGGCACTACATAGTGATAAAAGGAACAATTCAGCAAGAGGATATAACACTTGTAAAATCTATGCACCCAACATAGGAGCATCTAAATATATAAAGCAATTATTAACAGACATAAGAGGAGAAACAGACAGTGACACAATAATAGTAGGGGACTTTAACACTCCACTTACACCAATGGATAGGTAATCCAAAGAGAAGACCAATAAAGAAACATTGGCCTTAAATGACACATTAGACCACATGGATGTAGTAGATGTCTATAGAACATTCCATCCAAAAACCAAAGAATACACATTCTTTTTAAATGCACATGGAATATTCTCCAGAATAGATCACATTATGCTACAAAGCAAGTCTTGATAAATTTAAGAAGATTGAATTAATACCACACATCTTTTCTGACCACAACAGTATGAAACTAGAAATCAACTACAGCAGGACAATTGGAAAAGCCAAAAATACATGGATACTAAACAAAATGCTACTGAACAATGATTGGGTCAATGAAGAAATCAAAAGAGAAAAGAAAAAATACCTGGAGACAAATGAAAATGAAAATGGAACATACCAAAATTTATGGGATACAGCAAAAGCAGTTCTAAAAGGGAAGATTATAGCAATATAGGCCTAACTCCACAAACAAGTAAAATCTCAAATAACCAATCAAACAGTGCACCTAAAGGAACTGGAAAAAGAAGAATGAACAAAACTCAAAATCAGTAGAAGGAAGGAAATAATAAAAATTAGAGCAGAAATAAATGAAATGGAAACTAAAAAATCAATAGAAAAAAATCAGTGAAATGAAAGAGCTGATTCTTTGAAAAGATAAGCCAAACTGACAGACTTTTAACCAAACTCACCAAGAAAAAATAAGAGAAAGCTCAAGTAAGTAAAATCAGAAATTAAAGAGGAAAAATTACAATGGACACCTCAGAAATACAAAAGATTATAAGTGAATACTATGAAAATCTATACGCCAACTTGGATAATCTAGAAGAAATGGAAAAATTCTTAGAATCATACAACCATCCAAAACTGAATCAAGAAGAAATAGAGAATTTGAATAGACCAATCACTAGTAAGGAGGTTGAAACTGTAATAAAAAAACTCCCAAAAAATAAAAGTCCATGACCAGTCGGCTTCCGTGATAAATTCTAGCAAATATTCAAAATAGAATTAATACTTATCCTTCTCAAACTCTTCCAAAAAATAGAAGAGGAGGAGAATCTTCGTAACTCATTCTAGGAAGCCAACATGACCTTGATACCAAAACCAGACAAGGACAAAACCAAAAAAGAAAATTACAGGCCAATATCACTGATGAACATCAATACAAAAATCCTCAAAAAAATACTAGCAAATCGAATACAACAATACATTAAAAACATCATACACATGATCAAGTGGGATTTATTCCAGGGATAAGGGATGGTTCATCATCCACAAATCAATCAACGTGAAACACCATATTAACAAAATGAAGATTAAAACCACATGGTCATCTCAATAGATGCAGAGAAAACATTTAACAAGATACAGCATCCGTTTATATAAGAAACTCTGAATAAAATGGGTATAGAAGGAAAGTACCTCAACATAATAAAGGCCATATATGACAAACCCACAGTTAACAGTTAATATGATTCTCAATGGAGAAAAACTGAAAGCTATCCCTCTAAGAACAGGAACAAGACAAGAACGCCCATTTTCACCACTCTTTTTGAATTTAGTATTGGAAGTCCTAGCCAGAGAGATTAGGCAAGAAAAGAAATAAATGGGATCCAAATTGGAAAGGAATAAGTGAAACTGTCACTGTTTGCAGATGACATTATTTTATATAGAGAGAATCCTGAAGAATCTCCAAAAAACTTTTAGAAATAATAAATGAATATGGCAAAGTTGCAGGATACAAAATCAACATACAAAAATCAGTTGTGTTTCTATACATTAACAACGAAGTAGCAGAAAGAGAAATTAAGAATACAATCCCAGTTACAATTGCAACAAAAAGAATTAAATACCTAGGAATAAACTTAATGAAAGAGGTGAAAGATCTGTACACTAAACTATAAAACATTTTTGAAATAAATTGAAGAAGACACAAAGAAATGGAAAGATATTCCATGCTCTTGGATTGGAAGAATTAACTTAGTTAAAATGTCCATATTTCCTAAAGCAATCTACAGATTCAATGCAATCTCTGTTAAAGTTCCAACGATATTTTTCACAGAAATAGAACAAAGAATCCTACAATTTATATGGAACAACAAAAGACCTCAAATAGCCAAAGGAATCCTGAGAAAAGGAATAAAGCTGGAGGTATCACACTCCCTGATTTCAAAATAGACTACAAAGCTATAGTAAGAAAAACAGCATGGTACTGGCAAAAAAAACAGATACTCAGGTCAATGGAACAGAATCAAGAGCCCAGAAATAAACCCATACATCTATGGATAGCTAATTTTTGACAAGGGAACCAAGAACATACATTGGGGAAAGGAAAGTCTCTTCAGTAAATGGTATTGGGAAAACTATTCAGCCACATGCAAAAAAAAATGAGAGTAGACCATTATCTTACACTATACACAAATATTAACTCAAAATGAATGAAAGACTTGAATGTAAGACCTGAAACCATGAAATTTGTAGGATACATAGACAGTATGCTCTCCGACATCAGTCTTAGCAGCATATTTCAAGTACCAAGTCTGACGGGGCAAAGGAAACATTTGAAAAAAGAAGCTAATGGGAGTACATCCTACTAAAAAGCTTTTGCACAGCAAAGGAAACCATCAACAAAATGAAAAGACAACAAAGAATTGGGAGAAGATATTTGCAAACCATATATCTGGTTAGAGGTTAATATCCAAAATATATAAAGAACTCATACATCTAAACAACAACAACAACAACAAAAAACTAACAACACAATTAAAAAATGGGCAAAATATCTGAACAGACATTTCTCCAAAGAAGATATATAGATGGCCAACAGGTACATGAAAAGATGTTCAACATCAGTAACTATCAGGGAAATGCAAATCAAAACTACAATAAGATATCACCTCACTCCCGTCAAAGTGACTATAATCAACAAGACAGGAAATGACAAGTGTTGGAGAGGATATGGGGAGAAGGGAACTCTCAAACAGTGGTGGTGCAAGTGCAAACTAGTGCAGCCGCTATGAAAAACAGTATGAATTCTTCAAAAAATTAAGAATAGAACTACCATATGATCCAGCTATTTCACTACTAGGTATTTATCCAAAGAACGTGAAAACATGAATGTGTAAAGATACACGCACCTCTATGCTCATTGCAGCATTATTCACAATAGCCAAGACTTGAAAGCAACCTAGGTGCCCCTCAAGGGACAAATGGATAAAGATGATGTCATATATATACATATGCAATGAATACTACTCAGCCATAAAAAATGATGTAATCTGGCCATTTGTGACAATGTGGATGGACTTTGCATGTAGTATGCTAAGCAAAATAAGCCAGAGAGAGAAAATAACATACCATTGTGATCTCACTGATAAATAGAAGATAAAAACAACAACAAACATATAGAGACAGAGATTGCATTGGTGGTTACCAGAGGGAAAGGGGGAGGTAGGAGGGTGAAAGGGGTGATTAGGCACATGTGTATGGTGACGGATTGTAATTAGTCTTTGGTTGGTGAACATGATGTAATCTACACAGAAATGGAAACATATTTTTTAAAAAAGAAAATCCATGTTTGTCAAAAGACACCATTAAGAGAATGAAAAGGTAAGCTGCAAACTGAGTGAAAATATTTGCAAAATATATATCTGATAAAGGATTTGTATAAGGAATATATAAACAACTCTAAAACTAAATGAAATTAAATGAAAAAAAATAATAAAAATGAGCTAAATACTTGTGCAGACATTTTACCAAAGAAGATATTGCCAAAATATACAAGCTTGACCAAGACAAGTGTTGCCATGGACCTCTCACTGGTGTGATTGTTAAATAGCATAATCACTTTAGAAAAAGGGTTTAACAGTTCCTAAAAGTGTTAAAAAATACACCAATTATATGACCCAGTCATTCTACGACTAGATATTTATTCAAGAGAACTAAAGCTATTTGTCCATACAAAAACTTGTACACAAATATTCATTGTAACATTATGTGTAATAGTCCAAAATTAAAAATGATCTATAAAATTAAAAATGACCTAAATGTTCATCAACCATTCAATGGATAAACAAATATCAATACATCCATACAGTAGAATTTTACTTACTCATCAATAAAAATTAATAAACTACTGATATACACAAACTAAAAGTGCATACTTTATAATTTATTTAAAATGGGATGTGTAGGGAGAGGCAAGAGGAAGTCATTGCAAAAGGGCATGAAAAACCTCTGCAGGTGATGGATATATTCCCTTATCTTTATTCTGGTGACTGTTTCATGGGTGCATAGAATATACAAAGTTATCAAATTATGAAGAGATTAACTTCAATGTCTTATTTGTTTAAGATCTGAATTAGATTAAATGACAATTTATACAAAGTTTTTGGAAATTTAATTAATTTACGTTTTAAGTACCTATTATGGTCCAGTTGATTCATACATTGTCTCTTCCAGTTGAAATAACGTTTACCATAAAGTTGATAGTCTGCAGTCTATGGAACTAACACTAGGTTAGAAATAAGACCTGTGTTGTAATTCCTGTTTTTATGTTCTAGATGTGTGACTTCACTCACTCAACAAATGTTGATTAATTGCCAACTATATACCAGGCACTATTTTAGGTGTAAGGGTTTACACCTTTAAACAAACCAGTTATCCCTGCCCTAGTGGAGCATACAGTCTAGTGGGGAGGAGACAGACAATAAGTGATAAACATCATTCATCAGACATTTCTTAAGCACAAATTCTAAATCCCCTCAAACTCACGTGGTATTCCAGCCACTAATGCAGCAAACAATCCCATGCAGGCTTTGACTTGTTTTGTGCAGGTGCAATCAGATGGTGTTTTGCCTCAGGGATCAGTTGTATACCTCCCATTTGCTGCTCTGAGGCCTTGTTGAGGAACCTACCTGTACACATGCATGTATAACTCAGTAGGGCAAGGGAGTTAATGCTTGTGGGCCACATTTACTAATATGGGACAGAAGTTGATCAATAAATATTCCCTGTGTTTATTTCATATGTCTCCTCAAAAAGTTCTAGCAGAATCCAGCACCAGTTTATCATAGTGGTAGCATATAATAAAAAGAATGACTTCATTTGACTTCTGACAGCTTTTAAGCTTCACTCCTCCCTCTCCCCCTTTTATACCACTTTGGGAAAAGCTGATTAAAAAACATTGAGTGTTCCCTCTTTCAGCTTTAGCAGGAAGTTCAATCTATGCCAGCCCTGGTCCATGTCAGGGAACCTTCATACCAGCCCCATTCCTTAACCACCATAAGAATCCCAAGCCAGTCTCTTGTCCCTGTTTTCTTAGTCATTCTTCAATCTGCTTAGGATCTCCCCCTAATTTCTCCAGAAAGCCTCATTATTTGGGTAATAAACCTTTTCATGACCTCTTGGTGGCATAATCAGTCTCGACATCCAAGCCAAATACTGAGCAAGGGTCCAACTTGTCTCTATGGAGTGACTACAACATAGCCAACCTGAAAAATATCCTTCCTTTGGCTTTCCCTCCTTTCATGTCTTACTCTGTTTCTCTTGTACTCCTGGTCCCTGGAATCATATTCTAATATAAACCACAGTGAAACAACTAGCATAAACCCTAGGGCAAGAGTTT
The DNA here is from genome assembly GCF_020826845.1 of Diceros bicornis minor. Taxonomy (NCBI): domain Eukaryota; kingdom Metazoa; phylum Chordata; class Mammalia; order Perissodactyla; family Rhinocerotidae; genus Diceros; species Diceros bicornis. Next base: position 74,287,842 of record NC_080781.1, on the reverse strand, counting down.
TTCTGGCATATTCAAGGAATGACAAGGTGAATGATGTGACTGTTGTAAAATGAACAAGAGAGTAAGTAGTAGGAGATGAGAACAGAGAGGTGACAGGAGATAGAGGTAGACCATGCAGGACTTAAGGTTTTCCTCTAAGTGAGATGATGAGCCTTTGTAAATTTTTTTTTTTTTTTTTTTTTTGGCGAGCAAGATCAGCCCTGAGATAACATCCATGCCAATCCTCCTCTTTTTGCTGAGGGAGACTGGCCTTGGGCTAACATCCGTGCCCATCTTCCTCCACTTTATATGGGACGCTGCCACAGCATGGCTTGATGAGCAGTGCGTCGGTGCGCGCCCGGGATCCGAACCCGGGCCGCCAGCAGTAGAGCGCACGCACTTAACGGCTATGCCACGGGGCCAGCCTCATGAGCCTTTGTAAAATTTTAAGCAGATGGATGACGTGATCTGCTTATGTGATGGAGGGGCAAGTATAGAAGCAAGAAAACCAATTATAAAGTTATTGTAGTAATTCAGGCTAGAGATGAGGGGCGCTTAGTCTAGGGAGGTCATGATTCACTTTATATTTAAAGTTCCCTCATCTATAAAATTCCCCATGCAACCTTTTTCATAAATATTGCTGTGGAAGTAGAAAAATAAGACATATGACAACTATATGACAAACCAAAAAGTAAAAATAGCTTACTGGATTTTTTTATACTAAATAATTTCTAAGTGCTTTCATAATATTTATAAGTAGCTACTGCCGTGATCTCCATTTTATATATAAGGAAACTGAACTAATTCCCCCCCCATTTGAATGGCCAGTGAGAAATAGAGCTGGAATTTGAACTTAATTGTCTGGCACCAAAGCGTGTATTCTTAAACACCACACAGTAAAGCTTATAATGCAAATTAAAATTATGTGTCTTAGTCACAGAAGGTGGGTTACATGGTCATGACATTTTATGTACTTATAGCTTCATTCCTCACTTTTGTCAGCTGTCATTCTTTCAGAGTCCAGAAGCTGAACTGTATCTGGCTTATAATAAATATATTTTTATTGACAGATAAATCTAGTTTAAGTGCATAGATCATTATAATAAGATATAATCAAGATCTAAATATTTTGCTTATTATAGCAAGTGTTTAAGCATATCAAAACTCAAGATCCAGAATACAGCAACAATCTTTTATATTTATATAGTGTTAAAGTTTACACTACACGTGTATTGTTTTAACCTCATGAAAAATAACTCTGGGAGTATATAAACTAGAGATCATGATCCAGGTTTTGTAATCAATTGAACTATCAGAATAGTTGTTCATTTGATTGCATTAAATCTCAAAAAAAACTTATTTTTTTACTTTTATTTTATTGAGGTCATATTGGTTTACAACGTTGTGTAATTTCAGGTGTACATTATTATATTTCAGTTTCTGTATAGACTGCATTGTGCTCACTACCAATAGTCTAGTTTTTATCCACCACCATACATATGTGCCCCTTTACCCCTTTCACCACACCCCCACCCCCTTCTCCTCTGGTAACCACTAATCTATTATCTTTATCCATATGTTTGCTTATGAGTGAAATCATACAGTGTTTCTCTTTCTCTGGTTTATTTCACTTAACACAATACCTTCAAGATCCATCCATGTTGTTGCAAATGGGACAATTTCATTTTTTATGGCTGAATAGTATTCCATTGTATATCTACACCACATCTTCTTTATCCATTCATCAGTTGATGGGCTCTTGGGTTGCTTCCACATCTTCACTATTGTGAATAATGCTGCAATGAACATAGGGGTGCATAGATCTCTTGTATTGTTGATTTCATGTTCTTTGGATAAATACCCAGTAGTGAGATAGCTGGCTTGCATGGCATTTCTATTTTTAATTTTTTGTGAAATCTCCATGCTGTTTTCCATAGTGGCTGCACCAGTTTTCATTCCCACTAGCAATATATGATTAAAAACAGACACATAGATCAATGAAACAGATTTGAGAGTCCAGAAATAAAACCACACATCTGTGGACAGCTAATCTTTGACAAAGGAGCCAAGAACATAAAATGGAGAAAGGAAAGTCTCTTCAATAAATGATGTTGGGAAAACTGAACAGCCACATGCAAAAGAATGAATGTGGACCATTGTCTTACACCATATACAAAAATTTACTCAAAATGGATTAAAGACCTGAATGTAAGACCTGAAACCATAAAAGTCCTAGAAGAAAATATAGACAGTATACTCTTTGACATTGGTCTTACCAGCATCTTTTTGAATACCATTTCTACTCAGGCAAGGGAAATGAAAGAAAAAATAAACAAATGGGACTACATCAGACTAAAAAGCTTCTGCAAGGCAGAAATCATGAACAAAATGAAAAGACAACCCACCAACTGGGAGAAAATATTTGCAAATCATATATCTGACAGGTGGTTAATTTCCAAAACATATAAAGAACTCATATAACTCAACAACAAAAAGACAAAAGACTCAATAAAAACATAGGCAGAGAGTATGAACAGACATTTTCACAAAGAAGACATACAGATGGCCAGCAAACACATTAAAAAATGTTCAATGTCACAAATTATTAGGGAAATTCAAATCAAAACTACAATGAAATATCACCTTACACCTGTCAGAATGGCTATAATTAACAAGATGAGAAATAATAAGTGTTGGAGAGGACATGGAGAAAAAATTTTATTATAAGCCAGTCCAAGTTTCTCCAGTTTCAAAATACATTCCTGTCATAAGAGATGTGCTTCCTCTCTAGAAGCCTCTGACAAAAAATGCTCTTGGTTTATTCTATTTGTTTCACTGTCAGAAGAAATCATGCATATGAGAGCCAGCAACCAAAGTGTTAAATGTTATCTTCCACAAAACGTATATATTTATTATAGTATGGACTGTTACTTTAAATAAAGGGTTGCAAATAAGTAATTTACATTTAGCATACAGTTTCATGCTCAAAATATCATTTAATCTGCTATAAATAAATTGCTGTATTTTAAAATTAATAGCCACATATTCTTCAGAAAATACAATATATCGATAAGAATGTAATTATTGCTAATGTAGTCTAAAATTAAATTGATTGGATGGCAAATAAATCTCATTAATCATTCTTCTTATAATCAATTTATATTTCATTAACATATAATACCTGCCTTAATACACCTAAGTGAAATAGCAGTCATTTGGGGCATAGGACAAAGATATGATTTCAAAATATTTTTGGGATTCTGGAAGCAGCACTACATTTCTTCAATGTTTCAGCTCCAATTTGATGAGAAGTTACCTTCTTTTCATTATTTATTGCTTGGAAAACACTGGAAATAGCTAATCCTTGAAAGACCCTGAATGGGTTGAGAATCAAATGAAGTCCAATCTTATCAATGGCATCACTAATTAACAAAAATGAGAGGAATGGTCACTGGCTCATTAACAAACAACAGAATCCACTCATCCACAATCACTTTTCATTGAGAGCTATTTTGATTTCTTCAAAGTGCTCAGATTGCCAATGTGAGGGGCTATGTGATACTGAGAACATCTATTTCCGAACAAAGGTAGGTACAAAGGAAGGGGAACGTTTGTTGCAAAGGGAGAATGGAGTTCACTAGCCCTTTCACACACCCAGAAAATGATCAACAACAAGCTCTCCAATGTGTAATAGACATAATTCTAAGTTGGCCCTCAAGACTCCTGTCCCCTGGTGTACACAACTTGTATAATCTCCTATCCCTTAAGCTCCAGAAAGGAACCTAGATAGTCTGTCACCTTGACTGCAACTTAGTGAGACCCTGAGCAGAAAACCTAGCTAAGCTATGCTCAGATTCCTGACTCATAGAAACTGTAAGATAACAAATGTGTGTTGTTTTAAGCAGTTAAATTCATGGTAATTTGTTATTCACTGTAGAAAACTAACACATTGGCTTAAATGTATTTTTAGGTTACCTTGTGTAGACAAAGTGAAAGGATTTTGCAGATATAATTAAGAAGCCTAATCAGCTGACTTTGAGTTAATCAAAAGAAAGATTTTCTTGAGTGGATCTAAACCTAACCACATGAGCCCTCAAAAGCAGCAGCAGAAGAAGCAACCATGTTGTGAACTGCTTATGTGGGAGGCACATGACGAGGAGCTAAGGGTAGCTTGTAGGAGCTCAGAGCAGTCACTGGTCAATAGCCAGAATGAAAATGGGGACCATAGTCATACAACTGAAGGGAAATGTATTCTGTCAACAACGAGTGAGGTTGGAATATGACCTTGAGCCTCAGATAATATTGCAGCACTGGCTGACACCTAGTTTACAGCCTTGTGAGACTGAGCAGAGGGGCAAACTAGCACTGGACTTTTGACCTTCAGGAAACTGTAAGGCATTGAATGTGTGCAGTTTTAAGACACAACAATGGAGATCTAATATACTACCAATTTGAGACTCTCTAAGAGCTGTGAAGAGGGGCATGTGGCAGCAGAAACCAATCAATATACCAAAGAAAATTAAAATGCATGTCAACCGCATCTAGAGGTCTGGGAAATCAACTGGATAAAATTTTGAAAATCATCAAGCAAATGCTCAAGAATGACATGCCTGGGCCTCTGCTAAAAGCAAAAAAATACAAAACAAAAATCCTGTTTAAATCCATCACTACTGACACAGGAGGGTGGAGCCCAGAAATAGGAATAGATGGAGATTTTAGTCAGGAGATATTCTGACCAAAATTTATCCAATTTACATGATTAGAAGGTGTTAATGCTCTGCTCAGATACCAACTCTAATCCTCTAATCCTCCTGGTAGGGTCTCATTCATTTTCATGGGTTTCAAGTGTCACTCACAACCTGCTGATTTCAAAAATTATATATCTTCCATGAAATTTTCCCTGAAGTCCAGTTCCACATTTCCAACTCCCTAGTAAGAATAGGTCCATGGATATTTATATTCCACAAGTCAGTGACTAGCCACACCATCTATCCAGTCACTCATACCAGAAAACTAGGAGTCATCTTTGACTCCTTCTTCTCACATATCTCCCACATTCAAACTGACACTCATTGAGCTTTTGCTATGTGCCAGTTGATTTTCTAGGATATACGTTTGTATTAACTCACTTAATCCTCATAATAAACCTATTATACAGGAACTACTTTATTGTTTCCATTTTACAGATGCAGAAACTGATGCACAGAGAGGATGTATATTTTTTTTTCCACCATCTCAGAGCTATTAAATGAAGAAGCTAAGGAACTGGAGTGACATCACTAAAATGGTAACATAGGTCATTCCCAACTTTGTTCCCCCTAAAAACAAGAAAACAATGAACAACTATTCATGGACAAGACACCACTGTGAAAATCGTAGAACATAGGGGTGAGGCTGAAGCACCTCCCTGCACCACAAAGACTGAGACAAACTGCATTAGAAGGGTAAGAGGAGCAGCTACACTCTGACTGCATCACCCCTAGCCCAGGCCAGCGCAGCACCACACTGAGAGGGCTCCCCTGAGCCTATAATTTCTCCAGCTGGAAGAAAAGATCCCCAGATGGACATCCATCTCCACCAGCATCCACAGAGCTAGAATGGTGACCCATCAGCCCAGAGAACTTGTTGCACAGTTTTGCCTAATTTGACTCCAAACAAGAGCCTTGCCAGCCTCGGGGCCTGTATGGGGTCCCCACCTGGGGTGGTAAATTAATTCGTAGCCCCATCCACTTCTGAACACATCCTTCTGCCTACCTGACCATGGAACCTCACCAAGCACACAGGAAGCTGTGTAACCCATCCTACAGTCCTGCTTACAATGGCATTTTAACATACAGCACAGGCCATGGCTTTCCCCATCTGCAAAACAAAACCAGTGAACCTGTCTGCCTAGGGAATTCAAGTGCAAATTCTTGTCTAATTCAGGTTCCAAACAAAACAAGCTGGGCAAGACTTGGGGCCCATTTTCTAACCTGCCGAAGCAGGGAAGCTAATTTATAGCCTCACCTATCACTGAGTATAGTATCCAGTCCCAATCATTTAGGAAGCTTGACCAGAGAATCCAGGCAAGCACAAAGCCCATCCTACAGCTTTGCTTGGGCATGGAACAAAGCCAAAAGTTATATCCAACTGTTCTTAGCCATCAACAACCCCCCACAACCTCCCAGTTCAGGCAATGGACTCACCTCAAAATGATTTCCAATAGAAAGCCTCACCAACCCTGGGATGCTACCAACAGAAACATCCAGAAAACAAAGCTTAACTGACTAGTGAAGAACTGTCTCTGCCAAAGACAGCCTGTAAAGTCTGGAAGAGGCGACCAGTTATACAAATGCTCAGATACCAATGTAAGGAATTAAGGATCACAAAAAATCAAGTAAACATGATACAACCAAAGGAAACTAATAAAGCTTCAATAACTGACCCTAAAGAAATGAAAATCTATGAACTTTCAAAGAATTCAGAACTATACTCTTAAAGCAGTTTAGTGAACTACAAGAACACACAGACATCTTTTCATGTGCCTGTTGGCCCTCTGTATATCTTCTTTGGAGAAATGTCTGTTCAGGTCTTTTGCCCATTTTTTAATTGGGTTGTTAGTTTTTTTGTTGTTGAGATGCATCAGTTCTTTATATATTTTGGAGATTAACCCCTTATCAGATGTATGGTTTGCAAATATCTTCTCCCAATTGTTAGGTTGTCTTTTCATTTTGTTGATGGTTTCCTTTGCTGTGGAGAAGCTTTTTAGTTTGATGTAGTGGTATATATACACAATGGAATACTACTCAGCCATAAGAAACAATGAAATCCAGCCATTTGTGACAACATGGATGGACATTGAGGGTATTATGCAAAGTGAAATAAGTCAGAGGGAGAAGGTCAAACGCTGTATGATCTCACTCATTAAGTAGTAGATAATAACAAAAACAAACAAGCACTTAGAGACAGAGATTGGATTGGTGGTTACCAGAGGAGAAGGGGGGAGGGAGGAGGGCGAAAGGGATAATTAGGCACATGTGTGTGGTGATGGATTGTAATTAGTATTTGGGTAGTGAACATGATGTAATCTATGCAGAAATAGAAGTATAATGATGTACACCTGAAATTTATACAATGTTATAAACCAATGTTACTGCAATAAACAAAAAATTAAAAATAAAACACACACACAGACAGACGGCTAAACAAAATTAGGAAAACAATGCATGAACAAAATGAGAAGTTCAAAAGAAATAGAAACCATCGAAAAAGAAAAATGAAATCCTAGAGCTGAAGAATACAAAAACTGAAATGAAGAATTCAATATAGAGCTTCAACAACAGACTTGACAATGCAGAAGAATCAGTGATCTAGAAGACAGGACATATGAAATTATCCAATCAGAAGAGCAAAAAGAAAAAAAGTGAAGAAAGTGCACAGGACTTATAGGAGACTATCAAAAGAAACAATATCCACATTATGGGAATCCTAAAAGGAGAAGAAAAAGGAGACAATGATTTTTTTTTTTTACTTTAAGAATTTTACTTTGTTTCCTACAGTGCATTCTAGTTATATCTTTTACTTCTTCAAATTCTTTAATGGCTGTGAGAAATTCCTTCATCAACATATGTTTTGCATTATGTCACTTTTTCCTTGCATTTCTGAAAGAAGACTATTCTATCTTGCAGGACCTTGTTTAAGGAACTGAGGATTGTTGTTGAGCATATAATAATGAAACCTGCTTGCCCGCCGTTTGTGAGGAGATTTTGTGTCCAGAGCATTGCCTATACATGCAGACTGTCACTAACAGTTTCATTGTTTAACATCCAGCTAATTTATGTATAATATAAATAAGTATTCTTAGAAGCTGGTACTTCTTCTAGTAGTTGGTAATTTCAGGTGTAAAACTGACCTCAATCCAATTTACATAATCTACATAAATGCATCTCAGTGGAAAAATAATCATCTTCCTGGCATGTTAAATTAAGCCTTTTAGAAAGTTTCTGAGAAGATTTTAGCATGCTGTGTTGTTAATGGCTAAAGTTTGTATTTTGTGATAAATGTATCAAATTTTTGGATGCTACTGTGTCTTTAACAGGAAGTACATTTATTCCTCTTGTAACTATAGCTCTAAAATTTGTTTCAGCCTAATTGGTAACCTGAATTTATGTATGGAATGAGTTCATTATGATAATACTAACATATGTGAATTCAGCAAATTTTGAGACAGTGTTCTTTTGTCATTCAGTAATTTTGGTTGATAATTTTAAAAGAAGCACTTCTCACTGTATTTAACCTCAAATTGTTATTTGATTTTGTCCAGCTTTGTTAGGACAGCTTTACTTTGGATGTATCATTATAGGAGGAATACTGTATATATCTTATGCTGTGACCTACCAAAATTTTATTTCCATCATTACTTCTGGGACTTGGAATATTTTTATTTTTTATTTTATTTTTACATTTTAATTATTATTTTTCTATTGAAGTAACATTGGTTTATCACATTACATAGAATGCAGGTGTACATCATTATATTTCAATTTCTGTATGGGCAACATTGTGTTCATCACCAAAAGTCTAGCTGCCATTCATCACCATACACATGTGCCCCTTTACTCCTTTCACCCTCACCCATCCCCTTTCCCTCTGGTAACAACCAATCCATTCTCCATATCTATGTATTTGTTTGTTTATGTTTCACATATGAGTAAAATCATACAGTAATTGTCTTTCTCCATCTGACTTATTTCATTTAGAATAATACCCACGAGGTCCATCCAAGTTGTTGCAAATGGCATGATTTCATTTTTTAGGGCAGAGGAGTATTCTATTCTATATGTATACACCACATCTTTATCCATTCATTCTTTGGATGGGCACTTAGGTTGCTTCCAAGTCTTGGCTATTGGGAATGATGCTGCAATGAACATAGGGGTGCATATATCTTTTCAAATTAGTGTTTTTTGTGTTCTTTGAAAAAATACCCTGAAGGAGAGTGACTGGATCATATGGTATTTCTATTTTTAATTTTTTGAGGAATCTCCATACTGTTTTCCATAGTGGCTGCACCAATTACATTCCCACCAGCAGTGTTTGAGGGTTCCCTTTTCTCTACATCATCTCCAATGCTGGTTATTATTACTTGCCTATTTACTAAGAGCCATTCTTATGAGTGTGAGGTGATATCTCACTCTAGTTAAGATTTGCATTTCCCTAATAATTAGTGATGTTGAACATCATTTCATGTGCCTGTTGACCATCTGTATATCTTCTTTGGAAAAATGTCTGTTCAGATACTCTGCTCTTTTTTTTGGAGGGGGAGGGAGGAAAGATTGGTCCTGAGCCATCATCTGTTGCCAATCTTCCTCCTTTTTTCCTCTTTTCTCCCCAAAGCCCCAGTAGGTAGTTGTATGTCATAATTTTGCATCCCTCTGCTCATTTTTTGATCGGGTTGTTTTTTTTGTTGAGTTGTATGAGTTCTTTATATATTTTAGATATTAATTTCTTAGTGGATATATGACTTGCAAATATCTTCTCTCAATTGCTAACTTGTCTTTTCATTTTGTTGATGGTTTCCTTTGCCATGCAGACGCCTTTTAGTTTGATGTAGTCCCATTTGTTTATTTTTTTCTTTTGTTTCCCTTGCTGATGACACATGATATTTAAAAAGATACTGCTAAGACCAATGTCAAAAAGCATATTGCCTATATCTTCTTCTAGGAGTTCCATGGTTTCTTGTCTTAGATTCAATTCTTTAATCCATTTTGAGTTAATTTTCACTAATGGTGTAAGATAATAGTCCACTTTCATTCTTTTGCATGTGGCTGTCCAGTTTTACCAACATCCTTTATTGAAGAGACTTCCCCTTTTCCCCTGTATGTTCTTGGCTCCTTCGTTGAAAATTAGCTTTCCATAGATGTGGGGGTTTATTTCTGGACTCTCAATTCTGTTCCACTGACCTGTGTGTCTGTTTTTGTTCCAGTACCATGCTGTTTGATTTCTATAGCTTTGTAATATATTTTGAAATCAGGGAGAGTGACACCTCAAGCTTTGTTCTTTTTTCTCAGGAGTGTTTTGGCTATTTAGGGTCTTTTAGTTGTTCCATAAAAACTTTAAGATTCTTTATTCTATTTTCATGAAAAATGTCATTGCGATTCTGATTGGGATTGCATTGAATCTGTAGATTCCTTTAGGTAATATGGACATTTCAACAATGTTAATTCTTTCAATCCATGGGTAGGGAATACATTTCAATTTCATCATGGCTTCTTCAATTTCTTTCAATAATGTCTTGCAGTTTTCAGTGTATATATCTTTTACCTCCTTGGTTAAATTTATTCCAAGATATGTTATTATTATTATTTTTTGCAATTGTAAATGGGACTGTATTCTTGATTTCTCTTTCTGCTACTTCATTTTTAATGTGTAGAATCGCAACTGATTTTTCTTTGTTGATTTTGTACTCTGAAACTTTACTTTTTTAAAAAAATTATTTCCAACAGTTTGTTGGTGGATTCTTTAGGGCTGTCTATATAAAAAATCTTGTCATTCACAAACAATGACAATTTTACTTCTTCCTTTCCCATTTGAATGTCTTTTATTTCTTTATTTTGCCTAATTATTCTGGTTAGGAATTCCAACATTATGTTTATGTTGAATAAGAGCGCCAAGATAGCATCCTTGTCTTGGTCCTGTTCTTACAGGAATAGCTTTCAGTTTTTCCCCATTGAGTATAATGTTAGCTGTGGGTTTGTTGTGTATTGCCTTTATTACATTGAGGTACTTTTCTTCTATATCCATTTTATTGAGGGTTTTTATCATAAATGGATGTTGAATATTCTCAGTTGACTTCTCTGAATCTATTGTGGTGATCTATGATTTTTATTCTTCATATTACTCATTTGGCATACCACATTGATTGATTTGCAGATGTTGAATCATCCCTGCATCCTTGGAGTAAACCCCACTTGATCATGGTATATGATACTTTTAATGTATTGTTGTCTTCAATTTGCTAATATTTTGTTGAGGATTTTTGCATCTATGTTCATCAGTGATATTGTCATGTAATTTTTCTTTTTTGTGTTGTTGTTGTCTGTTTTTGGTATCAAGGAAATGTTGGCCTTGTCAAATGAGTTAGGAAGTAACCCATCCTCTTCAATTTTTGGAAGATTTTGAGAAGGATGGGTATTAAATATTCCTTGAATGTTTGGTAGAATTCACCAGAGAAGCTGTCTCATCCTGGACTTTTGTTTTGGGAAAGATTTTGATTACTGTTTCAATCTCTTTACTTGTGTTTGGTCTATGTGTAGTCTCTATTTCTTCTTGTTTCAGTTGTGGGAGGTTGTATGATTCTAAGAATATATCCAGTTCTTCTAAGTTATCCAATTTGTTGGTGTATAGTTTTTCATAGTATTCTTATAATCCTTTGTATTTCTGGTATCTGTTGTAATTTCTCCTCTTTCATTTCTGATTTTATTTATTTGAGCCTTCTTTCTTTTTTTCTTAGTGAGTCTAACTAAAGGTTTGTCAATTTTATATATCTTTTCAAAAAAACCAGCTCTTAATTTCATTGATCTTTTCTATTTTATTCTAGTCTTTATTTCTGCTCTGATTTTTAATATTTCCTTCCTTCTACTAACTTGGATTTGTTTGTTCTTCTTTTTCTAGTTCTTTTAGGTCTAGTGTTAGATTGGCCATTTGAGATTTGCCTTGTTTTTTGAGGTAGGCCTGTACCGTTATATACTTCCCTCTTGGTACTGCTTTTGCTGCATCCCCTAAGTTTTTGTATGGTGGGTTTTCATTTTCATTTGTCTCCAAGTATTTTTTAATTTCTCCATTGATGTCTTCATTGATGTAGTAGTTACTCAGTAGCATGTTGTTTAGTATCCATATATTTGTGACTTTTCCAGCTTTCTTCTTGTAATTGATATTTAGTTTCATCAGAAATGTTACTTTGATGTGATTTCAATCTTCTTAAATTTCTTGAAGCTTGTTTTGTTTCCCAACATGTGGTCTATCTTTGAGAATGTTCCATGTGCACCTGAGAAGACTGTATTCCAGTGCTTTTGGATGGACTGTTCTGTATATATCTATCAATTCTATCTCATCTAGTGTTTCATTTAAGGCCAATGGTTTCTTATTAACTCTCTGGATGATCAATCCATTAATGTAAGTAGGGTATTAAAGTCCCATACTATTATTATATTGTTATCAGTTTCTCCCATTAGGTCTGTTAATAGTTGCTTTATATACTTTGGCACGCTTATGTTAGGTGCATATATATTAATAAATGTCATGTCTTCTTTGTGGATTGTCCACTTTATCATTATGTAATGTCCATCTTTGTCTCTTGTTTTCTTTTTTGTCTTGAAGTCTATTTCGTCTTATATAAGTATGGCTACACCCCCTTTATTTTGGTTACATTTGCTTGGAGTATCATCTTCCATACTTTTATTTTGAGCCTCTGTTTGTTTTTAGAGTGGAGGTGTGTTTCCTTGGGGCAAAATATTGTTGGGTTTTGTGTTTTAATCCATCCAATGACTCTGTGTCTTTTGACTGATGAATTCAATCCCTTTACATTTAGGGTGATTATTGATATATGAGGGTTCAATACTCCCATTTTATCCATTGTTTTCTTGTTGCTTTATATTTCCATTGTTTCTTTTTCCTTGGTTTCTATCTGCCCTTTCAGTTTGGTTGTTATCCATGATGTGTTTCTCAGTTTCCTCTTTTTTTATGTATTTTGACTCTGCTCTGAATTTTCGTTTTCTGGTTATAATGAAGTTTGTATAAAACATCTCATTGATGAAATAGTGGTTTTTCTGCTGTTATTTCCATTTGCCTATGCAGGTCCCATCCTCTTCCTCTTCTCCTTCTGTGTTTTTGTTGTCACAAATTATCCCTTTTTGCATTGTGAGTTTGTGACCAAATTAGTGGTAATAGTTATTTTTGATGCTTTACTTCCTTTTAACCTTTATGTTATAATTAAGTGTTTATTACCCTGTTCTGGTATAGCGTTGCAATTTTCTGATTCTATCACCTTGCTTAAAGCATTGTATACCTTTGTCTTTTTGTTTAAGTAGGAGAGCTCTTCAATACTCCTTGTAAGGCAGGTCTAGTGGTGATGAACTCCCTCAGCTTTTGTTTTTCTGGGAAAGACTTCATTTCTCCTTATTTTAAAGATAATTTTGTGTGATAAAATATTCTTGGATGACAGTTTTTGTCTTTCAATATTTTGAATATATTATTCTACTCTCTCTTTGTCTGTAGTGTTTCTGTTGAGAAATCTGCTTTTAGCCTAATGGAGTTTCCTTTGTAGGTTATTATTTTTTTTTCCCCTCTGGCTACCCTTAATATTTTTTCTCTGTCATTTACTTTTGACAGTTTTTATATAATGTGCCTTGGAAAAGGTCTTTTTACATTGAGATATTTAGGTGTTCTATTAGCTTCATGTACTTGTATGTCTAGTTATTTCCCCAGTTTTTGAAAGTTCGCAGCTATTATTTCTTTAAATAAAATCTCTGCTCCCTTATTCCTCTATTCTGCTTCTGGGATACCCATTATATTTATGTTGCTTTTCCTAATTGAGTTGGATATTTCTTGTAGAATTTCTCCCTTTTTTAAAAGTCTTAGTGCTCTCTCCTCTTCCACCTGAATCATTTCTAGATTTATATCTTTAAGCTTGCTGATTGTCTCTTCTGTGTGATCTTCTATATTTCCAATGTTTTCTACTTTATTCTTTATTTCATTTATTGTGTTCTTCAGCTTCAGAATTTCTGTTTGTTTCTTTTTTAGAGTTTCAATTTCTTTGGTGAAGTACTCCTTCTGTTCATTAATTTCATTCCTGAGCTCATTGAACTGTCTTTCTGAGTTGCCTTGAGTTTCATCATGACAGTTATTTTGAATTCTCTCTCAGTTAGATTGCAATTTTCTGTGACTTTAAGTTTGGATTCTGAAAAGTTGTCATTCTTTTTTTGTGATACTATGTTACTCTATTTTTTCATGGTGCTTGATGAGTTGTTCCTCTGCCAGCATATTTGTAATAGCAAACACCTTTATTATTTGGATAAGGCTTAGTTTACTTTGATTCTGAGCTGCTTCTGATTGTATTTGAGAGCCTGCATTTTCCACCCCCCAATGCCTCAGCCAGAGGTTTCATCAGTGCCCTCATTGTGCCGCTTGTGACTCTGAGGTTGCTGGCACATTGCTGCTTACAATCTCACAGAAGTTGCAGTTTTCACCACTGGGGTCACCAGGCTGGTGAGTGTCTCTCCTGCTTCTGGGGTCACTTGGGTCATGGATTTCGCCACTGCAGTGAGGAAAGGGGAAGAGCAGTATGGGATCTGGGGTCACAGGCACCCATGCTATATCTGGGTTTGTTGGGTCTGCAATTGCCACTGCTATGAGTGGGGTGCTAATATTGTGGGTGCCACTGCCACTGGGAGAGACTGGGGTTGTGGGCTCTGCTATTGTTGTTAGCTGGCTCTCCACAGGCTCAGGCACTGCTGCCATCTGCACTGCCTGCACTGCTGCTCCATTGTTTTCTGGTGATGCTGGCACTGCTGCTGCCAAGGGTGCTGGTTTTTCAGGTGTTCCTGTTGCTGCTGATGGGGCCAGGTTCATGGGTAGCTCTGCCATCACCACAGGGGTAGGGATACCTGGTTTGTAAGCACTGATGGCATCATGAAGCCTCCATTCTCAGGTGCTGGGGTGGTTCCTGGAACCTCAGTTCATGGGCACCTCCACTGTTGCCAGGGACCAGGGTCTTGTATGGAGCCCTCATTGCTGTAAGGGCTGGTGTCAGAGGAACTGCTGTCAGATGAGGAGGATAGGGCTGGATCACAGGTGCTGCTGTAGTTCCTGAAGACTCAGGTTGCAGATGCCATCTGTCACTGCTGGGAGAGGGGAAGAGGTTTTGTCACTGGTGTCACTACAGTTCCTGCAGCCTCTGGCCTCAGGCACTGGCAAGATTCCTGGAACCTCAGGTCATGGACACCACCACTACAACCTGGGGGACTGGCATCTTGGATATACCACTCATCAGTCATGCTATGGTGGCAACCCACATCCAAAATAAAGGAAGACTGGCATATATGTTAGCTCAGGGTGAATCTTCCCTAGCAAAACAAAACAAATAAACATATGAAGGTAGTGTATAAATAATCAGTAATGGTAAATATATAGTCAAAGTCAAGTTCTCTAATATGCTAATGGTGGTGCACAATTCACTTACAACTCTAGTTTTAAAGTTAAAAACAAACATAGTAAAAATAATCATAATTACAATAATCTGTTATTGGATGAACAATGTAAAATATGTAAACTGTAATATCAATAAGTGTGAGGGGGAGGAGAAGTAAAAGTGTATAGTGTAGGAATGATATCAAAGTGAAGTTGTTAAGTGTTTAAATATGGTGGTATAAATTGAAGATATTGTATGTAAGCCTCATGGAAACCACAAAGGAAAAACCTGTAGCAGTTACACAAAATAATATGATAAAGAAGTCAAAGCATACTGATACAAAAAGTCATCAAATCACAAAAGAAGACAGCAGGATAAGAAGCAAGGAACAATGGATCTACAAGAGTCAGAAAACAATTAACAAAATGGAAATAGTAAGTCTTTACTTATCAATAATTAAACATAGCAGATTAAATTATCCAATCAAAATACATAGAATGGCTAAGAGAATTAAAAAATCCAACAATATGCTGCCTACAGTAGACTCACTTTAGCATTGGAAACATATAGACTGTGAGTAAAGGGATGGAAAAAGATATTCCAAGGAAAAGGTAATGAAAGGAAAGCAGAGGTAGCTATATTTATAGCAAATAAAATAAATTTTAAACTAAGAATGGTAAAAAGAGACATAGAAGGTTATCATATAATGATAAAGATACAAAAATACTCAACAAAATATGAGCAAATGAATTTAACAATGTACAAAAAGAATTATACACCACAATCAAGTGGGATTTTTCCCAGTTATGCAGGGTTACTTCAACACTTGAAAATATGTTAATGAGGTGGAGTGATGTCAGCATCATGGTAGCATGAGTTGTTCCTTTTTTCTCTCACCATTCATTTACAACTTATTGGACATCCGTAACCAAACAAAAGCACCTCCACACAGCACACCAGGACACCCAAGAGATCCATCCATCTGTATATCTGAAAATGGGAGCATTGGACCTGAAATAAGGCTGCAGAGCCATGGGAGTGGCAGCAGAGGCAGTGGTAACACCAGGCAAGCATGACATTTCTGGTAGAGGAGGTGGAGAGTGAAAGTGGTGAGTGTGGGTCTGCCTGAGCATGTGTGCTGCAACAGGAGGGACCTTTTTCTCTCTGAGGAGAGACTGCAGTGATAGGGGGAATAAGAAAAGGAAAGAAGGCTGACAAAGAGAGCTGAAGGAACAATTTTCTGGCTGTCTGTTCTGGGATTTAAGCAAGAGATCTGCCCACAGATCTCTGGGAGCACCCACAACTCAAGGAATCCCCTATCAGGCCATAGGCACACCCAAAGTCCCAAAAGCTAAACACACACCTCTCCCCAATATGCCACTACCACTTTGGTTTGGTTTTGTTTTTCCACCAGCATTTTTTAATACTTGTGCTCCTAACCTTAATGGGAGTCATCTTTGGTAAGACGAACCAAGAGCTTGTGCTAACACCACCTTCTGCAAAACAAAAAAAGGATCCAAATTACTAATCTGTTGAATTGTTAGAATCAACTTAAACAAAGCCTTACCTAAATATGAAAGGTGTTCAGTACTTCAAATGTCGTGGTAGAGGAACTTTTCCTCAAACATTATTAAAAAATTGTAGTAATATGTTATCACAAAAGAAAATGGCAATTTTCCAGCAACTGAACCAAAAAACATGAAATAGTGCAATCTAATTGATAAAGAATTCAAAATATCTGTTATAAAGAAATTCAATGAAGTGCAAGAAAACTCAGAGACAATACGATGATCTCAGGAATAAAATTATTGAATAGAAGAAGTACTTTACCAAAGAGATTGAAATTCTACAAAAGTACCAAACAAAAACTCTGGAGTTGAAGCACTCAATGAATGAGATGAAGAATGCATTAGAAAGTATTGGAAATAGGGCAGATCAGATGAAAGAGAGAATAAGCAATCTGGAGAATATGAATTTAGAAATGATTCAGGTGAAAGAGGAGAAAACTAAGATTTTTAAAAAGTGAAGAAACTCTATAAGAGCTCTCAGATTCCATCAGAAGAGCCAATGTAATATTAATAGGTATACCAGAAAAAAGAAAAAGAGATAAAGAAGCAGAGAGCTTATTTAAAGAAACAACAGCTGAGAACTTCCCAAATCTGAGGAAGGAACTGGATATACAAGTCCACAAAGCTAATATAACACCTTATTATATCAATGCAAAAAGACCTTCTCTGGGGCTAGCTCAGTGGCATATGGGTTAAGTTCACACACTCTGCTTTAGTGGCCTGGGGTTTGTGGGTTTGGATCCCAGACACAGACCTACACACTGCTCATCAAGCCATACTGTTGCAGTGTCCCACATACAAAATGGAAGAGGATTGGCATGGATATTAGCTCAGGGACAATCTTCATCACCAAAAAGCAAAATACCTTCCCCAAGACACATTATATTAAAACTGTCAAAAGTCAATAATAAAAAAAGAATTTTAAAGGCATCCAGGGGGAAAAAAAACAGTAACCTACAAAGGAACTACCAGAATGATATAAGCAGATTTCTCAGCAGAAATTCTATAGGCCAGTAGAGAGTGGAATGACATATTCAAAGTATTGAAAGATAAAAATTTCTAGCCAAGAATACTTTATTTGACAAAGTTATCCATGAGATATTAAGGAGAAATAAAGGTTTCCCAGAAAATAAAAGCTAACGGAATTCACCACGACTAGACCTGCCTTACAAGAAATGTTGAAAGGAACTCCTCAAACTGAAACAAAAAGACAAAAGTGCACTAAGCTCCAAGTAAGGTGATAAATAGTCAGAATTAGAAAACTGTACTTCTTTTATAGAATAGCATATTAAAGAATTATAGCACAAAAGTTAAATAAAAAGAGCATTAAAATTACTTTAGGTACTACTGCTTGGAAATGAAATCACAGCATAAAAAGACATAATTTGTGACATCAAAAATGTAAAAAAGGAAGAGTAAAAGGATGGAAACTTTATAGGCGAATGAAGATAAACTACTTAGATCTTCTCCATATTCTGCATATTAAATGCTTGACTGCTCACACCATCCAGCAAGTATCCTCTACTACCAAGTCCCAACAGATTGTTCAACTGATCTTTAATGAACAAAAGGCAATCAAATGAGAAATAGACATATTGCTCAAAGGAAAAAGGAATGTCTCTTCTTTTCTTGAACAAAACAGGAAGCTGACAGATTTTCTCCTTGACCAAACTTTAGTCGGGGTCCTCCAAACTATCTTCTTAACAAGGCCCTGAGTGTTAGGCTTATTTGTTTATCTCTGAATTGTCCAATTTTAGCAAGAATGCTTCTATGTTAGTCTAGTCAAAATCCCCCACCTTCCATATCTGATTATTCTTGATAACTGATCAGGTTCCTCTTCCTCCATCATCCCCCAGGTGTCTGATCACCTGACTTGACTTCACTAAGAATCCTGTTAGGTCAGAGCAGCCAGAATATCCCCTTACACCAGATGTTTCCTGTGAATAATTTTTCATTCACTGTCCCCCAACATGCTCCTTGGCTATAAATTTCTACTTATCATTGGTGTCTTTGGAGTTGAGCCTGATCTCTCTCCCCTAATACAAAAGCACATTGTAGTAGTCCTCCTTGAAAGTTAAGACATGCCCATGCAACAGATAAGGAAAAAAAATAGGCTATAATTAGTAACTTATTAATATGGGGAAATAACTTTGCACCAAGGTCAGTTTAATCTCAGGCAGAGCCAATCAGTTGTACTGAGCCATGCTAAAAAGTAATCAACAAAACATCTGCTACAACAGTAATCCGGATAACTGAAGCAGAGGTCAAGTATTTTTTTCTTAATGGGTTTCCAGAGAGAAAGAAAAAAAAAAATTCAGCTCAGAATTTTAAATATTATAGTCCAAAAATCATAAAAATCATAAATCAAAATGATTGTAACCTTCTGATACTTGATATTAGGTCAAAAAATAACCAGAACAGTCATTTTAAAGACTTTTAATAATCTAAAGGATTAATGACAGATTTTGCAGTCATGTGTTAGCCACATTCAAAATTCTATACTCAGGTCTCTAAAATTCAGCTTTCCCTAATGTACTGTTTCCTCTAACGCTTGTAGAATCTTCCATGGAAAAAACTACATTGGAATCCAAAATAAACATCTGAGAGAACATAGACAAAGTCATAGTTAAGGAACTTAAGAAGTCCTTGTACACTTTTAAATGTCAGTAACAAGTAATGTTTATTATAGGTATGATAGAAAAAAAGATAAATAATTTAAAAAATCTAATTGATTAAAGTGTTAGGTCAACCACATTAGACAATTTACCAAATAAAATTATTTCATATCTGCTAACAAGTGATGATAAACAATGTTCTGTAGACACACAACTGAGATCTGTATCAACTGCAAGAAGAAAATTCAATTTGTGTTTAAATGTCATTTTCAGATTGCTTCTGTCATACCTGCATCCTGTTATTAAGTCTAAAAGCTTTTAAAATTATAAAATGACTTCATGAAGCCCATTTCTTATATTTAAATTTCAATTGATCAGTATCTATGGGGATTGGAAATTCCGATCATTTACCTATTTCAAATCATGCTATTGAAAATGTTTATAAAATCACAGCATGATAGATTTGGAAAGAAGCTTAGAGGTTATCTAGTATAGTGGTTCTAAAACCTGGACATACATCAGAATCACCTGGAAATCTTGTTTAAAATAGAGATCTTCAGATCACAGTTTATAGAAATATTGATTCAGTAGGTTTGGGTAGAATTTGAGAATCTGTATTTTTTAAAGCTGATACAGTCTAAATACCTATCCATAATAGAATCCTCTTCTATTGCATCCCTGACAAGTGAGTCATTGATACTGTTGAAAGCAAGTGTTGTGTACCTCAAATGGAAAAAGTTATATGTTTTCATTAAAGAAACTTGAGTATGAAACGCTGTGCTAGAGATCTCTGAAAAGTGGTCTAAATATGACAAATTTTCCTTATTTGAAGAAATAATTTTTCATTATTATGTATTAAAATGCAAATTCATGTAAATTTTAAAGAAAAAATACTAGAATTCAGAGATATTTATGCTAGTGGCAGTCTGCTTCAAGTTAAGCCCTCAGAACTTCCAGAAAAATTATTTATTCCCCTCTGCTGTTATGTGTACTTTAGTAGAACAAAACTGATTAACATTGGTCAATAAAAAAGTTCCCACCTTTTTCCCAAGGCCTATTTATTCTTTTATCATTACAAGAAATTAAATGTTTTCAACCTACTTCAGTAGGTAGACTAATTGAATTTTGCTCTACTCAGTTGAGTATTTTATGGAAACTGAAGCTATCTTTAAACTCACAAATTCTCAACATTTATTCCCAGATACTGAGGTGTAGAAGATATAGGATATCAATTCCAGTACATTAGAAGTTGCTTTATGTCAATCAGCATTATTGTCTTGATATTGTTTGAGTTTTCACTTTTTACTGAAAGTCGAGTGTAGCCAAAAAGAAAAAAGAAGGAAAGAATGAAGAAAGGGAAGGAGAGTGGAAAGGAAAGAAGGAAGGAGGGAGGAAGGGAAGGAAAAAGGAAAAGAGAGAAAAGGAAAATAAAGAGAAGAAAAATAAAAGAAATAAAACATAAAAAGAAAACATTTCTGTTAGCTAGAATTCAATGCACCCTACCATGCAGGTTCAAGAAAACAGGTCCTTAATACCATTTTGCATTTCTGTACTTTTTTGGTTGTTCTCCTTTCCATTACAGAAAGCAGGAGGCAATCAACCAGAATGACTAATTGACTCTTGCTCGAGCTGATAAGGTAAGCACTGCTCTTTTTAGATATGGAAAATAGGGTCTTAGTGGCAATCCCATCCAGTCTTATAATTATATAATAATAAAAACTCACAATTAAAAAGCACCCCTGAGTACCCAATCCTCTGTTTAATGCAGCAACTCCCTTCACGTTATCCCTAACAAGAGGTCATTTGATCAGTTTAAACTCTTTCATCGGCAGAGAGTTTACTACCTCAAAAATGAGAACAGTCTGCTGTTTTACAGTCGTAATAGAATATTCTTCCTTAACCTGTGTGAAATCAGTATCCTTATAACTTCTACATATGTGTCTTATGTTTGACCTCTACATCTAATGGGTATTCTGCAGAGCAGTAGGCTCATCAGATACTTTGGAGGGGAAAAGGGAAGTATTGCAGTTAAATACATTTAGACTGTGCTATATTCTTCACCCCCAAATTTGGTGATTGAAAATAATCAGTATGTTAAAGCCTCTGTGAAACCATATGATAAAGATACCAACTTAACTTTGTTTAACCTAGCATTTCTCAAACTTAATTGACTGTGGGATCCTTTTATTCAGAGATACATATTAACATATTTTGGAACTGTAGTTCCCTGGAACACACTTTGGGAAACACCATTCCACAAAAACACAGAACAAATCCATTCCTTTGTCCATGTGATGGCTTTAAAACAAGAATCACAACATTGTCAATTCAATTAACATTTTTTCTAGCCCTTTTTCTCTCCTTTATTACAGCATATAGATCTAGTATTCTTCTAGTAACATAGTATTGAGCCAACTTTATCATCCTAGTTGTTCCTCTCTGGATGCACTCCAGTTTACCTACCTACTTCTTAAATTTAGAAGGTGCCCACAGTTGCCTCTAATATCTTGAAAGGTAAATTATCTTGAAAATCAACTGAGTTCTTTCTTTCTACTTCTGTTTATTGATATGATTTGGGGTAAAATCTTATCTTAAAGCCCAGTAGATCTGCTATTTTGGTCAATGCATTTATTCATTCAACAAATATTTATTGTGCCAGGCACTAATCTAGGTGCTTGGAATATATCAGTGAAAAAATAAACCAATATCTTTGCCTTCATGGAACCTATGTTCTATCAGGAAGAGGCAAACAAAAAATAAACAAAATAAATCATTTATGTAGTATACTAGAAGGTGATAAATGCTATGTAATAAAGAAAAAGTAGGGTAGAATATAAGCTATTGGTAGTCCTGGGTCATGATGGGGAACATTGCAATTTTTTAAATAAGTTGGTCAAGGTTGAAGGCTACATTTAAGAAAAAGATTTAGAGATGATGAAATATTTCCTTAGAATATTGGGAAGAGTATTCTAGGCAGAGGATACAGCCAGTGCAAAGGCCCTAAAGTAGGAGCATGTCTGTTGTGTTCAAGCAACAGGAAGGAGGCCAATATGGCTGGAGCTGAGTGAGAAAGGGGTGGTTGTAAGAAACAAGATTGAAAAGGTAATGAGGATAAAAACAACAAAAAATCACATAGAGACAGAGATTGGATTGGTTGTTACCAGAGGGAAAGAGCCGAGGGAAGAGGGCGAAAGGGATGATTAGGTACACGTGTTTGGTGATGGGTTGTAATTAGTTTTTGGGTGGTAAATATGATGTAATCTATGCAGAAATAGCAGTATAATGATGTACGCCTGAAATTTATACAATGTTATAAACCATTGTTACTGCAATAAAAAAATAAATTAAAAAAAAGGTAATGTGGGGGATGGCATTGGGGTGGCAGATTATGCAAGGCCTTGTAGTTTATTGTAAGGACTTATAGCACTTTTTCTCTGAGTAAAATTGGAAGCCGTTTCAACGTTTTGAAAAGAGGAGTGATGTGATTTCAGTAGGCTATTGTGTAAAAATGCCAAACAGGTAGGTGAATATATGAGTCTGCAGTTCAAGAGGGTGATCCTACCAAGATATATAAATCTGTGAGTCTTCAGGATATAGATGATATTTAAATCTATGAGACAAAATGAGATCATGAAGGAAGTGATTAGTGAGTGTACCTATAAAAGAGGTCTAAGGATGAACTCTGGAGCATGACAATATTTAGTGGTCTAGGAGAAGAGGAGGAAAAAATAAAACCAAGAGGAATCTTCCATATTTCCTCTATTACATCTCAGTGATAGATATATTGGGTGAACACCTGAATGAAACACCTGGACTCAGTTTGCTGTTCCAAAACATGATAAAAATATTACTTATATGCAATTTGTGATACTGACAGTGAATTTTCTCTTATCCATATCAAAACATGCTCTCCAGTTTTTTTGTGATAAACATATGTATAAATATCAATGATAATTTAAAATATGATTTTCATGCTAGGTTGTCACTTTTATTTTTTTCACAAACACACAAAACACTTCACACACACTGGTACATCTTTTTTTGCTTTATTTCACTGAGGTCATAGTGGCCTACAACACTGTATAAATTTCAAGTGTACATCATTACATTTCACTTTATGTGTAGACTGCATTGTGTTCACTACCAACAGTCCAGTTCTTATCTATCACCACACATATGTGCCCCTTTACTCATTTCGCCCACCCCATACTCCATTCCACTCTGGTAATCACCAATCTATTCTCTTTATTTATATCTTTGTTTATCTTCCACATATGAGTGAAATCATACGGTATTTGTCTTTCTCTGTCTGACTTATTTTGCTTAGCATAATAGCCTCAAGGTCCAACAACAGAGGAATGGATAAAGAAGATGTGTTATATATATACAATGGAATACTATTCAGCCATTAAAAAAAACACATTATTTCTTGTCTTTTAAATTATAGACATTCTGATGGGTGTGAGGTGATATCTCAATGTAGTTTTGACTTGCATTTCCCTAATAATTGCTAATGTTGAACATCTTTTCATGTGCCTGTTGGCCATCTGTATACCTTCTTTGTAAAAATGTCTGTTCATATCTTCTGCCCATTTTTTGATCGGGTTGTTGATTTTTTTGTTGTTGAGCTGCATGAGTTCTTTATGTTTTGGAAATTAACCCCTCATTGGATACATGAATTGAAAATATTTTCTCCAAGTTGGTGGGTTGTCTTCTTTTTTTTATGGTTTTCTTTGCTGTGCAGAAGGTTCTTAATCTAACGTAGTCCCATTTGTTTATTTTTTCTTTTGTCTCCCTTGCTTGAATAGACATGGTATTCAGAAAGATACTGCTAAGACCAATGCCAAAGAACAAACTGCCTATGTTTTCTTCTAGGAGTTTTATGGTTTCAGGTCTTACATTCAAGTCTTTAATTCATTTTGAGTTAATTTTGTGTATGGTGTAAGACAATGGTCTACTTTCATTCTTTTGCATATGGCTGTCCACTTTTCCAACACCCTTTATTAAAGAGACATTCCTTTCTGCATTGTATGTTCTTGACTCCTTCATCAAAGTTTAGCTGTCCACAGATGTGTGATTTTGTTTCTGGTCTCTCAATTCTGTTTCATTGATCCGTGTGTCTATTTTTCTGCCAG
The DNA here is from genome assembly GCF_020826845.1 of Diceros bicornis minor. Lineage (NCBI taxonomy): Eukaryota > Metazoa > Chordata > Mammalia > Perissodactyla > Rhinocerotidae > Diceros > Diceros bicornis. The sequence goes on along the minus strand of NC_080781.1, from coordinate 74,263,379 downwards.
TACAATGCTGTTTTGATTACTATAGCTTTGTACTATATTTTGAAGTCAGCTAGTGTGATACCTCCAACTTTGTTCTTTTTTCTCAAGATTGCTTTGGCTATTTGGGATCTTTTTTTGTTCCATATAAATTTTAGAATTCTTTATTCTATTTCCATGAAGAATGTCATTGGAATTCTGATTGGGATTGCATTGAATCTGTAGATTGCTTTAGGTAATATGGACATTTTAACTACATTTGCTCTTTCAACCCCTGAGCACAAAATATCCTTCTATTTCCTTGTGTCTTCTTTGATTTCTTTCAATAACCTCTTATAGTTTTCAGTCTATAGGTTTTTAACTTGCTTGGTTAAATTTATTCCTAGGTATTTTATTCTTTTTCTTGTGATTGTAAATGGGATTGTACTCTTGATTTCTCCTTCTGATAGTTCAGTATTAGTGTATAGAAATGCACTAATATTTGTAGGTTGATTTTATACTCTGCAATTTTACTGTATCTGTATCTGTTTACAGTACAATAATTTCTAATAGATTTTTGAAGGATTCTTTAGAGTTTTCTATATATAGGATCATGTCATTTTCAAACAGTGAGAGTTTTACTTCTTCCTTATCAATCTGGATCCCTTTTATTTCATTTTCTTGTCTAATTTCTCTGGCTAGAACTTCCAGCATTATGTTGAATAAAAGTGGAGAAAATGAGCATCATTGTTGTGTTTCTGTTCTCAGAGGAATGGCTTTCAGTTTTTCACCATTGAGTAGGATGTTGGCTATGGGTTTGTCATATATGGCTTTTATTATGTTGAAGTACTTTCCTTCTATACCCATTTTATTCAGAGTTTTTATCATAAATGGATGTTGAATCTTGTCAAATGCTTTCTCTGCATCTATTAAGATGATCATGTGATTTTTATTCTTCATTTTGTTAATGTAGTGTATCACATTGATTTGTGGATTTTGAACCATTGCTTCATCCCTGGAATAAATCCCACTTGATCATGGTTTATGATACTTTTAATGTATTGTTGTATTCAATTTGTTATTATTTTCTTGAGGATTTTTGCATCTATGTTCATCAGCGATATTGGCCTGTAATTATCTTTTTTTGTGTTGTCCTTGTCTTGTTTTGGTATCAGGGTAATGTTTGCCTCATAAAATGGGAAGCATCCTGTCCTCTTCAATCTTTGGGAAGAATTTGAGAAGGATAGGTGTTAAATCTTTGGATGTTTTGTAGAATTCACCAGAGAAGCCATCTGGTCCTGAACTTTTGTTTTTTGGGAGGTTTAGATTAGTATTTCAATCTTTTTACTTGTGATTGGTCTATGCAGAGTCTCTATTTCTTCTTGTTTTAGTTTTGGGAGGTTGTATGATTCTAAGAATTTATCCATTTCTTCTAGGTTATCCAATTTGTTGGGATTTAGCCTTTAATATTATTCTCTTATAGTCTTTTGTATTTCTGTGGTGTTTGTTGTAATTTCTCCTGTTTCATTTCTGATTTTGTTTGTTGGAGTCCTCTCTTTCTTTTTCTTATTGAGTCTGGCTAAGGGTTTGTCAATTTTGTCTGTCTTCTCAAAGAAGCAGCTCTTAGTTTCATTTATCTTTTCTATAGTATTTTAGGCTCTATTTTGTTTATTTCTGCTCTGAGTTTTATTTCCTTCCTTCTACTGACTTTAGGATTTGCTCATTCTTTTTTTAGTTCTTATAAGTGTTATGTTAGATTGTTTATTTCAGATTTTTTCTTTTTTTTTGAGGTAGGCCTGTATTCCTATATACTTCCCTCTTAGTACTGCTTTTGCTGCATCCCATAAGTTTTGGTATATTGTGTTTTCATTTTCATTTGTCTCGAGGTACTTTTTGATTTCTCCTTTGATTTCGTCATTGATCCAATAGTTGTTCAGTAGCATGTTGTTTAGTCTCCACATACTTGTGACCTTTACAGTTTTCTTCTTATAGTTGATATCTAGTTTCATGCCATTGTTGTTGGAAAAGATGCTTGATATGATTTCAATCTTCTTAAATTTACTGAGGCTTATTTTGTTTCCCAATATATGGTCTACCTTTGAGAATGTTCCATATGCACTTGAGAAGAATATGTATTCTGCTGCTTTTGGATGGAATGTTCATATATATTTATACATACTAAGTCCATCTGGTCTAGTGTTTCATTTAAGGCTACTGTTTCCTTGTTGACTTTCTGTCTGAATGATCTATCGATTGATGTAAGTGGGGTTTTAAAGTCCCCTGTTATTATTGTGTTGCTATCTATTTCTCCCTTTAGGTCTGTTAATAGTTGCTTTATATACTTTGATGCTCCTATGTTAGGTGCATGTGTATTAATAATTATTATTTCTTCTTGGTGGAATGTCCCTTTTATCATTATATAATGTCCATCTTTGTCTCTTTCTATCTTTTTTGGCTTGTGATATATTTGTCTGATAGAAGTATAGCTACACCTGCTTTCTATGGGTTGCCATTTGCTTGGAATATCATTTTCCATCCCTTCGCTCTGAGCCTATGTTTATCTTTAGAGCTGAGATAGGTCTCCTGGAGATAGCATTTGGTGGGTCTTGTTTTTTAATCCTTCCAGCCACTTTGTGTCTTTCCATTGATGAGATCGATCCATTTACATTTAGAGTTATTATTGATATATTAGGGCTTAACACTGCCATTTAATCATTTTTTATGGTTGTTCTATGTTTCCATTATTTCTTTTTCCTTGTATTTCAGTCTGCCATTTCAGTGTGGTGGTTTTCTCTGATGTTTCTCTCAGTTTTCCCTTTATTTATGATTTGTGACTCTGCTCTGTGTTTTTGTTCTGTGGTTAACATGAGGTTTGTATAAAAGATCTCATAAATGAGATAGACCTTTTTCTGATAGCTTCTTATCTGCATTAGTCTATGCAGCTTCCATCCTTTTCCTCTTCTCCTTCTATGCTTTTGTTGTCAGAAACTATTATTTTTTTGTGTTGTGAGATTGTGACTAAATTGAAGTGTTTATAGTTATATTTGATGCTTTCTTTCCCCTTATCATTTATTTTGTAATTATTTGCTAAGCTATTCTGATGGAAATCTGCAATTTTCTGATTCTGTCTGTCTATGTAGCTCATTTTTCAAAGCTTTGTAAACTTTTGCCTTTTTGTTTCAGGTAGGAGGGCTCCTTTCAACATTTCTTGTAAGGCAGGCCTATTGATGATGAATTCCCTCAGCTTTTGTTTGTCTGGGAAAGCTTTTAGTTCTCCATCATATCTGAAGGATAATTTTGCCGGTTAGAGTATTCTTGGCTGATAGTTTTTGTCTTTCAGTATTTTGAATGTATTATTCCACTCTCTCTTTGCCTGTAGGTTTTATGCTGAGAAATCTGCTGAAAGCCTGATGAAGTTTCCTCTGCAGATTATTTCCGTCTGTATTGCTGCCCTTAATATTCTTTCTTTGTCATTGACTTTTGATAGTTTTAATATTATATACCTTGGAGTAGATCTTTTTGCACTGAGGTAATTAGGAGTTCTATTAGCTTTATGTACTTGTGTGTCCAGTTCCTTCCCCAGATTTAGGAAGTTCTCAGCTATTATTTCTTTAAATAAGCTCTCTGTTCTCTCTTCTTCTCTTCTTCCAGGATGCCCATAATCCTTATGTTGCTTTTTTAATTGAGTTGGTTACTTCCCATAGAATTTCTCAATTTTTAAAAAATCTTAGTACTCTTTCCTCCTCCACCTGAATCATTTCTAAATTTCTATCTTTGAGCTCAGTAATTCTCTCTTCCATGTGGTGTGCTCTATTTTTAATGTTTTCTACTTTATATTTTATCTCATTAATTGTGTTTTTCAGCTCCAGAATTTCTGTTCAATTTTTTTAGAGCTTTAATCTCTTTGGGAAGTACTCCTCTTTTCATCAATTGTATTCCTGAGCTTATTGAACTGTCTTTCTGAGTTTTCTTGTAACTCATTGCATTTCTTCATGACAGCTATTTTGAATTCTCTGTCAGATTGTAATCTGTGACTTCAAGTTTGGTTTTTGGAGATTGGTATTCTCTTTCTGTTCTGTCGTTCTTCATAGTGCTTGATGAACTGATCTTCTGCCAGTGCCTTTGAGGCAGTAACCACCTTTCTTATTTGTATAGCCTTTGTTTACTCTTGTTCTGAGCTGCTTCTTGTTTTATTTGATATCCTGCACTTTCCTCCCTCCACTGCCTCTGCTAGATCCATCATCAGTGCCCTCCTTGTGCTGCTTGTGCCTCTGAAGTTGGTGATGCCTTGCTGCTTATGATGTTGCTGCTGTCTCAGGTGTCATGTCACCAGGGTCACCAGGCTGTGTGTACTTCTGCTGTTTTTGGGGTGGTCTGGGTCTTTTGTTCCACCACTGGCTCTCTGTGGACTCTCCACAGGCTCAGGTGCTGCTTCTCCATGCATGATCAGTGCTGCTGCTCCTGGGTTATCTGGGGGTGCTGGCAGCATCACTGCCAGAGGCCCTGCGTCATGGATGTTATTGCTGCCATGGGCCTGGGTTCTTGTATGCAGCCCCTATTGCTGGTAGAGCCAGTTGCAGTGTTTCCATCACTGGGGGTTTGTTCATGGGCTCTGCTGTGGTTCCCGAAGCCTCAGGTCACAGGTGTCACATACCACTGCTGGGGAGAGGCAAGGGCTAAGTGACAAGTTTTGTTGCTGGTCCTGCAGTGTCTGGTGACTGGCACTTGCCGGTGCATTTTTTGAAACCTCAGGTCAGGGCACCCTGCTACTGCTGGGGAAATCTACATTTTGGTGGCTGTCCCCACTGGTGGAAAGATCAGTTCTACTGTCAGGGAAGAAGGAGGGGGCTGGTTTGCCAGCACCAATCTGTGTCCTGAAGCCTCAGGATGTATTCACCATCTGCCACCACTGAGGGGGCAACAGCTAAGTCATGACTGAGTGTCATTGTTGTTTATACGGCCTCTGGTTGTTGGTGTGTGCGGGTGTGCTCAGAAACCTCAGGTCAGGGCAACCTCCTCCACCAGGGAATTCACATTTTGGATGCTGTCCTCACTTCTGGAAAATCTGGCACCACTGTCAGGGGAGGAGTTTGGGTCACTGGCTTCACTCTGTGTCCTGAAGCCTCAGGATATGTATGCCACCTGCCACAACTGGAGGAGGCAGGGGCCAAACCATAAGTGCCACGTTTGCCCTGGCAGCCTGTTGTCACTGTTGTGCATACCAATATTAGGATCCACGTTTTAGATCACCACCTTCAGGGGAGGGGGAGGGAGCTGCTCCTCTAGTTCTGCTGTCTCCCAGAGGTCCAGTCCACACACCTTCAGATGTATAGATGCATGGATCACTCAGGTGTTCCGCTGTGCTATGCAGGGAGTCCTTTGTTGGTCAAAGGATGTCTGCCTGGTTGTAACTTAGAGGGGAGAGACAAAGGGAACAACTCACAATGCCATGTTGCTGACATCACTCCAGTTGTCACTTTTAATGGGTTACAACATCATATGCTAAAGGAGTAAAATACCTTTAGGTGCATACCAGTAAACTGACGTGGGGAAGCATATTTTTGGTCCAGGAAGTTTCCTTAAATGGTTAACTACTCCCCATACGCAAAAGGTCCAGTCTAAATGATTGCATCTTATTTGGAAGTAGAGTAAAATATTCATTTAGACTCTGATAATTTAGAATTTATGATAAATTCTCTATGTTACATTAACAAATGTAAATAATTAGTTGCATGGAGGTTTGCCAGTGCTATGATATCAGGAGACAGAACCAGTTACAAGAATGACCAATCTGAGATAAGACTGTAAGCACAAAACAATATGTGTCTGACATCAGGTATCTAATTGAAGACAGCCTCAGAAAGCAAGGTGCTTTCAAAATATCAAGTCTAAAAAATAGCGGAGAGTAAGAACTGAATCCAAAACAGAGGATAATCAATATTGGTCAGCCAAGCAAAAAATAAACATAGATACTGCTCTTTTCCTATGCCTTACATGTGAAAATGGCTTTATTAAGCAAACCTCACGGTATACTAAGGCATCTTTAACCACCCTAGGAGAACAAAGTTAGTTAAACCCACATATCCTGACAAGTAGTTGGCATTCCAATTACAGGTTTATCTATTCATTAAAGTAGCTTTCCTGCTTGGCATGCTATATTGCCCCATTAATGTTTTGAAACTATTTCTTTAAAAAAATAACACTCTGCCATTCAGGCCTGCATTTTCCCCAAATTAGTTTAAATTAATGAGGTTTTACTATAAATTCAACTTAGTCTTGGATCAAGTGATACAGTCCTTTACCTTCTAAAGAGAGAAAAGAGCATAATTGTAGAACAAAATTGAAACTCTCCATGGAAACTAAATTTATTACACATAATTTTTTAATGACAGGAATACAAATGAGTGGCTACTAGATACTCATTCTCCCTTGAAACTTGTTGCTTATTATAGACATTGACAGTAAGGGAATGTAATACTGACTTTCAGCATCCTCACATATGTGGTTCCTCTGGACAATTTACATCAAAGGAAAGAAAACTATTCCATAGATGGTATAATTATGCAGTGACTTCTTATATTGGTCAGAAATCAAAAGTTCCATAATTGTGATTCTTTTGGTTTAGACTCGTGGTGTATTTTACTCTCATTTTCTCCTATGTCTCTCAGTTTTTTTTTCAAAATTACATAACTGCACATCAATTATTCCTTTTATAACATTGTTCTTTTGTGTGTGTTGTTGTTGTCATTTTTTATTGGTTTATAACATTGTATAAATTTCAGGTGTACACCATTATACTTCTATTTTTGCATAGATTACATCATGTTCTCATATTCACCACCCAAATAGTAATTACCATCCATGACCACACACATGTGCCCGATTATCCCTTTGGTCCTTCCTCCCCCCCAACCTTCCCCTCTGGTAACCACCAGTCCAATCTCTGTGTCTGTGTGTTTGTTGATGTTATTATCTACTATTTAATGAGCGAGATCATAGGGTATCTGACCTTATCCCTCTGACTTATTTCACTTTGCATAATACCCTCAATGTCCATCCATGATGTCACAAATGGCTGGATTTCATCATTTCTTACGGCTGAGTAGTATTCCATTGTGTAGAGATACCACGTCTTCTTTATCCATTCGTTCCTTCCTGGTCACTTAGGTTACTTCCATGTCTTGGTTATTGTGAATAACGCTGCAATGAACACAGCATGTATCTTTAAGCATTGGTGTTTTCAAGTTCTTTGGAAAAATACCCAGCAGTGGAATAGCTGGATCATATGGTAGTTCTATCCTTGATTTTTTGAGGAATCTCCATACTGTTTTCCATAGTGGCTGCACAAGTTTGCACTCCCACCAGCAGTGATTGAGTGTTCCCTTCTCTCCACATCCTCTCCAACACTTGATGTTTCCTGTGTTGTTAATTATAGCCATTCTCACGGACATGAGGTAATATCCCATTGTAGTTTTGATTTGCATTTCCCTAATATTAAGGATGTTGAACATCTTTTCATGTGCCTGTTGGCCATCTGTATATCTTCTTTGGATAAATGTCCGCTCAGGTCTTTTGCCCATTTTTTAATTGGGTTGGTAGTATTTTTGTTGTTGAGATGCATGAGTTATTTATATATTTTGGAAATTAACCCCTTATCAGGTATATGGTTTGCAAATATCTTCTCACAATTGTTAGGTTGTCTTTTCAATTTATTGATGGTTTCCTTTGCTATGTAGAAGCTTTTTAGTTTGATGCAGCCCCATTTGTTTATTTTTTCTATTGTTTCTCTTGCCTGGTCAGTCATGGTGCTTGAAAATATGTTGCTGAGACAGATATCAAAGAGCTTATGGCCTATGTTTTCTTCGAGAAGTTTCATGGTTTCAGGTCTTACATTCAAGTCTTTAATCCATTTTGAGTTAATTTGTGTGTATGGTGTAAGGCAATGGTCTACTTTCATTTTTTTGCATGTGGCTGACCAGTTTTCCCAACACCATTTGTTGAACAGACTTTCCTTTCTTCATTGTATGTTCTTGGCTCCTTTGTCAAAGATTAGCTGTCCAAGGATGTGTGGGTTTATTTCTGGGCTTTCAATTCTATTCCCTTGGTCTGTTTGTCTGTTTTTGTGCCAGTGCATGCTGTTTTGGTTACTATCGCTTTGTAGTATATTTTGAAATCAGGGAGTATGATACCTGCAGCTTTGTTCTTTTTTCTCAGGATTCCTTTAGCTATTTGGGGTCTTTTGTTGTTCCATATAAATTGTAGGAATCTTTGTTCTATTTCTGTGAAAACTGGTGTTGGAACTTTGATAGGGATTGCATTGAATCCATAGATTGCTTTAAGAAGCATGGACATCTTAACTATGTTAATTCTTCCAACCAAGATCACGGAATATCTTTCCATTTCTTTTTGTCCTCTTCAATTTCTTTCAGCAATGTTTCATACTTTTCAGTGTACAGATCTTTCACCTCTTTGGTTAAGTTTATTCCTAGGTATTTTATTCTTTTTGTTGTAATTGTAAAGGGGATTTTATTCTTAATTTATCTTTCTGCTACTTTGTTGTTAGTGTATAGGAATGCAACTGATTTTTGTATGTTGATTTCGTATCCTGCAACTTTACCATATTCGTTTATTACTTCTAACAGTTTTTGGTGGATTCTTTAGGGTTTTCTGTGTATAAAATCATGTCATCTGCAAATAGTGACAGTTTCACTTCTTCCTTTTCAATTTGGATCCATTTTATTTCTTTTTCTTGCATGATTGCTCTGCTTAGGACATCCAATACTATGTTAAATAGGAGTGGTGACAGTGGGCATCCTTGTCTGGTTCCTGTTCTTAGAGGTATGGCTTTCAGTTTTTCACAATTGATGATGATATTAGCTGTGGGTTTGTCACATATGGCCTTTATTATGTTGAGGTACTCTCCTTCTATGCCCATTTTATTCGGAGTTATTATCATAAATGGATGCTGTATCTTGTCAAATGCTTTCTCTGCATCTATTGAGATGATCATGTGATTCTTATTCTTCATTTTATTAATGTCGTGTATCACGTTGATTGATTTGCAAATGTTGAACCATCCCTGCATCCCTGGAATAAATCCCACTGGATCATAGTGTATAATCTTTTTAATGTATTGTCATATGCGATTTGCTGGTATTTTGTTGAGGATTTTTGCATCGAAGTTCATCAGTGATATTGGCTTGTAATTTTCTTTTTTCGTGTTGTCCTTGCCTGGTTTTGGTATCAGGGTAATGTCTGCTTTGTAGAATAAGTTAGGGATCTTCCCCACAGCCTCAATTTTTTGGGAGAGTTTGAGAAGTATGGGTATTAAGTCTTCTTTGAATGTTTGGTAGAATTCACCAGCGAAGCCATCTGGTCCTGGACTTTTATTTTTTGGGAGGTTTGTGATTACTGTTTCGATCTCCTTACTGGTGATTGGTCTATTCAAATTCTCTATTTCTTCTTGATCCAGTTTTGGAAGGTTGTATGATTCTAAGAACTTATGCATTTCTTTCAGATTGTCCAATGTGTTGGCATATAGTTTTTCATAGTATTCTCTTATAATCTTTTACATTTCTGAGGTGTCCATTGAAATTTCTCCTCATTCATTTCTGATTTTACTTATTTGAGCCTTCTCTCTTTTTTTCTTGGTTAGTCTAGCTAAAGGTTTGTCAATTTGGTTTATCTTTTCAAAGAACCAGTTCTTGATTTCATTAATTTTTTCTATTCAATTTTAGTCTCTATTTCTGCTCTGATTTTTATTATTTTCCTTTTTCTACTTATTTTGGGCTTTATTTGTTCTTTTTCCAGTTCCTTTAGGTGCATTGTTGATTGTTTATTTGAGATTTTTCTTGTTTGTTCAGGTAGGCCTGTATTGCTATAAACTTCCCTCTTAGAACCACTTTTGCTGTATCCCATAAATTCTGGCATGTCGTATTTTAATTTTCATTTGTCTCCAGGTATTTTTTGACTTCTCCTTTGATTTCTTCGTTGACCCAACTGTTGTTCAGTAGCATTTTGTTTAATCTCCACATATTTGTGGCTTTTCTGGTTTTCTTCCTATAGTTGATTTCTACTTTCATACCGTTGTGGTCAGAAAAGATGCTTGGTATTATTTCAATCTTCTTAAATTTATGGAGACTGTTTTGTGGCCTAATATGTGATCAATGCTGGAGAATGTTCCACGTGCATTTGAAAAGAATGTATGTTCTTTGGTTTTTGGATGGAACATTCTGTATATATCTACTAGGTCCATCTGTTCTAGTGTGTCATTTAAGGCCAACGTTTCCTTATTGATCTTCTGTTTAGATGATCTATCCATTGGTGTAAGTGGAGTGTTAAAGTCCCCTACTATTATTGTGTTACTGTCTATTTCTGTTTTTATGTCTGTTAATAATTGCTTTATGTATTTAGGTGTTCCTACATTGGGTGCATAGATATTTACAAGTGTTATATCATCTTGCTGGATTGTTCCCTTGATCATTATGTGGTGCCCTTCTTTGTCTCTTTTTACAGTTTTTGTTTTAAAGTCTATATTTTTTGATATGAGTATTGCTACCCCAGTTTTCTTTTCATTGTCATTTGAATGGAGTATCTTCTTCCATCCCTTCACTTTCAGTTTGTTAGTGTCTTTACGTCTCAAGTGTGTCTCTTGCATGCAGCATATATATGGGTCTTGTTTTTTAATCCAATCAGCCACCCTATGCCGTTTAACTGGAGCATTTAGTCCATTGATGTTTAAAGTAGCTATTGATAAGTATGTACTTATGGCCATTTTTTAACTTTTTTTCTCAGTGTTTTCATATTTCTTCTCTGTTCCTTTCTTCTCTTGTTCTCTTCCCTTTTGGTTTGTTGGCTTTCTGTAATATTATGTTTGGGTTTCTTTCTCTTAGATTTTGTGTATTTATTGTAGGTTTCTGGTTTGTGATTACCATGGAGTACATATACAGTAACCTACGTATATAGCAGTCTATATTAAGTTGATGGTCTCTTTAATTTGAGCTCTGTCTGAACCTCTACTCTTGAACTCCCCTCTTCCCACATTTTATGTTTTCTATATCATATTTAACCTCTTTTTTTTTTGCTTTTGTATCCATTACCCTCTTATCATGGAAATAGATAATTTTTCCTATTTGTGGTCTTGTCTTTTCCCCTTAGATAAGTCCCTTTAGAATTTCTTGTAGTACTGGTTGCTTGGTGACAAACTCATTTAATTTTTGCTTGTCTGGGAAAGTTTTCATCTCTCCTTCCATTTTGAATGATAACCTGGCCAGGTAGAGTATTCTTGCCTGTAAGTTTTTTCCTTTTAGCGCTTTAAATATATTGTGTCACTCTCTTATAGCCTGTAAGGTCTCTGCTGAGAGGTCAGCTGATAGCCTTATGGGTTTCCTTTGTAGGTAACTTGTCTTTCTCTTGCAGCTTTTAGGATTCTCTCTTTATCTTTAATTTTTGACATTTTAATTATGATGTGTCTTGGTGTGGGCCTCTTTGGGTTTACCTTGTTTGGGGCTCTCTGTGCTTCCTGTAACTGGATGTCTATTTCCTCCCTTAGGTTAGGGAAGTTTTCAACTATTATTTCTTCAAATAGATTCTCTGTCCCTTTGACTTGCTCTTCCCCTTCTGGGACACCTATAATACAGATGTTAGTGTGCCTTGATGTTGTCCCAGAGGTCCCTTACACTGTCCTCACTCTTTTAAATTATTTGTTCTTTTATCTGTTCAGCTTGGGTGATTTCTTCTAGTCTTTCATCCAGCTCACAGATCCGTTCTTCTGTATCCTCTACTCTGCTTTTGAGTCCGTCTAGTGAATTTTTCATTTCCAGTATTGTATTCTTCATTTCTGATTGGTTCTTTTTTATATCTTCCATTTCTTTGTTGACATTCTCACTGAATTCATCCATTCTTCTCTCCACATCAGTGAGCATCCTTAACACTCTTTATTTGAACTCTCTGATGGTTAGGTTGCTCATTTCTGTTTCACTTAGTTCCTTTTCTGGGGTTTTGTCTTGTTCTCTTAAGTGGAACATATTCCTTTGCCTCCTCATTTTGCCTCTTTCTCTGTGCTTGTGTCTATGTATTAGGTAGGTCAGCTACATCATCCTGCTCTTGGAGAGTTGACCTTACATAAGTAATGACTTATGGGGTCTTGCAGTGTACTTCCCTCAGTTCTGAATGTTCCAGGAGTGACCCTTATGTGGGTTACATATGTCCTTCTGTTGTGGCATGGTTGCTCTTCCCATAGGTTCCTGGGGAGGCTGAGCTATGCCCCGGCCAGCCATTGTAATGTTCAGCTGCTTGTAGTTGTTGTGGGCCCCTCAGTCTCTTTATTGGGTGTGGGGATCCCCAGCAGAGTTGGCTGCAAGTTCTAATACCACATTTGTGTTTCAGTATTTCTTTTAAGAGAGTAGGGCCCCAGGGTGGCAGATTCTTAGGCTCAGGGGCTTACAAATGCTATAAGCCTCCAGCCTTTAGGTCTCTTGTCAGCTGTCTGAGGATTGTAACTGTGTAGAGCTGGCCTCAGGCACAGAAGCATCCAATTGTTTCACGCTTTGGAAGGTAGGGCTGATCCCCTATGTGGCTGTTTGAGAAGCATAAGTCTTCTGCAGCTGGCAAGCCCCACTTCCCACAGTTCCCCACACACAGTCAACACAGTCCTGTCCTGTGTGCACACCCCAACCTCCTGAAGTGGACCCAGTCTCTCCAAGGCCCCACACATTGCACCACCAACACACACTCTCCTTCTGCTCCTTGTGCACGCCCTGCCCCACAGAGAGGTAGACCCACTCACCAGTCTGCGGAGAATCCAGGCAGCTCATTTAGCAGGCCCACAAGTTGCCTGAGGGCTTGTTGTTGAGTGGGACCAGTCTCTAGTGTGGGCTACCCACCCTTGCTGAGCTGGATTAAATTGGTGCCCTAGTGGGTGGGGCAGACCCTGGGCTGGCAGGCCAGGAAGAACTCCAATGGTGTCTGCCAACATCTGTGTCAGCATGCCCACACCAGGCCACATCAATGGCTGCTGCCAATGTCCCAATACCTGGAGAGGTCTCACCTCTCACTGAGTTGCATTCAGAGCCTATCAGATGAGTCTCTTTTCACCAAAGGACTGTGCACCTTTCTTTCTGGTGTTTTTAGGTTGCTTTCTGAAATGGGTGAGTTTCTGTATGGGCTCTTTAAGAACCGGTTTTAGTTTCTTTGTGAACCAGCTTTTCTGGGGGTACTCCCCAATGTTTTAGTAACAAGCAAAGTCAGATATTATGCCACTCATCTCGATTGTGCTGGGTCCAAAACATGCCTACAGCGGGAGCACTCCCAACTCGGGGCCCCACTCTTCCAGGGAGGGCTGGGTACCTTTGGGCTGCTCCCAGGTGGCAGTGAGGCACAGCGGCTTGTGAAGGTGGCGTTTTTTTTCTCTCCAGAAGGGAATTTCTGCCTCTTTCACTTCAGTTAGGATTGTTGTTTCTTGTAGGAATTCCTCTTATCCAGTTTTCAGTTCTCTCTCAGGGGTAATTTTCCAAGAGTAGTTGTAAATTGGCTGTGTCCACGGGAGGAGGTGAGTTCAGAGTCCTCCTACGCTGCCATCTTGACTTCTCCCTCTTCTTTTGTAACATTGTTATTTTCTCTGAAGAATTGTAGACTTAGAAAACCATCCCACTATCTATATACATCCGCGTCTTAGTAATATTTTTCACATGCTAGTCAGATTGAAGGCATGATTAACATTGAAATAAAAGTTTAGATATATTTACTTGTTAGTAATTCTCACCCTTTATGCCAAAATCACTTCAAAGGAAACTACCAGATGAGTTAGTATCCTAGAGCTTTGAAAAACCTATGAAATGAAGACAGGGAGACTAGTTGTTCAACACAACAGCTGTCCTAAAGGTAAAAACCTCAAACTGAAATAGCAGAAAATTTCAAACATTTCGTGGACCTACAATCTTGATCATTGGAGTCAAATCAGCTGACTGTTTAGCTAAATTGCCTACCATGCCTCCAAATTATAAGAATAATGTCACATTATCCCAGCCCCAGCCCCTTTGTACATTGACTTCTCATTTGAATTTTGATTCTAAGTAAACAGGCATTTTACTTCAGGACTTATAGTGTTGGGATTTTGGAAGTGTCATCAGAAGAATGAAAATAATATAAAATATTTCCCCTGGAATACATTGTTAATTATCCATGTTGATTTTAAAAGCACTGATGTGTGTCAAAGTGAATTGTATAAACATGGAAATCTCAGTCTCAACAACACCATAATGTTTCATGTAAAACACCAAAGTAAATTTTTTGGAACATCTCCAAATGTTTGCTCAAAGTATTTGACCAGTCCTTTTGGAAAGAAATAGAAGACTGTCTTCTTTTCATTATAAGTAACAAATTGCTTGAGAAGGTATTTCATAGGGAAAGGAGACTTCATGCATAGAGTCAATAGAAGTTGTTTTCCGGCTAGCCCTTGAGGAGAGCCCTGCAAATTGTCAATGGTAAGCTAAAGCCAAATCATGACAACACCAGGAAATGAAATCATTGCAAGTTAAAAAGACTGAAATTTGAAATCTTAGACCTGTACTTGAAACGGCAGCCATTATACAATTGTACTTTCCCACTATTTTGAACTGAGATTCTGCTTAGAGTAAACCACAAAGAGATGGGGTGTAGCAGCCATAGGAGTAAGAAAAAATCCTTTCATTTATTTAAAAATTGGGGCTCTTAACCAAGCAAAGTATTGGGAGACTAGACACTAAATAGATATTATTTTGACAGGGTCAAATTAGGTGTCTGAAGCTGTGTCCTAGAAATAAATATAGTAGGATCAGCTCAGTTTATTTGCAACTAAAAAAGAAGTCAAGTTTCTTCCAAGTCTCTTTTTAGTCACTCTTGCTTCAGAGCCACCCTCAATTCAAATTACCCTTTCCACTCCAATTTAGTCACCCACTTGCCCAGTCACAAGTTGAAATATTAACATCACTCCTAATTGCTCCACGACAAAGATGATTTTAAACTCTGAAATTCCTTCTCCGGCTTTCATTTAAACTTAATCTATCAAGTATTTATTGAGTACCCATTAATATGTACTAATATGAGGATTTTTAAAAGTTAATTAGTAAATACTTCCTTTCCTCTTTAATATCATCATAATTTACTATGTATTGAACATGTACAAACGTATAACTATACCACAAACTAGACTATAATACGTATTATCTCTATTTATACATCTTTCTCTTTTCCTCGCTCCTAAATTTCTTCTTTGCCCTCATTATTACCTCTTATGCCTCTACATTTCTGTATTCATGAGAAGGCTATAGTGTATTGTTTCCAGGGCAGGCTCTGGAATCAAACTGTTTGGTTTTGAATTTTGGCTCCACCTTATGCCAGATGTCTAACTTTGGACAATTTACATATACTCTCTATGCCTCAGTTTCTTCATCTATAAAGTGGATGCAACTTTATGTTGTAAAGCTTCTATATGATAATGCTTGTAAAACACTTAGAAGGTGCCTGGTATGTAGAAAGTGCTCAATAAATGTTAGATATTACCATCATTATTCTTCAAAGACTGTCTTCCCTTGCATCCCTTACATCCCTCTCCTAATACATGGCTAATTTGGGGGTTTCTGAGTTGCAACTTAAAATCCCTCATACCCTTCATCTTCAACTACAACTGTCTTTCAATCCCCAAAATGTGGTAAGTTCAATTATTTAATTTCTCTGTTACTCTCTTGCTCTATAAATATTGAGAAAAAAATCATGAAAGCCTTTCTAGCTTTCTTTCTACCTCTTCTGCATCCCCACCTAGGCTTTGCTGGTCTCCCTGTCTATAATGTACTATCTTTTCTTGTCATGTCTCTAAATCCTCATCCAAAATTTAACCTCCACCATAATGCCTTCCCGGCCCATGCTAACTCACACCGATCCCGCACTCCAATAACATCTGATGGTGTTTTTGTTTCTACCCATCACTTCTCAATTATTCACTGTTTTGTGCTTTCTATAATCTACAATATATTACAGCTCCTCAAAAGTATAACTGTTAAATAGAGGACTTCTCTAGGTACATAATTTTAAGAACATGCATTAATAAATTGCAAGGTCTTGTTTCATCTTTTCATTAAACCAATATTCTATTATAAACTATAAATGTGAATTCAGAGAAGCCAAATTTCAGCAAGAAAATCAATAATTAATTAACAAGTATTATTTGAACTCAGCGTTGTATTAGATAGTACAGCAGACATATAAGCATAACACTAGGCATCTACCCTAAAGTAACTTAAAATTTCATTGAGGAAATAAGATTCCATGAAAAGAGATAAGATTCACTATAAATTTTGAAAAATATACAGACTTGTAAAGGCAGAGAGATGAGAGAACATTGTTCTACGCAGAGTAACTATGATGTACCAAGCATGAAGAGAGATGAAAATGAATTCATACATATATATGAATTTCAGGATTTCAAGAAATATCATTCACTTCTTGTGGGAAAATAAATTAGTACAGATGTTAGGTGAGACAAATTTGGCAATATGTACCAAGAGCCTTAAAATACATATTTTCTTCTAGAAATCTTTTAAAATAAAATAATCAGTATTATGCACAAAACCTTGTACTCTTTCATGATTCTGCCTCCTCTTTTGCCTCCCCCATGTCTCACAAGACCTATTAGTTTTACTATATATATGTGTGTGTGTGAATATAATGTGCATATAATTTACACATCATACTTTAAAACTATTTGTTTTCTTTCTCCATTGTCGCTCTCTAATCCAAGCCACGATAACCTTTCCCCTAGACCACTCTAATAGTTTCCTAACAGTTTTCTCTGCTTTTTCTATCTTCAATCAATTCACTACACAGTAGCAGGAGAAATTTTTTTACAATTTAAATCAGATGATGTTCCTCTTCTTATTAAAACTCTCTAATGGCTTTTCATTGCACTAGGAAAAAAATGCAAACTCCTGACGATGGCTTATTAAAAAAGCCCTCTTGGTCTAGCTTTTGCATACCTTGTGAACAATATTCCATGCTACTCTCCCCAGAGATACCTAAGCTCTAATCATACTTTATGTCCTTGAGTCTTTCAAACCTACAAGCTCTTTACCACCTTAAAGTCTTTACATAATGCTGATTTCTCCTTGCAGCACTCTTCTCCACACACCTACCACTGTGTCCTCACTCCTCCTTCAAACACACATACATACACACGCACACACACACACATTGTTCCTATGTCTGGATCCTTCTCATCATTTAAGTCTAAGTGTAAATATTATCTCCTCATAAATGTCTTCCCCAACCACCTTATCTAAAGTAGTCCCTACTAATACTCTTTGTCTGTATCTTTCCGTTCATTTGTTTCATGACTCATTATAATTTTCAGTTATATACTTATTTACTTATTTATTATCTACATTTTCACTACATTACACATTCTCTGCAGCAGGGACTTTGCCTGATTTGTTTATCAATATGTGCCTATACATATTGTATAGGTACCTTATACACAGTGCCTTATACATAGTAAGCACTTAATAAGGACTTGTTGAATGAAATAATATACAAAGACATTTATTGTAGCATTTATAATAGCAAAAAAATAGAAGCAAACTAAATTCCCAACAAAAGGTAAAAGTTTAATGAATTATCATAGAAATATGTGGTAGAATATATACAGTTATTAAAAATTATGCTATAAAGATTAATAATAATATTGGATAGAAATTACATGAGATTTAATTTTTCAAAAAGGCACAAAACTATTAATATATGGTATGATAGTCAAACTTTTTTTTATAAAATAAATGTGTATAGAGGGAAAATACTCAACAGATAGATACCGAGATATTAACATTGGTTATATCTTTATGTTTTGAGTTTATGGGTGACCTTTAGTTCCCTACTCTTGATAATTTTCCATATTTTACAAGTAAAAAATAATAAGTGTTTAAAGTTAAAATGCCACAGTTTCACCAACAAAACGTAAGCAGACAAGAATTTAATTAAAATGCAAAGGCTATTTAACATTTGGAGGAGATTTGTGGCTATAAATTAGGGTTGAATTTAAGATCAAGTCAAATTGGTTTATATGTAGACCAATCATAGGTTCTCTAACTGTATAATTAAAGCATTGGATAGTTTACTTTTAAATTATGGTAAGAAGCATATAGGAGAGTATATTCAGCTATTAAAGAGTCAATGTGTACTGTAAATTTTGTTTTCTATATATATAACACTTTTTCTGGTCTATACATTCTATTTTTGCCCAGAGTAATGTCAGCTTAAAATACAACTCTCACACACTGAGCAGTCTTGTCAATTAAAAAATGGTGGAGGCTATAAATGTTTATATCTGTTACCTAACTATTTAGAGGAAAAAGTCAGTCTAAATCCAAGATTTTAGAAATAAGTACAAAAATTGTTAAATATGATCTTTCTACAACTCAGCTAAGGGAAAAGTTCACATATATATGACAAGAAAATAAGTGTTAATCAATGTTTTTGTCAAAGGCACCTGCCCAATTCACCAATACTCATTCATTTACATTTTATTTCTTTTTAGTACAGTTTCTTTTCTTGTAAAGGATATGTAAACAAAAATATGCACACACATACTCGTGCACGTGCATGTGTGCACACACACACACAAAGCTTTCTACTACTAATTTGTCCACATAAGGTGATATGACAACTTACCTGATATCATCAAGAAGCCACCTCCAACTTTATAACAGCCAGCACTGGCAAAGGGCACACCACACACCAGCAGAAATCCCCCAGCCAGACCAGAACCAACACCTAATATAAGAAATATTGTCCAGAAGCTTCTGTACACTAGAGAGTGAGAAGGAAAATACATACGTTAAAAAGTAGTCTATAAAATTAATACTAAACCTTGAAACCAATCTATCATTCGTGATGGATATTGCTTTTTTTTTGGTTTTCCAGCTTTATAGTTATTTGAATAAGTGTCTGAAACACTTCTTTCCATTTCTTCACCTAATTTTCTTCTACACATCTTTCAAAACACAACTCAGATGATATCTCTTAATAGAAATATTTTCTTACTACTATAGTCTGGGTTAGATTCTCCTTCAATGCGCTATCATAGCACACTTTGTTTATCTTTATAAAGAAATCTATCATACTATCCTGTTCTCTGTTTTCTTTTCTATATCCTTTAATAGGGTGAGACCTCCTTGAGGGCAAAAGTTCCTTTTTATTCATCCCCAGTACTTACAAATGTTTGGCACATAGTAGGCCTCAAGAGGTGTTTGTTACATTGAGTTATTTGCATTCAATAAATCCTGAAAGGATAAGCACAGAATGTTTTCCCATTTGTAGCAGGCTTCCTGGCTCTAAGTTCTTTGACTATGAGCGCTCTATGACTTTGATTTCCCACGTGTGCAAAAAACCATAAAGTAGGACTCCAAGTTGTGATTAAAAAGCAATATTCCTGACTCCTAATCCTTTACCCATGCCTTGTACCTCCCTTCCTTCACATACAAAATTTATCAGCATCTACCAGTGTCTGTTTAACTTAAACCTGTGCTTCCTAATGACCCATCCTTTTCCTGACATGTAATTGTTTTTTTCTTCCACTAGTCTTTCTGAGTGGTTATATTCTTGTGCAAGAGGGGTATGTGAGCAGACTGAATTTCCCTTACAAGTATGCCATATAAATAAGTGTATCTAAAAATGCAAGATGAGCTACCACTTATTTTCCTGAAACTCTAAAGCAAAGGACCATGGAGCTCAAGGTTGCATCTGTTTTATCCTTGCTATGGGGGCTCATACAGATCATCTGAGAGAAAAATACTATAAAGTTATTCCTAATATATACACAGTGGAGTATTGAAAGCAATTATCTGGATTGTGAAGTGAATCAAATAACAGTTTTTTTGAAGGGTCTGGGTAGTTCAAGAAAAAAATAAAATGTGGTGTCTAAATTCTCCAGAAAGTCTTTCAATTTTTTGTTTACATTATAGCTACAATTTTTTAAATATATTCTTTTGACTCATTGCTTTTGGTTTTTCACCATAGAATTGAAACAACTTTCAGATAGTCTTTTTTATTTTTACAAATCCTAGTAACTGGAAGGTTGGAAGTGTGTTTTAAATCAAAATCGGCCAGCCTGAGAAAGCTATCTATGGGTAGATCAGGGAGTGGAATTGGCATGTGAAAACTGACAATAATCACTCTACCTTACACCTGTTTAGAACCTCTAACCTCTTTCAAGGAACTTGCACAGTCCAGCCTCCACTCATTTTGAAAGAAGTGCTTTGAGATGTCTGGTATTATGGAAGCTGGGTCCGTATTAAAGGCTGTACTCAGCTATTTGCTTGACTGTAAGTGACGGAAGCATCTCCATTTTGAAGTATGCAGCTATCCTGGAGGCAGAAATATCATCAGCAACAGAAAGGGACAGCACTCTCTTTCAAACTTTGTAGCTAAGAAGTTAACATTTCTTTTGTCAATTTTCCATTAAAAGACATTGTTAAAGCCTAAGGAAAAGGTCGACATGTTTGTTTATTCACCTCCTTAAGGTTCCCCGAGTGAAAGACAAACAATTTAAATTCATCAATTAATATGAAACAAACATCCAAACAATTCAAATATTAGTCCCAATAAGAGAACACTATGAAAGAGTAAATACTATGCAAAATTTCTTGTATATGAGGATATAATTCTCATAAAAATTATTTACATGTGTTGCTTTTATTGGTGGCCATGATTCCTTTTGTGAATTTTCTAATGTGCATCTGAAAATGCAATTTTCTCCAAGCTAAGAGGCCTGTGATAATTTACTTAGTCTCTCTGAGTCTCAGTTTTCCCAGAAGTAAAAAGAGACGATAATAACTCAGGGTAATTGTGATGATGGAATAAGTTTTTTATAAGAACATAGAGTGTTTAATAAATGATAGCTATGGGAGATCAAGATTTGGTCACCCTGAAATCTATCTCTTTACCTTGATTGTTTTCTCTGAGGGATGTTTGACCTCCCCCACTAACTGCCTAAAGAATTTGACATGGTGGATCCTTCCTGGAACAGATCTTCTATCATGTTGGCTGTAAAGATAATGTAGGATAAATGTTACAATAGGAAAGGCACCAACAAGCCCATCTTATCGGAAGTTCTGTCTCTCTGGCCACATTCTCTGGATGGCCCTGCAAGGAGTTGCCAGACAAACATTTACATTTATAAGGGAAATCTCCATTTGTAAAGGTATCTCTCTCTCTGTTTTGGGAAGGGGGGGGATGGTCTCATTTCTTGAAGCTTATCAACATGGAAGGTGAGGTCTTAAATCTGCATAATAACTTTACTCTTGTTTACTGTGCTTTAGTGGTAATCTCCTGTAACTGACTCCCCACCCCCAACATCCTCCTTTGTCATTGGCTGAACAGGGTATTTAAGATGAGAATTTCTGCTATTGTGTTGAGAAACGCAGCGTCCCTGCTTTCTCCCATGTATACATGTTATTAAACTTGGTATTATTTTCTCCTGCTAACCTGCCTTGTTAATTATTTGGCCAGCCATAAGAACCTTAAGGAAAAGGGCAGAGGGAGATTCTCCCTCTCCCCCCGACAGAGCTAATTATTGTTATTATTATCATTATTTTTTCAATCATAATACCATTTTATGTCATTTTCTTTGGGGCTTAAAACCATAAAGTTTCAGAAAAAAACTGATGGAACCAAATTGCCCCTTTCATTTTTCTTTAGCTTAGGCTGTTAAAGAAATGGAAAAGTGGAAAGAGCACGTTGCTAGGATCAGTAGACATGCATGCTAGAGCTGGCTCTGACCTATGCTTACCTTATGGCCCTGAACAAATCTCTTCATACCAGCATGCCTCATTTTCCATCCCTGGTCAAATGTAGATAATAAATCTTGTTTATTCTTACCACACAAGGCAAAGCAGGACATTTTGTTGCAGGTGGTTTTATGGTTATTTTTTCAGCATGAGGATTAAATGCATTTATACATGTATCATTTAACTTGATGCCTGGCCTACAGAAAGTGCTCAATAAGTGTTAGCTATCATTATCATCTTTGGTTGGACATTGCATTTTTACCTGAAATGTAGACGTTTTTGATGCAGTCATAAAATTGCCAGCCAAAATGTAAAATTTTTAAATTTTGTTTTTGTTACCAAATAACATGAGAAATAACTCATCCAAAGCCTCACCTCACCATCACCTCCCAACCCTCATATAGGAGTATGGAATTAGGAGAAAGGTAATGGGGTAAGGCTCAGGTATGGGGTGATATTCAAACGGTAAAATATATGTTTTGAATATTACTCAGAAAAAATTTTAGATGACTTGGGCTGCTTGTATTTTAGCCCATGTAATAATGCCCTATATAGAAAAATTGTGTTGTTTGTATTTTAGTCCATGTAATGCCCTATGTCAAGACAGTATATAAACAACTACTCCCAAAATGTCCATATTAAAATGATCATATCAAAATCTGATATACCCACAGAGCTCCTTTGAGGTCTCTTCTGATGGTCAAATTGGATAATGGATGTGAAAGTGCTTTGCGAGATTATTATCAGTGATGGAATAGATACCTTGTTTGCTTCGTTTTTTATTAAGGTAAAATTAGTATGTAACATTATATGAGTTTCAGATGTACAACATTATAATTCAACATCTGTGTATACTTCAAAGTGATCGCCACCAAAAGTCTAATTACCATCAATCACCATACAATAGAACCCCTTCACCCATTTCACCCACCCCTCCAATCTCCTTCCCCTCTGGAAACCACCAATCTGTTCTTTATTTCTATGAAGTTGTTTTTTTGTTTTGTTTTCTTCGTTTAGATTCCACATATGAGTGAAATCATACCGTATTTACCTTTCTCCATCTGACTTACTTAACTTAGCATAATACCCTGGTCCAACTAAGTTGTTGCAAATGGCAAGATTTCAATTTTTTTATGGCTGAGTAGTTTTCCATTGTATATATATACCACATCATCTTTATCCATTCATTCTTTGATGGGCATTTAGGTTGTTTCCATATCTTGGCTATTGTAAATAATGCTGCCATGAACATAGTGGTACATACAACTTTTCAAATTATTGTTTTTGTACTCTTTGAATAAATACCCAGAAGTGGAATAGCTAGATCATATAGTAGTTCTATTTTTAATTTTTTTTTGTGTGTGTGTGTGAGGAAGATTGGCACTGAGCTAACATCTGTTGCCAATATTCCTCTTTTTGTTTGAGGAAGATTGTCCCTGAGCTAACATCTGTGCCAATCATCCTCTATTTTGTATATGGGACACCACCACAGCATGGCTTGATGAGCAATATGCAGGTCTGCGCCTGGAATCTGAACCTATGAACCCCAGGCCACTGAAGCAGAGCATGTGAACTTAACCACTACACCAGCAGGCAGGCCCCCATTCTTAATTTTTTGAGGAATCTCCATACAATTTTCCATAGTGGCTGCACTCATTTATATTCCCACCAACAGTGTATGAGTGTTCCATTTTCTCACATCCTCTCCAACACTTGTTATTTCTTGTCCTTTTGTTAATAGCCATTTTAACAGGTATGAGGTGATATCTCATTGTAGTTTTGATTTGCATTTCCCTAATAATTAGTGATATTGAACATCTCATGTGCCTATTGGCCATTGTATGTCTTCTTTGGAAAATATGTATTCAGGTCCTCTGCCAATGTTTTAATCAGGTTGTTTGGTTTTGGTTGTTGAGTTGTGTGAGTTATTTATATATTTTGGATATTAACCCCCTGTTGGATAAACAATTTGCAAATATCTTCTCTCATTAAGTAGGTTGCTTTTTTGTTTTGATGATGGATTACTTCACTGTGCAGAAGCTATTTAGTTCAATGTAGTCCTATTTGTTTATTTTTGCTTTTATTTCCATTGCCTTTGGAGTCAGACCCACAAAGATATCGCTAAGACCAATGTCAAGGAGCTTACTGACTATATTTTCTTCTAGGAATTTTATGGTTTCAGGTCTTACATTCAAGTCTTTAATTCATTTTGTGTTAATTTTTGTGTATGGTATAATATAAGTGGTCTAGTTTCATTCTTTTGCATGTGGCTGTCCATTTTTCCCTACATCATTTATTGAATAGCCTGTCCTTTCTCTGTCATATGTTCTTGGTTCCTTTGTCATAAATTAATTGTCTGTATATGTATGAGTTTAGTTCTTGGCTCTCAATTCTGTTCCATTGATCTGTGTGTCTGTTTTTATGCCAATACCATATTGTTTGATTAATATAGCTTTGTAATATAGTTTGAAATCAGGGAGCATAATACCTCTAGCTTTGTTTTTCTTTCTTAAGAGTGCTTTGGCTATTTGGGATGTTTTGTGGTTCCATACAAATTTTAGCATTATTTGTTCTAGTCTGTGAGAAATACCGTTGGAATTTTGACAAGGATTACACTGAATCTGTAGATTGCTTTGGATTGTATGGACATTTTAACGATATTAACTTTTCTAATCCATGAGCATAGAAATTCTTTCCATTTATTTGTGTTGTCTTCAATTTCTTTCATCAGTGTCTTATAGATAACAGAGTACAGGTTTTTTAGTGCCTTGGTTAAATTTATTCCTAGGCATTTTATTTTTTAATGAAATTGTAAATGGGATATTATTTTCTTAATTTCTCTTTCTGACATTTCATTATTAGTGTATAGAAATGCCACAGATTTCTGTATATTGATTTTGTTTCCTGCAACTTTACTGAATTCATTTATTAGTTCTAACAGTTTTTGGGTGGAGTATTTTGAGTTTTCTATATGTGGTATGTCATCTGCAAATAGTGACAATTTTACTGCTTCCTTTCCAATTTTGACGCCTTTTATTTCTTTTCCTTGCCTTATTGTTGTGGCTAGGACTTTCAGTATTATATAGAATAAAAATGGAAAGAGTAGCCATCCTTTTCTTGTTCCTGATCTTAGAGGAAATGCTTTCGGGTTTTCACCATTGAGCATGATGTTAGCTGTGGGCTTGTCATATATAGCCTTTATTATGTTGAGGTACATTCCTTTTATACCTACTTTGTTGTGAGTTTTTATCGTAAATGAATGCTGAATTTTGTCAAATGTTTTCTCTGCATCTACTGAGATGATGATATGATTTTTATTCTTAATTTTCTTAGTATAGAGTATCACATTGATTTGCACATGTTGAACCATCCTTACATCCCTGGAATAAATCCCACTTGATCATGGTGTATGATCCTTTTAGCATACTGTTGAATTAGGTTTGCTAATATTTTGTTGAGGATTTTTGCATCTGTGTTCATCAACAATATTGGCCTGTAATTTTCTCTTTTTGTGGTGTTCTTGTCAGGTTTTGGTATCAGGGTAATGCTGGCCTTGAAAGTGAGTTTGGAAGCAGTCTCGCCTCTTTGATTTTTTGGAAGAATTTGAGAAGGATAAGTATTAAATCTTCTTTGAATATTTGGCAGAATTCATCAGTGAAGACATTTGGTCCCAGACTTTTGGATTTGGGGAGGTTTTTGATTACTGATTCAATTTACTTACTAGTAGTCAGTCTATTCAGATTTTCTATTTCTTCATGATTCCATCTTGGAAGATTGTATGTTTCTAAAAATGTATCCATTTCTTCTAAGTTGTCCAATTTGTTGACATATAATTGTCCGTAGTAGTCCCTTAAGATTCTTTGCATTTCTGTGGTATCAGTTGTAACTCTCCTCTTTCATTTCTGATTTTGTTTATTATAGCCCTCTCTCTTTTTTTTGGTTAGTCTAGCTGAAGTTTTGTCAATTTTGTTTATCTTTTCAAAGAACCAGCTCTTAGTTTCATTGATCTTTTCTATTATCTGTTTAGTCTCTATTTGTTTATTTCTTCTCTGATTTTTATTATTTCCTTTCTTCTACTCACATTGGCCTTCATTTGTTCTTTTCTAGCTCCTTTAGTTGTAAAATTAGTTTGTTTATTTAAGATTTTTCTTGTTTCTCAATGTAGGTCTGTATTGCTCTGAACTTGCTTCTTAGAACCGCTTTTGTTGCATCCCAAAGATTTGGGTATGGCGTATTGCCATTTTCATTTGTCTCCAGGTATTTTCTGATTTCTTCTTTAATTTCTTCAATGGACCATTGATTGATCAGTAGTATGTTGTTTAATTTTCACGTTTCTGTGTTTTTTTCTAGTTTTCTTCTTGTTATTGATTTTTAGTTTTATACCATTGTGGTTGGAGAAGATGCTTGCTGTGAATTCAGTCTTCTTGAATTTACAAAGACTTGTTCTGTGGCCTAACATGTGATCTATCCTGTAGAATATTCCAAGCGCACTTGAAAAGAAGGGATATCCTGTTGCTTTCAGACAGAATGTTCTGTATATATCTGTTAAGTTTACCTGGTCTAAGGTGTCATTTAAAGCTCATATTTCCCGTTTAATATTTTGTGTGGATGATCTACCCATTGATGTAAGTGGGGTGTTAAAGTCCCCTACTATTTTTGTACTGCTGTCAACTTCTCTCTTTAGGTTTGTTAACGTTTGCTTTATATATCTTGTTGCTGCTATGTTGGGAGCATACATATTTATAAGTGCTATGTCTTCTTGCTGGGTTGATCCCTTTATCATTATGTAAAGCCCATCTTTATCTTTTACTATAGTCTTTGTTTTAAAGTCTATTTCATCTGTTTTGAGTATAGCTATGGCAGCTTTCTTTTTATTTTCATCTGCATGGAATATCTTTCTTAATCTCTTCACTTTGTGTCTTTGTGTGTCTTTACTTCTGAAATGAGTCTCTTGTAGGCAGCATATGGATGAGTCTTGCTTTTTTATCCATTCAGCCACTGTATGTCTTTTGATTGGAGAGTTTAGTCCATTTACATTTAAAGTAATTGTTGATAGGTATGTACTTATTGTCATTTTGTTAATTGTTTTCTGCCTGTTTTTGCAGTTCCTCTCTGTTCCCTTCTTCTCTTTCTCTCTTCCTTTATAGTTTAATGGCTTTCTTTAGAGTTATGTTTAGATTCCTTTCTCATTTTGTTTTGTGCATTTACTGTAAGTTTCTGCTTTATGGTTACCGTGAGATTCATATGTAACTTCCTATATATATAATAGTCTGTTTTAAGTTGACAGCAGTTAAATTGGAACACATTCCAAAACTTTACATTTTTTTCTCACTCTCACTCCCCACATTTTATATTTTTGATGTCACATTTTATATCTTTTTATTTTATGCATCCCTTAACTAATTATTGTAGTTTTAGTTAATTTTACTCTTTTTGTCTTTTAACCTTCACACTTGCCTTATTGGAACATATTCCTTTGTCTCCTCATTTTGCCTGACTCTCTGTGTTTGTTTCTATGTATCAGGCAAATCAACTACCTCTCCAAGTCTTGAAGGAGTAGTCTTGTGTAAGTGATATCACTTGGTGTCCAGAAACACAATCTCCTTTGACTACCAAAGCTAGAAGCTTAAAGGGCATCCCCCGGGTGGGCTGTGAAAGTCCATTGGCTCTGACAGTGTCACCCAAGTGTTGTGTGGGGGAAGAGCTGTTTTCCCACCATGTCTGTCAGGGCCAAAAGAGCAATATGTGTGGGCAGAGCTGCTCACCTTCCATGTTTGTCGGTGCCACATGCAAGTGTCATGGGACTAGGAGGCTAGGCTGCTCACCCTCTTCATCTGTTGGTGTCAGGCATGAATTTATGTGCTTTTTGACTGATCTTTAGTTTGTTTACAATCCAATGTAAGTACAATAATTGTGGATGAAATAATGTGCTGTATTGGATTTGATTTCAAATACCTCCCCCTACAAAAAAGGGGGAGAGGAATAGATGAAACAACAGATGATAATAATGTTAAAATGCTGATAATTTTTAAAGCTGGGTACTGGTTTCATGTGAATTTATAATGCTATTTATGCCATTCTATTTAGTTTTGTGTATATGTTCAAATATTTCCAAATTAAGGGTTTAAAAAAATCAAATGTACAATATTCAAGATAGGAAGATGATTCTACCTAACCTCTAATGCTAAAGAATGGAAATTGAATATGTTTCTGAATTGTGTTGGGAAAAATCCGCATGGAAATATTTGAATCTCTTGCTCAGTTCTATCTTGGATCAGTGTAGTGTAATAATCAAGATTTCAGGTTTTGGAATAAAAAATACCTGATTTGTAATTTGGGTTCTACAGCTTCTAATGTCTCTGAGCATCACTTTCCTCATTTGTAAAATGGGACTAACAGTATTTTACTTATAGGCTCATGTTAGGATGAAGCTAGATTCATTTTTATGCTTAGCACCTGGCAGATTTTCAAATTTCATTTGTTTTCCTTTTTTGCTTTACTTGCATCCAGTGTCATCCATTGATAAGGTGGCTGGGTTAAATCTATTTTGTGGCTGGAGAACATATGCAGAGATAACCATCTTAGACCAAAATCTAGCACAAAACACTGATATCATTAATACTAAGTAAGCCTTTAAGTATATATCTTGGCCATACATATGATGAAGCCTGGGGATATGTTTCAAAACTCACCTGTAGTTTCATCAAAGGAAGGATGTGGAAAAGGTCCAACAGCAATTGGCATAGGAAAGAGATACCCAGGAATACAGCGTTTGGGATGAGGCTGATTCACTGCAAAAGATCAAATATAACTTATTTTGAATTTGAAGACCTTGGAAATTATACTCTGATCATTTATGCAAAAGACAAATCAATAAAATATTATAATCAAAGACTGAATAAATAACGAGATGAAAATATCTCATCTTGTAGATAAGGCTGTTGGGGCACAGAGAAAGGGAAATGACTTCCCCAAGGTCACACATGGAAAAATGGGGACTAGAATCCTTGTGTGTGAACTCTAATTCAATGTCTTTTTTATTTTTTGCACATTCAATTTACTCAGCATCCAGTATGTAATGAAAAGAACAAAGATAAGTGCTGTGGAGAATATTAAGTCTCCAGCTTCAAAGAGATTACAATAAAGTGGCAGAAATAAACACACATGTCCAAGAAACTATTATTAATTGTAGGCTGTTTCAAGGGATAGAAAATGTAGTAAGGATATTACTCTAGGTGACTAAGGGGAGGAATAGATTAATTCTAACCAGGAGGTACCAAGGAGGCATTCTTTTTTTTTTTTTTGTGAAGAAGATCAGCCCTGAGCTAACATCCATGCTAATCCTCCTCTTTTCGCTGAGGAAGACCGGCTCTTAGCTAATATCTATTGCCAATCCTCCTCCTTTTTTTCCCCAAAGCCCCAGTAGATAGTTGTATGTCATAGTTGCACATCCTTCTAGTTGCTGTATGTGGGACACGGTCTCAGCATGGCCGGAGAAGCTGTGCGTTCATGCGCGCCCAGGATCCGACCCTGGCCGCCAGTAGCGGAGTGCGCGCACCCAACTGCTAAGCCATGGGGCTGGCCCAGGAGGCATTCTAACAGTTATAGAATTTGACTTTGTCCTTGAAGGATGATTATTAGTTTAACAAGTGAAAGTGGGATGAAGGACATTCTAGATAGAGAATAGGGCACAGGCAGAGGCAGTGATATAGGAAAGTAGAAAACATATTTGAGACAAGAACCTAGATTTCAGCAATGGAAAAGAAGTAAAAAGATTTCCACTTTCTAAAAGATCATAGGGCATGATAGGGACAAAACATAGCTACATATTTGGCAATATGGCACAGTGGTACCACTCTCATTTTATTTTCCAACTAAGAAACAAGGTGAGATACCACCTTACAAATTATAATATACAACACTATGACATAGGCCAAACCATCTGGAAGTAAGTTAACTGCTTGCATGTCAGATGCCTATAGTCATGGTAGCCAATATACTAGAAGACAGAATCAGGCTGCAAAAAGATCTCAACAGTGGGTTGAACTTAGCATAATGAAATTTAACATGGATAAATGTAAAGTCTTGTACTTAATCTCAAATTCCACTTGTACCAGACAGATGGAAATATATGGATAAACAGAAAATAATATAGGCCAATGTAATTGATTATAAATATAAGTTATTATGCATTAGGCTTTCCAAAAAGGAAATGCCATTTTAGGCTGCATGAATAGAGGTAGCGTGTTCAAAAAAAATAAGTAATATGCCACATCTGGAGTAATATGTTAATGGTGAGTCCTCATTTTAAAAGGGCCGTGAGCAAATTTGTGCACACTCTGTGAAGAGTTATTAAATTGGTGACAGAATAAGAAATTATATCCTGTTAGAAACAGTAAGATGAAATTAGGATATTTAAGCATAAAAATGTGTGGCAGGGGTGATGATGAGAAGGCACAAATGATAATGTTCATTAGTCACTTGAGGAGCTGTCATAGATAGAGGTACTCAGTTTGTTCTGTGTGGCTCCAGAGGACAGAATCAGGGCCGGTGGTCAGAAGTTTCAGAAAGACTTATTTTTTTCCAGTAAAAAAAAAAGAAAAGTGTAGCAATTACAGCTGTCAGATATTACAATAGGGTGCCTGATGAAGGAATCTAAGCTTCCTTCAATGGAGATTTTTAAGAATAGACTTGATGGTTACTTATCAACTTTTTTAGAGGGGATTCATACGTTAATCAGGTAAGGAGTTGGACTAGATATCCTCTAATGTCTTCTCTAATAGTAATGTTCTCTGATTATATAAGTGTATGAGAAAGCATGTCATCACAATGGAAGTGCTATTATATCAATATTAATACCAGTGTCTCATCATGATTAATGATATACTGAGACTGTTACATGCATTAATGGAGTGACTTATTTTAAATTTTAAAGTGTTT
The DNA here is from genome assembly GCF_020826845.1 of Diceros bicornis minor. NCBI lineage: Eukaryota > Metazoa > Chordata > Mammalia > Perissodactyla > Rhinocerotidae > Diceros > Diceros bicornis. The sequence continues at coordinate 74,232,672 of NC_080781.1, read as the reverse complement.
TCTGTTTAACAGTAACACTTCATGATAAGTGGACATTTGTTTCCACTTAAATTACTAAAGAATTCCCATTGAATTGATTATTACTGCTGTATGAATACCAAATTAATTTGCTATAATAAATGCTTTTACAATTAATGTCAAAGAAAAGAATTAAGATTTGCCTATGCTCTAAAAATGTGGGTTATTAATGACAAGAAACTTTCATATTTATTCCTTGACATGTCTACTCCAACTCCATTTGACATACTTTATCCTCACGAGGTTTAATTCATAGGTCTGTCATGTCTAGGCTGTCAATCTAGATTATGTATCTAAAGGCTACAAAGTGGTTCACAAACATTGATGGGGTATAGTCCACTGTGAGGAATAAATATCTAAAGGGAAAAATCAGTTGGAAAGAAAAAGTTTTATATACAAATATATTTATAAGCATTAATATGTGTGTGATGGGGAAACAGAACAATCAAAATGGCTGACAATAGATGAAAATCAAACAAATAAGGATACAAAAATATAAGGGAATGTTGGATTGTTAGAAAAATGACAATTTTATGGACTATACCAATTTGAGACCTGGATATGAAGTAATGATAAGCAGAAAACTTGTACCTCAAATAATAGAGGCTACCAACAACTTAATAACAATATATGTGTATGATGATGTGGATCAAAATTATCTTTATTAAACAAATATTCAATAATCGTTGTAAAATATCAGGAAAAATAGATATATTTTTTAAAAATCCAATCATGTAAATTCTATAACCTGGACTACTAGTATTTTGAATTACATTATTCAAATATAATTCACATACTATACAATTCTCCTATATATGTGCTCTACTCAGTTCTTTTTCATGTATGGAGAAAGTTGTGAAACCATCACCATAATATAATTTTTGAACATTTTCATCACCCTAAAATGAAATTCCTTGCCTATTAGCAGTCATTCTTCACTCACCCAATCTCAGTGTTAAGCAACCACTAATCTACTTTTTGTCCCTATAGATGTACCTTTTAGGACATTTCATATAAATGGAAGCATTCAATATGTGGTCTTTTGTAAATGGCTTTTTTCGTTTAGCATAATGTTTTCAAGTTTCATTTATGTTGTAACTGTTTCAAAACTTCATTCTTTTTTACTGATGAATAACATTCCATTGTACAGATATACCATATATTTTAATCCATTCATGAGTGGACAGACAATTGAATTGTTCCACTTTTTGGATATTATGAATAATGCTGCTTTCAATGTTAATGTACAAGTTTTTGTTGGGACAGATTTTTTTTTCTCTTAGGTATATTCCTAGAGCAGAATTGCTGTGTCAATTGGTAACTCTATGTTTAACCTCTGGAGGAACTGTCATACTGTTTCCCAAAGTGGCTGCAACACTTTCTGTAACAACCAGTTGTGTATAAGTGTTCCAATTTCTCCATATTATCCCCAAATTTAGCATCTGTCTTCTTGTTTATAGCCATCTTTGTGGATGTGAAGTGGTATCACATTGTGGTTTTGATTTTCATTTCCTGGATTGCTAATGATGTTGAGCATCATTTATGTCCTTATTGGTCATTTGTATATCCTCTTTGGAGAAATGTCTATTCATTTGTTTTTTTACAATTTTAATTGTGTTATTTTTCCTTTCATTATTGAGTTTTAAGAGCTCTTTCTTCATTCTGGATACAAGTCCCTTAGGAGATAGATACATGATTTGCAATTATTTTCTCTCATTATGTTAATGGTCTTTTCATTTTCTTGGTGGAATTATAAGCAGCACAAAAATTTTAAAATTTAAAGTCCAATTTATCTATTTTTTGACCCTTATATTTTTAATGTCATATCTAAGAAACTATCTCTTAATCCACTTCATGAAGATTGCTCATATATTTTCTTGTAAGAATGTTATGGTTTTAGCTCTTATATTTAGGTCTATGATTCATTTTTACTTAATTAATGTGTATGATATGAGATAGGAGTTCAATTCATTCTTTTGCTTGTGGATAACAGTGTTTCAGTACCATTTGTTGAAAGATTATTCTTTCCATACTGAATTCTGCCTGAACTCTTGTCTAACATCAATTAACCATAAACCTAAGGGTTTCTTATTAGATTCTGAACTCTATTCCATTGATCTGTATGTTTATCCTTGTGACACTACCACACTGATTTGATTACTGTAGTTTTACAGTAAATTTTAAAATGTGTGAGTTCTCCAGTTTTGGTATTTTTCAATATTGTATTTGCTGTTCTGAGTCCCTTGCATTTCCATAAGAATTTTAGAATCAGGGTAGTAATTTCTGAGGGAAAAAAAAGAGCTACACCTATGATAGAGATTACATTGAAATTTTAGATCAATTTAAGGGGTATTACCATCTTAATAATATTAAGTTTCCAATCCAGAAACATGGGATGTCTTTTCATTTATTCAAAAGTCTGTTAATTTCCTTCAACAATATTTTTTAGATTTCAGCATACAAGTCTTACACTTCTTTTGCTAAATTTATTTCCAAATATTTTATTTTCATACTATTGTAAATGGAATTGTTTTCTTAACTTCATTTTATAATGTTTATTGCCATTGAAATACCATTGATTTTTGTATATAAATCTTGTGTCCTGAAACTTTGCTGAATATTGTTATTAGTTCTAATAGATTTTTTAGTGGATTCTTTAGGATTTTCTATATATAAGATGATGTCATTTGCAAATAGAGATAATTTTACTTTTTAATTTCCAATTATTTCTTTGAGGGAAATATTTTCATTACTAATTCAATCTCTTTTACTTATTATAGGTCTATTCAGATTCTCTATTTTATTCTTGAGTCAGTTTCTGTAGTTTGTGTCTTTTTAGTAATTTATTCATCTTCATTAACCTAGTAACTTCATCTAGGTTATCTAATTTGTTAGCATACAGGTGTATGTAGTGTTTCTCTTTAATTATTTTTATTTCTATACTGTCAGTAGTGATGTCAATGCTAACATTTTTGTCAGTGTAACATTTTTATCCTTTTAATAGTTTTTATTTTGCAGGTTTTTTGTTTTTATTTTTTGGTGAGGAAGATTGGCCCTGAGCTAAAGTCTATTGCCAATCCTCCACTTTTTGCTTGAGTAAGACTGGCCCTGAGCTAACATCTGTACCAATCTTCCTCTATTTTGTATGTGGGTCGCTGCCACAGCACGGCTTGATGAGTGGTGTAGGTCCACAGTCACGTTCTGAATCCACAAACCCTGGGCTGCTGAAGTGGAGCATGCCGAACTTAACCATTACACCACTGGGCTGGCCCACTTTTAATAGTTTTTTAACCTTATTTTTTAAGTTATTTTTTAGTAGTTTCTCTGGGGCATACAGTTTACATATTTATTTATTAGAATTACTTCACATTTATACTGATTGTTTCAGTAACATATAGAATTCTTTTTCTATATATCTCTATTTTCTCCCCAAATTTTTGGGCAATTATTCACATACATATATCACATCTAAGTATGTTAAAAACTAAAAATTCATTGTTATAATTATTACCTCATATAATTTTATGTTTTTTAAAAAGCTCTTTTTTATGTTTTTTTAAGTTTTTTGGTGTTCCTTTGTACATGGTGACTTGACTTTCTCTTTTCTACCCCCTGTAGTAAATTTTTCATTGCAATTATTCAACTTTCAACTCCAGAGTTTTTATTTATAAAAATAATTTCTTTTTATTGACGCTCTCAATTTGATGAGACATTGTCATAATGCATTCCTTCAATCTTTTAAGCATGGTTTACTTAATGCATTTTTTTCCCCACATCCATCCAAGCACTAGTAGCTTAGCGATTCCTTCTCTGATCACTCATAAGAGAGTGCAGTCTTGGGCATGTACACAAACTTCTAGAATTTCTGGGATGTATCTGATATTATTTTTAAGCCTAGATTCCTAGGAGTTGACCCTGGTCAGAGTAGCTTATTGTCTAGTCAGTGTTTGGTCATAGATTGTGTTTAAACCCCTTATGCCAGCGAGGCTTCAGTTCTGTGTTAATGGCTCTGTATGTATTGGGAAATGCTTCCAAGTCTGCCCTACATTTTGCTCTGATTGCTTCTGAGTGGGTACAGTTTGGCACATACGTACAGTTTTCCCAAACCCCAGAATTTACTACACTCCCAAGAGAGCTCTTCTGGATTGTCTTTCTTAATTCTCCCTATTAACCTTCTGGCTGCTTTATTGTTTTGCTTGTACCATATTGCTAATGGCCTCCTTTTAACTGCTCTCTGAAAAGATCTCCCTGTTTTTGATAACACCCTTTGACAAGGAGTTCTCCAATCACTGTTCCAAATTAGTCAGTTCTTCAGACAGAGTTGCAGAACACTTTTATCTTATGTCCTATATCTCTTGCCTAACATTCCCCCAGGGCAGAATTCCTGCACCTTTGCAGCAAAGCTGGGGGCAGGAAACCCAAATGACACCTCCATTCTATGAATGCATGCTGGGGGGGGCAGGTGGCAGCCTCTTTGTTCTCTCCAGTGTGGAACCTCTACCCAATGAACAAATCAGTGTAGGACAATAGGGACCAGTTTTCTCAGCCTGCTGTACCTGGTAGAACTTCCACCCTATGAGTGGGGCTTGGCACAGGCAGGGAGACCACGCCTTTCTACTGCACACTTAGACTAGAGCTGCTGTAACTCATGGCTGGAGAGTATAAGACATACTAACAGGTTGCCCCTTGCAGAAATAAACCATAATTTAGACTGGGAGCCAGACAAAAAGGAGCCTCTGTTTAATTAGCTGCACACAGACAGGGTAGAGCTTCCAAACACAGAGCTGAGGATAGGGGTTTAACAGAGTGGGTTGAGGCTCAAATGCCACAAACTCATGATGTTCTCACTGAGATTTAATAAATAGTCTTGAATGAAAGCATCTCTATTTTTTGTACACCTTCAGGACAATGTCCAGAGAGTTTGAATGACTGGTTTTTATAATTTTCAACAGTTAAATTGTTTTGTTGGGGAATGGGTCCTCTAACCTACTTATTCCATAATGCTAGAAATCCTGCCTCACTACTAGTATTTTAGTATGTGTGGTTGCTGATATTTTCAAATGTCTTCATTTTTGTTGTATAATTATTCAAATACAATGGATTTTTTAAAAATTTGTTAGGATTTGCACAGCATATTAATGGAAGGTATTTTCCTTGAGGCATTATATACCCAGATTTGTGGTTTCCCACTGTCATACATTTATAGTTCTTCACAATTTGGCCCAAATATACTTTCAGATCTGATCCCCAACCACACCACCCCATGAACCCTCAACGACAGTTAGAGTGATCTACCTACTCTCTCAAAAGAGACAAGTTTTTTCCTATCTCTATATTGTTATTCATACCCCTCAGTGTACTCTACCTTTTTAACTTTCCACCCAAATCTTTCCTATCATTCAGGACTTAATTCAACTTCTGTCTCCAACAGGAAACAATCCCTGACAACCATAGTTCTTAAATCCCTCTCTTTCCTTTGACCTTTTAAATATTTAATGCCTATACTCATAGTATATAGCCTATACTGCCTTGTGACATCAATTACATCCTTGCCTTTTTTATTGTATTTGTGAATGTGTTTACGACTGACACCAATTAGGAAATAAGCTCTTGAAGGACGTGGATTACATCCAATGACGTCCTAGCTAAATATAGTACTGTGAATATATGATTTCTTCATGAATATTTCTTTGAGTAAATCTGTATTCTGATGAATTCTGAAGGAGGATTCCATTTGTATTGACATTGTAATTACAATGTTATAGAAAAAAGAACCTCTTAAGCACACTTGCAAATAAGATCCCTAGATTATTGGATCATTAAAAACAAATAGCACTTGCCCTTTGATACACACATTCTAGAGTTACAACAGTTACCAGGAGTTCCTGACAGAGTAGTATATTAGAGTTCTTAATCATATTCTTTATTTGTATTTAGATTATTATTATTTTCATATAATATTTTAAGAACAAATGTGCTAAAAACAGCTAGTTAAATAGATATGGTCCTTGACCATGTTTTGACTCCTGAATTTCCCTCAAACCACAGTTCATTGAATGCCATTAATTTGATTTGCAGCTTGATGGAGAGAGAGAATATCTAGACAAATAGAAAGAAACAAGGCTCAATTATTTTTATTAACCTCATTGGTGCTGCATATTAAATTAACATTGATAAACATGCTGGAAATAATCACCTTTAAAAAATAAGCAAAAAGAGGTTAAGCAATTTGCCAACAGTCAAACAGTTATAAAGTGATAAAGTAAGGATTAGAAGCCCTGTCTCCAGTGCGTAAAATTATTTCAACAGGTAGGTAAAATCCTGGTCAGTTCTTAAAAAGAATATGATTTTTAAAATAGTTAAGCATAAATTAAATGAAGATCCTAAATTTTCAAGCTTTATGTTGCCACTTTTTAAACTTTAATTCCACCTTAGTAACTTATAATTATATAGAAAGGCATAAGTAGCATGCTAAGACAACTATTCTATCTTGGAAGAAAACATGGATGATTTTATGTGTGACTCTAAGGCAAGTAGGATCTTATTCAGATGGCTTCAATATAACCAGTTGCCTTCCAGGCCAAATAACTAATGAAAACAGAAAGTGTTTTCCTGCAATCTTGGGCTTTTAATACTGAATATACATCCCTAATATATATCCCCTTCAATTTCCATATAAGATATTATTTTTGAAGCTGAGGCCATATCTTTAAAATATCAGATAATAATATCTCACACTCACTAAACCAGTATCTCCAAACTGAAGTTTGTGGATCATCTCCAAAGAACCAGCACCTCCAGAAGAAGCCTTCATGGTGATATATAAAGGACATTTCCTCGTAGTCTCTCACATCTTCATCATTCTATAAAAACAAATATTCAAACTTTTGGAAATTTTGGCTTCACAAATGAAATCTCATTTTGAATGGAATTCTACAACATACTGAGTACTATTTTTCTGCAGGGTAGGAAGTTCATTATAGAAAGTGCTATCTGGCATGTGTTTTGTACCTGTGCTTCTCAAATTTTAATGTGCACTCAAGTCAACTAGAAATCTTGTTAAGATATACATTCTGATTTATTACAACTGAATGAGACATAAAATTCTGCATTTCCAAGAAGCTCCCAAGTGATGCCATTTTTGCTGGTGTGTGGACTTTAATTTGAGTAGGGAGACTTTATATTGTTTGAAAAAACCGATAACGAATGGAAAAATGTTGATATTTTCAAAAGTTTGTTGGTAGGTAGATGAATAATCATTATACTATTCCCTCTATTATTGTATATTTTTAAATTTTTTATAATGAAAAGTTTTAAATGTCGAAAATTTCAAAATTAAGAATAAGTGCATTAGATGCACAGTATTAGGCCTGGAGTAGGCTCAACACATTTCTTTGGTTGACTGACTGCCTAATTACAGAAATGTAAATGGATAGCATAGGTTTCACAAACTCCTTAATTTTAGAAGGGCTTGAGAAAGAGTCCATTGATTCTGTGCAATGTGACTGAGGGGTTAGTACTCTCAAAAGAACAATATCAGTTAAACAGTTGCCTCACTAAAATATACATAAATACATTATAAAATTTTGATTTTCCTTAAATATTATATATTTCTCCTATATGTTCCCCTAAATAATAACTTAGAGAACCATTGCACTATAACTTTGGCTTAACAATCATAGCAGGACCTTTTTCCGTGGTCACAGCTAATGAGTTGAGTTCCTGAAGTGGCACCATTTATGTTGCACATTTGCACTAATCTGACTAGACAAAATGTCTCTAAGGAACAAAGATGCATTGAAAAATATTGCAGCCAGAGTATCTCCACGGTTAAAATTTTTCAAAGTGGTGTGACTAGGAGATAAGATTTGAATAGTCAAGCCTCACTTATTCCCAAGAGTACAAAGTAAGGCTAGATTGACTAGGAAAAAGTCTAGACTAAAAGACATATGTTAAGAAATCTAGTTTTTTTACTTTCAAGTACATAGTTATTTAAACTAGACTTTAAAAAGGCATTGTCTACTAGCAGTCCTTAGGGAGCTCAATTTAAGTAATAAGATATTTTTTCTGATGTAAATGGGTGCTTCCAAATGTTTGAGGGGATTCAACAGTTATTCTCTTAAGTCATCTAAATATTATTTCTGAATACTTGTGTAATCTTTTAATTTTAAGTAGCTGTAAAGAAAATCATATTAAAAAACCTGGAAAATTCAGGATAGCTCCAAGTGATCTCTATTAATGAAAAACAAAGAATGTGACTATTTCATATGATTAATGTATTTGGCCAATGTAGAAATAGTTTTCAATACTTCTCTCAATGTCTAAACTATATACTGGGTGTGTTCTCCAACTTTCAGTTTCCATATAAGTTTTTTTTGCCACATAGTATAGAAGAGCAGGGTTAAGATCCAAATGTTAAAACTGTAGATTATTGGACTTAGACTTGTTGACTCAAACTCTCTGAACAGCGAAGGCCAGGAAGCCACATTAAAAGAAAAATATCTCCCTAGGTAATTCTAGCACACAGTAGTTTGAGAATTCTTTTTTTTTTTAATTAATTAATTAATTTATTTATTTTAATTTTTTGTTTATCACAGTAACATTGGTTTATAACATTGTATAAATTTCAGGTGTACATCATTATACTTCTATTTCTGCATAGATTACATCATGTTCACCACCCAAATACTAATCACAACCCATCACCACACACAGTTCAACAGTGGCCAACTAGGAAAGAAGCTACAGATGAAATTTGTCAATTGTTCCATTTGCTAACAGCTATGATTAGCTATGTATTATGAGAGGAGAATATGGGTGGGAATTGCTAACCAACATAAGATAGGAGATTAGCTGTGGATCTTTTTCTTTTTCTCTCTCTGTGCCTCAATTATTAATGCTCAACAAGACTATGTTACACTCTGCTGACAAGCAAAAGCTAACATGTACAACAATATATCTTCATATTATTCTCTGCTTTCTCCACATAAGTGTAATACTAGCTTCTCATTCTATGTAATTCCTTGTTAGAAAACAGAAATAATTGCATTAAATAAGCTTTAAGTATTTGAGATCTTCTGATTCATTATTTTTATTAATTTCTTATTTCCAGCAAGTACCATTCTAAATAGTATTCTTAATGTAGAAACAGTATAGTGAGAGTCCAGAATAATAATTACTACTGATAAGCACCTTATACTTTTGATGACTTGGAGATACCTTTATTCCAACATATTAATTATTATAGGGAGAACAGAAGTTTTAAATAATTAATTGATTTGCTAATTATCATTTCCTATTTATGAGACATTAGCTCCAGGTCTGATATTTGCTTCTTACACACATGTAGGAAATATGAAATATACCCTGATGTAATGAAATTATCAGGAAACAGTGGACGTACCACTGGAATGAGAGAAAAGATAACCAGGGTTCTAGCTGTTTTTCAGTCAATAGGTCTGTGGGCTTAAGTCACTTCTCTTTTTTGAATATCAATTTCCTTGTCTGTATAATTCATTCAGTAAATGTTTACTGAGAGTCAAATGTGTGTTAGTCAGTATACTGGTTGCTTTAGATACAAAAATAGATTTTGTAAGCAATGTCATTAACTTAGTGTGATGAAAATAGCACTAGTTGCAGAGTGAGGTGACGAGTGCTTATTACAGTATGGACCAGATGATTTGTAAGATCACTTCCAGTTCTAACATTCTAGGATTCTATTTGTTGTCTGAAAGTGCTGTTCATAGACATCTAGTACTGCTTCCTGGGGAGAACTGACAGTTCCTATCGAAGATTTCTAACTAATCATAGATGCAAATGTAGTATGTGGCAGCATAAGTAGTATAATATCACAGATGCCAAAAAGGAATCCCCTTGGAAAATCTCCCTCCAGCCAAGATTAAAGTAGCCTAAACCTACTATTAGAAATGCATTCAGTTGATCTCTTTAGAATACAAATACTTCTGGGAGTGTTAGTACCTTAACATTAACCCATCATCTATGGATAAATAAGTAAGTCAGAGCTTTAGCTGGCAGCAGGTTTTTATTAATGCTGAGTAAAGATCATAGAGTACTTTAGGAACTGCAGAAATGGAAGCCTCTCTGAAAGGAAAAATGGAATACAAAACAAAGAATGATGGCATGAGAGAAAACTTTAGTCAACTTCTGAATTTTCTGAAAACTAAGACTTCAGCATTTCCACACTCCTCACACAGAGCAATCCAGAGAAGTTTGGCTCAGGCTGCCAGGTCTCTGTGGTACTGAATCTTTAAGAGGAGCAATAGTTTTTCTTCTTTACTGGAAAATCACTTCAGAAATTAAATATATTTTTCCAGAAGAAGACATTGCAAGAACAACTACAATTGTTTAATAGTGAATGATGAGTATTTTTGTAATGTGATTATATTTGTTTCCTGACATTAAAATTTGAAAAAAAGTTTTGGTTTACAAGTAAACTTTTCTGTAAAATATCCTTTCTTATTGGACTAAAGTTATAACAAAACAAAAGCAAATTGCTGAAGTCCTGAAAGAGAAATACTTTTTCCTCAGGAGAGTTCATGTAGACAAACATAATGTTTCAAGTTTATTTAATGATTGGATAGAAATGTTTGCTTTTATTTTCCCTCCCAAGTCTTGAATTTAGCTTTGTTAGTCCAACTGTTAAATATATATATATATTTGGCAAATCCAATTCTCAGTTTTAATTGAGAAAATAACTAAAAACAAAATCACAATAATAAGAACATTTTTCAAAATAATAATCAAGATTATGAGGTTTTAGTGTGAGAATAACATTCCTGACATTGTAAATATGCAACAATATATATTCAAGCTGTCTGGCATATTTCCCATTTAGTATGCCATTCTTTCCTATGAGGATAACCATGTGTTCCATGTCTCCAATCTACAAATCAATCCTAGAAAATATTTACAAAATTTAAAAAGAACATCTATTAAAATTAAAAGCTAAAGAATCATCTTACATTGCTAGCATGTTAATTTTTAAAGCACAAGTTTTCTTGATGTGTAATTATTTGAAATTCCATACTTTTTAAAGAGTATATTTATTAGATTTCTGTTTACCTCTTCTTCGATGTCTGAAGTTCCATTGTTAGAGTCAAAATTTTCACAGGTCTCTGTTGCAAGTAACCAATATTCTGTTCCAAATGCTACAAGAAATAGGATAATGCCAACAGCACCAATAATTCCTGCTATGAGAGCAGCAATTCCAACCTTCATGATAGAACTGGTAGAGTTATTGCTCAAAATTGTATGCAAAATAAATACTGAAATGACCAGTTGCTGAGGCACAGCCTGTGGGTCTCAACAGAAGACACTATTTTAAGACTAGGATTAACATCTTTTGTGAAGGGTCTAGGTTTCACTGGGCTGTGGGAGAAGAGCTATTAAAAGCAAATGACTTGATTCAATTAAGCCATTGGGCTATCCACAAACATGCTCCAAAGTTTCCCACAGGAAAACAAGCCCCTTGTTCCACCATCTATACACGCACACACACACGTGCACACACACATGCTTATCAATTTCACAAAGTAACTAGAAAATGGAGAGAGAAAAATATATAATAGTAGCTTCTGTCTTCCATGTAAATTGAGTTATTGACATCTACAATAGAAGTAGTGGCTACCTAGAGTGAAGATGAGAAATTATCGTGATTATTATTTAAACATTTACAATAAACATTATTAAGCAAGAAGAATGTGCAAAACCCTCAACAAAACATAATGTTGAATACAGCTCTTACAAACTAGTTTTGAAGGCTCAGCAGAGAGGCTATGAGCACTCCTTTTTACAAAGGATATAGAACTTTAAAATTTCACAGTTAAAAATAAGACTATCATTTCTCTTGTCATAGATATCATACTCTAACTATAGGTTGGTGGCAATAATTGGGCTAGAAGGACATCAAGGAATATAGGCATGATGTAAATTATAATTTATTTAATCATATTTTAGGTACGTTTAGAGAAGAGTGACATCATGGAAAGCCAGTGGGATCAGAAATGCCTTATTTTAAAGAGGATGGAAAAGTGAGTTGCGGTATATTTTTGTATTAACTGAATAATCTTTACAGTTAGCTTGGGTTTGAATTTCAGTTATTTCATTTAATAGCTTATGACTTTGAACAAGTTTCTAAACTTCTGTTTCTTCACTACTAAAATGGTGATAATAATAGTACATAACTTATAAGTTTGTTAAGATATAACACACATAAAGCATATAATGCCTGGCACATTGTAAGAAACAATCCATATTTTTTGAATACTCTCTTTCTATACAGCCTTATGTGAGACTTCAGGATATAAAAAAGAAGCATGGCCCTTAAGGAACTAGTTATTGATTAGGAACATAAGATATACACATATGAGTCAAATAAAAATAATACAGGATATACAATCAAGTGCTAAAAATTATTAGTTGAGAGAATAGATCTTTGAATACACTATTTGCTAAGTACTGTGTGATATTTTTATGGTGAAAAGAATGTTATATAAGCTCTGGTCCTTCTTAATATTAGGGAAGCTAGTCTTGGAAGTGGTTATTACTCTCTCACACATACAAGTAAAATGTGATATATGGTTCAAAGAATGTTATAGGGACTCAGAGAAACAAGGAACATGAAGAATTTGGACAGGTGGCAGAGATAGGAGTGGCAGAAGGGACTTGGAGAGGCTGTTCCAGGAAGATAGACTTTGTCCAACTGCCCTGTAGGGCTTTCTACACAGTCTGGATCCTTCACATCGTATAAAGAAAAGAATGCAACCCCTCTCCAAAAACTTCAGGCTGGCTGGCTGAATGCATTATTCTTTAACTGAGTGAAAGGCAGCTGGGAAAGGCACACACACAAAAAGAGAGTCCAAATATCTTTCATTTGGCAAAGCTCCTGCTAGTACCAGGCCAAAAGAACAAGTTGGGATGAGACTTTGCACTTATTTTTCAGGAAGGTCATCACTGTCAGCATTAAAGGAAAATACTGCTATGAATATTTTCCTTGAATGAAGACTATAATCGTCTTGTTTCCCAAGTATATCTTCAAGCTTTAAGTACCTCTGGGTAAAGCTAATTTACTTAGTGGTACAGAGGTTCATAAATCAACTGTGGACTAGAATCTTGTGTAGGTGACAATGTGCTATCACATGAAAATTATCCATTGGCTTTTACAGAAAGAAGTTGTATATGTGACAAAGAGCTGGTAACTAAAACAAGAAAATGAGGAGTAAGTAATTGGCAGTATGTGAAGAATTATATAGTGAGATCTGATTTCTCTCCAGTCTTAGAAGCCAAGGACTATGATTGCTGTTAAAAGTTAAAACAGTAACCGTTATTTTGACCACTAAATATTTAGAAAGTTAAGCACCTAAGTGAACTATGGATTATACTTTCTTGTTCTCATTTACACTGCCACAAAGGGGATGGCTACCTCTTATCAAAATTCATTTTACAATTGATAACCTCTCTCAATTGCTATATATCTTCAAAATTGGTAATATTGAATGAGGATCCCTCACGTAGAAGAAAACACGATCAATCTGTAAAGAAACATGAGACAGGATCTTGTCTAATTAGATACCAACATATTGCAAGTAAATGCTTTCTTAAGATTAAATGCAACATTGTTATTTATTAGCTACATGTGTAATAGATGGTTACTAAGCAACTGTATCATAAACCATCATTTTAACTACTTCAGATCAATCAATATATTTGATATACTTTTGAGAAAGAATAATTTCTTAATTTATTATCATTTTGACATCATTAGAAGATAAAAATATAAAGTAAAATATTATTTCGTTATTGACATTATTTTCTAAGTCATAAATTAATAGAGTTATTCAAATGCAAAGCTGGATCCATGTGAATTATATGTGGTTACTGAAATTTGATTGACCTTTTTTCTTTTACTATGACATTAAGATCAATTTGAAAACTGTTTAACTTGTCTGTTTTGTGTACACTTTTGAAAAATTACCAGAGATCAGTTTTAAATATGGATGCTAAATCCCAATATATAATGCACCCTAGGTAAAAATGAATGCCGCTTACATTAACAATCGATTATTTCCTTACTAAATTCTAACTATTGAATGTAAGACAATGTTTTCCTAAATTTACAGGAGAGAAAAAGTTAGGTATGCTTCATTTTCTATATGCAATATGTATAATTTTAGTCAAGATTCAACACTGTTTTTATTATATTTTCTATGTGTCATGTAGATTTTTAAACAGAAATTCCCCTCTACAATTTCACTATCTTAATAGAAACGCAATGATATGTTTGGAGATAAAATACTGGAGGTGCAACTAACCAGTACCAGCTAGATTCTTTTGCACAGATCTATAATATACTTTCAGTTTATATTATGAGAAATGGAATTATATTTGTACTGTCAAACTTTTCTTTTCAATTCATTATCTTACCATTCTTGACAATGTCCTCTGCCAAAACATTAATAACTGAGATCCCACATTTTCCTGAATGTTATCAAATAGTCTACTATATGTTATTATAAACACCCAAATGTCACTTATTGTTAAAAAGTCTTTTTTGGTTTATATAGAGTTGAAGAATATTTTAATGATACATCTCATTGGGAACTGTTAAATTTTGCATTTTTATATTTAAAAGTATTCAGAAGAAATTATTCCATATTCAATTATCTTGGTGCCAGGCAAATAGATACATTATTAGTGTAGGTAGGGAGGAAAAACACACTTTTAAAAATAAAATCCCTATCTTTAAAGTGAGATTTTCTCTTCAAAAGAAGCTATCATAAAACATTTATGCAAAGGAGCTGAGTTAGTCAATGGCCAACTGGAAATCTGATTCACATAACACAATAAAAATGGCTAGAGAGGTCAACAAAATTCATCTTCTAGTTCATAACAAATTGGACAAAGGAATATGGGATAGAGAATCTAAATCAAGACACCATAACTAAAATTAACTTAAGTAAAACTCTTTTGTAAAAGGTAGGTACTAGCTGACAGAGAATATATTACCTTTTAGGAGGACTATTTTTTTTATAAGGGATACATGAAAGTGACAAGAGCAAGATGGCAAAGCAGAAAATCCCAGCCTTCACTCCCCCATAGAAACACCTATATATCAATGATACATGGGCCAAATTACCTTTATGAGAGGTCCAGAAACCAGTTAAGAAGTTGCAGTAATCCAGATGAGCACAAAACTGAGAAGAGTCACATTTAAATTAGTAAGAAGAAGAATTTTACTTTTACTCAGCCCTCCCTCAAGCCAAAACAGCTTGGCACCAAGACAGATCCCTTAGGCCCATGATTTTTCCCTCAGAAGGAGAAAGTGGAGCATGTTTCCAATGTCCCAGATTTTAGTGTTTTTCTCAAGTAGCTAATTATTGTCTGGCCTCACACTAAGCACTGAAAACTGGTGTACTTCATATACCAGGGGTAAATTAAGAACAAAGAAAAAGGAGAGGGAGATTTGTTATGGCTGGCATAGCTCTGCATGATTGAAAGAAGCTACAGAAGGTGAGGCTTCTCCACAGGGAAGGAAGGAGAAAATTGGAACATGTCTCCAATTTACTTAGTCTACTAAGAAAAAAAGAGAGCAGAATTAAATAAATGAGATCAGAAATAAAAGAGGAGAAATGACAACTAATGCCACAGAAATAAAAAGGGTCATAAGAGAGTAATTTGAACAATTGTATGCCAACAAATTTGATAACTTAAAAGAAATGGATAAGTTCCTAGGAATATACAAACTACCAAGACTGAATCATGAATAAATAGAAAACCTAAGCAGACCTATAAGGAATAAGGAGATTGAATCAGCAATGAAAAGCCTCCCAACAACAATAAACAGCCTATGAACAGATGGCCTCACTGGTGAATTGTACAGAACTTTTAAAGAAAAATTAACACAAATCTTTCTTAAACTCTTCCAGCATGTTAAAGAAGAGAGAATACTTCCCAACTCATTTGATAAGGCAAACATTACCTTGATACCAAAGACAAAGTTACCATAAGAAAAGAAAATTATTGGTCATTGTCCCTAATGAACGTAAATGCAGAAGTCATACATAAAATACTAGCAACAAAATACCAAATTCAATAGCACATTAAAAGGATTATAAGAATGACATTATCAGCATGGCAGCCTAAGATATCTTCATTTTTGTCCCTCTCTTCAAAAAGAAAAATCTGACATCCATCCATGAATAGAATTGCCTCTGTGGCAGTGGTTGGAACCAACACCATACACCAAGAGACGTGAGGGAGTCTCACCCACTACTCCATCAGGTAATAGGCAGATGGACTTCAGTACCAGCTGTGGAACCTACAAGAGACTGTGAACCAGTCCTAGCCCCTCTCAACCATGATCTGGGAGTTCCTGCAGAACACTGACTTGGCCTGTCACCTACAGATGAGAGAGCCTACGTGGAGGTCCATGTTTCCAGAGTAGAAGTTACAGCACTCCAGTGGATTAAAAAGTATGAGTCTGGATGCATTGGAGTGGGTAAGAGAAACAGCATGAATTGCCAGAATTACCTCTTCCCCAAGGTGGCACAGCTTAGGGTTAAACTATATGGTCTGTGATTTCTCCTGCAGGGAGAAGGGAAAGCTGGAGAGTAAACACCTGGCTTCTCAGCTGTGCAGGATGTTGTCCAAAAGCCTCATTTCTCTCTTGCAGCATTCAGAGCATTCAAGTAGGGAACTCTATAACTGCGAGGAGGGATTAGATTAGGAGAGTAGTATTTAAGATTCCCAGGGGGCATGAAAGTGATGCCGTTCCTGCTAGCTGCATTCTGGACTCCATCAGGAAGCCAGCTCATGAGCCATGGGGAAAATCTGACCCATGGATCCCCTCAATTGACCCACAGGCAGCCCCAGTGCACTGCATGCCAAATCCACACATACTCCCTTTCTTCAAACAGCTCCCTGTGCAAGCTCCTGAGGGTGACGGCGAGAGCAAGCTCTGATAAACAGGGATCGCAGAAAGCAGGCCAGAGTCTTGGGGCAATGAAGAAATGACAAACTTGAACTGTAGTGCCACCTTTGAGACAACAAAATAGAGGCTATCAGCAGGTGGCCTGGTGCATTGTAAATTCTGCCACAAGATGGAGCAAGAAGCATGAAGCAGGTGTATCCATACCAAGTCTGAGAAAGCCTCAGATCTACAGCAGAACTGATG
Source organism: Diceros bicornis minor (assembly GCF_020826845.1). Classification (NCBI taxonomy): domain Eukaryota; kingdom Metazoa; phylum Chordata; class Mammalia; order Perissodactyla; family Rhinocerotidae; genus Diceros; species Diceros bicornis. The sequence goes on along the minus strand of NC_080781.1, from coordinate 74,215,463 downwards.
AAAGGTATTTTTTACCCTAAAGACAGTTAATAAAAATTGGAGGTGACTACTACTTCAAATTCAAAAACAGCAACGCAAAACTCCAAGGAACATGAAAATCAAGGAAGCATTACAACACCAAAAGATCATAATAATCTTCCAGTAACTGAACCCAAAGACATGGAGATGTATGATTTACCCAATAAATAATTCAAAATGGCTCTTTTAAGGATACTTAATGAGCTACAAGAAAACACATAAATACAATTCAATGACATCAGAAAAACAATACACAAAATGAGAAATTTAACAAAGAGATATAAATCATTGAAAAGAACCAAACAGAAATTCTGGAGCTGAAGAATTCAATAAAAGAAACTAAAAATGCAATAGAGGGCATCAACAGCAGAGTAGACCAAATAGAAGAATCAGTGAAACAGAGGAAAGGAAATTTGAAATACCCCAGTTTGAGGATAAAAAAGAAAAAAGGATTAAAAAGAGTAAAGAAAACCTAGATGATCTATGGGGCACCATTTAAAAGGAAAACAATATCTGAATCATTAAAGTTTCAAGAAGAGAGGAGAGGGAGAATTGGGCAAAAGCTTATTTAAAGAAATAATGGCTGAGAACTTCCCAAACCTAGGAAGAGATTTAGACATCTAAGTTTAAGAAGTTAATAGATCATCCCATTATTTAAATTCAAAAAGGCCCTCTCTAAGACAGATTAAAATAAAATTTTCAAAAAACAAAAACAAAGAGAGAATCCCAAACTCAGCAAGAAAAATAAGATTGTATCCTACCTGTATCCTACCTGAACTCCCTTCAGGCTATCATCAGATTTCTCAGCAGAAATATTAAAAGGCAAGGAGAGAGTAGAATGATATATTCAAAATGATGAAAAAAATCCCAACCAAAAATACTTTATCTGGCAAAGTTATTTTTTCAGAAATGAAGGGAAAATAAACATTTTCCCAGACAAACAAAAACAGAGGGAATTCATCACTATTAAACCTGGCTTACAAAAAATGCTGAAAGTAGCTCTTCAAGCTGAAATAAAAGGACACTACTTATCACATGAAAACATATGAAAATATGTAAAATTACATTTTACTTTAATACTGTAATATGATGATGTGTTAACCACTTACCTATAGTATAAAGGTTAAAGGACAAGAGTATCAAAAATAATATAGCTACTGTAATTTGTTAATGAATACACAATATAAAAAGAGGCAAATTTTGACATTAAAAAACAAAATGGGGGAGTAAAAGAGTAGAGGTTTTGCATGTGATTGAACTTAAGTTGTTATCAGCATAAAACAGACATATCTATAAGATGTTTTATGTATGCCTCATGGTAACCACAAAGCAAAAACATATAGTGCATTCACAAAGGCTAAAGGCAAGGGAATCAGAGTATACCATCATGAAAAAATATCAATTCGCAAAGAAACAGTACAAGAGAGACAAAATGGAACAAGGGCATTAAAAAACAGCCAGTAAACAATAAGATGGCAGTAATAAGTCCTTACATATCAATAATTTATCTAAATATAAATGAATTCTTCTATCAAATGCACAGAATCAATGGATGGATAAAAAAAGACCAACTATATGCTGCCTACAAGAGAGTAACTTCAGCTTTAAAAACACATATAGGCAAAAAATGAAGGTATGGACAAAGATATTCTATGCAAGTGAAAACCAAAAGAGAGAAGGGGTATCTATACTTATAGAAGACAAAATAGACTTTAAGCCAAAAAAATGGTAACAAGAGACAAAGGTTATTATATAAAGATAAAGGTGTCAACTCATCAAGAAGACATAATAATAGTAAATATATACATACCCAAAATCAGAGAGCCTAAATACAAGAAGCAAATACAAACAGATCTGAAGGGAGAAATAGACAACAATACAATAATAGTAGAAGATTAAATACCCCACTTCCAGCAATGGATAGATAATCCAGAAAGAAAATCAACAAGAAAATGTTGGATTGAATCATACTTTAGAACAAATGGACCTAAATGATTTATATAGGACATTCTATCAAAAACAACAGACTATATATTCTTTACAAAGGCACACATAACATTACCCAGGATAGATTATATGATAGGATACAAAACAAGTCTTAGCAAATTTAAAAAGATTGAAATCATACCAACTATCTTTGTTCACCACAATGGTATGAAACTAGAAATCAACAAGAGGAAAACTGGAAAATCTACAAATATATGGAAACTAAACAACATACTCCTGAACAACTAATGGATCAAAGAAAAAAATCACAAAGGAAATCAAAAAAATACCTTGAGATAAATGAAAATAAAAACACAACATACCAAACAATATGGAATACCACAAAAGCAATTCTAAGAGAGAAATTTATAGGGACAAATACCTATATTAAGAACAAAGAAAAATTTCAAGTAAATAACCTAACTTTACATCTCAAGTAAGTAGGAAAAGAAGAAAAAACTAAGCCCAAACTTAGCAGAAGGAAGGAAATAACACAGATCACTACAGAAAATAATGAAATAGAGACTAGAAAAACAAAACAAAAGATCAACAAAACTGAGAGCTGTTATTTTGAAAAGATAAACAAAATTTACAAATACTTAGCTAGAGTACAAAAAAGAGAAAAGACTCAAAATCAGAAATGAAAGAGGACACATTACAATTAATATCACTGAAATGCACAGGATCAGCAGAAAGTACTATTAACAATTATATGCCAACAAATTGGATAACCTATAAGAAATGGGTAAATTCCTTGAACACAGAATAAGACTGAATCAGGAAGAACTAGAAAATGTAAACAGACCAATAATGGGTAAAGAGAGTGAATAAGTAATCAAAAACTTGCTAATAAAGAAAAGCCCAGGACCAAGTGTCTTCACAGGTAAATTCTACCAAACATTTAAAGATAAATTGATTTCATCGTTTCTTATGGCTGAGTAGTATTCCATTGTGTATATATACCACATCTTCTTTATCCATTCATCCCTTGATGGGCACTTAGGTTGCTTCCAAGTCTTGGCTATTGTGAAAAACGATGAAATCCAGCCATTTGTGACAACATGGATGGACATTGAGGGTATTATGCAAAGTGAAATAAGTCAGATGGAGAAGGTCAAATACCATATGATTTCCTTCATTAAGTAGTAGATAATAACAACAACAAACAAACACATAGAGACAGAGATTGGATTGGTGGTTACCAGAGGGGAAGGGGGGAGGGAGGAGGGCAAAAGGGATAATTTGGCACATGTGTGTGGTGATGGGTTGTAATTAGTATTTGGATGGTGAACATGATGTAATCTATGCAGAAATAGAAGTATAATGATGTACACCTGAAATTTATAAAATGTTATACACCAATGGTACTGCAATAAAGAAAAAATTAAAAAATAAATAAATATTTTAAAAAAATAAAGGTAAATTGATGCCATTTCTTCTCAAACTTTTCCAAAAATATTGAAGAGGAGGAAACACTTCCCAACTCATTCTAGATACCAGCATTACCTTGATACCAAAGTCAGATAATGGCTCTACAGAAATCTACAGATCAATATCTCTGATGAATATTGATCCAAAAAATCTCAACAAAATATTAGCAGGCCAAATTCAACAACACATTAATCAATGATCAAGTAGGATTTATCCCTGGGATGCAAAAATGGTTCAACATACACAAATCAATAAATATGATACACCAGATTAATAGAATAAAAGATAAGAATCATATGATTATCTTAATAGATGCAGAAAAGCATTTGACAAACAACAACATCCTTCCATGATAAAAATTCTCAACAAATTGAGTATAAAAGAAACATGCCTCAACGCAATAAAGGCCATATGTGACAAACCCATTGACAACATCATCCTTTCTTATTGAGATATAATTGATACATAACATTGTATTAGTCACAGTTACACAACATAATGATTCAACATTTGAATGTATTATGAAATGATCACCACAATAAGTCTAATTAATATCTAACACCACACAGTTACAATTCATATACTCTCTCAGCAACTTTCAAATAAAAAATACAGTATTATTAGCTATAGTTAGCATGCTGTTCATTATGTCCTATGACATTTATTTTATAATTGGAAGTTTTTACCTTTTGACATCCTTCACCCATTTTGTCTACCCCTCAACCTTCACCTCTGGAAACTACCAATCTGTTCTCTATATCTATAAGTTCAATTTTTTTTTAAGATTTAACAAAAGTGAGATCATATGGTATTTGATTTTTTCTGACTTAATTCACTTAATATAATGTCCTCAAGGTCCATCCATGTTGTCACAAATGGCAAAATTTCTTTATTTTTTATGGCTGAATAATATTCCTATATATATATATACCACATTTTCTTTATCTATTTATCCATCGATGGACATTTAGGTTGCTTCCATGTCTTGGCTATTGGAAATAATGCTTCAATGAACGTGGGGGTGCATATATCTTTTTTGAGTTAGTGTTTGTATTTCTTTTGAGTAAACACCCAGAAGTCCACTGGATCATAGGGTATTTCTATTTTTAATTTTTTGAGGACTCTCCATACTGTTTTCCATAGTGGCTGCACCAATTTACATTCTAATCAACTTTTTATTTTGTTGATGATTTTCTTTGCTGTGCAGAAGCTTTTAGCTTAATGTAATCCCACTTGCTTATTTTTGCTTTTGTTGCCTGTGCCTTTGGTATCACCCTCAAAAATAATTGTCTAGACCCATGTAAAGGAGCTTACCATCTATGATTTCTTCTAGGAGCTTTATGGTTTATTCAAATCTTTAATGCATTTTGAGTTATTTTTTTCTGTATGGTATACAATAATAGCCCAGTTTCATTCTTTTGCATGTGGCTGTCCAGTTTTCCCAATGTCATTTATTGAAGAGACTGTCCTTTCCCCATTATATATTCTTGGCTCCTTTGTCTTCAATTAATTGACTATGTAGGTATTGGTTCATTTCTGGACTCTCTATTCTGTTGCATTGATTTTTATGTCTGTTTTATGAAAATACCATATTGTTTTGATTACTATAGATTTGTAATATAGTTTGAAAATCAGGAAGCATGATGCCTCCAGCTTTGTTCTTCTTTCTCAAGATTGCTCTGGCTTTTCAGGGTCTTTTATGGTTTCATACAAATTTTAAGATCGTTTTTTCTATTTCTGTGAAAAAAGCCATTCAAATTTTGATAGGGATTGCATTGAATCTGTAGATTGTTTTGCATAGTATGGACATTTTAACAATACTACTTCTTCCAATCCATAAGCTTGGAATATCTTTCCATTTATTTGAGTCTTCAATTTCTTTCAACAATGACTTATAGTTTTCGGTGTACAGTTCTTTCACTAGCTTGGTTAAATTTATTCCTAGGTATTTTATTATTTTTGATGCAATTTAAATGAGATTGTTTTCAACATCGTTAATGGTAAAAAGTTGAAAGCTTTTCCTCTAAGATCAGGAACAAGACAAGAGTGCCCACTCTCACCATACACATTCAACATAGTAATGGCAGTCCTAGTTACAGAAATCAGGCAAGATAAAGAAATAAAAGCATCCACATAGAAAAAGGAAGAAGTAAAATTGTCTTTATTTGTAGATGATAGGTTATTATATAGAGAAAATCCTAACGATGCCACCAAAAACACTATTAGAACTAATTAACAAATTTAGTAAAGTTGCAAGATATAAAGTCAATATTCAGAAATCAGTTACATATCTATACATTAACAACAAAATATATGAAAAAGAAATAAAGAAAGCAATCTCATTTACAATACCATCAAAAACAATAAAATAATCAGGAATAAATTTAACCAAGGAGATGAAATATCTGTACACTGAAAAATATGAGACTCTGATAAAAGAAATTAAGGAAGACATAAACAAATGGAAAGATATCCTGTGTTCATAGATTGGAAATATGAATATTGTTAAAATGTCCATACTATCCAAAGCCATCTATAGATTTAATGCAATTCCTATCAAATTTCCAATAGGATTTTTCACAGAAATAGAAAAAAATAAAATAAAATTTGTAAGGAGCCACAGAAGACTGAATAGGTAAACAATCTTCAGAAAGAACAAAGTGAAAGACATCATATTCCTGATTTCATGCTATATTACAAAGCTATAGTAATCAAAACAGTATGGTACTCGCATGAAAGTAAATATATAGCTCAATGGATCTGAATCAAGAGACCAGAGATAAACTCCCACATGTATAGTCAACTAACATTTGACAAAGGAGTCAAGAATACTCAGTGGGGAAAGAATAATCTCTTAATAAATGATAATGGGAAAACTGGAAACTACCTACAGAAAAATGACAGTAGACTCCATCTTACACCATTTACAAAAATTAACTTGAGATAGATTAAAGACTTAAATGTAAGATGTGCGACCATAAAACTCTTAGAAGAAAACATAAGATAAAAGCTCATTTATATAGGTCTTGGCAACAATTTTTTTATATGATACTAAAAGCACGAACAACAAAAGCAAAAATAAAGTGAGACTACATCAAACTGAAAAGCTTCTACACAGCAAAATAAACCATTGACAAAATGAAAAAGTAACCTACAGAATGAGAGAAAATATTTGCAAACCATATAACTGATAAGGGGTTAATATCCAAAATGTATAAGTAACTCATTAGCCAAAAACCAATCTGATTTAAAAATGAGCAGAAGACCTGAATAGACATTTTTTTCCAAAGAAACATACAAATTGCTAACAGGTACATGAAAAGATTCTCAATATCATTAATCACCAGGGAAATGTAAATCAAAACCACAAAGGGATATCACCTCGCAACTGTTAAAATGGCTATTATCAAAAAGACAAGAGATAAGTCTTGGTGAGGATGTGAATAAAAGGGAACCCTGGTGTATTGTTGGTGGGAATGTACATTTGTACAGCCACTATGGAAAACAATATGGAGGTTCCTCAAAAAATTAAAAATAGAATCACCATATGATCCCACTTCTTTGTAAATATCCAAAGGAAATAAAAACAGGATGCCAAAGAAATCTCTCCCCTCCCATGTTTATTGTAATAGTGAAGACATGGGACCAACCTGAGTGTCCATCACAGATGAATGGATAAAAAGAAATGATATATATATACTGAACTATTATTCATCCATGAGAAATAAGTTAATCTTGACATTTGTGACAATATGGATGTTCCTTGACACTATGCAAAGTGAAATAAACCAGAGAAAGACAAATACTGTATGATATCACTTATATGTGGAATCTAAAAAAGCTGAACTCTTAGACAGAGAGTAGAATGGTAGTTACCAGGGGGTGAGAGTGGGGGAAATGGGGAGATGTTTGTCAAAGTGTACCGACTTCCAGTTAGAATATGAATATGCTCTAGGGATATAATGTGCAGTATTGTGATTATAGATAATAATATTGTACTATATATTTGAAGTTTTCTAAGATATTAGATATTAAATGTTCTCCCCATGTAAAATAAAAGATAATTATTTGAAGTGATGGAGATGTTAGCTAACACTACAGTGGCAATTAAATTACAATATATACATGCATCAAATCAACACATCGTACACCTTAAATTTACACAATGTTTATATCAATTATATCTCAATAAGGTTTGAAAAAATACAAAAAAAAAAAAGAAGGATTATACACCATGACCAAGTGGGATTTACCCCTGGGAAGCAAAGGGTGATTCAACTTATGCAAATTAACTAATGTCATGTACCACATTAACACAATGAAAGATAAAGTAACATGATTTTCTCAATAGATGTAGAAGAAGCATTTTACAAAATTCAACATTCTTTCATGATAAAAACTCTCAAAACACTATGTGTAACAGGAATTTGTCTCAACGTAATAATGGCCATATATAAAAAGTCCACAGTTAGCATTAGATTGAATGGTGAAAAACCAAATGTTTGTCCTCTAAATCAGGAACAAGGCAGGATTCCTTGTCTCACCACTTTTATTGAACATGGTACTGGAAGTTCCAGCCAAAGCAATTAGACAAGAAAAAGAAATAAAAGCCATCCAAATCAGAAAGAAAGAAGTAAAATTATCTCTGCTTGAAGATGTCATTATCTCATATGTAACATATCCTAAAGATTCCACAAAAACACTGTTAGAAAAACAAATTCAGCAAAGCTGCAGGAGAAAAAATCAACATACAAAAATTAGTTGCATATACTATGCACTAACAATGAAAAATTTGAAAAGAAAATTAAGAAAACAATTCCATTTACAGTAGTACCAAAAATAATTAAATATTTTTGAATAAACTTAACCAAGGAGACAAAAGACTTGTACACTGAAAACTACAAAAACTTGATGAAAAAATTAAAGAATACACAAATCAATGGAAAGACATCTCCTGTTCATGGAATGGAAAACTTAATATTATTAAAATGTCCATATAACCCAAAGTGATATACAGATTCAATACAGTCTCAGTTGAAATCTCAATGGCATTTTTTTTTACAGAAAAAGAAAAAACTATCCTGAAAGTCATATGGAACCACAAAATCCTGAGTAGTCAATGCAATCTTGAGCAAGAAAAACAAAGCTGGAGGCATCACAATTCCTGATTTCAAAGGTACAGTAGTTAAATAATTATGGTACTTACATCAGAACAGAGAAATACAGCAATGGAACAGAATACAGGGCTCAAAATGAACTGTTTTGTGCTTGTCTCAGGCTATAAATAACCAATGTTGTGACTGGACCAGCCTTTGTAGTTCTTATTATGATTCCAAACACCCTCAGCAATAAGCATCAGGAAACTTTGAAACAGACAAGGTTTATTACTTGCAAGTTCTGGAAATTATATGGCACAGCTGGGGCCTCACAGAGTAGTCATGGTTAGAAAGAGAAACAGGGAGCAAGCCTAGGATTTTGCTTTTCTATCATTTTACAAGTTCCCTCTTCATTGCTGGATTTAAAACATGAGTGGGAATTTAAAACACAGTAAGAGAAAAAACAAGTGGCCCGAAATTGTCATTTATCTAAATCAATCATGATCTATAAAACAAAGGAGCCTAAGGTGGGAGGGGTGGCTGGCTCTTTATCTAGTCATTTGGCTGGCAATGTGTTTATTGGAGATAGCCATCTTCAAAGTGAATTCTTTTTGAAGTGGATGCCTCAGCAATCAAAGCTTAAATCAGGCACCTGCATTACAAAAAAGAAAAACCAACTGTCAGGGCTTACACTATATAAATCCACCCATATACAGTCTGCTGATCTTTGACAAGGATGCCAAGAATACTCAATGGGGAAAGATAGTCTCTTCAATACATGGTATTGGGAAAAGTGGATATTCACACGCAAAAGAAAGAAATTGGACTCTTACACCTTACACAAAAATCGTCTCAAAATAATTTAAACTTAAGGCTTATATATAAGACCTGGAACTGTAAAACTCTTAGAAAAGAACATAATGGAAAAACTTCATGACATTGGTCTAGGTAATTATTTCTTGGAAATGGTACCAAAAGCACAAGAAACAAAAGCAAAAATAGGTAATTGGGACTACAATAAACTAAAAAGCTTCTGCACAGAAAATGAAACAACAGAGTGAAAAGGCATCCTATAAAAGGGAAAAAATATTTGCAAACCATATACTATCTGATAAAGTGTTAATATCCAAAATATATAATAAGAACTGCTACAACTCAATTGCAAAAAAACAAATAATCTGATTAAAAATGGTTAAAGAATTTAAAAAAGACATTTCTCCAAAGAAGGCATGCAAAGTGGCTGACAGGGATATGAAAAGATGTTCAACATCACTAATCATCAGAGGAATGCAAACCAAAACCACATGAGATATCATTTTACCTTTTAGGATGCTATTATCAAGCAAACAAAAAGGTAAATATTGGCAAAGATGTGGAGAAATTGGAACCCTTGTACGCTTTTGGTGTTGATGTAAAATGATGCAGCCACTATGGAAAACAGTATGGAGGTTCCTCAAAAAAAAAACTAAACATAGAATTATGTTGCACTTCTGGGTATATATCCAAGGGAAATAAAATTAGTATCTCAAGTAGGTATCTGCAATCTCATGTTCATTTCAGCAGTATTCACAATCACCAAGTTATGAAAACAACCCAAATGTCAATTGATGGATGAATGGATAAATAAAGTGTGGTATACACATACAATTTTATATTATTTGGCTTTTACAAAGAAGAAATCCAGCCATATGAGACAACATGGATGAGCTTGGAAGACATTATGCTAAGTGAAATAAGCCAGTCACGGAAGGACAAATCCTAACACTACATGATTCCACTTATATGAAATATCTATATAGTCAAACTTATAGAACTAGAGACTAGAATAATGGTATCCAGGGTCTCTGGGAGGAGAAAATGGGGAATTGCTGTTCAACAGGTATAAATTTTCAGCTACGCAAGATGAATATATTCTAGAGATCTGCTGTACAACATTGTGCCTATAGTTAACAGTACTGTATTGTGCACTTAAAAATTTGTTAAGAGGGTAGGTGTCATGTTAAACTGTTCTTACTACAATAAAAAGAATAAAAAGGGAAAAAATGATAACATGATTTAAATTTATTAAATTATTTAAAGGCAAAATAGTAATCAGGACAAGTCTAGTTATTTCATTCCATTGTAGTCTCCAATATGAAACATGAATTTTAAAAAAATGAAGCCAATGCTAAAAACAGTTTTTTCACTCCAGCTAAGACTGCTTGTATATTAGCTGTACTAATACAATGATTTCAGGATGAAACTGACAGAATTACATGCTCTGCACACAATTAGTCTGTGTTTCACACACATAGACCATAATAATAGTAGTCAGGCCTTTTTAACTATAGACACAGTAATGCTCTTTTCACCTTCAATGAATAATACTAGTATTTCAATATGACAAGTAAAACATATAAACACTTACAAAAGAACTGATTTTTCCAAACATAGTGACACTGTCCTTTCAAAGCATCATAAAACACTCCAGCTGAGTGTAATTTTTCACAAGAACAGATCAATTTCCTTGCCATCACAAGTATAAATTAGGAAATGTCTCCAACCACCATTTTATTTTGGGTTTTTGCTGTACCTTTTGGTTTGATAATAGTCAGACTTTGACTGAAAATATCCCAAAGGATTTCCTTTTTAAATCAGCTTTTGGTAAATGTTAGCATATCTTTTAACAGCATGTTGTTGATATGAGAAAATCCAATCTCAACCTTAAGGTACCTAAAGAGAGTGCACGTTATACACTACTAATGATAACAGGCAGGGTCTTCTTTTACATTCCAAAGAACACCTAACAGTGTCTAACATTCCTATTCATTCAATAAATTCATTCAATAAATATTCACTTATGATTAACAACCTGGGGTGTCTAGCTGAATATCAGCTAATAGCATTTGCTATGTAAAATGATTTACAAGTTGTCTATCTTTTGACACATGTATGCCATTCACGAAAGGTGAATCATAAAACAGTTCCAAATAATTTTAAATCCAAAAAGTGGGTTTTTTTTTTTGTTAGGATATCACTTTTGCCACTATTACCTTATATTTGAGAAAAAGCAGAAGAAAAACATGACTTTTAATCAGTCTTCCAACTCTGCCCAAATTTTGGCATTGATCAAAAGTTTTATTTCAGAACCAAGGAGTAAATTATAGAAAAGGAATAAAAGGTCTTTCCACTTAATTTCAAGTGAAGTGGTTTGCTGGATTTGCAACTATGAAACAAAGGTAAAATAAAACTGTATTTTAAAAATCCATTTAAACATTGTTGCAGTAAATTAGAGGCTTATTCTGTATTCACTATATGATGATTGTTAAAACTCAGGGAGTTAATGGGGGCATATACATTTTACATTATAGATTATATATTTTGGGTTTCTCCCTTTTTTTCAGTAAGCAGATATTACTTTCAAAAACCACCTGATAAATTCAAGCATAGATTTTTTAAAGTCTTACAGAAGTTATAATTAAAGCCAAATTAAATATATAAGCATAAATATGCACATTTGTTCTACCATTGAAGAGAAAATACAAAGAGAAATGAGCTTACCAATAATAAAAAGAACATTATATAACACTCTAAACTTAAAAGTCCAACTGATTACAAATGTCATTAATGTTTTATTCCTATTTGTCAGCTACATTTCTTCTTCTAAATGAATGCTGTAACTCCATATTTTTAAATATCTTTATCAGAATCTCCTTTCTGATGGATACAATATTTGTTGAGAATAACTTCCCTTGATTTCAAAGCGTATATCTACACCTTTTCAGATGTATATTTACTTCCCTTTACTGTTAATTCTATTATTTTTTTATTTTTTATTTTTAATTGTGGTAAAAGCACAAAAAATTAACTTCTTAACCATTTTCAAGTGTACAGTTCAGTAGTGTTAAATATATTCACATTGTTGTGTAATGAATCTCCAGATCTTTTTCATCTGGTAAAACAGAAACTCTATATCCATTAAACAGCTACGAATTTCCCCCTCTTCCCTGCCCCTGGGAAGCACTATTCTACATTTGTTCTATGAATTTGACTACATTAGATACTTACTTAATATAAGTGGAATCATAGAGTATTTGTCTTGTCTTTTTGTGACTGGTTTACTTCGTTTAGCATAATGTCCTCAAGGTTTATCCTCGCTATAGCATGTAACAACATTTCATTCTTTTTAAGGCTAAATAATATTCTATTGTATGTATACACTACATTTTGTTTATCCATTCAGTTGTGGATAGACATTTGTGTTGTTTCCACCTTTTGGCTATTGTGAATAATGCTGTTATGAACATGGATGTGCAAATATCTCTTTGAGACCCTGATTTCAATTCTTTTAGATATATAACCAGAAGTGGGATTGCTGGATCATAAGATAATTCTATTTTTAGTTTTTGGATGAACTACCACACTGTATTTCATGGAGGCTGTACTACTTGCATTCCCACCAACAGTGCACAAGGGTTACAATTTCTCCACAATCACATCGATATTTGTTACTTAAGTTTGTTTTTTATTATATAGGCCATCCTACATTGAAGGTATAATGCAAAGTGAAATAAGTCAGAGGGAGAAGGTCAAATACCGTATGATTTCCTTCATTAAGTAGTAGATAATAACAACAATAATCAAACACATAGAGACAGAGATTGGATTGGTGGTTACCAGAGGGTAAGGAGGAGGGGGAAGGGCAAAAGGGATAATTCGGCACATGTGTGTGGTGATGGGTTGTGATTGGTATTTGGGTGGTGAACATGATGTAATCTATGCAGAAATAGAAGTATAACGATGTACACCTGAAATTTTTACAATGTTATAAACCAATGTTACTGCAATAAATAAAAAATTAAAAAAAATGAAAAACAAAGAATATTACAAAACTATTTATCAAGGATATGGGTCTGCAGTTTTTTTTCTTCTAGTTGTGTCTTTCTTTGATTTTGGTATTAGTGTAACCCTGGCTTCATAGAATTAGTTTGCGAGTGTTCCCTCTACTTCAATTTTTTTGGAAGAATGTCCCGAGTACTGACATTAATTCTTCTTCAAATGTTTGATAAATTTCTCCAGCCGATCCATCTGGCCCTGGGCTTTTCTTTGTTGGGAGAACTTTGATAACTGATTCAATCTCCTTAGTAGTTATATGTTTTTGAGATTTTTCTATTTCCTCATGATTTAGTCTATGTAGGTAGTGTTTCTTGAAATTTATCCATTTCTTTTAGGTTATCTATTTTGTTGGCATACAATTATTCATAATATTCTCTTCTAATTTGTTTTTGCCATGAGCTGTAGTCACCCCCATTTTCATTTCTAATTTTAGTTATTTGTGCCTTCTGCCTTTTTTCTTAGTTAATCTAGTTAACAGTTTGTCTATTTTGTTTATCTTTGCAAAAAAACAACTCTTAGTTCCATTGATTTTTTTCTATTCACCATTTCTATGATCTGTATATCAATATTTATTTCCTTCCTTATTCTTCTTTTCGATTTAATTTGTTCTTTTTCTAGCTTTTTGAGATACAAAATAGGTTGTTTATTTGAAATCTTTCTTCTTTTTAAGATAACTCTTTATAGCTATAAACATCCCTTTTTACATTTCATTTGCCTATCCTATAAGTTTTGGTATATTGTGTTCTCATCTGAAGATACCTTTTAATTCCCCATGTGATTTTTTTCTTTGACCCATTAGTTGTTTAAGAGTGTATTGTTTAATTTCCACACAATTGTGGGTTTTATTGAGACCAAAAAAACAGTAGAAAGGATTAATGAAACAAAGAGTTGGTTCTTCGAGAAGATAAACAAAATCGACAAACCCTTAGCCAGGCTTACTAAGAAAAAAAGAGAAAAGGCTCAAGTGAAGTGTTTTCTATATGTCTGTTTGATCCAATTAGTATATAGTGTGGTTCAAGTCCTCTATTTCCTTATTAACCTTCTCTCTGGTTTTTCTATCCATCATTGAAAGTGGGGTTTTGAAGTCTCTGATTATTGTGTTCCTGTCTATGTTTCCCTTCAATTCTGTCAGTATTTACTTCTTATATTTAAGATGTCTCATGTTTGGTGCACATACATTTATAATTGTTATATCTTTCTCGTAACTTGATCCTTTTATTATTATACAATGGCCTTCTTTGAGTCTCTGACAGTTTTTGTCTTCAAGTCTATTTTATCTGATAAGAATATAGGCACTCCTGTTTTCTTTTGGTTAGCATTTACATGAAGTATATTTTTCCATCCTTTTACTTTCAGCTTATGTGTGTCCTTGGATCAAATCTGAGTCTCTTGTAGATACCGTATCATTTGATTCTGTTTTTTATTCATTTAGCCAATCAATGTCTTTTGATTGGGAATTTATGTCATCTACATTTAAAGTAATTATTGACAAGGAAAAACATAAGATTGCCATCTTATTAATTGTTGTCTATATATGCTGTACCTTTTTTGTCCCTCATTTCTTTTTCTACAACCTTCCTTTGTGTTTTGTTCATTATTTGTAGTGATATGCTTCCATTCCCTTCCCATTCCCTTTTATATATATTATGTAGATATTTTATTTGCAGTCACCATGAGAATTATAAAATATCTCAAAGTTATAACACTCTCTTTTAAACTGATAACTTCAACTGCATACAAATACTCTATTTCCTTACAGCTCCACCCCCAATACTTTGTTATTGATGTTAAAATTTCATCTCTACATATTATATATCTATTAATTTAGTTTTATAGAATTTTGATACTTTTGTCTTTTAAATTCTATACAAGAACTAAAAGTGGACTTATATACCAAAATTACAATAATATAGTATTCTATGTTTGCCCATATATTTACCCCTATCAGAGAACTTTGTACTTTCTGTGGCTTTGTGTTGCTGTCTACTGTCCTTTCATCTCAACTTGAAGTATTCTTTTTAGCATTTTTGTAGGGTAGGTCTAGTGGTGATAAACTCCCTCAGTTTTTGTTTATCTGGGAAAGATTTTATCTCTCTTTCATTTTTAAATAACAATTTTTCTAGGTATAACATTCTTGATTGGCAGTATTTTTCTTTCAGCACTTTTAATATATCACGCTATTGCCTTCTGGCCTACACGGGTTCTGATGAAAAATCTGCTAATTACTTATAGAAACTCCCTTGTATGTGAAAAGCTGCTTTTCTCTTGCTACTTTTAAGAGTCTTTATTTGTCTTTGATTTTTCACAGTTTGATTATAATGTATTTTGATGTAGGTCTCTTTGATATAACCTTGCTTATGTTCTTTTAGCTTTATAAAATATACGTTTATTTTTTCCTCAATTTGAGAAATTTTTAGACACTATTTCTTCAAATAGGCTCTTTCCTCCTTTCTCTCTTTTCTCCTTCTAATATTTCCATGATGCATATAATGGTCCTCTTGAAGGTGTCTCATAAGTCCCTTAGGCTCTCTTAACATTCCTTTATTTGTTTTCTTTAGGATCCTCTGAAAAAATAATTTAAACATCTCTATTTAAGTTCCTTGATTCTTTCTTCTGCCTGATCGAATCTCCTGTCATCAGAGAATGAAAATTCAAAAAACAATGTGATACTACTACACATTTATTAGAATGGCCGAAATCAGGACACAGACAACACCAAATGATTGCAAGGATGTGGAGCAACAGAATCTCTCACTCATTGCTGGTGGGAATGCAAAATGGTATAGCCAATTTGGAAGACAGTTTGGAAATTTCTTACAAAACTCAACATACCTTACCATATGATCCAGCAATCACATACTTGATATTTACCCAAAGGAGCTAAAAACTTACATCCACTAAATAACCCACATACAGATGTTTATAACAGCTTTACTCATAACTGCCAAACATTGGAAGCAACTAAGATGTCCTTTAGTGGATGAATGGATAAATAAACTGTGGTACATACAAACAATAAAATATTATTCAGCACTAAAAAGAAATGAACTATCAAACCATAAAAGGACATATAGGAAACAAGTGCATATTACTAAGTGAAAGAAGCCAATCTGAAAAGGCTACATACAGTATGATTCCAATTATATGACATTCTGGAAAAGGCAAAAATGTGGAGACAGTAATAAGATCAGTGATTGCCAAGGGAGGAAGAAGGATGAATAGGCAGAGCACAGAAGATTTTTAAGGCAGTGAAAATACTCTGTATGATACCATAATGATTAATACATGTCATCATAATTTGTCCAAAACCGTAGAATGTACAACTCCAAGAGTGAACTCTGCCTCCCATAGAATATATAACACCAAGAGTATAAAATATGGACTCTGGATGATTAGGATATCTCAATATAGGTTCATCAGTTGTAACAAATGTATCACTCTGGTGGGGAATGTTGAAAATGGGGGAAGCATTTGTGGGACAGGGGAAATCTCTGTACCTTTCAATTTTGCTGTGAATATAAAATTGCTCTAAAAAATAAAGTCTTAATAAAACACAAAAAAGAAAAATTAACACCAGTTACACACAATCTCTTCCCAAAATATAGTAGAGGAGGGATACTTCCAACTCATTTAATGAGGCCAGCACTACCTTGATATCAACGTCAGACTAAGAATGCATAAAAATAGAATACTAAAGACAAATAACTCTCATGAACTTAAATGAAAATGTCCCCAAGAAAAATTAGTGAATTGAATCCAAGAATGTATAAAAGGTAGCATACATTATGAAAGAATGAAATTTATTCCAGGTATGCAAGGCAGGTTCTACATTTGAAAATAAATCAGTGTAATCCACAATATCAATAGACTAAAGAATAAAAATCATATCATCATATCAATTTACACAGAAAAATCATTTGAAAAATTCAAAATACATTTCAAGATAAATAAAAACTTCAGCAGGTTAGTAACAGAGTGTTATTAACACAACACAACAAGAACCATCTTTAAAAATTGACAAATAACATATTAATGGTGAAAGACTGAATGCTTTCCTCTAAGATCAGGAACAAGAAAAGAATGTCTGTTCTCAACACATAGTCAATATAGTAATGAAAGTTCTAGTCACTGATAAAAAAATAAACATATAAGTAAAATGCATACAGGTTGGAAACAAAGAGTAAAATGGTCCCTATTTGAAAATGACATGACTGTTTACATAGAAAATCATAAGCAATATACCAAAACAAAACAAAACAAGAAAAATCTTCTATAACTTATTGAGTTCAGCAAGTTTTTAGGATATAAAATCAATACACAAAGGCAATAATATTTTTATATGCTAATAATGAAAAAGTGGAAACCAAAATTAAAAATGTAATACCAATTACAATATTTAAAAAAATAAAATACTTTGGTATTCAATTAACAAAATATGTATAGTATCTGAATGCTGAAATGTACAAATACTGTTGAAAGAGAAACAAAAGACAAATAAATGGAGAGACATTCATGGATTGGGAGACTCGAGAGAGTAAAGATAAAATTATCCTCAAATTGATCAATAAGTTTAATTAAATTCCTATCAAAAATCACAGCAGGATATTTTTTTGTAGATACAAACTCATCCTACAATTTATTTGGAAAGTAATGGGACTTAGAATCACTAAAAAAATCTTTAAAAGGAAGAATAAAGTGCAAGGAATCACTCTACCCAACATTAAGATCTATTATATACTTCAACAGGAAAGTGCAGTATTGCTAGAGGGATAGAAACATATATTAATAGAAATAAAAAGAAAAACCAGAAAAATAACCTCACAAATATGCCCAAGTAATTTCTGAAAAAAGTATAAAAGCAATTCAATGGAGAAAGGATAGTCTTTTCAACAAATAGCACTACAGTAATTGAATATACATGGGGAAAAAATGAGCTTGAACCAAACGCTCACACATCATACAAAAATCAAATTGAAATGTATTGAGTTAATTTTACTATAAATTATAGAACTTCTAAAAAACAATGTAGGAGAAAATCTTCAGGACCAAGTCTAGGAAAAGAGTTCTTGGACTTCATACAGAAAACATGATCCATAAAAAGAAAAACTGATAATATTTCATCAATATTTAAAACTGTTACTCTGTGAAGGGAATAAAAAGACAAGTTGAGGTGGGGAGGGATGAAGAGTCAGAGCACAGAGGATTTTTAGGGTAGTGAAAACACTCTGTATGATACTATAATGATGGATACATGTCATTGAATATTTGTCCAAACACCTATAATGCACAACACCAAAAGTGAATCACAATGTACTATGGACTTTGGGTAATTGTGTTGTGTCAATTTAGGTTCATCGATTGTAATAAATGTACCACCCTGGTGGGGGATGTAAATAATGGGAGAGGCTATGCATGTGTGGAGACAAGGAGTCTATGGGAAATCTCTGTATCTTCCTCTCAATTTTGCTGTGAACCTAAAACTTCTCTAAAAAAGTAGTCTTTAAAAACGACAAGCTACAGGCTGGGAGAAACTATTTGTAATACATGTATTTAACAAGATACTAGTATCTAGAATATAGAACCACTTGTCAAAACTCTACAGTAAAACAGCAAACAATGCAAATAAAAACGAATAAAAACACATGAAGAAACATTTCACCAAAGATGATATATGGATGGCAAATAAGCCCATAAAAAGATTTTTATCATCATTAGCCATTAGAGAAATGCAAATTTAAACAACAATGAGATATCACTACACTCCTATCAGAAATTGTAGAATAAAAAAATGACAATATCAAATACTGACAAGGATTCAAAGCAGTTAAGTCACTCATGCATTGCTTGTGGAAATGTAAAATGATATAACCACCTTGGAAAAAAGTTTGGCATTTTCTTACAAACAAAACATAAAACTATCATACAACCCAGAAATTTCACTCTTGTACTGTTTTGTATTATTTTATGAGATGATCAGTGAGGTACAGCCACAAGAGGAGACAGAAGAGAGGCTTAGGAAAATAGTTTATTGTACACACAAGTCCTAGAGACAAGAGGCATGACATATCACACAGGGCCACATAGGAAACATACACCAGGGTGTTTAGGAGACAGAAGAGAGGAGCAAAAAGAAAGTACTATGCCATGGCTTTTATTAGAGTTTCCACAGGAAAGGCAAGGTAGGGCAAGGTAAACAGTTTAAGATCGGTTCATGTGAATAATTTCAGTAGGTCTTTGGGTTAGGGTGGTCTCCAGTTGCCTGGTACTTGGCCCTGAGATGATGAAGGTTGGAATATTGCCTGGGAGTATATGGGCCAGATAAAAGAGGTATGGCTCTGGATTGGTTAGTTTGCATACAAAGGCATGCACCCAGCTAGGGTCCTTTGCTATTACTAAGAATTGGCTAGCCCAGGGAGAGGCAATCTCTCCTCAGTCAGAAAGGGTTTTTAAAATGTAAAGTAATGATAACAGAAGGAGGTTATGTCAGCATCATGGTGGAGTGAGTTATTTCATTTGTCTCTACCCTCTAAGTTATAACCAATTGGGTATCTATTGACCAACAAAGGACTCCCTACAGAGCACAACAGAATGCCTAAGAGATCCAAGTATCTATACACCTGAAAATGAGTGGACTGCACTTCCAGAAGACAGTGGAATTAGAGGAAACTCACCATCCCCCAGCAACAACAATCCAAAATGTGGATCCTCACACTGGTACAGACACCTGCTAACAGAGGCTACAGGAGTAGACAGGGAACTTGTGGCTTGGCCCCTGCCCCTCTGGCACTGGTGGGTGGCACACACACCCTGAGGATTACAGACACAGAGTGGAGCTGGTGAATCAGCTCCCTCCCTCTCCCCTGACACTGGTCTGGTCTTTCAAACAGTAAAGAGAGTACCCAAAGCATGGATTTTCTGGTTTGAGAAGGGTGTCCTGAACTGAGTTTTCAAAGCACAGCAGCTCGTGCCAGTTACCATAGGCTGCATGAGCTAGCAGCAAAGACATTCACTTCCTGTTTATGCCCTACCAGCCACAACAGTGGCAGATGGAACTTGTGAATTGAGGTTTCAGGAACCAGAGCAGAACCTGTGACTCAGCCCCCAGTGGCAGCATCCCCAACACAGGTTTTATCAGCAGTGGGGGCTCCATACAAGTCTCTGGGCCCTTGGGTCCCTGGCAGTGACAGCAACACCCATGAACCCAGTGCCCCTGGCACAAGCGCTGCCAGCACCCTCAGACAACTCAGGAGCAGCACAGATGATGCACAAGGAAGAAACATCTGAGCCTGTGGAGAGCCCACAGAGAGCCAGTGGGGAACACAAGATCCACATGCCCCCAGAAACAGCAGAATTACTTACAGCCTAGTGAGCCAGGTGGGAAAACCTGAGACTATAGTGACATCATAAGTAGCAAGGCATCAACAATATAAGAGGCACAAGCAGCACAAGAAGTGCACTGATGACACATCTAGTGGAGGAGGAAAGTGCCTCTAGTGGAGGAGGAAAGTGCATGCTCTCAAATACAACAAGAAGCTCAGAACCAAAGTAACAAAAGTTTTACACAAATAAGAATGGTTACTACCACAAATGCACTGGCAGAAGATTAACTCATCAAGTACCATGAAGAAATATAGTATTACTGCAAAACAGAAAAAGAATGCCTACTTTTCAGAAACCAAACTTGAAGTCACAGAATATTACAATCTAACTGACACAGAATTCAAAATGGCTGTAATGAAGAAACTCAACGAATTACAAGAAAACTCAGAAAGACAGTTCAATGAACTCATGAATAAAATTAATGAACAGAAGGAGTACTTCCCCAGAGAGATTGAAACTCTAAAAAAGAAAAAACAGAAGTTCTTGAGATGAAGAACATAATTAAAAGGATGAAAAATAATGTAGAAGGCATTAAAATATAGCAGACCCCGTGGAAGAGAGAATTAGTGAGGTGAAAGATAGAAATCTAGAAACGATTCACATGGAAGAGGAGAGAGAAATAAGATTATTTAAAAATGGAGAAATTGTGTGAGAAATATATGACTCAATTAGGAAAAGTAACATAAGAATAGCAGATATCCCAAAAGAAGAAGAGAGGGAGAATGGAGAGAGCTTATTTAAAGAAATATATCTGAGAACATCCCAAACCTAGGGAAGGAAATGAGTATACAAGTACATGAAGTTAACAGAACTCCTAATTATCTCAACACAAAAAGACCTTCTCCAAAGCATGTAATATTAAAATTGTCAAAAGTCAAGGTAAAGGGAGCCAGAGAGAAGACAATAATGTACTAATGAACCCCCATCAGGCATTCAGCATATTTCTCAGAAGAAACTCTACAAGCTAAGAGAGAGTGGAATGATATATTCAAAATATTGAAAGACAAAAACTATCAGCCAAGAGTACTCTATCCAGCAAAGTTATCCTTCAGATATGAAGGAGAAATAAAAGCTTTCCCAGACAAACAAAAGCTGAAGGAGTTCATTGTTACTAGGTCTGCCTTATAAGAAATGTTGTAATAAGCCTCTCCTACCTGAAACAAAAAGGTAAATGTTTACAAAGCTTTGAGAAAGGAGATAAATAGACAGAACCAGAAAATTGCAACTCTATATCACAATAGGTTAGTAAACACTTAATTATAGCATAAAGCCTAAGGGGAAAGCAAACATCAAAAATAACTATAACCACTTCAATTTGGTCACAAACTCACAACACAAAAAAGAATAATTTGTGACAACAAAAACATAGAAGGGAACAAAGATGGAGCCAGCAAAGGCAAGTGGAGAAAAGATGCAATCAGCAGAAAAAGACTATCTTTTCTAAGAGTTCTTTTATACAAACCTCATAGTAATTAAAAAACAAAAATTCAGAGTCACATATCATTGATAAAGATCAAACTGAGAAAAACATCACAGAAAACCACCAAACTAAAATGACAGTCAGAAATACAAGGAAAAAGAAACAATGGAAATACGGAACAACCAGAAAACAAAAGATAAAATGGCAATACTAAGCCCTCATATATCAATAATCACTCTAAATGTAAATGGATTGAATTCATCAATCAAAAGAAAAAATAAGACCCAACAATATTCTACCTCCATGAAAGACATCTCAGTTCTAAAGACAAGTAAGGGCTCAGAGTGAAGGTATGGAGGATGATATTCCAAGCAAATGGCAACCAAAATAAAGTGGATGTATCCATACTTCTTGCACACAAAACAGTCTTCAAGGAAAAAAGATAACAAGAGACAAATATGGACATTATATA
Organism: Diceros bicornis minor; assembly: GCF_020826845.1. Taxonomy (NCBI): domain Eukaryota; kingdom Metazoa; phylum Chordata; class Mammalia; order Perissodactyla; family Rhinocerotidae; genus Diceros; species Diceros bicornis. The sequence goes on along the minus strand of NC_080781.1, from coordinate 74,192,785 downwards.
AAGATAAAAGGGCCTTTCCTCCAAGAAGATATAACACTTATTAATATAAATGCACCTAACATAGGAGCATCAAAATATATAAAGCAACTATTAACAGACATAGAGGGAGAAATTGACAGCAACATAGTAAAAGTAGGGGGCTTTAACACCCCACTTACACCAATGGATACCTTGTCCAGACAGAAAGCCAATAAGGAACAGTGGCCTTAAATGAAACACTAGACCATATGGACTTAATAGATACATGTAGAGAACATATCCAAAAGCAGCAGAATACTCATTCTTCCAAAGTGCACATGGAACATTCTCAAAGATAGACCATATGTTGGAAAACAAAGCAAGTCTCCATAAATATAAGAAGATTGGAATCATATCAAGCATATTTTCTGACCACAATGATAAGAAAATAGAAATCATCTACAAGAAGAAAGAAGGAAAAGTAACAAACATTGGAGACTAAACTACATGCTACTGACTAACTATTGGATCAACAAAGAAATCAAAAGAGAAATCAAAAAATACCTGGAGACAAATGAAAACACAACAAACCAAAACTTATGGATGCTGCAAAAGCAGTACTAAGAGGGAAGTTTATAGCAATAGGGGGCCTACCTCAACAAATAAGAAAAATCTCAAATAAATAATCTAACACCATACATAAAAGAACTAAAAAAAGAAGAACAAACAAACCCCAAAGTCAGTAGAAGGAAGGAAATAATAAAAATCAGAGTAGAAATAAATGAAATAGAGACTAAAAAAAATAGAAAGGATCAATGAAATTAAGAGCTGGTTATTTGAGGAGATAAACAAAATTGACAAACTGTTGGCCAGACTCACTAAGAAAAAAAGTGAGAAGACCCAAATAAATAAAATCAGAAATGAAAGAGGACATGTTAATAATGGATACAACAGGAATACAAAGGATAAAAGAATACTATCAAAGGCTATATGCCAACAAATTTGATAACCTAGAAGAAATGGATAAATTCTTAGAATTATACAACCTCTTAAAACTGAATCAGAAGAAATAGAGAATCTGAATAGACTAATCACAAGTAAAGAGATTAAAACAGTAATCAAACACCTCCCAAAAAACAGAAGTCTAGGATTAGAAGGCTTCTCTGGTGAATTCCACCAAGTATTCAAAGATTTAACACTCATCCTTCTCAAACACTTCCAAAAAATTGAAGAGGACAGGACACTTCCTAACACATTTTACACTGCCAATATTCCCCTGATACCAAAACCAGACAAGACAAAAAAAGAAAATTGCTGGCCAATAACACTGATGAACATAGATGCAAAAATTCTCAAGAAAATATTAGCAAATTGAATAAAACAATACATTAAAAGGTTCATACACCTCAGCCCAGTTGGATTTATTCCTAGGACCCAGGGAATGTTCCACATCTGCAAATAAATCAACATGATACACTACATTAACAAAATGAAGAATAAAAATTACATGATCATCTCAATAGATGCAAAGTTTTTGAAAAGATCCAACATCCATTTATGATAAAAAACTCAAGAAAAAGGTAATGAACATACCTCAACATGATAAAGGCCATATATGACACACTCACAACCAACATCATACTCAATGTTGAAAAACTGAAAACTATCCCCCTAAGAACAGGAACAATACAAGGAAGCCCACAGTTGCCACCATTATTCACCATAGTATTGGAAGGTTTAGCCATAGCAATTGGCCAAGAAAAATAAATAAAAGGCATCAAAATTGTAAAGGAAGAAATAAAACTGTTACTATTTGTGGATGACATGATTCTATATATAGAAAACCCTAAAGAATCCATTAAAACTATTGAAAATAATTAACAAATACAGTAAAGTTGCAGGGTACAAAGTTAGCATACAAAAATCATTTGCATTTCTATACACTAATAACAAACTACTAGAAAGAGAAATAAAGAATGCAATCCTACTTACAATCACAACAGAGAGAATAAAATACCTAGGAATAAATTTAACCAAGGAAGTGAAAGTCCTATACACTGAAAACTATAAGACATTATTGATAGAAATTTAAGACGACATAAAAAAATGGCAAGATAGTCTGTGCTCTTGTATTGGGAGAATAAACATAGTTAAAATGTCCATATTACCTAAAACAATCTACAGATTTATTGCAATCCCAATCAGAATATCAAAGACATTCTCCATGGTAGAATAAAGAATCCCAAAATTTATATGGAACAACAAAAGACCCAAATAGATAAAGCAATCCTCAGAAAAAAAAGAGCAAATCCAGAGGGCTCACACTCCCTGAATTTAAAATAAACTACAGAGATAAACAAAACATCTTGATAGTGGCAGAAAAACAGACATGTGAATGAGTGGAACAGATTTCAGAGTCCGGAAATAAAACCACACATTTATGGACAGCTAATATTTGACAAAGGAGCCAAGAATATACGGTGTAGAAAGGAAAGACTCTTCAATAAGTGGTGCTGGGAAAACTGGAGAGCCGCATGCAAAAGAATGAATGTAGACCATTATTTTAAACCATATACAAAAATTAACTCAAAATGGATTAAAGACTTGAATCTAAGACCCAAAGACATAAAAATACTAGAAGAAAACCTAGGCAGGATGCTCTTTGACTCTGGTCTTAGCAGTATCTTTTTTAATATCATATCACCTCAGACGAAGGAAACGAAAAAATAAACAAATGGGACTACATTAAATTAAAAAGCTTCCACAAAGCAAAGGAAACCATCAACAAAATGAAAAGACAACCCTCCAAGTGGGAGAAAATATTTGCAAATCATATATCCAGCAAGGGCTTAATTTCTAAAATATATAGAGAACTCATACAACTCAACAACAAAAAAATGAACAACTCGATTAAAAAATGGGCAGAGGAGGGCCGGCCCCATGGTGTAGCGGTTAAGTGCGCACGCTCCACTGCTGGCGGACTGGGTTCAGATCCAGGGAGCACACCAACACACCGCTTGTCAGCCATGCTGTGGCAGCGTCTCATATAAAGTAGAGGAAGATCGGCCCAGATGTTAGCTCAGGGCCAGTCTTCCCCAGCAAAAAGAGGAGGATTGGCATGGATGTTAGATCGGGTCTGATCTTCCTCACAAAAAAAAAATATGTGCAGAGGATATGAACATACATTTTTCCAATGAAGATATACAGATGGCCAACGGGTACATGAAAAGATGTTCAACATCACTAATTATTAGGGAAGTACAAATAAAAATTACAATGAGATCTCATCTCATACCCTATCAAAATGGCTGTGATTAAAAAGACAAGAAATAACAAATGTTGGAGAAGATGTGGAGAAAAGGAAACCTTCATACACTGTTGGTAGGAATGCAAGCTGTTGCAACAACTACAAAAATCAGTATGGAGATTTCTCAAAAAATTAAAAATAGAAACACCATATGATCCAGCTCTTCCACTTCTGGTTATTTATTCAAAGATAATGAAAAAACTAATTAGAAAAGATATTTGCATCCCTATGTTCATAGCAGCATTATTCACCATAGCCAAGACATGGAAGCAGTCCTCGTGCCCATCAACGGATGAATAGATAAAGAAGATGTTGACTATACATGATGGAATACTACTCAGCCATAAAAAAGACAAAATCATGCCAATTGCAACATGATTGGACCTTGAGGATATTATGCTAAGCAAAATAAGTCAGACAGAGAAAGACAAATACTGTATGATTTCACTCGTATGTGGAAGATTAACAAACACACAGATAAGGAGAATGAATGGGTGTTTACCAGAGGGGAAGGGGGCAGGGGGAGGGATAAAGGGGTAAAGGGGCACATATATATGGTGGCAGATGGAAACTAGACTTTTGGTGGTGAACATGATGCAGTCTATACAGAGCTGAAATATAATAATGTACACCTGAAAGTTACATAATATTATAAGCAAATATATATAAATATAAATAATAAAATATATTCAATAAAATAATTCAAAAAAATCATAATATATAGAAAATTAAAAATATATATAATATCTGGATGTTTATTCCATATAAACAAAAAATTATGTTCACTCAAAAATCTATTAATTAATATTTGTGTCAGCTTTGTTCATGATAGACAAAAACTAGAAACACAGATGATGTTTGATGGGTGAATGGTTGAACAAACTGCTGTAAATCCATACCATGGTATACTACCCAGCAATAAAAAGAAACATTATTAACATACAAAAAACATGGATATATCTCAGGGAATTAGTCAGTGAAAAAAGCCAAACATCAAAGGTTACATACTGTATTATTCCATTCATGTAACATTCTTGAAATGACAAAATTATAGTAGAGAATGGATTACTGATGGCAAGGGGTTAGGAATTGAGGTTAGGGGTGATGCGAGTTGGTGTGGCTATAAAAAGGTAACATTAGTGATCCTTATGGTGATGGAACTGTTCTATATCTTGATTGTATCAATGCCAATATGGTAGCTGTGATATTGTGCCATAATTTTGCAAGATGTCACCTTTGGGGGAAACTGGGTTAAAGGTACATGTGACCTCTGTGTATTATTTTTAATAGATTTATTAAGATGTAATTCACATAATATAGAATATATTAATTTAAATTGTACAATTTAATAGTTTTTACAATATTCAAAGTTATGCAACAATCCCACAACTTTAGAACTTTCTCATCATCTCATATATAATTTGCCTATTTATTTGTTATATACTATAAGAAATATATATATAATAAATATGTATATTTGCCTATTCCACACAATTTGTATAAATGTGATCAAACAATGTGTGATTTTTATGACTGGCTTCTTTCATTTAGCATAATATTTTCAAAGTTTATCAACGTGGCGTATATTAGCATTTCATTTCTTTTTATTTTCAAATAATATTTCATTGTACAGATATACTACATTTTAATTATCCATTCATCAGTTGATGGACATTTGCATGGTTTCCACCTTTTGGCTGTTATGAATAATGCTGATATAAGTATTCATTTACAAAATTTTTTGTAGATGTAGGTTTTCATTTCTCTTGAATATATACCTAGGAGTAGAATTACCAGGTCATATGGCAAATGTGGTAGGCTGAATAATGACCCCTGAAGATGCCCAAGTCCTAAATCTCAGAACCCATGACTATGATAAATTACATGGTAAAAGTCTCTTTGAAGATATGATTGCTACATATCTTAAAATAGGGATATGATCCTAGATTATTGCTTATTCTGGTGGGTCTGATATAATTATAAAGGTTCTTAAAAGAAAGAGGCAGCAGGATCAGAGTCAGAAAAAAGAAATGCGACCATGAAAGACGAAATTTTAATATGTTCAAAATGGAGGAAGTAAGCACCAGTGAAGGAATGCAAGCAGTCTCTAGAAACTGGAAAACACAGTTCAGAATTTCCAAAGAAATTCTACCCTGGAGACTTCAGAAATAAAGGCAGCCCTGTCAACACCTTAAGTTTAGCCCATAGGACACATTTTGGACTTCTGACGTCAAAAACTGTATGATAATAAATTTGTTTTTTTTTAAATCACTATGTGTGTGGTCATTTATTATAACAACAATAGAAAATCAATACAGTAACTTTGCTTACCTTTTCAAAAATCTACCAAATTATTTTCAAAAGTGGCTGCATCATTTTATATTCCCACCAGCAGTGTATAAGTATTTCAATTTCTCCACATCCTACTCAACATTTTTACTTTTCACCTTTTTGATTATAGCCATTCTAGTTTATTTGAATTGGTATCTCATTGTGTTTTGGGGGGGTTGTTTTGTTCTGTTTGCTGAGGAAGATTCACCCTGAGCTAACATCTGTTGTCAATCTTCCTCTTTTTGCTTGAGGAAGATTTACCATGAGCTAACATCTGTGCCCATCTTCCTCTATTTTGTATGTGAGTTGCTGCCACAGCATGGCTGCTGATGAGTAGTGTAGGTCCACATCCAGGAACCAAACCAGACAGAAGCAGAGCATGTCAAACTTGACCACTAGGCCACAGGGCCAGGCCCTCATTGTGGTTCTTAATTGCATTTCCTTGATAATGTTGAGCATCTTTTGTGTGCTTATTTGCAATCTGTGTATCTTCTTTTTAAAACTGTTTTACTTGATTCTTCGTTCATTTTAAACTGTATTATTTATGTTTTTGTATTGAGTTGAAAGAGTTCTTTACATATTCGGGATACATATCACGTCAGATTTTCTCCCATTCTGGAGGTGTCTTTTCACTTTCTTGATGCTACCATTTTCAGGACAAAAGTTTTTAATTATGATGAAGTCTAACATATCTATTTTTTCTTTTTGGTTTATGTTTTTGATGTTGTAGTTAAGAAACCATTGCCTAACATAACATCATGAAGATTTACTTTTATTCTTTATTCTAACAGTGTTATAATTTTAGCTTTTAAATTTAGATCTATTACCTTGTATTCATAAGATATATCAGTCTGTAATTTATTTTTCTTGTAATATCTCTGTCTGGTTTGAGTATCAGTGTAATAATGGTTTCAAAGAATGACTTGGGTTGTGTTCTCTCTGATTTTTGGAAGAGATTCTGAAGTAGTATTAACTCTTCTTTAAATGTTTCATAGGATTCAATAGTGAAACCATGTACGTCTGGGCTTTCTTCATAGCAGTTGTTAAATTATTAACTAAATATCATTACATGTTATAGGTCTATTTTGATTTTCTGTTTCTTCTTGAGTCAGGTTCATTAGTTTCTTTCCAGAATTTTGTCCATTTCATCCAAATTATCTAATTTGTTGACATACAATTATTCAGAGTAGTCCTTTATAATTCTTTTTTATTTCTGCATGATTAGTGTTAATGTCTCCTCTTTCAACCTCAATTTTAGTAATTTGAGTCTTCTCTCTTTTTTCTTAATAAGTTCAGCTAAAGTTTTGTCAATTTTATTCAATTTTCAAAGACAACTTTAGGCTTCTCTTTATTTTCTCTGATGTCTCTGTACTTTCTATTTTATCAATGTTCTCTTGATTATTATTTCATTCTTTCTGTTTGCTTCATGTTTTGTTTTCTCATATTTTTCTAGTTCTATAAGTTGAGAGTTTGGGTTACTGATTTGAGTTATTTCTTCTTTTTTAATATACTCATTTATTACTATAAATTTCCCTCTGACTACTGTTGTAACTTAAATAAATCTCCTAGAGACAATAATCCCATGAATTTCAGTATGCTGTGTTTTTCTTTTTATTTATCTCAAAATGACATCTAAATTTCCTTGTGATTTCTTGATTTCTTCTTTGACCTATTAGTTAATTAACGTGTCGTTTAATTTCCACATATTTGTGACTTTCTCAAATTTTACTTTGTTATTGATTTCAATTTCATTCTATTTTGGTCAGAAAACATGCATCATATAATTTCAAAGCCTTTAAATTTATTAAGACTTCTTTTATGGCCTAAAATATGGTCTACCCTGGATAATATTCCATATACGGTTGATAAGAATACACATCTGCTGTTTTAGGATGGACTGTTTTATAGGTGTATAATCGGTCCTGTTTATTTATAGTGTTTTTTGTGTCTTCTATATCCTTGTTTATATTCTGCCCACTTGTTATATTTATTATTGAAAGTGGGTACTGTAGTCTCCAACTATTATTGTCTATTTCTCCTTAATTCTGTTTTGACTTCATATATTTAGGGCTCTTTTGATAAGAACACATATGTTTATATTTGTTATATCTTCCTGGTGGATGGGCCTGTTTATAATTATAAAATACCCCTCTTTTTCTCTACTATCTTTTTTGTTGTAAAGTTTATTATTTCCAATATTACTATAGTAACTCCACCATTTTTGTGGTTGCAGTTTGTATATAGTATACCATATGTGTATAGTATATTATATATTATGTCTTTTCCATGCTTTTACTTTCAACTTTTTTTATCTTTGAATATAAAGCCTGTTTCCTGTAGACAGCATACAGTTGGATTTTTTAAGTGCATTTCGATAATATCTGAATTTTAGTTGGGTCTATTCACATTTAATGTTACTATTTATATGGAATGTATTTATGACTGCCAATTTACTTTTTATGTTCTATGTCTCATATCTTTCTTGTTCCTCGGTCCTTCCTATACTTATTTCTTTTGCATTATGTGTAATATTTAATTCCTTTAATCATTTTTTCAGTATTTTTTGTTATTTCCTTCGTAGTTGTTCTGGGGAATACAAATAAGATCTTAACTTATAACAACCTTCTTCAGATTAAACCAACTCAATTACAATTGCATACAAAAGCTTTGCTCCTATATAGCTTCATACTCTTCCCTTCCTTTTTGATGTTATTGGCATTCAAATTACATCTTTATACACTGAATGCCCATAAACACAGATTTAAAAATTCATATTTCATATTATCGACATAGTTAGATAAATTTCTGCCCTCTTATATTTGTATTCCATAAGTCTCATGTCATTTTTGTTCCTCTGTTCCTCCATCCTAATTTTTGTTATTTTCTTAATGATTGCACTAGGGCTTACACTATATATCTTTTCTATCAGAAACTACTTCAGATTTTAAAAGAACATAATTCCAGTGAGATATTGAAATTTTACTCCTATATAGCTCTATTTCCTCTTGTTTTTTTTTGTTATTATTGCTATATATATATTATATGTTTTTAAAGATGCCCTGAATCATAAATTGCTCTACAGTCTGATTCAATTAAATTCAGGCCACTTTGAGGTCAGTCTTTTTTTTCCCAGTTTTGTTGAGGTATCACTGTCATGCATCATTGTGAGTTTCAGGTGTATGGCATAAAGGTTTGACTTACATATATTGTGAAGTGATTACTACAATAAGTTTGGTTAGCATCCATCATCACTTATAGATACAATAAAAAGAAATGGAAAAATAATTCAAAAATTTTTCTCCTTGTAATGAGAACTCTTAGGATATACTCTCTTAACAGTTTTCATATATATCATACAGCAGTGGTAATTATAGTCATCATGTTGTACATTACATCCCTAGTACTTATTTATCTTATAACTGGAAGTTTGTAACTTTTGACCAGTTTCCTCCAATTAACCCTCCCACCAACCCTCATCTCTGGTAGCCACAAATCTGATCTCTTTTTCTATAAGTTTACTTGTTTTTAGATTCCACATATAAATAAGATCACATAGTATTTGTCTTTCTCTGTCTGACTAATTTCACTTAGAATAATGCTTTCAAGATTCATCCATATAGTCACAAATGGCAGGATTTCCCCATTTTTTATGGCTGAATAATATTCCACTGTATGTATACCACAACTTCTTTATCCATTAATCCATTGATGGACACTTATGTAGTTTTCATGTCTTGGCTATTGTAAATAATGCCGCTATGAACATGGGGGTGCAGATATCTTTTTGAGATAGTGTTTTCACTTCCATTGTATATATTCCCAGAAGTGGAATGGCTGAATCATATGGTAGTTATATTTTTAATTTTTTGAGCATCCTCCATACTGTTTTCCATAGTGGCTGTACCAATTTACAATCCCACCAACAGTGCACAAGGGTTTCCTTTTCTTCACATCTTCACCAGCATTTGTTATCTCTTGTCTGTTTGATTATGGCCATTTTAATAGGTGTGAAGTGACATCTCAGTGTGGTTTTGATTTGAATTTTCCTAATGACTAGTGATATTGAGCATGTTTTAATGTACCTGTTGGCCACTTGTATATCTTCTTTGGAGAAAATGTCTATTTAGGTCTTTTTCCCATTTTTAAATTAGATTATTTAGGTTTTTTTCTATTGAGTTGTATGAGTTCTTTATATATTTTGGATATTAACTCCTTATCAGACATATGGTTTGCAAATATTTTCCCATTCGTTAGATTGTCTTTTCACTTTGTTGACTGTTTATTTTGCTGTGTAGAAGCTTTTTAATTTGATGTAGTCCCACTGGCTTTTTTTAATTTCATTTCTTGTGCTTTGGGTGTCATATCCAAAAAATTATCACCAAGGCCCCTGTCAAGGAGATTTAATCTTATATTTTCTTCTAGGAATTTCATGGTTTCAAATCTTAAATTTAAATATTTAATCCATTTCAAGTTAACTTTTGTGAGTGGTGTAAGATAGGGGTCTAGTTTTATTCTTTTACATGTGAATATCCAATTTTCACAGCACCATATATTTAAGACACTGTATTTTACCCATTGAGTATTCTTGGCTTCATTACCAAATATTAGTTGATCATATATACTTAGGTTTATTTCTGGGCTCTCAATTCTGTTCCATTGGCCTATTCATCTGTTTTTATGCCAGTACCATACTGTTTTGATTACTTTAGCTATATAGTATAGCTTGAAATCAGGAAGTGTGATGTGAAGTCAGTCTTTGAGGCTTTTTCAAGAGGACTCTTCTTAGTTGTCTCTTTACATGGTTCTCTCAGATAAATGTCTAGCTTGTCTTCCAATTCACTTTCTTCTATCATTGAGCTGCTTGCCTCCACTTAACTGCTCACCGCCAAAATCTTCATTGTTTTCAATAACACCCGTATGCTTAAACTTCTCCACGCTCTGTTCAAGATAATGTCAGTTCTCTTAGGGAGACCCCTGCAGCTTTCTCTTCTTACAGACTGCTTCATGACAAAACAATTAACCACAGAAAATGTACAGTAAAAATATGGAATAAAAGATAAAAAACGGTACACTCGCATAGGGCACTTACCTTGAATGGAGCTTGCAGGACTGGAAGTTGCTCTGGGTGAGTCAGTAAGTGAGTGGTGAGAGCATGTGAAGGCCTAAGACATTACTGTACAGTACTGTAAACTTTAAAACACTGTACACTTAGGCTACACTAAATTTACAGAAAAATATTTTTCTTTCTTCAATAATAAATTAACCTTAACTTACTGTAACATTTTTACTTTATGAACTTTTTAATTTTTTTAACTGTTTGACTCTTTTGTAGTAACACTTAGCTTAAAACAGAAACAAGTTGTGCAGCTGTACCAAAATATTTTCTTTCTTTATATCCTTATTCTATAAGCTTGCTTCTATTTTTAAAATTTTTATTTTATTTTTTACGTTTTAAACTTTTTTGTTAAAAACTAAGATACAATCACACACATTAGCCTAGGTCTACACAGGATCAGGATCATTAATATCACTGTCTTCCACCTTCATATCTTGTCCCACTGGAAGGCCTTCAGGGGCAATAACATGCATGAAGCTGTCATCTCCTATGATAACCATGCCTTCTTCTGGAATACCTCCTGAAGGACCTGACTGAGGCTCTTTTTGAGGAGATGTCCCTCTTTTCAGAAATATGTCCATGGTGATTTGTTTGGTTTGTTTCTTTTTTTGATCATAAATTTGCTTCTAGGCAGATAATGAACCATGAACATTCCTCTCTATTAATGAAAATCTTTTGGTGTTGGGGTCCATGTTTTCAAGCATTTTAAGGAACTTGTTGTGGTCTGCAAAAACTTTTGCTAAACCCTTTACTGTTAATTATCTTGGGAGTTCTTCTTTTTCTTCTCCTGCAGTTTCTGTTTATCTTGCCTCTTCTTCAGCTATGTGTTCCTGTTCCAGTTCCAATAATTCTTCATTAGTCACTTCCTCAGGAACCACCTCTAGAAGCTCCTCAATGCCATTCTCATCCACACCCAGGTTAAAATTGTTTGCCATCTCAATCACAGCATTGTAGATTTTTGCAGTCTCTTCATTCTTGGCAAACTCTTTGAAGTCATGGATAAACCTTTCATGTGTATTCTTCCAGATGCCATTCGTACACTCATTGGTGACAACACCTCAAATCCAAGCAAGGATCTTGATGCAGTCACAGATGTTGTCACCCTTCAAGAATTGCATCAGTGTCTTCCTCAGTTGCAGCAATAGCCTGGGCAAAGGTCCTCTTCAGGTAGTAGGCTTTAAAAGCTGCTATAATTCCTTGACCCATAGGTTGGATCAAAGAGGTGGTTTTTGGAGGGAGAAACATCACTTTGATATTTGGATGAAGATCACCAATAAAAGGAAGATGTCAAGGAGCATTTATTAATAATAAGCAAAATCCTGAAATGTATGTTATTCTCCAAACAGTATTTCTCCATTTTGGTAACATAGCAATTCAGGAGGGCCACTTGAAAGTGGAACTGGGTCATCCATGACTCTTATTGCTCCTGTATGATACTTGGCAGTGTGTGCTTATTGATATACTTTTAGTCCCTGGGGTTCACACTATGCCAGATCACAAAAGGTCTCAATTTTGTTTCAGTGTGGTACTACAACATTACCTCCAAGCAAGACAGTTATCTTGTCCTTAAAAACCTTGAAACTTGGCATTGACTTGGCCTCCTTATGGATGAAAGTCCTTTTAGGCATCCATTTCCAGAATAGGGAGGTTTCATCCATATTGAATATTTGCTCTGGCAGTAATTTTCATCCACAATCGGCTTATCTAGAGTTTCCAAAAATTCTTCAGCTGCCGTCACATCAGCACTCACAGATTCAACACTCACTTTCACATTATGTAATCAATAACAATTTTTGAATCATTTAAATCACCCAGAGCTAGTGGTAAATTCAACTTCATAGTTGGGTCCAGCCTTTTATTTCTACATTAGAAACAAAATTTTGCTTTGAGTGTGATCGTCATGTTGCTGAGAGGGATACACTTCTGCGTCTGGTCTTCAATCCAGATTATTAGAAGTTTCTCCATGTCTGATATAGGTCATTCCTGAATTTCCGTTAGTCTTGTTGCCTTTGATGAAACAGATCCTTTAATGGCTTCTGTCATTTTATTCTTGTTCTTCAAGATTGCAGCTATGGTGGAATGGAAGATACCTGACTGGAGAGCAGTAAACATCACTGATTTTCCATGTTTGTAGTCCTTAATCACTTTTAACTTCATTTCCATGCCAATCATTCAATGTGGTCTCTTACTGGCAACATTAGCAGTGGGTTTTGTATGCTTAGGGACCATGATGAACAAAACAACATGAGATTAAATCAAGCACAAGAGAAAATGATGCAATCATTAGATGTGGTAAACACAAGATGTATGAAGCTGTTGCCAGTGTAACGTGGCATACCGTTTTACAGTAAACTTGTTTTTTATAAGTGGAAAGAGTATACTAAAATAATGATAAAAAGTATAGCATAGTAAATACATAAACCAGTAACATAGTCATTTATTATCATTATCAAGTATTATGTACTGTACATAATTTATGTGCTATACTGTTTTATGACCGGCAGTGTAGTAGATTTGTGTACACCAGCATCATCACAATCACATGAGCAATGCGTTGCACTATGATATTATGATAGCTGACATCACTAGGTGATAGAAATCTTTTGGTTCCATTTAATCTTATGGGACCACTGTGGAATATGCAGTTTGTCATTGATCAAAATGTTATTATGCAGCACATGACTATATTGATATAAGTCAAAGTAGATTTCAGAATAACTATTGCCAGAATCAAGAGGGTCACATGGTAATAGTAAAGTCATGAGTTCTTCAAGAGTAAATAACAAGAGAGTGACATTGGCAAATTGACCCAGTAGGCAGCTCCAAACTCTCATTCTCTCTCCCACAGAAACATCAAAAAACATGCTGAAACTGTTTTAACCAACTCTATCAAAACCCTGGAAAACAAACATTAACAGCAATCAAGAAAACAATGAATCATGAAAATGCAACTTCAAAATGGTAGGAAAGCCTCATGATGCTTTTACTTACACTTGCCCCAACTACTCCTCAGCACAGTGGCAGTCTTAAAGAAGGAAGTGCCAGTTCCCAAGTAGCACCCTAGTCTCTGGTTTTGGAGAGAGCAGAGCAGACGTTATGTGTAGATGTCTGTGTTCCTTTCTTCCAACATGTTGATGAGCTACCTGATGAGCTGGCAAAAGGGGCTCATCTCTGTTTTGTTTAACTCAGAACTCAGGCTAAAAAAACTGTAGGCATTGCTTGAAAATACTGAAAGCTCAATTAATAACCCAGAAACACCTAGGGTAAAAAATTATGTTTGAAACATACAGTAGATTTCCTATGGTCTGGAAACAAAGCTATGGAGAGTTTTTTGGGGAAATTAGGATATTCAAAAGCACCAGTGTATATGGAGGAAATTAGAAGGCCATGTACATGCTCAAGGCAGGAAGCATGTTCAGAAAGCACATGAGAAAACTTCAAGTATTTACCTTAGCAAACTTCTAGGCTAAGTGAAATTTTGGTTAATGGCTAAAGGAGTGCCTTGGCATAGAGCCAGTCTGGCAAGATTGAAAGAAGCGGCATTTTGTTTGTTTTAGTTCTTTTTTTTAGCTCCTTGCAATCAAGAAAGTCTCTGTCAAAACATGAGCTGAACACAAGCTAAGGAATAGAGACTTCAGTAACTGCACATGACAAGAAATAGGCCCTTTGCAAAAAAATAGCTTAGGAAAGTCACTAAACATGTGTACTACTACAGTCTACAAAAATTAATAAAACAGCATACTCTGGGGAAGGAAGATAATCTGAATTAGACTTTCAATTAATAATGTTCAAATGTACAGGCTTACCTAAAAATCACAAAGCATAAAAAGCAACAAGAAAGTATGTCTCATTCAAAAGAACAAATACAGCAGGTGTATTAGACAAATCCTTTAAAAGAGATGTTTTATTTAGATTCAAAATGCTAAAGGGAAACATGGAGAATAAAGTAAAGAAAATCAGGAAAATGCTGTATGAACAAAATGAAAATATAGAAATTATAAAAATGATATAAACAGAAATTTTACTGTGCAGAAGCTTTTTAGTTTGATGTAGTCTCATTTTTTTATTTTTTCTATTGTTTCTCTTGCCTGGTCAGACATGGTGCTTGAAAACATGTTGCTAAGACCGATGTCGAAATTTATACAATATTATAAACCAATGTTACTGCAATAAACAAAAAGTTAAAAAAAAAAGAAATTTTAGAGAGGAAATGTACACCAACTGAAATTAAAAATTCACTAGAGGAATTCAACAAATTTGAGCAGACAGAAATAAAGAATCAGGCAACTTGAAGATAAACCAATTAAAATTTTTGAGTAAATAGAGCCTAAGGGACCTGTGGGAAAACGTCAAGCAAATCATCATACACAGTAAGGAAATCCCAGAAGGAGAATAAGGAGAGAAAGATGCAGAAAGAATATGCTAAGAAATAGTGGCTGAAATATGAACCTACAAATCCAAGAGGTACAACAAACTCCAAGTATGTAAACCTCAAAGGGATCTACAACATTATAATCAAAATACCATGATCAAGTGGGATTTATTCCAGGGATGCAAAGATGGTTCAATATTCACAAATCAATCAATATCTTACACACAAAATTCAAAAATGATTTATGATAAAATTCTCAATGATATGGGTATATGGATGAATTTCAAGAAGATTCAAATAACTGAAACAACCTTTAAAAAAAATACAAAGTTGTAGGACTCACACTTCCCGATTTCAAAACTTACTACAAATCTACAGTAATCAAAACGGTGTGGTTCAGGCATAATGATAGACATATAGACCAATGGAATAGAATTGAGCATCCAAAAGTAAACCTGTACATCTATGGCCAATTGATTTTTGACATGCAGCCATGCCCTATCAATGAGGAAAAGGGTCTCTTTGACAAGTGGGACAAATGTATACCTTTACTCAAAGAATGAAGTTCACATCATGTACAAAATTTATTGAAAACCTTAAAACTGTTAGAAGGTAACAGTGAGGTAAATTTTTGTACCTTGAATTTGGCAAGGCAATCTTAGATATGACAACAAAAGTATGAACAACAAAATAGAAAATAGGTAAATTGTACTTCATCAAAATTTTAATTGTTTGTACATCAAAGGGCATTATCAAGAACATAAAAAGATAACCTACAGAATGGGATAAATTTATTAACAAATCTCTTTCCTGTTAAGGGCTTAATACACAGAATGTATAAAAAAACTCTTAAAACTCAACAATGTAAAGACAAATAACCAAATTAAGTAATGAACAAAGGGTTTGAATAGAAATTTATCCAAAGACACACAAATGGCCAATAAACCATGAAAAACATGCTCAAAATCATTAGTCATTAGTGAGATACAAATCAAAATCAAAATAAGCTACCACTTCACACCTTTTCAGGATGGATTTAATACAAAAAAAGGAAAATAAGCATTGACAAGGATGTAGAGAAATTGCAACCCTCATCTATTGTTAATGGGAATGAAAAGTTGTGTGCTTACCATGTAAAACATTTTAACAGTTTCTCAAAATGCTAAACATGAAATTATCACATAGCTCATTAATTCAATTTCTAGATATGTACGTCAAAGATTCAAAAGCATGGAGTGAAACAGATACTTGTACATCAAAGTTCATTGTAGTGTTATTCACAATAAATGGTAGCCAAAGGGCTGCAATAATCCAAGCATCCAACAAGTGAATTGATAAATAAAATGTGGTATATAAATGCAATGAGATATTATTGAGTCACAGAAAGAATGATGTTCTGATGCATGCTACAACATGGATGAACTTTGTAAACCTTATGCTAAGTTGAATGAGCCAGACACAAAAAGGATAAATATTGTATGATCCCACTAAAATGAAATATCTAGAATAGGTAGATTCATAGAGACAGAAAGTAAATTAGAGATTACAAGGGGCTGGGGAGGATGAGGAGTTATTATTTAATGGTGAGAGAGTTTTTCTTCAGGGTGTTAAAAATTTTTGGAAACAGATTATGGTGATAGTTGCACAACATTGTGGATAGTACTATAAGCCATCCAGCTTTGTTTTTATTTTTCAAAGTTGTTTTGGCTATTCCATATCCCTTACATTTTCATATAAATTTACAAATATGCTATCAATTTCCACAAAATTCTGATGAAATTTTGTTTGGATTGTGTTGAATTTATAAATTAATTTGAGAAAGAATTTAATTTTTAACACTGTTTAGTCTTCTGATCCATGAACATCAATATCTGTCCATTTATTGAGATTTTGGTTAATGTATTTCATTATTGGTTTGCAGATTTCAGTGTACAATTCTTGCACGTTTATGTCAAATTTCTTCAAAATACTTCATATTTTGATGCTACTATTAATGGTATTGTTTTATTTATATTTCTTGTTATTTATTGGAGATATATAGAAATATAACTAACTTTTGTATATTGATCTTGTGCTCTGCAACTTTACTCAACTCATTTATTAGTTCTAGTAGGTTTTCTTTTTTAGATGCCACAGGATTTTCTTCATGGAAGATCATGCATTCTAAGAATACAGACATTTTACTTCTTCCTTTCCAATCTGCATGATTTTCATTTATTTGCATTGCTTTATTGCAATGGCCAGAACCTCCAGTACGACTGACAGAAGTGGAGAGAATGGACCTCCTGGTCTTTTTTATATTCTTAGGGAGAAAATATTCAGTTTTTCAATATTAAGTACAGTGTTAGTTGTAGGTATTTCCTAGATTCACTTTATCATGTTGAACAATTTTCTTTCTGTACCTAGTTTTCTGATATTATTTACAAGAATGGATGTTGGAATTAGTCAAATGTTTTTTATGTATCTGTTGAGATGACTATATGGTTTTTTCTTTTCTTGTTTGTTCTGTTAATATGATAAATTACATTGATTTGTTTTCAAAATTTAAACCGCCTTTGCAATCCCGGACTATATCTTAATATTTCATCATGTACTATCTTTTCTACATATTGCTGGATTTGATTTGCTAAAAGTTTCATATTTATATTCATGATAGATATTGGTTTATAGTTATTTTCTCCTTGAAATGTCCTTGCTTGGTTTTATTATCAAAGTAATGCTTTACTCTTCTTTATTTTCTCTGATATGTTTGTATAGAATTGGTATTGTGTTTTCCCTAAAATATTTGACAGAACTCAACTATGAAGCTGTCTGAGCCTGGCATTTTCTTTGTTGGAAAGTTTTTAACTTCAATTTAAAAATAGATACAAGAGCTTTGTGGTTATCTATTTCTTATTGAGTGAGCTTTTTATTTTTTTTTTAGATTTTTTATTTATTTATTTCCACCCCCTCCCCCCAAAGCCCCAGTAGATAGTTGTATGTCATAGCTGCACATCCTTCTAGCTGCTGTATGTGGGACGTGGCCTCAGCATGGCCAGAGAAGCGGTACGTCAGTGCGCGTAAAGTATTTATCCAAGATATAAGGAAACATATATCTAGACAAAGAATTGTACACGAGTTTTCATAGTATCTTTATTCAAAATAGATAAAATATGAAAAAAACTCAGATGTCAATCAATGGGTGAATGGACTAACAATTTGTGGTATAATGAAGCAATGGAATACAATTCAGCAATGAAAAGTAACAAATAACTGACACACTCCAAAATATGAATGAATCTCCCAAGCATTTTCCTGGATAAAAAAGTCAAAAAGCAAAAAAATAAAAGCATATTATATAATTCTATTTATGTGAAACTTTTTTTTTAACAAAAGGAGATCTAATCTAAGGTAGCAGAAAGTAGATCAGTGGTTGCCTAGGACTGAGGAATGGAGGAGATTGGGAAAGGGCACTTTGGAACCTTTGGGATGATGATTATACACACACATATATAATAATTTTGTGTGTGTATATATTATTAAAGTGTACATAAATATATTGCATAATATATAAAATATATATAATGTATAAAATGTACACTATATATTATACACAATAAACGTTAGATAGGTACACAGATACATAGATACATAGATAGATAGAGATATAAATAGTGGTGGTGGTTTTCATGAGTATATATATTTTCCAAAAACGTATAGATAGGATTGATGTATTTATTGTATTAAATTATAGCTCAGTAAAATTGAGAACATTTCTTAAAAATTAATTTGTTCAACAATATTGAAATAAAATGGAAAACATTAAAAATTTTAAATAGAAATAGTAAAGCCTAACTAAAGCTGGTTTCAGACAATAGACAACCAAGGGAATTCACTAGTAGCAAACCTATACTTAAAGAATTCATTAATGGAGTTTCACAATAAGAAGGAAAATTATCTCATTGGAAACATTGTAATTCAGGAAAGAATAAAGAGCGCTGCAAAAAATTTTTGACAATATTGAGATATAATTGGTATACAAAGAACTGTACATATTTAATGTGTACAATTTGATGGATTTGGACATTTGCAAACACCGGTTGTATCATCACACTATCAAGGTAATAGACATATCCAACACATCCCAAAGTATCTGTGTCTTATTTTTTTTGTTTTTGTGGTAAGAACATGAGATTTATTCTCTTTAAAATTTTGAAGTCCACAATACTGTATTATTAACTATAGGCACTATGTTATACAGCAGATCTTTAGGACTTATGCATCTAGTATAACTGAAACTTTATACCCATTGAACAAAAACTCCCCATTACCTCCACCCCCTAGAACCTGGCAACAACTATTGTATTCTATGCTTTTATTTTAGATAAAATTTATTGTTTGACTACTTTAGATATCTTATATAAGTGGAATCATGCAATATTTGACTGTGATTATCTTATTTCACTTAGGACAATGTCCTCCCAGTTCATCCATGTTGTCATAAATGGAAGTATTTCCTTCATACTGTTTGTTTGAAATAATCATAATAATATAGTGTGAGATATAAAATATCTGTAAAGTAAAAATCTATGGCAACAACAGCATAAGGTAAAAAGGCAATAAATGGTATTTAAGACATTGTAAAGTCCTGGTATTTCAAGTAGATTTTAGTAAGCTGAAGGTATCTTATAGTCTCTGAGCTAATCAATAAAAGAATAGTATAGAAATTTATAATTATAATGCTAATATACAGGGAATATGAACAAAACAAAAAGATGGATGAATATTTTCTCTTGATTAAACTTTTACCTATTGCTGATTAATCAAAAAGCAAAGAAACAAATGAGAAGTAAAGAAAAAAAATACATGAGTAAATTTTTTAAAACAGTAAAATTTCAATCTAATTATATTAGTAATTATATTACATATAAATAAATTATATACACCAATCAAAAGACATATTGTGTCCCATGGGATTAAAAATATAAATGTTGATTTTATGAGATATAACTATATATGAGACATCATGAGATACATGCCATGAGATATAAGCTATAAAGTTATGGAAAGATGGATTGCAAAAGAATAGACTAAAATTCAGCATTGAAGAAGAGGAGAAGCAGACAAAGGAGGCAGAAAGAAGAGAAGGATAATAGTAAAGAAGATAATGAAGATGAAGAAAATGAGGATGAGAAGGATGAGAATGATAAAAAAGAAAAATCCAAAGAAATGAGTATAATAACATAAAAATTAATGTTAAGGCAAAAACTCATATTAGAAATAAAGATAGATATTTCATAATGATAAAGTATCAATTCGAGCGGAAGATATAATAACCTTAAATTTACATCCATCTAAGAATAAACACCAAAATATTCTAATCATATTTAACAAAATAAAAACAAAAAACAACAAACACAATCATAATGGAAGATTATTATTATTATTATTATTTTTGCTGGGAAAGATTTGCCCTGAGCTAACATCTGTTGCCAATCTTCCTTTTTTTCCCTCCCCAAAACCCCAGTACATAGTTGTATATTCTAGTTGTAAGTCCTTCTAGTTCTTCTATGGGAGCCACCACCACAGCATGACTATTGACAGGCTAGTGGTGTGGTTCCACACCCAGGAACTGAACCGGGGCCACCAAAGCGGAGCATACCGAACTTTAACCACTAGGCCATCAGGGCTGGCTCCATGGTGGAAGATTTTTAACATATTTCTCTCAAAATCTTTTGTAATCAGCATGCAAAAATCAAGAAAATTATAGGAGTCAAAAAATGATTAACAAAATTGACTTTTAATATATATAAAATTCTGCACCCAACTACACACTGCACATACTTTTTAAGAACATGTGGAAAATCTAGGCTCAAAAAAATTCCAAGCATAGAAATAGTACCTAGTATGTGGCATGATCTCTGGGGGTTTAATCCAGAAATAAATAACAAAACGATAACAGGAAAATCCCCAAACATTTGGAAATAAACTTTGCATATCTAAAAACCTATGGGATAAAGAACACATTTTTAACTTAATCACAATAAAAATTTGACATATCAATTTCCATGATACAGCTAAAGTTGAGCTTCCATGGGAAGTTACAGACTAAATTGGATAATAGAAAAGAAGAAAACTTGAATGCCAATGATTACAGCATCCATTCAAAAAGATTAAAAAAAGTAACGACTTAAATATTTTTAAAAGTAGAAAGAAGAATAATATATAAAGCAGAAAATACTGAAATATAAAACAAATTATGAAACAGACAGAATTTTTAAAATTGGTCATTATAAAATAGAAATAAATTTTATAGATGTCTAATAAGAATCTACAACAATAACACAAAACAAATTACTAACATCAAGAATAAGAAAGGGAATATCAGTATAATTCTTATAGATACTAAAAAGAAAACAAGGATATTATGAACAACTTAGTGGCAATGATTTTGAGAATTTAGTCAAAATGGACAAATTCTTTAAAAACAACTGACACAGAAAGAATAGTCTTTCTTGTCTTAGAAAGAAATCAAATCTGCTATTCAGAACCTTCCTATGAAGAAAACTGTAGTGCTAGACCTCTTCAATAATCAAATCTTCCAAATACTTAAGGATGATATAACAAAATTATGTAAATTATTAATGAAAATAGAAAAAGGTGAACATTTTATAATTCATTTTATGAGAACAGCATAACCTTGATACCAAAATTCAACAACTCTTAGAAAGGATATTACAGGCCAATCTTTTCCATAAATGTAAATGTAAAAATCTTAAATGATATAACAGCAAATCAAACATATTTATATACAAAAATGATGATACATCATGATCAAGTGAAGTTTATTCTAAGAATATGTTTGGTTTACTATTTGAAAATAAATTAGGTAATGTAATATATTAACAGAACTAAAGAGAAAAAATCATATAATGATTTCAATAAATAGAAAAAAACACTTGATAAAATTCATATTTTTATGATTATGTTGAATTTTATCAAGTTCTTTTTTCTATTTCTTGAAATGTGGCTTAGCAGTTAAGTGCACGTGCTCCGCTGCTGGCAGCCCAGGTTTGGATCCGGGGCCCACACTGACGCACTGCTTGTCCGGCCATGCTGAGGCAGCGTCCCACATACAGCAACTAGAAGGATGTGTAACTATGACATACAACTATCTACTGGGGCTTTGGGGAGGAAAAGGGGGAAAAAAAAGGAGGATGATTGGCAATAGATGTTAGCTCAGGGCCGGTCTTCCTCAGCAAAAAGAGGATTGGCATGGATGTTAGCTCAGGGCTGATCTTCCTCACAAAAAAAAAAAAATTTCAACATAATCATATTTTCAAAAACTTTTAGCAATGTAGGAAAAGAAGGGAAATTTTTAACCCAATAAAGAGTGACATAATACTTAATAGTGAAATATTGAATGCTGTTTCACAGATATTAAGAAAAAGACAAGATATGCAGAAGTGACATCAGCAAGATGGTTGAATACGACATCCCTTAATTGTATTGCCCCCACAACAACAATAACTCGGCATCCATCCATGAAAATGTGCCTTTGTAGGAGATTTGGTATTCAGGTAGAAGGTTATAAAACGCCAGTGATATTCAAGACCAGGAGAGCCATTTTGAGAAGACAGGGCCACACTCATGGCTGACTCACCAACTTTGATACCAGCTACAGACCCATAAACAGCTTTGTACCCCGAGGACTCAGATACAGCCCAGTTTGGCTTTGGCTCTGTAACCAGCACCATATGCCAAGAGACCCAGGAGGAGTCATGGTCACCCATCTGTTGGGTAATAGGCAAACAGATCTCATCCTTGGCTGTTGACCCTGAAGTGGCTCGTGAACCAGCTCCAGAACCTCTCAGCCAGGGGATCCTAGAAACACTGATTTAGACAATCACTGACAGACAAAAGAACCTTTGTGGAAATCCAGGAGTCCAGCAGAAAATTTTCAGCACATCTTTGGTGCAAAAATATCTGAATGACATGCATTGAATCTGTAAGAAAAATAGTTTAACTTTACCCATGTCACTCTCCGCCAAGGCAGCACAGTTCAATGCCGTGATTTCTTCTGTGGAGGAAAGTGAGAGCATGTGAGTGAGCATCTGACCTCCCCAGGTAAGCAGGATGCTGCCAAAGACACCCACTTCATTCTCATCCCAGTCGGAATATTAAGGTTGTTGCACATCTAGGGGATAGGAAGGGATTGGAAGAGTGGAGGATAGGGCTCTCAGAGTGTATCAAAGGGATGCAGATCCTACTAACCACGTCATGAACATCATCAAGAAGCCCACCCATGAACCATTGGAGATATTTCAACTGTGGATCCTCCCAATTGCCCCATGGGCACCCTCAGCCCTGCAGGTGCCACTCCCCAAAACACCCCAATCTATGGTCAGCTCCTCTTTGAATGGCAGAGAGAGTGAATCTTTGCAGATGACTAGTGAGCATGCACAAAAAGCTAGCCCAATTCTGAGGGCATAGGAGAAACCAAAAATTTGAATATTTATCACTTCCCTCAGGAAAGTAAAAAACAGGATGTCAGTATTCAGTCTGGGTTGGCAGGATCAAGAGAAGGCACACAAGATTAAGAATTCTGCCACAATAGGAAGTAAGAACTGTAGAGCAGAACTACACATACAAAAAGTTTGAGAAAGTCTCATAATCCTTAGCAAGGGTGATGAAAGGTACTTCTCTCCCAAAGAAAGTCAGTAAAGACTAGAGAAGATGACTGCTATTTCAAATGTGAAAACAGAAAAACAACACCTCAAAAAACATAAAAAATCAAGGAACATGACACCACCAAAGGATGACAATATTTTCAAGTAACCAACTTCAAAGACATGAAGATCTGTGATTTACCTGATAAAAAGAATTCAAAATAGCTGTTGTAAGGAAGCTCAGAGAGTTAAAAGAAGACACAGAAAGATAATTCAACAAAATCAGGAAGAAATATATGAAGAAAATGAGAAGTTTAACAGAGAGAAGGAAATCATGAAAATGTCAAACAGAAATTCTAGAGCTGAAGAATACAATGAATGAAATGAAATATGCAATAGAGACAATCAACAGAAGAATAGACCAAACAGAAGAAAAAATGATGATGTACAAGACAAGACCTTTGAACTATCCAGTTAGAAGAGAACAAACATAACAGCATGAAAATGAGTGCAAAAATCCTAGGTGTGCTACAGGATATTATTAAAAGAAACAATCAAAATACCTAGGTGAACTATGGGATATCATTTAAAGAAACAATCTATGAATTATTGGAGTTCCAGAAAGAGAAGAGAGGGATAACGGAACAGAAAGCTTATTTAAAGAAATAGTAACTGAGAACTTCCCAAGTCTCAGGAGAAATTTGGACATCTAAGTTTATAACGATAACAGGTTACTCCAAATTTTCTATCAAAAGTGATCTTGACCAAGACATATTATAATAATACTGTCTGAAATCAAAGACATAGAAAGAATTGTAAAAGTAGGAAGAGAAAAAAAATCTCATGCAAAGGAACCCCCATAAAGTTTTCAGTGGATTTCTTACAAGCAACCTTGCAGGCCAGGAGAGAGTGGAATTATACACAAAGTGCTGAAAGAAAAAAACTGACAACAAAGAACACTTTACTCAGAAAAGTTGTCTTTTGGAAATAAAGGTAAGATAAAGACTTTCCCTAAAAAACAAAAGCGAGACACTTCATCACCACTAGACCTGCTTTACAATAAATGTTGAAAGAGTTCTTCAAGCTGAAATAAAAAAAAAAAACACTAATTAGTAATATAAAAACATATTAAAATATAAACACACTGGTAAAGACAACTATATAGTCAAATTCAGAATATGCTAATACTATAATATGGTGATGGGTAATCCACTTGCAACTAGTAAAAAGATTAAAGGATAAAAGTATTAAAATAAATATAGCTACAGGGCCAGCCCAGTCGTGTAGCAGTTAAGTACACATGCTCCACTATGGCAGCCCAGGGTGATGATCCCGGGGGCACACTGATGCATTGCTTGTCAAGCCATGCTGTGGCGGTGTCCCATATAAAGTGCAGGAAGATGGGCACAGATGTTAGCCCAGGACCAGTCTTCCTCAACAAAAAGAGGAGGATTGGCAACAGACGTTAACTAAGGGTTAATCTTCCTCGTAAAAAAAAAATAATAAATATATCTACAATAACTTGTTAATGAATATACAATATAAAACATGTAAATTCTGACATCAAAAACATAAAAGGTGAGAGAAAGTAAAAGAGTAGAGTTTTTGTATGCAATGGAAGCTAAGCTGTTATCAGTGTAAGAAGACTGTTGTATCTATAAGACATTTTATGTAAACTTTGTGGTAACCACAAAACAAAACTCTAGGTACATAAAAGATAAAGAGAACTGAATCAAAGCATACCACTATGAAAAATCATCAATTCACAAAGGAAGACAGCAAGAGAGGAAGAAAGAAACAGGAGAACTACAAAACAGTCAGAAAACAATGAATAGGATAACATTAATAAGTTCTACCTATCAATAATTACTCTAAATGTAAATAGACTAAATTCCTCAAACAAAAGAAATTGAGTGACTGAATGGATAAAAAAAACAAGACCCAACTATATGCTACCTACAAGAGACACACTTCAGCTTTAAGGACACATATATACTCCAAGTAAAGGAATGGAAAAAGATATTCCATGCAAGTGGAAACCAAAAGAGACTGGAGGTAGTAGACATATATAAGACAAAATAGATTTTAAGCCAAAAAATGGTAACAAGAGACAAAGATGATCATTATATAATGATAAAGTGGTAAATTCATAAACAAGATATAACAGTCATAAATATATATGCACTCAACATCACCATACCTAAATATATTCAGCAAATACTAACAGATCTGAAGGGAGAAATAGACAACAACACCTCAATAATAAATAAGAGTAGGAGACTTCAATACCCCACTTTCAATGATGGATAGATCATCCAGAAAGAAAATCAACAAGGTAACATTGAACTTGAACCATACATTAGACCAAATAGACCTAACAGACATATACAAAATATTCCATCTAACAACAGCAGAGTACACATGCCTCTCAAGCACACACAAAACATTCTCCAGGATAAATTATATGATAGGTCACAAAACAAGTCTTAGCAAATTTAAGAAGATTTACATCATGCCAAATATCTTTTCTGACACAATAGAATGAAACTATAAATCAATTATAAGAAGAAAACTGGAATATTAACAAATATGTGGAGATTAAATAACATACCCCTAAACAACAAATGGATCAAAGAAGAAAACAAAAGCAAAATAAAAAAAATCTGAAAACAAATGAAAATGTAAACACAACATGCCAAAACCTACAGGATACTACAGAAGTAGTTCTAAGAGGAAAGTTTATAGTGATAAATGTCTATGTTAAGAAAAAAGAAAATCAGAAACACAGCTCCAGCTTCCCTCCAGCAATAGCAGGTGGAATCTGCAACCGAATAAAACCACAAATGCGCTGGCAAAGGATTACTTCATCAAACAGCATGAAAAACTTTAGTAACTATGCAGAGCATAAGGAAAATGACGTCTCCAGAAACCAATCTTGAAATCAAGGATATTTACAATCTAAATAACAGAAAATTCAAAATAGCCATCATAAATAAACTCGATGAGTCACAAGAAAACTCAGAAAGGCAGTTCACTGCGCTCATAAATAAAATTAATGAGCAGAAGAAATACTTCACCAAAGTTACTGAAAGTCTAGAAAAGCAAACAGAAATTCTGGATATGAAGAACACAATTAATGATATAAAAATAATCTAGAATCCTTAAAAAATAGAGCTGATGTTATGGAGAACATAATTAGTGATTTAGAGAATAGAAATATAGAAATGCTTCAGGTGGAGGAGGAGAGAGAACTAAGACTTAAAGAAATGAAGGAATTCTTTGAGAAATATTGAACTCAATTAGGAAAGGCAACATAAAGATTATAGGTATTCCAGAGAGAGAAGAGAGGGAGAAAGGAGCAGAGAGCTTATTCAACGAAAGTATAGCTGTGAACTTCCCAAACCTGAGAAGGAACTGGACTTACAAATTCATGAAGCCTATAGACTTCCTAATTACATCAATGAAGAAAGATGTTCTCCAAGGCATATAAGAGTAGAACTGGCAAAAGACAAGGAAAAAATTTTAAGGACAGCAATGCAGAAGAAAATAATCTATAAGGGAACCGCTATCAAGCTTTCAGAGGATTTAACAGCAGAAACCATACAGGCTAGGAGAGAATGGCATTATATATATATATTTTTTTTAATTTTTTGTTTATTGCAGTAATATTGGTTTATAACATTGTATAAATTTCAGGTGTACATCATTATACTTCTATTTCTGCATAGATTACACCATGTTCACCACCCAAATACTAATTACAACCCATCACCACACACCTGTGCCAAATTATCCCTTTCACCCTCCTCCCTCCACCCTTCCCCTCTGGTAACCACCAATCCAATCTCTGTCTCCATGTGTTTGTTTATTGTTGTTATTATCTACTACTTAAAGAAGGAAATCATACAGTATTTGACCTTCTCCCTCTGACTTATTTCACTTTGCATAATACCCTCAATGTCCATCCGTGTTGTCACAAATGGCTGGATTTCATCGTTCAAAATACTGAAAGACAAAATCTTTCAGCCAAGAATACTCTATCCAGCAAAACCATCCTTCAGATACGATGGAGAAATAAAAGCTTTGCCAGATAAACAACAGGTGAGGGAATTCATCGCCACGAGACCTCCCTTACAAGAGGTGATAAAGTAAGCCTTCATATCTGAAACAAAAAGGCAAAGGTCTACAAAGCTTTGAGCAAGGAAATAAACAAACAAAATCAGAAAACTGCAGCTCTCTATCGGAACAGGTTAACAAACACTTAATTATGACATATAAGATAATAGGAAGGAAAGCATCAAAAATAACTATAAACACTTCAATTTAGTCACAAATTCACAACACAAAACAGAATAATTTGTGACAACAATAACTCAGAAGAGGAGGAGGAGAGGGATGGAACCTGCTTAGGCTAATGGAGACAAGAGGCTATCAGAAAATGGACTATCTCATCTATGAGATCTTTTATACAAACCTCACTATAATCACTAAACAAAAAATCAGACCAGAGCCACAATTCATAAATAAAGAGAAAACTGAGAAAACCACCACAGAAAACCTCGCAACTGAAATTGAATTCAGAAATACAAGGGAAGAGAAACAATGGAAATACAGAAAACATGAGATAAAATGGCAGTATTAAGCCTCATATATCAATAATCACTCTAAATGTAAATGGATTGAATTATCCAATAACAAGACACAGAGTAGCTGGATGGATTTAAAAACAAACCAAACAACATGCTGCCTTCAGGAAACACATCTCAGCTCTAAAGACAAACAGAGGCTCAGAATGAAGGGATGGAAGATGATACTCCAAGGAAGTGGCAAACAAAAGAAAGCAGGTATAGCTATACTTATATCAGACAAAGCAGACTTCAATATAAAAAGACAATGAGAGAAAAGAGTGGCAGTATATAATGATAAAAGGGACTTTTCACCAAGAGGACATAACACTTATGAATATATACGCAACTAACACAGGAGCACCAAAGTATATAAAGCAGCTATTATCAGACCTAAAGGGGGAAATTGACAACAACACAATAATAGTAGGGGACTTCAACACCCCACTTATATCAATGGATAGATCATCCAGACAGAAAATCAGCAAGGAAATAGTGGATTTAAATGAAACATTTGATCAGATGGGCTTAATAGATATATAAGGAACAGTTCACATAAAAAGAGCAAAATACACATTCTTCTCAAGTGCACATGGAACATTCTCAAAGATATGCCATATGTTGGGAATCAAGGCAAGCCTCAATAAATTTAAGAAGATTGAAATAATATCAAGCATCTTTTCTGACCACAATGCTACGAAACTATAAATCAACTACAAGAAAAAAGCTGGGAAAGTCACAAATTGATGGAGACTAAACAATGTGCTACTGAACAACCATTAAATCAATGAAGAAATCAAAGGGGAAATTAAAAAATACCCAGAGACAAATGAAAATACAACATATCAACTCTTATGGGAATCTGCAAAAGCGGTTATAAGAGGGAAATTCATAGCAATACAGGCCTACTTCAACAAACAAGAAAAATCTCAGGCCAGCCTAGTGGCGTAGTAGCTAAGTTTGTGCACTCCACTTTGGCAGCCTGGGGTTGGCAAGTTCAGATCCTAGGCACAGACCTATGCCCCACTTATCAAGCCATACTGTGGAAGGTGTTCCACATATAAAATAGAGGGAGATGGGCACTGCTGTTAGCTCAGAGCCAATCTTCCTCAGGAAAAAGAGGAGGATTGGGAACAGATGTTAGGTCAGGGCTAATATTCCTCATCAAAAGGAAAAAAGAAAAATCTCAAATAAGTAACCTTAAGCTACACCTAACAGAACTAGAAAAATAAGAACAGACAAAGCCCAAAGTCAGAAAAAGGAAGGAAATAATAAAAATTAGAGCAGAAATAAATGAAATAGAGACTAAAGAAATAAGGTAGAAAGGATCAATGAAACTAAGAGCTCATTCTTTGAGAAGATGAACAAAATTGACAAACCCTTAGCCAAGAAAAAAAGAGACAAGGCTCATGTAAATAATATTAGAAATGAAAGAGGAGAAATTATACCAGATACCATAGAAATACAAAGGATTATAAGAGAATACTATGAAAAACTATATGACACAAATTGGATAACCTACAAGAAATGGATAAATTCTTAGATTCATACAACCTCCCAAAACTGAATCAAGAAGATATAGACAATCTGAGTAGACCAATCACAAGTAAAGAGACTGAAACACTAATCAAAAACTGCCCAAAAACAAAAGTCCAGGACCAGATGGCTTCTCTGGAGAATTCTACCAAACATTCAAAAAAGATATAATATCTATCCTTCTCAAAATATTCCAGAAAATTGAAGAAGACGAAATACCTTCTAACACATTTTATGAGGTCAACATTACCCTGGTACCAAAACCAGACAAGGACAACACAAAAATGGAAAATTACAGGTCAGTATCGCTGATGAACATAGATGCAAAAATCCTCAACAAAATTTTGGCAAACCAAATACAGCACTACATTAAAAAGATCATTCACCATGATCAAATGAGATTTATACCAGGGATGCAGGGATGGTACAAGTCCACAAATCAATGTGATGCACCACATTAGCAAAATGAGGAATAAAAATCACATGATCATCTCAGTAGATGCAGATAAAGCATTTGACAAGATCTAACATCCATTTATAATAAAAACTCTCAATAAAATGGATATAGAAGGAAAGTACCTCAATGTAATAAAGGCCATATATGACAAACCCACAGCCAACATCATACCTAGTGGTGAAAAACTAGAAGCAATCCCTCTGAGAACAGGAACAAGACAAGCGTGCCCACTCTCGCCACTCCAATTCAAAATAGTACTGAAAGTTTGGGCCAGAACAATTAGGCAAGAAAAAGAAATAGAAAGTGTCCAAATTAGAAACAAAGAATTGGAACTCTCACGGTTTGTGGATGACATGATTCCATATATAGAAAACCCTAAAAAATCCACCAGAAAACTATTAGAAATAATCAACAGCTACAGCAAATTTGTAGGGTACAAAATCAACTTATAAAAATCAATTGCAGGGCTGGCCCCGTGGCTTAGTGGTTAGGTGCGCGTGCTCCGCTGCTGGCGGCCCGCGTTCGGATCCCGGGCGCGCACCGACGCACTGCTTCTCCGGCCACGATGAGGCCGCGTCCCACATACAGCAACTAGAAGGATGTGCAACTATGACACACAACTATCTACTGGGGCTTTGGTGGAAAAAATAAAATAAAATAAAAATAAAAAAAAAATCAATTGCAGTACTCTACACTAATAATGAATGAGCAGACAAGA
The DNA here is from genome assembly GCF_020826845.1 of Diceros bicornis minor. Classification (NCBI taxonomy): domain Eukaryota; kingdom Metazoa; phylum Chordata; class Mammalia; order Perissodactyla; family Rhinocerotidae; genus Diceros; species Diceros bicornis. Next base: position 74,161,717 of record NC_080781.1, on the reverse strand, counting down.
AGTCAAGAATACAATGCTATTTACAATCACAACAAAAAGAATAAAATATCTAGGAATAAATTTAACCAAAGAGGTGAAGGACCTGTACACTGAAAAGTATAGGACATTGTTGAAAGAAATTGAAGAAAACATAAAGAAATGGAAAGATATTTCATGCTCATGGATTAGAAGAATAAACATAATTCAAATGTCCATATTACCTAAAGCAATCTACAGATTCAATGCAATCCCAATCAGAATACCAATGACATTCTTCATGGAAATAGAACAAAGAATCGTAAAATTTATACTGAACAACAAAAGACTCTGAATAGCCAAAACAATCCTGAGAATAAAGAAAAAAGCTGAAGGCATCACAATCCCAGATTTCAAAATATACTACTAAGCCATAGCAATGATAACAGCATGGTATTGGCACAAAAACAGACCCACAGATAAACGGAACAGAATTGAAACCCCAGAAATAAAACCACACATCTTTGGACATCTAATCTTTGACAAAAGAGCCAAGAACATACAATGGAGAAACGAAAGTCTCTTCGATAAATGGTGTTGGGAAAACTGGACAGCCACATACAAAAGAATGAAAGTAGATCGTTATCTTACACTATACAGAAAAATTAACTCAAAATGAATTAAAGACTTGAATGTAAAATCTAAAACCATAAAACTCCTATAAGAAAAGTTAGGCAGTACACTCTTTGACATTGGTCTTAATAGCATCTTTTCGTCTACTCAGGCAAGGGAAACAAAAGAAGAAATAAACAAATGGGACTACATCAGACTGAAAAGCTTTTGCAAGGCAAAGGAAATCATGAACAAAAGGAAAAGACAATCCACCAATTGGGGAAAAATGTTTGCAAATCATATACCTGATAAGGGTCTAACTTCCAAAATAGTAAAGAACTTATACAACTCAACAACAACAACAAAATAAACGACTCAATCCAAAAATGGGCAGAGGATATGAACAGACAATTCTCCAAAGAGAGTATACAGATGGCCAACAGACACATGAAAAGATGTTCAATGTCACTAATTATTAGGGAAATGCAAATCAAAACTACAATGAGATATCACTTTACACCTGTCAGAATGGCTATAATTAACAAGACAAAAAATAACATGTTGGAGAGGATGTGGAGAAAATGGAACTCTCATACACTGCTGATGGGAATGCAAAGTCATGCAACAATTATGGAAAACAGTATGGAGATTTCTCAAAAAATTAAAAATAGAAATACCATGAAATCCAGCTATCCCACTACTGAGTATTTATCCAAAGAACTTGAAATCAACAGTTCAAAGAGATTTATGCTCCCCTATGTTCATTGTAGCATTATTTACAAGAGCCAAGATGTGGAACCAAATCTGCCCTTCAACTGATGAATGGATAAAGAAGATGTGGTGTATATATACAATTGAATACTACTCAGCCATAAAAAAGACAAAATTGTCCCATTTGCAACAACATGGATAGATCTTGAGGGTATGATGTTAAGCAAAATAAGCCAGGCAGAAGAAGACAAACACCACATGATTTCACTTATATGTGGAAGATAAACAAACACATGGAAAAAGAGAACAATTTAGTGGTTACCAGAGGGGAAGGGGACTGGGGAGTGGGTGAATGTGGTAAAGGGACACATATGCATGGTGATGAATGAAAATTAGATTATTGGTGTTGACCATGAAGCAGTCTATACAGAAACTGATAAATAATAATGTGAAACTGAAATTACACAATGTTACAAACCACTATGACCTCAATAAAATAGCTGGAAAAAAAAAAAGAAAAAAGATCTCAAACAACCTAACTTGACATTTAACAGAGTTAGAAAAATAATTGCATCCAAGTTGGAAGAAGGAAGGAATTAACGAAGACCAGAGCAGAAATAAATGATCTTGAGACCAAAGCAAACAAAAAAATCAAAGAAACAGAGTTGAATTTGTGAAAAAATAAAAAAAATATTGTAAACTCTTAGCTAGACTGAGAAAAAGAGAAGACTCAAATAAATCAAATCAAAAGTGAAAGAGGAAATATTAAACTAGTACCAGAGAAATACAAAGGATCATGAGAGACTATTGTGAACAATTATACACCAAATGAATAACTAAAAGAAATGGATGAATTCCTAGAAACATACAACCTACCAAGACTGAATCATGAAGAAATAGAAAATTTGAACAGACTAACTACTAGTAAAAAGATTGATTTATTAATCAAAAACCTCACAACAAACAAAACCCCAGGACAAGATGGCCTCACTGTTAAAGTCTACCTACCATTTAAAGAAGACTTAATGCCAATCCTCCTCCGAGTCTTCCAAAAAATTGAAGAGGAAGGAACACTCCCAAGGCCAGCATTACCCTGATATCAAAGCCAGATAAGGACACCACAAGAAAAAAAAATACATACCAATATCCCTGATGAATATAGATGCAAAAATTCTCAACAAAATACTAGCAAAATAAATTCAACAGAACATTAAAAGGATCTTACACTAAATCAAGTTGGACTTATCCCTAGGATACAAGGATGGTTCAACATATGCAAATCAATAAATATGATACATCACATTAATAGCATGAAAGATAAAAATCCTATGATCATCCCAATAGATGCAGAAAAAGCATTTGACAAAATACAATATCCTTTCAGGATAAAAACTCGACAAATTGGGTATAGAAGGAATGTACTTCAACATAATAAAAGCCATATAAAACAAGCCCACAGCTAACATCATACTAAACAGCAAAAGGTGGAAATCTTTTCCTTTAAGTTCAGGAATAAAACAAATATGCCTACTTCCACCAGTCCTATGCAACATGGTACTGGAATTCCTAGTCATAGTGATTAGGCAAGGAAAAGAAATAAAAGGTATCCATATTAGAAAGAAGAAGTAAAATTGTCTCTGTTTGCAGATGATATACTCTTATATAGAGAAAGTCCTAAAGACTCCACCAAAAAACTGTTGTAACTAATTAACCAATTCAGTAAAGTTGCAGGATATAAAATCAACATACAGAAATCACTTGCATTTCTATACACTAACAATAAAATATCTGAAAAAGAAATAAAGAGTACAATCTCAATTATAACAGCATCTAAAACAATAAAATATTTAGTAATAAATTTAAACAAGAAGCTAAAAAATCTGTACATTGAAAATTATGAGATTTTGACAAAAGAAATCAAAGAAGACACAAATAATGGGAAAGATATCCTGTGTTCATGAATTGAAAGAATATTATTAAAATGTTCATACTACCCAAAGCCATCTATAAATTCAATGTAATCCCTATCAAAATTCCAATGGCATTTTTTCTATAAAAACAGAAAAAAAAACCCTAAAATTTGTATGGAGTAACAAAAGGCCCAAAATAGCCTGAAAAAAAGAAAAATAAAGCTGGACGCATCACACTTCCTGATTTCAAACTAAATTACAAAGCTATAGTAATCCAAACAGTATGGTACTGGCATAAAAATAGACACATAGATCAATGGAACAAAATTGAGAGCCTCAAAATAAACCCTTGCATATATGATGAAGAAATATTTGACAAGGGAGCCAAAAATACTCAATCCGTTAAGGATAATGCTGGGAATAATAAATAAATAATGCTGGGAAAAGTGGGTAATTACATGCAAAAGAATAAAATTGGACTATAACTATCTTACACCATTTAGAAAATTAATTCTGAGTGTGTTAACTACTTTCATATAAGACCTGAAATCCTAAAATTCCTAGAAGAAAATATAGGGGAAAAGCTCCTTGACATTGATGTTGGCAAGGATTTTTTGGATTGACACCAACAGCAGAAACAACAAAGGCAAAAATAAACAAGTGGGACTACATTAAACTAAAAAGCTTCTGCACAGCAAAGGAAATCATCAACAAAATTAAAATGTGACTTACAGAATGGAAGAAAGTATTTTCAAACCATCCATCTGATGAGGGGCTAATATCCAAAATATATAAGTAACTCATATAACTCAATAGATAAAAACAAAAAATCTGATTTAAAAAAGGGCAGATGATCTGAATAGACTGTTTTCAAAAAAGGCATACAAACAGCTAATAGGTCCAGGAAAAGATGCTCAACATCACTAAGCATCAGGGAAATGCAAGTAAAACCACCATGTGTTATCATCTTATACATGTTAGAATGGCTATTATCAAAATGACAAGAGATTACAAGTGTTGATGAAGATGTGGAGAAAAGGGAACCCTTGTGCACTGTTGGTGGGAATGTAAATTGGTGTAGCCCTATGGAAAACAGTATAAATGTTTCTCACAAAATTAAAAATATAACTACCATAAGGCCCAGATACCCTGCCACTGGGTATACTACTAAAAGAAACGAAATCACTGTCTCAAAAAGATATCTGCAATTCCATGTTCATTGCAGCATTATTCACAATAGCCAAAACACAGAAACAACATAAATGTCCATCAATGGATGAATGAATAAAGACAATGGAATATTACTCAGCCATAAAAAAGAAGATCCTGCCATCTGTGACAACATGGATGGACCTTGAGGGTATGATGCTAAGTAAAATTAGTCAGAGAAAGACAAGTCCTGTAAGATCACCCTTATATGTGGAATCTAAAAAATCCAAACACATTCAAATAGAGAGTAGAAGGGTGGTTTCCAGGGGCTGGGTGATGGGGGAAATGGGGATATGTTGGTCAAAGGGTACAAACTTCCAGTTATAAGATGAATAAGTTCTTGGGATCTAATGTATAGGATGGTGACTACAGCTAACAATATTGTATTATATACTTGAAAGTTGCTAAGACAGTAAATCTTAAATGTTCTTACCACAATAAATGGTAATTATGTGAAGTGATAGAGGTGTTAACCCTATTGTAGTAATCATTTCACAATATATATGAGTATCAAATCATCATGTATACCTTAAACTTACACAATGTTAAATGTTAATTATATCTCAATAAAGTTGGGGAAAAAAAAGAAATTGACAAGGATATCCATTAGTACCAGCTCTGTAGAACTGCATTAGAGTTCCTATCCAGAGAAGGCAGGAAAAAGAAATTAAGAAAAAAGGATTAAAAATTAAAACATAAAATTTCGCTAGTCACAGATAAGTTTGTATATTTTAAAAATCCAAAATATTCTATGAACTATTAAAATTAACATGTCAATTTAACCTGGTTGTTGGATACAACATCAATTTAGGAAATCAATTGTATTTTCATGAATATTATAACCAGTGAATTAACATTTTATTTGATTCTTTGGCGAATTTTGTCATGCCTTCCTCATTGTGGTATATCTTGTACCTTTCCTGTAGTATTTTGTCATAGATATCTTTTATGTATATTTATATTATTTATTCATTACTGAAGTGAGATCTACCAAGATGATGAATGTCCAAAAATAGAGCATATTGATTTTTTATGGCTCCACTCTGTCACATGGGTCATGGTTTAATTCTCTTTTTAAAGCTATAAGTGGAAGGCACGTGTATGTACAAAATTCCAAGTTCATTTTCTAGTTTTTAGCTGTGCAAATCTCATCCATTAAGGTCACATTTTCTCCTACCCCAACTACCTGCTTTTCTGATACTATGAAATGATTGTGTATATAAAAAACACAATTCCCTGTAAACACCACTTACAGAAATATCTCAGCCTTTACCCTGGGCTAGAACACATTCCTTGCAAAGATTGTATTTCTAAAGATACAGTACAGAGATACCAATGCGCCACACACACACACACACACACAGACACACATTTACACACTAGCACACTTTCCTCCCAGTTTTTGTTGTTCTTATTGTTTTATTTTCTGGGATTTTTTTCTCTTTTAATGGATATAGAAATGTGATGGATGAAGGTAAAGGTGAACAGTACTCATGTCTCTGTAAACATCTGACTCAACAAGCTCTGTTTCGGAATCAAAGCAAAGACAGTAGGAGAGGTTAAGATTGTCTTCCTTACTATTATTTTGGAAGTATATATTTTATCATGCAAATCCTGTATATGTCATAAAGTAACATATGGATCCATCTTTATCTTACCCACATTCTGATATTAGGCTATTTGTCAGTGTTAATTTTGGTGATGTTGTGAACTTCTACTGTATCTTATCAGTAATTCATTGGGAAGTTGTGAGAGGATGTATTAAAGCAGCTAGGCAGGTGCCACTTTATATCTAAAGTGACTTCTCTAGTACTTATTTACAATTAAGCGATACTACTTTCCCCATACCAGTCTCATCTCCTTCACTGCATCTTCAAGTTTAACTGAGTCAAATGAATTGACAAGTAGTGATATTCTTACCCAACCTTAATTCTCACGACTGTCAATGGAAAAAAAATCAAATTAAGTGCCTTTGGTGCTCATTTGAGTCATCCTACCATCAGAAAAACTTCAATCTAGCTTGTCTCTTCCCTTTTTCCACAGAAATTTAATGAGTCCAAAGGAAATTAAACTCTATCCTTTTCCTCTATAAATGTGATGTGTTAGATTCAGAGTTTAGTGGAAATAGTATGATTATATGTTTTAAAACTTAAAGGACCATAAATGACTTAAATGTATTCCCTGGAAATCGTCTTTAACTACATTGTACTCTATGACAACCAAATAAATATAAATAACAGGCAGATTCCATCAGTATGGCATATCGTATAAAGCTAAAGCTAAAAAGAGGCTTATTTTTCTTTTGATGAGGTAACTGTACATCAACTGAGAAAGGTCACTCATACATATAAGCTTGATAAAGCTTGTGTACTGACTGGCACTGGTGATTATGGTATTTTATGAAGGCTTTTAATGAGAAGAGTATGAAATAAATAAAGAATACTATGCTAAATTGGGATCATGACGCATCTTTACAATTTTAGTATTTTTTAACCATCACCAAAGTGTCATTTCTACATAATTTTTCATAATTTTCTACTTCCCCTGATCCTTCTGCTTTCTTTCCCCATTATTCCTGCATTCAAGTTCATTGTTGCTCAAACACCCTCCACATATTCCTCCCACCACACCTTTGTTCATATTGTTCTCCAGGAAGAGCAAACACTCTCTTCTCAGTGCACTCGAAATTGCTTTTACTATTTATCTTTTGTAATTATGTTCATATTTCTACCTCTCTCACTAAAATGTGAACTCATCAAATGATTTTGATTTTGATAAAGGGAAAAAAGATTGAGACTTTGTTGAGAATTAAATGAATTTCCACCAGATAATTTGCTGATTAACATAGTAACATGCAACCTAGTCTATGTTAAGAAGGGGGAAATGCAATATTTTATTGACTTGAATCCTAAAGCCAATGGTTAGACAAATTCCTGGAGATTATTTTCTTAAAATAAATAAGCACACAGACTGTTCAATTATAACATGATGAATTTCTCAACCAAATTGTCAGTGATTTACTTCCTACTGGAAGTGAGCTAAGTACTTTTCTTTTTAGTCATTAGGCAAACATTCCATGCACAGTAATAATTCACTAAGTAGTCTCCCACCCCACTCTGACCCAATGCCCCTTCCAAAATACTGAATATTTTCATGGAGTAATATGTACACTGTGGGAATCTAGTACAATTCAAATGTGGAATATCGTACAACAGCTGTTGAAAACTTCACTCAATTTCTCAGCTGTTCATTCTTCTCCAGAATTACGTGAGGGCATGGTGTTCCCCTCCTGGAATTCATATGGCCTTAGATCCCAGGAATTTTTGGTTTTGTAAATAAAATGACCCTTCAAATGAAGATCACTGAAGAGACAAAACAGAAAAAGATATTCAAAATTATTTCTTTCCTGAAAAAAGATGGCTGACAAAAATTTTTTTTATTCAGATTCTCCAATAGCAACATTTTTTATTTCAAATCCTCCAGCCATAATTTCTCCTATTGCTCAGGTTTTTCTTTCATTCAGTTTTTCATGTTTTTGTGTTCTCACTCCTCCTCCTTGCAAATTCTAATTGCTACATCTTCCTATTATTGTTAATACACCCACTAATGATGGGTATCTAATGGAAGAAAAACGTTAAGAGTACTGAATTTGCAAATTTACATGAAGGATGGTTTTGGTCAGTGAACAAGCCACCCCATTGTCTCTCAATTCCCCTGTAAAATAACCCAAGCTTCCTAAAAGTACTCTGATTTTATTTTTGCCTGCATCACTATGGCAAGAGTCCCCTGGAAAGGCAGTACACATACCACTACAAGGAAAAATGTTATACTGCCTTATTCCTCCCAGCTTTTTCTAATCACATGGCAGAATTGTTTTCAGATGGCCTCTCTGCTAAAAATCGTTGCTAGGAAGGGGACATGAGTGATCAGGAGGACTCAAAATTAATACTGCACAATGAATATTTGTTTATAAGCTTCTTTGAAGCTTTAGCAATGTGGTGTGATGGTGTACTAGGCATAGCAATGAAGCGTATGCTTTATTTCTCTGGGAACTGTTATATTTTGGATTAAAAAGTTTATTGTTGAGAAAATATTTCTCCTATTGGTACTTCAGCAGTATTACTTTTTACCAGTAAAGTAAATTCTATTGTTCTAAGATTTCATCAATATGGTCTGAGTTACACAAGAGAAAGGGTTCCTTCATTTTGCATCATGTGCATAAGCTGGAAACTACATATTAAGTAGATCAATATCACTTTACCTTACTCTGATTTCAGCTCATGCTCAGAAGTATTGTATTCCTTTTAGTTGTATAAAGTCTATTTTCCAGAACTTTTCAATAATTTTCCTTTTCTGTTTCTTTTTGTAGGAAAGTTTATCCTTATTGGTAATAACAATGACCATTCCACTCTATAAAATTTACCTACTACACCTCCACATTGATATTTTAGTATTGAATTCAACTGGGCAAAAAGTCTCCCTGTCATTTTACTGGGTCCCTTATCATAAGCAATGACTTTTGAAGTCCTTATAGTGCGAACTATATCAGAATCTTCCCACAAGTTTTTAGGGTGTTTATAATTCACAACTAATAATCCTCCTCCCCTAAGAAGATTCAATTCATCTTGGTAGAAGGATGCTTAAGTGTGCAAAAGAAAAAGAAAGAAGTCAAGAGAGAAAAAGAGAAAGAAATAAGAAAAAGAGATAGAAGAAAAGTTGAAAAGAAACAATGAGTGCAAGAAAATAAGAGGAAAAAACCTCTTTAAGGTAATCTTTTTTAACTGCTTATCAGAATAAAACTATTAAAATATACGTCTGTGAAATCATGCAGTGTACAATCACAGCATGAAACCACATTTTAAGCAGTTTTAAAAGACTAAAACTCTGCAAAGAATTCATTATCCATGCTAAAACTCAAGTATTTAACAGTTTTCCACTCAGCCGTAGAGTTTTAAGGCCACCAACAATGGCTTCTACAAAAACAAATGAGGAAATATAGTTGAAATTACTGTTTAGAATTGTATTAGAGCCATAAAGCAACTAGAAAATACTTCATGAAGTTGTTGGCCTGGCTGCAGTACTTTGCAAAAAAAAAATTTTGTTTCTTTGTTTTTCTATCAACCATAATTTTTGGAAGATTACTTTTAGAGCAAAATGAAGCATCAGAAAACTATGTCCAGAAAAATATCTGTTTTGCAGATTCAGGCAACACTGATACCTTTGAAATATTCTGAGTACATAGTCAGTAAGCATGTGTGTGTGTATGTGTGTGCAACAGGTAATGATTTTACAAAAAAAAAATATAATTTGAAAAATAATGAGTAGAAAAATTTGACAGATCCACTAATACGCTCAAAATCTAAAAATTTGGCAAAATAATACCAAAGTCCAATGCAAGGAAAGATTACAAGCCTTAGTTAATGGCCAACTTATTTTAGATTATATTCAATAAAATTCTGAGAAAATGAAGTCATTTAAGCAGTTACTTGGAGTTCATTTTACTGAGATTTGACTCAATTTAAATGCTGGAAGAGTTCTTATAAGTTCTATAGTATAACATATAAATTTTACATTATATGAATATGTGTAATTTCCTTTAGATTTTACAATGTATTTTCATTTATTATCTGATATTCTCTTCAAATTCTTGGGAGATAAACAGGCAGAAATTCTGGCTCAGTAAGATAAAGTGACTTAGCTAATGTCAAAAAGCAAGGCTTTAACTACAATCCAGTTCTCTTGACTTCTAGTTGAACGTTCTTTCTGTTGTTACTGTGCTTTCTCTAATGAATATGAGGAAATAGAATACTGGTGACTCCCACCTAAGTAAATTTATTATGCAATAATTTATATTTAAGCCAGTTTTACCCACTCACATGAAAACTATATGCCAAATGCCGTGAACAATGATTTAAATCAGCAGCTGCTTATTTGAGTATTGCAAACAGAATCATTCAGTAATACACCAAAGGAAACACTCACACACACACCATCCAATCCAAGTTTGCTTCTTTGCATCTTCATTAGCCTGAAGTTGGACCTGTTCTTCTTCCCCATCTTTGAACCTCTGTTTAAACCACTCCCCAAAAATTATCAAATGACCTACTATCTGCCACATTATATTCATTCCCTTAAAGTAAGTTATTATTTCTGGCAAGATTTTTCTTCCAAATATACACTAGTCATGTCTCAAATCTCTGGCATCTTTCCCATATCACTTTTATGTCATTCGTACTTTTGCATTGGATTAGAGTTATTTGCATATATCTATTTGTCTCAATAGACTGTATGCTACATGATAGTTTATTAGTCATTCAGATAAACCCCAGCAATCAGTACAGCCCTTGCATGTAATATGTGCTCAATAAGTATTTGTTTTCTAAAAATCTCAGACTTATTCCCCTCAGCAATCACTTAAAAATATTTCTTTTAAATATTTCATCATTAGATGAATATCCTTATTGGCCTTAGAAGTCTTTTGAGGAAAGAAGACATTTACCTTCTACCATATATCCCCATAACTTCCAGAAGCCATCCATGGGAACTCAGAAAATACTCTTGACAACTATTCTGGGCCACAAGATACACTGCATGATAAGATCAAGTTTTTTATTTTGCAATTATTTTCTGTGATTGACTTGTAAATTGAATGAAAATGTGCATGACTGCAGGTGTTATTTTCACCTGGCTGTTCTTCTACTTTATACTCAATCAGTCAGACCTTCTTTTTCTTCAACACATCCCTTCAAAAATGGGAACATTTCAAAGTTAGCTACTAGCGCATGCGATGGAAAACAATTCATTCCAGTGGGAAAAAAAAAAAGGATGTCTTACAATCTGGAAAACACAATAAATACCTGGATAGGAGTATCCTGCAGATACAGAAGATTTTAATTCTCAATGGTCGGTATTATATAGCCAAGTACATAGAAAAAAAAAAAAACTTGTCATAAAGTTAATCCTGCCCATTGTATCCAAATTCTTAAACTTCACACAGCCTCCTTACTTTTGAATTATTTCTATTACCTTGTACTTCTGTGAGAATTTACTAAAACTCCATGTCTCAATCATGCCATTCAACTTTTGGTATAATAAAGGTGACTTTTTTTCTTCAAAACAAGAAGTTTAGACATGAACTAAAGAAGAAATGAAAAGGATAATATAGCTTTAAGCATCAGTACAAACATTTATGTTAGAGAATTACGGTAGCATTATATACAATCAGTTAATACTAATATGTACTCTATGCTGTAAACTGTTCACATAAAGCAGTATCTTCACATCTAAGACGTAGTATCTTACACAGAAATTGACTTTGCTAAAAGTAAAATTTGCTTAAATCACTAAGGTATAATCCATTAAAAGGAAATTTTCCCATCGTCTTTAGTGGCAAAAATGAAGTCTGTATGAAATGGAATATGGAGATTTCTTGTGTATTAGAGGAATGTAAATATAAAGCACTGAGGGAAGAAAGGCAGAGATACAGACTAGAGGGATAAAGGAATCAAGGTGATTTAGATGCTTTGGTACATTATTTTATACAGGAGTTTCATGTCTTCCTTAATATTAATAAGAAGGTAAACATCTTTTCTGTTGTCCTTAATATGGAAGGCAATTAACTTGTATATTTCACTCTAGATATTTTCAATTTTCATAATTAATAAATTTAAAATATATTTTCTCTACCATCCTTTAAAGATCAACATAGAACCACAGCTTTAGGAACACTGAGTTTGGATACACATTTTGGTGCTGCTTCTATAGATACAGGGATAGTAATCTGCCTAGTAATGGCAAAATGGAGCTGGGCAAAACATAAAGTGTTCCATGAAAATAGAGTAAAGGAGATAAAGTTTCTGGTTACCCAGTTTTGTTTTCGTTTTTAATGATTATGATACTGATGTTGAACCTATTCAATTGATACTTAAATAGAGATGTTTAAAAAGAGTATTGCAATATAATACAGAAGAAGAAAGTGGCCAGCATCAGGAAGAAAATTTCCTTTAAGTTATTCCAAAATCATACTCACTATTTCTAGAACAAACTTCATCCAAGAACAGTCAACTTGACTATCTCCAATTATGTACGGATTCTCTTGGCAATAGTTTTTGTGTGTGTGTGTGAGGAAGATCAGCCCTGAGCTAACATCTCTGCTAATCCTCCTGTTTTTGCTGAGGAAGACCAGCTCTGAGCTAACATCTATTGACAATCCTCCTCCTTTTTTTTCTCTCCCCAAAGCCCCAGTAAATAGTTGTATGTCATAGTTGCACATCCTTCTAGTTGCTGTATGTGGGAGGCGGCCTCAGCATGGCCGGAGAAGCAGTGCCTCGGTGCGTGCCCGGGATCCAAACCCCGGCCACCAGTAGCGGAGCACGCGTACTTAACCACTAAGCCACGGGGCCGGCCCCAGCAATAGGTTTTTGTCACTGCACTGATTGCTTTTAGAGTTCTAAAATTTCCCTGTATAACTCAGATTTTCTTCAATGTTTCCTTTGCTGTCACGGACTAACGAGAATAATTTGTCTATACCTTACCGTAATATTCTTCTCACAAATCCAACGATCTTTCCTTCAGAGTGTGCTAAATTCTGTCAACATTTTCTCTTAGGCTTCATTTTATAAATTTTTGTCATTTTGATTATCTCTTCTGAGTTGCCACTATTTGAGCATACGTGTTTTAACTGTGAAGATTAAAAAGTAGATTTACAAGTTCAAAAAAGTCTCAGTGAATGGTGGATAGGATATAATTATCTTGGTTACCATGTAAAATTAAACTTACTGATTATTATATTTAACTCATTTACAAAAGAATCAGTGATTATTATAACTGCATTACTATTATACACCCAACGCCTAGCAAAGTACCAGTATATAATAGACTGGGTAAATATTTATTGAATGAATAATTAATTAATCCAATAACTGGTAGTCCCATGAGATATTGACAAATCACCAGGTTTGTCCTTCATAATCTTTGATCTTGGTCTGTTTCATCTTCATTTACCCTTCCCACACTGCTAGCCTTCAGAGAAGTAATGTAGCATTCTGACTTGGAGTGACTGTATTTCACACCAGAATGAACTATGGAATCACCTGCTAGAAAGTGGAGATAAGTGAAGAATAGTCAAGATTATCAGAATTATGCAAAGACTGTAATGAAAAGAAAATAAAGTACAAAAAGTTTTGAGTTATATTTAATTATCCAAAAACCTAGTGTCCTCTCATTTTCTCCATGTACATATGAATCTGGTCAGGGAGTTAAAAAATGAAGAAATAAGACTAGGTAAAAACTCAAATCCTGAATTCAAAGAAAAGCCCATATCAACCCTGTATGTCAATAAAGCCTGTATGTTTTTCCCCTCCATTCAGAGGTGCATCTCTCAAACATCCACTTCCTTCTCTTCCCCTCCTCTAGAATGGTACCGGTATAGCTAATGAGATTATGTTTAGAAGGAAATTTGAGTTCCAAGAGAACAATCACATTTGACATGAAGTGAAATTCCGAATAGTTTTCAAAGAAGCTGTTTAAATAGCCAGGCAATAACAATCCACACAAATAAATTTGTTATCTGGGCTTTTTAATGTCAGTGCTATTTGTAAAAACTGAAATACATTCTTCTTCAGGAATTGCTAATTGCTTTGCTGATATTCCCTGGCAACCAATGAAGACTGTATGTGAGAAAACCATCATCCACCATACCATGGACAATCACTGATTCTTTCTTTGACAACATAATATGATGTGGATAATGAGCTATTGTATAGAGGAGGTCCTGACTGCCTGAATAAAATTATAACTCCTCCTTTTTTAAGGAAATAAAAGAAACAAAGAATATCCCTTTGATCTGCCACCCTTGGGATTACATCCCAAGGGACTATATATTATTTACAGCCCAGAAATTCAAGTAGAAATTTTGTCATTCTATACATAAAACTTCCAAAAATTGGAAAACTTTCCAAAAGTTGGAAATGGAGGGCTCTTGAAAAGCATTAGAACATTTTACTCCATATTTTTGGCACTAATGGATTTCCTTTCCAATCTTAATCATCAGGAAAGAATTCCCTTCAGATAGTGGGCCAAGAGGCAGAAATGAAAATAAATAAATAAATAAATTAGCTGACAAAGAAGTAGAATTTCCCAAGTCTCCTCAAATAGGGGGTGAAGAGAACAAGTTTATGGGTCACCATTTGCTTTTTTTGTTCCCTCTTATTTATTGAATGGTTTCAAGAAAAAAAGAATAGTGAATATCACAAGCCATTTATCTTCAAATTCACCAGTATTTCTGAGATTTCTAATATTACAGGAACAGATTTCAGCTGTTTAAGTGACCAGATAGCAAGAAATCATTCCTTAAAGATAAAAGCAATCCAAAAAAAAACAACCATCTGACTGACTAAGCTAAAATGTTCATTGACCTATGCATTTTGCCGTGTTTTCCCACTTTGGGAAAAAACAATCTAGGTACAAACACAATTGAGAGAGAAAAAAAGGTCCTCTAGAATTGTATACAAACCATCAAAATATCAGTGAACACAAATTCATTCTGTGTGTCAAACTTCTATCAAACAACAACCAAAAAAATGGCAACCTCTCTGCACCTTTGAATAAGTGACTAATGTCACAAGGGACAGAAAAGAATTTCAAACTTATTCTCAAATCCTCCATAATAATGCCAGGTTCACATAATATCTAAGCCACTATTTTAGATGAGTCATATGTTGTTACCTATGTTGACCACTCTTTGAGTAGTAAATACATCCAAAGCAGAATATTGATTAAAAATATAACTCTTAAATTAGGCAAAATAATATTTCTTGTCAGCACATTTGCTGTTGAGATACAAATACTATAGATAAAATAGTTTGTTTCCTTTCACTCATGTTCATAAAAAATATAAATGCCATGCTCTCAATTATATACAAAGGCATTCTAATGAGGCATCCTTGATACTGTTGGTTTTACACTGATTTATTCACGATTCTTACCCAATTCAACTTGTGACCAATGGCTTACAACAATATTCATAGTTATAAGACTGAAAAATTACCAGTTAAATACAGGCACTTTTTGCCCTTGAGTTTGGAATCACTACAGGGTGAGACAGCTGACCACGGTTCAGGATGTAGTTTTCAACAAAGAATGAGAATGAAACTAACTTGGTCCCACATGGGACCAAGCCTATGATCTTAGATTCAGTTAATTGTTTGAGCTAACCCAATAAGTAGACTTAAATCAGTTAAACATATGCATATTTCTCAGCCAGATTAGAATGGGCTGACATGAATAGGAAAATAAATTAATTAAATTAAGCATAAAAAATACAGTAAAACCACTAATGGCAGGATCACTGCTCATTTATCATCATCAAGGCAATAAAAAGTTAGAGAATTTAATTGTTTTAGTCAAATCATTTTTGGAGATGCACCTTACAGTTAACCACTTTCATTATATAAACATGACTAAGTTCCTCTAAGTACTGACAGAATTTCTGAAACAAAAACAAAGAAACAAAAACCAGTTTCCACATTACCTATAATACTGATGTGTGCATATATAAATTTACATAAGTGGACAAAGAAGATATTTAAAATTGACTCATTTTTTACATAAAGTACTTTGAAACCTTTAATTATAAAGAAAAACTAAATAAATGAGAATTTCATCAGTTAATTTGATATAATACTTGTGAAGATTACATTGTTAACAAAATGTTCAATTATTGAAGGAACGGCTGGGAACTGGAAACATGCACTTGAACATACCTCACATTGTATGTAATGGAAATATGTGGTCAATGTTGCCATGGTGAAAACATTGTGAGGGGAACACCCATAGTTATAATATTGCAAACTTACTAGTTAATGACTAGCATCATTTAGCTATTATTGCAGAACCATCATGTGATAAGAAATAAATATATTTCTAGAAAGAAAAGAGACAATGAATCATTGTACTCATAAAAACTGCTAACAATTATTAATGCTGTTTATAATTTATCTAAAAACTGTACTTCACTGACATTTTTCATTCCTTATTTATAAATTGCTAAGAAAATGCAAAACAAAATTATTATTTCTCAAAATAAGTAGAATAATATTACAAAGATATCAAGAACAAGTTTGCCAAAATGTATTTCTGATTCCTTAAAAAATCTCTGAATTACATACATAGAAATGAATTAATAAGTATGATCTCTGACAAGCTCAGAATCTGGAATGAAAAGCAAGTCGACCAACTGAAAAATAATTTGGCTAACACGACATGGCAATGCACACATAACTGAAGTTTTGCTGAGAGGGTTCATTCAGTTTCACCCTTTAGAATCTTTTTCTTTGCACACATTTGTTTTTAGGAGAAAGATGATGGTTGGCATCATCTATAGTTCTAAAAGGCCAGATGCATAAACCATTGAAACATTACGTAAAATAAACGACCTTAAAATACAAATTTAGTTCCTTTACCTCATTAATATAAACACAGAAGCTTTAATTTTTCTAAAGATTTTTGACCAGGAATCTGATGCCCTGGGCCATCACATCTACAAAGTATTAAGAAAGAGGAGCTCATTATATAAACCATTTTAACATCAATTTTCCAAAAAATTTTTGATAAACAAATGTCAATAGATTATTCATCTTGGAATTCTAATTACTTATCTTCAAATTATTTTAATCTGTAAAATATCAGATACATGATCTTTTTTCTTTTTTTTGGAGGAAGATTTGCCCTGAGCTAACGTCTGTGTCACTCTTCCTCTATGTTTTATGTGGGTTGCTTCCACAGCATGGCTGATGAGTGATGTAGGTCTTCACCTGGTATCTGAACCCACGAACCTGGGCCATCCAACACAGCATGCCAAACTTAACCACTATGCCATGGGGCTAGCCCCTACACCATCGTTTTTTTCTCAGTGATCAATATAAAATTGATCAGACTAACATTTCTATATCTTGCTTTTATTTTTTCCCATCACTATCCATTCCGAAAAGAAAATAATTGGGTAATTAAAGAAAAAGAAAATGAGAAAAAATTGTCTAATTCTGATATTTAGAACTCCCCATGAGTCAAATTTACCTTTATTTTGCCAGATTTAACTCTTCTCAGGAGGAGTGTAAACATGTTATCTGGAAAAATATTTAAGACCCCTTATTTTCTCTCACAAAGAGCAGAAAGACCCCAGTGTGAGCATATAGCTAAACTCACCTAAAATAGATTCAGAATGCACATTAAATTTCATTTTTAAATAATATGCTTGACATACAGCCATATTTATATGCTCTTCATTTAAAACAGTCATACTATTTTATTTAATAATATCACATGTGGTTTACTGTATCCACACTCCCAGCATAACAAGACACTTATATATTCCATTATTTCAGAGTTTGAGATGTACTTCTTTAACCAGCCTACCCATATAACAAAGTACTTAGATTACTTCAGGCAACTAGTACATTCTAAATCTATCAAATCACTATACCTCAAAACCATTTATCATAGGCCAAGTTAACTTTATATTAGTGGAAGAGTCCTGGGCCCCAAGTCTTGGATACACTTTTGCTTGGAAAATTCTTTCTGAAAGAAATCAACAATAGGAATTGGACTACTGAAAAAAAATATTGGTATGTTAGAAAAATTCTGTAACTTTCTTAAAGTTGAATGAACATTAGCAACCTCTATTGTGCCCCTCTCTACCTTTTGTGCACTAATTAATAATTACTTTTTAAAATTTTGTGGTAAAATACATATAACATAAAATTTACCATCTTAACCATTTTTAATTGTGCAATTCAGTAGTGTTAAGTATATTCACATCACTGTGTGACAAATCTCCAAAACTTTTTATCTTGCAAAACTGGAACTCTATACACAATAAACAAAAACTCCTAATTTCCCCCTCTTCCCAGCCTGACAATTCCCATTCTATTCTCTGTTTCTATGAATTTGAGCATTCCAGATATCTCTTAGAAGTAGAGTCATGCAGTATTTGTCTTTTGTGACTAGCTTATTTCACTTAGCATAATGTTCTCAAGTTTCAGTCATGTGGTAACATGTCATAATTTCCTTCTTTTTTAAACCTGATATTCCATTGTATGTATAGACCACATTTTCTTTATCCATTCATCTATTGATGGACACTTGGGTTGCTTCCACCATTTAGTGTTGTGAATAATGCTGCTTTGAACATAGGTGTGCAAATATTTCTTCAAGACCTTACTTTCAATTCTTTTTGATGTATACCCAGAATTGGAATTGCTGGATCATAGAGTGATTCTATTTTCAATTTTTGAGGAGTCACAGTACTGTTTTCCATAGCGAATGCACCATTTTACATCCCTACCAAGAGTGCACAAGGGTTCCAATTTATCTATATCCTCACCCACATGTGTTATTTTCTGGGTTTCTTATTTTTTGATGGTAGCCATCCTAATGGGTGTGAGGTGATATCTCATTGTGGTTTTGATTTGCATTTCCATACTGATTAGTGCTATTGAGCATCTTTTCGTGATTGCTAGTCATTTGTATATCTTCTTTGAAGAAATGTTTATTCAAGTCTTTTGCCCATTTTTTAATTGGGTTATGTTTTTGTTGTTGTTAAGGTAGGAGTTCTTTATATATTCTGGATATTAACCCCTTACCAGATATATGGTTTACAAATACTTTCTCCCATTTCATAAGTTGCCTTTTCACTTTATTGATTGTGTCTTTTGATGCACAAAAATTTTTAATTTGATTCAGTTCAATTTATTTTCACTTTTTTTGCCTGTGCCTTTGGTGTCATGTCCAAGAAGTCATTGTCAAATCCAATAACATGAAGCTTTTCTCCATGTTTTCTTCCAAGAATTTTACAGATTTAGCTCTTACATTTAGGTTTTTAATTCCTTTTGAGTTAATATTTGTATATGGTGTAAAGTAAGGGTCCAACTTCATTTTTTTGCATGTGCATACCCTGTTTTCACATCACCATTTGTTGAAGAGACTGTCATTTCCCCCATTGAATGCTCTTGGCACCCTTGTCAAAAATCATTTGACCAAGGGAGTGACGTCAGCATCATGGCGGAGTGAGCTTTCCCGTGAACTCTTCCCCCACAAGATACAACAAAAGCAACAGCCGCAGACCAACAACAGAATCCCAGACAGTGAAAACCTAGAGCAGAGGGATCCACACTGCCGCACATCTGAGAGCGGAACGTGCTGGGCCCCCTGAGGAAGTGGGGAGAGGTAATGAGAACTCCACTCCCTCCCCATCAGATCAGCGATTCCGGTCCATGCGGCTCCCAGAGAGGGGGGAGGGGCGGCCCTCGGCGGGGAAACCGTGGCTCTTCGGACTCTCTCAGCCAGTGGGAAACTCCCGCACAGAGGACTCAGAGGAGCCACAGGGCTACCATCAACATCTGAGCACTCCAGAGAGCGGATAAAGAGGGGCAAACGAGAAGCCTCCCACGTCAGGGACCCAGAGGGCAAAAGAGAGAGCGCCCCCCTCCCCACAACCCGGAGTCTGCAGCTCGACCAGACCAGACCTAGCGATCCGAGGCAGACCTGATCAAACTGGACTGGACCCGTGGATCGCAGCGGGAAAAAAAAAAAAAAGAACTGCGGATCGCAGCAGAAAAACCGGGGCAGAGCACAGGGGGCTTAGACTACACAGCCCTTTACCACCAGACAGTGGCGGCAGGTGGAAATTGCAACCAGAGACTTCCAGGATGAGGAAAAACAAAACCAACACAGGAACCACAATGCAAAAATATATGAAATCACCAGACCAGAAACAAAATGACAAGCACCCAAAAATCAACCCCGAAGACACAGAAATCCATAAACTAAATGACAGAGATTTCAAAATAGCTATCATAAAAAAACTCAACGAAATACGAGACAACACAGACAAATAATTCAATGAGATTAGGAGTTTCTTCACAAAAGAGATTGAAATCATAAAGAAAAACCAATCAGTGCTGATGGAGATGAAGAAAACAATGGTGGAGATAAAGGAGAATCTGGAATCTTTAAAGAACAGAGCTGACAATATGGAGGAAAGAATTAGTACTTTAGAGGATAGGAATACAGATATACTCCAGATGGAAGAAGAGAGAGAACTAAGACTAAAAAGAAATGAAGAAAGACTCTGAGAAATATCTGACTCTATTAGAAAATGTAACATAAGAATTATAGGTATTCCTGAGGGAGAGGAGAGGGAAAGAGGAACAGAGAGCCTATTCAAGGAAATAATAGCTGAAAATTTCCCAAATCTGGGGAAGGAGCAGGAAATACCAGTAAGTGAAGCCAACAGGACACTATATATATTAACAGACAAACCCTTCACCACGACACCTAGTGGTAAGGCTAGCCAGGGTCAACGACAAAGAAACAATATTAAGGGCAGCTAGACAAAAACAAAAAATAACGTACAAAGGAACTCCCATTAGGGTCTCAGCGGATTTCTCAACAGAAACTTTTCAGGCTAGAAGAGACTGGAATGATATATTCAAAATACTGAACGACAAAAACTTTCAGCCAAGAATACTCTATCCAGCAAAAATATCCTTCAAATATGATGGAGAAATAGTAACTCTCCCAGATAAACAAAAGCTAAGGGAGTTCACGGCCACGAGACCCCCACTACAAGAAATACTCAAGAAGGGCCTCAGGCCTGAAAACAAGAAGAGAAAGGGAACACAAAGCTGGGAGGAAGGAGAAAAGTAGGTAGACAAAATCAGAAAAATAGTAGATCTTTACCGGAATAGGTTAGCAACCACTTAAATACTAAACTCAAAGATCAAAGGAAGAAATTCACCAAAAATAAATTTAACCTCATCACTGTAAACACACAGCCACAACACAAGATAGAATAAGGTATAACAAGAGCAACTTAGAAGGGGAAGAGGAAAGTGACTGAATTGACTTAGTATAAGGAAATAGGAGGCTATCAGATAATGGACTATCTCATACACAAGATTTTTTGCCCAAACCTCAAGGTAACCACTAAACAAATAATCAAAGCAAAACCACATATGATAAACAAAGAGAAAACTAGAAGAATCATAAGACAGAACAACCAAACGGAATCGGCAGTCCAAAACAAATGGGACAAGAAACAAAGGAAATGCAAAAGAACCAGGAAATAAGTGACAAAACAGCAACATTAAGCCCTCATATATCAATAATTACCCTAAATGTAAATAGATTGAACTCTCCAATCAAAAGATACAGAGTGGCAGGATGGATTAAAAAGCAAGACCCAACAATATGCTGCCTTCAGGAAACATATCTTAGCACTAAAGACAAGCACAGGCTCAGAGTGAAAGGATGGAAGACAATACTCCAAGCTAATGGCAAACAAAAGAAAGCAGGTGTTGCCATACTCATATCAGACAAAGTAGACTTCAAGATAAAACAGGTTAAGAAAGACAAAGAAGGGAAATATATAATGATAAAAGGGACACTCCATCAAGAAGACATATCACTTATAAATATATATGCACCCAACATAGGAGCACCAATGTACATAAAGCAACTATTAACAAACCTAAAAGGAGAAATCAACAACAACACAATAATAGTAGGGGATCTTAACACCCCACTTACAGCAATGGATAGATCATCCAGACAAAAAGTTAATAAAGAAATATTAGACTTAAATGAAAAACTGGATGAGATGGACATAGTAGACATATACAGAGCACTCCATCCAAAAACAGCTGACTACACATTCTTCTCAAGCACACATGGAACATTCTCTAGCATAGACCATATGTTGGGAAACAAAGCAAGCCTCAATAAATTTAAGAAGATTGAAATCATAACAAGCATCTTTTCAGACCATAAGGCTATGAAACTGGAAATGAACCAGGAAAAAAAAACTGGGAAAGTGACAAAAATGTGGAGATTAAACAACATGCTACTGAACAACCAATGGATCATTGATGAAATTGAAGGAGAAATAAAAAACTATCTGGAAACAAATGAAAATGATAACATGCCATATCAAACCATATGGGATGCAGCAATAGCGATCCTGAGAGGGAAACTCATAGCGATACAAGCCCATCTTAACAAACAAGAAAAAGCCCTAATAGGCAACCTTAAATTACACCTAACAGAACTAGAAAAAGAAGAAGAAACAAAGCCCAAAGCCAGCAGAAGGAGAGAAATAATAAAAATCAGAGCAGAAATAAATGAAATTGAGACCAAAAAAACAGTAGAAAGGATTAATGAAACAAAGAGTTGGTTCTTCGAGAAGATAAACAAAATAAACAAACCCTTAGCCAGGCTTACTAAGAAAAAAAGAGAAAAGGCTCAAGTAAATAAAATTAGAAATGAAAGAGGAGAAATTACAATGGATACCATAGAAATACAGAGGATTATAAGAGAATACTATGAGAAATTATATGCCAACAAATTAGACAATCTAGAAGAAATGGATAAATTCTTAGACTTATACAACCTCCCAAAATTGAACCAAGAAGAAATGGAGAATTTGAATAGACCAATAACAAGTAAAGAGATTGAAATAGTAATCAAAAACCTCCCAAAAAATAAAAGTCCAGGACCAGATGGCTTCTCCAGTGAATTTTACCAAACATTCAAAGAAGATTTAATACCCATCCTCCTCAAATTATTCCAAAAAATAGAGGAAGATGGAACACTTCCTAAATCATTCTATGAGGCCAACATCACCCTGATACCAAAACCAGACAAAGACAATACAAAGAAAGAAAATTACAGGCCAATATCGCTGATGAACATCCATGTAAAAATCCTCAACAAAATATTGGCAAACCGAATACAACAATACATTAAAAAGATCATACACCATGATCAAGTGGGATTTATACCAGAGACGCAGGGATGGTTCACCATCCGCAAATCAATCAACCTGATACATCACATCAACAAAACAAAGAATAAAAACCACATGATCCTCTCAATAGACGCAGAGAAGGCATTTGACAAGATACAACATCCATTTATGATAAAAACTCTCAATAAAATGGGAATAGAAGGAAAGTACCTCAACATAATAAACACCATATATGGCAAACCCACAGCTAACATCATACTCAACAAGGAAAGACTGAAAGCCATTCCTCTGAGAACAAGAACGAGGCAGGTCTGCCCACTCTCACCACTCCTGTTCAACATAGTACTGGAGGTTTTGGCCAGAGCAATTAGGCAAGAAAAAGGAATAAAAGGAATCCAGATAGGTAACAAAGAAGTGAAACTCTCACTATTTGCAGATGACATGATTGTATATATAGAAAACCCTAAAGAATCTGTTGGAAAACTATTAGAAACAATCAACAACTACAGCAAAGTTGCAGGGTACAAAATCAATCTACAAAAATCAGTTGCATTTCTATATGCTAATAATGAACTAACAGAAAGAGAGCTCAAAAAGATAATACCATTTACAATTGCATCAAAAAGAATAAAATACCTAGGAATAAATCTTACCAAGGAGGTGAAGGACCTATACAATGAGAACTACAAGATATTATTGAAAGAAATCCATGATGACATAAAGAAATGGAAAAATATCGCATGCACGTGGATTGGAAGAATAAACATAGTTAAAATGTCTATATTACCTAAAGCAATCTACAGATTCAATGCAATCCCAATCAGAATCCCAATGACATTCTTCACAGAAATAGAAAAAAGAATACTAAAATTTATATGGGGCAACAAAAGACCCCGAATAGCTAAAGAAATCCTAAAGAAAAAGAACAAAGCAGGAGGCATCACAATTCCTGACTTCAAAACATACTACAAAGCAATAGTAATCAAAACAGCATGGTACTGGTACAAAAACAGACACACAGATCAACGGAACAGAATTGAAAGCCCAGAAATAAAACCACACATATACAGACAGCTAATTTTCAACAAAGGTGCTAAGAACATGCAATGGAGAAAGGAAAGTCTCTTCAATAAATGGTGTTGGGGAAACTGGACAGCCACATGCAAAAGAATGAAAGTGGACCATGTGCTATCGCCATTCACAAAAATTAACTCAAAATGGATCAAAGACCTGAAGGTGAGACCTGAAACTATAAAACTCATAGAGGAAAATATAGGCAACACACTATTTGACATTGGGTTTAAAGGAATCTTTTCGGATGACATGCCTACCCAGACTAGGGAAACTAAAGAAAAAATAAACAAGTGGGACTTTATCAGATTAAAGAGCTTTTATAAGACAAATGAAACCAGAATCAAGATGAACAAACAACCAACCAGCTGGGAGAGAATATTTGCAAAACATACATCTGACAAGGGGTTGATCTCCATAATATATAAAGAACTCACACAATTGAACAACAAATAAACAAACAACCCGATCAAAAAATGGGCAGAGGAAATGAACAGACACTTCTCCAAGGAAGATATACAGATGGCCAATAGGCACATGAAAAGATGCTCAACATCACTAATCATCAGGGAAATGCAAATCAAAACAACACTAAGATACCACCTCACGCCTGTTAGAATGGCTATAATCACCAAGACAAAAAACAACAAATGTTGGAGAGGATGTGGAGAAACAGGAACCCTCATACACAGCTGGTGGGAATGCAAATTGGTGCAGCCTCTATAGAAAACGGTATGGAGATTCCTCAAAGAACTAAAAATAGAGATGCCCTATGATCCAGCCATCCCACTACTGGGAATCTATCCAACGCACCTGAAATCAACAATCCAAAGAGGCTTATGCACCCCTATGTTCATTGCAGCATTATTCACCATAGCCAAGAAGTGGAAGCAACCTAAGTGTCCCTCGACTGACGATTGGATTAAGAAAATGTGGTATATATATACAATGGAATACTACTCAGCCATAAAAAAAGACAAAATCGTCCCATTTGCAACAACATGGATGGGCCTGGAGCCTATTATGTTAAGTGAAATAAGCCAGAAAGAGAAAGACAAACACTGTATGATCTCACCCATATGTGGAATATAAACCAACACATGGACAGAGAAAACTGGACTGTAGTTACCAGGGGCAGTGGGGGTGGGGGGTGGGCACAAGGGGTGAAGGGAGTCATATATGTGGTGATGGACAAACAAAAATATACAACCCAAAATTTCACAATGTTAGAAACCATTAAAACATCAATAGAAAAAAAAAATCATTTGACCATATATGCGAGGGTGTATTTCTGAGCTCTCTATTTTATTCATAATTACTTCTCTTATCATCTCACAGTTTGCTGGCAAAAGAGCATCATGTTCCACATCTTCTCTTACCACATTCCTAACCCAAAATCTATCATTTGTGCTATAGACTGAATGAATGTGTTCCTCCAAAATTTATATGTTGAAATATTAATCTCCAATGGGATGGTATTTGGAGATGAGGCCTCTAGGAGGTAATCAGGTCATAAGTGTGGAGCCTTCATGAAGGGAATAGTGACCTTATAAAAAGAGGCATGAGAGAGCTAGCTTCCTCTCTCTCTGCCTTCTGCCATGTAAGGATATGGCAAGAAGATGGCCACCTGTAAACCAGGAAGAGGGCCTTCACCAAGAACTCAGCCTTGCTGACACACTGATCTGGGATTTCCAGCTTGCAGAACTGTGAGAAATAAATTTTTGTTGTTTAAGTCACCCAGTCTATGATATTCTGTTACAGTAGCCTGAACTGAGTGAGACAACTTGCCATAGATCACCTTATTCCTTGAGATGATACTAAATTGTGCTGTGACTGCCCTTTAATTCCAATGTTTCTCTTAAAATTTAGATATATCATAAAAATTATTCCATATAATTCAGAAAGCACATTCACATCAAATTTTAATATTTTTTTCCTCTAAGACAGGCCAAACATGTGCTTTTGTATTAATTCACAGAATAAGAAAGTAGATCTCAGGCCATTAAAGTTACTTACCCAAGATCACATAGTAATTAAACAAAATAAGACTGGACCTATAATTTCTTATTTCTAGTTTTGTGCTCTCACTACTACGTTGCTGTCTGGTCACATAGTAGTGACTCAATAATTTTTTGTTGTTTGTTTAAACTTAAATTTTTACTCAAAAAACTGCCCTATGAAGGCAACAATCCCAGACAAATAATTGCCTGTGAGAGTCTCCATAACTCTCAGTTGATATTCAAAAATGATTAATTTCCTCTACCCGTTACAGGTTAACTCAAACTTAGGCTTGATACAGATGAGCAGGAACTTCTTAAACATAAGAGAAGAACTCCAATATAGTGATAAGGACTAAATTGCACACTTCATAACTAAAAGCAGAAAAACAAAGTATTTTCTTAGCATTTCCTAGCAAGTATTTTTTTTAATTAGAAAAAAATGAAGAAGGAAAGAAGGAAGGGAGGGAAGGATAAAAAATGAGAAGAGAGGGAATAAAAAGGTAAAGAAAATTAAAAGGAGAGATCAAGAGAGTGAGAGTGTGAGAGAGCGAGACTAATCCATATGGAGCATTTGCACAATCCTCAAAAGAACGTGTAACATAAAACTGCAATAGATAGTTCTGTTTCCTGTGAAAATATTGTTCAAAATAATGATATACGATCTACCAAGAGCAAAGTGTGTATGCCTTAGGCTCACTTTGACTAGTTACTTAAAAATGGCAATCCATTTAGAACTTCAGAATCTGAAATAATTAACATTCTCTCTTTCACTCCCAAGACAGCTGCATGGTAAGTCATTTCTGTTAGTTCTCTCTGTAACCAATGAAACCACCAAGTCATGGATACTCAAACCAGTAGTTAGAAAGAAGATAACAAAATTATTGCTGTATCTCTAAGACGTGACAGAGGCTGAAAGCAGGGCTGACTACATATGCTGTAACCATCAGCATTACAAATTTTTCTTCACACAAATGGTCTTTACTAAATCTAATTAATAAGAGTAGAGATGTAGACATAAGGGGTGCAGGGAGGAGGAAAATAATGGATTACAAGAGTGAAGGTAATGCAGATGGAATGATAGAAACTTTTAGTATGTTTCACTACAATATCTATGTTAGATAGAGTAGCAAATTACAGAAAGCAGCTGTGATGATAGAGCAAAGTAGAAGATTAGTGTAACTATGTAGTTAGTCATAACACTTTCTAGTATGTGGTTCCCATGGATAAAAGGGCTGAAATCTAGTGATTATCTGAGTTTTGGATAAATAAGTAGCTTAAGAAGATAAGAAATGTAATAATCTAAAATCATGCTCTGCCCAGAGAGATGTCAACATCAAAAATAATTAATAAATAAAAATGTATTCATTATTATAGATCTAAAACCAGTGAAAGAAAACACTTGAAAACAAAATATCAATATCCTTAAACTAATTTTTCAAGTAACCAGGAAAGAGAAAGCTAATTGTAAAAGAATTAGTATTTTATGCTCACTTGCCTAAATATGCAATCCCCTTTTCACCTTCTGATCACTTAGTTCAGACAGTTAGTTACTTCCTCTTTCCTCTCCCACATCCAGCTGGTGCTGGCTTTTCCCTAGCAATGTCAGAGAGGAGCTTGCAAACATTAGTTCAGGAATAATTTCTGAGCCAATGAAATGTTGGCTCAGAGATTGTTCCCAGACTAATGGGAATCTGATGTATTAAAGATAGGCAAAATTCTATTAATAGCAGAAACAAACATTTCATCTTGCACATGTGTGTGTGTGTGTGTGTTTTATTACTGAGGACTGTATGTGTAACATTATTGAGGCCTAAATATAAAACTGTATTTAGGATCATGATCTGAAAGCTTGGCATTTAAATCTTCATTTGCAAATAAAGGTTTTAAGGTTTCAGAATATTGCTTTATCTTAGAATTGTGGATTGCTCAATTACTAGAAAAGTTTGCTCAAATATTTCATTATAAAAATATTTTGTTATCAGGGAAAAACAAAGCCTATGCATAGAAATAAAAGAGGCTGGGAAGTTCTATATCAAATTATTAAAAGTAGTTATATTCAGTTGGTGAAATTTAGATGACTGTTTCTTCCTACTTTTTCTCTCTTTTCTAAATTTTCTCTGAGTATGCATTATCTTTGTTATAAGAAACATATTTTAAAGGTAAGTATGTAAAGGAAGTATTTATTTTGTGTCTATTATGACAGAGGGAGCAAAGGAAGAAAGGAAAATAGTGAAGAGGAACATGTTGGGCATGAATAGGAGCACAGTGATGACACTCGTGGACGTTATTAAAATGGAAGGTCAACGTGAAAGATGCTGGAAAGAACTTTGGGCCTCATGTATGTATGTTGGTGTGGAAAGGAGTGGCATCTATTTGGGGTTCTTAAACCACTGTGACTTAACCTGCAAATCATACCCCTCTCAGCTCATCAAAGCAAACCCTAACACCCATAGCTAGTAGTCTCAGCAGTCATGTGGGGCTCCCATATTCCAGGTTTATTCCCAACTCACATGTTTTTGATCTTGGACTCTTAGCTATGTTTCACATTCATTAATTCATTAAGTACCTAGTATGAGCTAGGGATTGTATAAAGAAATGAAGATGATAAACTGGACAGACACAGACACAATCTCTGCTTTCACATTGCTTTCAAGTAGAAAAGCCAGATATAAAACAAATATTTGTACAATTATTGAGTCACAAATCTGGTAAGTACTGCAAAGAAGAAATACAGGATAATTTAGCATGTAATAGAGGGATCTAACTCAGTCTGGGGAGTAAGAAAAGGCTTCACTGAGGAAGAGACAATATGTACTTCACTGAGTACATATCGGAAGAATGAAAATAAATTGATTGGACTAAAATAAGGGGAAGAAGTTGCCAGGCCAAGGGGAAGGTATGTACAAAGGCCTTGAGATATGACAAAACAAAGTATAAAGCAAAGTACCTCTGAAAAACTGAAAACAGGCCAATGTGGCTGGATCTCAGCAAGTAAAAGATTGATGTAAGCGAGTTTTATGGTAAGGTGGGTAGGGGTCAAACCATGCTGATCCTGGTTAAAAATTTTGGGCCTTTATCCTAAATATAATGGGAAAGCATTTTTAAAAGTTCACACTGGCTGCTGTGTGGAGAATACACTACAATAGGCTGTTGCCATAGTCCAGGTGACACACAATGGTGACTTAGTAGAAATGGAGATAGAGAGAAATGGAGCCATTCAAGAGATTTGTAGGCAAGGGGTGAGAGAAAGGGAAGATTTTAAATGCGTCTAAATTTCTGGTTTGCATAACCAGTTGAATATATATGTGATAGGGGACACTAGAAGAAGAATTAATTCAGAAGGGTAAGTAAAGCATGAATTCCATTTTGGATATGTTTAATTTGAGGTGCTTGTAAGATATTTAAGTGACTATATCAGACAAATAGTTGTATATAGGGTTACAAAATCACAGGTATGCTCTTGTCAGGGGATATAAATTTGGGATTCATCAGCACATAGAGAGAAGTTTAAGCCATTTACATTTCAACATCTGTCTCTGGTTCTTCTGTTTCCTTGGACTGTAGCGCTCATACTATTTATTTTTTCTCACTTTTTTGTGTTGCTTCAGATAACTTCTCAATCTAGCTCCCATGCTTTTGTGAAATCACACTCACAAACTACCTCTTGACCTCCAGGAGAAAGGTGGGGAGGAAGATTTGGACACTTTTCCTAGAATCTACCATACTCCTCATCATCCACTTGGGTATGTAATGGATGAAATCAGGACCACTTCTCATTGGAGATTTTGAGAAATGTGTACTACCAAGGACAACATTCTAGGATGCTACCTGACCCAACTCTGCTTTTCCCTTTATGAAAGATTAAAGAGAATCTTAACAACGTATTAGACTTTGTCCTGATATTACAGCTATACCTGGATATATGGAAACCTGGTTTGTTGGGAGGCTTTTACTAATATCTAACTTTCTGGCTCAACTTTGCAAGCCAATTTTAATAAGACTGAACCTCTGAGATGCATACCACCTTGTCTGAATCATAAAAGAGGACAAAGGAAAGCCAGAGTTACAAATGTACTTCAGAGAAATTGAATACAGATTGATGTTATTTGTTACCTGCAATACTCCCACTGTCTTCCAACTGCTCATGAACAGGATGATTTAAAGCTTTTGAGACTGTAATATAATCATTTACCTGCATAATTCCCCATTTATTCACTGAAGTTGGATTCCCACAAACCCCTAGCCTTGGGAAGCTGAACAAATAACAGCCACATCACCTCTGCACCAATCCTGATAACTATGCATTGAAGAGCCTTGAGGTGGTGTTCCTAGACCACATCCTAGCTGACCAAGACATTGATATGACACTAAATGAAGTGTGTCCATGATCTTGGATTGAGAGGCCCTGAATTAATAGAGTTTAATTCTTCCTGGAGTTCACAAGGTACTACCAATACCTCATCTCTCATTTGTCTATTGACTCCAATAACCAACCTTTTCAAAAAAGGGAATCCTATCCACACCATAAGTATAGCATTACAGGAGTTTAAAAATTATTCATTTTCATCTTAATTCTGGTCTATCGAGCCAAATCCAACTTTCAATCTAATGGAAGCCTCCAAAAACTGTGATTGGGCCAACGTGTTGCAAATGACCCCAGCATGAGTGATTTCTACCCTCTGTGTCCATTTCTTAAGATTTTGGCTACTGAGTGATGTGACCTACGGTTTGTAGGAAATATTAATATTGGGATCATAGTCATCTTTGAAATATGAGGGCAAAACATGAAAGGAGACAAATACCCAGTGATGATACTGTCTAATCATTGCAGCCTAGAGAAAATGAGGCACATGTTGAACCTCAGTGCTAGGCAAAGGCAACCTTCTTTGAATGCTTTGACTTTTCATTTCTCATTTTACTTGTAATAATTTTTGACAATGCTCTTTCTTGAAATACTGTCTTCACTTCTGTGATAGTACTTCTACCTGGTTTGCTTTCTACATTTCTAGTATCTCGTTCTCATTCCCTTTTGCTGGCTCCTCTTCTTCTCCTTGATTTCTAAATATTAGTTTCATTCAGGCCTTAGTCTTAAACCCTCTCTCATCTCTTTCTACACTCTCACTCTAGGTAATCTCATCCATAGCTTTAAATTCTATCCATATGCCAATGATTCCCAAATGTATACATACAGCTTTAATTTCTTCCTTAAATTCTGAACTTATATAGTCAACTGTCTACTTGATATCTCCACTTGAATATCTCATGGTATCTCAATGCATCCAAAATAACTCTTTATTCCCACCCTTCTCTTACAAAGACAGGTGAAACTTGCTCCCCTGCTCTATATCAACAAATGAAACACTGCGTTACAGTAAATCGAACCACAATGCACTCATTGCCTCTTCCCCAACCTTCCCATAACAGATTCATCACATATCCTATTTGGTCTACTACCAAAATAAATATTAAGTCAATTTACTTCTCTCCAACTTTTCCACCATGAACCAAGCCAAAACCCTCTTTCCTGGATTGTAGCAGTGACCGCTTTTTGTTGTTTTTGTTGTTTGTATGTTTATGTAATTTTATTTTTATGTAAACTTTCTAACTGCATTTTTATCAGTCCCAACCTTACACAAGGATATTAAATGAAAAGCGACTATCTCCATCCTTTCATCTGACTCTTCCCAATTCCAGCACCCAAAGGCAATCATTGTCAAGAATTTTTTGTGTTTCCATTTAGAAAAAAATGCATACTTCAGGAGCAACCACTCTCACTGATTCCATTTTTGCTTCCCTACAGTCCTACAAAAGATTAAGATAGTCTTTTGAAAGCTGATATATGTCCATGTCACCACCCTGCTTAAAGCCCTCAAACCATTGCCCTGGAAATAGAATTTAAACCTACAAATCCTACGTGATCTTGACTAAGACTACTTCTCCTAACTCATTTCACACCGCTCTCCACGTTACTGTCTGAAGTCAGCTACATCAGCCTTTATTTAAGATCTTCAAGAGAAGTTCTTTACCAACTCAGGGTATTGAAAATGCTCTTCCTTCTACTAAATGTCTCTTACCACAACTCTTGTATAGCTATTTCCTTCCATCCTTCAGGTCTTAGTTTATTGCTACATATTCAGAGAAGCCATCATTGACTACCAAATTTAAAATGTCTTCTCACTCCATGCTATTATCTGTTCTTCATTCTTTTCCTTTGATTCATATTAGTTACCCCAATTTGTAATTTTATACTTTTGTTTACTTGTTTATTTCTTGCCTCGTCCACTAGTCTAGTATAGTAAGCCTCAGGATTGCATGGAGCTCATTTGTACAGTTCACCAGTAGGAACATAGAAGCTAAGACTGACCTACTACGTAGTAGATACATAACAATCATCCTGTCCAAGAAAATCACTGATCTGTTTTCTTTCACTATTAATTAGTTTGCATTTTATGGAATTTTGTAGGAATAGAATCATAGAGTATGTACTCTTTATTTTCTGGATTCGTCCACTAAATATAATCATTTTCAGATTTACTCATATTGTCATGTGTATTAACATTTCATTTCTTTTTATACTTGAGTAGTATTACATTGCGTGGCTATACCACATTTGTTTATTCATTCACCTGGTGTACATTTGTGTTGTTTGCAGTTTGGAGCTACTATGGATAAAGCTGTTATTAACAATCATGTACAAGTATGAAAATATGCTTTCTTTTGTCTAAGCATCTTTTCATGTGTTTATTGGTTATTTACATATCTTCTCTTGTATATTGTCTATTCAAATACTTTGCCCATTCTCTTTTTAGATTGTTTGTCCTCTTATTAAGTAGGATTATTTCTTTATATAATCCAGATACAAGTCTTATGTCTATTATATTGGATGCAAATATTTTCTTCTGGTCTGCTCTATTTTAGGCACATATACATGTATAATTGTATGTCTTCCTGATATATCATCATACTTATCATTATAAAATGTATCTCTTTTATCTCTGGTAATATGCTTTGTCTTAAAATATATTTTATGTGATATTAAAATGTCACTTTAGCCTTTTTATGCTTAATACTTGCAAGATATATCATTTTTCATCCATTTACTTTCAACCTATCTGTGTATTTATATTTAAAACATGTCTGTTAGAGGCAGAATATAGTAGAGTCTGCATTTTTATCCACTCTGTCAATCGCAGCCTTTAAATTTGAATGCTTAGACCATTACATTAATTAATTACATTAATATGTAATGTAAATATTAATGTTATTGACTTAAAGTCTACGATTATGTTATTTATTTTCTCTTTGTCACCTATGTTTTTTGTTCCTCTTTTTCCTCTTTCCTTCCTCCTATTGGAATATATGAATACAATTACTATTCTATTTTAATTTATACATTAGTTTTTTGCTATATCTCTTTGTGTTATTTTTGAGTGGTAGTTCTAGTAATTACAATATACATAGCTAACCATTCAAAGTCTACTTAGAGTTAATATTGTGCCACTTCAAATAGAATGTAGCCTTGCAATCATCTAAGTTCCTTTACCCTCCCTCTACTGACCATGATGTTATAATCATCATATTAATTACATTTTCATACACCAAAAGCACCACAAGACAATGTTATGATTATTGCTTTTCATAGTCATACATATTCTCATAACTTAAGAAATCAATGGTCTTTTGTATTTAGCTAGATATTTGTCATTTCAGTTATTCTTCCTTCATTCCTGAAGATCCAAGTTTCTCTTTGATATCATATTTATACACTGAAGTAATACTTTTAAGATATCATTTTTATTGAGATATAATTGACATATAACATTACATTCATTTCAGCTGTATGACATAATGATTTGAGATTTTCATATATTGTGAAATGATCACCACAATAAGTCTATCCATTACCACACATATTTAAAAAGTTTTTTTCATGTGATGAGAACTTTTAACATCTACTCTCTTAGCAACTTTCAAATCTACAGTACAATATTATTAACTATAGCCACCATGTTGTACATTACATCCCCATGATTTATTTATTTTATAACAGGAAGTTTGTGCCTTTTGACCCTCTTCTCCCATTTTGCCCAGCCCCAAATGCCTACCTCTGGCAACCACCAATCTGTCCTTTGTATCTATGAATTTTGGTTTTTTTATATTCCACATATAAGTGAGATTATATGGTATTTGTTTTTCTATGTCTGACTTATTTCACTTGGTATAATGCCTTCAAGGTCCATCCATGTTGTTGCAAGTGACAAGATTTCCTTCTTTTTTATGCCTGAACAATATTCCATTGTGTATATATATACCACATTTTCTTTATCCACTCATTCATTGATGGACACTTAGGTTGCTTCAACACCTTAGTTATTGTAAATAATGCTGCAATGAACATAGGGGTTCATATATCTTTTCAAGTTAGTGTTTTCGTTTCCTTTGGATTAATACCCAGAAGTGTAATTGATGGATCACATAGTAATTGTATTTTAAATTTTTTAAGGAACTTCCACACTGTTTGCCACAGTGGCTCTACCAATTTACATTCCCACCAACAGTGCAAAAGGGTTCCCTTTTCTCCACATCCTTGTCAACATCCGTTATTTCTTATCTTTTGATAATAGCTATTCTAACAGGTGTGAGGTAATATCTCATCGTGGTTTTGATTTTCATTTCCCTGATGAATACTGTGGTTGAGCACCTTTCCATGTACTTGTTGGTCATCTCTATGTCTTCTTTGGAAAAATGTCTATTCAGACCCTTTTCCCATTTTTTTAACTAAGATGCTTGTTTTTCACTATTGAGTTGTATGAGTTCTTTATATATTTTAGATATTATCCCTTATCAGATATATGATTTGCAAATATTTTCTTTCGTTCAGTAGGTTGCTTTTTCAGTTTGTTGCTGGTTTCCTTTGTTGTGTAGAAGCTTTTTAATTTGATGTAGTCTCACTTTTGTGTTTTTACTTTTGTTGCCTTAGCTTTGGCATCAAATTCAAAAATCATTGCCAAGACCAATGTCTGGGAGCTTACCACCTATGTTTTCACCTAGGAGTTTTAGTTTCGGGGCTTACATTCAAGTTTTTAACCCATTTTGAATTAATTTTTGTGTATGGTGTAAGATAATGGTCCAGTTTCATTCTTTTGCACGTGGCTGCCCAGTTTTCCCAACACCATTATTGAAGATACTGTCCTTCTCACATATATATTGCCTATATATGTGAGGGTTTATTTTTAGGTTATTTATTCTGCTCCATTGTCCTATATGTCTGGTTTTGTACCAATATCATATCATTTTTATTTCTATATCTTCATAATATAGTTTGAAATTAGGAAGTGTGATGCCTCCGGCTATGTTCTTCTTTGTCAGGATTGCTTTGGGTATTTGGGGTCTTTTGTAGTTCCAGACAAATTTTAAGATTGCTTGTTCTAGTTCCATGAAAAACGCCTTTGGAATTTTGATAAGAATTGCATTAAATCCATAGATTGCTTTGGGTAGTAAGGACATTTTAACAATATTAATTCTTCCGATTCATGAGCATGGAACATCTTTCCATTTATTTGTGTCTTCTTCAATTTCTTTCATTGTCATACTTTTCAGTGTACAGGTCTTTCACCTCCTTGGCTAAATTTATTCCTAGGTATTTTATTATTTTTGATGCAATTGTAAATGGAATTGTTTTCTTAATTTATCTTTCTGATATTTTGTTATTAGTGTATAGAAACACGACAGATTTTTTGTATTGATTTTGTATCCTACAACTTTACTGAATTCGTTTATTAGTTCTCAAGGTTTTTTGCTGGAGTCTTTAGGGTTTTCTATATATAATATCATGTCATCTGAAAATGGTGACAATTTTACTTCTTTTCTGATTTGCATGGTTTTTATTTATTTTTCTTGCCTAATGGCTCTGGCTAGGATTTCAAATATATATTGAATAAAAGTGATGAAAGTGGGCATCCTTGTATTGTTCTTGATCTTACAGGAGAAGCTTTCAGCTTTTCACCATTGAGTATGATGTTAGCTGTGAGCTTATCATATATGGCCTTTATTATGTTAAGATACATTCCCTCATACCCACTTTGTTAAGAGCTTTTATCATAAATTGATGTTGAATTTTGTCAAATACTTTTTCTGCATCTATTAAGATGATCTTAGGATTTTTATCCTTCGTTTTGTTAATGTAGTGTATTACATTGATTGATTTGAGGATGTTGAACCATCCCTGCATCCCTGGAATAAATCCCACTTGATCATGGTGTATGATCCTTTTAGTGTATTGTTGAAGTCACTTTGCTAATATTTTGTTGAGGATCTTTGCATCTATGTTCATCAAGGATATTGGCTATAAGTTTCTTTTTTTATGGTGTCCTTGTCTGGTTTTGGTATCAGGGTAATGCTGGCTCCATAAAATGAGTTTGGAAATATTCCCTCCTCTTCTATTTTTGGAAAATCTTGAGAAGGATTGGTATTCATTCTTTAAATGTGAGGTAGACTTTACCAGTGGAGCCATCTGGTCCTGGACTTTTGTTTTTTGGAGGATTTTGATTACTGATTCAATCTCTTTACTAATACTAGTTGATTTTTATGTATAATGTAAGATAAGGGTCCAATTTCATTCTTTTGCAAGTGGATATCCAGTTTTACTAGCACTATTTGTTGAAGAGAGTATCCTAGCCCCATCTTGTATTCTTAGCATCCTAATGAAAGATCACTTGAAGATAAATATATGAATTTATTTTTAAGCTCTCTATTCTGTCCATCAGTCTATATATCTGTCTTTATGCCAATACCATACAGTTTAGTTAATGTGGCTTTATAATGTATTTTGAAATCAGGAAGTGTGATGCCTCCAGTTTTGTCCTTCTTGCTCAAAATTGCTTTAGTGGTTCCATATAAATTTTACATATTAATGTTTTTAAAGCATACAATTCAATGGCATTAAGTACCTTCACAACATTATACAACTGTCATCATTATCTGTTTCCAAAACTTTTTCATCATACCAAACAGAAACTTGTAAACATTAAGCAATAACTCTCCACTCCACCTTCAACCCCTTGTAACTGCTAAGCTACTTTCTGTCTGTATGAATTTGCCTAGTCTAGATATTTTACCTTCATTTCCTCAGTAAGATGTTGGTCATCTGTTAAGAGTGCTGTTAGCAACTTGAGAGGACTGGCCACTGATGGTATACTGAGATAACAGATAAACCAAGGGGTAGAAATTTGCCTATAAGAGCCAGAATAGTAATGAAAATTAGTTCAGTGACTCAGATATTATTCTAGATATTTCTGAGCACTGGGAAAATATAGAGTTAAAATGTTCTATCTAAAGGTTGCAGTGACTTCTCAACTCCTGCCAATTGTTGCCATTAAGTTATTAGAAATCCAGTGCTGTCAGATATTCTGTTTTTAAAGAGAACTTGGACATTTGGACTGTCAGGCAAAATCTCCGAAATTTAAAAAGTCTGTACACTACATCTGGTCTTCCCATCACCAGCTTATGGACTTTATTATAAACACAGTTCTTATATTATAGCAGGAAAATCCCACCATATGTTAAATGGCGTGCATTTTTAATGGAACAAAGATGGAAGCTTTGTGAATTTTTCCACTAACTTTGAGGAACCCAGGTATAGAAGTGGAAAGTGAGTATTACCCAAGGATGAGGAATGGCAAGGGAGAACTATTAGGTCAAGGAGTCAATGGATTCTGTGGTAGTAAGTTAATTCTTTGTGCTTTTTAAAAATAACACCTTGCAATTGATAGACAATAAATATTTGTTTGATGAATGAAGTAACAAAAAAAGGAGAAAATACCAATTAATATAATCTAATTGGACCATTCAATTTAATAGTGCCTTCATTAGAGTCATAAAAGGGTTTTTCAATTCCCAAACATTCAGCTTTCCTGAATTCTCCTAAACTAACAAAATTGTTGATAACTCATAAGGTTGTATTTTGTGGGCAAGTTTTAAGGCTTTTCTCTTTTAGATATCAGGATAATCAAATATAAAATAAAAAACACTAACTACAAATATCCCTCTTGTGAGATTTGCAATAAGTGAGTTCTGGTTTTTGAAACATAGTGAATATTTACTTTATATATTTTATATAAAATCATGTCAGTCTCTTCTAAAAATATATTCCCTGAAAAAATTTATACTCATTTCAGGACAAGGATCATAGGCCTAAAATATGGAAAGTATGAGTACTTTTTTCTGTTCCAAGAAATGCATAAATTTTTATTCAATATTTGTCTGAGTAGAATTGAAAATTGTATCAATTCTCATCAGGCTTTGCTTTCAGTTATTTTTTTGTTGTCCTTTATGATCTGAATTCTGATGGTTCCATCTTGTGGTGAAAATTAGAATAGGTTCTGTGTAGTTGTGTTTTTGTTTTGTTTTGTCTGAAAAAAGTCTGAATAAAATCCACTCTAAAAAATCAAAATTTAGAAACTTACTTATTTCAGAAGTATTGGAATATATTTTCTTTGCCCTCAAGAAGTTCATAGTCTAGTAGGAAAGAAAGTCTCATAGGCAGATATTTTAGTATAGTATGATTGATACTAAAAGAGTGATTTGTAAAAGTGTCAGTAGTGGCACAAAGAGGTTTCTGATCCTTTTCACCTCTTGGGAAGATTACATAAAAAATAATACTGCTTGTTTGATCCTTCAAGGCTTAGGTCAGGATGCTAAGCTATGGTTAAATGAGAGGAGAAGCTAAATGTCAGAATTCTTTTGGAGGCAGAACTACAAGCCCTCAAAACTGAGGTCAGAGACAGGGGACTGAAGCAAATAACAGGACTCAAAATTGAGAGCTAAACAGGAGTCAGATAGCCAGAGATGATGTTAGAGAGGAGCAATAGGTAGAGATAGGCAAAAAGGAAGTGGTGTGGAAATTTTCTAAAGATAATAAGCTAGTGTAATGGGAATGTGAAGGCAGAAATGAGGCGTTAGACTTCTAATTAACATGGCATTTTAAGTTAATTCTTTGAAACACCTCTCTACACCAAACACAATAATGTTAGGTAATATATAAACAGTGAAAACTAATACACCATCAGGCCAGTAAAAGGAAACATTCTCTATGAATCCTAAATTTAAAGAAAGATACCACAATGAGTAAAGCTAAAGTCACATCCTGCTACTCTCTGAACCCAAAATCAGCCAATGGATCTGGAAACGAGTCTCGCAAAGAGTCTTGGGAGTTTAAAGTGCTTCATGTAAGTTTGGAGAGTAAGACTAGGCTTACTGATTAAAACAAAGATCTGAGATTGAATTCTCCCACTCATGAAAGAAGGTTGAAGAAAGCTGCTAACAATCTCTGTTTAACGCAGCTTATGTGAAGTGACACACCTTGGGAGGTTCAAGAACATAGACCACAGACTCATGAACAGAAACTGAGTAAAGTTCCTGTAGGCTGAGTGACTGAATCTGACATTTGTCCAACATGATTGTGAGATAGCAACCCCAAACCATCAATATATCCCATATACTAGACACTATCAGTGCCCCATACTAATCTGACTTCCAAATGCCAAAATCTGTATTTCCTTGCCGGCAGGTTTTCTCTGGCACTTAAAACCCTATTTGTCGAGGAGGTGGAGTCAAGATGGAGGCATAAGCAGACTCAGAACTCACCTCCTCCCGTGGACACAGCCAACTTACAACTACTCGTGGAAAAATTACCCCTGAGACAAAACTGAAAACTGGATAAGAGGAACTCCTGCAACAACGGACAATCTAAACTGAGGTAGAAGAGGCAGAGACTCACTTCTGGAGAGGAAAAATGCCGCCTTCACAAGCCGCCAGCTTCATGGCCGCTGGGAGCAGCCCACAGGTACGCAGCCCTCCCTGGAGGCGCGGGGCCCTGAGCCGGGGAGCGCCCCCGCTGTGGGCATTTTGTGGGCCCAGCACAATCGAGACCAGCGGCATAATATCTGACTTTGCCTGCTACTAAAGCATTGGGGAGTACCCCCAGAAAACCCGGTTCATAAAGAAACTAAAACCGGCTCTTAAAGGGCCCATGCGCAAACTCACCCGTTTCAGAAAGCATCTTAAAATCACCAGAAAGAATGGTGCACAGTGCTTTGGAGACAAGAGACTCACTTAATAGGCTCTGAGTGCATCTTGGTTAGGGGTGAGACTTCTACAGGGACTGGGACATTGGCGGTGGCCATTGTTGTGGCCTGGTGTGAGCGTGCTGACACAGACGCCATAGGAGTTCTCCCTGAGGCCTGCTAGCCCAGGGTCTGCCCCACCCGCTAGAGCACCGATTTAATCCAGCTCAGCCAGGGCAGGCAGTCCACCCTAGAGACTGGCCCCAACCAACAACAAGCCCTCAGGCAACTTGTGGGCCTGCATAGATTGGTGACTGGACTCACTGCAGCCTGGCAACTGAGCTGACTTGAGCAGGGCAGGGTGTGCACAAGGAGCGGGTGGAGAGTGTGGGGCGGTGGCGGAGTGTGTGGGGCTCCCACCATGGAGAGACTGGGTGCACTTGGGGAGGTCTGGGCGCTCACACGGGGCAGGACTGTGTTGACTGTGTGTGTGGACCTGTGGGCGGCAGGGCTTGTCAGCTGCAGAAGACTTGTGTTTCTCAATGAACCACATAGGAGGTTTGCCCCACCTTCCAAACCCTGAAATAATTGGGTGCTCCTGTGCCTGAGGCCGGCCCCACCCAGCTGCAATCCTCA
The DNA here is from genome assembly GCF_020826845.1 of Diceros bicornis minor. Lineage (NCBI taxonomy): Eukaryota > Metazoa > Chordata > Mammalia > Perissodactyla > Rhinocerotidae > Diceros > Diceros bicornis. The sequence goes on along the minus strand of NC_080781.1, from coordinate 74,120,748 downwards.
GAGAGCTGACAAGAGACCTAATAGGCTAGAGACTTACAGCAATTGTAAGGCCCTGAGCCTAACAACCTGCCACGCTGGGGGCCTACTCACTTAAAAGAAATAGTGAAACACAAATGTGGTATTAGAACTTGTAGCCAACTGTGCTGGGGCTCCCCACACCTGATAAAGAGACTGAAGGGCTCGCAACAACTACAAGCAGCTGAGCATTACAACAGCTGGCCAGGATCATAACTCAGCCTCCCTGGGTGCCTAAAGGGAGAGCAAACAGGCCACAACAGAAGGATACACGTAGCCCACATAGGGGTCACCCCTGGAATATTGAGAACTGAGGGAAGCACACTGGAAGCCTCCTAAGGCATCACTTACATAAGGTCACCTATCCAAGAGCAGGAGACGTAGCTGACCTACCTAATACGTAGACACAAGCTCAGAGAAAGAGGCAAAATGAGGAGGCAAAGGAGTACATTCCAAGTAAGGGAACAGGACAAAACCCCAGAAAAGGAACTAAGTGAAACAGAAATGAGCAACCTACCCGACAGAGAGTTCAAACTAAGAGTGTTAAGGATGCTCACTGATCTGGGGAGAAGAATAGATGAACTCAGTGAGAATGTCAACAAAGAAATGGAAGATATAAAAAAGAACCAATCAGAAATGAAGAATACAATACTGGAAATGAAAAATTTGTTAGAGGGACTCAAAAGCAGAGTAGAGGATACAGAAGAACGGATCTGTGAGCTGGACGAAAGACTAGAAGAAATTACCCAAGGTGAACAGGTAAAAGAGAAAAGAATTAAAAAGAGTGAGGACAGTCTAAGGGACCTCTGGGACAACATCAAGTGCACTAACATCCGTGTTATAGGTGTCCTGGAAGGAGAAGAGCGAGATAAAGGGGCAGAGAATCTATTTCAAGAAATAATAGATGACAACTTCCCTAACTTAAGGAAGGAAACAGAAATCCAGGTACAGGAAGTACAGACAGCACCAAACAAGATAAACCCAAAGAGGCCCACACCAAGACACATCATAATCAAAATGTCCAGAAATAAAGATAAAGAGAGAATCCTAAAAGCCGCAAGAGAATGTCAAGTTACATACAAAGGAAACCCCATAAAGCTATCAGCTGACTTCACAGCAGAAACCTTACAAGCTAGAAGAGAATGGCACGATATATTTAAAGTGCTAAAAGGAAAAAACTTACAGCCAAGAATACTCTACCCAGCAAGGTTATCATTCAAAATGGAAGGAGAGATCAAAAATTTCCCAGACAAGCAAAAATTAAAGGAGTTTGTCACCAAGAAACCAGTGCTACAAGAAATGTTAAGGGGACTGATTTAAGGGGAAAAGAGAAGACCACAAAAAGGAAAAATTACCTATTTCCATGATAAGAAGGTAATGGATACAAGTGCACAAAAAAAGAGGTTAGATATGATATCAAAACCATAAAAGGAGGGAGGAGGGGAGTGAAAGAGTACAGATTCAGACAGAGGTCAAACTAAAGTGACCATCAATTCTGTATAGAAGAAGAAAGGAAGAGAGAAGGACTACTAAAACACTGAGAAAAAAAAAAGTTAAAAAATGGCAGTAAGTACATACTTATCAATAACTACTTTAAACGTCAATCGACTAAATGCTCCAATTAAGAGGCATAGAGTTTCTGAATGGATAAAAAAACAAGACCCATATATATGCTGCATACAAGAGACACACTTCAGACCTAAAGACACTCACAAACTGAAAGTGAAGGAATGGAGAAAGATACTCCACGCAAATGGCAATGAAAAGAAAAGGGTAGCAGTACTCATATCAGACAAAATACACTTTATTTTTTTTTTGGGCTTTTATTTATGGGAAGTTTTATTACTGATTTTTTTTAATTTTTTGTTTATTGCAGTAACATTGGCTTATAACATTGTAAAAATTTCAGGTGTACATCATTGTACTTCTATTTCTGCATAGATTACATCATGTTCACCACCAAAATACTAATTACAACCTATCAACACACATATGTACCGAATTATCCCTTTCAGCCTCCTCCCTCCCCCCTTCCCCTCTGGTAACCACCAATCCAATCTCTGTCCCTATGTGCTTGTTTATTGTTGTTATTATCTACTACGTAATGAAGGAAATCATACGGTATTTGACCTTCTCCCTCTGACTTATTTCACTTTGCATTATACCCTCAATGTCCATCCACGTAGAAAAAATATACTTTAAAACAAAAACTGTAAAAAGAGACAAAGAAGGGCATTACACAATGATCAAGGGAACAATCCAACAAGAGGATATAACACTTGTAAATATCTACGCACCCACTGTAGGTGCACCTAAATATATAAAGCAATTATTAACAGACATAAAAAGAGAAATAGACAGTTACACAATAATAGTAGGGAACTTTAACACTCCACTTACACCAACGGTGAGATCATCCAAACAGAAGTTCAATAAGGAAAGATTGGCCATAAATGATACACTAGAACAGATGGACCTAGTAGATATATACAGAGCATTCCATCCAAAAACAGAAGAATACACGTTCTTTTCAAATGCACATGGAACACTCTCCAGGATTGATCATATATTAGGCCACAAAACAAGTCTCCAGAAATTTAAGAAGATTGAAATAATACCAAGCATCTTTTCTGACCACAACGGTATGAAACTAGAAATCAACTATAGGAAGAAAATCAGAAAAGCCACAAATACATGGATATTAAACAAAATGCTACTGAACAACGACTGGGTTAATGAAGAAATCAAAGAAGAAATCAAAAAATACCTGGAGACAAATGAAAATGAAAATACGACATGCCAGAATTTATGGGATACAGCAAAAGCGGTTCTAAGAGGGAAGTTTATAGCGATATCGGCCTATCTCAACAAACAAGAAAAATCTCAAATAAACAATCTAACAATGCACCTAAAGGAACTGGAAAAAGAAAAACAAAGCCCAAAATTAGTAGAAGAAGGGAAATAATAAAAATCAGAGCAGAAATAAATGAAATAGAGACCAAAAAAAATAGAAAAAATTAATAAAACCAAGAGCTGGCTCTTTGAAAAGATCAACAAAATTGACAAACCTTTGGCTAGACTCACCAAGAAAAAAAGAGAGAAGGCACAAATAAGTAAAATCAGAAATGAAAGAGGAGAGGTTACAACAGACACCTCAGAAATACAAAAGATTATAAGAGAATACTATGAAAAGCTATATGCCAACCAATTCGACAATCTGGAAGAAATGGATAAATTCTTAGAATCATACAACCTTCCAAAACTGGATCAAGAAGAAGTAGAGAAGTTGAATAGACCAATCACCAGTAAGGAGATAGAAACAGTATCACAAACCTCCCCAAAAATAAAAGTCCAGGACCAGATGGCTTCCCTGGTGAATTTTACCAAACATTCAAAGAAGACTTAATACCTATCCTTCTCAAACTCTTCCAAAAAATTGAGGAGGGGGGGCAGCTCCCTAACTCATGCTACGAAGCTGACATTACCCTGATACCAAAACCAGACAAAGACAACACAAAAAAAAAGAAGATTACAGACCAATGTCACTGATGAACATCGATGCAAAAATCCTCAGCAAAATACTAGCAAATTGCATGCAACAATAGGTTAAAAAGATTATACACCATGATCAAGTGGGATTTATCCTAGGGATGCAGGGATGGTTTAACATTTGCAAATCAATCAACGTGATACACCACATTAATTAAATGAAGAATAAAAATCACATGATCATCTCAATAGATGCCGAGAAAGCATTTGACAAGATACAGCATCCATTTATGATAAAAATTCTGAATAAAATGGGGATAGAAGGAAAGTACCTCAACATAATAAAGACCATATATGAGAAACCCACAGCTAATATCATCCTCAATGGTGAAAAACTGAAAGCTATCCCTCTAAGAACAGGAACCAGACAAGGATGCCCACTCTCACCACTCCTATTTAACATAGTACTGGAAGTCCTAGCCAGAGCAATCAGGCAAGAGAAAGAAATAAAAGGGATCCAAATTGGAAAGGAAGAAGTGAAACTCTCACTATTTGCAGATGGCATGATTTTGTATATAGAAAACCCTAAAGAATCCACCAGAAAACTTTTAGAAGTAATAAACGAATATGGTAAAGTTGCAGGATACAAAATCAACATAAAAAAATCAGTTGCATTTCTGTACACTAACAACGAAGTAGCAGAAAGAGAAATTAAGAATACCATCCCACTTACAATTCCAACAAAAAGAATAAAATACCTAGGAATAAACTTAACTAAAGAGGTGAAAGATCTGTACACCGAAAACTATAAAACATTTCTGAAAGAAATTGAAGAAGACACAAAGAAATGGAAAGATATTCCGTGCTCTTGGATTGGAAGAATTAACATAGTTAAGATGTCCATACTTCCTAAAGCCATCTATAGATTCAATGCAATCCCTATCAAAGTTCCAACAACATTTTTCACATAAATAGAACAAAGAATCCTAAAATTTATATGGAACAACAAAAGACCCCGAATAGCTAAAGGAATCCTGAGAAAAAATAACAAAGCTGGAGGTATCACACTCCCTGATTTCAAAATATACTACAAAGCTATAGTAACAAAAACAGCATGGTACTGGCAGAAAAACAGACACACAGATCAATGGAATAGAATCGAAGCCCAGAAATAAACCCACACATCTATGGACAGCTCATCTTTGACAAAGGAGCCAAGAACATACAATGGGGAAAAGAAAGTCTCTTCAACAAATGCTGTTGGGAAAACTGGATAGCCACATGCAAAAAAATGAAAGTAGACCCTTACCTTACACCATACACAAATATTAACTCCAAATCGATTAAAGACTTGAATGTAAGACCTGAAACTGTGAAACTTCTAGAAGAAAACATAGGCAGTATGCTCCTCGACACCGGTCTTAGCAACATCTTTTCAAACACCACGTCTGACCAGGCAAGAGAAACAATAGAAAAAATAAACAAATGGGACTACATCAAACTAAAAACCTTCTGCACAGCAAAGGAAGCCATCAACAATATGAAAAGACAACCTAACAATTGGGAGAAGATATTTGCAAACCATACTTCTGATAAGGGCTTAATCTCCAAAATATATAAAGAACTCATGCATCTCAACAACAAAAAAACTACCAACCCAATTAAAAAATGGGCAAAAGACCTGAACAGACATTTCTCCAAAGTAGATATACAGATGGCCAACAGTCACATGAAAAGATGTTCAAAATCACTAACTATCAGGGAAATGCAAATCAAAACTACAATGTGATATCACCTCACGCCTGTCAGAATGGCTATAATTAACAAGACAGGAAACAACATGTGTTGGAGAGGATGTAGAGAGAAGGGAACTCTCATACACTACTTGTGGGAGTGCAAACTGGTGCAGCCACTATGGAAAACAGTATGGAGATTCCTCAAAAAATCAAGGATAGAACTACCATATGATCCAGCTATTCCACTGCTGGGTATTTATCCAAAGAACTTGAAAACACCAATTTGTAAAGGTACATGCACCCCTGTGTTCATTGCAGCGTTATTCACAATAGCCAAGACTTGGAAGCAACCTAAGTGCCCATCAAGGGACGAATGGATAAAGATGTGGTATATATACACAATGTAATACTACTCAGCCATAAGAAACGATGAAATCCAGCCATTTGTGACAACGTGGATGGACATTGAGGGTATAATGCAAAGTGAAATAAGTCAGAGGGAGAAGGTCAAATACCATATGATTTCCCTCATTAAGTAGTAGATAATAACAACAATAAACAAACACATAGGGACAGAGATTGGATTGGTGGTTACCAGAGGGGAAGGGGGGAGGGAGGAGGGTGAAAGGGATAATTCGGTACATGTGTGTGGTGATGGGTTGTAATTAGTATTTTGGTGGTGAACATGATGTCATCTATGTAGAAATAGAAGTATAATGATGTACACCTGAAATTTTTACAATGTTATAAGCCAATGTTACTGCAATAAACAAAAAATTAAAAAAAAAAACCTATTTGTCACCCACACAACAAACCAGAAGTGCCAAAGAAGTAATATCCCCCAGAGTAGCCCTCAATCAATGCCTGATGTAAAGTGGTGGATAAATACTCCAGCTCCCTCATCCCTTCAGTAGGATAAGTCTGAGGTAGGTATTTTACACTAGATTGCATAATTCACCAGAAGAATAAATCTTCATTTATCCACAGTGATAATTTGCTTAATAACAAACACTTTTGGGTACCTTCCCTTTCCACCTCATTTCTTCATTACCTTTACAGTAATTCCTTGGATCAACTCTAAAGTAAATTAGTTAAACCAGAATCATTACTTCAGGCTCTGATTCTGGGATAGCCCAAACTAACATATACTAATTTTGGACTGAAGATACCTGGGAGCTGGGTAGAGGCAAGAGCAAAACTGCCAGAAAGGGAGAGGTTGAGAGAAGATGAGAGAGAGAAAGTATTTCCAGTTCAAAAAGTAAATAATAATAAAAATAATAATAATATAACTGCATTAAAAGACTTTAAAATAAGTGTGTTTATGATACTCATAGTGATAAAGGAATGAATAAAATTTATAAGAATAACAAAAGAAAAACAGACAGAAACAAAATAATATGGGATATGAATACTAATATATTAGAAACTCTAAAATGTAAAACTTTAGTAATTGAAATAAAAGTATTAATGGACAGGATAAAATTTTGAATAGACTTTCAAGAGAGAATGAGAAAAATGGAAGATAATACTGAGGAATTCACCCCAATGCAGCACAGAGAAAAAAGTCATAAGATACATGAAAATGTGACTTAAAAAACATGATAAATTGAAGGATGCCAGTATATATTTAATAGTAGTTCCAGAATAATAGAATAATGGAATGATGGAAAAGTGATATTTGAAAAGGTAAGAGTTAAATTGTTTGAGAATTAAAGAAACATGAATTCTAAGATGTAGAACAGACTATATATACTAAGCAAGATAAAGATAAATCTACATTCAGATGTATCAGTTACATAACAGTTGAGGAAACAATCTTAAAAGCTAACAGAATAGACAAAGCAGAACTTAAAGCAAGCTAGCAATAATAATGAGAGCTAAGGGATAAAAATTAAAGGAGAATATATGAAGAAGATAAATCAACCAGTAATTTTTATAAAACTAATAATGGAAACTAAAAATATTTTAAAAAATTAAAAATTTGAAATTGACACATCTATGACCACAGTGGAAGATTTTTAAATACCTCTACCAAAAGTCAATAGGTCAAGCAGACCAAAAATTAACTAGGATGTAAAAGATTTGAATGTAAAAATTAACAAGCTAGATTCAATGAAGGATCATGTTGGAAGAGCCTCAGACTCCAGAACATTCCAAGAAAGTTTCAGCCAGACCAAGGTGTTGTCCTTGACGTAAATTTGTCTGTTATATGAATCTTGCATTGATCAATAATGGATTGTCACCAGTACCTCACCTTCCTCCATAACTGGGTAGGAGTAGCTCAAAGAAAGCATGGCCTTAGCATTCATGCACATGGCATCAACATTTAGTGTATCTTCCAAAAGATGATATGTTCTCTACTTGTTAGATGCAAATATTTTCAGACACAGAAATACTGAGCAAATTCATCACCAGGCAACAGAAAACCCTAATAAAAATAAGTTGTACCTGCTAATCTAATTTATGTGGAAGTAGAAGTAGCCCAAAGTAAGAATATATACATATTTCTAAGCAATGGCCTATGGCCTACCCAGCTAATCAGGAGCCTGAAAAGAAAAGGATTGGAAGACGGAAGACAAAGAAGTCTGAGGTAGAGGCATGTGGATGGATGGATGGGAGTAAGCACTAAGTGGAAAGATTTTTGTATCATATGTCAGTGCATAGCAGAAAGCATCCACATGGAAGATGTGCTGAACAAATGTAAACAAAATGACTTGGCCAGTTGGCATTGGTCAGACTTAGTTTTTTGGCCACCCAAAACTAGCACTATGGGCACATGAATAGGATGGTAAGGTGGTAGAGATAGAGGCTATGCATGGGTCCAACAGCATGTACTCCATTTTATTGAGATCTACTTAGCTACTGCTGCCTCTCAAGGTCCAACCTGCTGGCAACAAAATCAATGCTGAGCCTCCAATAATGTACTATTATTCAAAGAAACCAATCAGCCACTTGGTAGTAAGTTGACTATATTGAGCCCTTTCTGTCCTGGAAGGGTCAGTGGTTCATCCTCACAAAGAGAGATGCGTATTCTTGGTATTGGTTTACCTTTTCCTACCTACAGGGCCTCATCCAGCAACACTATTTGGGGGCTTAATGAATACCTGATGTGACGTGTGGGAGTGGGTCCATGACCATGGGATCCACTGGTCATATCACACACTACAAAATCTAGAATCAGCCTGTAGTGCAGAATGTTGGAATGACCAACTTAAGGTACAGCTGAAGTGACAGTTTGAAGGCAATACTCTACAAAGATATGATTCCATATTTTAGGATAAAGTATATGCATTAAGTCAGAGACCTCTATTTGGTACAGTGTCCCAAATAGGAATGAAGCTTCGTTCTGGGAACCAAGGAGTGGAAGCAAAAGTGGCCCCACTTACCATCATTCCAAGTGACCCACTAGAGGACTTTATGTTTCTGTTCCCACAACTCTGGTATCTGCAGGATTAGATGTCCTTGTCCCTAATGAATTTTACCTGGGATTATAGAAATGGTCCCACTGAACTAGAAGATACAACTGCCACCTGGATTCTTTGGGGTCCTTGAATCCAGGCACCAGCAGATGAGGAGTCAACAGTGTGGCAAGTGTTATTGACCCTGATCAGCAGGAGGAGATTGGGCTCCTTTTACACAATGGTGGCAGAAAAGAAATTTTGTGGAACTTGGATGATACATTTGATCATCTTTTAATACTTCCATGCCTATTTAGACATCTGCAGGAATTCCAGCCTGATGAGGGAACTAAGGACTCAGTCACCCTAGGAATAAAATTTGAGGTCACATGACCAAGCAAGCTATCAAGGCCTACTGAGATTATACCTGAGGTGGGAGATGAGTACCAGTTGTGGCCTGACACCAAATATAGTGATAAGAGCAGTAGTTTGTCCCACTAATTTCCCTCTTCTGGGTTTCTCCACAGGAACGATGGAGGATATGCTTCCTGAACATATGTGTAAAAACAGAAATGTGCAGCACATGAGGTAGAATATGGTGGAGATGTACCACTCAGATATCTTTCAAAAGAACCTGAAGCAAAGATCATAGTTTCCACTACTAACTCCATGAATTGTAAGATCACATTTACCCAGAGCTGCTCCCAGTCAATGAAGAAGTACTGTGGGGTACCAGTGTTGACCCATTCCTTCCCTTGGGGCCTCCATATAGGCCTGCTAAAACTTTATCAGAACTTCACTGTGATCTGAAAATCTTCTTACCTAATCCTTTCTTCCCTCTCTTCTTTTAGAGGTGTCAGACTTGAATCACAGTCTGAAGCTCTCTCTGCTTACTCATGCTCCCTCCCCATTATTCATAGATGTTTCACAAATAAATTTCTTGTGCAGCTAATACTATCTTGACATCTGCTCCTCAGAAGATAAGAACTGACATACAAGCCATGACAATTAATCTTCTAGCTATGGAAAATAAATTCCTCTCAGATTAACCCTTCTGCTAAGAAATAGAAAAGACTAATACTTTTTAAAAATTTTATATGAAGGAATCAAAGACCCATCAGGAATATGATCCCGGACATAAGGTAAACACTGATAGGTAAACCTCACATTCACACTGATTCACATCTCAAGGCATTTTTCAATTCATAAGTGATGGCTAAGAGGTTGAGAAGCTGAAAAGAGATTTCAGATATCTCAAGGATCTGGTGTAGCAAAAGTTACAGCTTGGGCCCAAGCAAGGTGGAGAGTAATACCCTAGGTTTGAATTGGGTCCTCCATATGAATAGTCCCAAGATTAAGAACAGAAACTAGAACTAAATAAGCTCTCAAAAAGATTAAAAGTCAGACTTCATTCAGCACAATCACTGATTGGATTAAGATGGTAGGCTTCCAATAAGAGAAGCAAAAGCTGACCACTCCAGAAGATACAATAATTAATAGCCTCAAATTATCTCCACATCTTTTTAAACACAATATACAGGATTCAAAACCAAATTGTAATATATAATGGATTTTTTAAATGACCAAAATGAAAGAGAAAATATTCAAAAGGAACAGATCCACATGAGTTCCAGATATTGGAGTTATCAGAAAGAAACTTTAAAATAACTATGAATAATGATTTCAAGAAAATAGTGGACAAAATATGGGGCAGAGAAGTAGAATCAATAAAAAAGAGTGGAATGTAAATTTTAGAACTGAGGACCTTAAGTTAATGATTTAGTGGATGTGTTTACCAGTAGTGAGTAAAAAAGATGACTAGTGAAATGGAAGGCAAGCCACAGAAAATATCCAGACTAAAGCATGGGAGGAAAAAAAGATAAAAAGTGCAAAACAAAGAGAAAGAGAGTATAAAAGCTATATAGGATATTTTCGGGGAAAAGGGAGAATCCACCTCTGCCTTTTCCCTTAAGGTTCTTGTGGCTAACCAAATAATTAAAAGACAGGTTAGCAGGAGAAAATAATACCAAGTTTAATAACATGTATACATGAAAGAAACCAGGGAAACTGAGTTTCTCAACACAATGGCAGCGATTATCATCTTAAATATCATCTTCAGCTAAAGACAAAGGAGGATGCTGGGGGTGGGGAGGGAGACAGAAGTCACAGTAATCAAGAGTATGCAGATTTAAGCCCTCAACCTCCATACTGATAAGTTTCTAGAGAGGCCATCCCCCTTTGCCCCCAGCACAGAGAGGGAGATGCCTTTACAAATGGAGATTTTCCTTATAAATGTAAATGTTTGTCTGGCAACTCTTTTTGGGGCCACCTAGAGAATGCACTGGGGAGAGACAGAATTTTTGATAAGATGGGCTTGCTGGTGCTTTTCCTATTATAACGTCTATTTTACATTATATTACAGCCATCATATGATAGTAACTCATCCCTGAAACAGGCCTTCTATGTTAAATTCTTTAGGCAGTTTGGGGGAGGTCAAATGTCTATCAGAGAAAATAATCAAGGTAAAGAGATATATTTCAGGGTGGTCAATTTTCATCTCCCACAATATCATGAAAACATATATTTAATTGGTGTCCCAAAAGGAAAGGAGAAAGTGGAGCAGAAGCAATATTTTAAGAGATAATACAAGAGATAACAGCCAATAATTTTCCTAAACTAAGGAAAAATGTCATGCCACAGATTCAAGAAGTATTAAAAATCTCAAGCAGGATGCATACGAATAAAACCACATCTAGGTATGTTCATAGCAAAAGTGCTGAAAATAAAATTCAAAGAGAAAAATTTTAAAATTGTCAGAGAGAAAAACGCATTAACTTTGAAGGGAATCAAGGAAAGTCAGAAGATAATAACATAACATTTTCAAAACACTGAAAGGAAATAAGTCACCAAAAATTCAACAGTCAGTGAACTTATTCTTTTTAAATAAACACAAAATAAAGACATTTCAGGCAAAGAAACCTGAGACAATTCATCACCAGCCAACACAAGAACCTAACTAATGGAAATAATAAATTAATTTCTTCAGGCAGAAGGAAAATGATCCCAGATAGAAACTTAAAAAAAGCAGGAGGGAAAGAAGGGCAACAAAAAGGGAAACCATGTGAGTAAATTTAAATGAACATTGACTTTACAAGCAATTATGATAATGCTTTTTGAGGTTTAAAATATTTGAAGAATTAGAGAACAGAATGAAATGGAACAAAAGGCTGGAGAGAATAAAGACAGTTTTCTGGGGATCTTGGGTTACACGTATATTGAAATTATATTAATTTACATAATATTTCAATAATTTGAGAATTGACATTGTCATCTCTAGGATAAAAAAATTAGAACAGATATTCCTGTTCAAGATGGCAATATGGGAAGATCCTGATTTCACCTCTTCCCACAGACACACTGAATCTAAAACTACATATAGAACAATTTTCTCTGGGGAAAAAGGCTCCAAAACTAGTTGAACAACTCCTACACATTAGGCAAACAAGAAAAACCTCATATTGAAGTGAGTAGAAGAGGCACAGGTGTGAAACACAATCTCACCACAAACCCCACTCTTAGAGCAGTGACCTACAGTCAGGAGGGAACTCAAAACCCCGAGCTTCTCCATGAAGAGCAAAGGGATTGAACCCCACATAAGGTATTCCAACTTCTAATACTTGTACATGAGAAATGAGCTCCCAAAACATCTAACTTTGAAAGCCAATGGGGCTTGCATCCATGTGACCTATAAGACAATAGCAAAGTGAGAAACAGTTTTTAAAGGGATCCTGCAGATTGACCTACCCCAGGGCCCAACACAGAGGCAGCTGACTGAAAAATGCCCTGACTTTCTGTGAAAAAGCTTTATTTGCTTATCTTAAAAGCATTGACCTGAGGGGCAGGCATCTAATTTAACACATATCTAGTGGCCTACTGAAATATTCTCCAGGCCTAGCTGGTGCCATCTTTGCACTCTCCCTCTGTCTCATTCCAGTTCCCTGATATCTCCCAGAAAGGAGCTTGTACCTTTATCTGGCACCTGATTTTTGCAGCTGCCACCCAGGGAACACCTCTAGATCACTTGGTTCTAGTGGTCAGTGAGGCTTATGTTCCCAGATCCCATACGGCTACAACAAAGGGAGAAGAATTCTTAACCAGCTACCACCTCCAGGGCAAAGCAGAGAGGCTACAGTCTGAGTTGTCAAGTCTTTCTGTGAAAGAGCTCTATTAGTTTATCTTCACAGCTGCAGCCTGAGGGGGAGGTTTCTAATTAAACACACATCTAAGGGACAACTATAATCGTCTCCAGGGACCTAGGACGGTGGGTGTTATCTTCACATTCTCCCTCTGCTGCAGTACAGATTAAAGTATCTCCTGGAGGGTAGCTTGCACAAGTGTCTGGTGTGTTAGTTTTTAACTCAAGTGGCCAGTGGGGTTTGCATTTCTGGGTCCCCTGTGACTGTAACAACTGGAGAGATGGTTCTTGGCTGGTTACCACTCCCAGGGAATTACACAGACAGCAGACTGAAACACACTCCCAGTCTTTCCCTCAAGGAGGCCTATTTGCTTGTCCTGGAGTTTTGGCCTGAGGAGGAGGTTTCTAATATGGCAGACATCTAGGGTCCTACTTAGATGCTCTCAGAGGATGGAGGGCAGTGGATGTCATCTTTGTGCTCTCCCTCTACCTTGCTTCAGCTCATTGGAATGAAAATGTGTTCCTCCAGAAAGCAGCCTGTACTCTTGTCTGGTGGCCTGATTTTTGTGGCTGCCACCCAGAGGACACCTCTACATTGCTGGCTATGGTGACCAATAGGGCTTGCACTTGGAGGTCCCACAGGACTGTATATATTTGCATACTTTAAAAGCTGTTGCCTGAGGGTCTGGCTGCCAAACAGCCTGAATCTGGGTGCTGACTAAGATTCTTGCCTTTGGGACACTGAAAGGTTTTGGCACATCCTCAACTATTAGAACCTATTAAAAATAAAATAGGCTGCTTGGATAATCACAAAGGTTAGAGAGACAACCAAGAGCTAAGGTAGGGTTGAATGACAAACCTTCATCTCCTACCTGAGGCCTCACTCCTTCAAGACTGAGAGAGGTGGATGTTTCATCTAATGCATAGAAATCAACACAGAATGTCAAGAAAAATGAAAAAACAAAGGAATATATTCCAAACAGAAGAACAAGATAAAATCTCAGAAAAAGATCTTAATGAAATGGAGATAAGTAATCGACCTGATAAACAGTTTGAAGTAACGGTAATAAAGGTGCTCACCAAGCTCAGGACAAAAATGGATGAAGAAAGTGAGAACTTTAACTAAGAGAGAGAAAATATTAGAAATTACCAAATTATAAGTCACAGAGCTGAAGAATACTATAACTAAACTTAGAAATACACTAGAGGGGTTCAACAGCAGACTAGATGAAGCAGAAGAAAGGATCAGTCAACTTGAAGACAAGGCAGTGGAACTCACCCAGAGAAGTAAAAAGAAAAAAGAATGAAAAAAAATGAAGTTAGCTTAAGGGACTTATGGGACAACATCAAGCAGACTAACATTCACATTGCAGGAGTTCTTGAAGGAGAACAGAGAGAGAAACGGGCAGAAAATTTATTTGAAGAAATAATGTTCAAAACTTATTCATGATAAGAATTATTAGCAAACTAGGAATAGAAGAAAGCCTTTCTTATTCTCACAAAGAGTATCTAAAAAATTCCTCTAGCCAACATCATATTTACCAGTGTGATATTAAAAGCATTCTCCTTGAGAGTTGGAATAAGGCAAGAATGCACCTGATCAAAATTTTTATTCAACATGATGCTGGAGGTTTTGAAATAAAGTCAGGAAAAGGAATAAACAATATAAGGATAAGAAGAGAAGAAACAAAGCTGTTATTATGAACAGACACCATGATTGTGTATATAGAAAAAAAAAGGAATCTACAGATAAGCAACTAGAATTATTAATTGAATTTAGCAAGTTCACTGGATAAAAACAATAATTAGAAAATAAATTTTTAGATTTTAAACACAATATCTTTTGCTATACATCCAAAACATCAAATAACCAAGAACAAATATAACAAAAGATATACAAGACTTATGCATAGAAAATTACAAAATATTACTGAAAGAAATTAAAGAAGACAAATAAATAGGAGGATATAATATGTTCATGGAAAAAGACTCGGTATTATAAAAAATTCAATCAGATTACTAGTTTCAAGGGAATCTCAATTAAAATCCCAGAAGTTTTCTTTCCTGGAAATTGCATTAAGTGATTCTAAAAATTATTTGGAAATTCAATGAGCCAGGAAAGGCCAAGGCAACCTTGAAAAAGATAAACAAAATTGGGAGACTTATACTACCATATCACCAGACTTACTATAATTCTCAACCAAATAAAATAGTTGGGCTGTAATACAAGTAAAGAAAAATAGTCCAATGGAATAGTGAGTTCAGAAAGACACCCATATACACACAGTTCACTGATTTACCATAAAGGTGCCACTACACTACACCACTGATGATGCCTTATTTTCCTTTCTTTTTTTGTTTTGTTAATTGTGACTACAAGCTGTCCATTTTTTTTTTTTTTGGAATTTCATTTTTAAAATGTCTTTTTACCTGGAATGAAAATATGTTCCTCCTAAGAGGATTCACATTTTCTTCTCACAGTTAGGTGGGGGAAATTCCCAATCTGAGATAATTTTAAATTAAATTCTCAACTTGAATATGTAATGCAGTGGAGGTAAATGAGTCTTTTCAATAAATAGAAATAATTAGAATAAATAGAAATAAATAAATTTCTAATTTCTATCAATTAGAAACCCATATGGAAAACTGAATACTGACACTATACAGAAAGAATTGTTTGAAATGAATCATAAACCTAAATTTGAAAGATAAATGATAGTGTTTTTACAAGATAACATAGAAGAATGTTTGAGAAAGGCAAAATATTCTTTGAGAGAATATTGAGAAACTTTGAGAGAGGCAAAATATTCTTAAATGGGACACAAAAAGTACTAACTATAAAAGAAAAGATTGATAAATTAGACTTAATTAAAATTAAGACTTCTATTCATCAAAGGATTCTATTAAGAGATCAAAAAGAAAGTTACAGAGCAAGAGAAGATATTTGCAATATATATATATATGACAAGGACCTCATATTCAGAATAGATAAAGAATTCCTGCAAGTAAATAAGAAAAAGAGAGACAGCCCATAGAAAAATGGGTAAGAGATTTGAAAAAACACTTCACAAAAGACAATATCAACATAGCCATTAAGCATATAAAAAGGTAATCAACTTCATTAGTCGTCAGGAAGTTGCAAATTAAAACCACAATGAAATACTACAACCAACCCACCAGAAACACTAAAATTCAAAAGACTGGTGATACTAGGTGTTGGTGAGAATACTGAGAGACAAGTAATCTTCACTCATGTACAGTGTATAAATCAGCTTATGCCTTTGTTTAAACTATTCCATATTTACAGTATTGTGTACAGAATGTACAGAATTGTGCACATTTGTGTACCAAAATATATATACAAGAATGTTTACAACGGAATTTTTTCTATTATCCAAATACTGAAAGTCATTCAAATGGACTAATACATTGTGGAATCTTTGTAAAAATAAATACTTCACAGAAATAACAATGAAAAACTAAAGCTATTTCCAAAATGTGGATTAATCTTGCAAACATAATATTGAGGAAA
The DNA here is from genome assembly GCF_020826845.1 of Diceros bicornis minor. Taxonomy (NCBI): domain Eukaryota; kingdom Metazoa; phylum Chordata; class Mammalia; order Perissodactyla; family Rhinocerotidae; genus Diceros; species Diceros bicornis. The sequence goes on along the minus strand of NC_080781.1, from coordinate 74,104,383 downwards.
AGAAAGCATACGTGAAAGAGTACATCCAAAAAAATATGATGCTAGAAATTAGGAAAGTGGTTTTCTTCGATGAAGATGGAGATTAGTAACAGGGAGGGGCAGAAAGGAAACTGCTAGGGTGTCAAAAGTGTTTTATTTCCTGATGTGGATGGATGTCATACGGGAGTATTTACTTTGGGAAAATTTATTAAACTAAGCAATTACGGTTTCTGCATATTTTCTGTAAGCATGTTATACTTTGATAAAACAATCATTTTCAAATATATCATAAATTAAGTCAAGATAGTAGTTGTCTTGTTGGAAAAGAGAACAAATGGTGCTTCTGAGGTGCTTAGTAGTGTTCTATTTCCTAATTTAGACACTTGTTACATAGGCATGGTCAGTTTGTGGACATTTATTCTGTTTTAAACATTAAAAATAGTTACAAATATACTGTATAATACAGACCATATTCTCTAACTATAGTGTATATCAATTACAAAAGAACAATTAATTTCCTTAGGATACTAAAAAAAATCATTCCTAATAATTCAATTTAAGATAATATCATAATGGAAATTATAAAATATGTAGAAGCAAAAAGAATTGTCCTTGATTATTCATAAATATAGCTATATCTCAAATGTGTTTCTGGTACAAATTTAAAATACCTTTGTGGTCAGAAAAATCTCAAGTTTAGAATTTAATTCAAAGTTGTCTCAGATTAGTAGTGCCCCCATCTGCCAGTCAGAATAAAATGCAAATCTTTCAGGAATAACATGTTTTCAGTCAAGGCCACACATAATTTCCAAAAATGAAATTCCAAGGAAAATGTGCAGCTAATATTTTAAAATATCAAAACAAACAAATAAATGAGGCAACATAAGTGAAAGCCAGCTGAAAAAAAATAGACAGAACAAAAATGATTTTAGATTTTGGATCAATTAGATCAGAATATAAAAACTATGATTACTAAGATTAAATAGATAAAAGGAAAACTTGAAAATATGAGTAAGGAATGACCAAAATAAGTTGAAAAGGAACAAATTACAATATCTAGAAATAAAAAATATAAACATTGAAATTTAAAATTCAGTCAATGGAGAAAACAGCAAGTTAGGCACATCTAAAGGAGAATTAGTGAACTGGAAAATAGATCCTAAGGATTATCTCAAATATAATCCATAGATAAAAAGAAGTAGAAAATATAAAAGAGAGGTCAAAAGACACAGAGGATCGAGAGATTGTCTAACATATGTCTAATCTGAATTCTAGGAGACTAAAGTGAGAATCAAGAATGTGAAATGTATAAAAAGATAAAGATTGAGAATTTTTCAAAATTGTTCAAGAATAAAAATCCTTAGTTCAAAGAAGCCCAAGAAATCCCAACAAAAGTAAACAAATATCATAAACCACTTTATGCCTAAAGTCTTTAAAAACCTAGATGGTAGAAAAATAAAACTTTCTAAAAATGACTCAAGAGGAAATATAAAACCTAAATAGTCCTGTAACCATGAAAAAAATTGAATCAGGAATTTAAAATCTGCCTGTAAGAAAAATAGTACATCCAGGTGGACTTACAAGTTGTATATTCATTAAATGGAATATTATACTGCAGTAAAAAATAAATGAACTACAGTTATGTGCAACAATATAGATGAATTTTGCAAGCATCATGCTGAATAAAGGACACAAGTTGGAAAAATATGTATGATATCATTCCATTTACGTGAAGTTTAAAAGCAGGCAAAACTAAATAGCATATTGTTCAAGGAAATCAAGACTATAGCTGTACATAAAAGCAGGAGAGAAATACTAATGCAAAATTAAGAGTGGTTACTCTATCTGGGAGGGAATGAAGGGGTTTCAATTAGATAGAGGTATAGGAGAGACTGCTAGATACTGGTGATATTCTATTTCTTAACTAGATAGTGGGTACAATATTGCTTCTTTTATTATGATTGTCTTTTGTGTTTAAAAAGTATTTCACAATATTTTTAACAGAACCAAAAGTATACTAACAAAGAGTAAGTTGGGCAACATTTTAAGCACCAAGAAACAGCATGAATAAAGACTCTTCCATGTCAAAGTGAGCAGCATGGAAAATAACACCCCCACAGAGAACTGACTAAAGGCAAAAATGTGCATTATTTTCTGATTAAAAGACCTCATAAAAGCATTCTTTAAAAAAGATCTCCAATTTTAGTTTTATTCCTACTAAAACTATACTGATGCAACATAATCATCTAACTTTGAATGTTTTTAGCTTGCCTTACTTTTTCTAAGAAATGATACTAATGTTGTCCCACAGGCTATCACCCACAACTTAGATGAGCTGAGAAAATAATGGAAATGTATTCCAAGTCCAGCTGAATTTTCTTCTAAGTACTTTGAGATACAATTTGAGATGTTAGAATACTGTAAGTTTCTTTCTAAGCTTTAAACATAGCAAGAGAGTCAGTAAAGAATTTCATCATTGGTAAGACAAATTAAACTTATTACAATCATGGAAATGTATTGAAAGCTATTAATTTCACATTTTTAGTTCCAGGTAAGTAGGTACTATATATTCAGAAATAGTAATTAAAGCTTCAATATTATTAGCCAAATCTTCTGAAGAAATCTGATAAGACATTATTGGCATGCAATAAAACACTATTATGCAATGCTTACTTTCAGACTTCTTAAAGGTGACTTTACATCGGTAAATCTCATCCACCTGAAGAATAGATGAAATTTCTCTTACACATATATTTTTGTGTTAATTTCTTAAACCATGATTAAGGTTTTCAACATTTACTTCCCAGAACACTTTTCCCATTAAAAAAAAAAAAAAAACTTTGAGGGAGCTGGCCCAATGGCGTAGTGGTTAAGTTTGTGTGCTCCACTTCAGCAGCCTGAGGTTCACAAGTTCGGATCCCGGGCACAGACCTATCAAGTCATGCTGTGGCAGCATCCCATATACAAAATAGAGGAAGATGGGCACAAATGTTGGTTTAGGGCCAATCTTCCTCAGCAAAAAGAGGAAGATTGGCCGTAGATGTTAGCTCATGGCCAATCTTTCTCACCAAAAAAAAAAAAAAAAAACCCTTGATATGCCACCAATTGTCTGCTGAAATTGATATTGCAAATGATATGCTGATTCAGGGAAGGTAGAGTTTACATCTAATAAGTACTACCAACATTTATAGTATATTGACTCTATAGCCATTAATAATTTTAAGTGGAATGACATTGGCCTTTTATCCTTCCTTTACATTTTGCCAGATTTAAAAATGGAAATATCTAGAATGGCAGGGTTATTCTCTTTAATATTTCTTTTTCTAATTTTGTGCTTTATATTAGATGAAATCCTAATCAGAATCATATCACTTCCTAATGGTCAAATAGTAGTGCTTCTTTCTCCATGAATAAATGGGCATAAACTTCCAATTATAGCAACTCTTTACTTCCTAACTTTGATCAAGCTCTGCAAATATTCAAAGTAACAAAAATGACAGTACTCTGTATCCAAATATTCCTTAAGGAATGAAAGCCACACATCACCCAACTTAAACTAGAATTCTTGTAAATCAAAGAGAAGATTGGCTAAATACCCAGAAGTGAAATAGCTGGATGATACAGGAGTTGAAATATAATGATGTACACCTGAAATTTATGCAATGTTATAAACCATTGTGACCTCAGTAAAATAATCAAATTTGAAAAAAGAAAATTGTCAATTAATAGTCTAAGACAATAAAAGGATTACCACAATAGCATCTAAATTGATTTCCCTGCCACCAGGATATCCCCCCTATTCCATCCATTTTGCACATTGAGACTAGATTAATCTTCCAAAATCATACATTCATCATGCCAACAGCAGTCTTCACTCTTAGATTAAGAATTTAGAAAGATCTTTTATTATTTATCAGATTGAGTTTATAAATCTTCACCCTTGTATTCAATGACCTCAGTAAATTTTTTCTACTTTCCCATCATCTCTCTCTCTCTTTCCTCTCCCTCCCTTTCTCTTTCCCTCCCTCTACTTATACATTTCTCTTTCCTATTGTCTGAAACAAGTCTTGTGCCCAAATCACACCAGACTTCTTGCTGCCCCACACACATGCCACATTCTTCCCATCTCCACATCTTGGTTAATGCCATTTCTCTCATATCCTGCTCTAGCATGCCCAGAATTCTGCTTTTCTTCACCACAAATCCAAATCCTACCTTTACAAGAAAAACCAGCTCAAACATCATAGTATACTGTTAAGAAGCCTGGCAAGCTACCTCAGTTCGTCTAATGAAACAGAAAAAAACTCTATGAAGAGATACAAATTGAATCAAGTACAAAGGTATTTTATCAACTTCTGTGTAGATATTTCTTTGAGCCTGGCTTATTCTAAAAACAGTAAATTCTGTCTCATTTCGGAAGGAAAATTATGTGAATGGATGGGGTGACAAGGATGGGGTAAAAAATTGTATCGCAAAAATATTTTACTTTATTCTCAAAATGTAAAGGTTCAATAATAATATGGATCTACACACATACAATCTACTCTGAATCTTCGTACCCTGAGATGTGTTTGATCATCATACTCTTTTATATTACAAATTAAGAAACAATGATGCCCACATCTCAAGATCTTTTGTTCATCAACTTGTATTCTATTCTAGGTTTTTTGGAGTCAAGCAAACCTACCTCACAGTTACTTGACAAATAAAACTTTCTAGCATTACAGAAAAGTGCTTAAAGTGTGGCTAAAAAGATTATTTATTTAAAATGAATAAACTTTTAGAAATTGATTTCTAAAAATTAAGCAAATATGAGTTCACTTTTGAGAACTCTAGGTACACAATAATAATAATAATAATAAATAATAATAACACTAGCAAAAATGTATTGAGCACTTATTGTGTGTCATATTAAGCACTTTACATATATTATTATATTTAATCCTTGAAACAATAATGTTACTCCAGGGGCCGGCCGGGTGGCACAAGCAGTTAAGTGTGCGCGCTCTGCTGTGGCGGCCCGGGGTTCACTGGTTGAGATCCCAGGTGCACACCGATGCACCGCTTGTCAAGCCATGCTGTGGCGGCGTCTCATATAAAGTGGAGGAAGATGGACATGGATGTTAGCCCAGGGCCAATCTTCCTTAGCAAAAAAGAGGAGGATTGACAGATGTTAGCTCAGGGCCGATCTTCCTCACACACACAAAAAAAGTGTTAGTCCAAGTAAAATTATTTCTACTACTTTTCAGATAAATAATTTGAGGTTCAAAGTAATAAAGCATAATGCCCAAAATCACAAAACCAGTACCTGAGAGAACTGCGATTTAAATTCCAGCAATCTGAATCTAAACTCCATATTCTTACTAATATGCTTTATTGCCTCTTAGTTAAATCTGGATTGGTAACAATGAAGTCAAGTAACAGGAGAGAACTGAGTTATTACACTGTCGCTAATATTTAGCCTCTAGTGACTAGTTTGCATTTTATCTCCTGAAAGTGATTAATATGTGTTCTAGTCTACAAAAGGAGATTACTCCATGGACATAACAGCTATGTATTCAACCTATCCTGATCCTCTAATTTTACCTATGGGCTCTGTTCATGTTTTTGATTTGGACCTCACTAAGCAGTATCACCCATAACTCCTATGTTCTAAATCAATTGGCTAGCACCTGAACAACCTCTTTCTTAGCAGTTTCACAAGTGGTGATTTCACTGGAATTTTGGGTACATCAGTATGAGATACCCATTTAAAATATCCAAATATACAAGCTTAGGTTTGGGTCAAGATAGCAGCTGAGTTCACTGGATCAGGAGTTGGTTTAAAATGATGTCTCTTTCGTATATTCCATGATGAGACCCAAACACGGGCATCTGCTACCATTAGTTTTTTGCAGTCATATAACACATTCACTCATGCTCTTCCCCCTCCATTTGGAACTAAGTTATAATTGAGATTGATGTTCACTGTTTATATCTGCTCATGGCTGAGAGTCTCAGAGTGGGCACACCACCAACTATGGTAGTTCTATCTGTAGGACAGGCCACACGTGTTGTAGGTGCTACATCTAGGTGACATCATTCCTACTGCTCTAATACCACCTGATCTGTTAGTAAAGGAGAATCTGGACAAATATCTCCTCTACTCATTGCATCCTAGGCTTCAACTTCATGGCAAAAGGAACAATTGACCTTTGTCTCCAGGGTGTCAAGTCCAGACCATGATATAGTCAGAGATATCAGGTAGTTTTATAAATCAAGTCTAGCTTCACCATGCCATTAGTTCACATCACTTACTCCCATGCTGGTATAGAGTGTAACCTAGTAAATCACTCCATTCATTCACACATTCATGTTTTCATCAAATAATTTTTCAGCACCTACACTGAATGTATTTGAATTCTGATTCTTGGGACTAGTTATCTAATTTTCCTTATTCCTCAGGTTCTTCGTATGTAAAATAGACATAATAATAGCTACATCAAAGAGAATTGTGAGGATTACATGAGAAACTGTAAAATGTTTAAAATGGTTACTGAATAGATAGTAAAAATTCAATAAATATTATTTATTATGATATCATCACCATTATTATTCATTACTATGTGCTAGGCACTATTGCCAGGTGCTGGACGTAGAGTGGTAAACAAGACAATCATAGTCCACTACTTTATGGAATTTAAAATCTACCCCACATAAACCCCACATTGAAGCCAACCACAGACTGCCTAACTTTTTCCCTGATTTTCACCTTCTACTAGCTGGAGACCAGAAGCCTGATTTTTACTTAGCAAACCCAAACCTTGAACTTTACCTCCATGTTTTGCCACTAGCATTGCCTGAAGGACCTTCAAGCTTCCTCTCTACCTATCCTCTTCCCTTATGCCCATCCTAAATCAACATGGTAGCTAACAGGTAGTGTTTTTAGATGAGGAGATAGAAAATATAGCCCTATACCAAGAGTATTAATGAGTTGTTTATTAGGTATCCAGATCCCAAGGCCTTGCTATATGGTAATATTTAATTCTAATGTTGAAATTGTGGTCTTCCAGAGCTATGTCAATAACAATTTGTGACAAGTGTCAATCAGACCTTCTATTCCCCCTGTTAAGGCCTGCATACGAAAGAGTTGTTAAAAAAAAAGTTGAGGTAGTCCTATTTGCTTTTCACCAGAGCTCTATTTCTAGTAGAGGGGAGGGAAGTTGCCAAATAAAAGCTAATTACAACAGAACAGCTAGAAGAAAGAAAAAACAACTTTAACCAAAAATATAACTCCCTTTGAGACTGATCAGAGTCACTTCAAGAAAGACTCAGTCATAGGCTCTTGTGCCCATGGATGAGAATTTCCTTTGCCTATTCTGCTGTTCCTATTTCTCTCAGAAGAGTATACCTGTTATATGCTGGAGCTGGCTCAAAATGCACAACACAAAGGTTTCAGAATTAAAGTGCTAAAAATGTGAATTTTTTAAAAAAGTAAACTCTATCAATACATAAATAAAACTGATATAAACTGTTAATGTGTGAAAGGTATTAGAGTTCATCAAAGAAGTTCAAGAACATATGAGACCTCTTTTTTTTTTATTGATGTTTTAATGGTTTCTAACATTGTGAAATTTTGGGTTGTACATTTTTGTTTGTCCATCACCATACATATGACTCCCTTCACTCCTTGTGCCCACCCCCCACCCCCACTGCCCCTGGTAACTACAGTCCAGTTTTCTCTGTCCATGTGTTGGTTTATATTCCACATATGAGTGAGATCATACAGTGTTTGTCTTTCTCTTTCTGGGTTATTTAACTTAACATAATACGCTCCAGACACATCCATGTTGTTGCAAATGGGACGATTTTGTCTTTTTTTATGGCTGAGTAGTATTCCATCGTATATATATACCACAATTTCTTAATCCAATCATCAGTCAAGGGACACTTATGTTGCTTCCACTTCTTGGCTACGGTGAATAATGCTGCAATGAACATAGGGGTGCATAAGCCTTTTTGGATTGTTGATTTCAGGTTTGTTGGATAGATTCCCAGTAGTGGGATGGCTGGATCATAGGGCATCTCTATTTTTAATTCTTTGAGGAATCTCCATACCGTTTTCCATAGAGGCTGCACCAATTTGCATTCCCACCAGCTGTGTATGAGGGTTCCTGTTTCTCCACATCCTCTCCAACATTTGTTGTTTTTTGTCTTGGTGATTATAGCCATTCTAACGGGCGTGAGGTGGTATCTTAGTGTTGTTTTGATTTGCATTTCCCTGATGATTAGTGATGTTGAGCATCTTTTCATGTGCCTATTGGCCATCTGTATATCTTCTTTGGAGAAGTGTCTCTTCATTTCCTCTGCCCATTTTTTGATTGGGTTTTTTGATTTTGTTGTTCAGTTGTGTGAGTTCTTTATATATTATGGAGATCAACCCCTTGTCAGATGTATGTTTTGCAAATATTCTCTCCCAGCTGGTTGGTTGTCTGTTCATCTTGATTCTGGTTTCATTTGTCTTATAAAAGCTCTTTAATCTGATAAAGTCCCACTTGTTTATTTTTTCTTTAGTTTCCCTAGTCTGGGTAGGCATGTCATCCGAAAAGATTCCTTTAAACCCAATGTCAAATAGTGTGTTGCCTATATTTTCTTCTATGAGTTTTATAGTTTCAGGTCTCACCTTCAGGTCTTTGATCCATTTTGAGTTAATTTTTGTGAATGGCGATAGCACATGGTCCACTTTCATTCTTTTGCATGTGGCTGTCCAGTTTTCCCAACACCATTTATTGAAGAGACTTTCCTTTCTCCATTGCATGTTTTTAGCACCTTTGTCGAAAATTAGCTGTCCGTATATGTGTGGTTTTATTTCTGGGCTTTCAATTCTGTTCCATTAATCTGTGTGTCTGTTTTTGTACCAGTACCATGCTGTTTTGATTACTATTGCTTTGTAGTATGTTTTGAAGTCAGGGATTGTGATGCCTCCTGCTTTGTTCTTTTTTCTTAGGATTTCTTTAGCTATTTGGGGTCTTTTGTTGCCCCATATAAATTTTAGTATTCTTTTTTCTATTTCTGTGAAGAATGTCATTGGGATTCTGATTGGGATTGCATTGAATCTGTAGATTGCTTTAGGTAATATAGACATTTTAACTATGTTTATTCTTCCAATCCACGTGCATGGGATATCTTTCCATTTCTTTATGTCATCATGGATTTCTTTCAATAATGTCTTGTAGTTCTCATTGTATAGGTCCTTCACTTCTTTGGTAAGATTTATTCCTAGGTATTTTATTCTTTTTGATTCAATTGTAAATGGTATTCTCTTTTTGAGCTCTCTTTCTGTTAGTTCATTATTAGCATATAGAAATGCAACTGATTTTTGTAGATTGATTTTGTACCCTGCATCTTTGCTGTAGTTGTTGATTGTTTCTAATAGTTTTCCAACAGATTCTTTAGGGTTTTCTATAAATACAATCATGTCATTTGTGAATAGTGAGAGTTTCACTTCTTCATTACCTATTTGGATTCCTTTTATTCCTTTTTCTTGCCTAATTGCTCTGGCCAAAACCTCCAGTACTATGTTGAACAGGAGTGGTGAGAGTGGGCAGCCCTGCCTCGTTCCTGTTCTCAGAGGAATGGCTTTCAGTCTTTCCCCGTTGAGTATGATGTTGGCTGTGGGTTTGTCATATATGGTGTTTATTATGTTGAGGTACTTTCCTTCTATTCCCGTTTTATTGAGAGTTTTTATCATAAATGGATGTTGTATCTTGTCAAATGCCTTCTCTGCGTCTATTGAGATGATCATGTGGTTTTTATTCTTTGTTTTGTTGATGTGATGTATCAGGTTGATTGATTTGCGGATGGTGAACCATCCCTGCGTCCCTGGTATAAATCCCACTTGATCATGGTGTATGATCTTTTTAATGTATTGTTGTATTCGGTTTGCCAATATTTTGTTGAGGATTTTTGCATGGATGTTCATCAGCGATATTGGCCTGTAATGTTCTCTCTTTGTATTGTCTTTGTCTGGTTTTGGTATCAGGGTGATGTTGGCCTCATAGAATGATTTAGGAAGTCTTCTATCTTCCTCTATTTTTTGGAATAGTTTGAGAAGGATGGGTATTAAATTTTCTTTGAATGTTTGTTAAAATTCACTGGAGAAGCCATCTGGTCCTGGACTTTTATTTTTTGGGAGGTTTTTGATTACTATTCCAATCTCTTTACTTGTTATTGGTCTATTCAGATTCTCCATTTCTTCTTGGTTCAATTTTGGGAGGTTGTATAAGTCTAAGAATTTATCCATTTCTTCTAGATTGTCTAATTTGTTGGCATATAATTTCTCATAGTATTCTCTTATAATCCTCTGTATTTCCGTGGTATCCATTGTAATTTCTCCTCTTTCATTTCTAATTTTATTTACTTGAGCCTTTTCTCCTTTTTTCTTAGTAAGCCTGGCTAAGAGTTTGTCGATTTTGTTTATCTTCTCAGAGAAACAACTCTTTGTTTCATTAATCCTTTCTACTGTTTTTTTGGTCTCAATTTCATTTATTTCTGCTCTGATTTTTATTATTTCTCTCCTTCTGCTGGCTTTGGACTTTGTTTGTTCTTCTTTTTCTAGTTCTGTTAGGTGTAATTTAAGGTTGCCTATTTGGGCTTTTTCTTGTTTGTTAAGGTGGCCTTGTATCGCTATGAGTTTCCCTCTCAGGACCACTTTTGCTGCATCCCATATGGTTTGATATGGCATATTATCATTTTCATTTGTTTCCAGATAGTTTTTGATTTCTCCTTTAATTTCATCAATGATCCATTGGTTGTTCAGTAGCATGTTGTTTAATCTCCACATTTTTGTCACTTTCTCAGTTTTTTTTTCCTGGGTCATTTCCAGTTTCATAGCCTAATGGTCTGAAAAGATGCTTGTTATGATTTCAATCTTCTTAAATTTATTGAGGCTTGCTTTGTTTCCCAACATATGGTCTATCCTAGAGAATGTTCCATGTGCGCTTGAGAAGAATGTGTAGTCAGCTGTTTTTGGATGGAGTGCTCTGTATATGTCTACTAGGTCCATCTCATCCAGTTTTTCATTTAAGTCTACTATTTCTTTACTGACTTTTTGTCTGGATGATCTATCCATTGCTGTAAGTGGGGTGTTAAGATCCCCTACTATTATTGTGTTGTTGTTGATGTCTCCTTTTAGGTTTGCTAATAGTTGCTTTATGTACATTGGTGCTCCTATGTTGCGTGCATATATATTATAAGTGATATGTCTTCTTGATGGAGTGTCCCTTTTATCATTATATATTTCCCTTCTTTGTCTTTCTTAACCTGTTTTATCTTGAAGTCTACTTTGTCTGATATGAGTATGGCAACACCTGCTTTCTTTTGTTTGCCATTAGCTTGGAGTATTGTCTTCCATCCTTTCACTCTGAGCCTGTGCTTGTATTTAGTGCTAAGATGTGTTTCCTGAAGGCAGCATATTGTTGTGTCTTGCTTTTTAATCCATCCTGCCACTCTGTATCTTTTGATTGGAGAGTTCAATCCATTTACATTTAGGGTAATTTTTGATATATGAGGGCTTAATGTTGCTGTTTTGTCACTTATTTCCTGGTTCTTTTGCATTTCCTTTGTTTCTTCTCCCATTTGTTTCTGACTGCCAATTCAGTTTGGTTGTTCTGTCTTATGACTCTTCTAGTTTTCTCTTTGTTTATCATATGTGGTTTTGTTGTGATTATTTGTTTAGTGGTTACCTTGAGGTTTGAGCAAAAAATCTTGTGTATGAGCTAGTCCATTATCTGATGGCCTCCTATTTCCTTATACTAAGTCAATTCAATCACTTTCCTCTTCCCCTTCTAAGTTGTTCTTGTTATACCTTATTCTATCTTGTGTTGTGTCTGTGTGTTTACAGTGATGAGGTTAAATTTATTTTTGGTGAGTTTCTTCCTTTGATCTTTGAGTTTAGTATTTAAGTGGTTGCTAACCTATTCCGGTAAAGATCTACTATTTTTCTGAGTTTGTCTACCTACTTTTCTCCTTGCTCCAAGCTTTGTGTTCCCTTTCTCTTCTTTTTTTCAGGCCTGAGGGCCTTCTTGAGTATTTCTTGTAGTGGGGGTCTCGTGGCCATGAACTCCCTTAGCTTTTGTTTATCTGGGAGAGTTACTATTTCTCCATCATATTTGAAGGATATTTTTGCTGCATAGAGTATTCTTGGCTGAAAGTTTTTGTCTTTCATTGTTTTGAATATATCATTCCAGTCTCTTCTAGCCTGAAAAGTTTCTGTTGAGAAATCCGCTGAGAGCCTGATGGCAGTTCCTTTGTACGTTATTTTTTGTTTTTGTCTAGCTGCCCTTAATATGGTTTCTTTGTCATTGATCCTGGCTAGCCTTACCACTAGATGTCGTGGTGAAGGCCTTTGTCTGTTAATATATATAGGTGTCCTGTTGGCTTCGCTTACTGGTATTTCCTGCTCCTTCCCCAGATTTGGGAAATTCTCAGCTATTATTTCCTTGAATAGGCTCTCTGTTCCTCTTTCCCTCTCCTCTCCCTCAGGAATACCTATAATTCTTATGTTACATTTTCTAATAGAGTCAGATATTTCTCGGAGTCTTTCTTCATTTCTTTTTAGTCTTAGTTCTCTCTCCTCTTCCATCTGGAGTATATCTGTATTCCTATCCTCTAAAGTGCTAATTATTTCCTCCATATTGTCAGCTCTGTTCTTTAAAGATTCCAGATTCTCCTTTATCTCCTCCATTGTGTTCTTCATCTCCATCAGCACTGATTGGTTTTTCTTTATTATTTCAATCTCTTTTGTGAAGAAACTCCTAATCTCATTGAATTGTTTGTCTGTGTTGTCTCATATTTCGTTGAGTGTTTTTATGATAGCTATTTTGAAATCTCTGTCATTTAGATTATGGATTTCTGTGTTTTCGGGGTTGATTTCTGGGTGCTTGTCATTTTGTTTCTGGTCTGGTGATTTCATATATTTTTGCATTGTGGTTCCTGTGTTGGTTTTGTTTTTCCTCATCCTGGAAATCTCTGGTTACAATTTCCACCTGCCACCACTGTCTGGTGGTAAAGGGCTGTGTAGTCTAAGCCCCCTGCGCTCTGCCCCAGTTTTTCTGCTGCAATTCGCAGTTTTGTTTTTTGTTTTTTTTTCTTCCCTCTGCGATCCATGGGTCCAGTCGTTTGATCAGGTCTGCCGCGGATCACTTGGTCTGGTCTGTCACGGATCTCTTGGTCTGGTCTGCTGCGGATCGCTAGGTCTGGTGTGGTCGGTTGAGCTGCAGGGTCTGGTTTGCGGGGAGGGGGGAGCTCTCTCTTTTGCCCTCTGGGTCTCTGACGTGGGAGGCTTCTCGTTTGCCCCTCTTTATCCGCTCTCTGGGGTACTCAGATGTTGATGGTAGCCCTGTGGCTCCTCTTAGTCCTCTGTGTGGGAGTTTCCCACTGGCTGAGAGAGTCCAAAGAGCTACAGTTTCCCCGCCGAGGGCCACCCCTCCCCCCTCTCTGGGAGCCGTGCGGACCGGAATCGCTGATCTGATGAGGAGGGAGAGGAGTTCTCCTTACCTCTCCCCACTTCCTCTGGGGGCCCAGCACTTTCCACTCTCAGATGTGTGGCAGTGTGGATCTTTCCCCTCTAGCTTTTCACTGTCTGGGATTCCATTGTTGGTCCGTGACTGTTCCTTTTGTTGTATCTTGTCGGAGGAAGAGTTCACGGGAAAGCTCACTCCACCATGATGCTGATGTCACTCAGAGACCTCTTTTTATCTTTTATATATCTCCACTGGGCTAAGGAATGAGTTATATTTTTCAAGGTATAAATATTCAGAATTTCTCCAATTTAAAGTGCTCATAAAAATGTAATAGAACAAAGAACTACATTTTAACCACATTTAAACCATAGTAATTTCATAACCACATCATACCTTTAGAGGTTTTGAGTGATACCTTTGAAACTGAGTATACATCCCAATTTTGATGACTGAATTAGATACCCATTAAAAATTAACCATTGTTTTAATTGTATTTTCAAAAAGAAAATATGTAATTATAAACCACGGACTAATGAAAAATTTATTGCCTTTAGATGGAAGGAAAGAACAGTGTGGAAGAAGACAGAGATGAAATCTGGACTTGTCTGAATGTATCTTGCACTATACTTTCAAATAGAACCAAATAAATGTTTTATAAAAAAAAAAAGATTAAAAAAGGGAAAAATTGAAAACAAACTGAGTTCTAGCCAAGATGAAGAGTAACAAAGATCAGATTTAACCTCTCTCCTGAAACAATCAAACAAACAGAAAAAATATAGGAAATAAGGGTATGCAAAACACTATAAATCAAGTAACATAGAAGAGTGAAGCCAGAAAAATGAGATGGATGAAAAGGAGATAAACCCTGCAATTGCCCTAACTAACTGAGAGAGTTCCCATGTCCTGATGCAGGAAGGGGAAACCAGGGATAACATGAGTCATTTTACAATGATAAAAAGGTCCATTCAGTAGTGACATCAACAAGATGGCAGAATAGGAGGTCCCCAGCCATAGACCCTCCAGAAACACACTGATTATTAACTATCCACAGATGAGCATGCTTTTGTGAGAATTCCAAATTTCAGGGGAGAGTTACAGCACTCCAGTAGAACACAAAAAATGAGAAAAAATGCATTAAATAGGATAAGAAAAAAATCACTTTATTCCTATTGCCCCTCCCTCAAACGAGTACAGCACATCTTCAAGGATACACACAGTCTGCAATTTCTCCAGTGAGGGAAAGAGAGATTGAAGTGGACATTAAACTTTGCTAGCATTTGCGGGTCCATTTCTGGATTACCTCACACAGAACACTGGAGAAATTGGCACAGCTAGACTACCTAGAGACAGCTAGGAAAAAAGAAAAAGGGCAGTGACTCTCAGCAGCCAGCACGCACAGATCTTGGAGGTAACTCTGCAGTCCCTGATAGCTATATAGAAAGACCATGCCCCCCACCACCAGCAAACTCACCAAACTGTGGAACAGAGCAATTAGACCTGTCCAAAAGGGGTGGCTTCAAGCAGCTTTGCCTGACACTGGAGCATGACAAGCAGCCTTGTCCAACAGTGGTCCCTGTAGGCCACCAGACTGCAGATCCAAGCCAGTCTGCCCCACCTGAATTTGGAACCAAGCCAACCAGACTTGCCTGACCATGGAGCCCCACCTGTGGCCTCACCCAACTTTGGACCCTGCCATTTGGCCTCATGCAATTGTGGAGACCAACCAGCCCCACTTGAATGCAGAGCCCAGCCAGAAGGCTCTACCTATCTGCAAGGGCCTATCCACTCATGTAGCCTTGCCAGTGGCCACATCTGACCAGGGACCCCAGCCAGCCAACTCACCTGACCCTGCAGTCCTGCCATGAGTCCCTGACTGACACCAGAGTCCTGCCAACAATCTTGATTACTGTGGAACACTGTTAGGAAGCAACATCTGACCGCAGATTCCAGCAACAGGCCCAAAACATTTACAGAAACTGGTAGCAGTCTCTAGCTACCAGCAGACCCTGGAAACAGGCACCAGCTGCCCATGAACACAGCCAGCTGGCCTTCCCAGAATCTAAGCCTGTGCTGATTAATGAATGTCTTTCTCTGCCAAAGCCAGCCTATAAGACTAGAAGAAGTGACCACTTTTTCAAGCGCACAGATACCAACTCAAGGATACAAGAATCATAAAGAATCAGGGAAACATGATATTGCCAAAGGAAACTAATAAAGCTCCAGTAAATGATCCTACAGAAATGGAGATCAACAAACTGCCTGACAAACAATCCAGAATAATCATATTAAAGAAGCTTAGCAAACTAAAGGAGAACACAAATAGATAAAAAAAAGAAATCATGGAAATGAGACATGAAAAAATGAAAATTTCTACAATGAAATAGAAACCATGAGAAAACTCAGAAATTTAAGAGCTGAATAATACAATGACTGAAGAGAAAAATTCAATAGAAAGCTTCAATAGCAGACTCATTCAAGCAAAAGACAGTTGAAGACAGTTCATTTCAAAGTATATAATCAGAGGGGCAAAAAAAAAAGAATTAAAAAAATGAAGAAAGCGAATGGGACTTATGGGAAGCCATCAAGTAAAACGATATACACATGATGAGAGTACCAGAAGAAGAAGAGAGAAAAGGACAGAAGCTTATTTAAAGAAATAATGGCTGAAAACTATACAAATATTGAGAAAAATGGACATCCAGATTCATGAACCCCAAAAGTTCCCAAGTATGTTGACCCTGAAGAGGTCTACACCAAGATACAGTATAATTAAATTATCAAAAGTCAAAAAGAGAATTTTGAAAAAAGTAACATAAAAGTGATTTATGGGGCTGGCCCGGTAGTGTAGCAGTTAAGTTTGCATGCTCCGCTTTAGCGGCCTGGGGTTTGTGGGCTAGGATCCCAGGCGTGGACCGACTCATCGCTTATCAAGCCATGCTGTGACGGTGTCCTATATAAAGTAGAGGAAGATGGGCACAGATGTTAGCCCAGGGCCAAACTTCCTCAGCAAAAAGAGGAGGACTGGCAATAGATGTTAGCTCAGGTCTAATCCTCTCACACACAAAAAAGTGATTCATCATATAAAAGGGGATCACAATAAGAATACATGCTTTTTTCTCACCAGAAATCTTATAAGCCAGGATACAGTAGGATGAAAGGAAAAAGTACTGAGAGGAAAAAACTTCCAAACAAGAATACCATAACCAGGAAAGCTGTTCTTCAAATAAAGAAGAAAAGATAGATAAAGACCTTTCCAAAATAAACAAAAATTGAAAGAGTTTGTCACTACCAGACATGCTCTACAAGAAATGCTAAAGAGAATTCTTCAAATTGAAATGAACAGACACTAAATAGCTAAATGAAAGCATATGAAAGTACAAATCTCACTTGTAAAGGTAAATGCATAGACAAATACAGACTATCATAATACTGTAACAGTGGTGTGTAAATCACTTTTAAGACTAGTATTTTAAGACACTATTAAACAACCATTGTGTCAAAAAAAGAAATCAAAAGAGAAATTATAAAATATGTTAAGACAAATGAAAGCAAAAACACAACATGCCTAAATTTATAGCAAACAGCAAAAGCAGTAATGAGAGCAGTTTATACTGAAAAAGGTCTATATTAAAAAAGAAAGATCTCAAAAATAAACAACCCAGCTAGACCTCAAGGAAATTAAAGAAGAACAAACAAAGCCCAATATTAACAGAAGAAAGAAACAATAAAAATAGAACAGAAATAAATGAGATGGAGAACAGAAAAAACAACAGAAAACATCAACAAAGCTGAGATTTGGTTTTTCGAAAAAATAATAAACAAAATTGACAATAACAGCTAGATGAAGACAAAAAGAGAGAACACTCAAATAAAATGAGAAATGAAAGAGGAAACATTGTAACCAATGCCACAGAAATAAAAAAGATCGTAGGAGACTATTATGAACAATTATATGTCAATAAATTGGACAACTGAGAAGAAATGGATAAATTTCTGAAATTATACAACTTACCAAGGCTGAATCAAGAAGAAACAGAAAGTCTGAACAGATCAACAACAATTAAAGAGATAGATTCAGAAATAAAAAAACCTCCCAAGAAAGATAATCTCAGGACCAGGTTACCTCACAGATGATTTCTATAAAACATATCAAGAACAATTAATACCAATCTTTCTTTAAAATCTTCCAAAAACTTGAAGAAGAAGGAACACTTCCACACTCATTTATGAGGGCAGTGTCACCCTGATGTCAAAGCCAGACAAACACATCATAAGAAAAGAAAACTATAGACCTATATCCCTGATAAACATGGATGCAAAAATCTTTAAAAAATACTAGCACACCAAATTCAACAGCACCATGAAAAGATCATACAGCATGACTAGGTGGGACTTATCTCTGGGATGCAAGAAAGGTTCAATATATGCAAATCAATCAATGTGATGCACTACATTAACAGAATGAAGGATAAAATTTATATAATCTTCTCAATAGATGCAGAAAAAGCACTTGACAAAATTCAACACACTTTCCTGATATAAAGCTTCAACAAATTAGGTATATAAAGATCATATCTCAACACAAGGAAGGCCATATATGGAAAGCCCACGGCTAACATTGTACTCAATGGTGAAAAACTTAGCTTTTCCTCTAAGATCTGGAACAAAGCAAGGATGCTTAATCTCACCATTTCTATTCAACAGAGTACTAAAATTCCTAACCAAAGCAATTAGTCAAGAAAAAGAAATAAAAGTCATCCAAACTGGAAAGGAAGAAGTAAAATTGTCTCTGTTTGCAGATGATTTCATGTTATATAGAGAATCCTAAAGACTCCAGCAAAAAACTGTGGGGGCTAATAAGCAAATTGAGTAAAGCTTCAGGATAAAAATTGATCTACAAAAATTAGTTGTGCTTCTGCATACCAACAATGACCTATCCAAAAATAAAATAAACAACTCTATTTACAACAGCACCAAAAAGAATAAAATGCCTAGGAATAAACCTAACCAAGTAGGTGAAAGACTTGTACACTGAAGCCTATAAATCACTGATGAAATAAAATTATAGCATTCACAAATAAATTGAAATACACTCGTGTTCATGAATTGGAAGAATTAATATTTTTTCAGTGTCCATACTACTCAAAGTGATCTACAGATTCAAGCAGTTCCTATCAAAATCCCAAAGACATTTTTTACAGAAATGGAAAAAAAACTAAAATACATATGGAACTACAAAAGACCCCAAAGAGCCAAAGCAATTTCGAGCAAGAAAAACAAAACTAGAGGCATCATACCTCTTGATTTCAAAACATATTACAAAGCTGCAGTAATTAAAATAGTACAATGCTGGCATAAAAATAGACATATAGACCAATGGAACAGAAGAGAGACGCCAGAAATAACCTCATGAATATATGTTCAACTGATCTTCAACAAAGTTGCCAAGAACATACAGTGAGGAAAGAATAGTCTCTTCAACAAATGGTGTTGGGAAAACAGGGTATCAATTTGCAGAAGAATGAAACTGTAACCTTATCTTACACTATATACACAAATCAACTCAAAATAGATTAAAGACTTAAACATAAGTCCTGAAACTGTAAAACTCCTAAGGAAAAACAAAAGGAAAAGCATCTTGACATTGGTCTTGGCAATGATTTCTTACATATGGTATCAAAAGCACAGGTAACAAAAGAAAAATGGACATGTGAGACTATATCAAACTAAAAAGCCTCTGCACAGAAAAAGAGACAACAAAATGAAAGGCAACATACAGAATGGAAGAAAATATTTTCAAATCATTTATCTGATCAAGTGTTAATATACAAAATATATAAGAAACTCTGGTAACTCAATAGAAAAAAAACAAATAACCTGATTAAAAAATGGGCAAAGGAACTGAATAAACATTTCCCCAAAGAAGACATACAAATGGCCAACAGGTATATAAAACATTGTTCAACATTATTAATCATCAAGGAAACAATATAATACCACCTCATACTTGTTAGGATGTCTATAATAAAAAAAAGAGAAGTGTTGGCAAGGATGTTTAGAAAAGGGAATTCTAGTACATTGTTGGAGGGAATGTAAATGGGTGCAGCTACTGTGAAAAACAGTATCGAAGTTCCTCAAAAAATTAAACATAGAGCTACAGTAAAATCAAGCAATCCCATTTTGGTGTATATACCCCAAAAAATTGGAATCGGGATCTTGAAAATATATCTGCATTCCCATGTTCATTGCAGCATTATTCACAATAATCAACATATGGAAGGAACTTAAAAGTCCATCGACAGACAAATGAATAATGAAAATGTTGTATATGCATAAAATGGAACATTATTCAGCCTTAAAAAAAGAAGGAAATCCTGCCATTTATAGCAATATGGATGAACCTGGAGGACATTATACTAAGTGAAATAAGCAAGACACAGAAGGACAAATACTACGTGATTCTACTCATAAGAAGAATCTAAAATGGTCAAGCCCATAGAAGGAGAGAGAATAATGTTGGTTGCCAGCGTCTGGGGGAAGGGGAAATAGGAGGTATTAGTCAAAGAGCACAAAGTTTCAGTTATGTAAGTTGAATAAGCTCTAGAGACCTACTGTACAGCATGCCTATAGTTAACAATACTGTATTGTGTATTTAAAAATTT
This sequence comes from Diceros bicornis minor, assembly GCF_020826845.1. Lineage (NCBI taxonomy): Eukaryota > Metazoa > Chordata > Mammalia > Perissodactyla > Rhinocerotidae > Diceros > Diceros bicornis. Next base: position 74,084,240 of record NC_080781.1, on the reverse strand, counting down.
GCTAAGAGGGTAGATCTTATGTTAAGTATTCTTATCAAATAATAATAATCACAATAAATAAAGAGAGCAAGAGCAAACTTTTGGATGTGATGGATATGTTTATGGCATAGATTGTGGTGATGGTTCCATGGATGTATACTTATCTCCAAACTAATCAACTTGTATACATTAAATATGTACAGATTTTGTATGTCAGTCACACCTCAATTAAGTGGTTTTAAAAAAGGAATTCTACATCTAGCAAAACTATCTTTTAAAAATGAAGAAGAAATTAAGACATTGCCTGATAAACAAAAGCTTAGGGAATTCACTGCTAGTAGACCTGCCCTACAAGAAATGCTAAAGAGGGGCCTTCAGGCTGAAATGAAAAGACATTAGACAGTAACTTGAACCTGTAGAAAGAAATAAATGATTCCAGTAATGATAATTACATAAATAAATATGAAAACCAGTATAATTATACATTTTGTTGGCAACATCTTTTTGTTTCCTATATGATTTAAAAGACAAATGCACAAAACAATAATTAAAACTCAATGTTAATGGACACACACGTATGAATATGTAATGTGTGACATAAAAGGGGCAGAGATGTAGAGGAGCAGAGATTTTTGTATGCTATTGAAGCTAAGTTGGTATCAATTCAACCTAGATATAAATTTAGGATGCCAATGGTAATTCTCATTTAATCACTAAGAAAATGCCTTAAAAATTTATAGAAAAAAAAGAGAATCAAACTGGTACACTATAGAAAAGTGAAACACAAAAGAAGGTAGTAATTGAGGAAATGAAGGACAGAAAAGTTATAGGACACATAAAAAAGCAAATAGTAAAATAGCAGAAGTGAGTCCTTCCTTATCATTAATTAATATAAATGTAAATGGATTGGGCTCTCCAATCAAAAGACAGATAGGTAGAATGGAGAAAAAACACATAACCCAACTATATGCTGTCTACAAGTGACTTCCTTTAAATGCAAAACCAAAAATGGTTGAAATTGAAAGTGTAGAAAAAGATAATTTCATGCAAATGGTAACTAAAAGAAAGCTTGGGTGAGTATACTAACATGAGAAAAAATAGGTTTTAAATCAAAATTATTACTATTGATAAAAAAGTTAATTCATCTAGAGGATATCAAATTACAAATATATATTCAACAAACTAGAGAGTCCCAAGTATGAAACAAACATGGGCAGAATTGAAAGGAGAGATAATAATAGTCCTACAATAATAGTTGGAGACCTCAATATCCCACTTTCAATAATGATTATAACATCTGGATAGATCAGTAAGCAACTACAGGACTTGAACACTATAAACTAATTATATCTAACAGACATATAGAACACTCCACACAATTCTTCTCAAGTGCACACAGAATGTGTTCCAGAATAGACTGTATCTTAGACCCAAAATAAGTCTTAATAAGTTTTAAAAGATTAAAATCATACAAAGTATCTTCTCCGACCATAATGAAATGAAGCTACTGATCAATAACAGCAGGAAAACTGGAAAATTCACAAAAATATGGAAATTAAACAACACATTCTTAAAATAACAGGTGGGTCAAAAAAGAAATCACAAAGGAAATTAGAAAATAATTTGAGATGAATGAAAGCTAAAACATAAAATACCAAAACTTATGGGATGCAGTGAAAACAGTGCTCACAGAGAAAATTTGAGCTATAAAGGTCTAAATTAAAAAGGAAGAAAGATCTCAAATTAACATAACTTTACACCTTAAGGAATTAGCATAAGAAGAGCAAACTAAACACAAATCTGCAGAGGGAAAGAAACAATAAAAATTAGAACAGAGATAAATGAAAGAATAGAAAAAAATAATAGAGAGAAATAATGAAACCATAAAATGTTTTCTTAATGAACAAAATTTACAAATCATTAGCTAGGTTGACATAGAAAAAAATAAAGATGCAAAGGACTAATATCAGAAATGAAAGTGAGAATGTTACTACCGACTTTACAGAATTAAAAATAATTATAAGAAAATACTGTTAATTGTTTTGTCTCGATAAATTGGGTAACCTAGATGAAATGGGCAAGTTCCTATAAGCACACAACTTACAAAAACTGACTCAAGAAGATATAGAAAATCTGCACAAACTTATAACAAAGAGATTAAATCAGTAATCAACCCCTCCTCAAAAAAAGTAAATCCAGGGTCAGATGGCTTCACTGGTGAATTTTTCATAACACAAAGAATATTTAACACCAATTTCTCTCAAACTCTTCCAAAGACTTGAAGAAGAGGGAACACTTCCTAACTCATTCTGTGAGGCCAGTATTACCCTGATACCAAAGCTAGACAAAGATATCATGAAAAAATAAAACTACAGACCAATTATAGATGCCAAAATTCTCAACAAAAATATTAGTAAACCAAACCCAACAGTACATTGAAATAATTATACACAAGGACTATGTGGGACTTCTTAACATAGGAATGCAAGAGCAGTTCTACATAAGAAGATCTATCAATGTAATACACTACAACAATAGAATGAAGAAAAAATGAATGATAAAGTCAATTGATGCAGAAAAAGCTTTCAACAAAATCCAACTCTCTTTCGTGAAAAAAAAATGCTTAGAAAACTAGGTATAGAAGAGAACTTCCTCATTCTGACAAAGGGCTTTTATTAAAAATCCACAGTTAACATCATACTCAATGGTGAAAACTGAAAGCTTTGATTGTGAACAAGACAAAGATGACTATTTTCACCACTGCTGTTCGACATTGTACTAGAAGTTCTAGCCAGAGCAATTAGGCATTAAAAGAAGAAACAAAAAGTATTCAAATTAAAAAGGCAGAAGCAAAAATATCTCTATTCACAGATGATGTGATACTATGTACAGAATTCCAAAGAATCTATCAAAAAAAAGCTATTAGATCTCAAATGAATTCAGCAAAGTTTCAGGGTAAAAGATCAACAAACAAAAGACAGTTGTGTTTCTATATATTAGCAATGAATTTTCTGAAAGAGAAATTAAGAAAAAACTTTCATTTACAAAAGCATCAAAAATAATAACATATCCAGGAATAAATTTAACTGAGGAGGTGAAAGACTTGTACACTGAAATGTACAATATATTGCTAAAAGGAATTAAAGAAGAACTAAGTAAACGGAAAGACACCCTGTGTTCATGGATTGGAAGACTTAATGTTGTTACGCTCATAATACTAGCCAAAGCAATCTATATATTTGATGCAATCCTGTCAAAATTCAACAGCCTTTTTTGTGGCAATGGAAAAGTTGATGCTCAATTTCATATGGAATTGCAAGTGGTCCCAAAGAACCTAAGCAGTATTGAAAAAGAAGTACAACATTGGAGGATTCACACTTTCCTACTTAAAAACTTACTACAAGCCTTCAGTAATCAAATCAATGTACTGGCATAAGAATAGACAAATAGAAAAGTGGTATAGAATTGCATGTTCTGAAATAAACCCTTACATCTATGGTCAATTGAATTTTGACAAGGGTGCCAAGATCATTCAATGGTGAAAGAATAGTCTCTCCAACAATTGATACTGGTAGAACTGGATAACCACATGAAAAAGAAGGAATTTGGACCCCTACTTCACACCATGTACAAAAATTAACTCAAAAAGGATCAACAACCTAAATATAAAAGCTAAACCAATAAAACTCAAAAAAAAACAGAGGGATAAATCTTCATGAACTTGGATTTGGCAATTGATTCTTAGATATGACACCAGAACAATGAACAATTAAAAAATACATAAATTGGACTTCATCAAAACTAAAAATGCCTGTGCATCAAAGGACTATCAAAAAAGTGAAAAGGCAGCTTATATAATGGAGAAAATATTTGCAAATTACATATGTGATAAGGGTCCAGTATGCAGAATACATGAACTCATACCTCAACAACAAAAAGACAATCCAATTAAAAGATAGGCAAAACACTTGAATAGATATTTCTCCAAAGAAGATATATAAATGGTCAACAGTCATTGAAAAAATTCTCAGCATGATTAGTCATTAAGGAAGTAAAATTAAAACCACAATAAGATACCACTTCACACCTACTATGGTGGCTATTTTTTTTAAAGGAAAGAAAAAGAACAAGTGTTGATGAGGATTTGGGGAAATTGGAACCCTCATATATTTCTGGTGGAAAAATAAAACGGTGCAGCCATTGTGGCAAACAGTTTGTCAGTTCCTCAAAAAGTTAAGCATAGAGTTACAATATGACCTAATACCCATCAATTTCTATTTTAGGCATCTACCCAAAGGAAATGAAATCATGTACTTGAGCAAATATTTATACACAAATGTTCATAGCAACACTATTCACAATAGCCAAAAGGTGAAAACAATCCAAATGTCCATCAATGAATGAATGGATAAACAAAATGCAGTATATCCATTTAAGGTAAAATTTAAAATGTCTAAAAGAAAATATAGAAGAAAATTTTTGTGACCTTAGGTTTACTAATGATTTCTTAGATACAACATCAAAAATACAATTCATAAAAGAACATGCTGATAAATTGAGCTTTACCAAAACTGAAATATTTGGCTCTTCAAAAAGACATTTTTAAAAAACAAGCCACAGACTAAAGAAAATAATTGTAAATCATCTATCTGATAAAGGAATAGTATACAGAATTCTAAAAATAGTAATAAAACAATCCAAGAATACATGGGCTAAAACTCTGAACACACACTTCATCAAAAAAGATATATGTATGGCAAATACACACATGAAAAGACAGCATCTTTAGTTATTAGGAAAATGCAAATTAACGACAGTGAGATACTACTAGAAACCTACTAGAAGAGCTAAAATTTAAAAAGAGTGCCCATACTAAGTGCTGGAAAGGATGCTGAGTATCTGGAACTCTCATATACAGGCATACCGTGTTTTATTGTGCTTTGCTTCATTGTGCTTTGCAGATATTGTGTTTTTTACAAATCGAAGATTTGTGGCAACCTTGCGTTGAACAAGCCTATTGGCACCATTTTTCCAACAGCACTTGCTCACTTTGTGTCTGTGTGTCGCATTTTGGTAATTCTCGCAATATTTCAAACTTTTTCATTATTATTATACTTGTTATGGTGATCTGTGATCAGTGATCTTTGATGTTACTATTGTAATTGTTTTGGGGTGCCATGAACCACACCCATGTAAGATGGCAAACTTAATTGATAAATGTGTGTGTTTTAACTGCTCCACCAACCAGCCGTTCCCCTCTCTTGGTCTCCTTGAGCCTCTCCATTCCCTGAGACACAACAATATTGGAATTAAGCCAGTTAATAACCCTACAATGGCCTCTAAGTGTTGAAGTGAAAGGAAGAGCTGCATGTCTCTCTCTTTGAATCAAAAGCTAGAAATGATGAAGCTTAGTGAGGAAGTCATGTCGAAAGCCAAGAGAGGCCTAAAGCTAGGCCTCTTCCACCGGTTAGCCAAGTTGTGAACGCAAAGGAAAAGTTCTTGAAGGAAATTAAAAGTGCTACTCCAGTGAACATAAGAATGATAAGAAAGTGAAACAGCCTTATTGTTGATATGGAGAATGTTTTAATGGTCTAGATAGAAGATCAAACCAGCCACAACATTACCTTAAGCCAAAACCTAATCCAGAGTAAGGCCCTAACTCTCTTCAATTCTATGAAGGCTGAGAGAGATGAGGAAACTACAGAAGAAAAGTTTAAAGCTAGTAGAGGTTAGTTCATGCGGTCTAAAGAAACAAGCTATCTCTATAACATAAAAGTACAAGGTAAAGCAGCAAGTGTTGATTTAGAAGCTGCAGCAAGTTATCCAGAACATCTAGCTGAGATAATTAATGAAGATAGTTATACTAAATAACAGATTTTCAATGTAGACAAAACAGACTTATATTGGAAGAAAATGCAGTTTAGGACTTTCATCGCTAGAGAGGAGAAGTCAATGCCTGGCTTCAAAGCTTCAAAGGACAGGTTCTCTTGTTAGGGGCTAATGCAGCTGGTTACTTTAAATTTAAGCCAGTGCTCATTTACCATTCCAAAAATCCTTGGGCTTTCAAGAATCATGCTAAATCTACTCTGCCTGTGCTGTATAAGCACAAAGCCTGGATGACAGCATATCTGTTTACGACATGGTTTTGCTGAATATTTTAAGCCCACTGTTGTGATCTACTGCTCATAAAAAAATGATTCCTTTTAAAATATTACTGCTCATTATGCACTTATATGGTGACTAATAAACAATAATGTACAACAAAACTTTCACAATAAAAAATATATTACTGCTCATTGACAATGTACCTGGTCACCCAAGAGTTCTGATGGAGATGTACAATGAGATTAATGTTGTTTCCAAGCCTGCTAACACATCCATTCTGCTGCCCATGGATCAAGGAGTAATTTTGACTTTCAAGTCTTATTATTTAAGAAATACATTTTGTAAGGCTATAGCTGTCGTAGGTAGTGATTCCTCTGATGGATCTGGGCAAAGTAAATTGAAAACCTTCTGGAAAGGATTGAACATTCTAGATGCCATTAAGAACATTTGTGATTCATTGGAAGAGGTCAAAATATCAATATTAACGGGAGTTTGGAAGAAATTGATTCCAACCCTCATGGATGACTTTGAGGGGTTCAAGACTTCAGTGGAGGATGTAATTGCCAATGTGGCGGAAATAGCAAGAGAACTAGAATTAGAAGTGAAGCCCGAAGATGTGACTGAATTGCTGCAATCTCATGATAAAACTTTAATGGATGAGGATTTGCTTCTTTTGGATGAGCAAAGAAAGTGGTTTCTTGAGATGGAATCTGCTCCTAATAATGATGCTGTGAAGATTGTTAAAAAGACAACAAAGGATTTAGAATATTACAAAAAGTTGATAAAACAGCAGTAGGGTTTGAGAGGATTGACTCTAATTTTGAAAGAAGTTCTACTCTGGGCAAAATGCTATCAACCAGCATCGCATGCTACACAAAAATTGTTCATGAAAGGAAGAGTCAATCAATGCAGCAAACTTCATTGTTGTCTTATTTTAAGAAACTGCCACAGCCACCCCAGCCTTCAGCAACCACCACCTGAGCAGTCAGCAGCCATCAACATCGAGGCAAGACCCTCCACCAGCAAAAAGATTACAACTTGCTGAAGGCTCAGATGATGGTTAGCATTTTTTAGCAATAAAATATTTTTTAATTAAGGCATGTACTTGTTTTAGACATAATGCTATTGCACACTTAATGAAATACAGTATAGTGTAAACATAACTTTTGTATGCACTGAGAAACCAAAAAAATTGTGTTATTCACTTTATTGCAACATTCACTTTATTGGAGTGGTCTGGAACCAAAACCTGCAATATCTCCAAGGTTTGCCTGTATTGCTGGTGGAAATGTTAAATGTTCCAACCACTTTGAGAAGTAGTTTGGCAGTTTCCTAAAAATTTAAACATAAACCTACCACATGTTTCCACTTCAAGATATTTATCAAAGAGAAATAAAAGCTTACTTCCATATAAATACTTGTACACAGATGTTTATTGTAGCTATATTTGTAATAGCCAATAAGTGGAAACAACCCAAATATCCATCAACACGTGAATAGATAAACAAATTGTGGTATATTCATACAATAGAATATTGTAAGAAGGAATGAACTATCAATACACTCTATAATGTGGATGAATCTCAAAATAGTTATGCTTAATGAAAGAAGCCAGGCAGTAAAATTGTATATAAAATGTAATTCCATTTACATAAAATTCTAGGATATGCAAATTAATATATAGAGACAGAAGGCAGATCATTTGGATGCCTTTGAATAAAGTTTGTGGGGAGAAGCAGGAGGGAAGGATTTCAAAAGGGAACAAGGAAACTCTTGGGAGTGGTGAATGTGTTCATTATCTTGATGTGGTACATATACTTGAGTGTATCCATATGTCAAACCTTATTAAATTGTATACTTTAAATATGTGCAGTTTACTGTATGTCATATATACCTTAATAAATCTGTTTTAAAAAGCAAACAAAAAAATAATCCTATCTATCAAGTCGATGGCATAACCAGAAGAATAATAATTACATTGAGTGACCTGAAAACAGTGTTTTCATTGTGTATATGTAATAGATATATCCTAAGGACTAAAACATTGTAAAGAAATATTATATTGCATTTAGTAGTCTTATCAGTAACAATATTGATCCATAAGTTTAAAACATCAAATGCACACACAGAGACACACACAGACATATATATTTCTGTTAAATTTAAGAGAAAATAAGTACAAATATAAAATCAGAGTTGGATAAAATTCCTATAATATTTTAACTAGAAATATCTGTTAGATCTCAGGATTTTTTTCCCTTTTAAAACCTAGATATATAAAATTTCCTAGCTTTATCTACTAAAAAAGTCTAGAAATATTGCCAAACGAATATTGGCAAGGCTCAGATTGTGACTTGTAAATGCCACTGCCCACTAAAAAGAACCAGAACCTTGGAGAAATGGCTGCTTCAAAGTCTGAATCAGGAATATATCAGATGATCCTCAGACATTTTATCATACGAGACAGCCAGGAAGCTCTCTAAGACTACTGAGGTCATGTTAAAAACACACAGAGGCCAACTTTAAGCAGTATCCACTGGCCAAAGATGGGACTCTTTAATCATAAATAAGATTAAAAACTGTAACACATCAAATATATACAAATCTTTCTATTCATAATGTACTTAAAACTCACTAGTCACCTTTTGAGGTTGCTAGCACAGCAACTCATTATTGTAAAATATATTAATAAATATAATCAATAAATAATATATTAATAAAATTTAAAAATAAAGCACGTATCCTACTTTTCCTATAAAGAAGAAGCTTCAAGGTTACCAAATCATTGATGAATTAATAGTTCTTTATAGAAAAATTTCAGCTAACAGATACAGAAGGATTGATACATTAGAAATTTACCATTTTGCAACCTCTAATGAAATAAAGACCCTCAGTAACAATCATCAAAGTTGATTGGGGAACTTTACAATAAACAGATCAGGCTGACAAATCTTGAACCCATTGATCAATTTAAGGAAATTATATTCCTTCTATTTTAATACTATATGAAGTAAACAGCATCATCTGTGAAGTACTCTTGCTAAAATAATTAAAACTGAATCTGATTCAACTTCTAAATCTATTGACTTAAATGGAAATTGGGAGATTAGAAGGAACTAATAGGAACTAATATAAAATTAGTTTTTAAAAGAACGAAATTAGTTCCTTAAAAGGAACTAATTTAATAATGTTAAATTATACCACAAGGATGCAATCAGCCAAATCCAGAGACTTAGAAATCCTACAGGACAAATTATACACTTTCTTAAACAAATAAGTGGCTTGTTAAAGGGGCAGAGTGAACCTGTTGGAGATTAAAAGAGATCTATCGACCTAACACAAACATATGACCTTGTTTGGATCTTGTTTCAAACCAAACGAATGTAAAGTGATATTTTTTGAGGCGATAAAGGAAATTAAATGTACTGGTTTTTCAACAATATTCAGGAATTATTGTTAATTTGGGTAGTGTGATAATTATATTGTGGTTATATTTTGTCTGTTAGCATACTGAAGTATTTATGGGTGAGAGGATAATATGTCCAAGACATGCCTTAAAATTATTCCCGAAGAAAAAGTAAGTGGGAGTGGGGAATGGATGAGCTAAAATTGCAAATGCTGATAACTTTTTGACTTGGGTGATAGATATGTACAAATTCATTATATTTTCTCTACTTTTTTATGTTTGAAAAAAATCATAACAAATTTTAAAAAACAGATGGGTTCATTTCTCCATGTACACTAGAAAGCAACCTTACCTAGTACCTATGAAAGACCTATGGAAGTAATTTAACTGTAGAAAAACAGCTTGGTTGAGGGTTACTTTGCAATGACTCTGAAATCAGACAACTTAGGTATAAATTTTGGTTTTCCTGCTTACTAACTGTACAACCATGGGGAAGTTACATAACCTCTCTAAATCTCAGTTTTCTCAGTGTTTTAATGGAAATAATAATGCTACTAACTTCATAGAGTATTATGAGGTATAACTAAAATAATCCATGTGAAGTATTAGCATGACATATTAGCAGTGTATGGCACATAATAAATATCCAATAAAGGTTAACTGCCTTTATTAATTGATAGTATCAAGCTCCATTTTAAAAGAAGATAAAACTGTTTGAATGACTATTTGTAGTATCATAGAATTTTAAAGTTGGATATGATCTACAGAAATCATCTGTTACCTTCAGAGAGTTTGAAACCTAAGTCACCAGAAAGAAGTGTTTATTCATCTGCAACTGAGACTACCAAGATGCCATAGGACCTATTTTCCCTCACTTAGATAATTCATTTCTCTATCTTCCCCCTGGACCCTGCCTTTTATTTTACCAAGATATTATTTAAGTTTAAAAAACAAAACTATACTCAATTCTTTAAAAAGAGTCTGACGATGTAGAATGTAGACATATTTGTTCACACTTTGAATGTCATAATTACTTCATACTCTAATGTAAGAAGTAATATTTATAAATGAGAAACCTAGGGAACAAAGATAGTACATTGTCATACCACTCTGAGAAAATAATTTGGATCATGTGTAAATTGGCACTAAAAGAGTAGTATTCATTTATTATTGTTAGATATTTATTGCTGTCATTATTTTCCAGCTTTTCTTTGAAGAGCTCAAAGTGATTTTCATATCTATTGAGCTCTATTCTCTAAGCCTCTCCATCACACAGTAACTCTGTTATCCAGCACACTACCAAACATAATGCTTTTGACATTTACATTAACTGACATTTCCTTTATATTCATTTATACAGGGTTGTAAAATGCACACAGGCAAAAATTGTCTTAACGGCAATGACCTAAAAATCTACAAGTTTAAATCAAGCTGTTTTCTACCATAAAAGTAAACTTTTAAATTTCAAAATGAGACTGCACCTATTCATCTGCAGACGAGAATTTTTTTTTCAGTGAAGAAGGGAGAAAGACAGGATTTTCATGTGCTTAGGAATTTCCATACTTCTGAGTTAGCAAAGAAATATTACATACTCTTCAATCTAGATTTATTAGGTCTATTTTCTCATAATCTAAATTTTTTAAAAGTTAGAATTTGGCGGCTTTCTAGCAAAAATAATTTCATAACTAAAATACCCAAGTTTTGTAATATGCTAAATAGAATAAGGCTTACTGTAAAAAATGTATATTTAAGAAAATGCCAGCATCTTTCAGGACCCTTGGGGATCGTGTAACACACTGCACTGGCAATTAAATAGAAAATGTTTAAGTTTTTTCTAATGACTAACAAGTCTGAATGTGACTTATAAGTCAGAGAGAGAAGGTCAAATACCGTATGATTTCCTTCATTAAGTAGTAGATAACAACAACAATAAACAAACACGTGGAGACAGAGATTGGATTGGTGGTTACCAGAGGGGAAGGGGGGAGGGAGGAGGGCAAAAGGGATAATTCGGCACATGTGTGTGGTGATGGGTTGTAATTAGTATATGGGTGGTGAACATGATGTAATCTATGCAGAAATAGAAGTATAATGATGTACACCTGAAATTTATACAATGTTATAAACCAATGTTACTGCAATAAACAAAAAATTAAAAAAAAAAACACTGACTTGTCGTTTCATTTACCCTGACAATATTTCTGTGACAGATACAGGGGGCAAGGTTCATTTGGAACTATAAAAAGAAAAGTAACTAGATTTATTTTACTTGTGTGACTAATAGAGTAATATGTAGTGATGAAATCTTACCACTCTCCTGATTTTGTAAAGATCTGTGGTCAATATTTCTTGAATATTATCCATAAGGTCTTGATCCAGAGGTGCTGGGGATGGGATTGATGTGGTTGTTTATGACTGCAAAAAAAAAGTGTCTGGATTCCTTATAAGGTTTCAGCACATAAATATACAAATGCCATAAACACATTCTGGAAAGCTAAAGTATCAAAAAATAGATGCATTACAAAGATGTTCTGAAAGGCTAATTGAGGGTGGGATGGAGGGTGAGGAGTGTAGAAAGGCCCATTGAAAAGCAGAAACCTGAGCTTTAAGGGTAGCAAATCCAGGCATTCAGGGAATTTCTACACTTAAACTCATTTATCTCAATATTTAAAAATATACTTACGTATCTAGACTAGTATATATTTAAGCAAAAATATTTCCAAGGACAGTTCTGTTTGTGAGTGCTAAAAATGTTATTATCCATACCAGTGTAGACGCTATATACTACCAAATAAGTGTATATACAGTGTTGATAGTACATGACCAAAAGTGGCTTTAATAAAGATATAGATCGAATACCTATTGAAATTTAACTTAAATTACTTACTCATTATGCAAGGAAAATGGCAAATCAAGTTAACTCTGATGACTAACACCAGGCATCAAAATTATGCTATTTCATACTAGCATTTCAAATGGACTTTAAGATTTTTCTTTTTTCTCCATTTTAACCATTTTTAAGTGTACAGTTCTATAGCGTTAAATATTTTCACAGTTTTTCTCAACCACCACCACCCTCTATCTCCAGAACTTTTTCCTCTTCCCCAACTGAAACTCTGTACCCATTAAACAATAACTCCTGATTCCCTCCTTCCCCTAGCCCCTGGAAACCACCGTTCTACTTTCTGTCTCTGAATTTGCTTATTGTAGGTACCTCATATAAACAGAAGCATACAGTATTTGTCTTTTTGTGACCAGCCTATCTCACTTAGCACAATGTCTTCGAGATTCATCTATGTTGTAGCATGTGTTAGAATTCCTTTCCTTTTTAAGGCTGAATAATATTTTGTTGTATGCATATACCGCATTTTGTTTATCTTTTAATCTGTCAATGACCAGGTAGGTCACTTCCACACTTTGTCTACTGTAAATAATGCTGCTATGAACAAGGGTGTACAAATACCTGTTCGAGTCTCTGCTTTCATTTCTTTTGCATAAATACCCAGAAGTGGAATGCTGAATCACATGGTAATTCTATGTTTAATTTTTTGGAGGAATCATCGTATCATCTTCCACAGTGGCTGCACCATTTTACATCCCCAACAACGACGTACAAGGGTACCAATTTCAGCACACCTTTGTCAACACGTTATTTTCTGATATGTTCTTTTTTATAATAGCCATCCTAATGGGTATGAAGTGGCTTTGAGAATTCTCTTAAGTATGTTACCATCTAATAACAATTGAATTGACTTTTCCTATATATATACAAACTCACAACAATATTTTTATGATAATCTTGCAATTAAAACTTTATTATCCAGTCAAATTCTGAAAGATATTATCATTAATAAAGTCATATAAAATACTAAATATTTAGCATACTTCTTATACTAATACTAATGCTAGATTTATAATATTAAAGCAAAAGGAAATTTAAATATTTCTATGGTCATTTCAGACAATGATGAGAGCCAATCTGTGTAATTTAGATAAAATAGAATTCATATTTAGGGTCCTGAATTAATCAGAATTGCCAAGTATATTTCTTAAATAACTAAAATATATATTGAGCCTGCCATTGTGTTTTAATTATATAGACCTGGCTTGTTAAATAAAAAAATACTAATGATGATATCCTTCATAAATATATCCAATGCCTAATCTATTACAGCATAAAATTGTTAACCACTATTTTTCTTTCTCCATAGCTAGCCCACCCCTAATGCAGAAGATCCAGTTGAGATAATTTATAGCAGAAAAGACTTCATTAGGTAATCTGGTGCAGTTCACTTTAAAAAGGCAAGTCAAAAACTCAACAATGAAAAAATTGTGTTCTATTCTGATTAATAATCTCTTAAAAATATTTTATAATATTTTTTAATATCCTATTCCAATGCCTATTTCCTAAATTATTCTTGAAAAGGCATCCTTTAACTTCAGTCAGTTGTTTGGAACCCAAAGGATTCCCAATCTTATATGGTGGAGTTTGGGAAGCTTTTTTAAATTTTTACCTTAAGTTCTGTTTTGCTTTTGATTCTGACAATTTCCTTTCCTAAATGCCTTTATAGTTTTTTTATGGTTATAAAATTAATATATACATACACCAAAAATATATAAAAATATAAAGAATAATACAAAAATCAAATAATCTCATCACAGAGAAAACTACAATTAACTCTTGGTGTATACATTTGCAGAATTTTTATGCACATATACAGATAAAGGTATATAATTTATATTTTCTACAAAAAATAATCATGCTATGCTTTCTATTTGTCAGGCTTCTTATTTCACTTAACATTGTGCTCTAGATATAGTTCCATGTCAATACATACTGTGTATATCTGTATCACTTTAAAGGCTGCATAGTGCTCTAACTAATTACTAACTATTAAAGAAGAGCTAAATTTTTAAGCCCCAACTTCTGAATGTAGAATAGAGAAATGAACTATCCATTGGTGAAATTTATTCTTGTCAAATTAAGCACTGGCTGGTTGAGAAAAATGGGTGCAATGAAAAATCATTAATCCTTTTGTCCTGGGCTAAATATGCAACTACAGCTACTCCATACCAGTTAAAATGAATTATGCTTGAAGGATTAAAAAATTCTATAATAATTTAATGGAAAGAAACTCCCCCCCATCTCATGTTGCAGAAAAAAACCAAATTCCTACTCAAACACCATATACAGTGAATAATTATTTATAATAATATTCTTTTCTTCCTTTATCACTTTCCCTTCTTTATGTTTTCTCTTTTCAAGATCTCTCTACTCTCTCCTAACAATTGTCTAAAGACCTACAGTAAGGAAACTTCTGACTTATTTTTCCCTCTATTGATTTTCCCCAGCAGAAACAAACAAACAAAAAAAAACATCTTTTGACACTCAGTTCAGTTCTTAATCAACAAAAGCTAATGATAAATTATTTTACCTAACATGAGTCTTTAAATGAAATAAAACTACAAGTATAGAGGGCTGGATCCATGGCCTAGTGCTTAAGTTCAGCACACTCTGCTTCGGGGGCCCGGGTTCAGTTCCCGGGCGCAGACCTACACCACTCATGGGTACCTATGCTGTGGCAGTGACCCACATACAAAATAGAGGAAGATTGGCACAGATGTTAGCTCAGGGCAAATCTTCCTCAAGAAAAAAGAGGAAGATTGGCACAGATGTTAGCTCAGGACGAATCTTCCTCACCAAAATATATATATATATATATATATATATATATATATATATATATATATATATATATATATAAACATGTACTTCTTGGGAGATAGATAACCTTTTTAAAATTTAAGAAGCTAAAGTTTCATAGACAGAATTTATTTCATTAATTTCTCTCACCACTCCATGCTAAACAATGTCCTCAATTTTATCTGAGCTCATCATTTTCCAGGAGGTGATGCAAGGAAAAACAAACCACTTTAAAGGGAAGAAACAGAATAATTCTGTAATTTTTCTGTGATATCTCACTAAACAAGTCAAAACACACAACCACAGCAACTAGAAGGACGTGCAACTATGACACACAACTATCTACTGGGGCTTTGGGGAAAAAAAGGAGGAGGATTGGCAATAGATGTTAGCTCAGACCAAGTCTTCCTCAGCAACAAGAGGAGGATTAGCATGGATGTTAGCTCAGGGCTGATCTTCCTCACAAAAAAAAAAATGCACACAAACACACACACACTTACAGCAAAGATGCACTAGAAGGTGTGTATATTAATTGGCCTGCTTCTGCCACCTCAATGGCATTTTTTTTCAAGCTTTTCATAAAGAAGCACAATGCTTAATTTGGGCTGATCATATTCTCTGAGAAAAATCTTCTGCAGATACCTGCTGTGGAAATACTCCAATCTATACAAGAAGCAAATAAAATAAAAATTCCAGGAAATCACTGCCCTTTTTTTCAGTACTTTTACACTCTAGTCAGAAGGTCCTGGAACTGGTTCACCCACTGCCTATTCCAAATGTACTTTTTTAAACAGAAAAATTAATCCATGATATATAGAAAAAAAATTATAAGAAATTCTTAATTTCAAATATGTGCTTAAGAGGAAATTAAAGCTTTAGATTTATCCCACTAGAGTCAACCAAGCCAAGGGATACACAGACTATGAAGAAAAAACTGTTGTACCAAGGATGGAAATACTAGCCAAGCAGGGTCTATATTTCAGAGAAGGCCAGGAAAGAAGAGAGTGCTTATACACTTTATTTCAATGGATGAGAAAAGGAATGGAATACATTTGTTAAATGTTTTTTTCGGGAACCTGAATTTAAGCTTACACAATAAACTCACAAAATAAAAAATAGATCCTGTTAAACCACAGTTTCACAACACCTGAGTGAAAATGTTCAACTAAATATAGATTTATGGTCAAAAAGTTTATATTTTTAAAAACTTACAACATAATCAGAAAGACTTAATTAAAGTCTACTTATTTTGCAAATTTTTACATTTTAAAAGGCATATTCTGGGGTCCGGCCCCATGGCATAGCGGTTAAGTGCATGCGCTCCACGGCTGGCAGCCTGGGTTCAGATCCTGGGCGTGCACTGATGCACGGCTTGGCAAGCCATGTTGTGGTGGCGTCCCATATAAAGTGGAGGAAGATGGGCATGGATGTTAGCCCAGGGCCAGTCTTCCTCAGCAAAAAAAAAAAAAAAAAAAAAAAGAGGAGGATTGACATGGATGTTAGCTCAGGGCTGATCTTCCTCATACACAAATAAATAAATAAATAAATAAATAAATAAATAAATAAATAAATAAATAGAAAATAAAAGGCATATTCTGATGTTCCAGGAGTCTAAGGTCTCCTTGCCTCTAGGCTCAAGTTGTCAACCTGAAATTTGCTCAGGAAGACAATAGTACCAAGCTCAGAAAAAAACAAAATAAAGCAAACAAACAAAAAAACTGTAGAATGTTAAATAGCAATTTTTATCTATGAAAAAATTGGACTCAAAAATTTATGGGGCTTGGTAGAGATGCTATTTTAGAGGAGGAGAATATATGTAGAGAAGGAGAGAGAGCAATGGAAAGAAGAAGGATCGGAGATGACCCAAATGTGTGCAACCATGAAGTTTTCAGTCTGTATGTGTAGCTCCTCCACAGACAAAGGTCACTGCATAAAACCACATGTGACATACTTAAACAGAAAGCCAGATAATTAGCTCAAACTGTTTATTATAAAAAAAAATATTTGTTTGGTTGTTTGACTTATGAGAAAAGGCAAGGCAATAAATAGAATGTAAATAGTCCCATTCATGGTTTATATATTTTTTCTATGATTGAAGCAAGCATGCAAATGAAACATGTGGAAAAGACCTATTTTTGTTAGATCTTTTGCATTTATAAGGAGGGGAAAGCAATCCGTTCTTTATTTATCAGAGTTTAAAACAAACTTTCTTTGGAGGAGACAACTATCATAATCTCTCTTGGTTCTCTGACCTTAACTTCACCTTAGAAGACACCTCTCCTGGAAGGGACATAAAAGGATGTCTACAAAGTATCAACCCTAGCACTTGTGCCAAGTGTTTGCTGCTAAAACCAGATCTGGTTTTTGACACAGTTCCTGCAAAGAATCTAGGCTGAAGCAGCAGATTTTAATATGTATTGATACCAGGGCACTTAGGTGTAGATCATAATTTAAAGTAATTCAAACATTTGAATTTGAAACCTAGAACTGGATTTAATGTCAGCATAAAAAAATTCCCTTATATAGTTCATTCAATCATTCATGTAATAATTCAAAAATATTAATTGGATACCTATTATGTGGAAGGAAATTTTTTAAGTGCCGAAGTTACATAATTTAATAATACAGACAAGATCTCTATCCTCATGTCACTTATACTTTAGTTAGAGAGAAGCATACAATAAATAATGATATAGTCTACATAAACTATATTTTTAAATGAACAATAAAATATTATTTAATAAATAAGAGAAAATATTAAAATAGAGAGTTATGAGTCATTCAGAGAATTACAAAATTTTGATGCAATAGAAAATGAATGAGTAGTGAAGGAAGACCTCTTTGAGGGATGAAATTTAAGCTAAGACTTAAATGACAAGAAAGTACTAGCATGCAAAGATCAGGTAGAAGAGTATTCCAGGCAGAGGAAAAATTATGCAAAGGCTTTAAGGTAGAAATGTGCTAAACTTAATCTGTTGAACAGACAGGAAGGACAACACGGCTATAGTGTAGTATATGGCAAGGAGAATAGTATGAGATGAGGTAGGAAAGCTAACAATAGCCAGATTTGTAAACCGAGATAAAAAAATTGGATATTTTTAAGTGGCAAGATATTAAAAGCTTCAATTAGGATAGTAATGCTATCTGATGTAAAACCTCTTTTTCTGGAACTGCACACAATATTCTCAAAAGAAAGGGATGATCTGAGAATCTTATGGCACACTGTTTAGTTTTGGGGTCTGGACTTGATGTCAGCCATATCTCTCATGGTAAGGAAAAGAAAAGGAAAGATCTCTGCCTTTGTTTTTCAGCTATCATCTTTTTTATAAGTGGATGAATAAAGCTCAGCTCTTGCAACAGAAAGAGAAATAGACATTTTCTTTCTTCTACACATGTACACAGGCATACTTTTGGCAAATCTTCATTTGTTTTTCCAGTAATGTTGTCCCAGTGTCCTGATATGTTTTTGTGCCAGCCAGCAAATGATCAAAGAACTGAAATAGAAACAAAACATATGTCTAAATATATAGTATCTATAAGGAACTTGGTCAATTTACTACCAAATAAAAGGATCCATCAAAAGCATCTCCAAAATTGTTGATTTCATCTGACTTGTGTATTTCTTAATCTTAAACTCTTTTCAGGGTAAATGTAAAAAGGAGCACCTATACTTTTATATGTCAGGATGTTTGTAGTATCTCTAGTGCAAGCATAAGAGACACTCTATTTAAAATGGAAAATGCACATATCAATTAATATCATATGACAGATTCATTCATCTATTCAAAGATCTGGGCTTGGTACAGTGAGGGAAACAAAAGATGTAAAAGTCATGGCCCCTGCCCTTGAAGGACTTAGAACCTAATTGGACAGGCAAGACTTAAAGAAGTGAATAGAGATCAAAGCATGTGCATGATAATAGAGTTCAAACTTGGCATGTGTATATGTATAAATGCAACAAGAAAATGAAAATTTAGGAAAGAAATAGAAAAAGATGGAGTTAGAGAAGGCTTATATGAAAACATGCACTGTGAGCTGGCCCTGAAGTAATGGGGGTATGCGTGAAAAAAATAAGTCATTCTCTGTAATGGGAGCATCATGAGTAAAATGTATGGGAGAAAATAAGGAACTTTATAAGATATTTATGAAAAAGAAAGTTGGATAGATCCGAGTCAAGGGTAGGGAACAGGGGGCAGCTGACAAAGGGCTTTAAATACCAAGATTAAAAGTTTAATTTGGCATAACATCACAAAAAATGCATAACCTAAATATATTTATGAGGAAACAATAAATCCAACTTTAGTGACATTCTATAAAACAACTTGCATGCACTTTTCAAAAATGCCAGTGCAATGAAAGACAACAAAAAGCTGAAAAACAGTTTTAGATTAAAGGTGGTTAAAAGGATATGACAACTAAATGCAACGTGTGTTCCTAGATCAGGAGAAAAAAATACTATAAAAATCATTACTGGGACATTTGGCAAAATTCTGAATATGGAATTAGATAACACTATTGTATCAATTTTAAACTTTCTGAATTTGATAAATAGTTGTGATTATGTACTAGAATGTCCTTTTTCTTAGGAAATATTAATACATGCTGAAGTATTTAGCAGTGAAAAGTCAAGATATTTGCAACTTAGCCTCAAATGATTCAGCAAATGACAATAATAATATGTACATATATAGACAGAAAGTGGTAAAGCAAAGATGGCAAAGGTAATAATTAATGAATCCAGGTAAAGGGTATATGCATATTCATTGAACCATCTTTTAAATTCTGTATGCTTGACATTTTTAAAATAAAAAGTTGGAAAAAGAAAATAAAGCTTGATTTGGTCCTACATATTGGTTAAATAAATTATTTCCTATCAATATAATATATATTATGCAGTCATTAAAATTCATACCTATGGTAGAAATATGACAGTAAAAACATGAATTTCCCCTAAAATAACCTAAAAATGTCATTCAATTATAATAAAATCACAACATATTTCTTTTCACAACTTGAGCAATAAAGTATTAAAATTTGAAGAAAAGAATGTGGAGTTGAATTAGTCCTGCTTATATGTACACATTATTAGGCACATAATTATTAATAAAACTTATGTGTTTTACATGAAGAAAGCCATTATATGTGCTGAAAATATATCCCAGAAAATTATGAACTGTGCCATAATGAAGTTAGAAGCAAGATGGACATTGAATATTCTTCTTTTCTTTGGTTAAAATTCTCAGATTTTTTTCAATATTAATAAATCTAAGAGTATCTTGAAATTGCTTTTAATATTTTCTATACTTCAATATTTCTGTTTTTATATTTTATAACAGCCCGCTTGGGATAAGCAACAATTCAAATTCTATTTCTATAACAAGATAAGATAAAACCAAGTGATATAAAGTGCACATCTTTAAATTTTTCTGATCCTCTTTGTACTTCTAATGTAGAAATGAGGCATTTTCCTCTCAACTCTGGGTAATTTTGAAACTCTATTTCAAAAAGCATATTTTGCACTCTTGACTGTTAAAATCTTTAACTTTCTCAACTCCCTATGGTATAAAAAATTCCGCCAAAGACTACAATACCTCAAGAAAAATTTTCCAATTACATATGGGCTACACAAGTCAGTTTATAAACAATTGCTTTATAACGTCAAATAGAAAATAAACTGAGTTACTAGATAATTCATTCTAGTATTAATAATTAGTATGATAAAGAAACCAAAAACACTCATGATCATAATTTGAAGTAAAAACATTCATAATTCAAAATTATTCAACCTGGATAGGCCCTCAGAGATCATGTAAACAGCTATTTTAATTTACTGATTAGGAAACCAAGGCCACAAAGAAGTTGACAGACTTTCCTAAGATAGTATAGGAAGCTGGGTAGTAATAGAGTAAAAGCTAGAATCCAGATTTTCATTGCCGTTACCCCTTACTAGAAAAACTGATTTCTTGATTTTCAAATTACAGATGGGTGCAAAATAACAATTATCTATTCAGAAGTCAGAAAATGAATATCTCCCTTTATTTGGAGAGAAATTCAAGTATAAAAAGACCTAACATGTAAGGGCCTAACATATAAGGGTTAGTTCCAGTCAACAAGATCACCTAGATGATATACAGATATTTTACCCAAATGAGAATTTGTTCACTCACAGTTGGAGGGATGTCTCTTCTTGTCACATCTGGGTTGTAGAGTGGAATGGAGTCATATCATTGTTAAGACTGGAGAGATAGGCTGGGGTTAGACAATGCAAAGCTTTTCAAGCTGTGTTAACTATATATTTTTTTTTACTTTTTTCTAAGATTAATTGATGATTGAAATGGCTAGACCAGATTTATGCTTTAAAAAGATCACTCTATTTGTAGTGTGAAAAAAGTCTAGAAAGTGAGCCATAACGGATATGAGGAGAATGTTTAGGAGAGCATTTTAGCATTCCAAGTAAGAGATGGTAATAGCTAAGACAAAGATGTTGGCAGAGGAGATGTAGAGAAATGGACTTAGTGAACAAATAGACATGAAGGGAGAGCAGTGTGATAGAGAGGGAGGTATAAAGAATGATGCTAAGATTTCACACTTGTGCAAAAGGGGTAGAGGATGGTGATACTAATCTAAAAGTAAGAACCAGATTGGCAGGGAAAATTAAAAGTTCAATTTTAGACATTAAAAGCTGAAGATCCCTATGAGATATCTAAGTGAGGGTGTAAAGAAAACAGTTGACTATATGTTCTAGAACTCAGAAGAAGTATTTAGACCAGAGATCTAAATTTGTAATTCATGTGTGTATATTCAATAAACGGAGCTGTATGTAGGTATGGATGAGATCATCAGGGAAAGAGTAAAGAGTAAGAAGAGAAAAGGGTCCAGAGGAGTCTTTGAGGAACTCAGACATTTAGTGATATAACAATGAGAATAAGCCTGCAAAAGAGACAGACAAAGAGGAACCAGAATTGTAAGAGGAAAATCAGAAAATGAGTTGTCACAAAACACAAAAAAAAGAATATTTCAAGAAGGTGGGAGTTTGACTCATATGGAATCCTGCTGAAGGCTCAAGTGAAATGAGGATGGAAAATGCCCATTAGCAACCTTAATAAAAGAGGTGAGAGCAGCAAAGGCTATGAGGTCAAGAGAAAGTATAGTTTAGGTTAGTTGTGTTTTAAATAGCAGTAACTTAAGCCTGAAGGATCAAGGATCTAGTTGAGAAGAAGAGTGCGAATGTACATGACAGAAAAAAAAAATGATTGACAATGCAAGACAAGAAAGGAATAGATTACAGAGCATAGCTTGAGATAGGAGTTCCCATCTCTGCTGTAAAAAGAAGAAAGAAAAGGATAGGAGCAGGTGCAGGTATTTTGGAACGTTGAAGGAGCTCCCATGGATGGCTACTGTAAGCCAAGTTGCTCTTTGCAGATTTCCCTTTTCTTAGATTATAGGAATTTTAGGACTGAATGGAATCTGAGATGATAAGGTAGTTCTCAATCATTCTGAAAATATGGGGGGGGGTCAATTTTTGGTGTCACAATGACTGGCACTTACTACTGGCATTTATTGGGCAGCGATCAGGGATGCCAAAGAAAAAACAATTGTTCTAACAAAAATCCAATAGTGACCACATTAAGACATCCCTAATTTTAAAGATAAGGAAACTGAAAACAAGTTAAGAGATTTGTTAATGTCAGTAAAGTAAGTTTTAAAGATCAATAACTCAAGCTCAGATTGTATAATTCTAAATCCTTGTTCTTCTATTATATTATAACATCAATTCAAGAATGAGAGATCACACTTGAAGTTCCAAAAATTTTCCTAAAGTAGTTAAAGTAGTTAGAGGTCAAAATGATTAAAATAAAACATCTTTATATATGCACAAGTCTTAGATTTTTGTATGTCCTCTGGGGTGGGAAAGGTTAGCATTTTAAATTGTCTTCTTAGATTTTTGTGCTGAGAGACACCTCTAGTATGTTTTCTAATGTGATTATCCCATTGCCTGATCTTCTGTAAAAATGAACATATTGCCAGTACTGCTAGTAATAATATGAGATAAGATCAAATGTGTCAGAAGTCTTATATTTAACCTTTAAAAGAAATTATACTGATTAGGTAATGAGCTTAGAGAAGCCAAAATTCGGTGTTTACTCTGCTTACTGCTATATTCCAAACACTGTGGAATATAGAATGCTACCTGGCATAGGGTAGTTGCTCAATAAATATTTGTTGACTACATCAACAACATTAATGTAAGTAATATGAGTGAGAAAATGAAATAATAGATGGGAAAGCACTTTGCACAGTATCATGAAACTGTGTGGTCTAATTAAAAAAAAACAGAAAATTAGACTATGGAGAGCGCTGACTGGTGACTAATTCTGATAAAAATTGAGTATTAATCTTCTAATCTGGCTTTTAGGTCACAGTCACAAAGGATCATTGGAATTATAGTTATCTTTATAAGAGCAGAGCAGAGGGAAATAGTTGCATAAATAGCTCTTATCTACCAGATGATTGCTATTTCTACCAGATCTGGTCCACAAGCTCTGACTTTGCCCTTGGGTAGAGGCTCTCAATTTAAAGCAAGGGGAAGGAGAAGGGTGATGAATTGCACATATCACATAATTTGCTATTAGAGAAATTTGCCTTTGTAAGTCATTTTGAGAGTCTCTATTTGTCTTGATTCTTAAATCCTTAATTAAACAGATTAACTGACTACATAGTCTGAATTCACTTAATACCTGATTTTACATGTCTGGACCTGACATATCAGTGCCCTAACTTGGAAATATAGTAATTGGAATATCAGTTTTGCAAACTTTGAATGCATGCATATTTAACAATACCATTAAATGATCTAACAAGGGTGAGTGATGTTTGTTTGTTTACCTTCTATAGACAGAGAGAGGAGAAAGCAAGAGTGAGACTAAGATGGTAAAAGTAAAGGGGAGAGAAAATGGAGAGTTGCTAGAAATTGTCCAAAATATTAAGTTTTGTTTTGTTTTTCTAAACCAAAGTATGATTGAATGAAAAGTAAGAGAAGGAGTGGAGATTTGCCCTAGAGTTTATATATGGGAACAACGGCTTTAAGAAAGAAAGCTATCAACCTATGTCAAAAACCTGAGATGGAATATGGGAAAAAATGGCTGTCGATAAACAATAAAACCTATTGCTTTCAAATGAGCTTCCACACTACTTAGTCATTGTCAAAGGACTTCGAAAATGCATTCTCATAAAGTTGTTATTTTCACCTTATTTCATAAATGTGGAAAGAAGCATATAATAATTTCCATTAATGTTAAGGTTGAAACTTAAAAGAAATTCAGGGATGTCCTAGCTCTTTAGCACTTTTAAATGACAGAAATGCCTTATTGTGGCCTTGGTTTCCTTAACACACCAAAAGAGCATGTCACCACAAGAGCTTCCTTTCCAATTTGAAACTATGCAATTTTTTGTAAATGCATCTGAATTACCTAAAGTCAGGGGATCATCCTACTCACACAGTTTCCATAAGTAATTTTGTGTAATTCTCGCTTTTTAGGTGACATTTAAGTTGTGAGCTTCCGCTAAATTTATTCTGACATTTGAAAAATTACCATACAATGCTTTCATAGGATAGAGCTACATCCTTTTAACAGTGCTTATCGCAGGCAAAAAGCTTCCCAGTGTGAGCAGGTCTGCCTAATGACCTGGTCTTTCTTAAAAGGCTGACTCCATATTTGCATTTTTAAACCCATCCACACTACTCTCCATCCTCACTTACCTTAATTCATTCTACTCAGTCTACCAGAGATAGATCAAAATTAATGCTTCTAAAATAGAGATGTCAAACCAACCAGACTTAGTGACATCTCCTCACATAGCCCACTTTATGTATTTTGTACTATCATATTCTGTCCATTTGAAGATGTAAAATATAGTCAATAGACAAAATTTTAAACCATATGGTCAAATCTCTGTAGTAACTAGCATATCTGGTGAAATGAAATATTGAGTAAATCAAGGCCATGGTTTAAAAAAAAAATGCCTTGATTTCAAAGGTCTACTATTTTTGTTTATAATTCATATCCATACTCCAAATTAACTTTTATTTACTATGTATTCATTTATTTCTTTATTTCAAAAATGTTTATTGCACATTTCATTGGAGCCAACACTGTACTAGACTTTGAGTATATAGTGGTGAATAAACCATATATATTTCCTGCACTTATGGAACTCATAGCATAGTAGAGGAGACAAACATCACATAAGTGGAGAAGAAAATAACTAAATGACTAATAGATGGATAGATAGAAAGAAAGATAAATAGGAAGATATATAAATAATAGATAGATATAGTGATACATTCTACGAAAGTATTAAAAACGAGACAATAGACCCCAAATGGAGATGTTTATGCTATGCCCCACATCACCAAACCGAGACTTAACTACAGTTTCAGCTCTCCCCAAAATGGAATCTTAAACCAGTCAATCAAGAATTGCCTGATCAGCACCAGTTAGGTAATCTGTCAGATAGACCCTTGCCATCCCCTTGCAATAACCTTGCAATAGGAAAGTAATCTTGTAATAACCAACCGGCTTTTTTGCCTAGTAACTTCTTTGTTCCTGCTCCTTATAAAAGTCTTTCATTTTGTATAGCTCCTTGGAGCTCCTTTCTATCTGCTACATTGGATGCTGCCCAATTCATGAATCATTGAATAAAGGCAATAATATCTCTAAAATTTATTCAATTGAATTTTGTTTTTTAAGATAAAGCCAATATCTAAAGTTTACTCAATTGATTTTTTTTAACAAAGAAAAAAGTCAAGGCGAAATGATACAGAAAAACAAGGGGGTGGGAATCAGTTTACACAGAGTGGTCTGGGAAGGCTTCTCTGAGGGAGTTCTATATTTGCTGAGAATTAAAGGATAAGAGGAAGGCAGACATGCAAGGAACTTAGAAGATGGTGTTTTAGGGAGAGGAAATGACATGTTTGAAAGCCCCAGGATAAGAAAAAGTTTGTCACATTTGAAGAAGTTAAAGAGGCTGTTAAAACACAGTGGACAAGAAAGAGAATGGCCCAAAAGCCTGAGGTTTCAAAGGTAGATGTGAGCCATATTTTTCGCAGCTTATAGCCATGCTAAGTTTAGGGGATTTTATTAAAAATTCAAAAACAAGCAATCAAAGTATTTTTGGGAGGTTAGTAATAAAAATTGTCTTTAAAAATATTGCTTTTGGTCCTGTGGGAATAATAGATTGAAGAAGGAAAGGAAAACAGGGAAAATTTTTTTTTTATTGATGTTTTAATGGTTTCTAACATTGTGAAATTTTGGGTTGTACATTTTTGTTTGTCCATCACCCCATATATGACTCCCTTCACCCCTTGTGCTCACCCCCCACCCCCACTGCCTGGGTAACCACAGTCCAGTTTTCTCTGTCCATGTGTTGGTTTATATTCCACATATGAGTGAGATCATACAGTGTTTGTCTTTCTCTTTCTGGCTTATTTCACTTAACATAATACGCTCCAGGCCCATCCACGTTGTTGCAAATGGGACGATTTTGTCTTTTTTTATGGCTGAGTAGTATTCCATTGTATATATATACCACATTTTCTTAATCCAATCGTCAGTCGAGGGACACTTAGGTTGCTTCCACTTCTTGGCTATGGTGAACAATGCTGCAATGAACATAGGGGTGCATAAGCCTCTTTGGATTGTTGATTTCAGGTGCATTGGATAGATTCCCAGTAGTGGGATGGCTGGATCATAGGGCATCTCTATTTTTAATTCTTTGAGGAATCTCCATACCGTTTTCCATAGAGGCTGCACCAATTTGCATTCCCACCAGCTGTGTATGAGGGTTCCTGTTTCTCCACATCCTCTCCAACATTTGTTGTTTTTTGTCTTGGTGATTATAGCCATTCTAATGGGCGTGAGGTGGTATCTTAGTGTTGTTTTGATTTGCATTTCCCTGATGATTAGTGATGTTGAGCATCTTTTCATGTGCCTATTGGCCATCTGTATATCTTCCTTGGAGAAGTGTCTGTTCATTTCCTCTGCCCATTTTTTGATCGGGTTGTTTGTTTTTTTGTTGTTCAATTGTGTGAGTTCTTTATATATTATGGAGATTAACCCCTTGTCAGATGTATGTTTTGCAAATATTCTCTCCCAGCTGGTTGGTTGTTTGTTCATCTTGATTCTGGTTTCATTTGTCTTATAAAAGCTCTTTAGTCTGATAAAGTCCCACTTGTTTATTTTTTCTTTAGTTTCCCTAGTCTGGGTAGGCATGTCATCCGAAAAGATTCCTTTAAAACCAATGTCAAATAGTGTGTTGCCTATATTTTCTTCTATGAGTTTTATAGTTTCAGGTCTCACCCTCAGGTCTTTGATCCATTTTGAGTTAATTTTTGTGAATGGCGATAGCACATGGTCCACTTTCATTCTTTTGCATGTGGCTGTCCAGTTTTCCCAACACCATTTATTGAAGAGACTTTCCTTTCTCCATTGCATGTTCTTAGCACCTTTGTCGAAAATTAGCTGTCTGTATATGTGTGGTTTTATTTCTGGGCTTTCAATTCTGTTCCATTGATCTGTGTGTCTGTTTTTGTACCAGTACCATGCTGTTTTGATTACTATTGCTTTGTAGTATGTTTTGAAGTCAGGGATTGTGATGCCTCCTGCTTTGTTCTTTTTCTTTAGGATTTCTTTAGCTATTCGGGGTCTTTTGTTGCCCCATATAAATTTTAGTATTCTTTTTTCTATTTCTGTGAAGAATGTCATTGGGATTCTGATTGAGATTGCATTGAATCTGTAGATTGCTTTAGGTAATATAGACATTTTAACTATGTTTATTCTTCCAATCCACGTGCATGGGATATCTTTCCATTTCTTTATGTCATCGTGGATTTCCCTCAATAATGTCTTGTAGTTCTCATTGTATAGGTCCTTCACCACCTTGGTAAGATTTATTCCTAGGTATTTTATTCTTTTTGATGCAATTGTAAATGCTATTATCTTTTTGAGCTCTCTTTCTGTTAGTTCATTATTAGCATATAGAAATGCAACTGATTTTTGTAGATTGATTTTGTACCCTGCAACTTTGCTGTAGTTGTTGATTGTTTCTAACAGTTTTCCAACAGATTCTTTAGGGTTTTCTATATATACAATCATGTCATCTGCAAATAGTGAGAGTTTCACTTCTTCGTTACCTATTTGGATTCCTTTTATTCCTTTTTCTTGCCTAATTGCTCTGGCCAAAACCTCCAGTACTATGTTGAACAGGAGTGGTGAGAGTGGGCAGCCCTGCCTCGTTCCTGGAAAACAGGGAAAATTTTAAGGTAGTTCAGGAAACAAGTGATAGAAGGTAGACTAAGATTATGGCAATGGGAATAGAGAATAGCATAGAGATTCCACAAAGAGACACATACAAGAAAGTTCACGGCAACAACATTTGTGAAAGCAAAAAAGAAAAAAATATATATCAATTGAAAAGACAATGGATAAATAAATTGGTGTGTAATCATAAAAAAACAATATTGTAGAGCAGTAAAAATAATGAGCTACTACTCACAACCATATGAATAAATATTAGCAATATAATGTTAACAGATCAAAAAATTCCAGAAGGCTACGTGCAAAATATAAACATACACACACACACCCACACACACACTTTTATAAAGTTAAAAAAACAATTTAGACAAATCAATATATTATTTATGTGTATGTGTCTATGTGTGTAATATGTGATTTCAAAAACTATTTTTTGAAAGGCAAGAGAATGGTAAAAAAATAGATTCAGGATATCAGTTACCTGTGAGCGGGAGAGGCAAGGAAACAGAATGGGAGTGCATTCCATAGGTTATTGTTAACTTTCTATTTATCAGGTTGAGTGCTGGGTTCACAGTTGTTAAAAGTATAAAATCAATCAATCAATCAATAACATGTATGGGCCAATGATTCTAATGTGTAGTGAATCAAAATATATTATTAATACAATTCAGTATATCTGGAAATATTTTTTAAAAAATCAAATACATGGATTGAAGATATATTTTGGAATTAGAAACACAAGGTTTGATGTGAGGGATGAAGAAAGGAAATAATCAAAGATATATTCTACAGTTTTGGCTTTAATAACTGGGAGGATGTCAGTGCCATTGACTAAAATGGAAGAAAAAGAACAGATGAGCATAAGACTTCTCCTTTGTGGACATATTGGCGGTGATGTTCTTGTGAGACATTCAAGTGGAATTATGAAGTAATAGTTGAATACGCACATCTAGACCTCAGAGTAGATATCTGGAATAGAGATAGACATTTGGAAGTCATCAGAATTTACATTGCATTTGAAACCATGAGAATGAGTGTAATCACCTAATGAAAAATGTGAGAACAGAATGTTCAGGACCTAATTCTGGAGAACTCTCACATTTAGAGGCTTAATAGAGGAAGATCAGCCTGCAAAGAAGACTATGAAATGTCCAGAAAGGCAGAAACACTAGGAGGGTATGATGTCAATATAAGCAAAAAAGAAATTATTTCAAGAAAGAGGGAGTAGTCCACCATATGAAACTGTGCTGACAAGTTTCATAATATTAGGACAAAAGAATATATCCTAACTTGGCAATATGGAAGCCAGCAGAGACTTTGGCAAGAACAATTTTGATGGAACAATGCAGACAGAATCCAAATTGTATTTAAGTGGAATTGACAAGTGGAGACAGTATGTGAAAAGTTTCTTAAGTGCCCTCGGTCATAATAGTAGTAACAATAACACCTTATAAACATAAAATGCTTTTAAACTTATATCACTATTTGATTTTTATAACAAAACAATCCTGAAAGATAGGTCCTATATCCTATTTCTACAAAAAAAGGATACTGAGTAATCAGTAACATGTTTGAGATTAGAAAGCTCATCAGGAATAAAGTTGCGATTAGAACCCAGGTCTTCTGATTTTAACTCCAGTCTTTATTCCCCCTCAAGAAGAACCAAGGGGGGGAAATGGCTAGATGCCTACAGAGCATCTCCACTATATCACAGAAAAAATTTAAAAGACATGTTCTACTGATGGTGGACCAGGCACTAATCTGCCTGAAGCACATCATGGCAATTTTACCAGTCTCCAAAGGTAGAATGTAATATGGTACTCTTATACATCTTTTTCCCAGTGGGCTTTAATTCTTATACAAAATGAACATTTCTGCAAATATTTTAACCACTAGATGGTGCAAGAATGACATGAGACGTTCTCTATTTACACTGTCAATTTCAATCACCCAACAACAACCCCTCAAACACCTAAACCCTTCCCAAACTCCCCAATCAGAGTCTTAAATAGATTACAGCATTATTTGAAACAATGGGAAAATGTAAATGTCAAATGACCAAGTCTCTAGGAGTAAGATGCATTTGAATACTTGGAGCAAATGTAAAATTAAAGGAGAATATGAGTGTTATTGATAACTTAGAGTTATTAAGAATTCTAAAAGATATAGGAATTGGAAGCTAATTCTTTAAAATTACTTTGCATTTTGAAGTAAAATTTTGCTACCTGACACGTATATTAAAGTGAAGGTCAGTTAACGCTTAGATAAAAACATAATTTGATTTTGGGCTGGTTTAATACAATTAATTAATTTTTACCTGAGAAGAAAATAAATGTTGATTCTTAGGCATTTACAAAACAAAACAAAAAAACAATTTAAAACCTAAGAAATCATCTCACCCATTTTAGGGAAATAATATATTTTGTTTAAAGGGAAGTCTATCAAACACATTTTTTGGCTTGTCTTACCCTACCACACACACACACACAAATATCCACCATCATTATCCTAGTTAAAAAAAATTTAGCCAAAATTTGAAATACTATCTCATTCAGTTACTGAATAGATTTTTAGACATTTTTTCCAAGATTCTTTTGGCCAGCTTTATAGAACTGAAGTGCTGTGAATTGGCAATTAGAGAGAAATGGTGATATGGACGGGCCAAAGAGATAATTCAAGAGAAAAGTTGCCTTAGAATGAAATTCTTAAAGCATTTTATTTCCTCTTCTGCACTCAACCCCAACCTTATCTTTTCAAGTAGCTAAAATGCAGTATTTGTTATAAAGCTGTTGGTGTCAACCACTTAAATAAATGACACATTTCTCCCATTCCCCTATTGATTTAAAAATAAACCCCATCTCTCTCAGCTTTTGTAAATATCCTGTTTTAATTATGGTAGAAATTATTTCACATGCTATAATTGTCTCTCCTAAATATAAACTATCTCAGTTCAAGATCCTGAAAGAGAACGTTGGCTCATTTATTCCCATCTAAGTGAAAAATTTCAAATTGCACTACTTTAATAGTTTGTTTACCTGTACAATAACAATAAAAAGGATAACAACTAGGATTGCTGCAATACAGAGCTTCTTTCTGGAAAACTCTGGGGGCAGGAAAACAAGGGAGAAACAGGGTGCTCCCCTCAGTCCTCCACAGGCTATAATAAATTGGTCTTTTCTGATGACTATTCACATGACATCTATTCACAAAGAAAATCAGCACAAGAACTCCTAAATTTTCAAATAAGAGTAGTTTAGTAATTAATCGACAGAAAGAAAAAGTTATAAATGTGTTATAATAAATTAGTGTTAAACTAGATTGGAATTCTAAGGATTTGTGATGAATAATTTAAAATCCTAAACTAAATATTAAAAGATTTATTTCCTAAAATTACTTACAG
The DNA here is from genome assembly GCF_020826845.1 of Diceros bicornis minor. Lineage (NCBI taxonomy): Eukaryota > Metazoa > Chordata > Mammalia > Perissodactyla > Rhinocerotidae > Diceros > Diceros bicornis. The sequence continues at coordinate 74,052,330 of NC_080781.1, read as the reverse complement.
AGAGCTTTCTTTAAATAGTTGCATTTTGTTTTGGTTTTTCCTTTTGATTCTTCTCAGTTTCTTAGAATGAAAGCAGTACAATTCCCTTCCTTAGGCCCATGTGTATTATCCGGGATATTCTGCAAAAGCAGTCTCTACAAACAGAATATAACATTTCTCTTCAGTCTAAAAAATACTACTGAGCTGACCCAAGCTAATGAACTAAAAGCTAAGTAATGTGACCTGTGCTGATTTTAATCTTTGATGAGGCAGGCCTCCAGATTGTTCAAGGCTTTGAAGAAAAGTGGTTTTTCTCCTGCCACCCAAAGCCTAGAGTTCTGAGACTCAAGTCTCAGCCAAAGCTTTTTATTACTCACACTTGTCTATAGTTTCAAAAACTAGCCTTAACCGTGAGAGAAGTAAGTGCTCGGTCATGTACCAGTACTGTTTGAAGGGCACCCATTAAATCTTTGTCCCACAGATCTCACTCTTAGTGACTATGTTCTCAATCTTACTATGAATGAGTTTATCAGATAATTTACTTCAAGGCCAGAAAGAGAATACAAGGTTCCTTGACAGGTTGGCTGAAAGTATGAATCTTTAAACAAAATTTGAGCTGAAATAAGTTGTCCAAGAGCCAATTTAGCCAAAATTCATTTGTTTGAAAAAAATCCCAGATCCTCTTCATTGGAGTATGCGGCAATTTGGAGGGCTGTGGGAGTAAGTAGTCTTGCAACCTCTGTATATGATAAAGAATTTTGGTCCCTTTTTCTATTTCTAAAATCATTTTAATTCAATTTAAATATTTTACACAGTTCCATAAAATGAAAACATAGTCAAATTATTAGAGCAGACATAATTAACTTAAATAAAAGCTAAATCCACTGAAAAGTTCTGATCTTTCAATTTTCTTTTTAAAAACTCTTTAGGTCTCTTTAGCTCTTTTAATTCTCTTTTTTATTACTACAAAAGCAGAGGAAGCTGTTAGAGAAAAATACAAATATGCAAACGAAGAATATAATACCCGTAATCCCACCCATCCAGAGAAAATTATTGTTAACACTTTGGAATAAAACATTCCAAAGCCATATATGACTATATTTATATTATTATTTTTCTAATGATTGTTTTAACTACTTCCCTACTGTTGAACATTTAAGTTGTTCCAACAATGCCTAACATATACGATAACATATCTAATCACTCTTATGCTGTATTAAAATTACCAGAACTCAAAGCTAGTGACAGTATATTCATTTGGAGCCAAATTACCATTTTGACTAAATGGAAAAGTCATCCAGCATACTTTCAGTCAAACTGCGTTTAGTCAACTTACATGTGGAGTTTCAGCAATATTGACATATTGCCAGGATGCTGACTTTTCAGTTTTGTTTATTACTGATCCTATGTGGGTCCCCAAACCAAAGGAATTAGAATATTCTGATGTATCAACTACTGAAACCTTCTAATTTAATAGATTGCAAAAAAATTATCATTTTACATGGTTAAAGTCCAAAGAGAAAAAAATACCATGGCCTCCTATGACCCGTATTCAGCTCATCTTTCCTCTGCATATCTAGGTACAGTATTAAGCTAAATTCTGATACCAGGATTATGGAGTTACAGATATCTCATTGACTATATTATAATAAAGATTTCTTCCTCTTTTCTCCTCATACTAGAGGTAGTGATTACAGACTATAGTTTAGAAATAAAATGGTATTGGAAACAGGATTTGTTTCATCTCCTGAATTTTTACACAAGACTATATATAGAAATCCATAGAAATCCTTGCCTTTGTATCTAACGTTTGCTTTTGTTGAGTCTTAACATTTTATAGAAAAACCACTTCAATTTTCCCGTTATTTTTTTTCTGTCAGCTATTTTTCATAGCACATGAGCACAAAGTAGACTTTTTGTCCAATTTTATTTAAAAAGATGTTTAGATGAAAAAAGAACATTTTACAACCCTAGTGAGATTTTCCTGTGGGCTCAGAGTAATCTATAAATTGCCTTCTATGAACTTGCATGACATTTAGCTGGTGGTTTGACTGTTAATGGCCAACCTGAATACATTTTAATGAATAATAAAGCATACCCTGGCCAGTCTTATTATTCACTCTTAAAACCCTAAGCAATTTCCCCAATGTGCCCCTCAGTATTGCTAGAGTAAGTTTCATAGTCTCCAAAGAAAAGTCTGCAATGATTCTGTTTATTTGCGGAGGAGGAGGAAGGTAGAGATATAAATGTCAAGAAAATATAATGAGCTATAAACTTAATTCCTATGCAGACTATAAAATGTAAGATTAAAGAGACCTCTCAGTTTAACTAGCAATGAAGCTGTGATGTTTTCAGGATGAAAAATATGCTACACTGTATATTTCACTCTAGCGCCAAGGGAATATTTTTTTAAATGTAAGTGTTAAGCTGAGAAGAAGGTTTAGCTTCAGCCAAGGGTAAAGTCATTTGGCAGATGTGGTTTGGGGTCACCAGATGTCACCCATCCTCCACCAGGCTTTGACGGAAAAACACAGATGGTATATATTTTCCTACTGGAGTCAGCATAGTCAGTACTTTAATAGCATTAGACATTAGCAAGGTGCATACACATGTGTTAGGATAGGAAGTTGGAACAATAGTGCTGAAGGCAGTGGTGACTTTTACTCCTTTTTTATAAATTGGGGTGAGGCAGGGAGATGTAAACATTCAGAGGGAGAAGAATAAGAGAAATCTCTCAGCTCTCATTCTAGCAATAGCAATAGTATTGAGTATTAATTATTAGTAGTACTACTAACAGCATCCATATATTTGTTATATTACACCATATTATAATAGAACTAGTATTTATAGTAGTAGTAGCAGCAGCAGCAGTATTATTAATAGTAAAAGCTAACATTTACTGAGAGTTTATGTTGTGCCAGGCTCTATGCCAAGATCTTTGACTGTATTATGTCATATAATTCTCACAGAGGCTGGCAGAAGTTGATTATATTACCACCCCCATTTTACAACTGAGGAATCTAAGGCCTAGAGTGATTATATATCTTTCCTCAGTGCCATAAGGCTAAGGAGTAAAGCTAGGATTTGAATTCAGGTAGTCTGATTCCAGAGCCTGTGTCTTAACCTTGCTATTATGTACCCGCAATATAACTGGAGATATAAAATAGTCAGCTTACGATAAATAAAGCAAATATAGCATTTAAAATATTGGAATTTTAAATTTCTTGCTTCTATTGCAATCCCAGGTTCAATTGACATATTTTATGTAAACAATATTCACCAAACCTAATACTCTACAAATAAGACAAAAAATGACAATGAAACAAATATAAGGCCAATTCCATTCACGGTTCTTTCCAATTGCAGAAACACGAAGAAGATGAAGATAAGAGTGTCACTAACACTACTCCACATCTTCAAGAAGTACTCGATAGTGGTATGGGACTTCTGAGAAACGTTAGTTTCCACATAGCATTTCATGTTCATAGCACAGGCAATAATTCTAAGGAAGGAAAAAAATGTGCAAGAGTAATACTTGCATTTAACTTTAAGGAAAAGTGATCACATGAACGTTCTTGAAGGCTAAATCAGGATTTCTGTTACTCAAGGTATCTTAGTCTTTTCCAGAATATGAAAAACATGCGATTTCCCCAGAATTTATATAATAACTTTTCTAAGACTAGCAAATGCTTAGCTTTCCAAATAAATAACAGTTTCTATGTCCTTTTATATGCTGAGAACCACCTGCCTGCTTTATCATATTTAACCTTGTCTAATCTTTTTCCTTCTCAAATAGGGTTACACTGAGAGATTCCAATCATTCGTTGGCAGCAAACCACTAAGAGGCAGAAATACATCCTTGTAGCCTCTAAAGCACTATAGTGTTATCAATAAAGCAATTTTTGATGCTTGGGTAAGTTTTTACTATTTTATTCTATTCACTATTCTTTCAAATTTTCTTATACTCTTGTTTACTAATTCTTTCCAAGTCTTCCTCAAGAGTATTTCATTGCACCTTTTAACCCACCAAAATGGTTTCTGACCAGCAAGACTTTCTTCCTACTCTTACTCATTTAAAGGTCAGATATTTAGATATTTTCCTAACAACTGGGAGGAGGGAGCACAGGAGGGGAGAGAAGATTGTATATGAGATGAGCAACAATCTGCTGGCATCCCATGCTAAAGTATTTTAAATTATTCTCTACTGAACATATGGGAAAGGGTGATAGCCATCCACATATCTGCACTCATTTCAGAGAAGACAGAAGTTCTTCCACTTCTAATATAATCTTTTCAAAATGCAAAACTCCCAGAAAATGACTCACATTAAAAGCCATAAGAGTAAGAATGCCAAACTAGAAATCTAGGGTGCAGACTGAGGATATGGGTCAACTGTGTTGAATCCTCAGTTTTGCCCAGGAGCAACCTACCAGACTAAACAAACAATTCTAAATCTTGTAATGTGGTACTCAGGGCATAAAAACCATAGATTGCTAACCCTTAGTTTAAACTAATCTACCCTGGAAATCTACCCTGAAAATGGCCAGAGGATTACCATATGTAAAACCCAAAGTAGTAGGTGAAGCAGTGATCAGCAAGGAGCTAGATTACAATTTCAGCTCTGGTTAAACCCAGACTCACAAAAGGAGCCTTGAAAAGACTGATTCTCCTTCAGCTCCTTTAATATCATTAATAACTGATTGACACTTTCCCATAAAGTTACTGCAGGCCCTCTGGGATTGCTCCAGTCAAATTAAACCCATGGAATTCGGTTAGAGGCATACCAATTTAAGACAGTTAATGACTTAAAATGCCATTTGGCAAGCTTAATCCTTGTTCTTTTTTTGACCTACAGATGAGGTTTAAATATACATATATGTATATATATGTGTGTGTGTGTGTATATATATATACACATATATATATAAGTGTAGCTAACATTTCTTAAGTGCTTATTTTGTGATAAATATATTTTCTGAGTGTTTTATCTATTTTATCTCAATTAAATCTCAGATTAACCTTTATGAAATAGGCATTGTTACTATCTCCATGTTACAGGTGAGTAAGGGCTAGAGAAATTAAGTAACTTTCTCAAGTTCACTTGGCTAGGAAGTAGCAGGACTGGGATTGAATCTAATCAATCTGTCTCCAGAGCCCATGTTCTTAAACACTTTGATATATATTTCACATATACACAAGATATTTCATTTGTATGAATGATGATTAATGCTTTTCAAGTGTGACATGTTCAATCAACATGATGTTTTGCTTTTCCATTTCTTGGAAGTGTCAGCAAAAATACCTGGAACACAAGAATTCAGTTAGGAAAACTTTATTGCTCATACAGTTTGCAAACTGGGGAGAAGCAGTCTTCAAAACAAATTGAAAGTACACTCCGAAGAGGGTGTGGGAGGGCAAAACTTATAAAGGCAATAATCATAGACTGCAGGGATTGTTTTGAAAGCCCTCTGATTCATTGGTTCCCCTAGCGATACTGGTGTTCTAAAATCAGCTCTATCAGTCTTTTGGCCATCCATCAGGAAGGAATGCTCAGTTTCAGGTATAAGTTATGGTTTTTCCAAGAACAGAGTACATGACTACACTTCAGTCCTGGCATGGCCACTTGACTCTGTTTTGTTTTAGATCCTGGTTAGCCACACAGAGTGCATTTTGTCTTTCTCTTTTAGGGGTCTTCTATCTTTTAAGTCCACGTTTACCTCTTTTGATCGAAACCTAACACAGACAGCATTGATGATCAGTTTGGTGTTTGTCCCATTTCAGTGCCAAGGTGGTATCTACCTGCCTTGGGTCCATCTATTTCCACAGAGGGTCTTGAGAGCTTAATGGGACTCAGTTATCCAATCGAGTAACTTGGGCTATGTAGGGAAGGGGTCCGACCAGCTACCTGTTATATACCTGTTCAAGTCTCAGAGTGGAAGTTCATGGAGGTTCCGGTGATAATCACATCAAGGGTCCTACTATATTGAGTCATAAAGATTCAGGTCGGAGTTTCCTGGGGGCATTTGTGGAGGCAAGCCAGAATTATTTTAAAGAACAACCAGATGCTTAGTCCTAAAACCAACAATAATGTGAGGACCTGGAGACCCAATCTTAAAAGTGAACCCAGACTTGATGGTAACCAACTGAAAAGATCTGGAAAGCATGAAAGTGAGAAATAGCAATGAGGTTATACAGGCAGTTTCTTATTTATTGTTAGGCAGGCCCATATTTGAGCCATAATAATAAATTGTTTCAAAGTTTTCCAGTCTGTGCCCTGGAGGGTAGAAATCCATCAAGGTAACCCAGATAAACTAGAAAGGGGGAATTGCCCACATATCCAACAGTTAGACTGACTTTTATGTGTAGCAAAGAAATGAGCCCATCCTAAAAAGACATTGTTGTCAGGGGCCCATTCATACGTGGATTGGAAAAATAAACACAGTATCAGAAAATTCCTAAATGACATTTGAACAATATATGACAATGATAATATTAAATAGTCTTGGAAGTGGATATAGAGGCTAGGTCCAGTGTCTTGGGACAGCTGTCTACAACAGATGTCAGCTACTTCTCTTCCTTGAAGTTATTATTGTGAGTTGGCTTTGTTTTGGTGTCTGAGATTGGAGTGGAATTCCAGTCATCTGAAGGAGTTAGTGAGGCACTTTCCAATGCAGTTCAAGGGCTGTCTTCTTCTGATATGTTGCCAGATATCCAGACACCAGGCTCTATATTGTGATAAATGGGGTCCTTTAAAGTGGAATCTGGGAAAGCTTCTTTAACCTGTTGATGATAGGCTCAAGCATAAGACATTAGAGACTTACAGTAGCTGCTCATACTAGCATAAGACAACAAGGGAGCAGCAGAAGGTTGTATACCAACAGAAACTGATTTGCCAGTGATCATCCCATGTGGGGTCAGTTCATGTTTTCCAAAGAGGACATTGTGAACAGTCAGCGAGACCAAAGGCAAAACCTTAGGCAGGGGAATCCAGGCTATAGGTATATAACAAAACCTCAAAGACAATTAATCAGACTAGAATCCAATATCTACAAATGTGTAACATAATTTTTCTCTCCACAATTACCCTCACTTTTTTACCAAATATAATCACAGTAAAACAAATTTTTTATATTAAAAACTTGCCCTGACTATTTATATAAGTGAAAATAAGAATACTCATTGACATTCAGGTGACATCAGTATCATGGCAGAGTGAGTTCCCTTTGTCTCTCCCCTCTAAGTTACAACTAAATGGACATTCATTAACCAACAGAGGATTCCCCACACAACAGTACAGGACACCTAAGAGATCTATGCAGCTATACATCTGATGGTGGGTGGCCAGAATCCCCAGGAGGCAGTGGAATTAGGTGAGTAGACCCCTCCTCCTTCCCAGAGGCAGTTATCCAGGTCACAGATCCTCAGGCAGTGGCTGGAGCAACTGTGAGTGGAGGCAGGGGCAGCCCACCTACACGCAAACACTTTTGGAGTGGTAGCCTGGCTCCTGGGAGCACCTACCTACTAAGGGGGCCCTGACCATGTGAACACTCCCCACTGAGTGGTGGCGGCTCAGCCTGTGCAAAGATGCTGCACCCACCAAGCACAGCAGCTTGGCTGAACCCACCCTTGACCACAGCACTGACACAAGCAAAACCACACTTCCTGCCTAGCACAGCAGATCATCCAGACCTGTCAGCTGAGCTCACTGTCCCCACCTATGTGAGCACAACCCTCTTACTAAGTACAGTGGCCCAGCTGAGACCCACAAATGAGCACGGAGGCCCCACTCGAGTGAGCACAACTCACTGAGTAGCTGAGGTCAGCCTGCATGAACACAGAGCAGCCTGACCAGCACAACTACCAGCAGATGGGGTGGGATAAGAAAACACAGCTCCTGCCCAACCCAAGTGGTGGCAGGTGGAATCTGCAACCCAATACTACCACAAATGCACTGGCAAAGGATCAATTCATCAAACATCATGAATAACTACTGTAACACTGCAGAAAAGAAGGAAAATGACAAGTCTCCAGAAACAAACCCTGAAATCTTGAAAGATTACAATCTAAATGACAGAGAATTCAAAATAGTTGTCATAAAGAAGCTCAATGAGTTATAAGAAAACACAGAAAGACAGTTTAATGATCTCCAGGAATAAAATTAATGAACAGATGGAATACTCCACCAAAGAGATTGAAAGCCTTAAAAAAACTACACAGAAATTCTGGATCCGAGGAACACAATTAATGAGATAAAAAATAATGTAGAAACCATAAAAAATAGAGCAGACCTTATGGAGGATGGGATTAGTGAATTAGAAGATAGAAATATAGAAATGCTTCAGGTGGAGGAGGAGAAATAACTAAGATTCTTGAAAAATGAAGAAATTATTAGAGAAATATCCAACTCAATTAAGAAAAGCAACATAAGCATTATAAGTATTCCAGAAGGAGAAGAGAGGGAGAAAGGAGCAGAGAGCTTGTTCAAAGAAATAATAGCTGAGATCTTCTCAAACCTGGGGAAGGAACTGGACTTACAAGTACATGAAGCAAACAGAACTCCTAATTATGTCAATGTAAAAAGACCTTTCCAAGGCATATAATATTAAAACTGCCAAAAGTCAATGATAAAGAAAAAATATTAAGGGCAGGAAGGCAGAAGAAAATAACCTACAAAGGAACCCCTAACAGGCTTTCAGTGGATTTCTCAGAAGAAATCTTACAGGCTAGGAGAGAATGGAATGAAATATTCAAAAAACTGAAAGACAAAAACTATCAGCCAAGAATATTCTATCCGGCAAAATTATCCTTCATATCTGATGAAGAAATAAAAACTTTCCCAACTAAACAAAACCTGAGAGAGTTCATCACCACTAGATATACATTAGAAGAAATGATGAAGGGAGACCTCCTACATGAACCAAAAAGACAAAGGTTTACAAATATTTGAGAAAGGAGATAAGTAGACAGACAAAATTTAAAAAATTGCAAATCTCTATCAGAATAGATTAGTAAACACTTAATTATAACATAAAAGATAAAGAGAAGGAAAGCATCAAAAATAACTATAACCATTTCAATTTAGTCACAAACTCACAACACAAAAAATAATAATTTGTAACAAAAACAAAACAGAAGGAGAAGAGGAAAGGGATGGAAACTGCTTGGGTTAATGGAGATAAGAGGCTATCAGAAAATGGACTGTGTCATTTATGAGATGTTTCATACAAACTTCATGGTAACCACTAAGTAAAAAATCAGAGCAGAGCCAAAAATCATAAGTAAAGAGAAAACTGAGAGAACCATCACAGAAAACCACCAAACTGAAATGGTAGTCAGAAATACAAGGAGAAAAAAAAACCCAATGGAAATATAGAACAAATAGAAAACAAGAGATAAAATGGCAGTATTAAGCCTTCATATATCAATAATCACTCTAAATGTAAATTGATTGAATTCTCCAATCAAAGGACACAGAGTGGCTGAAGGGATGAAAAAACAACACCCAACAATATGCTGCCTCCAAGAAACACATCTCAGCTCTAAAGAAAAACAGAGGTTCAGAGTGAAGGGATGGAAGATGATACTCCAAGTAAATGGCAACCAAAAGAAAGCAGGTGTAGCCAACCTTATATCACACAAAGCAGACGTCAAGATAAAAAAACAATGAGAGACAAATAGGGGCAATATATAATGATAAAAGGGACATTCCACCAAGAGGATACAATACTGATGAATACATATGCACCCAACACAGGATCACCAAAGTATATAAAGCAACTATTAACAGACCTAAAGGGAGAAATTGGCAGCAATGGAATAATAGTAGGGGACCTCAACACCCCGTTAACACCAATGGATAGATCATTTAGACATAAAGACAAAAGGAAACAGTGGCCTTAAATGAAACACTAGACCTGATGGACTTAATAGACATATACAGAACACTCCATCCAAAAGTAGCAGAAAACACATTCTTCTCAAGTGCACATGGAACATTCTCAAAGACTGATCATATGTTGGGAAAGAACACAAACCTCAATGAATTTAAGAAGATTGAAATCATATCAAGCATCTTTTCTGACCACATTACTATGAGACTAGAAATTTACTACACAAAAAAAGCTAAGAAAGTCACAAATATGGGAAGACTAAACAACATACTACCGAACAATCATAGGATCAATGAGGAAATCAAAGGAAAAATCATAAAATACTTGTAAACAGATGAAAATGAAAACACAACATACCAACTCTTATGGGATGCCGCAAAGCAGTACTAAGAGGGGAATTTCTACCGATACAGGCCTACCTCAACAAACAAGAAAAATCTTAAATAAGTAACCTTAAAATACACCAAACAGAACTAGAAAAAGAAGAACAAACAAAGTCCAATGTCAACAGAAGGAGAGAAATAATAAAAATTAGAGCAGAAATAAATGAAATAGAGACTAACAAAACAAAGGAAAGGATCAATGAAACCAAGACCTGATTCTTTGAGAAGATAAACAAAATTGACAAACCCCTGGCCAGACTCACTAAGAGAAAAAGAGAGAAGTCTCAAATAAATAAAATTAAAAATGAAAGAGGAGAAATTACAACAGATACCACAGGAATGAAAAAGATTATAAGAGAATACTATGAAAAACTATATACCAACAAATTTGTTAACCTAGAATAAATGGATAAATTCTTAGAATCATACAACTTCCTAAAATTGAATGAAGAAGAAAGAGGGAATCTGAATAGACTAATTACAACCAAAGAGATTGAAACAATAATCAAAATCTTCCCAAAAAACAAAAGTTCAGGACCAGATGGCTTCCCTGGAGAATTCTACCTAACATTGAAAGCATATTTAATACCTATCTTTCTCAAACTATTCTGAAAAATTTAAGAAGATGGGACACTTCCTAACTCATTCTATGAGGCCAACATTACCCTGGTACGAAAACCACAAAAGGACAATGCAAAAAAGGTAAATTACAGGTGAATATCACTGAAGAATATAGATGAAAAAATCGTCAACAAAATATTAGCAAATTGAATACAGTAATACATTAAAAGGATACAACACGATAATCAAGTGGGAATTATACCAGGGATGCAGGAATGGCTCAATATCCACATATGATACACCACATTAACAAAATGAAGAATAAAAATCACATGATCATCTCAATAGATGCAGAGACAGCATTCAACAAGATCCAACATCCATTTATGATAAGAGCTCTCAATGAAATGTGTGGAGAAGGAAAGTACCTCAATAATCAAGGCCACGTAAGACAAACCCACAGCCAACATCATACTTAATGGTGAAAAACGGAAAGCCATCCCACTGAGAACAGGAACGAGACAAGAGTACCCACTCTTTCCACTCTTATTCAACATAGTACTGGAGGTTATGGCCAGAGCAATTAGGTAAGAAAAAGAAATAATAGGGATCCAAATCGGAAAGGAAGAAGTAAAGCTGTCACTATTTGCACATGACATGATTCTATATACAGAACACTCTAAAGAATCCACCAGAAAACTTTTAGAAATAATCAGTCAACTGCAGGGAAGTTGCAGTGTACAAAATCAACTTACAAAAGTCAGTTGCATACACTAAAAGTCAGTTCTATACACTAATAACAAACTATCAAAAAGAGAAGTCAAGAATACAATCCAATTTCCAATAGCAACAAAAGGAAGAAAATATCTAGGAACAAATTTAACCAAGGAGGTGAAAGACCTAGACACTGAAAACTATAAGACATTATTGAAAGAAATTGAAGACAATATAAAGAAATGGAAAGGTAATCCATGCTCATGGGTTGGAAGAATAAATATAGTTAAAATGTTCATATTACATAAAACAATCTACAGATTCAATGCAATCCCTATCAGAATCCCAATGACAGTCTTCATGGAAATAGAACAAAGGATTCTAAAATTTATATGGAACAACAAAAGACCCCAAAAATACAAAGCAATCTTGAGAAAAACGAACAAAGCTGGAGGCATCACAATCCATGACTTCAAAATATACTATAAAGCTATAGTAATCAAAGCAGCATGGAACAGGGAGAAAAACAGACTTAAAGATCAATGGAACAGAATTCAGAGCCCAGAAATAAAACCACACTTTTATGGACAGCTAATCTTTCACAAAGGAGCCAAGAACATACAATGAAGAAAGGAAAGTCTCTACAATAAATGTGTTGGGAAAACTGAACAGCCAAGTGCTAAAGAGTGAAAGTAGACCATTATCTTATACCATACAGAAAAATCAACACAAAATGGATTAAAGACGTGAATTTTAGACCTGAAACCATAAAACTTCTAGATGAAAATATAGGCAGTACACTCTTTGACATTGGTGTTAGCAGTATCTTTTCAAATACCATATCTACTCAGGCAAGGGAAACAAAAGAAAAAATAAATGGGACTACATCAGACTAAAAAGCTACTGCAGGGCAAAGGAAACCATGAATAAAACAAAAAGACAACCCGCTAACTGGGAGAAAATATTTGCAAATCATATATTTGACAAGGGATTAATTTACAAAATATATAAAGAACTCACACAACTCAAAAAAAAATAAGATCAAAAAATGGACAGATGATATGAGCAGACATTTTTCCAAAGAAAATGTACAGATGGCCAACAGGCACATGATAAGATGTTCAACATCACTAATTATTAGGGAAATGCAAATCGAAACTACAATGAGATGCCACATTACACCCATCAGAACGGGTATAATTACCAAGACAAAAAATAACAAATGTTTGAGAGAATGTAGAGAAAAGGGCACCATCATATAGTGCTGCTGAGAATGCAAATTGGTGCAGCCACTATGGAAAACAGTATGGACATTTCTCAAAAAATTAAAAACAGAAATACCACATGATCCATTTATCCCGCTACTGAGTGTTTATCCAAAGAACATGAAATAAACAATACAAAGAGGTTTATGCATCCCTATGTTCACTGCAGCATTATTCACAATAGGAAGATGTGGAAGCAACACCAGTGCCCTTCAATTGATGAATAGATAAATAAGATGTGGTGTATATATATAGGAATACTACTCGTCCAGAAAAAAAGACAAAATTGTCCATTTGCAACAACATTGATGGAGCTTGAGGGTATGATGTTAAGCGAAATAAGCCAGACAGAGAAAGACAAATGCTGTATGATTTCACTTATTATGTAGAAGAAAAACAAGCTCATGTATAAAGAGAACAGATTAGTGGTACCAGAGGAGAAGGGAGTGGGTGGGAGGGCAAAAGTGTTAAAGGGGCACATATGTATGGTGACAGATGAAAACAAGATTATTGGGGGTGGGCAAGATGCAGTTTATATAGAAACTGATATATAATAATATACTCCTGAAATTACACAATGTTATAAATGAATATGACCTCAACAAAACAATTTAGAAAAAAAAAAAGAATACTCACTGAGAGTTGCTGAATTCTGGAGGGATCAGGTAGGGAGAAAAAGTAAATGTTTCATCCTTATTGACAAAGGTATATCTTACCAAATTGTTGATAGCTTAAGAGAAAAGATTTCTTTAAATCTGGAAAAACAAAAGATCAGAGCATCCTCCTTGGTTCATGTAGTCCTATGTAATTACTATTTGTTCTTAATCTTCTGTTAGTGGTTGTTTGTTTGTTTGTTTGTTTGTTTGTTTTTTGGAACCCATCAGTGTCTCTGTTAGAATTCTGTAATTTCTTACCCAGTTCAATTTTCTGATCTGAAATTTTATCAGAAACCAGTATTCTAGAGTCCTGTCCATGAATCTCTCCAAAGATAAAACATATTTTCAAAAGCATCAGAGTAAAACAATAACTATCTCTAGATGACAAAAGAATCATTATAATGCCATTGAGAAGGAAACTTCGTTATTTCTGTGGCATATAACATTTTAAGATAATAACTAGAATTACAAGTGATAACATTATACCAAGACATATTAAAAAATTTTTTGTTTCATAATTTTTAGACATTTATATTAATAACATATATGCATGCAAGGATATCTATAAAGGAGGCTTAACATTACTTATTTGACAATGCTTTCCATGTAGTTTAATGTACCAAATAAACCTAATTATTTCATATTTTCCTTTTTATAAGAAAAGGGAAAAATTTATTTGAGAAGTCCTAGGGTCTTGTTGGAAATTCTCCAAGTTGCTTTCAGGTCAAAAGAAAGACTTTATTTTTAATTTAAATTTTGGGAAATTTGTCAAAAATATCAAAAGGATTTAGAACACTTGGTCAAATAGGATCACAGGTCACTGTGAAACAAGGCCTAGTTATCCATTCAACCATGTAACAATTAAAGACTTTCAAGGAAATACAGAAATTTAAATAGTTGTAAGAAAAACCTTAGCTCTTCTGCTTAAAGACCCGATAAAAACAATATTAGAAATTTATTTTGGTAAAACATAAAATCCCTGCTTCTTTGGTAGACTACTTAAAGGTAAAAAAAGAAAAAAAAAACTTTTCATAATCTCTTTATCAATAACAGAATAAAGGTTCAATTAAATTATCCTCTTCAGTGAGGGAAAATCTAATTCTAACTTTGTACCATCTTACTTTTGATACTAAAATTTATTTAATTAAATTTATTTTAATTTTAGGCAATTTGACCATGCATAAAACTGTCTACCCAGAGTTCTTCTTCCAATTTTCTGTAACTTTCTTTTTTACATTCAGAATTTGTCCCATGCTTTCCTTCCTTTCTACTATTTTAGGACAAATTTAGTTTCTTAACAAAACAAACAAATATAACTTCATTTCTTATACATTTTACTTAAGATGTAACATACATCTTACTTTCCTTGTAGACAGAAATGTTTCCCTTATTAAATTTTAGAAACTTTAGTTACGTATAGTAATTAGAATTCTTAATGCCTAGAAATCTTAATCTTTAGTGAAAACTAAGAAGTAAAAATTTATGGACTGTCTTTTACATTAGCATTCTGTAGATTGTCAGATTTATAAAATACTTTCTAGAAACATGTGCTTTCTCATAGATAATTTCTCAGTGTGGCACAAAACATGTTTATTAATAAACCCAAATATTTTAAAATTTTCTCTAACAAGAAGCCAAAAGCAGATAAACCTATGTTTAGTAACTAATGTCTAATATTTTATCTTATTTGGAAGTGTTCTAGATATTCAATAAATTTCATATTTTTTCTTTTCAGTGTCAATACCTCTAGTGCTATCTTTGTGTGTTTTTTTTTTAATTTTTTGTTTATTGCAGTAACATTGGTTTATAACATTGTATAAATTTCACAGGTACATAATTATACTTCTATTTCTGCATGGATTACATCATGTTCTCATGTTCACCACTCAAACACTAATGACAATCCATCACCACACACATTTGCCTAATTACCCCTTTTGTCCTCCTCCCTCCCTCCTTCCCCTCTGGTAACCACAAATCCAATCTCTGTCTCTATGTGTTTGTTTATTGTTGTTATTATCTACTACTTAATGAGGGAGATCAAACGGTATTTGACCTTCTCCCTCTGACTTATTTCACTTTGCATAATACCCTCAGTGTCCATCCATGTTGTCATAAATGGCTGGATTTCATCGTTTCTTATGGCTGAGTAGTATTCCATTGTGTGTATATACCACATATTCTTTATCCATTCATCCCTTGATGGGGACTTATTTTGCTTCCAAGTCTTGGCTATTGTGAATAACACTGCAATGAACACGGGGGTGCATATATCTTTACGCATTGGTGTTTTCAAGTTCTTTGGATAAATACTCAGGAGTGGAATAGCTGGATCGTATGGTAGTTCTATCCTTAATTTTTGGAGGAATCTCCATACTGTTTTCCACAGTGGCTGCACCAGTTTGCACTCTCACCAGCAGTCTATGAGAGTTCCCTTCTCTCCACATCCTCTCCAACACATGTTTTTCCCCGTCTTGTTAATTATAGCCATTCTGATGGGTGTGAGGTGATATCACATTGTAGTTTTGATTTACATTTCCCTGATACTTAATGACGTTGAACATCTTTTCATGTTCCTGTTGTCCATCTATATATCGTCTTTGGAGAAATGTCTTTTCAGGTCTTTTGCCCTTTTTTTAATTGGGTTGCTAGTTTTTTTCTTGTGGAAATGCATGACTTTATATATTTTGGAGATTAACCCCTTATCAGATATATGGTTTGCAAATATATTTTCCCAATTGTTAGGTTGTCTTTTTGTTTTGTTGATGGCTTCCTTTGCTGTGCAGAAGCTTTTTAGTTTGATGTAGTCCCGTTTGTTTATTTTTTCTATTGTTTCTCTTGCCCAGTCAGACATGGTGGTTGAAAATACGTTGCTAAGACCGATGTCGAGGAGCATAGTGCCTATGTTTTCTTCTAGAAGTTTCATAGTTTCAGGCGTTACATTCAAGTCTTTAATCCATTTTGAGTTAATTTGTGTGTATGGTGTAAGGTAATGGTCTACTTTGATTGTTGTCCATGTGGCTGCCCGTTTTCCCAACACCATTTGTTGAACAGATTTTCTTTTCTCCATTTTATGTTCTTGGCTCCTTTGTTGAGGAATAGCTGACCATAGATGTGTGAGTTTATTTCTGGGCTTTCAATTCAATTCCATTGATCTATGTGTCTGTTTTTGTGCCAATACCATGCTGTTTTGGTTACTATAGCTTTCAAGTATATTTTGAAATCAGAGAGTGTGATGCCTCCAGCTGTGATCTTTTTTCTCAGGATTCCTTTAGCTATTTGGGATCTTTTGTTGTTCCATATAAATTTGAGGATTCTTTCTTCTATTTCTGTGAAAAATGTTGTTGGAACTTTGATAGGGATTGCATTGAATCTATAGATTCCTTTAGGAAGTATGGACATCTTAACTTTGTTAATTCTTCCAATCCAAGATCACAGAATATCTTTCCATTTCTTTGTGTCTTCAATTTCTTTCAGCAATGTTGTATGATTTTGGCATACAGATCTTTCACCTCTTTGGTTAAGTTTATTCCTAGGTATTTTATTCTTTTTGTTACAATTGTAAATTAGGTTGCATTCTTAATTTCTCTTCCTGATACTTTGTTGTTAGTGTATAGAAAGGCAGTTGATTTTTGTATGTTGATTTTGTATCCTGCAAATTTACTACATTCTTTTATTACTTCTAAAAGTTTTTCGGGTGGATTCTTTAGGGTTTTCTATATATAAAATTCTGTCATCTGCAAATAGTGACTGTTTCATTTGTTCCTTTCCAATTTGGATCCCTTTTATTTCTTTCTCTTGCCTGATTGCTCTGCCTGGGGCTTCCAATACTAGGTTAAATAGGAGTGGTGAGAGTGGGCATCCTTGTTTGGTTCTTGTTCTTAGAGGGAAAGCTTTCAGTTTTTCACCATTGAGGATGATATTAGCTGTGGCTTTGTCATATATGGCCTTCATTATGTAGAGGTTCTTTCCTTCTATACCCATTTTATTCAGAGTTTTTATCATAAATGGATGCTGTATTTTGTCAAATACTTTCTCTGCATCTATTGAGATGATCATGTGATTTTTATTCTTCATTTTGTTAACGTGGTGTATCACATTGATTGATTTGCGAATCTTGAACCATCTCTGCATCGTTGGAATAAATTCCACTTGATCGTGGTGTATAATCATTTTAATGTATTGTTGTATGGAATTTGCTAGTATTTTGTTGAGGATTTTTGGATCGATGTTCATCAGTGATTTTGGCCTGTAATTTTCTTTTTTTGTGTTGTCCTTGTCTTGTTTTGGGATCAGGGTAATGGCGGCTTCGTAGAATGAGTTAGGGAGCTTCCCCTCCACCTCAATTTTTTTGGGAGGGTTTGAGAAGGATAGGTGTTAAGTTTTCTTTGAATGTTTCATAGAATTCACCAGGGAAGCCATCTGGTCCTGGACTTTTATTTTGGGGGAGGTTTTTGATTACTGTTTTGATCTCCTTACTGGTGATTGGTCAACTCAAATTCTCTATTCCTTCTTGATCCACTTTTGGAAGGTTGTATGATTCTAAGAATTTATCCATTTCTTCCAGATTGTTGAATTTGTTGGCGTATAGCTTTTCATAGTATTCTCTTATTCTCCTTTGTATTTCTGAGGTGTCAGTTGTAATTTCTCCTCTTTCATTTCTTTTTTTTTTTTAAGATTTTATTTATTTATTTTTCCCCCAACGCCCCAGTAGATAGTTGTCTGTCATAGCTGCACATCCTTCTAGTTGCTGTATGTGGGACGCGGCCTCAGCGTGGCCGGAGAAGCGGCGCGTCGGTGCGATCCCGGGATCCGAACCCGGGCCGCCAGCAGCGGAGCGCGCGCACTTAACCGCTAAGCCACGGGGCCGGCCCTCCTCTTTCATTTCTGATTTTACTTATTTGAGACTTTTTTTCTTGGTGAGTCTAGCTAAAGGTTTGTCAGTTTTGTTTATCTTTTCAAAGTACTAACTCTTCTTTTATTAATTTTTTATATTGTTTATTTAGTCTCTATTTCATTTATTTCTGCTCGGATTTTTATTATTTCCCTTCTTCTACTCATTTGGGGCTTTGTTTGTTCTTCTTTTTCTACTTCCTTTAGGTGCACTGTTAGATTGTTTATTTGAGATTTTTCTTGTTTGTTGATATAGGCCTGTATTGCTATAAACTTCCCTCTTAGAACCACTTTTTCTGTATCCCATAAATTCTGGTATGTCGTATTTTCATTTTCATTTATCTCCACGTATTTTTTGATTTCTCCTTTGATTTCTTCATTGACCCAGTCCTTGTTCAGTAGCATTTTGTTTAATCTTCACATATTTGTGGCTTTTCTGATTTTCATCCTATGGTTGATTTCTAGTTTCATACCACTGTGGTCAGAAAAGATGCTTGGTATTATTTCAATCTTCTTAAATTTATGGAGACTTGTTTTGTGGCCTAATATGTGATCAGTCCTGGAACATGTTCCATGTGCACTTGAAAAGAATGTGTGTTCTTCGGTTTTTGGATGGAATGTTCTGTATATATCTACTAGATCAATCCATGCTGGTGCGTCATTTAAGGCCAATGTTTCCTTATTGATCTTCTGTTTGGATGATCTATCCGTTGGTGTAAGTGGAGTGTTAAAGTCCCCTACTATTATTGTGTTACTGTCTATTTCTCTTTTTATGTCTGTTAATAATTGCTTTATATATTTACATGCTCCTACGTTGGAGCATAGATATTTATAAGTGTTATATCCTCTTGTCGGATTGTTCCCTTGATCTTTATATAATGCCCTTCTTTGTCTCTTTTTACAGTTTTTGTCTTAAAATCTATTTTGTCTAATATGAGTATTGAGACCCCAGCGTTCTTTTCATTTTCATTTGTGTGGAGTATCTTTTTCCATCCCTTCACTTTCAGTTTGTGCGTGTCTTTAGGTCTGAAGTGTGTCTCTTGTATGCAGCATATATATGGGTCTCATTTTTTTATCCAGTCAGCCACCCTATGCCTTTTAATTGGAACATTTAGTCCATTGACGTTTAAAGTAGCTATTGATAAGTATGTACTTACTGTCATTTATTAACTTTTTTTTCTCAGTGTTTTAGTAGTCCTTCTCTGTTCCTTACTTCTTCTCTTGCTCTCTTCATTTGTGGTTTGATGGTTTTCTTAAGGGTTATGTTTGGATACCTTTCTCTTAGTTTTTTGTGTATTTATTATAGGTTTCTGGTTTGTGATTACCATGGGGTCCATATGCAGAATTGATGGTCTCTTTGGTTTGATCTCTGTCTGAAAGCTCTACTCTTTCATTCCCCTCCTTCCTCCTGTTATGTTTTTGATATCATATCTAACCTCTTTTTTGTGCATTTGTATCCATTGCCCTCTTAACACGGAAATAGATACTTTTTCCTATTTGTGGTCTTCTCTTTTTCCCTTAAATAAGTCCCTTTAGCATTTCTTGTAGTACTGCTTTCTTGGTGACAGACTCCTTTAATTTTTGCTTGTCTGGGAAACTTTTTATCTCTGCTTCCATTTTGAATGTTACCTTTGTCAGGTAGAGTATTCTTGGCTGTAAGTTTTTTCCTTTTAGCACTTTAAATATATCGTGCCACTCTCTTCTAGCCTGTAACGTTTCTACTTAGAAGTCAGCTGATAGCCTTAGGGGGTTTCCGTTCTATGTAACTTGTCTTTCTCTTGCAGCTTTTAGGATTCTCTCTTTATCTTTAATTCTCGACATTTTAATTATGATGTGTCTTGGTGTGGACCTCTTTGGGTTTATCTTGTTTGGGGCTCTCTGTGCTTCCTGCACCTGGATGTCTGTTTCCTTCCTTAGGTTAGAGAAGTGTTCAGCTATTATTTCTTCAAATAGCTTCTCTGCCCCTTTGTCTCACTCTTCTCCTTCTGGGACACCTATAACACGGATGTTAATGCTCTTGATGTTGTCCCAGAGGTCCCTTACACTGTCCTCACTCTTTTTAATTCTTTGTTGTTTTACCTGTTCAGCTTGAGTGATTTCTTCTATTCTTTCATCCGTCTTGCAGTTCTGTTCTTCTGTATCCTCTACTCTGCTATTGAGTCCCTCTAATGAATTTTTCATTTCCAGTATTGTGTTCTTCATTTATGATTGGTTCCTTTTTATATCTTCCATTTCTTTGTTGACATTCTCACTGAGATCATCCATTCTTCTCCAAAGATCAGTGAACATCCTTAACACTCTCTGTTTTAACTCTCTGTTGGGTAGGTTGCTCATTTCTGTTTCACTTAGTTCCTTTTCTGGGGTTTTCTCCTGTTCCCTTACTTGGAATGTATTCCTTAACCTCCTCACTTTGCCTCTTTCCCTCTGCTTCTGTCTATGTATTAGGTAGGTCAGCTACGTCTCCTGCTCTTGGATAGGTGACCTTATATAAGTGATGCCTTACGAGGTCTGCATTGTGCTTCCTCAGTTCTGAATGTTCCAGGAGTGACCCGTATGTGGGCTATGTGTGTCCTTCTATTGTGGCGTGTTTGCTCTCCCTGTAGGTGCCCAAGGAGGCTGAGCTATGATCCTGACCAGCTGTTGTAATGCTCAGCTGCTTGTAGTTGTTGTGGGCCCTTCAGTCTCTTTATTGGGTGTGGGGAGTCCCAGCACAGTTGGCTGCAAGTTCTAATAGCACATTTGTGTTGCAGTATTTCCTTTAAGTGAGTAGGCCCCCAGCGTGGCAGGTTGTGAGGCTCAGGGGCTTACAATTGCTATAAGCCTCCAGCCTTTAGGTCTCTTGTCAGCTCTCTGAAGATTGCAGCTGTGTGGGGCTGGCCTCAGGCATGGGAGCACCCAATTGTTTCAGGCTTTGGCAGGTGGGGCAAACCCCCTATGTGGGTCTTTGAGAAGCACAAGTCTTCTACAGCTGACAAGCCCCACTGCCCACAGGTCCACACACACAGTCCACACAGTCCTTCCCCATATGTGCGCCCCAACCTCCTGAAGTGGACCCAGTCTCTCCATGGAGTAAGCCCCACACACTCCACCACTGCCCCACACTCTCCACCCACTCCTTGTGCACACCCTGCCCCACTGAAGTGGGCCCAGTCACCAGGCTGCAGAGAATCCAGTCACCAATCTATGCAGGCCCACAAGTTGCCTGAGGGCTTGTTGTTGGGTCAGGCCAGTCCCTAGTATGGGCTGCCTGCCCTGGTTAAGCTGGATGAAATCAGTGCTCTAGTGGGTGGGGCAGACCCAGGGAGAACTCCAATGGCATCTGCCACCATCTGTGTTAGCACGCCCACACCAGGCCACAACAGTGTCTGCCACCAATGTCCCAGTCCCTGGAGAGGTCTCACCTCTCATTGAAATGAACTCAGAGTGTATCATGTGAGTCTATTTTCAGAAAAGCACTACGCACCTTTCTTTTGGTGATTTTAGGTTGCTTTCTGAAACAGGTGAATTTTTGTGTGGGCCCTTTAAGAGCCATTTTTAATTTCTTTGTGAGCCAGCTTTTCTGGGGGTACTCCCTAATGTTTTAGTAGCAGGCAAAGTCAGATATTATGCCACTCATCTCAATTGTGCTGGGTCCACAAAATTCCTACAGTGGAAGGGCTCCCCTGCTCAGGGCCCCACTCTTCCAGGGAGGGCTGGGTACCTTTGGGCTGTTTCTGGGCAGCCGTGAAGTGCTGCAGCTTGTGAAGTTCATGTTTTTTCTCTCCAGAAGGGAATTTCTGCCTCTTCCACCTCAATTAGTATTGTCCTTTGTTGTAGGAGTTCCTCTTATCCAGTTTTCAGTTCTCTCAGGGGTAATTTTTCCAAGAGTAGTTGTAAATTGACTGTGTCTTTGCGAGGAGGTGAGTTCAGAGTCTGCTTATGCCGCCATCTTGACTTCTCTCCTATAAATTTCTATTATTTAATTTAATTTAGCAAAACTCTAAGGTTTCATGTTGCCAAAAGGATTTAAAGTTATTTTTAAGTACGTATGCCTAAAAAGTTCACTTAAAAACTCTTTCATCTTACTTATATATATTTAGATTACATGTTCCCGATAATTACATTTAGATTATGTGCAAAAATGTTCATGAGACATTAGACAAAGTCAGTCATCAATTTTTCCTGCCAAATTTTGTAACAGAGATAGCATGAATTTGTTTGGCTTTTGGTAAACCTGGGTAGAACAAAAGCTTTATATTTAATGCATATAACTCTAAAGACAACAAACTTAAATTAGCTTTAATATTGAATGTTTTCCTAGATCACATGATCCTGATATTCATTTGGGTTAATTTCTATTATATTTGGAAATAATGTATATAAGCACTTACTTTAAGCCAAATAAATAGAGCTCTTTTAGAAATTATACCATCCAGGGTAGAAAAATCTCATATATATAACATACATATATAGACACACATACGTAGAGACCCCATAGCTAGTGTTTTAAAATTAATTCCATTAATCAAGTACAGTAATAAAAGGCTCACTAGTTTTGAAAGAATAGTTGAATCCAAATTTTGTTTCTGACAGATGGAATGTATCAGTATACTAAAAACTCTCTCAGAGTCTCATTAACATGGAAAGGAGCCCATACAAGGGCCCTCCTTTGAAGGTAGATATGGGGGTTTCTGTAAAGCCATCAGTTTAACAGACTTTTGTATAATCTTTTCTTTTAGGTAACTCTTATGTCTTAATTTTCCATTAGCTTTTTGAAATGAAACTTTCAATAAGGCTATTTTGGAATTTTGAAGCCTTTGTTATTATGTGCACATTTCTTTTTATTGAGGTAACATTGGTTTATAATATTACATACATTTGAAGTGTACATCTTTATATTGCAGTTTCTGTGTAGATTACATCATGTTCACCACCCAAAGACTAATTATCATCCATCACCATGCACATGTACTCTATTACCCTTTTTACTCTCCTCCCTCCACCCTGTACCTCCGGTAACCAACAACCTAATCTCTGAATCTATGTGTTTGCTTGTTGTTGATTTTTTTTTCCTCTACTTATGAGTGAAATCATATGCTATTTGACTTTCTCCATCTGAATTATTTCACTTAGCATAATACCCTCAAGGTCCATCCATGTTGTTGCAAACAGCAAGGATTCATCTTTGTTTATAGCTGAGTAGCATTCCTTTGTGTATATGCCACATCTTTTTTATCCATTCATCCATTGATGGGCTCTTAGGTTGGTCCCAAGTCTTGGCCATTGTGAATAAAGCTACAGTGAGCATAAGGGTGCATATATCTTTACACATTTTTGTTTTTGTGCCCTTTGGATAAATATCCAAGGGTGGTATACCTGGATCATATGCTAGTTCTATTCTTAATTATTTGAGAAATCTCCATATGGTTTTCCACAGTGGCTGTACCAGTTTGCATTCCCTCCAGCAGGGTATGAGTGTTTCATTTCTCCACATCCTCACAAACACTTGTTATTTCTTGTCTTGTTAATTATAACCATTCTGATGGGTGTGAGGAATACCTTATTGTAGTTTTGATTTTCATCTCCCTAATAATTAGTGACATTGAACATCTTTTCATGTGACTGTGGCCATCTGTATATCTTCTTTGGAAAATTGTCTGCTCGGATCTTTTGCCCATTTTCAATTGGGTTGTTTGTTCCTTGTTGTTGAGATGTGTAAGCTCTTTATATATATTGGATATTAACCCCTTATCCAATATATGGTTTGCAAATATCAATTGTTAGGTTGTCTTTTCAGTGTGTTGATGGTTTCCTTTGCTATGAAGAAGCTGTTTAATTTGATGTATTCCCATTTGTTTCTTTTCTTTTGTTTCCCTTGCCTGGTGAGAGATGGTATTCAAAAAGATGCTGCTAAGATGGATGTTAAAGAGCATACTGCCTATATTTTCTTCTAGAAACTTTATGGTTTCAGGTCTTACATTCAAGTCTTTAATCCATTTTGAGTTAATTTTTGTGTATGGTGTAAGATAATGGTCTACTTTCATTCTTTGGCATGTGGCTGTTCAGTTTTTCCAACACCATTTATTGAAGAGATTTTCATTTCTCCATTGTATGCTCTTGGCTCCTTTGTCAAAGATTAGCTGTCCATAGAAGTGTGGTTTTATTTCTGGGCTCTGAATTCTTTTTTTTTTTTTTGTGAGGAAGATCAGCCCTGAGCTAACATCCATGCTAATCCTCCTCTTTTAGCTGAGGAAGACCGGCTCTGCACTAACATCTATTGCCAATCCTCCTCCTTTTTCCCCTCAAGGCCCCAGTAGATAGTTGTATGTCATTGTTGCACATGCTTCTAGTTGCTGTATGTGGGACGCGGCCTCAGCATGGCCAGAGAAGCGGTGCGTCAGTGCGCACCCGGGATCCGAACCCAGGCCTCCAATAGCAGAGTGTGTGCACTTAACCGCTAAGCCATGGGGCCGGCCCTAGGCTCTGAATTCTGTTTCATTGATCTGTGTGGCTGTTTTCCTGCCAGCTCCATGTTGTTTTGATTACTAGATGTTTGTAGTATACTTTGGAATCAGGGAGTGTGATACTTCCAGCTTTGTTCTTTTTTTCTTCAGGATTCCTTTGACTATTGGGGGTATTTATTGTTCCATATAAACTTTAGGATTTTTTGTTCTACTTCTATGAAAAATGTCATTGGGGCTTTGATAGAGATTGCATTGAATCTGTAGATTGCTTCAGGAAGTATGGATGTGTTTATTATCTTTATTCTTCCAATCCATGAGTATAAAATACCTTTCCATTTCTTTATGTCTTCTTCAATTTCTTTCAATAATGTCTTAGAGTGAAAACTAAGTGAAAAGCTAGTAAAACTAACTGAAAAGTGTATAGATCTTTCATTTCATTGGTTAAATTTATTCCTAGATATTTTATTCTTTTTTTTACAGTTGTAAATGTGATTGTATTCTTGATTTCCCTTTATGCTAGATCGTTGTTAGTGTATGGAAACACAACTGATATTTGTAAGTTGATTTTGTACCCTGCAACTTTACTGTATTTGTTTATTATCTCTAATAGTTTTCTGGTGGATTATTTATGGTTTTCTATATATAAAATCATATGATCTGCAGACTGACAGTTTTACTTCTTCCTTTCCAATTTGGATCCCTTCTATTTCCTTTTCTTGCCTGATTTCTCTGGCTAAGAGTTCTAATACTATGTTAAGTAAGAGGGGTGAAAGTGGGCATCCCTGTCTGATTTCTTTTCTTAAATTGATAGCTTTCAGTTTTTTACCATTGAGTCCTATATTAGCTGTGGGTTGGTCATAGATGGGCTTTATTACATTGAAGTACTTTCATTCCATACCCATCTTATTCAGAGTTTTTATCATAAATAAATGTTGTATTTTGTTGTGTGCTTTCTCTGTATTTATAGAGATAATCATGTGATTTTTATTCTTCATTTTGTTAATGTGGTCTATCACATTGATTGATTTGCAGATGTTGAGCCATCCCTGCATCCCTGGAATAAATCCCACTTGATCATGGTGTATGATCTTTTTAATATATGGTTGTATTTGATTTGCTAGTATTTTGTTGAGAATTTTTACATCTATGTTCATCAGCAATATTAGCTTGTAATTTTCTTTTTGTGTTGTCCTTGTCTGGTTTTGGTATCAGGGTAATGTTGGCTTCATAGAATGAGTTAAGAAGCTTCTCCTCCTATTTAATTATCTGGAAGAATTTGAGAAGGATAGGTATTATGTCTTCTTTGAATATTTGGCAGAATTAACCGAGGAAGCCACCTGGTCCTGGAATTTTGCTTTTTGGGAGGTTTTTGATTACTGTTTCCATCTCCTTACTGGTGATTGACCAGTATTCAAATTCTCTATTTCTTCTTGATTCGGTTCTGGAAGGTTATATGATTCTAAGAATGTATCCATTTCTTCTAGATTATCTAATTTGCTGGCTTATAGCTTTTCATAGTCTTCTCTTATAATCCTTTTTATTTCTGAGGTGCCCACTGTAATTTCTCCTCTTTCATTTCTGATTTTACTCATTTGAGCCTTCTCTCTTTTTTTCTTGGTGGGTCTAGCTAAAGGTTTGTCAGTCTTGTTTATCTTTTCAAAAAACAAGCTCTTACTTTCATTAATTTTTTTTTCAGTTTTTCTTAGTCTCTATTTCATTTATTTACACTCTGATTTTTATTATTTACTTTCTTCTACTGATTTTGGGCTTTGTTTGTTCTTCTGTATTCTAGTTCCATTAGGTGCACTCTGCGATTGTTTATTTGATATTTTTCTTGCTTTTTGAGGTAGGCCTGTTTTGGTATAAAATTCCCCCTTAGTACTGCTTTTTGCTATATCCCATAAATTTTGGCACGTCAGATTTTCATTTTCATTTGTCTCCAGGTACGTTTTTATTTCGCCTTTGTTTTCTTCATTGACCCAATAGTTGTTCAATGGCATTTTCCTTAATATCCACATATTTTTGGCTTTTCCAGTTTTCTTCTTGTAGTTGATTCTTGTGTCATACCATTGTGGTCAGAAAAAAAATCTTGGTACAATTTCAATCTTCTTAAATTTATTGAGACTTGCTTTGTGGCCTAATATGTGATCTATCCTGGAGAATGTTCCATGTGCATTTTAGAAGAATGTGTATTCTGCAGTTTTTGGACGGAATGTTCTGTATATATCTACTCAGTCCTTCTGGTCTAATGTACTACTTATGGCTGTTTCCTTATTCATCTTCTACTTGGATGATCTATCCATTGGTGTAAGTGGAGTGTTAAAGTTCCCTACTATTACTATGTTACTCTCGGTTTCTCCTTTTATGTCTGTTAATAATTGCTTTATATATTTAGGTTCTCCTATGTTCGGTACATCGATATTTATAAGTGTATTGTCCTCTTGTTGGATTGTTCCCTTTATCATTATGTAGCGTCCTTCTTTGTCTCTTGTTACAGTTTTTGTTTTAATGTCTATTTTCTCTGGTATAATTATTGCTACCCCAGCTTTCTTTTCACTGCCATTTGCACGGAATATCTTTTTCCATCCCCTTACTTTCAGTTTGTGGGTGTCTAGGTCTGAAGTGTGTCTCTTGTATGCAGCATATATATGGGTCTTGTTTCTTTATCCATTCAGGCATCCTATGTCTTTTGATTGGAGCATTTAGTCCATTGACATTTAAAGTAGCTATTGATAAGTATGAGATTATTGCCATTTTGTTACTTTTTTCTGACGGTTTTCGTAGTTCTTCTCTGTTCCTTTCTTCTTCTCTTGCTCTCTTCCCTTGTGATTTGATGGTTTTCTTTTGTATTATGTTCGGATTCCTTTCTCAATATTTTGTGTATTTATTATAGGTTTTTGGTTTGTGTTTACCATGAGGTTCATATATAACAACATATGTAAATAGAAATCTATATTAAGTTGATTGTCTCTTAAGTTTGATCTTTTACTAAAAGCCCTACACTTCTAGTTCCCTCCCTCCACATTTTATGTTTTTGATATCATATTTAACTTCCTTTTGGTCTGTGTATCGCTTAACCTCTTATCAAAGAGATAGACATTTTTAGTACTTTTTTCTTTGGCCTTCATACTAGCATTATAGGTGGTTGATCTGCTACCTTCACTGTATTTTTACCTTTACCAGTGATTTTTTTCTTTGTTAATTTTCCTATTCCTATCTGTGGTCTTTTCCTTTCCACTTAAGGAAGTGCCTTTAACATTTCTTGTAAGGTTGGTTTAGTGGTGATAAACTCCTTTAGTTTTTACTTGTCTGGAAAACTCTTTATCTCTTGTTCCATTCTGAATGATAACCTTGCCAGGTAGAATACTCTTAGCTGTAGGTTTTTTTCCTTTCAGCACTTTGAATATATCATGCCACTACTTTATAGCCTGTAAGATTTCTGCTGAAAAGTCAGCTGATAGTCTTATGGGGTTTCCTTTGTATGTAACTTGTTGCCTTTCTCTTGTGGCTTTTAGGATTCTCTCTTTATCTTTAATTCTTGACATTTTAATTATAATGTGTCTTGTTGCAGGTCTCTTTGGGTTCATCTTGTTTGGTTTTCTCTGTGATTCCTGTACCCAGATGTCTGTTTTCTTCGTTAGGTTAGGAAAATTTTCAGATATTATTGCTTCAAATAGGTTCCCTGTCCCTTGTCTCTCTCTTCTCCTTCTGGAACACCTATCATATGAATGTTAGTGTGCTTGATGTTCTCCTAGAGGTTCCTTAGACTGTCCTCATTATTCTTCATTCTTTTTTCCGTTCAGCTTGGGTGATTTCCTCTACTCTTTCATCCAGCTTGCTGATCCATTCTTCTGTGTCATCTACTCTGCTATTGATTCCCTCTAGCGATTTTTTCATTTCCATTATTGTGTTCTTCATTTCTGATTGGTTCTTTTTTATATTTTCCAATTCTTTGTTGAAGTTCTCTCTGTGTTCATCTATTCTTCTCTCAAGATTCGTGAGTATCCTTATGACTATTAGGTTGTACTCTTTACCAGGTAAATTGTTTATATCCATTTCATTTAGTTCTTTTTCCAAGGATGTGTCCCATTCCCTTATTTGGAACATATTCCTTTGTTTCCTCACTTTGCCTACTTCTCTGTGCTTATATCTATGTACTAGGTAGATCAGTTACATCTCCCAATCTTGGAGATGTTGCCATATGTAAGAGATGGGGCCAGCAGTGTGCTTCCCTCTCATCACCAGTTCCAAATGCTCCAGGTGTGTCCCTTGTATGGACTATGTGTGCCCTTCTGTTGTGGTGTGGTTGCTTTTGCTCCAGGTGCATGGGTAGTCTAGGCTAGTCCCCAGGCTAGCTGGTTGGAAGGCTCAGCTGCATAGAGCTGCTACAATCACTTTAGTTACTTTTTTGGGTTGGATGAGCCCCAGCACAGCTGGCTGCAAGGTCTAATATCACATACCTGCTGCTATTTTGCTGTTAATTGAGTCAGGCCCTCAGTGTGGCTGGTTTCTAGGCTCAGGGGCTCACAATTGCTGTAGACCTCCAGCCTGTGAGGTGGTTGTTAGCTCTCTCAGGAGCATAGTTGAGTGGGGAAGGCCTCAGGAATGGCAGCACACAATCATTTCATGTGTTGGAAGGTAGGGCAAATCCCCTTTGTAGCTATCTGAGAAGGCCAGTGGCACCAGTCTGCTGCAGCCAACAAGCCCCACTGCCCACAGGCTCACACACCCTGCCAACACAGTCCTTCCCACTGAGGCAGACCCACTTGCCCCATTGCAGAGATCCCACACACCCCACCTACAAGGACCCAAAAGTTCCCTGAGGGCTTGCTGGTGGGAAGGGCTAGTCCCTGAAGTGGGCTCCCTGCCCTGGCTTAACTAGATTAAATCAATTCTATAGTGGGTAGGGCAAACCCCTGTGCTAACAGGCCAGAGGAATAAATCCAATGGCATCTGCCAGTGTCTGTCAGCATACCTGTACTAGGTCACAATAATTGCTGTCACTGGTGTCTCAGTCCCTGGGGAGGTGGGCCCAGTCACCTCTTGACTCTGAGATGTGCCCAGAGCTTATCACATGAGTCTCTTTTACCAAAAGACTATGCACCTTTCTTTCTGATTACTTTGTGTTGGTTTCTGGAATTGGTGAATCTGTACATGAGCCCTTTAAGAGCAAGCTTTTCTTTCTCATATGTTCAACAGCTTCTCTGAGGGTATTCCCAATTGGTTTTAGTAGCCAGCAAAGCCAGACATTATGGCACTCATCTCGATTGTGATGAATTCAAAAGCTGCTTATCATGGCATACGTCTCCCACTCACATCCCCTGCTTCTCCAGGAAAAGCTTTGTACTTTCAGATTGCTTCTTGCCATGAAGCACTGTGGCTAAAATGTTGGTTTTTTCCTCTGCAGAAAGGTATTTCTGCCTCTTCCACCTCTGTCAGTGTTGTCCCTTGTTATGGGGGTTCTTTTTATCCAGTTTCCAGTTCTCGCTCAGAGGTAATTTTTCCACAGGTAGTGGCAAATTTGTTGTCTCCCTGGGAGATGAGTAAGAATCCTCCTAGGCTGCCATCTTTTCAGTAAAGTCTATGAATGCATTTTTATCTAAGTGCATTTCTTAAGTGATCTTATCTAATTGGAACCCTATTCTAATGGCCAATGTAATTTTAGATTATCCCTGGTGAGCTTAGTACAGAGAACAAGATATTTACATGACCCAGGGCCATAATTCTTAAACATAAACCTAGCCATGGTACTGGAGTGTGGTTGCCCTACAGAGGGTGTCCTTGAACATTGATTTCCCATGTTGAGCTCAAGCAAAATTTATCTTTCCAAATGGGAACTTCCCACTGTAAAACCTTATCTAGCCATGACAAGAAATAGGAACAGGTGGTGAGTGTTCAGACAACCAAATAGGACTTCCTTCTGTCCCTTCCCTGAGCCTTTAGTGAGGGATCACTCAGGCAAAAAGCTTTCTGAGACCTCTACCTGAAAGTGTGGGAGGTCTTGGATCTGAGAGGACTTACCTGAACATCTCTCGACACCATCAAGGAGAGACTGAGCTGAAGGGGTCCCAGATAGTGTGGGGAAAGGTCTAGGAGTCACTTCAGATCCCATGTCTAATGCCAAATAATGTCAACAAAAATATCTGGAATACAAGAATTTAGATAGGAAAGATTTATTGGTCATACAGTTTGCATACTGGGGAGATGCAGCCTTCATAACAAATTGAAAATATGCTCCGAAGAGGGTCTAGGAGGACAGAGCTTATAAAGGCAAAAAACATAGACCACAGGGATTGTTTTGAAAGCCCTCTGATTCATTAATTCCCATATTGATACTGGTGTTCTAAAATCAGCTACATCAGGCTTTTGGCCATCTATCAGGAAGGAATGCTCAGTTTCAGGTACAAGTTGTAGTTTTTCTGAAAACAGAGTATATGACTGCCTCTCAGTCCTGGCATGGCCACTTGACTCTATTTTGTTTTAGGTCTCAGTTTGCCACACAGAGTCCATTTTGTCTTTCTCTTTTAGGGATCCTCTATGTTTTGTTTTAATTCCACAGAAGTTACGTTTTCTTATTGACTTGATTTTTTATGTTTTCTTTCGTTATTTTGGTATTGAAATTTTCTGACATTCAGCATCAGTCCAATAAAACCCTCTCCCTTTTTTTAAGAAACACTGGTAACTCTTCCAGCCTGGAAGAAAGAGGAGAAGAATAAAAGAAGCTTCTCTGACAGTTCCTTTCTTTTTTTCTCACAACAGTTTACAAGGAGACTTTTTCAGCTGATTATTTCAATTTTTGAAGTTATAATTTCAAAGTATTTGTTACACTTAGAATCAAACATTGTTACCAATGCATGTGATTTTCACTGTCAAATCAAATTTTTCTCTCTAATCAGTCTAGTTCTAAAGAGCTGCCTCTTCTTCCATTGTTATACAGTGCTGCTTCTTTGTTCTTTAAATAGTTTGAGATTTCTTCCATAAACTGTAAGAGTTCCATGATGATGTTCTGTGTCTCAGGACAAAATTTTTTAAATATTTTTAATTGCTCTATTTTCATTTAGCCTCAGCTACTTTAAGTAGATAAGCTTGGTTAACCAGTAAACAACCAGTCTTTCAAAAATATGGCAGTCAACTATATGCTCTCAAACTGTTATGGACATTTTTGTTTCAGTAGCAGTTTTGTGTGCAAATTTTTAAGGTGAAAGATGAGTTCCTGTTATAAGTGTGGATGTCTCATGAATAATCAGTTTTATTTGATTAATGAAAATTTATTTTTTATTATTTAAACCAGTTCCTGGACATTAAAAATATCTAAAAGTAATATGGGCATCAAAAGCCTTAAGTGAGTTGTCAAGTGCTAATTAATCCCAAGAGAATTCATTTCCTTATTATTTTCACTAGGTTTAATAATTTATTTTAATAAATAGCATTTGGTGACTTGATAATTATCAAAAATTTCTTATTTTCCCATCTGTTATATGCAAGTTTTATTATCATTTCCTATTCTGCAAAAAAAAAAATGAGTAAACAAGTTCAGTTACCACAAATGTCCATTCTCTTGAGTCAATTTATGATTATTTGACAGAAATGGAATAATGTAATCCTCAGAAAGTAAGATTCGCATTGAGTATCTG
The DNA here is from genome assembly GCF_020826845.1 of Diceros bicornis minor. Taxonomy (NCBI): domain Eukaryota; kingdom Metazoa; phylum Chordata; class Mammalia; order Perissodactyla; family Rhinocerotidae; genus Diceros; species Diceros bicornis. The sequence continues at coordinate 74,019,912 of NC_080781.1, read as the reverse complement.
CTAAAATTCCTGAAATACTATATACTCTCTGGTGTCTTTCAGCACAGGATAGTTCTTTGCATCTTTGACTATCTTAAAGGAGGTAATTAAAATATTACCCAGATTATTGCTACCGTAAATGCACTATGATCACACATGCCATCTGTTCTAAGGCAATTCCCAATTACTGCTGTGTAATATTTACTGAACATTGTGGTACATTATGTAATTTCCTCCTACACATGGCTCTTATTCTCAATCACTTTATGAACTTAGGTGACAGGAGATCACTCGGACAGTACATATATCAAGCTAGAAATACTATTTGCATGTATATTGATTATTTTCAAAGATTAAATGTAATTTTTCTTTCTATTCTATTTTCTAAGTATAGACACATACAAGCACACTTCTCATACAGAAAAACATTTACTAGACAAAAGATGAACAAAGTATCTGTGGTTTTAATATACCCTCTCACTAGGTCTTTTCTAAGTCTTTTGTAAAAATGATGCTGAAAAGGTATTAAGAGAGGTAAGGATGAAAGATCAATTACGCAAAACCAGAACTATGATTTGGTCATTTCTTTTACCCAGGGAAAGAACAGGTAATGAAGGTTTCAAGGTCAGGTAAAGGAAAAGTTTTTCAAGTAAGATTTAGGGATAAAGCAGGTTTAAAACATATTTTCATTTATTAACTATAAAATATAGCACATTCCTAATAAAATGCTTAGAATTGCTAACATTGAGTGCCTACTATATTCTAGTCACATTTCATACATTATCCCATTTAATCCTCATAACCTCACAATAATACACAAAGTATAAATAAGTTAACTAACTGGCCCAAAATTAAACAACTAGCAAGTTGCAGAGCACAGATTTGAACCCAACTCTGACTAACCTCAGAACTTATTGTCTTTCTATTACTCAATGCCACTTCATGTTAAAATAGATAAAAATTACCCTGCATAGATATACATATTTTTCATATTTTAAAAAGTTCTTAATATCTTTCTCATACAAAAAAAGTTACTATATGCATCTTGAGATTGCACTTTATAAGGAAGGAAATTCAAAGATCTAAAACACAACAAAATCTAAGGTGGAATACTAGTCTCAAAATTTTTCATGTATAATTTACTTCATACACTCTGTATACCTTAAAATTTCCCTTTATATAACAAACTTTATACGGTGCAATAGCAAATTGCTATGAAATTAAGTTATAACTATTCACCTTTCTGAGTAATGGCTGAGACTAGAATCTATGATGGAGAACACCTATCAAAAATGATCCATGTCAAATCTTCACCAGTAGTAATTAGATATTCCTATAGTTCTCCTTGCAAAACAAATGAAACCTGCTTGCATATATTAAATTTGTCTTCTTGTAGTTTGGCACTCCCCGTGTGCTAATTTGGCAATGTTGACCTTAAACCAATAGATAGTTATTTCTCTAGAAAAAGTAGGTTTATTCAGGATCAGTAAAGAATTGGAATTCAGAGTCGGCAACCATGGCAAGCCACATGCAAGCCCTCAACAGCAAAGGGAGGAGAAACTCTTTTATAGAGAGGAAGAGGAAGTTGGGATGGCTATTGTAAACAAAAAGTTCAAAGTGTAGTGGCTTTTCATTGGCTCAGTTGGGACAGCCTCTCATAGGCTGAGTTTCTTGCTGGTAAAGAAGAGAAAGTTTCTTCTTCCTGTTGGGCTCTGCTATTGATGTAGGCCTTGAAAGCTCCCCTTTTTGGCCTTCCAATTCCAATTTAATGACGTTTCTATTTACTAATTTTCACATTTCTCCTTTTGATTGAGATCTAGCTGATCAAGAGTCAGTTTTTTTCTGGTTTCATTGGCCTTTTGTCCCTCAATGCCAGAAAGGACCTTTCTTGGGTGCCGTGTCCCACATTGAAGGGAAAGTGCACAGATTGGAAAACTATTGTGGCCACATTTGGGTAACAAAGAGGGGTAGGTGGGAGAACTCTCAGACACTTTTTATCTAAAGTGCTTATGTTATCAAGATCATAGGCATTGGAGATCATCTGAAGATCATTATGTCATCATCAAAGATTTGGCAGACAAACTTCCAACAGGCCTGGTCCAGATATCTTGGGAAAACTGTCTCATCAGATATTGTCTGCTGAAATCCTGCGAAATCTTTACTTTTAGGTCACCAGATGATGTACAGATCAAGTCAGAGTTTGTTGCTTTCTTTACGTGTGTCATGTGAATCCCAGAGTATTTTCCTTGGAGTTTTGTGGCACAAGAGTTAGTTAACAGTACCTGATAGGGGCCTTTCTAGTGAGATTAAAGAGAGTCCTTCTGGAGGTGTCTTTTCCAATAGACAAAATCTCCAGGTTGCCAGGTGTGATGGTTAAAGTCTTAAAATATTTAGATAGCTGGGATAATTTTCTTAGATATTTTTTCCCTAGAGCAAAGAAATAATTCTCAAACAACCTAAACAGCTCAAACAGCTTAAACAGCCAGCAACTCAAACAGCTTGAACAGCTCAAACCGCCTGCAGACTTAATACCAGCCAGTTCCAATAGAACAGTCTATTTCATTAAGGTGGACCAAAGGTTGAATCAACACAATTCCAAGCAACAGTCCAGTTCCTAACGGAATCAAACTGGAGATTGATCAGTGCAGTTCCAAAGAACAGTCTGCTCCCAAAGGAGTCAGGCCAAAGTCTGGACTGGCATAGTTCCAATGAAACAGTTCAAAAGTCAGACTAAAGGATAGCACAGTTTCAGTAGAAACAGTCTGGTTCCAAAAGGAATCAGACTGAAGGCTAGAACAGTTCCAAGGAACAACCTGATTCAAAGAGTCAGGCCAAAGTGCCACCTGAGTACCCATAGACAAACAATAAAAAACTAGAAAAGGACAAAGCCTTAAAATATATCCTAAAGCCTGGAGAGCCTCAAATGCAAAGAGAGTGGAAGCCCAGGTCCAGGAGAAAAAAACGTACTCTCAAACTCTAGAGTCAGCAAGAAAAGTAGCAAGCTCAATGAGCTCTTTTATGGGTACCACACCTGTTTGCCTCAGAGTCATCAGGGAGTCTTCTCTGGATCCCCATATGGGCCATCAAAATATTGGCCTTAAACAAATAGGCAGCCAGTTATTTCATCAGCAAAAATGAGTTTATTCAGGATCAGCAAAGAATTGCAATTTGGGTTCTGCAACCATAGCAAGCCACATGTAAGTCCCCAGCAGCAAAGGAAAGGAGAAGCTCTTTTATAGAGGGGAAGAGGAAGTTGTAAGTCTATTGTAAACAAAGAGTTCAAGGTATAGTGGCTTTTCATTGGCTGAGTTATGACAGTCTCTCATCAGCTGAGCTTCTTGCCCAAGAAGAGGAAGCCTTTCTTCTTCCTGTTGGGCTCTTCTGTCACAGTAGGGCGTGAGAGCTCCCCCTTTTGGCCTCCCAACTCCAAATTAATGAGGTTTCTGTTTATTAATTTCACAGAAATAATTCTCACCTACTTTATAAGGTTTCTTGTCCTACTTCTTTTATTCCTCTCTCCTCCACTATCAAATGTCACCCAATACTTGCCATATATAACAGGGTATTTTTATTCATCAGACCTTGATTTTTGGTTGCCCTTTTTCCTTTGTATTTCTTTCTCTTTTCACTGTACAATTCCAAAGTTCTGTTTCAGCAAAACTGAGAAAAAAATGGGGGCTATATAAAGGCTATTTATTTTAAAGTAAAGCCACTTAGGAAACAAATTATAACAATAGAAAGTTTTTTTAAAGATACCATAACAAGGATTTTAAAGAAAATGAGAACAGCTTTCTTTTCAGACCATTTATTAGACTATCAATTTAGACCATTTATTCACTTTCACCATTACTATATAAAGTGTTCAAATATCAGCAAGCTCTAATAATTAAAGAGGGGTTGTATCTCTGTAAACAGATTTTGTATGTAGTACCTAGTACTGTAACATGGGCTACTAGGCATTTAATAAACTTATCAAATAACCAAATTTTTACCAGTCTCCAAAACATTTTACCAGTCTAACTTTTCTCTAGGAGGCACATAAAAGTAAAATAAACTAATAATAAATAAATGTCTTCAATAAATACTTGTCGAGCATCTATGGTATGCTAGTTAATGAGTAAAAGAAAAATACAGAAGACATCGTCACTGTCTTACAGGAGCTCACAACCCTCAGGGGTGAGGATGGATAAAACATGTTCACACATGCATAAGATAAAAATAATTAAGTGCCTTACATTCACTTTCTGGAAAATTTAATGAATAGCTAGTTACAAATCGTTCTCACCACCTAAAGTAGTTAATATGAATAAGAAGCTGTGCAATATCTAATGACATTGAAGAGCAAAAGAAGTTATTATGGAAGGCAGAAGAAGGAAGCAGGCAGAAAATGCTACAGACTCTAGGTCTCCAGTGCGGATAGAGCCATGAAGCCATCCTCCTCTTCTCCCTTTTCTATTTCCCCAACCTTCCTGCTTTTCTTTTAGTTCTCAGACTTTCCCCCTCCACAAGACACTCTGGCCCAGGTCCAGGCATGACAGCAGATAAGTGCTCTTAGTTGTTACCATACATTTGAGCATTTCCTATCTTCTTTTCTTGTTACCTATTATTTCACATGTATGTTTTGCCTCACTATGTAGATTATAAAATCTCTGAAAGCAAGAGCTTTGTTTTAAAATTCTCTATCTCCTGTAACAATGAGAACAGCACTAAGCTTATAGTAGGAGCTCATAAATATTTGTTTGTTGTTTGATTTAAAGTGTACCTCAGGAATATTGAAAAAATATTGATTTGAATCCATTTTAACCCCAGAGACCCCCACCAATGTGACTGTCTACAGTCCAGCTCCAGTAGGTTACTAACTGCAGAAGTCAGTAATGAAGCTAAGTGAGAAAATCAGAGTATGTCTTTGTGAAGAGTCTTTGAGACACTAATTGAGTCAGCTATACCTAAAGCCCCACCCCCCGTATATTAACAACCAATCAAAACCAAGTATTCTTTGTGTCCATAGGCTTCTATAATAAAAATGTTAGGGAAAATCTCTTCATAATAACATTAAAAATTATAAAAGACATGGAAATTAAATCTTCTTTTGCAAGAAAGAAATGTAAAAATTGTATTTTATCACAAAACAAAATAATTCATATGGCCTGTGCAAGGAATGTTTCTCTTTAGTCTCATTCCAGTATATAAAAAATAAAGGATATGATGACCTTCTTCAATGATCTGGCTGCAATTCCTACAGCAGTTACTCTTTTGCCTTTTAAGTGTAATTTCACACTGGTGTTTGATAGGATTTGATATTGAGGTAACAGTTACAAAATTACCATCCTTCATCCATTATTTATTGTTTCATAACTTAGAGCTGTCACTCCAAGAGTACAAAAATGACAACTGAGTCTTTTAATAGAATAGTATGGCTTTTAGTCTTAAAAAGGTGATTTCAAAATAGGTTTAAGCAAGAAAGGATGGCTGAATGTCAATATACTTAACACTATTGAACTGTACATTTAAGAATGATTAAGATAGTAAGTTTATGTTATATTTTTTATCACAATTAATTTTTTTTAAAAAAGAGCTGAGCTTTCTTCATAATTGTTTTCTTCAGGGATTCTTCAAAACTAGAAGAGATTCTTATCTGTTGACATGACTTAATTATGCTCCTCTGTGAAAAACTCAATTATGTAATCATCCACATATCTCTTCTGGGCATTCTGGGCATCAGTTTCCTCATCTGAAAAATGAGGGAGCTGGATTAAATTATCTTTAAGTTTCATTTCAACTGTAAGGTTGGTGCTAATTTCATAATACTTCTGCTTTTAGTTTTGAAGAAAAGTAAATAGGAAGTGCGTTTCACCATGAAAAAGGAACAAGACAATCACCAGGTCATTATCTGTAGATAACTAAAATCAGATAATGCTTTGAATGTATGGTCACTGTTCTAACACATTAAAGCAATAAATGCAGTAATTAATGTTTTATGTGTAAATCATTTCATAAGTTTAAGACTGAGGAAATAAGAATTTTTGTGCTTTTACACTAGTGAAGTTTTAATCTATGGATGGATTTAGTCTTTGGATCAATGTAAAATATATATTATTTTGTACTATTCAGACTTAATTTTAAACAGGTTGATATTACATCATAACTTGAGAGAGGAAAAAGAGCTCATCACAAAAGTTTTAAGCTCAATGACCATCCCACAAAAAGTCAGTTGGGATGTAATTCTTAGATAATTCATAAGTAATTCAATCAACTAAAATTTAAAAAACAATATACTAGTCAAGTATAAGATGTGCCTAATAGAACAAGTTATAAAAAGTCCAATGGTTTTCAGTGTATGGAGGAAAGAAAGCTGCCATGGGTGAGAGAGGAACGGCATAGAGAAGTCACTCTACACTGGTGAAAGACCACTGTTACATGGTACTCTACCTGAATACAGGCCTGGCCTCATTGCCCTAAAAGGAACAGAACGAGGCTGCTTTAGAAATAAAGCCAAGCCTTTCCCTTCTCCTTTACAATGGATTTCTCATCCTTCTTTTTAAAAGCTATAACAATATATAGGAAAGATAACCTGGAAGGATAGCCACCAAAATATTGCTCATGGTTATCTTTGCACATTTGATTGTAATCTTTTAAAAAATGTTGTCAATTTTCTGAATATTTTGCAATGAGCATGCATAATTTATAAGAAAAAATAAATAAAACTACTTTCCAAAGTTACATACTGTGACTCATACACAGCTGGCAGTACTATAGGTTACCAGTTTCATGGTTGTATGGCATAAAGAGAATATCTGGGAGGTAGAAATAAGTAATATTTCTGCTCAATACATTTAATAGAGTATAAGGCTCACATATTCTCAATGATAAGGAGAAAATAGAAAATAAAAACATAATATGACATTTATTGAGCTCTCATAATGGGCCAGGTACTGTGTTAAGACCTTTACATCTCATTTAATACAACAGGTCATGCAGGTGGTAAGTAGTGGAGCTGAGATTTAAACCCAGATGTTTAATTTCAAATTCTATGGTCTTAATCACTATGCTACACTATCCTCCATCTCTACCCTAGTTAAAAAAACTGACCTCATCATACCAAAAATAATTTAATTACAGTAAATAATGAGCTATGTTCTCAAATACAAAAACATAAATATGTTTGTTCTGCAATGACTATGCCATTTATTGAAATATATTCTGCAACTCTCTCACTCCAACATCTCCAGACTTTATCCACAAAATAATAGTTGTTGTTGCTGGGACATGATCTCAAGAATAAAAAATAAATAAATAAAAGAAAACAAAAACTAATAGAATACAAACACAACTAGTAATAAATGATCATTCATTTGTAACACAAAACATATGGTTCTCAGCTGTACATTTCTGAGAAATTATATATGAGCAGTCTACAAATTATACATTTATGAATGAGATGCATCTCAAAAGTCTGTTATTTAGAATTTGAAGAAATCAATGTTATGAAAGGTGGTTGCATTCCCCGACTATCACACAAAAACTGTTTAACTCAGAACATAGCCAATAAATAGTAGCAGGCTGAGCTATATATCCTGGGTCCTGCAATGCTGGAGGTAGAAATTTTTCCTTTGGTTTTATTGGATGAAAGCCTAGCTCAAAACAAAATTTTAAAATCAGATGTTTCCAAATAAGCAACCAACTATATCTCCTCCAGCAGTATCATTTTGTCTCTTTATATCAAACAAATCCAAGGTTAATTTAGAAATGCAAGATGTCAATTAAATTTTTTCCCTTTGATTACACTTGAATAACAGCTCTTCAACCTTAAAGATAGGTGTGGTTTGTCTAATAGATTTGCTTTTAAAGAATCTGTAACCCCTGGTCAGGATGGCAGCGTAAGCAGACTTGGAACACACCTCCTCCCGTGGACACAGCCAATTTACAACTACTCGTGGAAAAATTACCCCGAGACAGAACTGAAAACTGGATAAGAGGAACTCCTGCAACAACGGACAATCCTAACTGAGATGGAAGAGGCAGAGACTCCCTTCTGGAGAGAAAAAAAACACCGCCTTCACAAGCCGCCAGCTACACGGCTGCAGGGAGCAGCGCACAGGTACGCAGCCCTCCCTGGAGGCACAGGGCCCTGAGCCGGGGAGCGCCCCCGCTGTGGGCATTTTGTGGACCCAGCACAATCGAGACCAACGGCATAATATCTGACTTTGCCTGCTACTAAAGCATTGGGGAGTACCCCCAGAAAACCCGGTTCACAAAGAAACTAAAACCGGCTCTTAAAGGGCCAGCACGCAAACTCACCCGTTTCAGAAAGCATCCTAAAATCACCAGAAAGAAAGGTGCACAGTGTTTTGGTGACAAGAGACTCACCTAATAGGCCCTGAATTCATCTCAGTGAGGGGTGAGACCTCTCCAGGGACTGGGACATTGGCGGCGGCCATTGTTGTGGCCTAGTGTGGGAATGCTGACACAGACGCCATAGGAGTTCTCCCTGAGGCCTGCTAGCGCAGGGTCTGCCCCATCCGCTAGAGCACCGATTTAATCCAGCAAGCCAGGGCAGGCAGTCCACCCTAGAGACTGGCCCCACCCAACAACAAGCCCTCAGGCAACTTGTGGGCCTGCATAGATTGGTGACTGGATTCTCTGCAGCCTGGCAACTGAGCTGACTTGAGCGGGGCAGGGTGTGTACAAGGAGCGGGTGGAGAGTGTGGGGCAGTGGCGGAGTGTGTGGGGCTCCCGCCGTGGAGAGACTGGGTCCGCTTGGGGAGGTTGGGGCGCTCACACGGGGCAGGACTGTGTTCACTGTGTGTGTGGACATGTGGGCGGCAGGGCTTGTCAGCTGCAGAAGACTTGTGCTTCTCAAAGACCCACATAGGAGGTTTGCCCCACCTTCCAAAGCCTGAAAGAATTGGATGCTCCTGTGCCTGAGGCCAGCCCCACCCAGCTGCAATCCTCAGAGAGCTGACAAGAGACCTAATAGGCTAGAGGCTTACAGCAATTGTAAGGCCTTGAGCCTAACAACCTGCCACGCTGGGGGCCTACTCACTTAAAAGAAATACTGCAACACAAATGTGGTATTAGAACATGCAACCAACTGTGCTGGGGCTCCCCACACCTGATAAAGTGACTGAAGGGCCCAAAACAACTACAAGCAGCTCAGCATTACAACAGCTGGCCAGGAGCATAACTCAGCCTCCCTGGGTGCCTACAGGGAGAGCAAACAGGCCACAACAGAAGGACACACGTAGCCCACATAGGTGTCAACCCTGGAACATTGAGAACTGAGGGAAGCACACTGGAAGCCTCCTAAGGCATCACTTCCATAAGGTCATCTATCCAAGAGCAGGAGACATAGCTGACCTACCTAATACATAGACACAAGCACAGGGAAAGAGGCAAAATGAGGATGCAAAGGAATACATTCCAAGTAAGGGAACAGGACAAAACCCCAGAAAAGGAACTAAGTGAAACAGAAATGAGCAACCTACCCAACAGAGAGTTCAAACTAAGAGTGTTAAGGATGCTCACTGATCTGGGGAGAAGAATACATGAACTCAGTGAGAATGTCAACAAAGAAATGGAAGATATAAAAAAGAACCAATCAGAAATGAAGAATACAATACTGGAAATGAAAAATTAGAGGGACTCAAAAGCAGAGTAGAGGATACAGAAGAACAGATCCGTGAGCTGGACGAAAGACTAGAAGAAATTACCCAAGGTGAACAGGTAAGAGAGGAAAGAATTAAAAAGAGTGAGGACAGTCTAAGGGACCTCTGGGACAACATCAAGCGCACTAACATCCTTGTTATAGGTGTCCCGGAAGGAGAAGAGCGAGACAAGGGGGCAGAGAATCTATTTCAAGAAATAATAGATAAAAATTTCCCTAACCTAAAGAAGGAAACAGACATCCAGGTACAAGAAGCACAGAGAGAGCCAAACAAGATAAACCCAAACAGGCCCACACCAAGACACATCATAATCAAAATGTCCAGAATTAAAGAAAAAGAGAGAGTCCTAAAAGCCGCAAGAGAATGTCAAGTTACATACAAAGGAAACCCCATAAGGCTATCAGCTGACTTCTCAGCAGAAACCTTACAGGCTAGAAGAGAATGGCATGATATATTTAAAGTGCTAAAAGGAAAAAACTTACAGTCAAGAATACTCTACCCAGCAAGGTTATCATTCAAAATGGAAGGAGAGATCAAAATTTTCCCAGATAAGCAAAAATTAAAGGAGTTTGTCACCAAGAAACCAGTGTTACAAGAAATGTTAAAGGAACTGATTTAAGGGGAAAAGAGAAGACCACAAATAGGAAAAATTATCTATTTCCATGATAAGAGGGTAATGGATACAAATGCACAAAAAAGAAGTTAGATATGATATCAAAAACATAAAAGGAGGGAGGAGGGGAGTTAAAGAGTACAGTTTTCAGACAGAGGTCAAACTAAAGTGTCCTTCAATTCTCTATAGAAGAAGAAAGGAACAGAGAAGGACTACTAAAACACTGAGAAGTAAAAGGGTTAAAAAATGGCAGTAACTACATACTTATCAACAGCTACTTTAAACATAAATGGACTAAATGCTCCAATTAAAAGGCATAGTGTGGCTGACTAGATAAAAAAACAAGACCCATATATATGCTGCATACAAGAGACACACTTCAGACCTAAAGACACTCACAAACTGAAAGTGAAGGGATGGAAAAAGATACTCCACGCAAATGGCAATGAAGAGAAAGCTGAGGTAGCAGTACTCATATCAGACAAAATAGACTTTAAAACAAGAACTGTAAAAAGAGACAAAGAAGGGCATTACATAATGATCAAGGGAATAACCCAACAAGAGGATATAACACTTGTAAATATTTACGCACCCAATGTAGGTGCACCTAAATATATAAAGCAATTATTAACAGACATAGAAACAGAAATAGACAGTAACACAATAATAGTAGGGGACTTTAACACTCCATTTACACCAACGGATAGATCATCCAAACAGAAGATCAATAAGGAAACATTGGCCTTAAACGACACACTAGAACAGATGGACCTAGTAGATATGTACAGAGCATTCCATCCAAAAACAGAAGAATACACGTTCTTTTCAAAGGCACATGAAACATTCTCCAGGATTGATCACATATTAGGCCACAAAACAAGTCTCCATAAATTTAAGAAGATTGAAATAATACCAAGCATCTTTTCTGACCACAACGGTATGAAACTAGAAATCAACTATAGGAAGAAAATCAGAAAAGCCACAAATACGTGGAGATTAAACAAAATGCTACAGAACAACGACTGGGTTAACAAAGAAATCAAAGAAGAAATCAAAAAATACCTGGAGACAAATGAACATGAAAATACGACATGCCAGAATTTATGGGATACAGCAAAAACAGTTCTAAGAGGGAAGTTTATAGCGATACAGGCCTATCTCAACAAACAAGAAAAATCTCAAATAAACAATCTAACAATGCATCTAAAGGAACTGTAAAAAGAAGAATAAACAAAGCCCAAAATCAGTAGAAGAAGGGAAATCATAAAAATCAGAGCAGAAATAAATGAAATAGAGACCAAAAAAACAATAGCAAAAATTAATAAAACCAAGAGCTGGTTCTTTGAAGAGATCAACAAAATTGACAAACCTTTGGCTAGACTCACCAAGAAAAACAGAGAGAAGGCACAAATAAGTAAAATCAGAAATAAAAGTTGAGAGGTTACAACAGACATCTCAGAAATACAAAAGATTATAAGAGAATAATATGAAAAGCTATATGCCAACAAATTCCACAATCTGGAAGAAATGGATAAATTCTTAGAATCATACAACTTTCCAAAACTGGATCAAGAAGAAGTAGAGAATTTGAATAGACCAATCACCAGTAAGGAGATCGAAACAGTAATCACAAACCTCCCCAAAAATAAAAGTCCAGGACCAGATGGCTTCCCTGGTGAATTCTACCAAACATTCAAAGAAGACTTAATACCTATCCTTCTCAAACTCTTGCAAAAAATTGAGATGGGGGGGAAACTCCCTAACTCATTCTATGAAGCTGACATTACCCTGATACCAAAAGCAGACAAGGACAACACAAAAAAAGAAAATTACAGGCCAATATCACTGATGAAGATCGGTGCAAAAATCCTCAACAAAATACTAGCAAATCGCATACAACAATACGTTAAAAAGATTATACACCATGATCAAGTGGGATTTATTCCAGGGATGCAGGGATGGTTTAACATTCGCAAATCAATCAACGTAATACACCACATTAATAAAATGAAGAACAAAAATCACATGATCATCTCAATAGATGCAGAGAAAACATTTGACAAGATACAGCATCCATTTATGATAAAAACTCTGAATAAAATGGGTATAGAAGGAAAGTACCTCAACATAATAAAGACCATATATGAGAAACCCACAGCTAATATCATCCTCAATGGTGAAAAACTGAAAGCTATCCCTCTAAGAACAGGAACCAGACAAGGATGCCCACTCTCACCACTCCTATTTAACATAGTACTGGAAGTCCTAGCCAGAGCAATCAGGCAAGAGAAAGAAATAAAAAGGATCCAAATTGGAAAGGAAGAAGTGAAACTGTCACTATTTGCAGATGACATGATTTTATATATAGAAAACCCTAAAGAATCCACCAGAAAACTTTTAGAAGTAATAAACGAATATGGTAAAATTGCAGGATACAAAATCAACATATAAAAATCAGTTGCATTTCTACACACTAACAACGAAGTAGCAGAAAGAGAAATTAAGAATACCATCCCATTTACACTTGCAACAAAAAGAATAAAATACCTCGGAATAAACTTAACCAAAGAGGTGAAAGATCTGTACACCGAAAACTATAAAACATTTCTGAAAGAAACTGAAGAAGACACACAGAAATGGAAAGATATTCCGTGCTCTTGGATTGGAAGAATTAACATAGTTAAGATGTCCATACTTCCTAAAGCCGTCTATAGATTCAATGCAATCCCTATCAAAGTTCTAACAACATTTTTCACATAAATAGAACAAAGAATCCTAAAATTTATATGGAACAACAAAAGACCCCGAATAGCTAAAGGAATCCTGAGAAAAAAGAACAAAGCTGGAGGTATCACACTCCCTGATTTCAAAATATACTACAAAGCTATAGTAACCAAAACAGCATGGTACTGGCACAAAAACAGACACACAGATCAGTGGAATAGAATCGAAAGCCCAGAAATATTCCCACACATCTATGGACAGCTAATCTTTGACAAAGGAGCCAAGAACATACAATGGGGAAAAGAAAGTCTTTTCAACAAATGGTGTTGGGAAAACTGGATAGCCATATGCAAAAAAATGAAAGTAGACCCTTACCTTACACCATACACAAAAATTAACTCCAAATGAATTAAAGATTTGAATGTAAGACCTGAAACTGTGAAACTTCTAGAAGAAAACATAGGCAGTACACTCTTTGACATTGGTCTTAGCAACAACTTTTCAAACACCACGTCTGACCGGGCAAGAGAAACAATAGAAAAAATAAACAAATGGGACTACATCAAACAAAAAAGCTTCTGCACAGCAAAGGAAACCATCAACAAAATGAAAAGACAACCTAACAATTGGGAGAAGATATTTGCAAACCATAATTCTGATAGGGGCTTAATCTCCAAAATATATAAAGAACTCGTGCATCTCACCAACAAAAAAACCAGCAACCCTATTAAAAAATGGGCAAAAGATCTGAACAGACATTTGTCCAAAGAAGATATACAGATGGCCAACAGACACATGAAAAGATGTTCAAAATCACTATCAGGGAAATGCAAATCAAAACTACAATGAGATATCACCTCACACCCGTCAGAATGGCTACAATTAACAAGAGAGGAAACAACATGTGTTGGAGAGGATGTGGAGAGAAGGGAACTCTCATACACTGATGGTGGGAGTGCAAACTGGTGCAGCCACTATGCAAAACAGTATGGAGATTTCTCAAAAAATCAAGGATAGAACTACCATATGATCCAGCTATTCCACTGTTGAGTATTTATCCAAAGAACTTGAAAACACCAATTTGTAAAGGTACATGCACCCCTGTGTTCATTGCATCATTATTCACAATAGCCAAGACTTGGAAGCAACCTAAGTGCCCATAAAGGGACGAATGGATAAAGAAGATGTGGTATATATACACAATGGCATACTACTCAGCCATAAGAAACGATGAAATCCAGCCATTTGTGACAACATGGATGGACATTGAGGGTATAATGCAAAGTGAAACAAGTCAGAGGGAGAAGGTCAAATACCGTATGATTTCCTTCATTAAGTAGTAGATAATAACAACAATAAACAAACACATAAGGACAGAGATTGGAATGGTGGTTACCAGAGGGGAAGGGGGCAGGGAGGAGGGTGAAAGGGATAATTCGGTACATGTGTGTGGTGATGGGTTGTAATTAGTATTTTGGTGGTGAACATGATGTAATCTATGCAGAAATAGAAGTACAATGATATACACCTGAAATTTTTACAATGTTATAAATCAATGTTACTGCACTAAACAAAAAATTAAAAAAAAATAAGATTATTGTGGAAAAAATTATATGCTGTTTATCAGAAAATGACTAGTAATGATCGATGAAGTATTGCTCAATTATTAAAAGGTAATCGAAAATACAAACAACAAAAACAAAAACATAAAAAAAACATAGTTCCCTCAAAAACAAACAAATATAACAGCTCAAATGTGACAAATTGAAAAACACTAGTCAACACCAATAAAGAAAATGAAATTAAATGAGAAAAAAAAAATAAAAGAATCTGTAACCCCTATATAGTAATCCAGATGGCCAAAGCAATTCAAAAAGCTCTTTTTTTAAATCAAAGTTTTTGTTTTCTATGACATTTCAGCACTGGATCTCTAGAAAACTAAAGAGTCAACTGCCTAAGTCAAGACAAATTAGTTATAAAAATGCAAATTCTTTTTGAGGGCCACTTTTTATGGAAAAGATTTTTCTAGAAAATAACTCCTCAGAATCTAGTGAATTCCTCCAGAAGATTATAACCAAAAAATGTTTTGTACAAGATCAAATGTTCTTACTCATATTACCCCACTCCAACCATTGTCTAGTTGCTCAAATCATACTCATTCCTCAAAGACCTGTATCACTTCTTCATAAAGCCCATATCACTCATAGCAATTTATTTTCAACTCGGGCTTGACTATTGTCATCTGCCCTGTGTCATAGTTACTTATATAGACATTTCTCCCTCACAAATAATAGTTAATATTCATTGAACACTTACTGTATATCAGGCACTATGCTTATCATTTTACATATATTAGCTCATTTAATTCTCACTGCAATTGCATTGGTTAGGCACTATTTATTTTTCCCACTTTACAGATCAGAAAGCTGAGGCTCAGAGAGATTAAGTAACTTGCTTAAAGTTATGCACCTGGCAACCATACGAGCAGGGCATTCACACACACATTAGTCTGACTGCAGAACACAATGTCTTAAAAACTTCACTATAATCCTCCATCCACCACCCACCCTACTGGACTCATAGGGGACTAAGCCTTATTCATCTTTGTATGACTAGTTCCTGATATGGTGCCTCAGAAATTTTTTAAAAAGCTTAACAAAGGTGTCAAATGACTATTTCCAAGGTTCACTTTGGCCTAGATCAGTGCTTCTCAAACAATCTATGATTAAAGATCAGTTTCTGTCAATTACAATAAAAACAAATTACTAGAAAAATGAAATAAAAAAGAGAAATGAAGTATAAAAATAAGACCCATGAAATACAAGCCCTGATTTTTTTTATTATTTTAAAAAATTGTCAAAGACTATAAAAGTTTTCAATCTCTATACTAACCGACAGTTCATGGACCAGCACAAGTCCAGGACCAAACTTTGAATATCATAGGCCTATATCACTATGAAGCATTTCACAATGTCAAAACACCTTTATTAGGCTATTATAGTCCCTTTGTGCAGAAGTCACAGCAACGCATAAACTCTTGATGTCATGCATGGGAGAAAATCTAACACCCAAATAATATTTAAAAAAAATAAAAACCATAGCTTATTTCTAAGTCCTTTCTCTCTTAATGGAATTAGCCTTGATTTTTATGTGCTATCTTAATTTGTTTCATGTTTGTTTCTTGATTAATTCAATAAGATTTCTTGGAGGCTTTAAGACTAGACTCTGAATTTTAATTAAAGGTTCAAATATTGATTGCTATATAAGTAGAAGAGATTCTTAGTAATTAAATTCTAGAATAAAAGGTCATGTCTGTCATTGACTCATTACATATTTTTAGGGAATTCATTTTACCTTCTTCTTTAAGTATGAGACACTTAAGAAGGTCACTTACTCACTTCCTGGATTCATTTCTCTACAAGGAAAGCTGTGTGTGAGTCAAACAAACACAATAAATACAAGTGCTTTTGTCATCGGCTAGGTGACCTGGGAACTCAAGGGTGGGTTTGGAAGCATTGAACTGTTTTTCCAAATTGTTTTTTTCTCTTTCTGTTATGTTAAGAAGATGCAACCACCAACCACCCTGAACCAGACCAAGCCTTACCACAAGAACTGTGTCCATAACCTTTGCCTTATTTTTAATGCTAAGATCTCTCCAGGGGGAGCTTAGACCTTATCACCATAACCTGCATTGTGTATAGAAGCATGTTTCTGACTGAGCATGCACAATCCAATACCTGCCTCTCCCTTTTGAATATTCATTCCCCATCCAAAATTAAGGCCCTTGCTTCCCTTTGTTCAGGGATGCCATGACTTTGGAAATGATTCCTTGTGGTCTCCTACTTGCTGCAAATACACTTTACTTTGTGAGACAACTTCCGGTGGTGTACATTCTTATTTAAATCCCCAGGAGGTGAATCCACTTTGGTAACAGAATTGGCACCCAACTTGGGGCTTACCCCTTCACAGTGCCTGTGCTGCCAGCTTGACATCACTGCTCCATCAAAAGACCCAGCAGCTACACTGAGTGCTTTGCTCAGAGGATCTTTCAATGGAGATTAGTGGTACCAACCCCACGGCATGGCTATAAGAGTTATTTCTTTAAGTTGTATCACAAAGTCTGCCTATTGGTGCCTGGCTTTGGGGTTCGACTCCCCACCTGGAGGTAGCCTGGTCCTGGGGAGTGAAAGTCCCCTCTGGTTGGAAGGATTGCATGACCCAGCCACTCTAGGCAGTCCAATGCTCAGTTCTGGCAAAATGGGAGCAATCCCTGGTGACTAGTCAGGGGTCAAACTCCCTATGGAGATTGAATCTCATCTGGAGCAATGAGGTGGGGGTTCAAGGACCCCTGAGGTCACTGAGTTTGTCTTTGTGTTGTCCCTGTGATCAGAGGTGGGGTCCCCTCAGATGGGGTTAAACCCTTCTGGAGTTGCTGAGCCTGTTTTTTGTTTGTTTGTGTGTTTTTGTCAAGGATGCTCAACAGCATTTTTATCAAGGACACGCTACATTAGTATTTTTGACAAGGACACTCAACATTAGTGTTTTTATCAAGGATACTTGACATCAATCTTGTATTTCCACAGTCCGGCTTTTCTGAACTCTTAGGTCTTCTTTTGTTCCCTGCCCTCCCTAACAGTGGTTGCTAGGTGAAACCCAGCATCCACCCATTTTATTTTCCCTTTAAGGATTTAGTTACTCAGCCTGGGTATAGTTTCAGGTTATTAGCGTGCTAAACCTCCTCTGGGCACAACCTTGTGGCATCTGTGTCACCACTAACCATAACAAGTTGCTCCCAGGAGGTTGGAAACAGACTATGTCTGAGAGACCCATGCAGCCTTACATCTGAAGGTAGAAGTGCTGGAATTCCCAGAAGAAGTGGAAATGGGTAAGGAGAACTCCTCTCCATTCCCAATGGCAGTGACCCCAGGACCAGGACCACACAGTTCTCAGAAAGAGAGGAGGGAGGGGTAGCCATCCATAGGAAAACTGTTGTTCTCCAAGTTCTCACACAGCGCATGGGAAACTCCCACACAGAGGACACTGAACTGTTGCAGGAGTGTCTTCATCATGCTATCATCCCAGGAGAGCAGATAGTGAGGGAAGAACAAGAAGCCCCTGGGATTGGGAAGGCAAAATAAAATGCCCCTGCCTCCACCGGGCACTTCAGCTCAGCCAGTTGGCCAGAGGGCCTGTAGATCATGGCAGGCTCACAATACACAGCTCTTGACCCCCACACAATGGCAGCAGGTGGAAGCTGTGACTAGATATTGTCAGTATGAGGAAAAACACACACATGCCTTCAAAAAGTATGCAAAAATATAATAAATCTCCATACCAGAAGGAAAATGACAATCACCCAGAAATCAATCCTGAAGGCAGAGAAATTTATAATCTAAACAACAAAGCATTCAAAATAGCTATCATAAAAAAGCTCAACCAGTGACAAGAAAATACAGATAGACAGTTCAATGAAATAAGGAACTTCTTCACAAAATAGTTTGAAACTATAAAGAAAAACCAATCAGAAATGTTGGAGACAAAAAACACAGTGGAGTAGATAAAGAAAAGTCTTGAATCTTTAAAGAACAGAGCTGACAATATGGAGAAAATAATTAGAAATATAGAGGATAGGAATGTAGAAATGCTCCAGATGGAGGAGGAGACAGAACTAAGACCAAAAAGGAATGAAGAAATTCTCTGAGAAGTATCCAACTCAATTAGGAAATGCAACAAAAGGATTATAGGGTATTGCAGAGGTAGAAGAGAGGGAAAAAGGAGCAGAGAGCTTGTTCAAAGAAATATTAGCTGAGAATAGCCCAAACCTGGGGAAGGAGCTAGAAATATAAGTGAATGAGGTCAATAGATCTCTTAATTATATCAACATAAAAAAAAAAAAAAACCTCTCCAAGGTGTATAATAGTAAAGCTGGCAAAAGTCAATGACAAAGAAAAAAATAATAAGGGAAGCAAGACAAAAAAAGGCATACAAAGGAATTCCTATCAGGCTTTCAGCAGATTTCTCAGTAGATAATTTACAGGCTAGGAGAGAGTGGAATGATATATTAAAAATTCTGAAAGACAAAATCTTTCAGCAAAGAAGACTCTATCCAGTGAAAATATCCTTCAGATATCATGGAGACATATTAAATATTCCAGATAAACAAAAGCTAAGGGAGTTCATTGCCACAAGATTCCCACTACAAGAAATGCTCAAGAAGGCCCTCATGCCTGAAAATAAAGAGAAAGGGGATACAAAAGCTTGAGCAAGGATAAAAATAGGTAGATAAAATCAGAAAAATTGTAGCTCTCTATCAGAATAGGTTAGAAAACAATTATAAGATCAAAGATAAAGGGGAGAAAAACACCAAAAATAAATATAACCTAACCACTTTAATCACAAACCCACAACACAAGATGGAATCAGTAGCGACAATAATAACTTAGAAGAGGAAGAGGAAAGGGATGGAATCAACTTAGTCTGAGGAAATAAGAGGCCATCAAAAAATGGACTATCTCACCTATGATATTTTTTACAAAACTTTCTGGTAACCACTAAACAAATAATCAGAACAGAGACACATATCATAAATAAAGATAAAACTAAGACAACCATCATACAAAACTACCAAACTGAATTGATAGTCCAAAGTACATGGGACAAGAAACAAAGAAAATGCAGAAGAACCAGAAAATGAGTGATAAAATAACAACATCAAGCCCTCATATATCAACAATCACTCTAAGTGTAAACAGATTTACTTCTGCAATCAAAATACACAGAGTGGCAGCATGGATTAAAAAACAAGACCCAACAATATGCTGCCTCCAGGAAACACATCTCAGCTCAAAAGACAAACACAGGCTCAGAGTGAAAGGATGGAAGACACTACTCCAAGCTAATGGCAAACAAAAGAAAGCTGGTGTTGCCATGCTTATATCAGACAAAGTAGACTTCAAGATAAAACAGACAATGAGAGACAAAGAGGGGCAATATATAATGATAAAAGGGACACTCCACCAGGAAAACATATCACTTATAAATACATATGCACCCAACGCAGGAGCACCAAGGTACATAAAGCAACTATTAACAAACCTAAAAGGAGATATTGACAACAACACAATAATAGTAGAGGATCTTAACACCCCACTTACATCAATGGATAGATCATCCAGACAGAAAGTCAATAAGGAAATAGTAGACTTAAATGAAAAACTAGACAAGATGGACTTAATAGATATATATAGAGCACTCCATCCAAACACAGCCGATTACACATTCTTCTTAAACATACATGGAACGTTCTAAAGGAGAGACAATATGATGACAAACAAGGCAAGCCTCTATAAAATTAAGAAGATTGAAGTCATAACAAGCATCTTTTCTGACCATACTGCTATGAAACTAGAAATCAACCACAAGAAAAAAATTGGGAAAGTGACAAAGATGTGGAGACTAAACAACACACTACTGAACAACCAATGGATCATTGAAGAAATTAAAGGAGAAATCAAAAAATGTCTGGAGACAAATGAAAATTAAAATACACCATACCAACTCATATTTGACGCAGCAGAAGCAATCCTGAGAGGGAAACTCATAGCAATACAAGCCCACCTTAACAAACAGGAAAAATCCCAAATAAGCAATCTTAAACTACAAATAACATAATTAGAAAAAGAAAAACAAACAAAGCCAAAGGAGGGAAATAATAAAAATTAGAGCAGAAATAAATAAAATTGAAACCAAAAAAAGCAGTAGAAAGGGTCAATGAAACAAAGAGCTTATTTTTGAGAAGATAAACAAAATTGACAAACCCTTAGCCAGACTCACTAAGAAAGAAAGAGAGAAGGCTCAAATAAATAAAATTAGAAATAAAAGAGGAGAAATTACAATGGATACCACAGAAATACAAAGGATTATAAGAGAATACTATGAAAAACTATATGCCAAGAAATTGGACAATCTAGAAGAAATGGATAAATTCTTAGACTCCTACAACCTCCAAAAACTGAATAGAGAAGAAATAGAGAATCTGAATAGACCAATCAGAAGTAAAGAGATTGAAACAGTAATCAAAAACTTCCCAAAAATTAAAAATTCAGGACCAGACAGCTTCTCCAAAGAATTTCACCAAACATTCAAAGAATATTTAACACCTATTCTTCTCAAACATTTGCAAAAAATAAGGGAAGATGGAACACTTCCTAACACATTCTACGAGGCCAACATCACCCTGATACCAAAGACAGACCAGGACAATACAAAGAAGGAAAATTACAGGCCAATATCACTGATGAAAATAGATGGAAAAATCCTCAACAAAATATTGGCAAAGTGAATACAGCAATACATTAAAAAGATCATACACCATGATCAAGTGGGATTTATTCCAGGGACACAGGGATGGTTCAACATCCACAAATCAATCAATGTGATACACCACATTAACAAAATGAGGAATAAAAGCCACGTGATCATCTCAATAGATGCAGAGAAAGCATTTGACAAGATCCAACATCCATTTATGATAAAATCTCTCAACAAAATAGGTATAGAAGGAAAGTACCTCAACATACTAACGGCCATATATGACAAACCCACAACCAACATCAAAATCAATGGGGAAAAACCGAAAGCCACCCCTCTGAGAACAGGAACAAGACAAGATTGCCCACTCTTGCCACTCTTATTCAACATAGTACTGGAGGTTTTGGCCAGAGCAATTAGGCATGAAAAAGGAATCCAAATAGGCAACAAAGTGAAATTCTCGCTGTTTGCAGATGATTTGATTTTATGTATAGAAAACCCTAAAGAATCCATTGAAAAACTATTAGAAATAAGCAACAACTATAGCAAAGTTGCAGGGTACAAATCAACTTACAAAAATCAGTTGCATTTCTATACTCTAATTAAATGAGGTAACAAAAAGAGAATTCAAGAAGACAATCTCATTTACAATCACAACAAAAATAATAAAATACCTGGGAATAAATTTAACCAAGGAGGTAAAAGACCTATACAATGAAAACTATAAGATATTATTGAAAGAAATCGATGGTGACATAAAGAAATGGGAAGATATCCTATGCACATGGATTGGAAGAATAAACATAGTTAAAATGTCCATACTACCTAAAGCAATCTACAGATTCAATGCAATCCCAATCAGATTCCCAATGACATTCTTCAAGGAAATAGAAGAAAGAATACTAAAATTCATATGGGACAGCAAAGGACCCCAAAGAGCTAAAGCAATCCTGAGAAAAAACAACAAAGCTGGAGGCATCACAATCCCTGACTTCAAAATATATTACAAAGCTATAATAATTAAAACAACATGGTATTGGTAGAAAAACAGACACGCAGATCAATGGAACAGAACTGAAATCCGAGAAATAAAACCACACACCTACGGACAGCTAATCTTCGACAAAGGAGCTAGGAACATACAATGGAGAAAGGAAAGTCTCTTCAATAAATGATTCGGGGAAAACTGGACAGCCGCATGCAAAAGAATGAAAGTAGACCATATTTTTTCACTGTACACAAAAATTAACTCAAAATGGTCAAAGACCTGAAGGTAAGACGTGAAACTATAACACTCCTGGAAGAAAATATAGGCAGTACACTCTTTGACATTGGTCTTAGAGGGGCCCTTTCAAATTCCATGTCTAGTCAGACAAGGGAAACAAAGGAAAAAATAAACAAATGGGACTTCATCAGACTGAAGAACTTCTGCCAGGCAAAGTAAACCAGGATCAAAATGAAAAGACAACCCAACAGCTATGAGAAAATATTTGCAAATAATATATCTGACAAGGGGTTAATCTCCATAATATATAAAGAACTCATACATCTGAACAAGAAAAAACAAACAACCCAATCAAAAAATGGGCAGAGGATATGAACAGACATTTTTCCAAGGAAGATATACAGATGGCCAATAGGCACGTGAAAAGATGTTCAACATCACTAATCGTCAAGAAATGAAAATCAAACCTACACTAAGCTATCACTTTACACCTGTTAGAATGGCTATAATCACCGAGACAAAAAATAAATGTTGGAGAGGTTTTGGAGAAATGGGAACCCTCATTCAGTGCTGGTGGGAATGTAAACTTGTGCACCTCTATGGAAAACAGTCTGGAGATTCCTCAAAAAATTAAAAATATAAATATCTTATGATCCAGCTATCCCATTACTGGGTGTTTATCCAAGGAACCTGAAATCAACAATCCAAAGAGGCATATGTACCCCTGTGTTCATTGCAGCATTATTCAATATAGTCGAGAACTGGAAGCAACCCAGTGTCCCTCGACTGATAATTGGATGAAGAACATGTGGTATATATATATATACAATGGAATACTACTCAGCCATAAAAAAAGATAAAACCGTCCCATGTGCAACAATATGGATGGATCTGGAGGGTATTATGTTAAGTGAGATAAGCCAGACAGAGAAAGAGAAACACCATATGATTTCACTCATATGTGGAAGATAATCTAAAATACGGACAGTGATAACAGTTTGGTGGTTACCAGGGGGATGGGGTTGGGGTTTGGGCGCAAAGAGTGAAGGGACACATTTATATGGTGACTGACAATAATGTACAACTAAAATTTCACAATGTTATAAACTATTATGACATCAAGAAAAAAAAAAGTATGACAAGAAGATGAAAAGGCAAGCCACCCTGTTAGCTGTGGCCCTCCAGTCTACTGAAGGTAACCCAAGGGAGAGAAGGAAGATGCCAGAATGAGTGACCCTAGCCCCCACCAAAAGACCAGAAAGCCACCAACAAAGTTGGGGGCTAATCAGTACATGTACTACAAACAGGAAGAGCATTGGCAGGAGGACTGTCCAAACCATCCCCATAGACGGAAGGGATTGAACAAGACTGAGCCATGGCAACTTCCCTTGACTACAGATGAGATGTGATGGGGTTGTGGGGCTCCCCAGTTGGCTCTAGAAGCCCTGGGTGACCTTGACAGTAGGAGGAGAACATGTTAAAAATTCTGGATCCATATTGGAGTATTCAATACTCCATTCTCCATGTTGAATGCCCATAAAGAGAAATCTTTCTAAAAGGAAGTGTGGCATAAAAGGAGTATCAGGAAAAGGAGAGACCAAAAGTTTTCTGGACCCCTTGACCTGTGAAATAGAATTAAAAATACTGAAGCATTCTTTTTCTGTATGTACCAGTGTTGCCAAAAACCGGGACCTTGTCACCATAGCCAAATCAATGAACACAACGACAAGGGATCAAGGAAAAGAAAGTGTAATTTATTAATTTGCCAGCAAATGAGGAAGTAGCAGGCTCATACCTTGAAGACCACTGTCCTCACAACACACTAGCAGTTAGTGTTTTTAAAGGAAAATTCATGGGAAAGAATGTGCTGTCTATGTGACCACAGACATCTGGTGGGGCAGTTATGCAAAGGTCCCAGACCAGGGTCCTAGAAATTCTGGCACTGAGACAGTTGTTGTCTTCATCTGCAGCAGGAGGTCTTGCATTCCATCGATCAATCTTCCAGCTGTTATCTTCATCTGCAGCAGGAGTTCCTGTGTTCCATCAATCAATTCTCCAGTGTCACTAGACATTGGGCCCTAGGGGAGAAAGGAAACTGCCAAAGATAATTGTGGGTGATAGGGCATAATGTTTCAATTAAGGAGAAGGAAGGTTACAGGAATTTTTCTGTTTTTCCTCTGTTACACCAGAATTCCCTACTTCCCCTCTAGGGAGGGACATACTATATAAGTTAGAGGCCTCAGCAAGCTGGGAACAAGAAAAAATAGAGATCCAAGTCCCCAAAAGTCTGCTTATGAGCTTATGGCCCTATTACAGGATACATCAGCACTTGAAAAGGAAAGGGGTCCCCTAAATGTTTTAAGCTGAGCTAACTCAGAATTATGGGCACAAGGACAGGTGTGGCAAGCAGCTAGTGCCATGCCAGTAAAGGTAAAATTGAAGCAGATAGATCACACTGGCCCCAGGTAAAACAATATCCCTTGAAGCCAGGAGCCATAAAGAGGAATATTTCCTGTAATTAAGGGGCTTTTAGAACAGGGATTGATCAGGTCATGGAGATTCCCATGGAACACTCCCATGTTACCCGTTAAAAGGCTGGGAACAAGGCAATACAGATTTGTTCAAGAACTTAGTGCTGTCAATGCTATGCAGTACTAGATTTATAATAGTAAATATCGCCATTTTGTTTCTGGCAGAGAGCTCCTAAAACTCTTGTAATTTCCCATATAAGACCCATAGGGGCATCTTTTGTTATAATAATTACTTTACTCCTCAGTTCTTGAAATAACTCCAGAGCAATAAAGGTAAAATGGGTGTCTTTTGTTATTCCTAACAAGCCCCTTTCAACCACACCTGAATTTATGTTAATAAGATGACTTTTGGAAAGCCCCTAAAGGTGGGGGCTGGAAAACAACTGTGTGATTTGGGGGTTGGAACTTTAAGCCCCATCCCCCTCCCCACACCTCTGGGGTGGGGAGAGGGGCTGAAGATTGAGTTCAATTGCCAAAAGCCAATGATCTAATCAACTATGCCTGTGTAATGCAGCTCCCATTAAAGCCCAAATGGATGGGGTTCCAAGAGCTTCTAAGTTGGTGAGCATGTGGAGATTTGGGGAGAGTGGCATACCCAGAGAGGGTCTGGGAGCTTCATGTCCCTTTACCACTTATTTTTCTCTATGCATCTCTTCCATCTGGCTATAAATTAAAATGTTTTCCTGAGTTCTGTGAGCCGCTCTATCAAATTAACATAAAAAAATTAATAATGATAACAACACCCTCAGGGGCAATCTGCAATCAATAAATGATGGGAGCTGATGGATAAATGCCTTGGCCTTCCCATCTGTGGGTGGGATAATTATGAGATGTGTTCTGCATGGTTTCTGACAGAGTACTGTCGGGGGAAGAGGGAGAATCTCCCTCTGCCCTTTTCCTTAAGGTTCTTATGGCTGGCCAAATAATTAACAAGACAGGTTAGCAGGAGAAAATAATACCAAGTTTAATAACATGTATACATGGGAGAAACTCAGAAATGAGTAACTCGTTCCTCTGTCTAAGCTGCTTGCTTAAGTATTGCAGCTAAACGTGAGGAGCGTGTTGGGGGTGGGTAGTGGCCTGGGACTTCGGAGGGCAGGAAGACACTTCTTTTCAGGGTCATCTATAGATAATGTGGTCAGGGAGAGACAGAGTTTTTGATAAAAGAGGCTTGGTGCCTTTCCTATTGTAACCTCTATCCTACATTATCTTTACAGCCATCATGATAACAACTCTTTCTTGAAACAGATCCTTTGTTTTAAATTCTTTAGGCAGTTTGGGAGGGGAAACTCAAATATTCTTCCTGAGTTCTCTGAGTCCTTATTGTCTTCAGCTTGAAATAATCTGAATACCAGAGTGGTGCCTCCTGGGGTAGCTTGCCCTGAGCACCATTAGTACCCAGTGATGCTGAGCCCCATTGGCCCACAGCAATAGCCTACTCATTAATGCACCTTTAATGTTTTTCTCCTTTCCCTGTCCCACTTCCTCTCTCCTTCACTTGTTCGTCCTGACCCAGCCTTAATCTCATCATTTGTTTTTGGAGAAGCCCAGATTCAGACACAACCTACAACAGTTTAATCCTTAATAGTTTAATGATTATTTTAAAAATGTAATAGTATATTATTGCTTATGCCATTTCTACATATCACTGGGTCAGCTTAGGATGCTAGGCCAGCTTATCTCTTTTGGTTAAATTATACTCTTTCTCCAAGACTCATCTCTGTGAACATTCCCAGACTGCTCAAATCAGGGAACTGTTTGAGCATCCCTTTGAAGTCTGTAGTGTGACTGTTTTCCCCACTCATTTGGCTCTTGGCACCGTGTAAGGTACTACTCACTCCATTGTAATGTCCTACATTTAATCTTTCAGGAATAGGGGCTCTGTTTTCAGGCTTCTATAATGCATATTAATCACATAAAAATTAGCATATATTGAAAAGGATAAGAAAACTGATACTGTCTCAATACAAAGTTGACATAAGGGAAGCCATATTGTAGAAAAAAGAAACCATATTGTAATTTCGATTGACCTCTGACTAACTCTGGACTTTATGGCCCCTCCCAGCTGCTATAAGTTGATAACTTTGTTCTTTTGAGCCCCTTAGGAATGTGATGACCCCCAGACAGAGAGTCTATGCTGATAGCCATCATCAATGACAACTGAAAGATCAGAGTATAAGACATTGCTCCAGTCTCTGATGCACATCAAGTAAAACAAAAGACTGCCAGGAACTAAGACCAGATGGATGCCCCCACCCTGAGATCAGATGCCTCTACCACTGGGAGACCAGCCCTCTATATAACTGGCCTGTAGTCTTTGTTCTGTAAGATGTTTCTTTCAGACATGAGTCAGCCATCTTCCCTCTTGCTAGCAAGCTGTAGTAAAAAGTCTTTTCTTTCCTACCACTTTCCCTCTTGACTATTGGCATGTCTTGCGGTAGGCAGATGAACCCCCTTTTTGGGCGGTAACAAAACTACTTTCTTATCATGCTGTTTAAAAATAGCCAAAGTTAAGATTTTGAAATATTTTATTCTAATCTTTCTCTATGCTTGTTTATATGTATATATATAGTTAATGATTCTACCTTTTATGGAAAAGAGACCTTATACCTGTGGCTGACAAAGATCATAAACACCCCATGTACAATAGAATTTATTGAAAAAAAAAATAACTGGACAATATGTTTATTGCCAGAAGAATAATGTACAAACCAGGTCTCCTGTACCTCCCCTGGACAAAGCAACTCAAATTAGGGGAACTTTACTGGGGGAAGACTAGTAAGTTGATTTTACTGTTATGCCCATGATCCCTGGGAAGGTACAAATACCTCTTGGTGTTTGTGGATACATTTACTGGATGGATTAAAGCCTTTCCTTTTAGGTTGGAAAGGACAAATGAGGTAACAAAACTGTTGTTAAAAGAAATAATTCCTCAGAACCAGCCCGGTGGCACATGCGGTTAAGTGTGTGCACTCCGCTTCCATGGCCCAGGGTTTGCAGGTTCGGATCCTGGGCACGCACCAACACACCACTTATCAAGCCATGCTGTGGCAGCATCCAATATAAAGTGGAGGAAGATGGGCACAGATGTTAGCTCAGGGCCAATCGTCCTCAATAAAAAAATAAAGAGGAGGATTGGCATCAGACGTTAGCTCAGGGCTGATCTTCCTCACACACACAAAAAAGAAACAATTCCCCATTTGGGGTTGCCTAGATCAATTCAGAGTGAGAATGGGCCAGCCTTTATATTAAAAATAACCTCTGAAGTAGCCAGAGTTTTGGAAATTTAATGGAGGCTACATGTTACATGGAGAACACAATCGTCTAGAAAAACTGAACAGGCCAATCAAACTTGAAAGAAAACCTTAGCTAAATTGTGCCAAGAGACACAGGAAAATTGGCTAAAATTACTGCCAATAGCCCTCACTTGGATAAGCGCAGATCCAAAAGGCAAATTGAAGCCTAACCCCTTTAAAATGACCTATGGGAGGCTGTTACCTAAAGACTCAGATTCACTCAAAAACCCAGACCCACAGGTTTGCATGACAATCAAATACTTAGTCAATCTGAAGCAGGTGGCAGATGCACTAAACTTCTGTCTTCCCTTGTCTACGGAAGTCAAACTCCACCCATATGAACCGGGAGATTGGTTCTATCTTAAAATTTGGAAAAGTGGTTTGTCCCAAGACCAGCTAAATTCTTTTTGAGTAGGGCATTGCTTGGTGTTACTAACCACACACTCTTCCCTAAAATTAGAAGGAGTCACCCCTTGGATCCACCACACATGGGTAAAAAGACACCCATGCCTGAACATCAAGAGAGAGAATCACAGACAATTGATGACTCTGAGTTTTCCTGCAAACCACACTCTGATTTGAAACTGTTGTTTCAGTGACACTATGTAGATAAGTAATGACTGGCTGTCCACCCCAGGCTCTACCCCGGATCCTAACCAACCCCATATCATTTAGGCATGGTATGCTTCCAAGGAGGTTGCATGTTTCTGGGCAGCAAGACTAGGTCCATCAGAGAAGGATGGGCAACCCAGTGTCTAGACTATAAAAGGGCTGGTGGAATCTGGAGGGGAGGAGGGACAAGTATGCCCAGATGCTAAACATATACTAAACACATTGAGGCTATAAAATTACAGATGGTTGTGATGAACAACTTAAGGCTATGCCTCTGGGGACCCACAAACCTATTTGCGATTAGCTGGAAATTCTGCTCCTCTACTGGTCCCTATGACAATGCCCATGCTTAGCATGAAGCAGTTACAGAAGACGGACATTCGACCTCTGCCCCTCAAGAGTGAGGAGCAGGATAAAACTGGAGGAGGGATTTGTCACTGACTAGGTGCCCCAAGGAACTTAAGGGTGGGTTTGAAAACGTTTAACGGTTTTTCCAAATTGTTTTTTTCCCCTTTTGTTATGTTAAGGAGATGCAACCACCAACCACCCTGAACCAGACCAAGCCTCACCACAAGAGTTATGCCCATGACCTTTGCCTTATTTTTAATGCTAATATCTCTCCAAGAGGAGCTTAGGCCTTATCATTGTAACCTGCAGTGTATATGGAAGCATGTTTTCCAACTGAGCCTGTGCAAGCAAATACCCACCTCTCCCTTTTGAATATTCATTCACCATCCAAAATAAAGGTCCTTGCTTCCCTTTGTTCAGGGACACCATGACTTTGAAAATGATTCTTCATGGTGTCCTATTTGCTGCAAATACACTTGACTTTGTGAGACAACTTTCACTGGTATAGAGTCTTATTTAACTCACCAGGAGGTGAACCCACTTGGTTCTGAGATAGGCAAGAAGCTAGATATGAGCTGGGAGCAAGGACACTCCACCAGGTGCAGCATCCTAATTGCTGGCCAGCGACTCTTCTGTCGTGCAGGACTCCCCCCAACCCTGACCGAGAGTAGCCCCAAGCCTTATTATACTCTTATTTACATTGTGATTTTGACCCCTCCTGTGGGGGATCGCCGCCATGACAGTTCTGGAGATGCCTATGTAAGGAAAATATCTCCCCCTCCCAACGTGAAGGTGGAGACAATGCCCTTATCGGCACACGTCCTGAGACTCTCACCCATCCCCGGACCAATATTCCAAAACCACTGACCACCACAACTTTGGTGCAGTTGCTCCCTCGAGCCTGCCCACCCCTCCCCTTGGGAATGTTCCCCTAATAAATCTCCCTCTGTTAAAACTTCTGCTGTGTGTCCACTCTCAAATTCTTTTGTGTCTATGGACCAAGAACCTGGGACCCCACTGCCCCGATCTGACTGGTGTATTAACACCAGTATTAACAGTTTGATAATACTTTCTTTTAGAAAAGTGGTCTCATGATGTCTTATCTAAAATTACCCTAGTCATTCAAGCACTCATTTGTACATCCATTCAAAAAGTAACAACTGAGTCACTACTGTATGCAAGTCTCACTACAGATCTTGCTTCTCATATCATTCTCGAAAAGCCAAAAAGCACTGGTTCTTTCCTGAGAACATCGTTGGCATTGCAATTTAAAAGTTGAGCAAGCTGAGTGGGCCAGACAAGTTTTGCTGAATATACATCCAACAGAACCTATTTTATTCTAGTCTTGGAAGATTTGAATTTAAACAGTGGACTTGGTAAGCAGGGGTAGCTTTGTGATTCCCTGTTTAATTGTTCGCTCTAATATCAGTGATTAAATACACAAGTATTCCTTCAGTTACTTCAAATGACTAAGATGTATAGGCTTGATAAATTTCAAAACAACTAGAAAGAAATTGACATTTTAAAGAAATTCTGTGATTCCATTAAGTATTGTCGGGGGAAAAGAGGTGGAATCTCTTTTTGCCTTTTTTTTTAAGGTTCTTATGGCTGACCAAATAATTAACAAGACAGGTTAGCAGGAGAAAATAATACTAAGTTTAATAACATGTATATATGGGAGAAAGCAGGGACACTGCATTTTTCAACACAATAGCAGAAATTTTCGTCTTAAATACCATGTTCAGCCAACGACAAAGGAGGATGTTGGGGGTGGGGGGAGTCAGTTACAGGAGATTACCACTAAAGCACAGTAAACAAGAGTAAGGTTATTATGCAGAATTAAGGCCTCACTTTTCACATTGATAAGTTTTTTAGGAATGAGGTCATCTCCCCTCTTCTCAAATACAGAGAGGGAGATACCTTTACAAATAGAGATTTTCCTTGTAAATGATTGTCTGGCAACTCCTCGCAGGGCCATCCAGAGAATGTGGCCAGAGAGACAGAACTTTTGATAAGATGGGCTTGTTGGTGCCTTTCCTATTGTAACATTTATCTTACATTATCTTTACAGCCATCATGAAGACCTGTTCCAGGAAGGAACCACCATGTCAAATTTTTTAGGCAGTTAGTGGGGGAGGTCAAATGTCCCTAGAGAAAACAACCAAGGTAAAGAGATAGATTTCAGGGTGGCCAAATCTTGATCTCCCACATTATCTTTAAGAAATGTTTTCAGACTAATATTGTCCACCAAGAAAATAAAATACGAGCCTTAGATACAATATTCAGTTTTATTTATGTACATAATTTGAGCTAGGATTTCACTTTAAGTTTAGCATTTGAAGTGTCCAACTGCACTAGAAAGTAAATAGAAGGCACTTATCTGGCATCTACGGATAATGAAGATCACAGTTGCCAACTAAAGCCATGTGTATGTCAGTGGGATAGAAGACAAACTCCTTCCAAAAGTGAAAGAGCTCTATACTCCACAGGCACACAGAGTTCTACCATTTGAGTTAGAAAAGGGGAACTTCTACTAGATCCCAACAGTTTTAAAAACTGAGCAAAGTTATAATACAGTATAGAAATTTCATTATATAGGGCATTTTTGTGCTGATTGATGTCACTTCCTTGTATAAAATATTATTATATTGTAAAACAGACAAATTGTAGAATTTTCCAACTGGTACAGCTCAAATTCATTATAAAACTGGAGGCTTAAGCTAGAGTATTCTTAAATTCTAATGGCTTAACTTTGTAGTTCACTTCAATGCACAAAAATAACTTTATATTTCTAATATTACAACATCTTACAATTCTAATATAAAAACATCTTTTTTAATCCTCACGCTCTGTAAGTGCCTCTTTTTTACAAAATTTAGAAAGATTTTTTTTTTATGGTGGGGGGAAATACTATATAAAAAGAATACTCTTTGAGTATCTTAACTATAATTAGAAATTCATTTTTCATCAGAATATAAAATAATTTTGTTCAAGCTCCTGAATAAGAATCCCAAACAAGCTAATTGCACAAATAATTTTCCATAGAGAACATAATCCTTTATCTAAGGATGTTTATAATATGAGGGTGGAAGATGAGACATGAATCGTCCTGCTGCTTTCTACATGGTAACTTTGATATAATACTATCTGCAGAACCAGAGATTGGTGCACTTTATTTATTATATATAGAAATGATACCAGACAAGAATAGTTGTTTCTCTGTCTCTTTTGCCAAGAAGTGGTGTGTTATGAGAGGTTCGGGAATTTGATCGGAGAGGTAAAAGAAACTTTCCATTCCAAACAAATGGACTGAAGGTATATTTTATTATATAGAGGATAGTAAAGGCGATAGTCCGCAAACAGATCCAAATAGGTCAAATAATAAGAGGGAAAAAACACCAGCTCGACTGGAAAGGGAAAACATCCACATTGGCTGAGATAGCAGCAGATTTGAATAGGTCATATAATAAGAGGGAAAAACATCAGATGGATCAGAAAGGGAAACACCAGATCGACTGAAGGGAAATGACACAAATCAACTGGAAAGAGAAACACCAGGTTGACCGAAAAGAGAACACATCAGATCAATTACTTCACAATAAATCAATTGCTCACAACATCCACGCCCCTCTGCAGGGAGAGTCCTGTCAATCCACATGGCTGGGCAAGGATCACACATCCTGGGCAAGTCGTCCCTTCCACAGGTGGAACTCTCACCGGGTCTCAGTCTCCAGCAGTTTATATAAGCAGTTACAGAGTTTACAGAGCAAGCATTTAGTGTTCCCATGCACAAATGATTATCAGTGGCATACGTGCACTGAGCTCCCCCCACCCCCTGGCTGTCATCCTAGCCCAGTAGTTGTGTACATGCATTGTTTACCTTGCATATCGTCCCAGCCCGGCACAGATGGCCAGTCTGCCCCAGGCTGTAGCACCTGAAAGGCCTTGAAATTTTTACACTTTGCAACTATCTCCATAGGAGAAGGGCCGGTTCCCACCACGCAGAAAGCAGCTTTTATATTTCTTTTTGTGCTGGTGGCTGTAGGTCAATGGAGCGGCCAAACATGGCTGTACTCATGTCAAGACATGGTGTCAATCTGACATTTAATAACAATGCTCATTATTTTCTGAGAGTCTGAAAAACAATATTAGACAGTCATAGCAGTCTGACTCAACCACAATTAATTAACAAACATTGTTCTTCTACCTATGCTGGTAGATAACCATAGCAAAAAGTTTTCTGAAATACAGATCAATTTGAAACTCGGAGCAAGTTCATATTTGTCAATATTTAAAAAAAGTAACAAGAGATAATGGTGATAAAAATATATTTTCAAGTTTCTAAATAGAAATCTAGCCTTGGATATTAATCTCAAAATATTTATAATACATACTATATGTTAATTTATAATACAAACATATGTACATATAATTTAATTTTTCATTATAATAAAATTTAATATTGTATACATAAATTTTATATTATAGCAGTTGTTGCTACTCATGGTTAGATTTTTTTTTACCAAAAAATGTCTAAAGTAGGAGGCAGTATAATATAATAAAACCTATCTTTAAAATATCAGTGAATGTGTACTTGTTCACTTCAGAAATAATGAATTATTGAAAAGGAACAAAAATGAGTTCTATAATGGACGCACTATACCACTGTTAAAAGCACCCGTGATGAAGACTGGATGCCTGATGCTTTTAGGCTGAAAACGGTGTTCAATCTCACAATTCTCCTAATAGTGTTTTAATTACTTTTCACACAGTAAAGTTACTTCCCCATTTCCCCCTCCAAAAAAAAAACTCAATGATGATATTGACCATTCTGAGAATGAGTAATCCTCCAGGTAGAGCCTGATTCATACACAGCCTATTTCTGAAAAAGTGATCAATGCTTGACTGAGTACAGGTATTTTCTGCTACAAATTATTGGACAATGGAACAAAATGGAAGAAAGAGAAATTTTTTCCAAAGTAACATTGTGGCTTCGATTATACTTTTGCTACAGCAATTTGATCAATGAATAACTACAGAGTGACTAAAATCTACTTTTCATGTTTAAATAGCATTCACTTAATACATTATTTCTTTTTATTACTCACAATCATTTTTTGAAATAGGTATCATTATCTACATTTAAACAGATAAAGAAACTGCAGCTTAGAAGGTTTTGAAGGTTTTCTATAACCATCACAAAAAAAGACAAAATTTTAATTATTCAAATGTATTTAATATTTAAAATCTATGAAATGACTGTTAGTTGAATTATCATTTTATCCATTTTAGTTACGGTTTCAAATATCTTCATGACCTTACTGGGTTTGGTCATTTAGGTGACCCAAATATCAGTGCTCCATTTCTTAATCCAGTGTTTTCAGCCTAATTAATTTTCCAATTAATACAATGTCTTAGAAAAGGATTCTCTCAAATATTTTAAATCATGCTTGTGTTATTCTTTTTAACTACATTCAAAATAATTGTACTTTAGATAAGACAGTTTTACACATAAACACAAAGTCTATACAAGTATATATTTTTTAAATGATATTTATACAAAAAACTTTTAAATAACAAAAAATCACCCAAAGCCCTAGCCTAAGATGATCTGAATAAAAATTAAATCATTGAATGATTGTGTTACCCTAAGAGAAGGGTGTTACCAGAAGATCTCTTCTCACTACCTTTGGCAGTCAAAAGAAACAAGATCATCAGATATAGCCCCAAAGGATACTTGTAATCCTAACTCAAAATAAAAAATCTTAGACTTACAACAAAAAATAAGCATTAGGAGATTTTCAGAGGAAGCAAGTAGTTTTGACAATATTATTTTCCCTATATTTCGTTCCTTTAGGACTCAACACAGACATGGCAACAATCTCCATGTTGCCAAGTTCTTTAAAAGTGCAGGGTGCTCAAAAGAAGGAAGCCACTTAAAACATACTATATTAAAAGCTTTGGAAAATGCCCCAGATTAGAAGAATTAAATTTAAATTGCCTAATCCAATCCATTTGTTGGCTTTTTTTACATGTCTTTCATAATAGGTAGCACAGACAATAAAAATTGAAGACAATTTAAAGCACAAAATACATCTCTGACAAATTGATACAATCACTCAGACCCTAGATAGAATCTTTGCTTTTAACATAGAACATTTTATTTAAAACAGACTAATTCCAACCACTGTACTGTGATATTTATCATTTACAGTATATCCTTGTAGAACTTAATTTAACCTAAATTTAAATAGCATTAGTTCTGCGGAACTTAACTTAAAAATCAATCTTTTTTTTTTTAAGCTTCTGGAAAACCTGCAACATTTGAAAAAAATGCATTCCATTATTTCTTTTAAAAACACAGAGTGGGATAGTCTGTCTAAACCCTACCTCAAAAGCATTTAGACATTAATACTATTTAGCTTACCACATGGGCATTTAACCTTACGAGCTTATCATTAGACATGAGGTATTATCATCACTGGTTAAATGCCAGCGATGGATAAGAGAAAAACATATCATATGTCATATGGTTTACAAAAGAAGTCTTAAAATTATTTAATTGTTATGGCAGAAAGTTTATCTATAAGAGAAGAGGTAATGCCAAGCTTATTTACATGGTATGCCGTCTAATTACTTACCACAGGAAAGCTATTTGGCTCAGATATGGTAATCTGTTAGGAGAAAAATTCTCCCCTGCAAAGATAGAGAACTGCCCTAGGTAACCCCAGGCCAAATTCTCAGCGTTTTTGTTATGCAATGAAGGAATCATACTGACCCCTACCCCCAACATAGTCCAGGTAGTTGGAATATAACCATTTTATCTCTACAGGGAGCCTATAAACTTGGCCAGAATAACACTTGGAGTGCTATGACTAAGTGACTCTTTGGCAGGAAATCCTAGAAGAACATAAAGGGAGGATCCTCTCACATCTAAGAGATGCAATTTCCTAGATTTCTAGTGGAAAATCAGACTCAATTCCTAAAAGAAATTCTCTAAATAAAAAACTTGTCCATGTTTATTGTTGTTATTATCTACTACTTAGTGAAGGAAATCATATGGTATTTGATCTTCTCCCTCTGATTTATTTCACTTTGCATAATACCCTCAATGTCCATCCATGTTGTCACAAATGGCTGGATTTCATCGTTTCTTATGGCTGAGTAGTATTCCATTGTGTATATATACCACATCTTCTTTATCCATTCGTCCCTTGATGGGCACTTAGGTTGCTTCCAAGTCTTGGCTATTGTGAATTATGCTGCAATGAACACAGGGGTGCATGTATCTTTATGCATTGGTGTTGTCAAGTTCTTTGGATAAATACCCAGCAGTGGAATAGCTGGATCATATGGTAGTTCTATTCTTGATTTTTTGAGAAATCTCCATACTGTTTTCCATAGTGGCTGCACCAGTTTGCACTCCCCCCAGCAGTGTATGAGAGTTCCCTTCTCTCCACATTCTCTCCAACACATGTTGTTTCCTGTCTTGTTAATTTTAGCCATTCTGACGGGCATGAGGTGATATCTCATTGTAGTTTTGATTTGCATTTCTCTGATAGTTAATGATTTTGAACATCTTTTCATGTGTCTGTTAGCCATCTGTATATCTTCTTTGGAGAAATGTCTGTTCATAGAGACAGAGACTGGATTGGTGGTTACCAGAGGGGAAGGGGGGAGGGAGGAGGGCAAAAGGGATAATTCGGCACATCTGTGTGGTGATGGGTTGTAATTAGTATTTGGGTGGTGAACATGATGTAATCTATGCAGAAATAGAGGTATAATGATGTACACCTGAAATTTATACAATGTTATAAACCAATGTTATTGCAATAAACAAAATAAAAGAGGTATAATAGGAAAAAACAATCAAATACAGTCATGTATTGCTTAACAACAGGGATACATTCTGAGAAATGCGTCATTAGGTGATTTTGTCATTGTGTGAACATCATAGAGTGTACTTACACAAACCTAGATGGTATGACCCACTACAATCTTATGGGAGCACCATCATATATACAGTCCATCATTTTCCAAAATGTCATTAGACACTGCATGATTGTATAGGAGAAAATAGTAAGAAATGTTGGATAGATTTTTAAATCTATATAAGAAGAGTACACTAAAGACATATTTCTATAGAGTATTTTATTGGAATACTTATTTTTCTTTTATGGATTTGAAATACTCTTTACATATTAAGGGTTTTAATAGTCTGTCCTACAAAATTTTTATTTATCTTCTCAATACTTCATTTATACTCTTTTTACATACAAATCATTTATGTTTTTATAATGTCAAATTTGGCAGTTGTGTTTGAGTTCTCTGGATTTTATGCAATGCTTAGAAAAGACTTTCATACCTCCAACATAATATTTTCCTAGTAGTTTGATTTTTTTTTTTACATTTAGGTCCTTAGTCCATCAGTTTAGTTGGTAACATATATTCTTATTTCTACAATGATTTTGTCATGAAATAAAAAAATTATTAAAATAAATAAATAAATAAATAAAAATAAAAATGTTGTCCAAATACTTATGCCACAATCCCTGAGAGATGGAACATTTCAGCTGTCAGGTAGGGAAGATAACTATATAAGAAAACAAAGAGAGGTTCAATGATCCAGATGGTCTTGGTAAAGTGCATGGTAAAGGCAGCAAACATGCCAAACAGGAGCAGAATGAATATGCCTCCTATTCCAACCAAAAAAAAACCAAAAATCTTTTCTATTCCAGCCAAAATAACCACTGGTTTGATAGATGGCATTTCTCAGAAAGATTTGAACAGCTTATAGAGCACCTGCATAAAAAAAGATTAGATTAAATGTGTCAATCAGAAAAGTCTCAAATTACGCCATATATATCCTTCTAATTTGAGGTTTCTCAACTTTGAAGTCTTCCAACTCCTCATTTCCTTCTCAACATGAATCCTAGAAAGCTTCCCTGTATCAACAGATATTTCTACAAATCAATGTCACACTATGCATGATTCTATTTGAAAATTCTGATGGGCTGTGAAGATATCCTTAATGGCTAAGTTATTCTTACCTGACACAACTGGGAAGACTGTGGCCTCCAGAAGGTTTATCCAAGTTTTCGCTTAATAAACTGATAGAAGATGAATATAGTATTAAGGAAGAACTGTCATTTTCTAAAACATATTAATGACCAGTAAGTCATATTCTCTCAATTCACAAGCTCACTCTTAGGACTAAATTCCTTAATTATGGCCTAAACCAGAATTCAGTTCTTATTTAAATTTCAGGGGTGAGCATAAGAGAACCTAATTCATTACCTAGAAAGCTCATGCCTAGGATATTTACAACAGCAATAGCATCATTAAGGAGGGATTCTCCAAACAACAAAATATGAAACTTTTCATTCACGTGAATTTTTTCAAATACAGAGAGTACAGCCATAGATAGGGTTTACTGCACAATCAAACTACCAAACCAAAGGTTATAGAGCAATGGCACATCTTGAAGGTTGAAGTACTTCACATGACATATGTCCCAGAAGGAAAGGCCTATGCCAAATGCATTCCACGTGGTTTCAACTACAGCAAGCAACAGAATGGTCCCTACATTTTCAAAAAATGGCTGACTGGGCATAAAATATCCTGCATCAAGGACTATTGGTGGAAGTAAATAGAGGACAAATATATCACTGTCCATGGCTGGTGGGGATTTGTCATTTAAACTGTAAATTAGTCCTCCCATGATGAGACCTACAAATATCCAGAGGCAGGGGGCTGGCCCCGTGGCTCAGTGGTTGAGTGCGCGGGATACGCTACCGGCGGCCCGGGTTCGGATCCTGGGCACACATGGACGCACCATTTCTCTGGCCATGCTGAGGCCGCGTCCCACATACAGCAACTAGAAGGATGTGCACCTATGACATATAACTATCTACTGGGACCTTGGAGAGAAAAAAGGGAAAAAAAGGAGGAGGATTGGCAATAGATGTTAGATCAGGGCCAGTCTTCCTCAGCAAAAAGAGGAGGATTGGCATGGATGTTAGCTCAGGGCTGATCTTCCTCCCAAAAAAATAAAGAAGCAGCTTTCAGGTATAACTGTGGGCATCTTATTATAGAGGTGAAATATGGGAAAAGAGAAAAAAGAGTATTATAATATCATTATCAGTGATCTCTAAATGTCAGCCTTCTTGTCAAGTTTTGTGATTTCAAGAAAATAGATTCTCAGTCATTTCATATTTTCAGTTTTAATAATGACTTAATAAAGATGCAGAGGCATGAATGGAAGTATTTTTCTTTATAATGGAAAAATATTTACTAATAGAGAAAAAGTATACGTAGTTAACGACAACAAGATTATTCATGTTCCCACTCAATCATTTTCAAATGTGGCACATCTTTTAAAATGGAAACAATGCATTTATCAGCTGGGGATATTCTTCTGATCTTCTCATGATGGTAGTGATAGATATCAGAGGCTTTAAAAAGCACAGAATTGAAAACCATAATTTAAATGTCTGCTTTGAATAATAAGAGCCAAAAAGGCTTTAGCAACCATAACTAATTCTTCATTGATAAGGAATCATAATTAATTATTTAAGGAAATTGAGGCCAAAGAAGCAGGGTGCCTTTTCATGGTTATAAAGTAAGTATGTGACAGAGCTGGAATGACAACCCAGTTTTCCTGACTCCTAGCCCAATGTTTCTATAATTACCCCAAACTGTCACTTCGTCTGATTGACAGACCTGGGCTTACATTAATTCATACCACTGGATTATCAAAATACAATCCCAACCATAAAGTTTGTTTTTTCTAGTAGAATGATATGAGTTTTTCATCCCGTGAGGGAAATGCAGCCACCTCTAGCAGCCCACATGGCAGCAGTTCTGTTTTATCCTGTATTCTTTTAGTTTTGCCCTACATTATATGCCACAATATCATGCTCTAGTTTACATGAAGCTTATAGATAATTATCAACTCTCTTTGCTATAGAAAGGATCTTAACGTTTATCTGAGATAATCCATCTCTTTCCTCTCTACCTCAGCCCTCACCAACACACTGCTGAAATCCCTTTTAGATACACCTGTTAATTAGTTTGACTACAAATTTCTCAAGGATTGAGGCTGTGTTTTACATTTATCTCCTAGCACATTTCTGGCATGTAGAAATAGCTTAACAGATGCTTATCAAATAAATAATAAAATAATAAATACATTTTTAGAAAAGAAAGCCAGTTGGCTCCTAAGTTAGACTTTATTTCTCAATAGTTTCAAAAGTGCTTTTACATGTTTTCTATTTAATTCTCTCATCATAATTCTCATCATTTAATTCTCTCATCATCACCAACACAGCAATGTAAATACTATTATTCCCATTTTAGAAATGATAAAAATGAGGCACAAAGAAGTACTTCACTCATCCAACATTACTTATT
Source organism: Diceros bicornis minor (assembly GCF_020826845.1). Classification (NCBI taxonomy): domain Eukaryota; kingdom Metazoa; phylum Chordata; class Mammalia; order Perissodactyla; family Rhinocerotidae; genus Diceros; species Diceros bicornis. Next base: position 73,979,197 of record NC_080781.1, on the reverse strand, counting down.
GATTTCTTATGTGCCAGGCACTGGCTCCTAAATTTGCACGAATATTAAATAGCTCAAAGTAATCTTCTCTTTCCACTACACCATGCTGCTTCCCTCTTTACCTTCTGCAGAACAATTTCTTTCCTCTAGGAGTTGAAATAATTTGAAAGTTCCTCATGAGAAGGATGGGGTCTTATTTAGCACTGTAGGCCATGGGCCCTGTGTAATGCTCCACACAAAAAAATGTGCTATTGAAATAGTAATCAAAAACCTCCCAAAAAATAAAAGTCCAGGACCAGATGGCTTCTCCAGTGAGTTTTACCAAACATTCAAAGAAGATTTAATACCCATCCTTCTCAAACTATTCCAAAAAATAGAGGAATATGGAACACCTCCTAAATCATTCTATGAGGCCAACATCACCCTGATGCCAAAACCAGACAAAGACAATACAAAGAAAGAAAATTACAGGCCAATATCGCTGATGAACATTGATGCAAAAATCCTCAACAAAATATTGGCAAACCGAATACAACAATACATTAAAAAGATCATACACCATGATCAAGTGGGATTTATACCAGGGACGCAGGGATGGTTCACCATCCGCAAATCAATCAACCTGATACATCACATCAACAAAACAAAGAATAAAAACCACATGATCATCTCAATAGACACAGAGAAGGCATTTGACAAGATACAACATCCATTTATGATAAAAAACTCTCAATAAAATGGGAATAGAAGGAAAGTACCTCAACATAATAAAGGTCATATATGACAAACCCACAGCCAACATCATACTCAACTGGGAAAGACTGAAAGCCATTCCTCTGAGAACAGGAACGAGGCAGGGCTGCCCACTCTAACCACTCCTGTTCAACATAGTACTGGAGGTTTTGGCCAGAGCAATGAGGCAAGAAAAAGGAATAAAAGGAATCCAAATAGGTAACGAAGAAGTGAAACTCTCGCTATTTGCAGATGACATGATTGTATATATAGAAAACCTTAAAGAATCTGTTGGAAAACTATTAGAAACAATCAACAACTACAGCAAAGTTGCAGGGTACAAAATCAATCTACAAAAATCCATTGCATTTCTGTATGCTAATAATGAACTAACAGAAAGAGAGCTCAAAAAGATAATACCATTTACAATTGCATCAAAAAGAATAAAATACCTAGGAATAAATCTTACCAAGGAGGTGAAGGACCTATACAATGAGAACTACAAGACATTATTGAGGGAAATCCACGATGACATAAAGAAATGGAAAGATATCCCATGTACGTGGATTGGAAGAATAAACATAGTTAAAATGTCTATATTACCTAAAGCAATCTACAGATTCAATGCAATCCCAATCAGAATCCCAATGACATTCTTCACAGAAATAGAAAAAAGAATACTAAAATTTATATGGGGCAACAAAAGACCCCAAATAGCTAAAGAAATCCTAAGAAAAAAGAACAAAGCAGGAGGCATCACAATCTCTGACTTCAAAACATACTACAAAGCAATAGTAATCAAAACAGCATGGTACTGGTACAAAAACAGACACACAGATCAATGGAACAGAATTGAAAGCCCAGAAATAAAACCACACATATACAGACAGCTAATTTTCGACAAAGGTGCTAAGAACATGCAATGGAGAAAGGAAAGTCTCTTCAATAAATGGTGTTGGGAAAACTGGACAGCCACATGCAAAAGAATGATAGTGGACCATGTGCTATCGCCATTCACAAAAATTAACTCAAAATGGATCAAAGACCTGAAGGTGAGACCTGAAACTATAAAACTCATAGAAGAAAATATAGGCAACACACTATTTGACATTGGTTTTAAAGGAATCTTTTCGGATGACATGCCTACCCAGACTAGGGAAACTAAAGAAAAAATAAACAAGTGGGACTTTATCAGATTAAAGAGCTTTTATAAGACAAATGAAACCAGAATCAAGATGAACAGACAACCAACCAGCTGGGAGAGAATATTTGCAAAACATACATCTGACAAGGGGTTGATCTCCATAATATATAAAGAACTCACACAACTGAACAACAAAAAAACAAAAAACCCGATCAAAAAATGGGCAGAGGAAATGAAGAGACACTTCTCCAAGGAAGATATACAGATGGCCAATAGGCACATGAAAAGATGTTCAACATCACTAATCATCAGGGAAATGCAAATCAAAACAACACTAAGATACCACCTCACGCCTGTTAGAATGGCTATAATCACCAAGACAAAAAACAACAAATGTTGGAGAGGATGTGGAGAAACAGGAACCCTCATACACAGCTGGTGGGAATGCAAATTGATGCAGCCTCTATGGAAAATGGTATGGAGATTCCTCAAAGAATTAAAAATAGAGATGCCCTATGATCCAGCCATCCCACTACTGGGAATCTATCCAACAAACCTGAAATCAACAATCCAAAGAGGTTATGCACCCCTATGTTCATTGCAGCATTATTCACCATAGCCAAGAAGTGGAAGCAACCTAAGTGTCCCTCGACTGACGATTGGATTAAGAAAATGTGGTATATATATACAATGGAATACTACTCAGCCATAAAAAAAAGACAAAATTGTCCCATTTGCAGCAACATTCATGGGCCTGGAGCCTATTATGTTAAGTGAAATAAGCCAGAAAGAGAAAGACAAACACTGTATGATCTCACTCATATGTGGAATATAAACCAACACATGGACAGAGAAAACTGGACTTTGGTTACCAGGGGCAGTGGGGGTGGAGGGTGGGCACAAGGGGTGAAGGGAGTCATATATATGGTGATGGACAAACAAAAATGTACAACCCAAAATTTCACAATGTTAGAAACCATTAAAACATCAATTAAAAAAAAAAGTATTTGCTGAATGAATGAATGAATGGTAATAGGAAATTTTTTTTGTTTTTTAATATGAATTCTCTTATTAAGGTTATGGCAAAAAAAAATATGTCAATGATGGCTCAATAAAGACCTACTTAAACATATGGGGATGGATGACCTATTGGGAAGTCTCTTTGCTCTATGATCCTGACAATAACATTTAATTAGACTATTTATTGCAATCAACATATCTAGAACTACAAGAATAATTTAAAAGAATCTTAACTATTCACAAGTGCTAATTATTGTCACCCAAGACAGCATGTGTTTCTAATCAAGGAGGCGTGAGACAAGCATTCTAGTTCTGGTTTATGAACCTCACAAAGCATCTTCTCTCCCTGGGACTCAGATTTCCTATCTATAAAATGAGGGATTTGGATGAGAATGATCTCTAAGGATTCTTCCAGCTCTGACAATCTATCGTGCTATGAATATACAGATTTTGTGTGTGTCATCATTAAATATTACATTTCATGAATGGTAAATCTTTGGTATCAATAAAGTCACTTAAATACAACTTTGGAATGCTAAACATGATTTACTTTAGAATAAATATATTTTAAAATAACAAAATTCTGCAGATTCTTCCATGTTTTCCTGGATTGTTTTTGGGTCTGAACCTACAAAGAAATGGTTATTCAATTATAAACACTTCAAACATTTAAAGTTAAACATTCACAATTTTAACATCACCAAGGCAAAAGCCAGATAAATTATTAAAGAACATAAAAGGAATAACAGAATGAATCTCCTTAGAAAAGCCATAACACTAGTAATTCAGGGTGTTTGTACAGGCAAAATAGTGAAAATATAAAGGCTCTTATTGTTGAATTTATTCTTACTTTGTTTTTCCCCTTAAATTCTGAATGGTAGCAAAAAGGCATATCTTTTAAAAAGTAGGAAATGGACTTGTCCCACTTTCTCACTACCTGGCAACTATGACAAGCTTCCTGTGAGGAAAAAAGGTTGCCTAAAGTCTCAGATCAGTTAGTATCTAGAATCGTAGTCTAGTAAGGTTTCTCTGTTATCTCCTTTAATGTTATGCTTTGTCTTCTCAATTCTTGAACAACAGGTAACTTTTGCAGTCAAAGTTCCTACGCTGGGCCTATTGCTGCCTCCTTTTGCTGGAAGACCACCAACATTTGAACATAATCACTGCAATGGAGTTTGAGCTGTGAAAAAAAAAAAAAAGGGGGCCTTTTAGCAGACAAGAGGAAGCAAATATTCCAGCTTGCCTATGTCTGGGCTATTAAGAAAAGGGTGCCTTTCTTAACATCGGGAAAAGCCCTGAAAGTCCCTACTGTTAGGCAACTCCCTGGGAGAGCCTTGGGAAATTCCTCACTTACTTATCTTTGCTAGAGGGGCTAACATCCAGGGTCTGATCTTGAAAGGGACCTGCACATGCTGGTAATCCAGGGAGAAAAGGAGTGTGTGATCAGACACCATTGAGACATTATCCTGTATTCCTTCAGGTTCCTAGCTGCCATTGTCTGCCCTCAGGTCCTGGTAGCACTGCATGCTATTCCCAGAGGTTCTCAGAATCTGGGAGCAGAGCTGCCCCAAGTAGCAGAGGAAACAGGAGCCCCAGCCTGTGGACCATCACTAGTTTTGCAAACTGTGCTTGCTAAAGTACTTAATCTCCTCCCCAGCTGCAGCTGCTCACAAATACAATTTGCTATCCCTGACCCTTAGACCTGCTGGCTAGCACTTAATGTATCAGTGGAAACTCCAGTAGCTTCCTGGAGTCCTTGAAGAGAAAATCTGGGCCTTTATGCCCTAGAATGAGATTAGAGTAGGAAGCTAGCAAAGGGAGGAAGCTGGGACAAATTCATTGATTGACGAGGAAAAGAATTTTACCTGCAGTCCTACCTCTCAAGGGAGGAAAACCACTGGGAACTGGATTCTGGCCACTTAGCAGTCTATTTTCTTACTACAAAACCATTTCAATTCTCAGGGGATATGGAAAACTATTCAAGAAGAACTTCTAATCTCCAGAGACTGTGAAGGCCTCTGCATACAAGAATCTTAAATAAGATGCCAATTTCAAGCTGCATTTGCTGGGAAAACCTCAGACGCAGAGCTCCTTGTTTTCACAGAAAACAGCAGCTGTTTTCAGCTGCTCCTGAAAACTTCAGGAGAGAATCATTTTCTTTATTCTGAATAAGTGGCCTAGTAATTAAGAGCAGGATACAGTACTATTTTTACCATAATTCATATCTTCCATATGATATCTTTCCATAGATCTTCTAAAAAAGGGCAAGGACTTTCTACTCCCACTTCCACCCCATGCAAATTTTGCCTATTTTATTTGTTAATCAAATTGCTCAGATTTTACCATGACCAACATGTACTGGTTGCTAATAAACTCAGTGAGATTTCACCAGAAAGGCTGACCTCTGGAATAGTTACATATCCTTTTGTATCAATGTGCCCTTTTCATTTTTATTACCCTCAAATTAGGCACAAATTTAAGCCTGGTTTCCTTTTTCTGTTGTTTTTATTTGTCAAAATCTTTAGAGCACATCTTGGTACACAGATTATCAAATTGAATGTCATCAAAAATTTAATGCTTACATGCTTATTTTGTCTGTGGCAATCAGGGAAAAACATGCAATTAAAAGTAGGATGTACTGTGTTATTAGTTTCAGAGAGAGAATAGACCCAAATATCTAAAAAAGGAAAAGGCTTTATGTAATCTCCATGTGATTTCTTTTCCTGAATTTTCAATGATAAGCATTCACATCACACTGTCCACATAGTTAACAGGTTATATATATATATATAATGTATATATGAATCCCATGGCTTGTTGACAAAGATAGTGAATTTTCTCTGGCTACTATTGCATTTTTAAACTACATCGTGTATTTGTCCTATGTTATTATAGAATCCTGTATTATCTCTTTCTTATAAATATTTTGTATTTTCAGCTTCTAAAATTAAATATACCAGAATTGATCACCATTCTCTCAGGGTAAAAATATTAACAATAACAATGCTTGCAATAGGTACTCAATGAAAAAAAATTATGGTTGATGGCGTTGAGTGTATTCTAAAATGATGTACACTTTGAGCATTATGGCAAATATAAATATTTGTGGTACCAAGGAAAATTATTCTTTTGTGTTTTCTGTGTGCTCAGAATACTGCAAAATTACACAGTAAAAGTGGGGAAAGGTTTTCCTGGTAATTTTTTGTTTTTAATAATCATCCTTACATTTCTGATAGAAGACAAAAACAAACAGACTATATATATATATTTATATATACACATGCATGGAGGGAGGGAGGGAGGGAGGAAGGGAGGAAGGGAGGAAGGAAGGAAGGAAGGAAGGAAGACCAAAATAAGTAAATAAGTATTTCACAAAACAGGATGCCTCGTGTTAACAACATTGTTGACTATTCACAGAGAACACAGGTAATTAAAATATGGGAGCCTAGGCTATTAGTCATGGCTCTAAATCCATGACTCATCTTTTTCTTAGCCGCCTAAACACAATCTAACCTAAGAGGTAACGATAAATCAATGACCCACTTTTCAACAAGAAGTAATAATTTGGAGACACAGACTCACCAATGCATATGCTTTTGATATGTCATCAAGAAGTCTTCTTGAAAATAAATCTAATTTAAAAAGTGGGGCATAACTTAAAAACCTGACAACTTAAAATTTAATTACCCTGTAACCTTCTCCATTTGCAATTTCATTTACCATCATCCTGTACTCAGCATTTAGCTATTCACTTTACTTTTAGATCAGAGACTGCTAATTTGACACTAATCACTATTCTTAGTAATTATTTTCCAGGTTTCCATTAGACCAAATTCTGGAGAACCACGTTAGGTGATTATTCAATATTGTTGTACCTCATTATGTAGGTCTAGCCTTTTATGTAAGAGGCATATAATGTGATTTTAAGATCTGTGGAAGGTCACCCCATGAAAAGAAAAATACCTCTCAATTCTTTTCTCTTTTTTATTGACATATAATTTATATTTTAAAAAGTGCACAGTTCTTAAGTGTTCAACTTGATGAGTCTGGCAATTTTTATATACACCTTTGTAACTAACACCCAAAAGAAGATATAGAACCTTTGTCTCATGTTCTTTTTTAGCCTATCCCCGCCATACTACACAGACAACCACTGTTCTGATTTTTTTCTTTTTTTTTTTTAAATTTTTATTTATTTATTTTTTCCCCCAAAGCCCCAGTAGATAGTTGTGTGTCATAGCTGCACATCCTTCTAGTCGCTGTATGTGGGACACAGCCTCAGCATGGCCGGAGAATCGGTGCGTCGGTGCACGCCCGGGATCCGAACCCGGGCCGCCAGCAGCGGAGTGCGTGCATTTAACCGCAAAGCCACAGGGCCGACCCTGATTTTTTTCAATATAGGTTAGTTTTTGCCTCTTCTTGAACTTCATATAAATTGAATCATATGGTATATACTCTTTTGTATCTGCCTTCTTTTGATCAACATAGTTTCTATAAGAATTATCCATCTTGTTATATGTGTCAGTAGTTCAATCCTTTTTATTATCAAGTGGTGTTCCATTGTACAAATATACCACAATTTCTTTATCCATTCTTATGTTGATGGACATTTGGGTTGTTACCAGTTTTGGTTATTGTGAAAAATGCTGGTATGAAGATTCTTGAGTAGGTTTGTGTGGATGCATGTTTTCATTTCTTTTGGGTAATTATCTATGAGTGTAATTACTAGGTATTTCCCTCCTTTATAAAAAAATACAGGACAAAGTATTTAATTCTATAGCCCATTGTTATTAAGGCTTATATAATGTAAATCTGTAAAAAAGATAGTTATGAACTTAAATTCATAGTATAGGATAAGTGACTGAAGTCAGAGGGACTTGGTAAATGTAGAAGAGCAATAAACTATGACTCAAGAGACCTGGAATCTAGTCCCAACATTAGAAGCTAGTTCTATGACCTTGGACAGTTTACTTAACCTCTGTGAACTTCTATTTCCTCCTCTTCAAAAATAAGGTTTAGTGGTTAGTTCAAAATCATTTGAGTGCCTGCTGTGCACTGCATATGTACCACTTATGCTATGCAAGTATAGAACTAGATGCTGTAGACATGAGGAGTAACACTGATTCCTTGCAATCAAGGAGGTTGTACTTTTGTGGGAGAAACAGGCACTCAAACAAGTAAGGTCGTTAGAATATAAGTGAGGTTCATCAACAATAAGTATATAACCAACAGTTATCTATTTAGTGTCTACCTCATGTTTCCTGCTAGAAACTAGGAATATAATGCTAAATGCTTACAGTATAAGTCTAGCTTTTGCGGTACAGACTAATAGGAGATAAAAATAAAAAATTCAATTCTAATGTAGTGTCATTACTGATTGAGGGAGTACATGACACATGGGAGCACAGAATCAAGATATTTAACCAAGGGCCGGCCCCGTGGCTTAGCGGTTAAGTGCGCACGCTCCGCTGCTGGAGGCCTGGGTTCGGATCCCGGGCGGGCACTGACGTACCGCTTCTCCGGCCATGCTGAGGCCGCGTCCCACATACATCAACTAGAAGGATGTGCAGCTATGACATACAACTATCTACTGGGGCTTTGGGGGGAAAAATATAAATAAATAAAATCTTTAAAAAAAAAAAGATACTTAACTAAGAGAAGAAAGACGACAAAGAAAATTTCCTAGAAAAAAATGTAAGCTGAGGCCAAAAGGAAGAAAAGTTGGAGATAGTCTGACAAAAAGGGATAAGTTTCACTGGCAGAGCAAAATAAAGACGTAAAAGACCAGTGAAAGATCATAGCAAATTCTAGGAATAAAAGAAAATTAAATGTGACTGCCTCTTAAATGAGTGGCATGAATTGAGACAAGGAGACCCCTTCAGAGATGCTAGCAGCCTGAAATAGAGGACACGGCAGTGAAAACATAAAGTTGACAGATTAGAAATATTAGCAACAACAAGAAGCTGCTACTACCCCTAGGATGAAGGGACAAAGAGAGGAAATGGAAACTTACTTCAGTGGCCAGAATCACCTGACAGAACCTGGAACATTAGCAGACATGTTCATTGGAAGCTAGAATCATGAACAGCTGCTGCCAGAGTTACCACCAAGGAAGATAAGAGGGAGAGAAATACTCTGGCTTCTCCCTTCTTTCTCTCCAAACTCCTATCATTACCTACAATTTGATGAGTTTACCAGGAAGCCAGCTGACATAGGAGCCTGAGAAACACAACCTAGAGGAGTCAGTCTCCCTGCAAACAGTGCAAAACAAGCGAATACTAAGGAATGAATTTGAGAGCAAAAAGGTCCAAGGCTGGCACACAGTCCTAATACTGTATTACTATCCCAGCTGCAAGTGAGAGAAAAAAAAGGGAAGGGAGAGAAGGCATCCAAAAAAGAGAGAACACACAAGGAAGATGTGAAAGTTTTCAATCTCTTCATTTCTCAGAATAAGAGTCCTAAGTATACCCACACACACACTGAAATCTTTCTGCACCAAATAAGTCAAGAATATGACACATCTCATTGAAATGTGTGGCTCATCACAGCAGTGATTTGTAAACAAGGGAGTGGACATGAACATATAAGGTATTGCAGAGGGCATGTGTAGTGAAGTACCTCCCCAACTTTGATGCATGCTCCTACACACACTCCTTCTCTCTTCCACTCCTCTCTTCCTCTCCCTCCCTCCCTCCCTCCCTTTCTCTCTCTCTCTCTCTCACAGAATCACTATTCTAGAGTTTAGAGTATGGGGCCAACACTTCACTTTTTCTTTATTGATGCCATCTCCCTTATTAAAGAGATCAGTATCAGAAAATCCCAGACTATACTCTTGTAGAGTCCTTTTGTCATAACAAGAGATATTTGTGCCAGAAGAACTTACTTTCTCCTAAGAAAACAGGATGGGACATCACTGACAGAAACAGAAAAAGGGAGGAAAGTGATAAGTAGTCAGATAGAGGGGCATATCTCAGACATGGGAATGGACAGGCACTGGAATATACCTAAAGGGGGTGGCCTTTCCCAAGAATTTACAAAGGGGAATATCCATGGGAGAAAAAGTTTGAATTTGGGCACATAACACATCATGAGAGTTTTAGGTGCCAAATTACAATGGAGCAGTCCAGTAAAATACATTTTATTCCCCTCACCTCCCCTCCAAACCCCAACCATCCTGCATGATCTGGAGGCAGCCAAATAAACAGGGGAGGAAGGCATAAAGATGAAGGTAAAGAAATAGGAAAAAAGCCATCCACAAATATCCTCCTATTTACTACCACTTCTCACTGCAGGCTTCCAATCATGAGTCAGACCCAACTATAGGAAGAGAAAGAGAGACATTAAAAATGTAATAATAGACTAGATTGATTTTTTTAATACCTAAAACTAGATTGATTGTTAATCCTTGAAAGTGACCAGAAAAGCAGTGGGATCTGCCCAAGATATTATTCAAAAGCAGAAAATGGACACTCTACAGAACTCAGTTAAAAAGTAGGTATGGGAGTAAAGTGGAGAAAAAAAAATAGAGCAAAGAAAATTCTGTCAACCTAACAAAGAACAAGAAAGGTAAGGGGGAAAAAACCTAGAAACCGGCAAATTGGATAGCACAAAATAAGATAGGAATAGATCTAGATATAATCATGATAGGCAATGTAAATGAGATAAACATTAAATGACAGATGCTCTCAGACTGGAATTGCTAAATCCAGCTATATATTGTTAAGCAGAGATAAATTTCAAATAAAAGTTGCAAAGAAAAAGATAGAAAAAATATACAAGACAAATTGCCTTAAAAATGAAAAGAAATATAGCAATATTAAATCAGACAAAAGAGACATCGAGAAAAAAAAACTATTGGGTATAGAGTTGAAAGTGACACTGATATTAGGGGACCTGAAATTCTGTCATTATTCTCTGGATAGGATGGAGGCTTAAGGAGGCCAGGATGATACATGGAGTTCTGGTGTAAGTCCCAGTGGGTCCAAAGCTTTCATGGACCTACCTTGTGGTTATTTCCCCAGTCCCTGGGTAATAATTGGCTTGGAATACATAATATCTGGCAGAAACCTTACATTGGATTCCCTTCCAATAAAAAAAGCAATACAGCTATTGGTGGTCCTCTTTGAATGTTGAGGGCCATGATATTTCACACTTGGAAATACTGTCCTTATCCATTTATCAAGAGATTCAAAAGGCACAGTTTTGAGTAGGGCTCTGAGCAGTAATAGAGGGTGTTTTAATTGCCTCCCATTCACCCCATTGCTGAGAAACACCCTAGAGTTATGGCAACAATCAAAGCTGGGCAGATAAAATCAACAGTAGTTTATTAGTCACATGTATTCACAGGCCAAGGGAGGAGGACACTACATACCACATAGGACCACATGGGGGTTGCGATCCAGAATAGAGTGAACAAGAAAAGGCTGTGGAAGACAGACTTTACAGTATCAAGAGGGTAAGATGCCCCCTGGTTTCTGTGGGAGGGTGAAATCGGCTTGTTTGAATAATTTCATAGGCCGACAGGAAACTGAAACCCACTACTCAATGATAAGCAGGAAGTGTGCCTGGCACCCTTGGTAAGGAGGGTGGTCTGACTAGGAGACCTTATCCACAGAGGCAGAATAGAGAGGGGAACTTTACAGTTACGCCATACGAGGTCCTTCTGGTTTCAGATGTCAAGGCAGCATATAATATCAGGCCTTAATTTTAAGCCTTACATCACAGAGGACTCTGAAAAAGACCCTGTTGAAAGTTGCCCGGTTGCTCAGGCCATATGACCTAGCAGATTTGATGGTGTTAGAGGAGTCTGTAGTGGAGGGGAATGCTGTATGGATTTTCTGGCCCAAATTAGAGAGGTATAGCACAAACTCTAGGGGTTATGGAACAAGGCCATGCCTTCTGCAGCACAGGGCTGCTTGATGTTTGAAAAGCAGACTTCTATGTGCTACTAGAACCTAGTAGAGACTAAGCATATGACTAGGAGGCATTAAGTGACTATGTCAAGTGACTGTGGCACTAGAGCTGACTATCGTGAGCTGGTTATTATCAGATCCACCGAGCCAATAACAATCCATCATACAATAATTGTTGTTAGTGCCATCAACTTGATTCTGACTCCCAGTGACCCTGAGTACAACAGGCCAGAACCCTGCCCCAGTCTTTTTGCACCATCCTCTCATCATCTGGCACTGTATCAGACATTGCTCCATTACTATTCATAGGGTTTTCATGGCCAATTTTTTTGGAAGCGGGTGGCCAGGTCTTTCTTCCTAGTCTGTCTTAGTTTGGAAGCTGTGCTGAAGCCTGTCCACCATGGCTGACCCTGCTGGCATTTGAAATACCCGTAGCATAGCTTTCAGCATCACAGCAACATACAGCTGCCATAGTACGACAATTGACAGACAAGAGATGGGTGGTTTTGATCCTTGACTGGGAAATGAACTCAGGCTGCAGTGGTGAGAGTGACAAATCTTAACTACTAGACCACCAGGGCTGGCTATCATACAACAGACGGGTTCCAAAGTCCCAAGTAAGTTGCACCAACAGAAGGCCCAGTCTTCATGTTACTTATTTTTGTTCCACTGATCCTCTCCCTCACATGGTGTTCCCCATGAGCAGCTATAAATATATATATATATATATATATTTTCCAGGGCCTGGTTCACCCTTGGGTAGGCTCAATATGTTGTTGTGAGCCAAAAATAGCCTACTACTGCATCTACCAACCAGATATATGGGTGTCCTTAAAAGACAGAAATAAATGAAAATCCTTCCAGTTGGCAAAGTTTTAAGTAGTACATTTGGTTATCAACTCGATGTATACAATAAATTGATTGCAAAAATGGCTGCAATTCTTTACCCTGTTCTTTCTGTATTTTCAATTCCTCCCATTAAGAGGTAGACTCTATTTCTCCACTCCTTGAAAATGGGCTGGCCTTGTGATTCGTTTGGCCCACTGGATGCAGCACAAGTACTAATTCTAGGCCTAGTACTCAGAGGCTTTCTATGCTTCCCCTCTCTCTCAGAACTCTGATTTCACCATGTGAACAAGTCCAGGATAGTTTGCTGAATGATGAGATACATGTGGTCCCAACTTCCCTAGCCAATAGGAAAAAAATTACCAGACATGTGAGAAAATGTCTCCTAGATCAGCCATTTCCCAGCTGACCCACCAGTTGACCACAGATGCATGAGCAAGCCCAGCTGAGATAAAACAAGCCTGGTCTAGAAAAACAGAATCATCCAGATGACCAAAATCTCATGAGCAAAAATATATATTTATTGTCTTAAGCAACTGAGTTTTGGGGTAATTTATTATGTAGAAATAGTTAACTGATACAATGCAGAAGGAGAAATGGCCAGAGACCCATGGAATTCTGGACAGTGACATATGACTTGGTTGGCTGTTCAGAGATAGAAATAGCAAGATTAAGATATTGGAGACAGAGAGGCGGAGTCAAGATGGCGGCGTAAGCAGACGCAGAACTCACTTCCTCCCGTGGACACAGCCAATTTACAACTACTCGTGGAAAAATTACCCCTGAGACAGAACGGAAAACTGGATAAGAGGAACTCCTGCAACAATGGACAATCCTAACTGAGGTGGAAGAGGCAGAGACTCCCTTCTGGAGAGGAAAAACGCTGCCTTCACAAGCCGCCAGAGTCACGGCCTCCGGGAGCAGCCCACAGGTACGCAGCCCTCCCTGGAGGCGCGGGGCCCTGAGCCGGGGAGCGCCCCCGCTGTGGGCATTTTGTGGACCCAGCACAATCGAGACCAGCGGCATAATATCTGACTTTGCCTGCTACTAAAGCATTGGGGAGTACCCCCAGAAAACCCGGTTCACAAAGAAACTAAAACTGGCTCTTAAAGGGCCAGCACGCAAACTCACCCGTTTCAGAAAGCATCCTAAAATCACCAGAAAGAAAGGTGCACAGTGCTTTGGTGACAAGAGAATCACCTAATAGGCCCTGAGTGCATCTCGGTGAGGAGTGAGACCTCTCCGGGGACTGAGACATTGGCGGCGGCCATTGTTGTGGCCTGGTGTGGGCCTGCTGACACAAACGTCATTGAAGTTCTCCCTGAGACCTGCTAGCCCAGGGTCTGCCCCACCCACTAGAGCACCGATTTAATCCAGCTCAGCCAGGGCAGGCAGCCCACCCTAGAGACTGGCCCCACCCAACAACAAGCCCTCAGGCAACTTGTGGGCCTGCATAGATTGGTGACTGGATTCTCTGCAGCCTGGCAACTGAGCCAACTTGAGCGGGGCAGGGTGTGCACAAGGAGCGGGTGGAGAGTGTGGGGCTGTGGCGGAGTGTGTGGGGCTCCCGCCGTGGAGAGACTGGGTCCGCTTGGGGGGGTCCGGGCGCTCACATGGGGCAGGACTGTGTTGACTGTGTGTGTGGACCTGTGGGTGGCAGGGCTTGTCAGCTGCAGAAGACTTGTGCTTCTCAAAGACCCACATAGGAGGTTTGCCCCACCTTCCAAGGCCTGAAACAATTGGGTGCTCCTGTGCCTGAGGTCAGCCCCACCCAGCTGCAATCCTCAGAAAGCTGAAAAGAGACCTAATAGGCTAGAGGCTTACAGCAATTGTAAGGCCCTGAGCCTAACAACCTGCCACGCTGGGGGCCTACTCACTTAAAAGAAATACTGCAACACAAATGTGGTATTAGAACTTGCAGCCAATTGTGCTGGGACTCCCCACACCTGATAAAGAGACTGAAGGGCCCACAACAACTACAAGCAGCTGAGCATTACAACAGCTGGCCAGGGGCATAACTCGGCCTCCCTGGGTGCCTACAGGGAGAGCAAACAGGCCACAACAGAAGGACACACGTAGCCCACATAGGTGTCAACCCTGGAACATTGAGAACAGAGGGAAGCACACTGGAAGCCTCCTAAGCCATCACTTACATAAGGTCACCTATCCAAGTGCAAGAGACGTACCTGACCTACCTAATACGTAGATACAAGCACAGGGAAAGAGGCAAAATGAGGACGCAAAGGAATACATTCCAAGTAAGGGAACAGGACAAAACCCCAGAAAAGGAACTAAGTGAAACAGAAATGAGCAACCTACCCAACAGAGAGTTCAAACTAAGAGTGTTAAGGATGCTCACTGATCTGGGGAGAAGAATAGATGAACTCAGTGAGAATGTCAACAAAGAAATGGAAGATATAAAAAAGAACCAATCAGAAATGAAGAATACAATACTGGAAATGAAAAATTCACTAGAGGGACTCAAAAGCAGAGTAGAGGATACAGAAGAACAGATCTGTGAGCTGGACGAAAGAGTAGAAGAAATTACCCAAGGTGAACAGGTAGAAGAGAAAAGAATTAAAAAGACTGAGGACAGTCTAAGGGACCTCTGGGACAACATCAAGTGCACTAACATCCGTGTTATAGGTGTCCCGGAAGGAGAAGAGCAAGACAAGAGGGCAAAGAATCTATTTCAAGAAATAATAGATGAAAACTTCCCTAACCTAAGGAAGGAAACAGACATCCAGGTACAGGAAGCACAGAGAGCCCCAAACAAGATAAACCCAAAGAGGCCCACACCAAGACACATCAAAATCAAAATGTCCAGAATTAAAGATAAAGAGAGAATCCTAAAGCCGCAAGAGAATGTCAAGTTATATACAAAGGGAACCCCATAAGGCTATCAGTTGACTTCTCAGCAGAACCCTTACAGGCTAGAAGAGAATGGCACGATATATTTAAAGTGCTAAAAGGAAAAAACTTACAGCCAAGAATACTCTACCCAGCAAGATTATCATTCAAAATGGAAGGAGAGATCAAAAATTTCCCAGATAAGCAAAAATTAAAGGAGTTTGTCACCAAGAAACCAGTGCTACAGGAAATGTTAAAGGGACTGATTTAAGGGGAAAAGAGAAGACCACAAATAGGAAAAATTATATATTTCCATGATTAGAACGTAATGGATACAAATGCACAAAAAAGAGGTTAGATATGATATCAAAAACATAAAAGGAGGGAGGAGGGGAGTTAAAGAGTAGAGCTTTCAGACAGAGGTCAAACTAAAGTGACCATCAATTCCGTATAGAAGAAGAAAGGAACAGAGAAGGACTACTAAAACACTAAGGAAAAAAAAAAGTTAAAAAATGGCAGTAAGAACATACTTATCAATAGCTACTTTAAACGTGAATGGACTAAATGCTCCAATTAAAAAGCATAAGGTTGCTGATTAGATAAAAAAACAAGACCCATATATATGTTGCATACAAGAGACACACTTCAGACCTAAAGACACTCACAAATTGAAAGTGAAGGGATGGAAAAAGATACTCCACGCAAATGGCAATGAAAAGAAAGCTGGGGTAGCAGTACTCCTATCAGACAAAATAGACTTTAAAACAAAAACTGTAAAAAGAGACAAAGAAGGGCACTACATAATGATCAAGGGAACAATCCAACAAGAGGATATAACACTTGTAAATATCTACACACCCAATGTAGGTGCACCTAAATATATAAAGCAATTATTAACAGACATAGAAACAGAAATAGACAGTAACACAATAATAGTAGGGGAGTTTAACACTCCACTTACACCAACGGATAGATCATCCAAACAGAATATCAATAAGGAAATATTGGCCTTAAACGACAGACTAGAACAGATGGACCTAGTAGATATATACAGAGCGTTCCATCCAAAAACCGAAGAATACACGTTCTTTTCAAATGCACATGGAAAATTCCCCAGGATTGATCACATATTAAGCCACAAAACAAGTCTCCACAAATTTAAGAAGATTGAAATAATACCAAGCATCTTTTCTGACCACAACGGTATGAAACTAGAAATCAACTATAGGAAGAAAATCAGAAAAGCCACAAATACGTGGAGATTAAACAAAATGCTACAGAACAACGACTGGGTTAACGAAGAAATCAAAGAAGAAATCAAAAAATACCTAGAGACAAATGAAAATGAAAATACGACATGCCAGAATTTATGGGATACAGCAAAAGCGGTTCTAAGAGGGAAGTTTATAGCGATACAGGCCTATCTCAACAAACAAGAAAAATCTCAAATAAACAATCTAACAATGCACCTAAAGGAACTGGAAAAAAAAGTACAAACAAAGCCCAAAATCAGTAGAAGAAGGGAAATAATAAAAATAAGAGCAGAAATAAATGAAATAGAGACCAAAAAAACAATAGAAAAAATTAATAAAACCAAGAGCTGGTTCTTTGAAAAGATCAACAAAATTGACAATCCTTTAGCTAGACTCACCAAGAAAAAGAGAGAAGGCACAAATAAGTAAAATCAGAAATGAAAGAGGAGAGGTTACAACAGACACCTCAGAAATACAAAAGATTATAAGAGAATACTACGAAAAGCTATATGGCAACCAGTTCAACAATCTGGAAGAAATGGATAAATTCTTAGAATCATACAAACTTCCAAAACTGGATCAAGAAGAAGGAGAGAATTTGAATAGACCAATCACCAGTAATGAGATTGAAACTGTAATCACAAACCTCCCCAAAAATAAAAGTCCAGGGCCAGACGGCTTCCCTGGTGAATTCTACCAAACCTTCAAAGAAGACTTAATACCTATCCTTCTCAAACTCTTCCAAAAAATTGAGGGGGGGGGAAGCTCCCTAACTCATTCTATGAAGCCGATATTACCCTGATACCAAAAGCAGACAAGGACAACACAAAAAAAGAAAATTACAGGCCAATATCACTGATGAACATCGATGCAAATATCGTCAACAAAATACCAGCAAATCGCATACAACAATACGTTAAAAAGATTATACACCATGATCAAGTGGGATTTATTCCAGGGATGCAGGGATGGTTTAACATTCGCAAATCAATCAACATGATACACCACATTAATAAAATGAAGAATAAAAATCACATGATCATCTCAATAGATGCAGAGAAAGCATTTGACAAGATACAGCATCCATTTATGATAAAAACTCTGAATAAAATGGGGATAGAAGGAAAGTACCTCAACATAATAAAAACCATATATGAGAAACTCACAGCTAATATCATCCTCAATGGTGGAAAACTGAAACCTATCCCTCTAAGAACAGGAACCAGACAAGGATGCCCACTCTCACCACTCTTATTTAACATAGTACTGGAAGTCCTAGCCAGAGCAATCAGGCAAGAGAAAGAAATAAAAGGGATCCAAATTGGAAGGGAAGAAGTGAAACTGTCACTATTTGCAGATGACATGATTTTATATATAGAAAACCCTAAAGAATCCACCAGAAAACTTTTAGAAGTAATAAACGAATATGGTAAAGTTGCAGGATACAAAATCAACATACAAAAATCAGTTGCATTTCTGTACACTAATAACGAATTAGCAGAAAGAGAAATTAAGAATACCATCCCATTTACAATTGCAACAAAAAGAATAAAATACCTAGGAATAAACTTAACCAAAGAGGTGAAAGATCTGTACACTGAAAACTATAAAACATTTCTGAAAGAAATTGAAGAAGACACAAAGAAATGGAAAGATATTCCGTGCTCTTGGATTGGAAGAATTAACATAGTTAAGATGTCCATACTTGCTAAAGCCATCTATACATGCAATGCAATCCCTATCAAAGTTCCAACAACATTTTTCACAGAAATAAAACAAAGAATCCTAAAATTTCATGGAACAACAAAAGACTCCAAATAGCTAAAGGAATCCTGATAAAAAAGAACAAAGCTGGAGGTATCACACTCTCTGATTTCAAAATATACTACAAAGCTATAGTAACCAAAACAGCATGGTACTGGCACAAAAACAGACACACAGATCAATGGAATAGAATTGAAAGCCCAGAAATAAACCTACACATCTCTGGACAGCTAATCTTTGACAAAGGAGCCAAGAACATACAATGGAGAAAAGAAAGTCTCTTCAACAAATGGTGTTGGGAAAACTGGATAGTCATATGCAAAAAATGAAAGTAGACCCTTACCTTACACCATACACAAAAATTAACTCCAAATGAATTAAAGACTTGAATGTAAGACCTGAAACTGTGAAACTTCTAGAAAAAAACATAGGCAGTATGCTCTTTGACATCGGTCTTAGCAACATCTTTTCAAACACCACGTCTGACCAGGCAAGAGAAACAATAGAAAAAATAAACAAATGGGACTACATCAAACTAAAAAGCTTCTGTACAGCAAAGGAAACCATCAACAAAATGAAAAGACAACCTAACAATTGGGAGAAGATATTTGCAAACCATACTTCTGATAAGGGCTTAATCTCCAAAATATATAAAGAACTCATGCATCTCAACAACAAAAAACAACCAACCCAATTAAAAAATGGGCAAAAGACCTGAACAGACATTTCTCTAAAGAAGATATACAGATGGCCAACAGACACATGAAAAGTTGTTCAAAATCACTAACTATCAGGGAAATGCAAATCAAAACTACAATGAGATATCACCTCACGCCCCTCAGAATGGCTATAATTAACAAGACAGGAAACAACATGTGTTGGAGAGAATGTGGGGAGAAGGGAACTCTCATACAC
Organism: Diceros bicornis minor; assembly: GCF_020826845.1. Lineage (NCBI taxonomy): Eukaryota > Metazoa > Chordata > Mammalia > Perissodactyla > Rhinocerotidae > Diceros > Diceros bicornis. The sequence continues at coordinate 73,959,782 of NC_080781.1, read as the reverse complement.
TGCTGGGGGGAGTGCAAACTGGTGCAGCCACTATGGAAAACAGTATGGAGATTCCTCAAAAAATCAAGTATAGAACTACCATATGACCCAGCTATTCCACTGCTGGGTATTTATCCAAAGAACTTGAAAACACCAATTTGTAAAGGTACATGCACCCCTGTGTTCATTGCAGCATTATTCACAGTAGCCAAGACTTGGAAGCAACCTAAGTGCCCATCAAGGGACGAATGGATAAAGAAGATGTGGTATATATACACAATGGAATACTACTCAGCCATAAGAAACGATGAAATCCAGCCATTTGTGACAACATGAATGGACATTGAGGGTATAATGCAAAGTGAAACAAGTCAGAGGGAGAAGGTCAAATACCATATGATTTTCTTCATTAAGTAGTAGATAACAACAACAATAAACAAACACATAGGGACAGAGATTAGATTGGTGGTTACCAGAGGGGAAGGGGGGAGGGAGGAGGGTGAAAGGGATAATTCGGTACATGTGTGTGGTGATGGGTTGTAATTAGTATTTTGGTGGTGAACGTGATGTAATCTATGCAGAAATAGAAGTACAATGATGTACACCTGAAATTTTTACAATGTTATAAACCAATGTTACTGCAATAAACAAAAAATTAATAAAAAATAAAAGATATTGGAAACAAGGAAGCCTAGGGTTAAGGCATGTGAATGACCTATAAAAATGGGCAAAAAGTGAAAAAATTCTGTGATACACACTAATGTTGAGAACGTCCTCAACATCCAAGTGAACAGAATAATTCGTTCTATAGATATCAGCCAACCTCTCTCCTATGTTACCCCAATGCTTTTGTAAAGGGACCATGAATAAAGTGTCTATGATGGCAGGGAGGAGAGCTAGACAAGGGCTTCCTTTCACCAAGGCTGATATAGCTACCTCTACTGCTGAATGCCCAATCTGCCAGCAGCATAGACTGATACTGAGCTCTTGATATAATACCATCCATCAAAGAGACCAGCCAGACACTTTGTAGTGGGTTAATTACATAATCCCTCTTCCACCTGGGATCTACTAATTCTACTGTATATCACATTATCTGGACTCAGCCAGTCTAATTAAATGGACTAGTAGAGGCTCAAGGAAGTTTCCATTTGGGAACTAAACCCTACAGGGTTGAGGCATGAGCCTTCGGTATAAAGTATATTCACTGAGCCAATAGCTGATATATGGTTCTGTATCCTCAATAGCTAGAATAAACTGGTCCAGGAAGTAATAGGATTATCTCTTCTCTCCAACACTTGTGAACTATGACTTTCCATCCCCAAGTTCTTAGGCTCTACCAGATTCAAAGCCTTAGTTTTGACGGGGAATAATTCTTCTAACAAAGGAGAGTGTAGGGTGCAATTGAAAGTGAAGCCCCAACCTCAACCTGATCATTTAGGACTCCTCGTAAAAGTGGACAAGCAGGCAAAGAAAGGAGTTAATATTAATGGAGGAAACTGACTCTATTACCATAAGGAGCTAAGGTTACTCTTATATGATGAAGATGGGGAGAAATTTTTAGAACCCAGGGAATTTGCTAGGGTATTTTTTCATGCTCTCATGCCTCATGATAATGATTAATAGACATTTATAGTTACCACAGCCTGGCAAAGGCAAGTCAATTAAGGACACACACCACTTAAGGATGAAATTTTGGGTCCTCCCACCATACAGACAATCTATGCCAACTAAAGTATTGGTTGAGAGCAAGGGAAAAATAGACTGCAGGTAGATGAGTGAGACAATGGACAGCAATATGGACTTGGGATCAGTTGCAACAGCAGGGACATACTACTGTTCTATGAATCTCCCCCATGTATCATCTTTTGTGGAGAATTCCATTTTTCACTGCATTAAAAACTTAATGGAGAGTGACGTCAACATCATGGCCAAGTGAGCTTTCCCATAAACTCTTCCTCTGATAAGATACAACAAGAGGAACAGTCACAGACCAACAATGGACACCTAGACAGTGAAAAGGAAGATTGGAAAGATCCACACTGCCGCACATCTGAGAGTGGAATGTGCTGGGCCCCCGGAGGAAGAGGGGAGAGGTAAGAACTTCTCTCCCTCCCCATCAGATAAGTGATCCCGGTCCGCGTGGCTCCAGAGAGGAGGGAGGGGCGGCCCTCTGCGGGGAAACCATAGCTCTTTGGGCTCTCTCAGCCAGTGGGAAACTCCCACACAGAGGACTCAGAACAGCTACAGGGCTACCATCAACATCTGAGCACCCCAGGAGAGCAGATAACGAGGGGCAAGCAAGAAACCCCCCATGCCAGGGACCCAGCGGGCAAAAGAGAGAGCCCCCACTCTCCCCATATGCTGGACACTGCAGCTCAGCCAACCATACCAGACCAACTGGCCAGCAGATCGCAGCAAGCAGCCAGGGCAGAGCGCAGGTGGTTCAGACTACAGAGCCCTAACCCCCACACAGTGGCAGTGAGTGGAAATTGCAACCAGATATCTCCAAGATGAGGAAAAACAAAGACAATACAGGAACCACAATGCAAAGGTACATGAAATCACCAGACCAGAAGGAAAATGACAAGCACCCAGAAACCAACCCCGAAGACACAGAAATCCATAACTTAAATGACAGAGATTTCAAAATAGCTATCATAAAAAAACTCAATGAAATACGAGATAACACAGACAAACAATTCAATGAGATTAGGAGTTTCTTCACAAAAGAGATTGAAATCATAAAGAAAAACCAATCAGTACTGATGGAGATGAAGAACACAATGGAGGAGATAAAGGAGAATCTGGAATCTTTAAAGAACAGAGCTGACAGTATAGAGGAAAGAATTAACATTATAGAGGCTAGGAATACAGATATGCTCCAGATGGAAGAGGAGAGAAAACTAAGACTAAAAAGAAATGAAGAAAGTCTCCAAGAAATATCTGACTCTATTAGGAAATGTAACATAAGAATTATAAGTATTCCCAAGGGAGAAGAGAGGGAAAGAGGAACAGAGAGCCTATTCAAGTAAACAATAGCTGAGAATTTCCCAAATCTGGGGAAGGAGCAGGAAACACCAGTAAGTGAAGCCAATAAGTCACCTAAATATGTCAACAGGCAAAGGCCCACTCCACGATATCTAGTGGTAAGGCTGGCTAAAGTCAATAACAAAGAAACAATATTAAGGGCAGCTAGACAAAAACAAAAAATAACGTACAAAGGAACTCCCATCAGGCTCTCAGTGGATTTTTCAACAGAAACTTTACAGGCTAGGAGAGACTGGAATGATATATTCAAAATATTGAAAGACAAACACTTTCAGCCAAGAATACTCTACCCAGCAAAAATATCCTTCAAATATGATGGAGAAATAGTAACTTTCCCAGATAAAAGCTAAGGGAGTCCATGGCCACGAGACCCCCCACTACAAGAAATACTCAAGAAGGCCCTCAGGCCTGAAAAAAAGAAAAGAAATGGAATACAAAACTTGGAGCAAGGAGAAAAGTAGGTAGACAAAATCAGAAAAATAGTAGATCTTTCCTGGAATAGGTTAGCAACCACTTAAATACCAAAATCAAAGATCAAAGAAGGAATTCACCAAAAATAAACATAACCTCATCACTGTAAACACACATCCACAACACAAGATAGAATAAGGTATAACTAGAATGACTTAGAAGAGGAAGCAGAAAGTGATTCAATTGACTTAGTATGAGGAAATAAGAGGTCATCAGATAATGGACTATCTCATACACAAGATTTTTTATACAAACCTCAAGGTAACCACTAAACAAATAATCAAAAAAATCACATATGATAAAAAAGGAGAAAACTAGAAGAGTCATAAGACAGAACAACCAAACTTAATTGGCAGTCCGAAACAAATGGGATGAGAAACAAATGAAATGCAAAAGAACCAGAAAATAAGTGACAAAAACAGCAACATTAAGCCATCATATATCAATAATTACCCTAAATGTAAATTGATTGAACTCTCCAATCAAAAGATACAGAGTGGCAGGATGGATTCAAAAGCAAGATCCAACAATATGCTCCCTCCAGGAAACACATCACAGCTCTAAAGACAAGCACAGGCTCAGAGTGAAAGGATGGAAGATGATACTCCAAGCTAATGGAAAACAGAAGAAAGCAGATGTTGCCATACTCATATCAGACAAAGTAGACTTCAAGATAATAAAGGTTAAGAGAGACAAAGAAAGGAAATATATAACGATAAAAAGGACACTCCACCAAGAAGACATATCACTTATAAATATATATGCACCCAACATAGGAGCACCAAAGTACATAAAACAACTATTAACAAACCTAATAGGAGACATTAACAACAACACAATAATAGTAGGGGATCTTAATCCCCCACTTACATCAATGGATAGATCATCCAGACAAAAAGTCAATAAAGAAATAGTGGATTTAAATGAAAAACTGGACCAGATGGACCTAGTAGACATATACAGAGCACTCCATCCAAAAACATCTGACTACACATTCTTCTCAAGCACACATGGAACATTCTCAAGGATAGACCATATGTTGGGAAATAAAGCAAGCCTCAATAAATTTAAGAAGATTGAAATCATAACAAGCATCTTTTCAGACCATAATGCTATGAAACTGGAAATCAACCACAAAAAAAAAACTGGGAAAGTGACAAAAATGTGGAGACTAAACAACATGCTACTGAACAACCAATGGATCACTCATGAAATTAAAGGAGAAATCAAAAACTATCTGGAAACAAACGAAAATGAAAAAAATGCCATACCAATTCATATGGGATGCAGCAAAAGCGGTCCTGAGAGGGAAACTCATAGTGATACAAGCCCACCTTAAAAAACAAGAAAAAGCTCAAATAAGCAACATTAAATTACAGCTAACAGACCTAGAAAAAGAAGAACAAGCAAAGCCCAAAGTCAGCAGAAGGAGAGAAATAATAAAAATCAGAGCAGAAATAAATGAAATTGAGACCAAAAAAACAGTAGAAAGGATTAATGAAACAAAGAGTTGGTTCCTTGTAAAGATAAAACAAAATTGACAAACCCTTAGCCAGACTTACTAAGAAAAAAAGAGAAAAGGCTCAAGTAAATAAAATTAGAAATGAAAGAGGAGAAATTACAACAGATACCACGGAAACACAAAGGATTATAAGAGAATACTATGAGAAATTATATGCCAACAAATTGGACAATCTAGAAGAAATGGATAAATTCTTAGACTCATACAACCTCCCAAAACTGAACAAAGAAGAAATGGAGAATCTGAACAGACCAATCACAAATAAAGAGATTGAAATAGTAATCAAAAACCTCCCAAAAAATAAAAGTCCAGGACCAGATGGCTTCTCCCGTGAATTTTAACAAACGTTCAAAGAAGATTTAATACCCATCCTTCTCAAACTATTCCAAAAAATAGAGGAAGATGGAACACTTCCTAACTCTTTCTACGAGGCCAACATCACCCTGATACCAAAGCCAGAGAAAAACAATACAAAGAAGGAAAATTACAGGACAATATCGCTGATGATCATAGATACAAAAATCCTCAACAAAGTATTGGCAAACCGAGTACAGCAATACATTAAAAAGATCATACACCATGAGCAAGTGGGATTTATTCCAGGGATGCAGGGATGGTTCAACATCTGCAAATCAATCAACATGATATGCCACATCAACAAAACAAAGAATAAAATCCACGTGGTCATCTCAATAGACACAGAGGAGGCATTTGACAAGATACAACATCCATTTATGATAAAAACTCTCAATAAAATGGGTGTAGAAGGAAAGTACCTCAACATAATAAAGGCTATTTATGACAAACCCACAGCCAACATCATACTCAATGGGGAAAGACTGACAGCCATTCCTTTGAGAACAGGAACGAGGCAGGGCTGCCCACTCTCACCACTCCTGTTCAACATAGTACTGGAGGTTTTGGCCAGAGCAATTAGGCAAGAAAAAGGAATAAAAGGAATCCAAACAGGCAACGAAGAAGTGAAACTCTCACTATTCGCAGATGACATGATTGTATATATAGAAAACCCTAAAGAATCTGTTGGAAAACTATTAGAAACAATCAACAACTACAGCGAAGTCACAGGGTACAAAATCAATCTACAAAATTCAGTTGCATTTCTGTATGCTAATAATGAACTAGCAGAAAGAGAGCTCAAAAAGATAATACCATTTACAATTGCATCAAAAAGAATAAAATATCTAGGAATAAATCTTACCAAGTAGGTGAAAGACCTATACAATGAAAACTCCAAGACATTATTGAAAGAAATCAATGATGACATAAAGAAATGGAAAGACATCCCATGCACATGGATTGGAAGAATAAACATAGTTAAAATGTCTATATTACCTAAAGCAATCTACAGATTCAATGCAATCCCAATCAGAATCCCAATGACATTCTTCATGGAAATAAAAAAAAGAATACTAAAATTCGTATGGGGCAACAAAAGACCCCGAATAGCTAAAGCAATCCTAAGAAAAAAGAACAAAGCTGGAGGCATCACAATCCCTGACTTCAAAACATACTACAAAGCAATAGTAATCAAAACAGCATGGTACTGGTACAAAAACAGACACACAGATCAATGGAACAGAATTGAAAGCCCAGAAATAAAACCACACATATACGGACAGCTAAATTTCGACAAAGGTGCTAAGAACCTACAATGGAGAAAGGAAAGTCTCTTCAATAAATGGTGTTGGGAAAACTGGACAGCCACATGCAAAAGAATGAAAGTGGACCATCTGCTATCGACATTCACAAAAATTAACTCAAAATGGATCAAAGACCTGAAGATGAGACCTGAAAATATAAAACTCATAGAAGAAAATATAAGCAACACACTATTTGACATTGGTCATAAAGGAATATTTTCGGATGACATGCCTACCCAGACTAGGGAAACTAGGGAAAAAATAAGCAAGTGGGACTTTATCAGATTAAAGAGCTTCTACAAGACAAATGAAACCAGAATCAAAATGAACAGACAACCCACCAGCTGGGAGAAAATGTTTGCAAAACATACATCTGACAAGGGGTTAATCTCCATAATATATAAAGAACTCACACAGCTAAACAACAAAACAACAAACAACCTGATCAAAAGATGGGCAGAGGAAATGAACAGACACTTCTCCAAAGAAGATACACAGATGGCCAATAGGCACATGAAAAGATGTTCAACATCACTAATCATCAGGGAAATGCAAATCAAAACAACACTAAGATATCACCTCACGCCCGTTAGAATGGTTATAATCATGAAGACAAAAAACAAATGTTGGAGACGATGTGGAGAAACAGGAACCCTCATTCACTGCTGGTGGGAATGCAAACTGGTGCAGCCTCTATGCCAAACGGTATGGAGATTCCTCAAAGAACTAAAAATAGAAATACCCTATGATCCAGCTATCCCACTACTGGGAATCTAGCCAATGAACCTGAAATCAACAATCCAAAGAGGCTTATGCACCCCTATGTTCATTCCAGCATTATTCACTACAGCCAAGAAGTGGAAGCAACCTAAGTGTCCCTCGACTGATGATTGGATCAAGAAGATGTGGTATATATATAAAATGGAATACTACTCAGCCATAAAAAAAGACAAAACCGTCCCATTTGCAACAACATGGATGGGCCTGGAGAGTATTATGTTAAGTGAAATAAGCCAGAAAGGGAAAGACAAACACTGTATGATCTCACTGATATGTGGACTATAAACCAACACATGGACAGAGAAAACTGTATTGTGGTTACCAGGGGCAATGAGGGTAGGGGGTGGGCACAAAGGGTGAAGGGAGACCTATATATGGTGATGGACAAGCAAAAATGTACACCCCAAGATTTCACAATGTTATAAACTATTAAAACAGCAATTAAAAACAAACTTAATGGAAGGAATGAGATACAGTGAGTGGTGCAATGTATGCACTCTATAGAACACATCTTGAGCACTGCCTCACAGTGTCCTACCCTCAGGTATGACTCCAGCCATACAATAACAAAAAGTGGCATGTAAACTTTGATCCCATTTCATGCTGACATTATCTCATCTCAAGTTAGTCCTACATATTATTCACTTCCTGCTCCAGGGCTTCTCTGACACCACAACATGGAATGACTCTGGGACCTCACTCTGCATTCACAAATGCTCAATCTGAAAATTACTAGAGTTTAACACCCAATAGCACAATCCTCAACTAAATGGGGGCCATGAGTAAATGGGTAAGCAATACCCCTTAGGCAAGTCATTCTGTGGTGCATTCTATATGTCTCCTCAGAATAGTCCATATAAATTGAATATCAATTATCCACAGCAGTAGCCAATTTGATTCCAAATAATTGGATTTTTCCTTTTTCATTTCACTCTCTCTGGTTCCTCATTCCCACTGTCTAGGATCACTTCCCAAATACACTGTCTGCATGCAAATCTTTTGAATCAGGCTCAGATTTCAAGGTAACCCAAGATAAGACATATGTATTTTGTTCTTGCTGTATTTTTCCCTTCCTCGTTCCTTTTTGTCTCAGAGGAGGGTTGAAATTCAGTGCTAAAAGCAGAAGATGATTTCAGACAATATAACCTACCTAATTTTCATTTTCCAGAAGCCTAAGAAATCTGAGGTGAGTTGGCTTGGAAACAAAAATCAAATGTATGAATTTGAGGAGAGAGAAGCATGAACAGTGAAAGAGAATGGAATTTCCCAAGACCAGAAAGGGATTATGATTTAGAGTTCCATGAGTAGCAGAGGACCCATGCCCTGAATCTGAGTGCCTTAGAGAGATATCAGGACCTCCTGGGAGTGGGTGTGATAGAGCAATGTAGGGTAGCTCGACTCTAGACAGGACAGCTTCAAACTTGGTAAAGAATGTGATGCTAAAGCTTGACACAAATACAGCAGGTCTTTAAGGTACCATATAGATTCAGACAGTGAACATGTCAGTAACATACATGTTGGAGTAAAAACAAGATTTCCAGGATCCATATACAACCTCCACATTTTTGTGAGATACTAAAGAGGTTAAAAGGTCCTTAAACATACACATACACACACACACAAGCACACACAAATGTGCATGCATGCATGGAGCACACAGGGACTGAGATTGAAACACCAGCTGGTTAGCACGGGGCCTAAGAATCAACTTTAGTTTGATGTTTTAAAGTAAGTAGTGTGATATTTATGGCATGCCCAAGACTGTGTTTGCAAATTTGCATCCCCATACACCTCTCCTAGCTCAATGCAGGGCCTAGGCCCTCTTTATGTATGCTCTTTCTATAGGCATGTGGACATGCTTCTCTACACACATGCACACACACACACACGCACACATCATCTGCCCCAACCTTCCTTATGAACCAAAAAGAAGTCTAAATGCACTCAAATATTTAAAAAAAAAAATCAAGACTGAAATGGAAATATTTATGGTCAGAGAGCTATGTTATAAAAATAGATATAATTCATTTCTTAAAACATAATACAATGTTTATGTAACCCTCCAACTCAACCTGTCCAGAATTGGATACATTACCTATATTTTCTCACTCTAAGCCTGATTTTCTTCCTATATTCCCTATATCAGCTAATAATACCTCCATGTCACTCATGCTAGTAAACTGGAAGTTATTTTTGACACATCTCCTTTACTTTATACATCTAATCTATCACCAAATACTGTTAATTTAATTTCCTATACCTTTCTCATATCTATCTCCTCTATTTTCACTGCATCAGTTCATGGCCTCAACATCTCTCCCTGGGACCAGTGTAATAGCTTCTTAACAGCTCTTCCTGTATCTAGTATTATCATTGTCCAAACCATTCAATATATTGCTTGCCAGAATTATCTCTCCAAAATATCAAATTGATAATGTCAATTTCTGCTTAAAACACTTCATTGACTCCCAATAATAAAGAGAATAAGACTCAAACATATAAAAAATATTGGTCATTACTTCACCCATACGCACCTCTCCACGCATTTCCTACCACTTCCTTCCTCTCATTTCATGCTTTTATGACACAAAAATATTTGTGGTTGCTTTCAAACAATATGCTATTCCTCACCTCTGTGCTGTGGTCATATTATTATTTGTTTCCAGATTGCCATTCCTACCTTTCTTCTCCTGGATAATTTTTACTCATCCTTCAAGATGCAGTTCAGATGAGATTTTCTCCAGGAAATTAAATTGTATTAAGTCCTCTCCCTCAGTGTTGCATATCACACCATGCATGCCTCTATCACTGTATTTCATTTGCTATGTTGAAATTATCTATATTCTTTACTCTCCCCTATACTATACTGTGAGCACCTTCAGAGCAATAACTTATTAATTTATAGATCCCTAGTTCCTAGCGTAGTACCTGGCACATAGCAGTTTTTCTAAATATTTATTGAACTAAATAATCGAGTGACCTACCTCTCCTGACTTATGTTCTACCACTGCCTTCAATACACATTGTACCGTAGTCTTGATAAGCTACTTACTGACTTACTATTTTCTGGACTTAGAATATAGAGTATCACAAGATACTGGAGCAGAAACCCATAATCAGAAACCTTCAGTGGGAAAAGTACTAGCATAGGAAAATCTAAACTGTAATTCACAAACTGCTGGAGGATCAGTGTGGACAAGTCTTAGTGTTAAAAACTGGGGGGGGGGGTAGTTATATAGGGGTTCTCATGCTTTGGTGAGTTTTAGCTCCAGGAGCTCTACCAGGTTCTCACAGTGACTATGAGAGAAGATAAAAATCCCCTTGCGTTTCCTGCAGGGGAAGGGGAAAAGTAACTATTTTTTTTCTCTATGTGTTTGTTTATTGTTGTTATCTACTACTTAATGAAGGAAATCATACGGTATTTGACCTTCTCACTCTGACCTATTTCACTCTGCATAACACCCTCAATGTCCATCCATGTTGTCACAAATGGCTGGATTTCATCGATTCTTATGGCTGAGTAGTATTCCATGATATATATATACCACATCTTCTTTATCCATTCGTCCCTTGATGGGCACTTAGGTTGCTTACAAGTCTTGGCTATTGTGAATAACGCTGCAATGAACACAGGGGTGCATGTACCTTTATGCATTGGTGTTTTCAAGTTCTTTGGATAAATACCCAACAGTGGAATAGCTGGATCATATGGTAGTTCTATCCTTGATTTTTTGAGGAATCTCCATACTGTTTTCCATAGTGGCTGCACCAGTTTGCACTCCCACCAGCAGTGTATGAGAGTTCCCTTCTCTCCACATCCTCTCGAACACATGCTGTTTCCTGTCTTGTTAATTATAGCCATTCAGACGGGCGTGAGGTGATATCTCATTGTAGTTTTGATTTGCATTTCCCTGATAGTTAATGATTTTGAACATCTTTTCAAGTGCCTGTTGGCCATCTGTATATCTTCTTTGGAGAAATGTCAGTTCAGGTCTTTTGCCCATTTTTTAATTGAGTTGTTAGTTTTTTTGTTGTTGAGATGCATGAGTTCATTGCATATTTTGGAGATTAAGCCCTTATCAGATGTATGGTTTGCAAATATCTTCTCCCAATTGTTAGGTTGTCTTTTTGTTTTGTTGATGGTTTCCTTTGCTGTGCAGAAGCTTTTTTTGTTTGATGTAGTCCCATTTGTTTATTTTTTCTATTGTTTCTCTTGCCCAGTTAGACATGGTGCTTGAAAATATGTTGCTAAGACCGATGTCGAAGAGCGTACTGCCTATGTTTTCCTCTAGAAGTTTCATAGTTTCAGGTCTTACATTCAAGTCTTTAACCCATTTTGAGTTAATATTTGTGTATGGTGTAAGGTAAGGGTCTACTTTCATTTTTTTGCATGTGGCTATCCAGTTTTCCCAACACCATTTGTTGAAGAGACTTTCTTTTCTCCATTGTATGTTCTTGGCTCCTTTGTCAAAGATTAGCTGTCCATAGATGTGTGGGTTTATTTCTGGGCTTTGACTCTATTCCATTGATCTGTGTGTCTGTTTTTGTGCCAGTACCATGCTGTTTTGGTTACTATAGCTTTGTAGTATATTTTGAAATCAGGGAGTGTGATACCTCCAGATTTGTTCTTTTTTCTCAGGATTCCTTTACTTATTCAGGGTCTTTTGTTGTTCCAAATAAATTTTAGGATTCTTTGTTCTATTTCTGTGACTATGTTGTTGGAACTTTGATAGGGATTGCATTGAATCTATAGATGGCTTTAGGAAGTATGGACATCTTAACTGTGTTAATTCTTCCAATCCAAGAGCACGGAACATCTTTCCATTTCTTTGTGTCTTCTTCAATTTCTTTCAGCAATGTTTTATAGTTTTCCGTGTACAGCTCTTTCGCCTCTTTGGTTAAGTTTATTCCTAGTAATATGCGATGGTATTCTTAATTTCTCTTTCTGCTACTTCGTTGTTAGTGTATAGAAATGCAACTGATTTTTGTATGTTGATTTTGTATCCTGCAACTTTACCATATTGGTTTATTACTTCTAAAAGTTTTCTGGTGGATTTTTTAGGGTTTCCTATATATAAAATCATGTCATCTGCAAATAGCGACAGTTTCATTTCTTACTTTCCAATTTGGATCGCTTTTATTTCTTTCTCTTGCCTGATTGCTCTGGCTAGGACTTCCAGTACTATGTTAAATAGGAGTGGTGACAGTGGGCATCCTTGTCTGGTTCCTGTTCTTAGAGGGATAGCTTTCAGTTTTTCACCATTGAGGATGATATTAGCTGTGGGTTTCTCATATATGGTCTTTATTATGTTGAGGTACTTTCTTTCTATACCCACATTATTCAGAGTTTTCATCATAAATGGATGCTGTATTTTGTCAAATGCTTTCTCTGCATCTATTGAGATGATCATGTGATTTTTATTCTTCATTTTATTAATGTGGTGTATCACGTTGATTGATTTGTGAATGTTAAACCATCCCTGCATCCCTGGAATAAATCCCACTTGATCATGGTGTATAATCTTTTTAACGTATTGTTGTATGCGATTTGCTAGTATTTTGTTGACGATTTTTGCATCGATGTTCATCAGTGATATTGGCCTGTAGTTTTATTTTTGTGTTGTCCTTGTCTGCTTTTGGTATCAAGGTAATGTCGGCTTCATAGAATGAGTTAGGGAGGCTCCTCCACTTCCTCAATTTTTTGAAAGAGTTGGAGAAGGATAGGTATTAAGTCTTCTTTGAATGTTTGGTAGAATTCACCCGGGAAGCCGTCTGGTCCTAGACTTTTATTTTGGGGGAGGTTTGTGATTACTGTTTCGATCTCCTTACTGGTGATTGGTCTATTCAAATTCTCTACTTCTTCTTGATCCAGTTTTGGAAGGTTGTATGATTCTAAGAATTTATCCATTTCTTCCAGATTATTGAATTGATTGGCATATAGCTTTTCATAGTATTCTCTTATAATCTTTTATATTTCTGAGGTGTCTGTTGTAACCTCTCCTCTTTCATTTCTGATTTTACTTATTTGTGCCTTCTCTCTTTTTTTCTTGGTGAGTCTAGCTAAAGGTTTGTCAATTTTGTTGATCTTTTCAAAGAACCAGCTCTTGGTTTTATTAACTTTTTCTATTGCTTTTTGGTCTCTATTTCATTTATTTCTGCTCTGATTTTTATTATTTCCCTTCTTCTACTGATTTGGGGCTTGGTTTGTTCTTCTTTTTCCAGTACCTTTAGGTGCATTGTTAGATTGTTTATCTGAGATTTTTCTTGTTTGTTGAGATAGGCCTGTATTGCTATAAAATTCCCTCATAGAACTGCTTTTGCTGTATCCCATAAATTCTGGCATGTCGTATTTTCATTTTCATTTGTCTCCAGGTATTTTTTGATTTCTTCTTTGATTTCTTCCTTGAGCCAGTCGTTGTTCAGTAGCATTATGTTTAATATCCACGTATTTGTGGCTATTCTGATTTTCTTCATATAGTTGATTTCTAGTTTCATACCGTTGTGGTCAGAAAAGATGCTTGGTATTATCTCAATCTTCTTAAATTTATGGAGACTTGTTTTGTGGCCTAATATGAGATCAATCCTGGAGAATGTTCCATGTGCCTTTGAAAAGAACGTGTATTCTTTGGTTTTTGGATGGAATGCTCTGTATATATCCACTCGGTCCATCTGTTCTAGTGTATCATTTAAGGCCAATATTTCCTTATTGGTCTTCTGTTTGGATGATCTATCCATAGGTGTAAGTGGAGTATTAAAGTCCCCTACTATTATTGTCTTGCTGTCTATTTCTGTTTTTATGTCTGTTAATAATTGCTTTATATATTTAGGTGCACCTACATTGGGTGCAGAGATATTTACAAGTGTTATATCCTCTTGTTGGATTGTTCCCTTGATCATTATGTAGTGCCCTTCTTTGTCTCTTTTTACAGTTTTTGTTTTAAAGTCTATTTTGTCTGATAGGAGTACTGCTACCCCAGCTTTCTTTTCATTGCCATTTGCGTGGAGTATCTTTTTCCATCCCTTCACTTTCAGTTCGTGAGTGTCTTTAGGTCTGAAGTGTGTCTCTTGTATGCAGCATATATATGGGTCTTGTTTTTTCATCCAGTCAGCCACCCTATGCCTTTTAGTTGGGGCATTTAGTCCATTGACATTTAAAGTAGCTATTGATAAGTATGTACGTCCTGCCAGTTTTTAACTTTTTTTCTCAGTGTTTTAGTAGTCCTTCTCTGTTCCTTCCTTCTTCTATACAGAATTGATGGTCTCTTTAGTTTGACCTCTGTCTGAAAGCTCTACTCTTTAACTCCCCTCCTCCTTCATTTTATGTTTTTGATATCATATCTAACCTCTTTTTTGTGCATTTGTATCGATTGCCCTCTTATGATGGAAATATATAATTTTTCCTATTTGTGGTCTTCTCTTTTCCCCTTAAATCAGTCCCTTTAACATTTCTTGTAGCACTGGTTTCTTGGTGACAAACTCCTTTAATTTTTGCTTATCTGGGAAAATTTTGATCTCTCCTTCCATTTTGAATGATAACCTTGCTGGGTAGAGAATTCTTGGCTGTAAGTTTTTTCCTTTTAGCACTTTAAATATATCATGTCATTCTCTTCTAGCCTGTAAGGTTTCTGCTGAGAAGTCAGCTGAGAGCCTTATGGGGTTTCCTTTGTATGTAACTTGACTTTCTCTTGCAGCTTTTAGGATTCTCTCTTTATCTGTAATTCTGGACATTTTGATTATGATGTGTCTTGGTGTGGGCCTCTTTGGGTTTATCTTGTTTGGGGTTCTCTGTGCTTCCTGTACCTGGATGTCTGTTTCCTTCCTTAGGTTAGGGACATTTTCATCTATTATTTCTTCAAAAATATTCTCTGCCCCCTTTTCTCACTCTTCTCCTTCCGGGACACCTATGACACGGATGTTAGTGTGCTTGATGTTGTCCCAGAGGTATCTTAGACTGTCCTCACTCTTTTTAATTCTTTTCTCTTTTACCTGTTCAGCTTGGGTAATTTCTTCTAGTGTTTCGTCCAGCTCACAGATGCATTCTTCTGTATCCTCTACTCTGCTTTTGAGTCCCTCTAGTGAATTTTTCATTTCCAGTATTGTATTCTTCATTTCTGATTGGTTCTTTATTATATCTTCCATTTCTTTGTTGACATTCTCACTGAGTTCATCTATTCTCCCCACATCAGTAAGTATCCTTAACACTCTTTGTTTGAACTCTCTGTCAAGTAGGTTGCACATTTCTGTTTCACTTAGTTCCTTTTCTCGGGTTTTGTCCTGTTCCCTTACTTGGAATGTATTCCTTTGCCTCCTCATTTTGCCTCTTTCCCTGTGCTTGTGACTACGTATTAGGTAGGTCAGCTATGTCTCCTGCTCTTGGATAGGTGACCTTATGTAAGTGATGCCTTAGGAGGCCTGCTGTGTGCTTCCCTCAGTTCTCAACGTTCCAGGGGTGACCCCTATGGGGGCTGCGTGTGTCCTTCTGTTGTGGCCTGTTTGCTCTCCCAGCAGGCGCCCAGGGATGCTGAGTTATGCTCTTGGCCAACTGTTGTAATACTCAGCTGCTTGTAGTTGTTGTGGGCCCTTCAATCTCTTTATCAGGTGTGGGGAGCCCCAGCACAGTTGGCTGCAAGTTCTAATACCACATTTGTGTTGCAGTATTTCTTTTAAGTGAGTAGGCTCCCAGGGTGGCAGGTTTTTAGGCTCAGGGCCTTACAATTGCTGTAAGCCTCCCGGATTTAGGTCTCTTGTCAGTTCTATGAGGATTGCAGCTGGGTGAGGCTGGCCTCAGGCACAGGAGCACTCAATTGTTTCAGGCTTTGAAAGATGGGGCAAACCCCCTATGTGGGTCTTTGAGAAGCACAAATTTTCTGCAGCTGACAAGCCCTGCTGCCCACAGGTCCACACACACAGTCAACACAGTCCTGCCCCATGTGCGTGCCCCTACCTCCCAAAGCGGACCCAGTCTCTCCACGGCAGGAGCCCCACACACTCCACCGCCACCCCACACTCTCCACCCACTCCTTGTGCACGCCCTGCCCCACTGACGTTGGCTCAGTTGCCAGGCTGCAGAGAATCCAGTCACCAATCTATGCAGGCCCACAAGTTGCCTGAGGGCTTGTTGTTGGGTGGGGCCAGTCTCTAGGGTGGGCTGCCTGCCCTGGCTGAGCTGGATTAAATTGGTTCTCTAGCGGGTGGGGCAGACCCTGGGCTAGCAGGCCTCAGGGAGAACTCCAATGGCGTCTGTGTCAGCACGCCCACACCAGGCCACAGCAATGGCCGCCACCAATGTCCCAGTCCCTGGAGAGGTCTCACCTCTCACCAAGTTGCACTCAGGGCCTATTAGGTGAGTTTCTTTTCAGCAAAGCACTCTGCACCTTTCTTTCTGGTGATTTTAGGTTGCTTTCTGAACAGGTGATTTTGCCCATGGGCTCTTTAAGAGCCAGTTTTAATGTCTTTGTGAACCAGCTTTTCTGGGGGTACTCCCCAGTGTTTTAGTAGCAGGCAAAGTCAGATATTATGCCACTTGTCTCGATTGTGCTGGGTCCACACAATGCCCACAGCAGGGGCGCTCCCCTGCTCAGGGCCCCGCGCCTCCAGGGAGGGCTGCGTACCTGTGGGCTGCTCCCGGGCAGCCGTGAGGCACTGCGGCTTGTGAAGGCGGCGTTTTTCCTCTCCAGAAGGGAGTTTCTGCCTCTTCTACCTCAGTTAGGATTGTCCGTTGTTGCAGAAGTTCCTCTTATCCAGTTTTCAGTTCTGTCTCAGGGGTAATTTTTCCACGAGTAGTTGTAAATTGGCTGTGTCCGCAGGAGGAGTTGAGTTCAGAGTCTGCCTATGCCGCCATCTTGACTTCTCAAATGTAACTATTTTGAAAGACACCACAGCATTCTGTTCTTAACAAAGCCTGTCCTCAAGAGAAATTATTTTACCAGAGCCTAAGCTATTGGGAGACTAGCTGACCTGGAGGAACTCCAGTCGTCTGTATTCTTCTACAAGGGGGAAGAAAAATACTCAACTTCCGCCCATGCTAGCCATCCTGCCCCACCTAAGAGGGAGAAGAAACTGATAAATACTTGTGAGCTGCTTGGCCCAGAGACACATACTCACTGAAAGACTGCGACCTAACCATACAAGTATAGACTGCTTCCCTCCACAAATACCTTACCATTATACAACCCAAGCCCTATTTAGTACCATTTCTTTTACCTAGTATATCATGTATGGCTTTCACAAAAATTAAAAGGTATACTAAAAGGCACAAAACGCAGCTTGAAGAGACAGAGCAAGCATCAGAACCAGACTCAGATGTGGCAGAGATGTTAGAATTACACTGAGAATTGAAAACAATTATGATTATTATGCTAAGGAGTCTAAAGGAAAAAGTAGACAATGTGGAAGAACAGATACTGTAATTCTAAGAAACAATTCAAAAGAAATGCTAGAGATTAAAAACACTAACAGAAAAGAAGAATGCATTTGATGGGCTAATTAGTATGATGGGCACAGTTGAGGAAAGAATTTCTGAGTTGGAAGATATGACAATAGAAATTTCCAAAACTGAAAAGCAAAAGAGAAAAGACTGAAAAAAAAAAAAAACAGAACACAATATCCATGAACTGTGGGACAGCTACAAAAATGTAACATATGCATAATAGAAATACAAGAAGCAGAATAGAGAACAGAACACAAGAAGTTTTTGAAAAAATAATGAAGAATAATGAGGAGAATTAATGTCACACATTAATTCAATAGATCCATGAAGCTCAGAGAACACCGAGAATGACACATGACAAAAAACTTACAGTTAGGCATAGAATATTCAAACTTCAGAAAATCAAGGATAAAGAAAAAATATTGAAAGAAGCCAGAGGAATAGAGCATCTTATCTATAGAGGAGCAAAGAAAAGAATTCCATCTGACTTCTCCACAGAAACCATGCAAACAAGAAGAGGGTGGAGTGAAATATGCAAAGAGTTGATAGAAAAAAAAAAAACCTAGAATTCTGTACTCTGCAACATTATCTTGAAAGGTGAAGAAGAAATAAAGACTTCCTCAGACAATCAAAAATTGAGAGAATCTGTTGCCAGTAGACCTGTCTTGCAAGAAATCTTAAACGATGTTCTTCAAAGAGAAGGAAAATGATACAGGTTAGAAACTCAGATCTACATAAAGAAAGGAAGAGCATTGGAGAAGGAATAAAATAAAATCTTTTATTTTTCTTATTCCTAATTAATGGGTAACAGTACAGCAACAATGTATTCAATTATGTATGCTTATGTATAAATATATGCTCATGTATGTTTATGTATCAGTGAAATCAATGGAAACAATGATGCAAAGAATGGAAGTTAGCAATTAGGAATATTTTTAAGTAAAGAAAGGAAGTATAATTGATATGTTAGAAAGAAAAGTAAATTAAATCATATATAATTTTCAATTAAAACAACAAAGGGCAAAAAAAGAATGAATGAAGAAATTATTCTGTTTTTAATGTTGCGAGTTTGTGACTAAGTTGAAGTGCTTATAGTTACTTTTGATGTTTTCCTTCCCTTTATATTTTACTCTTGAGTATTTGCTTCCCTGTTCTGAGAGAGAGCTGCAGTTTTCTTATTTTGTCTGTCTATTTATCTCCTTGCTCAAAGCTTTGTAGGTCTTTGCCCTTTTGTTTGTGGTGTGAGGGCATCTTTAATTATTTCTTGTAGGGGAGGTTTAGTGGTGATGAATTCCCTCAGCTTTTGTTTACCTAGGAAAGCTTTTATTTCTCCATCGTATCTGAAGGAAAGTTTCACTAGATAGAGTATTCTTTTATTTTTTTATTTTTATTTTTTATAATTTTATTTATTTATTTATTTCCCCCAAAGCCCCAGTAGACAGTTGTATGTCATAGCTGCACATCCTTCTAGTTGCTGTATGAGGGATGCGGCCTCAGCATGGCTGGAGAAGCGGTGCGTCGGTGCGCACCCAGGATCCGAACCTGGGCCACCAGCAGCGGAGCGCAAGTACTTAACTGCTAAGCCACGGGGCCGGCCCAAGAGTATTCTTGGCTAAAAGTTTTTGTGTTTCATTATTTGAATATATTGTTCCATTCTCTCCTAGCCTGTAGGGTTTCTGCTAAGAGATCCACTGAAAGCCTAGGGGTTCCTTTGTAGGTTATTTTCTTCTGCCTTGCTGCCCTTAATATTTTTTCTTCATCATTGACTTTTGCCAGTTTTACTATTATATGCCTTGGAGAAGGTCTTTTAGCATTGATGTAATCAGGAGTTCTCTTAGCTTCATATATTTGTAAATCTGGTTCCTTCCCCAGGTTTGGGAAGTTCTCAGCTATTATTTCTTTGAACAAGCTCTCTGCTCCTTTCTCCCTCTTTTCTCCCTCTGGAATACCTATAATCCTTATGTTACTTTTCCTAATTGAGTTGGATATTTCTGGAAGAATTCTTTCATTTTTTTAAAATCTTATTTCTGTCTCTTCCTCCACCTGTAACATTTCTATATTTTTACCCTCTAAATCACTAATACAATGAAATACTACTCAGCCATAAAAAAATACAAAATCGTCCCATTTGCAACAACATGGATGGACCTTGAGAGTACGATGTTAAGTGAAATAAGGCAGACAGAGAAAGACAAATGCTGCATGATTTCACTCATATGTGGAAAGTAACAAATACGTGGATAAAGAGAAGAGATTAGCAGTTACCAGAAGAGAATGGAGTCAAGTGGTGGGTGAAAGGGGTAAAGGGACACATATGTATTGGTGATGGACAATAATTAGACTACTGGGTGTGAGTATGCTGAAGTCTATTCAGAAATTGATAAATAATAATGTACACCTGAAATTACACAATGTTATAAACCATTATGATCTCAATAAAGTTACTGGAAAAAAAAGAGTGGTGAGTGCAGGACAAAAGTAAGAACAAAGAACAAGGGAAATGAACAAAAAACAATATTAAATATGGTAAATATGGTAAATGTTAATACAAGTATATCAATAATCACTTTAAATGTTAATGGTCTAAATACAACAATTAGAAGATAGAAATTGTCAGAGTGGATCAAAAAGAAGACCCAAATATATGCACCTAACAACAGGACATCAAAATGTGCAAGAAAAAACCTGATAGAACTTCAAGGAGAAATAGAAAAATTCATTATTATAGTTGGAGACGTCAACATCCCTCTATCAGAAATGAACTGATCCAGAAGGCTGAAAACCACTGAGGGCATAGTTGAACTTGACAGCACCGTCAATCAACTGAATATAATTGACAACTATAGAGTACTTCATCCAGTAACAGCAGAATACACATTCATCTCAAGCTCATATGAAACATTCACAATGATAGACCACATTCTAGGCCATAAAACACACCTTAAATAGTTTAAAATAATAGAAATCATACAATGTCTGCTTTCAATCACAATGGAATTAAACTATAAATCAATAACAGAACAACAGGTGGAAAATCCCCAAAATATTTGGCCTTTCATCAACATACTTTTAAATAATACATGCATCAAAGAAGAAATCTCAAGAGAAATTTTTTTGTGTGTGTGAGGAAGATCAGCCCAGAGCTAACATCCATGCCAATCCTCCTCTTTTTGCTGAGGAAGATTGAACCTGGGCTAACATCTGTGCCAATCTTCCTCCACTTTATATGGGATGCTGCCACAGCATGGCCTGACAAGCAGTTATTGGTGCACACCTGGGATCCAAACCTGGGCTGCCATCAGTGGAACATGTGCACTTAACCACTACGCCACAGGGCTGGACCACAAGAGAAAATTTTTTAAAAACTTTAAATAAATGTATATGAAAATACAACTTACCAAAATTTTTGGGATGCAGTGAAAGCAGTGCTTAGAGGAAAATTTATAGCATCAAATGAATATATTAAAAAGTAAAAAGATCTAAAATCAATAATCTAAGCTTCCA
This sequence comes from Diceros bicornis minor, assembly GCF_020826845.1. NCBI lineage: Eukaryota > Metazoa > Chordata > Mammalia > Perissodactyla > Rhinocerotidae > Diceros > Diceros bicornis. The sequence continues at coordinate 73,938,385 of NC_080781.1, read as the reverse complement.
CCTTAGGAAACTAGAAAAAGGAGAGCAAATTAAGTCCAAAGTAAATAGAAGAAAAATTATAAAAAATTAGAACAGAAACTAATGAAATTTAAAAAAGGAAATCAATAGAGTAAATGAACAAAATCAAAAACTGGTTCTTTGAAAAGATCACTAAAATCAATAAGCCTCCAGCAAGACTACGAAAAAAAAGAAAGAAGACACAAATTACTAATATTAGAAATGAAAGATGGGACATAACTACAGATCCTATGAACATTAATAGGATAATAACAGAACATTATGAAAACCTCTATGGCTACAAATTTGATAACCTAGTTGAAATGGACAAATTCATTGAAAGACAAAATCTGCCAAAACTCATGTAAGAAGAGAGAGACAATCTGAATAGGTCTATATATATTAAAGAAATTTAAGCAATAATTAATAAGCTTCCAAAACACAAAACACCAGGCCCATGTGGGTTCATTGGTAAATTTTACCAAACATTTAAGGAAGGAATTACACCAATTCTCTATAATCTATTCCAGAGGGTAGAAACAGAGGGAATACTTCCTAACTCATTCTGTGAGGCCAGCATTGCCCTAATATCAAAACCAGAAAAAGACATTACAACTGAATGAAACTACTGATCTATATCTCTCATAAATACAAATGCAAAAATCCTTCATAAAATATTAGTAAATTGAATCAACAATGTACAAAAAGAATTATGCACCATAACCAAGTAGGATTTTTTCCAGGTATGCAAGCCTGGTTCAAAATTGGAAAATCAATTAATGTAATCCATCACATACTCTCAGTAAATATTGCTGGCATTTTCCCTCCAAGGCTGCATAGCCTGAGAAGTTAAGCATTTCACGTGGCGTAGTGGTTAAGAAGACAACATTTGGAGGCAGATAGATCTATATTGAAATATTAATTCTATCATTTACTAGTCTTATGATTTTGGAGATGTCAGCTAACCTCCAGAAGCCTCAGTTATCCCATCTACAAAATAAGGGTAATAGTAATACCCACTCATCTAATGGGATTGTTGTAAAGAAAATGCATGGAAACCACTATATCAAGGAAATAGTAGGCATCCATAGCTTAAATGGTAGATTATTACTGTTACTGTTACATGAGATTAGGTATCTTTTTATCATGGAAAAGTTGCCATCCAATAAAAACCCTAGTGTTAGAAAAACTTTGTACTAATAAGTAGCTTACTAATGCGTACAGTTATGAAAAATTCCAATTTTGAGTTTTATGGTAAATATAGGAAATATAATCTTTACCATTTTTATTCTTGAAATACAATTTCAGCATAGGACTAAGGTCCATTTCAAAGATCTATTTTCCCTGCATGGTTTAGCAAAAGTTCCAGTTGTGTTCCCATTGCATTACTTGACAAGAATGAAGAAATATTTTGAAGTTAAAAAATGTGTAGGTATAATAGAAAGAAAAAGTTTCCTAATCTTTTAAAAATCATGTCTTCTTTTGCTAAACGTAATAATCTTGTATTTGTTTTATTATTACTCAAAATTTCAAAATGAATTAACTATAACTACCAAAACAATTAAATCAGTGAGTGGTGTGCAAGGATGTTTAGATAATGTGGCAGAAGGACAGTGGTGACTTTGTTGCCGTTTTCCTTATGATAATGTTTCTTTTATCTATGAATATATGGATTTGGAAAATAGACATTAGAGAGGCAAGGTAAGCCTTGCCTAAGGCCTAAGGCAAGTCTTAAGCATTTCTATTGTTATGACATAATTTATATAACATATAACAGGGAACTGGAATGGAACATGTGTTCTCTGCATCTTTACATTTTACACTACGAGAATTCTTGCATGCTTGCTAAATATCTGTTAAAGAATAGAGAAATCCCACCTTTCTCTTCCTCAATTTCAATAAAAAAGAGCTATAATTAGATGTTATTTGATATTCTTGAGTATAACAATTAAAAGTAGATTACCAGATTGTGTCCAAGATCCTTGATTGTGGGCAAACTTGTAATTGTCAACCACTCCTAAGACTGATTGGAGTCCACAAACAAATTCAACAGTCAAGAGAAGAGACCTCAATATTAGAGGGCTAAGAAACCAGAGAGACCACATGTATACAGACAGCTCCTTCAACAAAGGAGCTAAGAACATACAATGGAGAAAGGAAACCCTCTTCAATAAATGGTGTCGGGAAAACTGGACAGCCACAAGCAAAAGAATGAAGGTAGATCATTATCTTTCACCATACACAAAAATTAACTCAAAATGTGTTAAAGACTTGAAGGTAAGACGTGAAACCATAAAACTCCTAAAAGAAAATATAGGCAGTACACTCTTTGACATTGGTCTTAAAAGGATCTTTTCGAATACCATGTCTACTCAGGCAAGGGAAACAAAAGAAAAAATAAACAAATGGGACTTCATCAGACTAAAGAGCTTCTACAAGGCAGAGGAAGCCATGAACAAAATGAAAAGACAACCTACCAACTGGGAAAAAATACTTGCAAATCAAATATCTGACAAGGAGATAATCTCCAAAATATATAATGGACTCATACAAATCAACAACAAAAAAACAAACAACCCAATCAAAAAATGGGCAGAAGATATAAAGAGACATTTTTCCAAAGAAGATATACGGATGGCCAACAGGCACATGATGATGTTCAACATCACTAATCATCAGGGAAATGCAAATCAAAACTACAATGAGATATTACCTTACACCTGTTAGAATGGCTATAATTACCAAGACAGAAAACAACAAACGTTAGAGAGGATGTGGAGAAAATGGAACCCTCATACACTGCTGGTGGGAATGCAAACTGGTGCATCTGCTATGGAAAACAGTATGGAGGTTTCTCAAAAAACTGAAAATTGAAATACTATATGACCCAGCTATTCCACTACTGGGTATTTATCCAAAGAACTTGAAATCAACAATTCAAAAAGACTTATGCACCCTTATGTTCATTGCAGTGTTATTAACATAAGCCAAGACGTGGAAGCAAACCGAGTGCCCATTGACTGATGAATGGATCAAGAAGATATGGTATATATATATATACAACGGAATACTACTCAGCCATAAAAAAGACAAAATAGTCCCATTTGCCACAATATAGATGGAACTTGAGGGTATCACGTTAAGTGAGATAAGCTAGACAGAGAAAGACCAACACTAAGATAAACAAATACATGGACAAAGAAAGCAGAGAGAAAAATATCTGATTACTTCAGGTTATGTTGACCTGGAAATTAAGGAATTTTCCTAAAAATTCTCATGACCAAGGTCTATCTTTTAGTGATTTGAATGTTTTACTTGCTATCCTACAAAAAGAACACATTAATTAATTAGATGACTGGAAATGAGACTGAAAGCCTCTCTTGATTTTTGGCCAAAAAATTCCATGAAACAAATGACAATGTTGAATATCATTTTTCAATCTATATTTCCACCTCCATAAAGATTGGTATTGCTTCCTATTCTATCTCCCTAACCTCACACCATACCCAGAGGAATGAGCACAGCCTAGTTATTAAGAGTATCTGCTTTGGAGCTAGAAAGATTGAGATTCAAGTGTTTGATCTGCAGCTTCCTACCTTAGAGACCCTGGGAATTCATTTAGGATCTATGAACTTCGGTTTCATGTATACAACGGAGATGTTACCGGATACATACCCAGGTCCTTTACCCGCCACACAAGAGGGGCCAAATAAAACTAGAACACCAGGCTTATGGCAAGGAGTTTTTATTTTGGGTGACGTCAGCCGGGAGACGAGAGCTCTCAAATTTGTCCCGTCTCCCCGAAAGATGGGAGGTAAAGAGTTTTAAAGGTTGTGTGGGACAGCATGTGCTGGGGTTTTAGGTAAGGGAAGGGGAGCATGTGGATGTGCTGGCTGGCACCTTCCCACCAGCTTGCATTTGAACTTGAAGACTGAAATTCTTTCCCTTGACTGTCTGGAATTTTCTGGTTAGTTTTCATCTTTAGCCTGCATTTGGCCTTAGGAGGCTGAATCTTGATGCCTGGACCTTAGCTTCCTGGGAAAGACAGCTCACTCATATACTAAGGAGGGACAGAAAGACCTGGTTAGTTTTAAACAACGGTTGATTATGCTGAATATGCACAGCTGTAGTTAGAAAAGCTTATCTCAAAGTTTTTGCTAACTTCTTCTAGCCCAGGGGAGATTTTTTAACCTCTTCATGCTTGGTTTCAAAGATTGTAATAGTATTACCTTACAGGATTAAATGAGATGATGCATTGTAAATACGCAATAAATTATGGCTATTCTTGCATAATTTAAAGTGTATAAGCCTTCTCTACTCATAGAGACAAAGAGAAAATTTCATTATGAAAAGCAGAAAACACTATAAATCACATGAAATGCAGATTCAATATGATGGTTGATGGAAACAAAACTGGTGAAAATGGGTCATATATTAATCTTCATAAAAATTCTTCAGTTTGGTTTATTTCTCTCCATTTAAAAAGTAATATGTATTCACCATGATAATTTGGAAAGAAGATAAAAAGATTAGTCACTAGCTTCTAAACACTTTTGAGTATAAACCCACATTTTCCACTTTTTTCCACTACATGACACTAGTGGGTAAAATAGAATAGTGATTTTGCCAATATTTCCTAAACCGCAGCATGCATCCAGATTATTTTTATATTGGATCAAATCTCAGAAGCACAAAGAGAGAGAGAGAGCATGCATAGCGTTAAGGTACAATCAAATGAGTTAAATCTGCAAAATTTGAAGCAGCAATGAAGAAAATGTCTGCTTAATATACATTAGGAAAGGAATAAAAATATCTTGGGCAGTGTATTTGTGGATTTTCAATTGAGCATACAGCAACAAACTCATAACCTCAAAATTTCTTGAATATCTGTTTCAAATATATGTTTGAAAATAGATTACCAGGTAATAATTTAATGGTCCAACATGTTTCTCTTTATAATTTTCCTGCAAGAATGCTCAGAGCAAAATTTAATAGCAGTAACTATCGCCATTCCATTTTTCCGTATTCTTTTTGATATCTCTTCTAAGATATTTTGTAACATTCAATGTTTGTGTACTTTCATTTTAAGCCATTTTCAATTATTATTGGAAGTGCTTGAAGTAGAAATTATAGGTTTAATATAATATATTGCAATTATTCATAAAAATGAGAAAAAGGATTACTATGTAAAATAAGTCAAACTCAAAATACCAGGAAGACACTTTTCCTAGATGTCAGTTTGGAGCTAGATATACAATATAGAGGACAGAAAAGTAGTAGAGAAAGTGGAAATTGTGTGTAGCAAAAATTTGGAAACTAATTTAGCTGCAAAGGCTGGCCCTATCAAGAGCAAGTCAATAGTGTTATATCAGAGAGCATCCAATCTGCTAAACAGGGTCCAGCCATGAGATGTGGCAAGGAGCAGGCAACAACTCAATGGGGTAGGGATATATCCTGTGTATGGGAGGGTTCCCAATGTCCCTACAGGAAATCTTTTCAACTAATAAATAGCATGGGAAATGAAGAATAGGATTCACCCCCTCAGTCAAGGAAAGCATTAGCCCAGGCTAGACAGTGTGTAAAGAAACCTCATAAAGATAGGTTCCTAAGAAAGTTTCATGTCCTAGAAGGAAATTAGAATGCTCAACAAGGCAAACTACACAGTTGGGTTCAAAACAAACCCCAATCGTATGGACTGAAGAAACATTGGACACAGGTTATGCTGTGATTTGGTTGCTGATAGAGTGCCTGGGACTCTGCCCTTACCAACTTACAGCCTGCATAACATCATGACCACTTTAAACCCTACTAAATATTGGATCTGAGGCTATTTAGATACTTTCTGACTCCATTGAAATAAACTTAGATACTGTGATAAGTCTGTCAGGTAAGTGAGGTATTTCAGTAAAGCAAGTCTTTGGGTTATTAGACAGGTTAAAAGAAGAGGAAATGATTCAAGGAAAGGCAATAATGTCCTTTGATCCTTTGATCTCAATCCTGTGAATATGCCCCAAGGAAATAATCCAAAGGTAGGAAAACAAGGAAAAGAAAGAGGAGGAAGAGAAGGAATGGCAGAATGAGAAAAAGTCAAGAGGTAGATCAAAGGAGAACACTTTGTACAAAGGAAATTGTTAGGGAGTTGACTACAGTAGTGAAAATCAGAAACAAACTTAAATGACCAAGAAGAGAGAAATTTTCTGCTCAGGGAACTATTTCACATTAATTCAACATATTACTATGCAGTCATAAAAAATTAAGTTTGAAAATAGTATAAATATAGGGAAATGTGGAATATGTTAAGTGGGAAAAATAGATTGTTAAATCATATGTTCACTATGCCTACAGGAACATTAAAATGAATGGATATGGTCAAAGATTAAAAGAAAATATACACTATGTATCAGTGGAAATTGTTGAGCATGACAGCTTTCTGAGGCAGCAGTAGTAGTTGGGGCAAAAAAAGAGACTGACCAAAAAGCTTAAAAGAAAAAGCTTGAGAATGAGACTTCAATAGGGTCTTTGAATAGCTCCAACATATCCTGGGATTCTGGAATGCCATGTACATGCCCCCAAATGTGTGCATGCTCGTGATCGACCTGAGAAGGCCTTAAGCTCTCGCCCATGGATGACTGATAATTTTGAGACTCTACACAAGAAAGTAATGAGAGATAAGGAAGAGTTGAACAATTAGCCAGGCAGTTGACAAGGCATGCACTGATACAGACAGAGAGTGCCTTGGCAAAGACTGGGATACCTATTATTTCCAGAAGCTTAAGGAAATCTCTGTCCAATCATTAGCCAAGCACTAAGCAAACCATGAAGAAACCTGAATGGCTGCATATGACAAGGAATAAAGACTTTACAGAATTAGTACAGGAAGATCACTAAACAAATAAACAGCAACACCAGCAACAACAGCTACTAACAACAATGACAAATCCTGGGGAAAAGAGGAAATTTGTTTATCAGAGTTGCCACAATATACTATTTAAAATGTCCATTTTTCAATAAAAAATGAAACATATGAAGAACCAGGAAAGTAAGACTCATTCATGGGGGGAAAAGTAATTAATAGAATTTATCTGTGAGGAAGCACAGACACTGGAATTACTAGACAAAGATTTTTAATCAGTTGTTATAAAATGTTCAAAGAACTAAAGGAAATTGGGTCTAAAAAAATATAAGAAATTATAAGAATGATATATCACCAAATAAAGAATATCAGTAAGGAGACAGAAATTATAAAAAAAAGAACCAAATGGAAATTGTGTAGCAGAAAAGTACAATAACTGAAATGAAAAATTTACTAGAGGGTCTCAACAGCAGATTTGAGCAGAGAGAAGAAAGAATCAGTGAACTTGAAGATAGGTTAATTGATATTATTCAATGGAGGAACAGAAAGGAAAAAGAATGAAGAAAAATAAGCACAGCCTAAGAGACTTGTGAGATACCATCAAGTATACCAATGATTGCATAGTAGGAGTACCAGAAGGAGAAGAGAGAGAAAGAAAAAGATAAAAAGAATATTTGAAGTAATAATGACCAAAAACTTTCCAAATTTGATAAAAACATTAATCTACCCATCCTATAAACTCAGCAAACTCTGAGAAGGATAACATCAGAGATCCACACTGACACATATCATAATTAAACTACCAAAAAACAAAAAGAAAGAGACAATCTTAAAAGCAGCAAGAAAGCCATGACTCTTCAAATACAAGGGATCTTAAAATAAGATTAAGATCTGATTTCTTACAAGAAACCAAGGATGGCAGAAGGCAGATGAATGAACATTTAAAGTACTAAAACTCAAAACTATCAACCAAGAATACTATCTCCAGCAAAAACTTCAAAAGTAAAGAAGAAATTAAGATCTAGCTAGAAAAAAAAAAAAAAAACAGAGAATATGTCACTAGCCGACCTGCCTCTGCAATAAGTACTAAAAAAAGTCCTCTGGCTTAAATAAGAAGATACTAGACAGTAGCTCAAATCCACGCAAAGAGGGGCTGGCTTGATGGTGCAGTGGTTAAGTTTGCGTGCTCCACTTTGGCGGCCAGGGTTTTCAGGTTCAGATCCCAGGTGCAGACCGACGCACTGCTTATCAAGCCATGCTGTGGTGGCATCTCATATAAAGTAGAGGAAGATGGACATGGATATTAGCCCAGGGCCAATCTTCCTCAGCAAAAAGAGGAGGATTGGCAACAGATGTTAGCTCCAGGCTAATCTTCCTCACACACACACACAAAAATCCACACAAAGATATAAAGAACATTGATAAAGGAAAATACATGGGTAAATAAAAATAACAGTACAAATTTGTTTTTTGTTTATAAGTCTTTTGTACTCCTATGTGATTAAAAAGAAAATTGTATAAGACAAAAATATGAATCTGTGCTGACTAGGTTATAATATTAAATGACAATTTGTATGAAATAACAGTACAAAGAAGGAGAGAGAATAGAGCTATTTTAAGCAAAGTTTTTGTATACTATCAAAATTAACTTGGTATTATCTGAACTAGATCGTGATAAGTTAATATGTTAATTATAACCTCCTGGATAACCACTAAGAAAATACCTTTAAAAATATAGTAAAAAAATTGGCAAAAGTATTAAAATATTACATCAGAAAATACCTAGTTAGCAGAAAAGAAGACAGTAACATAGGAATAGAGGAATAATTTAAGAAATAAGACATGTAGAAAACAAAATGGTACATATAAATGCTACCTTATGGGTAATTATATTAAATGTACGTAAATTAACATACCAGTCAAATTGCACAGATTGGCCCAATGGATTAAAAAATATAACCCAACTATACTGTCTATAAGAGACATACCTTCAATTCAGAGAAACAAATTTTCAAATTTTATTTGAAAATAAAAGGATAAAATAATATATACCATGTAAACAGTAACCAAAAAAGAACTGGAGTGGCTATACTTATATCTGACAAAATAGTCTTTAAGGACAAAAGTTATTACTGAAGAGAAAGAAGGACATTTTATAATAATAAAATGGTCAATCTACCAGGAATATGTAGCAATTATAAGTATACATACACCTAACAACAGAGTCTCAAAATACATGAAGGAAAAACGAATAAAAAAACAAATAGACAATTCAACAATAGTAGTTGGATATATCCATACTGTACTTTTAATAAAGATAAAACAAGTAGTCAGAATATCAACAAGTAAATAGAAGATTTGAACAACACTATAAGCCAACTAGGCCTAATAGACATCTATAGATCACTCTATCCAACAGCAGAAGAATATACATGAATTCCCAAGTACACATGGAGTCTCCAAGATTAGTCATATGTTAGTCCATAAAACAAGGCTCAATGAATTTAAGAGTTTTTAAATAATACAAAATATGTTCTCTGTCAACAACTTAATGACATTAGAAATCAATAACAGGAGGAAATTTGAGACATTCACAAATATGTGAAAATTAAACAACATACTCCTAAATAGGCAATGGATTGAAGAAGGAATCACAAAGGGAATTAGAAAATATTTTTAGATGAATGTAAACAAAAACACAAGGAATATAAAATACAGTGAAATATAATGCTTAGAAGAAAATTTTTATCTTCAATTGCTCATATTCAAAAAAGAAGAAAGATCTCAAATCAATATCTTAACGTTCCACCTTAAGAAATTGAAAGAAAAACAATCTAAACCCCAAGTCAAAAGAAGGAGGAAATAATAAAGATTAGAGTAGAAATAAATGAAATAAAGAATAGAAAAATAGAGAAAAATCAACAAAAGTTAGTTCTTTGAAAAGATCTATAAAATTGGCAAAACTTTAGCTACACTGATGGAGACAAAAGAGTGAAGATTCAAATTACTAAAATCAGGAATAAAAGAGAGAACATTACTACTGACGTTACAGAAATAAAAAGGATTATATATGTTTGGGTCAGGGCAATTTGATAATGAAAAGAAAAGCATGCAAATTGGAAAATAAGCAAAACTATTTCTATTTGCAGATGATAGGATGTTGTATATAGAAAATCTTAAGGAATCTACCAAAAATTTAGAATTAATAAACAAGGTTGTAGTATACAAGATCAATGCTGAAAAAATCAATGTGTTTCTATACACTAGCAATGAACAATCTGAAAATGAAATTAAAAACAATATTTCACTTATGACAGCATGAAAAAAATAAAATAATTAGGAATAAATTCAACAAAAAATTGCAAAACATGTACACTGAAAACTACAAAAAACTGTTGAAAGGAATTAAAGAAAACCTAAAATAATAAAAAGACATCCCTTGTCCATGGGTTGGAAGACTTAATGCTGTTAACACGGCAATACTCAATGAATTGGAAACCAAGCCATATTGAAATCCCAGTTGGCTTTTTTGTTTGTTTGTTTTTTTGCAGAAATTGACAAGATGATCCTTGGATTCATATGAAAATGCAAGGGAACCAGAATAGCCAAAACAAACTTGAACAAGCATGTGCTACAAAATTAAAGCAATCAGGACCGTATCGAACTGGCATAAGGATAGACACATAGATCAACGAAATACAAGAGTCTAAAAAAAAAGTCCCTTACATTTATGGTTCATTGATTTTTGACATGTGTCAGGTTAATTTAATTGGAGAAGAATAGTCTTTTTAGCAAATGGTTCTGTACCAACTGGATATTCATATGCAAAAGATGAAGCTGGACACCTACTTCACACCATAAACAAAAACTTATTCCAAATGGATCATAGACCTAAATATAAGAGCTAAAATGATAAAACACTTGGAAAAAATCATAGACGTAAAACTTTGTGACCTTGGATTAAGCAAAGTCTTCTTAGATATGACACACAAAGCACAAGCAACCAAAGAAAAATATATAAATTGTATTGGATAAAAAATATAAATTGTATTAATTAAAATTAAATAATTTTGTGCACCAAAGGACATGATCAATAAGGTGAAAAGATAACCCACAGATTGGAAGAAAATATTTACAAATAATATATCTCATAAGGGTCTAGTATCCAGAGTATATAAAGAACTATTACTACTCAAAAATAAAAAAGCAATTAACCCATTTTTAAACTGGGCAAAGGATCTGAATAGACATTTTTCCAAAGAGGATACACAGAAGGCCAATAAGCACATGAAAAGATGCTCAATATTATTAATCAGAGAAATGGAGATTAAAAAGACAATGAGATTGCACTTCACACCCACTACGATGGCTACAATAAAAAAAATTAACAGTAACAAGTGTTGGTGAAGAAGTGGAGAAATTGAAACCCTCATACATTGCTAGTGGGAATGTAATATGGTAGAGCCTCTGTGGGAAATAGCTTGGCATTTCTTCAAAAGGTAAACATAGAAGTACCATAAAAAAACTGTTAGAACTAATAAACAAATTCAGTAAAGTTTAAGGATACAAAAATCAGTTGAGTTTCTATACACTAATAATAAACTATCAGAAACAGGAATTAAGGAAACAATACCATTTACAATTGCATCAAAAAGAATAAAATATCTAGGAATAAATTTAACCAAGGAGGTGAAAGACCTATACACTAAAAACTATAAGACATTGCTGAAAGAAATTGAACAAGAAACAAATAAATGGAAAGATATTCCATGCTCATGGATTGGAAGAATTAATATTGTTAAAAATTCCATACAATCCAAAGCAATCTACAGATTCAATGCAATCCCTATCAAAATTCCAATGGCATTTTTCACAGATTTAGAGAAAAACCAATACTAAAATTTGTCTGGAACCACAAAAAACCCAGAATAGCCAAAGCAATGTGAGAAAGATCAAAGCTGGAGACATCCTACTCCCTGATTTCAAACTATATTAAAAAGCTATAGTAATCAAAACTGTATGATATTGGCATAAAAATCGATATACATATAGATCAATGGAACAAAAGAGATAGCCCAGAAATAAACCCACACATATGTGGTCAATTATTTATGACAAAGGAGACAGGAACTTATAATGAAGAAAGGACAATCTCTTCAACAAATGGTGCTGGGAAAACTGGACAGAGACATTGAAAAGAATGAAACTGGACTGCTATGTTATACCATATAAAAAAATTAACTCAAAGCGGATTAAAGACGTCAATGTGACATGAAACCATAAAACCCCTATAAGAAATCTTAGGGGGTAAGCTCTTTGACACCAGTCTTAGAGATGGCTTTTTGGATTTGACACCCAGAGCAAAAGTTACAAAAGCAAAAATAAACAAGTGGGACAACATCAAACTAAAAACCTTCTGCACAGCAAAGAAAACCATCAATAAAATGAAAAGGCAACCTATCGAATGAGAGAAAATACTTGCAAATCATATCTCGGATAAGAGGTTAATATCCAACATATGTAAAGAATGCATTCAACTAAACAGCAAAAGAAAACAGAAAAAACAAAGAATCCAAATAAAAAGTGGACAGAGGATCTGAATAAACATTTTTCCAAAGACACACAGATGACCAACAGAGACATGAAAAGATGCTCAACAACGCTAATCATTAGGGAAATATAAATCAAAACCACAATGAGATATCACCTCACACCTGTTACAATGGCTATTATCAAAAAGAGAAGAAATAACATATGCTGGGGAGTATATAGAGAAAAGAGAACACTTATGTACTGTTGGTGAGATTGTAAATTGGTAAAGCCACTATGGAAAACAGTATGGAGGTTCCTCAAAAAATTAAAAATAGAACCACCATATGATCCAGCAATTCCACTTCTGGGTACTTATCTGAAGGAAATGAAAACACTAACACAAAAAGATATCTGCACATCCATGTTCATTGTAGCATTATTTACAATAGTCAAGATATGGAAACAACCTAAGTGTCCATCAATGGATGAATAGATAAAGAAGTTGTGCTCTGTGTGTGTGTGTGTGTGTGTGTGTGTGTGTGTAATATGGAATATTATTCAGCCATAAAAAAGAAGGAAACTTCCCATTTGCAACAACATGGCTGAACCTTTAGAGTATTATGCTAAGTGAAATGTCAGGCAGAGAAAGACAAATACTGTACAATCTCACTTATATGTGGAATCTAAAAAGAAGTTCATAGACGGAGAGAACAGATTGATGGTTGCCAGAGGCAGGGGGTGGGGAATGGGTGATATGGGTGAAGGTAATCAAAAGGTACAAATTTCCAGTTATAAAATAAATACATCCTTAGGATGTAATGAACAGCATGGGGGCTATAGTAAATAATTCTGTACTGTATACTTGAAAGTTGCTGAGACAGTAAATCTTAAAAGTTCTCATCACAAGAAAAAAATTTTGTGACTATATGTGGCGATGGATGTTAAGTAGATTTACTGTGATGATCATTTCACAATATATACATGTATCGAATTAATATATTGTACCCCTGAAACTAATATAATATTATATATCAGTTTTATCTCAATTTAAAGAAAAGGCCCAGCATTTCCACACCTAGATATATACCCAAGAGGAATGAAAACATATGTCCAAACAAAAATTTGTGCAACAACGTTCATAGCGGCATTATTCATAATAGCCAAAAACTCTTAACAATCCAAATGTCCATCAATTGATGAATGGGTAAACAAAATGTTGTGTATGCATTCAATGAGGTATTATTCAGCCATAAAAGGAATGAAGTACTCAGACATGCTACGTGGATATACCTTGAAAACCTTATATTAAGTGAAAGAAGCTAGTCACAAAAGGCCATATATTATATGATATTATTTATGTGAAGTATCCAGCATAGGGAAATCTATAGAAACAGAAAGTAGATTAGTGGTTGCCAGGGACTTGGGGGAGAGAGTAATGAGAAATAACTGCTAATGGGCATGGAATTTATTTTGGTGGTGATAAAAATATTCTGAAATCAGAGAGTTGTGATGGTTGCAAAATTCTGAATATATTGAAAACAAATAAATTGTACATTTTAAATGGGTGTAATTTATAGTGTGAATTATATCTCAATAAATCTATTATTAAAAATACTCTAGGCATCAATAGCCAAAATTATGCCATAAATAATAGCTTTTAGAATAATAGAAGATTGTATAAGAAGCATATTTCTACCCCATGCTTAATAAGAAGTTCATACAAGGGAGGCGAAAAGAATAGTCTGATTCTAGGTATGGTTTCTTTGAAGGGGTCCTGAGAACAGAATGTCTAAGAAAATAGGGAACTTATGTCCTTCTTCACACTTAGAATCCTAGGAGTCAGCATCTTCCCTGAGGTTCCCTGCACCAATATATTATCAGGGATGGAGGGAATCTCACATGGCCCAGAGTGACACAAAGGCAATTCCATTTTCTCATACTACAAAGAAAAATGTGTGCTGAGAAAGAGAGAGAGAATATCCTGAACAATTGTGATTTTGATTCATTTTGAGAAGTAAATACTGCAGGGGGGTGGGGGTTGGGAAGAAGTGCAAATAAAAGACATATGTAACTGAAGCCATCTCAGCAGGTGCCAGCATAATGGGGAAACATTAACCAAGGAGAGAAGGATTTCTGTGCTTTAGTGGATGCTAGTATGGGCAGACACTGATGACTAAGTACCTTTCCCAGATGCCATGATACTATTTGAGCAGCTGGAAACGTATATGCTACCCCAAGAGGAGGAGGATGAGGTGAGGACAAATTCTGCATAGACTGAATTGAACCCTGAAATAACTAAGAAAACCTGAAAATGACGAACTTACCCAGAATTGACTAATAGCAAGCTTCTGTCAGTAGGTGGAATCAAGGCTCAAAGTTGAAAGGTAGTTTGATTATAGAAGAATAATGACTTTTGAGAACACTTGAATAAATGGTGTATGAAAGTCATACTTGCTGCATAAAGTGTACTAATATGATATGATAGAAAAAATAAACAGAAGAAATTTTATTAAATTTAAATGCATAATCAAAAACATATTTCCTCTTTCTATGAATGATCTTCCTGCCCCTTATGTAGTTTTTATTTCCAGATAGCAGAATCTAGAGTTGGTTAACACTTCAGAATACAGCTAGTCGCATGCACTCTCCTTAACTGTACCTAGTCCCTCCTTGAACACCTCCAGTGGCATAGAAACTCATAATTCACAGTAAAGCCTATCGTATTTGGGATGTTATAATTGTTAGAATAATGTTTTTAATGACGATGTTTTCTAATATATGTAAACTGGTCTTAATTATGGTCTCATTAATTTATTTATTCATTTAATAAATATGTGACGGACACCATGTTAGGCACTGGTGTTGTAACAGGAAACAAGACAGGCACAGTATAGTGGGTAAGGCAGACATTAAACATGGATCAAGTACCCTGATCTTTCTCTGGCTTCTATGAAGCCATTGATTTATAAAGGAAAGTAGGAGGAAACAAATACAACAAATCACCTTTCCATAAGTAATATCTATTTGGGAAATTAGCTGTTGAAATAATGGTTCATGGAATCTAAGATGGATGGAGAGGAAAGTGAAAATAGGAGAAGGCTACTTAGATGGGAAAAAGTTAGAGGTATCAATGGACCAAAAGTTAAAGAACAATTATGGTAGGAGTGGTTGAACAAGTAATCTGAGAATATAGATAGGAGATTGTGGTAAGGAAATAGTGCTCGATGTGGATTAGAGCATTTTGGGATAATGACCATGGCTGAGGTAGAATAGCCACGGGAGAAAAAAAGTGACAGTATTTTGGGTAGAAAGACTTTGAGTCATGTATCATAGTCTTCTATGAAAGAGGAAAGTGGCCAAGGCGTAGGAAAGAGGGGTATAGAAGAATGGCATGTGGCTCAAAAGAGCAGAGGATTTCTATAAGACAATGGGAGATTATTGGGCTGGAAGAAGTAGTGAGGAAGTAAGTAACTTCCAAAAGGTCTGATAAGAGGCAAGCTATGATGTGACCCTGAGTCACCTCACCTCAAGTCGGGTGTTCTCTATTCTCTACTGTCTCCCTTGATAATAATAGAGCTAATAAAGAAACTTTAAAAAGTCAATTTTTCCAATACAATCTAAGTTAAAATGAAAAGCAAGTCTAAAATCATTATTCAGAACCTTATCATTACTTTCTTGATGACTTTGTAAAACTACCTAAAGGAAGACTTCTCCCTGGCTTACCTACTGTTTTCTGTACCTGTTCCTCAGAACTGTGTTCTTACTGTCCCTTTCAGCTGAGGAGCTATTACTGTGATTAGTTGTTCTTTCCACATGAGATCCCAACATTCCTTTCTTCCTTTTTTGCAACAGACCCATCTCCCCATCAGAAGGAAATTCTTTCCTCTCAGAAAAATAGTACACACTATCTTCAATCTTCTACTGTGCTTCTTTAACACCAAGTCTTGTACCATTTGGGATCAAATCCATTAAAATTGGGTACATTCTTTGTCTTACGTGTTCTAAGGGTATTAAGTATGTGGTATTCCTTAGATCATCTTAAATTTTATATCAATTGCATTATATCTATTGATGCTAAATATAAAGTTAGAAAATGGCTTGTCTGTTGTGTTTAAGCCTATAAAAGACTTTTCAAAGGGCACTCGATATTTATTCTCAGGGTGAAGAATTATAAGAGCAATAGGTCTACAAGGAAGAATTTTTTCACTAGTTGATGATAAAATACCACAATGCACAACTGAAAGTTTGTTCCTCAAGAACTTTTAAAATAATACTACAATAAAATAACTAGTATCTTGAATGAATGGTTTAGACCTTCAGCAGCTTAAAAACAATATACTAGAAAGTATGACCTCCTAACATCTTTTTTCCTTTTTGGTGTAATTACTCTAAGATGTAGCCCAAGTAAATAACACTAATGCCCTGCATATAATGTGCTTCATTGATATTATCACTGTAGTCTCAAGGTGCAAATATAAAGGAACATTCATAATTGAAAAACGAATTATTAAACAGCAGCAACCCAAATGACTAAAATTAGGAATTCCCAGTGTAAGGTGGACTTAAAATTGTGGCCTCCTAATTGCAATAAACTAAACTAGACTATATGTTCAAAAGATGCAAAACAGTAAATAAGCTATGTAAATAAGCTTATAAATTGCACCTGCATTTCAGAGTCACACTGCACTTCAGCAGATTCTAGTGTTTCCCATGAAATACTGTATGACAGATTCTGCAAAGATCCATGGTAAATAAATAAATGATCCTATATCTATCTTTATCTCTCAATATTGGGTCTCCAAATTTCTCACCTATGTTCCCAACCTCTTCAGGAAAAAAAAAATTAAACTGTCTTGAATTGTTTTCTAGTTGTTTAATGTGTCTTAATCTTGTCTTCCCACTGAGAGTGTAAACTTCTCTGAGATAGGGGTACCCTTCTCTCGCACTTACTTCCCTCGTCCTCCAACATTCATTGTTCATAGATACAGGGTAAAAAGAAAAATGTGACCCTCAGCAAGTCACTTACCCTTTATGACTTTATGTTTCCTTATCTTTACAGTGAAAGGGTTGATCTAGATCAGAGTTTCTTCACCAAATGTCTGTATCAGAACCTAGATAATATTTCTAAGTCCAAATCTCAGAGTCAGATTTGGTAGATCTGGGGTGGAGGTCAAGAAAATTTATCTCAGAGAAGCTCCTCAGCTGATTTTGATGGAGACTCTAAGTTGAAAAATAGGCTGTAAGAAATCTACTATTTTACAAACGAGAAACCATAAGAAACCATATATTCATAAACCATGTGAAAATATTTTCCAGCCCTTCTCGAGATCTTTTTGAGTCTAGGCTCTTCACACCAGCTAGTTCAGCCACTGTTCCACATCAGCCAGCTATTGGTTTTCACATTCTGGTCCATCCAGTTCCTTAAATTTAAAAAGTAATGAGATTCATCTTGTCCTCCTTTTTCTGGACATTAGCACCACTGAAGAAGGTGTTCCATATATATTTATATATTAGAGAACAGTTTTAAAGGTCTGCAGTGGCAGGAGAGAAGAAAGTAAATATATTTACCTGCTTCTTCAAACAAATAATGGCAGTTTGACTCATTTTTAATGGATTGCTTCCCTCTTAGGGAACAGCACTCACTGCATTTCAACATCCTTTTCATTTTATGAACACTCTATTGCTCACTTTGATTATTTCCTTACCACTGCCCAATCAGCAAAACTAAACCAATGAGAAAATTGTCACATTCGATGCTGTTATTTCTCTTTGAGAAGAACTTCCAAAAAATAGAATAATTTTGCAAAATACATGGTGTATCAACCTTAAAATTTAGTGAATCTGGGGGTAGAGGATGAGAAATGATGAGTAACTACCATTGGTTGTATCACAGCAGACCACTGTGGTTGTTGAAGGCCAGAAGTAGCATTTTATGCCATCATTTGAGAGGAGGATTTGGAAGAAGCAATAAGACTTCATGCCAGTATATGGGAGCCCATGCCACAGGGTAAAATTTCTTATGACTGCTATTGATGATAGCAATGATGATGATGATGATGATGATGATGATGATGATGATGATGATGATGATGATGACATTCTGGTCTCAGCATATAAAAGCCTGGTACTTTGATTTATTTCAGAAGAGGAAAGCAAACTTGATTGAGAATCACAAGACCTGTGTACAAGTGCCAGTTTGGTTACTAACTGCTTGGGCAATTTCTTTCCCTCTCTTTGGGCACCATTTTTTAATCTATAAAATAGTAGCGCTGAATTACATCAATCATATTCAAACTATTATAAGGAGCCCCCAAAGGGCTGCCTTAATGTGGGAAGAGGGTCAGAATCTTTATTATCTCTCTTTCAATCAGAGCAACTCTTCAAATATCTGTTTTACATATCGGGCTACTGCATAAGTGTGGGGGGGGTGCGGTATTTAGTTCTCTGGATTTTTTAAGAGTGAAAATCCACCTGGATTATTTATATGGAACTTTACATCTATGATGTCCCAGAACTCTACAATATCTACGCTTGGAAAGCAAAGACCTTCCAAGAGCTCACAATAAATCCTCCCTTATTTTTCCTCTATCAGATTTTTTACTATTGTCATATACTTCTGAAAGAAATCCATTGCCATCTTCCTGAGCTTCAAGTCATAAGACATTGCCTAAGGAAAAAGCACTAGCTCATATTCTATAAAATGGTCCTGTTGCCCCAATAGGACTGACCCTAGATCTAAGCAGATTCAGGTCTGCCTAGGTAGTGAAATTTTGAGGAACTAGGATAGAATGCTCAAATCCTCATCCCATAGGTAGCTAGATGAAGCTTGAATGCCTTTTTCCAAGAGAATAGAACCTGTTGTTCCACACTGGGAATTTAGGCTTATAATGCAGACCCCAATGGAAGAAGGAATGCTGACATATTCACAGTCAATTAGAAATGACTCCTGTCCGAGATTGAGCTTTTGATTATAGAAAAAAGAACTGAGTGCCTGAAATCACAAAACAGAACAAATCTCAGTTTCCTTGTGTATAAAATGAGAATAATGATAAATATAATAAAAACAACAATAACAGTGACCATTTATTGAGTATTTAATAGGTACCAAACATCATACTAGATACTTGACTTATACCGTCTCATTTCATCCTCACGACAATCTTATAAGGTAGGTAAATTACCTATTACAATGATAAGGCTTCTGTTACTTATAACTTATTATTATTATCATTAGCATTATTATTGTTTAAAGGGTCTGGAATGGGGAGGCTAGAAAAATAAATTTCACCAACTGTACAGTCCTGCCATCACACTTCCTTGACAGCATAGAGTCACCTCTTTCTTTCAGATAGTATCCTAATTTCTGCCAATATTACATTTACTTAGAAAAACAAACTACTGTAGCTACAGCATTTGCTGCTGAAACCTACTACCCCTTCAGTGACTCTTCCACAAAGGTTCCCACCAGCGTCATTACACTTCAGTGTAATAGAAGATACTATTCATTAAGCTTAAAAAGTTTATGTTTCTCTCATCCAGTGTTTATATGATTTCTCTTTAAGAAGTATTTACCACAAATTTCCTTCATCAGAAATAAAAGTTTACATCATAATGTTATAAAATGTCTCAAGCACTTGGAAAAAGCCAGGCAAATCTTTTTCTTCCTATAATATATCCCTGTAGAACACAAAAGTGTCCCCTTCCAGCAGTAAACACTAACAGCATGTGTGTACTCTCATCTCTTATTTTACTTTGGGATGGTTCTGTTAAGTGATCAGAAGGGATTTATTGCAAGTGCTAATTAGGTTGGCAAAAAAGAAATTTTTCCCCCACCCCAGCCTTGAATGTGATGATTGACTGATTTGTTAGAATTGTGCTGATTCTTTACAAAAAGGCTTTATATTAGTGAAATCTTTTACCACTTGCCAAATCTCTTCACCTCCCTTCAATACTCATAACAGTCCTGTGATATAGTTGGGGCAAGTGTTGCTATCCTCATTTTCTAGATAAGGACATGGAGACTCGGAGAAGCAAAGTGCCTTGTCAGGCAGTTAGTGAGTGGCTGAGTTGGAACTTTAGTAAAACTTAAATCTTCGCATTGCAAATCCTCTTCTCTTTCTAGCTCTATTCCCACCTGCTTCACTGAATGATTTACTCATGTAACAGAATTGAAACAGGGAATGTCTCAACACACTTACAACAAAAGAAAAGCTCTGATAGTCTATAAAGTCCCCAGGAGATGAATTTTTTTCCTCAGCTCTCCTTCAAGATAATGGCACTATAAAATGGTACCTTTGATTTACAGCCTCCAGAATTCTTGTTCTTTTCCCCCTTAGTTGGGTCACTCCAGCTCTCCACCCAATGCCTTTGTGTTCTGTCCCCTGCTCTCTCTACACCTTTAACATTCACTCTGCCTTTTTTAATCACCCTGGAAAAAGCAAAGGAAAAACTTTGAATTTCAGTTACGTGAATATTTTTTTTAGTGTAAGTATGTCCCAAATATTGCATGGGGACATATTTATAAAAAAAAAAAAGCAATTTGTTGTTTTCCTGAAATCCAAATTAACTGGACATTTGGTAATTTTATTTGCTAAATCTGGCAACCTTAGGTTAACAGCACAGATTCTTATGTCAGAATGACTTTATTTGAATACTGACTCCAACTCTGAGCAGCTGTATGATCTTGGGCAAAATTTTTTAACATCTCTGAACTTTCATTTCCTCCTGCCTAAAATGGGGAAGATAATATTACTTATCTAATAAGGTTGTTGAAAGAATTAAATAAGATAATGTGAGTAAAGCTCTTAGTAGAGGGCCTATCATATAATAAATACTCAAAATCGTAGCTATTAATATTACTGAATGACAATGACTATTAATAGCATTCTCCCTGTTAGGTAGACAGGCATTTAACAGGTAATAAAATCTTCAGTTATGTGGATAAAATTCTATAGTAGAAATTTAGAGAACTTCACATAGATAGCCAGTCTTCTCAGGGCATGTATCTTTTTTATAGTTAAGCTTTAAAGTATAACTTCTCAGTGTCTGAAACAGAAATAACTTCTGTTATGAAGCACAATGCAATATCAGTAGCTTTTAGGTCTGAGATGATATATAAAGCAGGAATAATATAAAGTAGAATGTTCAGGATAATCAAGATCCAACACCCAAGCTGTGGTCCTCTCTTTAGTGTCTCGGGTCATTAAATTTGGTCAACATGTGGCAGTCAATAATTCCGTAAGTCAAACTGCACCTGGGTAATATATCAAGAAGCAAATGACCTTAGAGAAGAACACAGCAATAAAGATTCAAAGCAAGGCAAGAGAGAATCAAAAAAAGTGACTAACAGTGAAGAATGCCAAAAGATTTGGTGTTCATGAATACATCTTCATTTACTTAGGAGTTACAAGAGAAAACTAGGGCCCAAAACTAGAAATAATAGTGTTAAAGCACAGGTTTTTGAATCAGGAATCTCAACACTGAAATAGATACAAGCAGAAGTGAGGGTCAAAATATTTAAAAACTTATATGAATAGAAAGTGCCACAGGTAGTACTGGAGCTGAGTACTAAAACCCCTTTGTTTGTCTTTTTAGTTGCTAGATCATAAGGAGCAAGGGTCCAGAATGAGAGATCAGAGTGGCCAGGGTAGTCATGGTGGGAAGATTCATAATGTTGGGGATAGCAGCTTCATACCTATTGGCACAGAAATATTCCAATATGTTTAATAATCAATAGAGACACACTGGTTGGATGGCAATCAAATAGCAGTCCTAGATACAATGTTCAGACTAGATTACAAACAGGCCAAGCAGGCAGAACTACCAGCATAGGTTATCTACATGCTTATAACTTTCATGGCCCTAAAGTTGGATTGTGGTGATTTACTTTCACTCTTTGATTCAACATTAACTGGACTATAAACTTAGTGAAAAGCAATAATTGCATCAATTTTGTTCACCATTTATGCTCGCCTATCACAGTGCTCAATAAATATCTGTTTAATGAATAAAGAGCCAGTCAGTTTCTTTTAGTACCTAGAGTGTCCTGAGGATATGTCTTTCTAGAGAATGGAAAGCTCTGAGAATTCATTCTGATCTTGAACTGGTCTTGGAGGTCTGCTTCAGGCACAAGCTAGTCCCACATCATTTGAACCCTTAGATATCGATTCCTAAGCCTCACCTAAGGAAAAGAATACAAAGCTGCTCTACAATTACATGGCTTCCCTAAAGCAGGGCTGAACCCTTAAAGGAGAGAGGCAGAACCACACAAGTCACTGGGATCTTGAGCTGTTTTTCAATTCTACTCAAAGTCTATTTGGCAGATATGGATCCGGTTTACAATTGTAGAGGGAAATAAATTCCAGGAAATAGCCTACCTATGAACTTTAGTCACTCTCAGATAAAACCAAGGTCTTATGACAATTTATGTTTCTCATAATAAACTGCCTTTATTCATTTGGGGAAGTAAAAACCAGAACTGCATTGCAATTCTGTAAGCTACAAATTTCTCAGCTTTAAATAGAAATAGCAGAACAATTCAAAGAATTAGCTGCCCATAGTAATGATTCAGTATTTTTAATTGATGTCAGTATAACTTAATTTGGTTCTCATCATTTTTATAGATATGTTCTTGAATATAATTATTTAAAGGCTATTTCTGGGCCGGCCCCGTGGTTTAGCGGTTAAGTGCGCATGCTCCGCTGCTGGCGGCCAGGGTTCGGATCCCGGGTGTGCACCGACACACTGCTTCTCCAGCCATGCTGAGGCCGCGTCCCACATACAGCAACTAGAAGGATGTGCAGCTATGACATACAACTATCTACTGGGGCTTTGGGGAAAATAAATAAATAAATAAATAAATAAATAAATAAAAGGCTATTTCGTGAAATTACAACAAGTGATGCTGTGCATTTACACCATAATAAACATGAAACCAACAGATAATAATAAGACCATTTTTACAAATTTCTACTAGACCTTGAGGAAAAGAACACAACAATATGATTGGGGATCAAAAGTCCCAAATTTCCAATAAGCATTTCTTAAAAGGGCAGTTATATTTATGTTAACAAAGTGAGAACACTTTTTGCCATCCTTTTTTCTCCTTTCAAATATTACTTTGTTTTTCCTGGATTTTCACACATTTGTAGCTGATTGGCTAATTTTCTATGCGAATAGCTAGTCATGAAAACATTAAATCACTTTTAATTTGATTTCATGGATTTTTTTGTTATTGATTTGTTGATTTCTTTCTTTCCTGTATTGACTGAAAACAACTGTCCACTTAACTGCACATTAATCAAGTTTACTGAACATACTAATCTTCATCAAGCCACCCCTCCACCCTTCAATCAAACACACATTATGTAGTAATGCTATATTAGATTACCTGAAGATTCATTTTATTTGAAGATAAATATATGTGTATATATATAAAGATCTACTCTACTCATGCCCCCAAAGCAGCCCTACAAAAAGGGAAGTAGCATGTGAAAAAATATCCCTAGAGAACTATTTATTTTGTTTCCCCGCTTCCAAAAACCAGTTTTAATAAGACCCAAATGTTAAGGGTAAGATTGGAAAGAGCCAGAAAGTTTGATTACAACCTTGAATGGACCAGCTCAGTGTTATCTTCAGTCTTAAGAACCTCAGGGGTACTGACTTCTTTTGGAGACTAACCCATGAGACAAACAGATAAAGCCTAAAAATTCCTGGAGTCCAGTATAGACTCTATCCCTTGAATTGGTTTCAATGATTCAAAGACTCTCCTGAGAGAAAATTACCTGAGACTGGGTCAAACCCACTCGTGGCCCTACAATAGTGACTTGAAATCCAAAGATGGGATATAAATTAAACTGACCTATACAAGTAGGTAGCAGCACTGTATTGGGCATCATTCTTAACCTCCTCAACTTATTCCCTGCCCAGAAATATGATGATCCTCCCCAACTGCTGAATCATTAACATTCTCCATTTTCATAGAAGCAGAAAACTAATACTCTCAACTTCTGAAAAAGTGAGACAGAAATTCATCACTCCGTACATTTCAAATAACATTTTAAGGGGAACAGTATGGTCATGTAAGTGAAACCTATGATGAAACACAGAATGAAGAGTGACTACTTAAGGCCAAAATATAAACCACAACCTCAGGAATATTTCATTCAAGCATTAAAGGTAGTAGGTATGAGGTCAAGATAAAAAATAACACCAACTTTTTCATCTTTCCTTGTTTAAATATTGCATTGAATTCTAGGCCATTTTAACAATAAGTGAGTATCTTTAGATAATAAGCATTTTGATGCCATAAACAAGAGAGAAAAAATTGAAATCTGAGAGTATAATTAAATACATTTCTAAAGTTGATATTAGTTAAATATTGTGGCTTTTTATATAATACTATGTAGTCTTAACACTATTGATGAATATATCTGCCTCATTGATAAAGTATTAATACATACCACTATATCTAAGAAAACTTCACACCAATAATGTTGCCCAATGACATTTAATTCACTTTAGAAAAGATTAAATTTAATATCAATATTTTATCATTTTGGTAATTCATATTAAAATGTACAAATTTAGCAATATATAAGACAATGTACACACAACTGTTTTTCAATATCTACAAGACATTTAAGTCAGTGTTCCCAAAACTCCTACCCATTGTCTCTTCAGAATCAAATGTCTGAATGATGGATATGGACTGGGAGGGTTATGGGAGAAGATATTGGGGAAAGGAGTGATGAAGATAAAAACAGAAGATAAATTAGGGGTACTTATTATAAGATCATAGAAATTTGAAGAGGATGAAAATAAACTAAGAATTGTGTGATCAAAAAGAATAAGCTGTGGAGGCCGGCCCCATGTCATAGCAGTTAAGTGTGTAAGCTCTGCTGCTGGCGGCCCAGGTTCAGATCCCAGGCTTACCCTGATGCACTGCTTGTCAGGCCATGCTGTGGTGCCGTCCCATATAAAGTGGAGGAAGATGGGAAGAGATGTTAGCCCAGGGCCAGTCTTCCTCAGCAAAAAGGGGAGGATTGGCATGGATGTTAGCTCAGGGCTTATCTTCCTCACAAAAAAAAAAAAAAAGCTGTGAGCGCATTGTGGTAACTCATTCTATAAAATTTAATCCAAGACCAGAGAGATAAGTGGAAGGGAATATGTGATTACTAATGCACAAATCTTATTAATGTATAATGCAATTATAAGAATTCCATAAAAGAAATTCATATCATTTTATTTTACAAGAAAAGTGCATTCCAATCATTTTACTATATCCAGGAGAAGGGTGAGCTGTTAAGTGTAGGGTCTTGTTTCCAAGTCTCCAACAAATTGTACCATTCTTTTAGGTATATTTTGTTAATTCATTTATTTAATTTATATTCCAAAATTGCCATAACATCCTGCTAACTTTTATCCTAAACCAGGATCTTGATGGAAGATAATCTGAGAAGTGTAACAACTTGCCAAGAGAGCCTCTTCATTTCTAGATGGTGGTTCTCTATGCACTTTGTTCACTTTATCTGTATGCTTTTCTTCCTCTCATTCCTGCAAATCACCGTGCATAACATAATGATATAAAAAAGTTGATGCTTGTCCCAGGAAAGTTCAAAAGAATCAAATTTCAACGGCAAATTCTCCATCTTTTCTCAAGCCTTTCTTCCATATTTGTTTCAAATATCACTTAAATCCAACTTTTGTTTGAAGAATTTCCACTAGTCTATTCGGATTATCAGTGTAAAAGATCCTGTATGTTGAAAATAAAAGGAAGGATGTTAAGCACTACTCATACGTCTTTAAACATTTTTGTGGAGAACTAAAAGCTCCTGTATGATATAGTTTTTAGCGGTCCTTTCAGTAGCTGGCAGTAATAATCTTCTCCTGGTCTCACTTTTTTTTTTTTTTTTTACCACTTTTGTGATAAATAAAGCTGATGTGTGAGAGTGATGAGGTTGATTTGGGATGCCTGTGGCAATTAGATAGATAAGCACATGTGGAATATACAAACTTGAATATGGCAACCATTAAAGATGTCAAAACAATTAGAAAATATGGTCATAAAACTTAAGTACTAAAATTGTCTCCTACAAGAATTCAGATGTACCATTGGTCAAATAATTTCTCAAAAAAATGTAATAACCACACTCCAAAGGAGGCCTGATGTAACATAAGCCAGAGAAGACTATTGTTTCTCCAGTCTCTTAAGTCAGTCCAACCAATGTACAAATGGTTCCTATTGTAGATGTGATACAAGTTCTCTACTTCTCTGGTTTGATATTTGTAAGTTAGGAGTGCTGAATTCAGAATTGTTTCCATAAACATTATGAAGATTACATCTTGCTAAAGAATGTAGGAGAGCTTCCCGAGCTTTCGATTCCTCTATGTTCTGCTCTTGAGAGATTTGAAGGCTAATCTGATTTATATTATTCATTAGCAAATTGGAAGCCATAAGATTGGTTATTGAGTGGCACCTAGTGAGATTTTCTTCCAAAAATTGTTTGTAGAGTTCATCCACCTTTTTTTCCATATAACTATTAAGCATAGAATTAGAGAGGGGCTGCTTATGAATCAGCAAACTTTTTTCTCGAATTTCATCCCCATTCAAAAGCTTTGAGGCAGGTAGTTTCTCTAGAGGCTCAATGACAGGAGAATGACCCAATGGTATATCTACTGAAAGTAAAAGGGGACCATTAAAAGCATCATCACGTATGTGTTCCACAAAGCAGCCTGAGTCATACATATTTCCCACGTGGTCTCCTCCAATCTGTAGGTCAGGATAATTCTGGCAAATACTTGTACACGACCAAGATTGGTATAAATCCAGTTGTCTTTCATCATGTTGTTCTCTCTTTGGAATGGGCAATGCAACAGACACATTTCCTGGAAGGGATGCACTTTTGCATTTAGCTACAGTTACCTCATCCACAGATTTTATTTTATTTGTACTATTACTTTGCTCTGTTAAACTTTCTTTCACAACCTTATCTTGATTTTCCATTTTCTCAGGGGAAAGTGAATTGTCTTCTATATCTAAAAGCTGCTTTTTCCAAGTTTCCTTTTCATCATTTGAGGTCTTCTTACATGTAAGTGGTCTGCAATATTTTGTATATTTCTGTTCTTTGTATAGGAGTTCAATTAGGAAGGCTTCTCCAAGCATTTTGTTAGACAAGTTTTCTAAACAGAAGAGTGCAGTATATTCCTGTAATATAAAATAACTCATTAAGGCAATATACATTAAAATTTCAAATAAAGATTCATCTCCTACATGAAACACAAGTGATTTAGGGAGGCAGTATTGCTCAAAGGATAGAGAGTAGGACCAGGAGTAAGGAGACTTGGATTTTGATTCTGCCATTAACTTTTTAATATCAGGTAATTTATTTACCAATCCTGGGTCTCAATTTTCCTATCAATTAAATGATGATAATAATACTCCCATGCTTTCTTCACAGGGTTATTATCAGGATAATATTATATGGTATACATGCAAATGTTTTAAAAAGTACACTTATACAAATGTATAATTATTTTAATATATATATTTAACTGTCATAAATGATTTATTTAAAAGTTATTAAAGTGCCTAACCCTTCCTCTATCTTCAAATAGTCTACTTAAAATTAAGCCTACTTTCAAAGAATTGGTCTTAACTGTGTTTTTATTAATGTCATTTGAATCACACATTGAAAAAAATTACTATACTTTAAAATGTGTACAAGAGATGGATATTTATATATAGTTTGAACTCATGAAAACTTTCTGATTTAGACTATAAATGTAGCCAATTACTTTATCAATAATTTTAATGTAAATACGTTTGTTAAATTCACTACCACGCTTTTTTCTTTTTCTTTTGTCTTTTCCTCCTTCCCTTCCTCCCTTTTTCTTTCTTTCTTTCTTTCCTTCCTTCCCTCCCTCTCTCCCTCTCTCTCTCTTTCTCTCTCCTTCCCTCCTTCTTCCTCCCTCTCTCCCTTTCTTCCTGCCTTTCTTCCTTCTCTCTCTCTCTCCTTTCCTCCCTCCCTCCCTCTCCGTCTCTCTCTCCGTTCCTTCTTTCCTTCCTCTCTTTTCTTTCAGACTTAAATCTTATTTCTAGAAGCACTTATTTCAGTCTTTTTTAATGGTTCTTTTGTGCAATTTTAAGATTTCCAATTTTCCCTATAAACTTTACAAGGGTACAGAAGGAAAAAGCAGATTTGATTTAAGACACAATTTTCCTTTTATAGGTCTATAGTGTCTACTATAAATGTTTCCCAGAAACCTACTTATTCATATATAAAGGCTTTTTGGAAGAAAATAAAACTATATGACCCAAAATATGTAAGAATTTAGACTTACCTTTCTCAATGTCAGGATATCTAAAGATTCAGTCTTCTGATATTCCAACAGTACAAACACAGGAAAGTCCCTTTTGACTTGTTTGTTTCTCAGCTTTTGCTTACACCTCAGAAAGATAACTTTAACCACACAAAATGAAATGGTTCTGCTTTCCATTCATACCCTAGGACTGAACCAAACTAATAGGAAAATGATGTGGGTTGATCTCATATATGGTATGGTAATGCTCACATACCAAAAGAGGATCTTGAAAGTGTTTACTCAAGACGCAAAATACAATGACAGTGGGAAATGTGAAGAACAATAGCTTTCCTCATTCAAGTGAAGACAGAGACAAGGTTATTTTTTTTTTTTAAGTAAAAAAATGTAGTGTGGCACCCAGCATATTCTGTAACAGGGAATAATTAAAAATAACTTAAATGGCCATCAATAAGGCAATGGTTAGATAAATTATGATAAATCTATTATAGGAAATACTAAACTGAGGAATTTTAATGATGGAATGATAACAAGCATCTATTAAGTAATTACTAGATAACAGTCATTCTAAATGTTTTACACATACTACTTAATTTAAAACAGAAGCTATTTTCTCCATTATACAGAGGAAACAAAGACAGAGAGAGGTTATATACTTGTGGAAGGTCACAAAGCTAGTAAATGGTGGAACTAGGATTTGCACCAGGCAATTGAATTCAGAACCCGTGCTCTTAATCTCTACACTGTATTACTTCTATGTGCACTGAGGGACTGCAAGTTGCAGAACAATACATACAGTACGATTCCATCATGTATTGAGTGTGTACTATGTGTCAGACACCTTTCTAAATATTTCACATATACTAACTAATTTAATCCTCATAACATCTCTGTGAAACAGATATTATAATTTCCATTTTACCTATGAGGAAACTGAGGCACAGTGAAGTTAGATAAGATGCCCAATATCACACAATTGTAAGTGGTAGAGTCTGGATTTGAACCCAGGCAGCCTGGCTTCAATGCCTGTGTGTTTAACTTCCCTGCTATAACTGACCTTTTCTTACTTTTAATTGACTTAATATATGTAATCACGTTTGTGGAAAAGGATACAAATCAAATTGTTAATAGTGGTTTCCTCTGGAAGAGGGTGGCAGGGAGAAAGTGAAGGGGTAATTTTACTTTTTACTCCCTATATTTCTATATTGTTTGAATTCTTCTACATTGAATATGTATTCATGTATTATTTGCATGATTGAAAAACAAATAATTCTCATACTTAAAAGGACAAGAAAAAAACTATATTACCTTCTTTAGAATGTATTTTCCCAATCTCACAGGTGTCTGGCCCATTCTTTTCTTTTTTCCTAAGGAAGATTCACTCTGCCTTAACATCTGTTGCCAATTTTCCTCTTTTTTTTTTTTTTTTTTTGCTTGAGGAACGTCAGCCCTGAGCTAACATCTGTGCCAATATTCCTCTATTTTGTATGTGGGATGCCGCCACACCATGGCTGGTGAGTGATGTAGGTCTGTGCCCGGGATCCGAACCCACAAACCCAGGCCGCTGAAGCTGAGCACGTGGAACTTGAACCACTCAGCCATGGGGCAGGTACCTGGCCCATCCTTTAGAATGATTTTAAACCCAGATACAAACTGCCAAAGTAGACTGGGAAGCATAAACAAAATCTCTACACAGTTGATAATTTTGGCTACAATTATCGATATAGCTTTTGTTTTACAAATAATTATTTGCAAGTAATTATCACAAACATCCTACAGAATAAGTTAATTCTAATTTTGTATGCAATACCAACTAATTTCTTTTAGGTTGTCAAAAATATCCTCCTGTAAGAAATAGTGTATTAATATAGCTTGGAACCAAGGGAATGGCTCACAGAGAAATGAGGAAATATGTTACAATCCCGCACCAGAAAGATTATGAAAATAATTGTAAAAAATATATTTTCTATAGCTGCTACCACAAAGGAATATTAAAAGAAAACGGAGATCTCAAGGTGTTCCTAACCTAGACTCCTTCATTGATTATATCCCATCTCCTTTGCCTCCTTCATTCCTATATCCAGCTGATCCAAATTCTAGCAGTCCCCTGTCCTAAATCTCTCTGCCTTTCGCTACTGTCTTTTCGTTCTTGAATTGTTGCAGTTGCTTCCAATTTTGCACTCTTTCAAATCCACTTGTCATGTAAGATTGATCCATCTTTCACACAAACCTGCTAAATTCTTCAATGTCTTCTAATCATCCATGGATCAATAATAAGAATAGATATAATTTATTGAGTGTCTTATAAGGGAAATACTCTTAGGCAACATCTGCACTTATTTAAACTTCACAACAAATCTGCAAGTTATGATTTTTCACATTTTTATAAAACCAGGAAACAGCCTCAAAAAGACTAAAAATCAACATCTTACATGAAACCTGAAGGTCTAAGTGCTTTTCCCTGTTTACTTCCTCAGCTTCTACTCCTTTACTTGCTCCCAAAACTCCAATTACCATGTTGCTTCATCACTGTTCCTTTTGCCTAAAATTCCTATTCTTTTTTCTCTCTCTCTTTTTTTTTTTTTTTTGCTGAGGAAGATTGGGTCTGGGCTAACATCCATGCCCATCTTCCTCTACTTTATACGGGATGCCACCACAGCATGGCTTGATGAGCAGAGCATTGGTCCACACCCGAGATCCGAACCCCCAGACCCCGGGCCACTGAAGTGGAGTGCATGAACTTAACTGCTACGTCACCGGGCCAGCCCCTAAAATTCCTATTCTTATAATTTCCTGGCAGACTATACATCCTTCAGGTTTCATTTTAGCTCTCATTACTTCAGGGATACCTCCTTGATCCCACTTGGCCTAGTTTAGATTTCTCTACATTGCATTTACCTCATATTATTAATCATCACTCTGTGGGTTCCTTGAAGGTAAATGCTTTGTCTTATTCAAATTGAGATGTTTGTTCCCAAGCAGCATGCAAATTATAATAATTACTTTAATTTTCTGCACTACCTACATGTCAGATCCTGTGCCAAACACTTTTACATACTTAATTCATTTAACCTTCATGATGATGCTGTCAGGTAGGCATCGCCATTCTCACCTTAACAATAGAGAAACTGACATTCATAAGTAAGTAATTTGCCCAAGTTCCATAGTCATTAAGTGGTAGAATCATGGAATCCGAATTTGCCTAACACAAAAGCTGGTGCTGGGGCCGGCCAGGTGGCACAAGCAGTTAAGAGCTCCCGCTCTGCTGTGGAGGCCCGGGGTTCACGGGTTTGGATCCCGGGCACACATCGACACACCGCTTGGCAAGCTATGTTGTGGTGGCGTCCCATATAAAGTAGAGGAAGATGGGCATGGATGTTAGCCCAGGGCCAGTCTTCCTCAGCAAAAAAAACGAGGAGGATTGGCAGATGTTAGCTTGGGCCGATCTTCCTCACACACAAAAAAAAAAGCTAGTGCTGAGGGAAGTTCTTTGGCCTTTCGCTCTCATTTTCCATTGCCCATTCATAGAAAACCCCCAAAATCCTGTAAATATTATCGCTGTCTTCAACTACTGGGAAATGCTAAAACTCGAAAACAAAGGCTGGAATAATGAGCTACTCAATGCATTGAAGAGGAAGCAGACATTAAAGCGCTGAGGTCATGGAATTACACAAGGGGGAGAGGAAGTGCTATGAGAGTCAGAGACTATTACACTCACTATTACACAAACCAAAAGGTCAACACCCAGAAGGAGAGGGTGCCTGGCAAAGCAAGTCATCAAGAAAGGAGGGGGGCTGGAGAGGGAAAGAAGGCATCTCCCTGAGCTAGGAGAAAAGGTAACAAAGGTTGCTATGGTGGTCCAGTTCAGTCCAGGTAAGCATCGGCACCATTTGCTCTGTCCCTCAAACCTAGGCAACACTAGTTTTAATTTATCTCTCTTCTTCACTCATTATATTGTATTTTGGCCCTTTTCTGCCTCACGTGTCTGGGTCCTTCATTCGCAGCTGCTGTTACCAAGCAGGAAAGCTCGTGCTCACCACCATTCTCAAGCAGGGAGATGGGAGAAGGGGCAGCAGAAATGCAGAGTCCATTTGCTCTTCCCCACCTCCTTCCCTGGGCCTCGCAGATGAGGAGAGAAAAGAGGCCTTAACTGGAGTTTATCACCCCTGAGACTTCAGCCCCTCCCCCCAGGCCGGTGGGGGCTACTGCCTCCTGGTCACTAGGCTCCTAGAGTTCAGAATGGGCACTCCCTGCGCCGCAAAGGCACTTATTTCCCAGCCAATCCTGACTGCACGGGCCGCTGGCCCTTAGCAACGGACCTGGAGAAGGGCAGGGCAGCGCGCTGGGATTTTGCGTCTTGTAGCTGAGCCAAAAGCAGCAGTGAAGTGGATAACTCTGGGTTACTTCTGCAAAGTAGCCTCGGAGTGGAAACAACGAGCTCCAATAAAGTCTATTATACCAGCGTGTCAGGGTCTAGGGAGGTGAGTGAAAAGCAAGGGGATTCAGTGGGCAAAAATGATTAGAGCAAAGACATTCTAGTTGGGGACTTAAGGATTGTGCTACGACATCTCCTTCTTGCCTTTCATTTTTCAGCTCCCTCTTGCCCAGGTTTTTGGGAGTGGGAGGTGCATGGGGAAAACAGAGAATGTAGTTAATACCCTCACCCAGCTTGTGCTCTAGGAACTGATTGATCTGGGAGGTTTTTGTGTCCTGAGCTCAACCATCTTAAGGGCGTCCAATAATTTTGCAGATGTTTCAGATGGAGGAGATAAAGAACACTGTTTAGGATGGGAGAGGAAAAATGCCAGTGAGTGAATGGCCAAAATCCTCGGAGAAGACTAGGTAACCTCCAAAAGACAAACTGATTGTTAATTTCTAAGAACAAGGTGTGTTTGCATAGATCAGACGTTTCTTAGATTAGTATTTAGATGAATTATATTGACCAAGATGTAAGAAGTTTTATAGAACAGTGTTTTCCAACAGCAATATATTGTAAGCTATGTATGTAATTTTGAATTTTCTAGTAGCCACTTAAAAAAAAAGAGATGAGATTAATTTTAATATATTTTATTTAAGACAAAATATACAAAATGTTATTGCAACATATAATCAGTATAAAAATAGAGATGTTACATATTCTTTTTTCGTGTTAAATCCTCAAAATCCAGTATTTATTTTGCACTTACAGCACATCTCATTTCGGACTAGCCACACTTCAAATGCTCAATAGTCGCATCTGGCTAGTGGTTATCACATTAGCTTAGTTAAAGAAGGACCATTATATGGCTAAGAACCTCATTCTGCAAAGTTTTTGGAGAAGCATGAAAACTGAAGTATTTGGAATTGATTATAAATGGTTGACAGACATTCATGACACTCCTGCTGTGTATCAGATACCATGATAGGTGCTGGGAGGAATGAGATTTGATCTCAGCCCAGAAAGAGTGCATTGCTTTTGCATAAAGCCTTGTCAGGTAGATTAAGGATTTCACCTGGGTACTAAGGAACAACAATAACAAGAAGCAGTTTAAAAAAGGAAAATATGGGCCATTTGACTAGTTTTTTTTTAAACGTTATAATTTATGTTATTGGATATGGTACTAAGAGTCTCTAGGAGGGAATGATTAGGAATCAGTAAGGACCACAATGTATGCAGCAGAGGACTCACCCAACTGTTGGTCTGTGTCTCTCAAACTGTGACATAAAAACCATCTGGAGGGCTTGTTAGAACATCCCGGGGACCCACTCCCAGAGAACCTGATTCTGTAGTTTTGAGGTGGGGTAAGGCTGATGCTGCTGGTCTTATGAACCACACTCAGACTAGCACTTGTCTAAGAAACTGTTCTTCTCTTAATGGGTTCCTCTGAAAAGGTTTTAAAAAGCCACTATAATAATGTGACTTAAGTCACATGCACCATGCTTTTGTAATTTTAAAAAATTAAGGAGCCTCAGAAAGTGGAAATGTTGCATTTTGGAATTTCAGAAATTTCTCAGCTATTGGTTGGAAATAGGCAGAGTTTTGTAAGCATGACTGGATTACATTTCCAAGTCATCGAACAAAAAGCCTACTGACATGCACTTTCACA
Source organism: Diceros bicornis minor (assembly GCF_020826845.1). Taxonomy (NCBI): domain Eukaryota; kingdom Metazoa; phylum Chordata; class Mammalia; order Perissodactyla; family Rhinocerotidae; genus Diceros; species Diceros bicornis. The sequence goes on along the minus strand of NC_080781.1, from coordinate 73,903,597 downwards.
GAAATCACACTTGAATAATCTGGGGTTTGTACTTGTTTTCACATATGTTTTCTCATTCTAGCATCAGAAGTTTTATGTGACAAAATTGCTCAAGATTGTCATGTGAAAATGTAGAAACCTCAAACTTTAAAATTTATGTTATAGTTATTAACAAAAGATTTGTAGATATAAAATATGTTTAAAAGGTGACCAACTATTACAATTTTACTTTAGCAGTAGTGTGTGTTTCAGGGGAAAAGGCAATGGGGGAAATACAGTCTATTAACAGATCCAAATCTAACAGTTCATATGAGAGGACATAGCAAGAACTGGCCACTTTCATCCACTCACATATTTGTAAATCTTAATCCCCTGATGTATTTATTTTATTTTACTTTTTCATCCCATGAATTTTATCTCTATACTTAGGCATAGTCGCCAATTATGGTTTAGAACACGTAGTATGTTTCCCTCAAATTTAAAAACCTGGTATCATGTCCATTTCCTGGAGAGCTACTATAGATATTAGCATAAATTAATGCAGTGATGAGTTCAAAAGCCTGCTTCAACTGTTAGCAGAATGTTAATACCACTTCATGTGCAGTATTGATGCCAGCCCTGATATCAGTTCCCCTATATTAAACCCAGCATATATGGGGTTAAAACCAAAAGCACTCATTCCCTTTTCCCTGCTTCTCTAAGTTACATTCACATGTAAATATCATTTTCTTTCACTTTTGTATCCCTGAATTTCACAAGGCAAATAGAAGTCACAAATTGTTAAAAGCCCAGGTGGCCTCACACTGAAGTTTGGCTAGTTATGGGTCCTTTGAAGTTTTGTTACAGGGAAATTGATATCCAGAGAATATTGAGAAGCTGAAGCTTCCCAGACCCCAACTCCTTGGCTTCCTGGTGCCAAAATCCACCATTCGTCACAGAGGCAGACAACCAAGGACACCCAGTTGTGGATTCCCTTATCTGCCAAACACAGGCTGATGGGAAAACACCAACCAGCAAGGCCACAGGCTCCCCCTCCCTACAAGCAGCTGCATTCCTCGCAACCTTTAAAACCCAGTGCCTCCCATCTTTCGGATGGAGATGATTTTGAGGGCTCACTCTCGTCTCCCAGCTGACGTCACCCAAAATAAAAACTCTTTCCTTGCCATAAGCCTGGTGTTCCAGTTTTTATTTGGCCCCTCTTGTTTGGTGGTTAGAGAACCTGTGATTGTGCCCAGTAACAGTATGAAATCAATCTGGTAAATATTTATAACCCACTAGAGATTTTCAGCCCCCACTGACCTTATTATAATTCTTCATATATATATATATAAAACATATTTATATATTACATATATGTGTGTATCTGTGTGTGTATATTACAAGAAAATTACCTAACGTTTACTCCTCAAATAAATATCACACAATTAAAAGCTGTTCCTTTTCCATAGCATAATGGACAGGGAAAATAAAAATAAAGCATAAAACATTGGGATCAGTTGATTAGCATCTTTCTATCTCTCTATATCTTTGTCTATCTAGGTGAAACAGAGATAGGAAGAAGTTACCAGAATTTTAGATATTTACAAACTAAAATATGAATTAATAGATATTTCTGTCAGTTTGAAAGTACTTCAAGAAATGAGGATGAAGGTTTCCACTCCTAAGTCTCTACCAGCTCAGATATTCAATGGCCAAGAATATGTGGAGTAAGAGTAAATGTCCATTTTTGTTTTACTTTCATTTCATATCTTAAGGTCATATACATGCAGAAATAATACGTTTATGGGGTGTGAGCGTCAGGTTTCTCCATTTATAGAATAACTTAATTATGTTCCCAGAGACAAGGCAATTTATACTTTGTTATGAAAATATTAGTATAAAAGGAAACTATATCACGCTGCTTATTTGGGGATACATGTGTAGTCTTTTCCTCGCATATTAAAGTATGAAGTGACTGATGCTCTGGGAAAAGTTTTTTATCTAACTTAGTTGGCAGAGGTTTGCAAAGGCCCAGGCAAGATAATAAGCAAACTTACCTAGACACTTGAGTTTAATGACTTCATAACTGGGAATTATCAGCATTGATATTAAAAGTTAATTTTAATTCCATTTAAGATTGAAATGTTTCACAAGGCAAAGGAGAACAAAGAGATTCTGAAATTCCTGAAGATGGAATGAATGGGCAGTAATGATACAAAAGATGTTTACTAAGATGAATCTGCATATATTTCTATATTCATCAGTTACTTTTAATTATAACAATAGAACTGTTTCATTAAAGTTAATTGCTACCTAGATTAAGTTGTAATCACTAACATGTGGGCCTTTACTATTTCAATTGTGCATTAAAATCATTTCTTTATTACACTGTGAACATTTTATAAAGCCCTGTGTAAAAAAAATTATTAAATATTTATCAGCAGCAAACTTTTATTCTATCTCACTAGTAGCTGTCAATTTATAGGCATGAAATATACTTTTAGTGCAATTTTTTATTTACTTTCACCTTTATTTTTTAAATGTTTCTCAGTAAACTTAACAAAGGCTTACATACTATACTGGAGCTCTTTAAGAAAAAGAAAAAGACAGATCACTGGGCCCCATTTTAAGTCCTACTAAATGTAAATAGGAGAGGGAATAGGAATTTGTATTGTTAAAAAACTTCTCAGGTGATTTTTTTCTTTTGACACTAAAGCCTGGGAGCCAATACTAAAGAATAATAATTTTAGGTCACCCCTCCTTTGACGTCTACTTCTGATAAAAAATGGTAGTCTTCTTTCAAACCTGTTTCTCCTCCTGTGGTTTCTATCTTGTTGAAAGTCACCTCCATCCACTCAAACCGCAACTCAGAAACTTGAGAGTCATCGTTAATATTTGCCCATTCTCTCACCCCCATATGCAATCAATTACCAAACCCTCAATGAACTAGTCTTAATATCCCAATTACCTCACACTTCTCCAGCTCTCCAGCTATTGCCTTTGTTTGTGTCCTCATCACTCTTGTCTGTACTATTGCAATAATATCTTAATCCACTAATTCCAGTTTTACTATTCTAACGCCTTCGCTCCACATTGCTGCTAAATCAGTGCTTTTCAACCTTGACTGAACTTTGGAATCACCTGAGGACATTTAAAAACCATAATGTTTGAATACCTCTTTAATGATTCTAATATGCAGCTAAAGTTGAGAACAATAGCATTAGAAGGATCTTTTTAAAACATAAATTTAATCAAGTCTATGTAGCCTGCAGCAGAAAGTTATCACAGTGTGGTATAGGAAAACCACATTCCTCAGAATCATCTGGAGAACTTAATAAATATGCAGATTCCTGAACCCTCCCCCAGGCCTCTAAAGCTGGGGCACAGATATTTGAATTTTAAATGAGTAGCTCCAGATGAGACACTAATTTTTGAGAAGTATTGAAGTATGGGTTAAAATCTAAACTCCATACTCGTTCTCTGAAACAAGCTTCTGTAGATCATTCTTTTTTTTTTTTAATTTTTTATTTATTGCAGTAACATTGGTTTATAACATTGTATAAATTTCAGGTGTACATCATTATACTTCTATTTCTGCATAGATTACATCATGTTCACCACCCAAAGACTAATTACAATCCATCACCACACACATGTGCCGAATTATCCCTTTCACCCTCCTCCCTCCCCCCTTCCCTTCTGGTAACCACCAATCCAATCTCTGTCTCTATGTGTTTGTTTGTTATTATCTACTACTTAATGAGGGAGATTATACGGTATTTGACCTTCTCCCTCTGACTTAGATCATTCTTTTCCCACCTTTTAGTTACATCCACCGCTCTCCCCAATTAATCCTATTTACCTGTTTCTAGTTTCCTAAATGTATCAGCTTAGCATTCTCTTGCCTTTTTGCACACACTTGTAGGCCTACGTAGTCCTGCCATTTGCTTGACAAGTAATTACTGATATTTCAAGTAAAACTCTCCTATGATGCCTTCTGTGACCTCTTCCTCTAATAGAATGAAACACCTTTTTTCTTTATGACCCAGAAGGTACCCAGTACCTACTTCTATCTCAGCACTAGTAACAGTTTAGAACTATTGCCTCCCTTGAAAGTCGTAATGGCCAATATTTCTTCAGTGCTCACTATGTTTAAGGCACTGTTCTAAAGTGCTTTACATGAATTTACTTCATTTAATCTTCACAACCCTATGAAGTAGGTGCTATTATCACCCTCATTCTATGGATGAGAAAAATAAGTTGCCAACTAATAATTTTCACAAGGCTACACAGGTAAGTAATAAACCCAGATTTGGGGTCCATTACATAGGAAATGTAAAAGGCTCTTTCTAGATAGAGGGGAGAAGGATATGAAAGGAGAGAAGGCAGCAACTGAGTCAGTGGTGTGGTTCCCTATAAAATGAGTCCCACAGATTGGCCCTTCTTATGGTCAAAATCTTCAGAGAGATAGGGGAATAGAGTCCTTAAAAATCCCAGCTAGTTTTAGGGGGACCAGAAAACAGAAAAACTGGTACCTCTTATTTCCAAAGTCTAGCCAGAGAAGTCTTTCAGCCTCTCATTGCACATACCTATAGATATATATTTATTTATTTATTATCATGATTTAAGATACGTTTCTCACTGGAGATCATAACCAAAAAAATTTTAAAGCCATTATACTAATGAGTTGAAACAGATGACCCAAACCTAAAGTTAAGGCTCTTTTACATTCTTTTCTTATATATACATTCTTTCAGACTGTGTGTGTATGGGTGTGGGTGTGTATGGGTGGATGTGTGATTGGCTAAAGAACATTTGGATTGTTCTGATTCCCTTCCTTCGATGACAGGGGTGTAATACTGAGATTAGAAACTAATTTATTAGTTTTGTAAAACAGAAGCACTATACATAACATATGCAACACAGAATAAGTGCCTATAATGGGAACAGTCCAAAGCATAAGTAACCAAGATATATTTCAATAATCTTACCATACTTATACAGAGATAGTCTTCTAAAGTAGCATTTGCCTGATTTAATTATTCGATATGAAGTCTGCTTATTAAATCGAATACATTATAAGGATGAGTCACTAATAATTTGTTCTACACTTGATCTTAGCTGAAAGGTCAAGAAGCGATAATAATAATTCATTCTATATATCCAGTTCATTGACATAATTTTGAGGGATAATTGACACATAAGTCTATGAGCCTTTGTGTTCAGAAAAGATATATGGTATCTAAGATGTGAAAATATATTTCAAAGTATGAATATATAAAATTAATAGTTCCTTAGGCAGAAACATTTGTTCCTCAAGTTCAATGGTTTTCAAATTATTCTTGGTAGACCCTTAGGACCGTTGATGTTTGGCAGGGGGCAGGAGAGAGAAGATAGCCAGACTCATACTCCCCCAAATACACATATATACACATACCTATTTCAATCAGAAAAACTCCACTCACATGTCTTCCATACTGGGCACCTGCATCATATTTTCTTTGACAGAAGAGTTGCACCAATCAGGTTTAAAAAACACTAACTAGTGATTGCTTTATAACCGGAAGTGATCAGTATTGAAAACAGAAATGCATGTTTTTGAAAAAATCTTGAAGTGCGCACTTTATATTGACTTTTGTCACTTCATAAACTTCTCTTTCAAGATGACCTTGAAAGAGGTATAGTAGAAACATCACTGGATTGAGTAAGAAGCCCCAGACTCAACTTATTCTTGCTTTGCAAGTTACCAAATTTGTGTTCTAGGGTAAATCATTTAACTTTTTTGGATTTTGGTTTCCTTTTTGGTAAAATGAGGTTGGTTTAGACTAGATTAAAATAGCAAACAGGTTTTAACTCTTATGCCAAATCTGATGATTGTTAGTGCCTTTCTAAAGCAATGTGTTTAGAAAGATTCTGATGCTCAATAGTAAAGAGCACTGTGACCCTTTAACAATATCTTCCATGGACAAGGGAATGGGAATTTGACATCCCTGGGGTACATGATCTCTTAAAATCCTTTCCAGTCCTAAACAATGCAACGTGTTTTTTTAAAAAAACAAGTAATAGGTAAAGCACATGAATAAATGACAAAATGCAATAAATATTTGATCAGAGACTGATAATCAAATGAGGTGAATGGGGCAGCGAGGGAGGGATGAATAGGTGGAACACACGGGATTTTAGGGCAGTGAAACTGTTATGTATAATACTGTAATGATGGATACATGACATTTTGCATTTGTCAAAACCCATAGAACTGTAAAACACAAAGAGTGAAACCTAATGTAAACTATGGACTTTAGTTAATAATTTATCGATATTGTTTCATCAAGCATAACAAATGTACTACAATAATGCAAGATGTTAATAATACGGGAAACTAGGGGAGGGAGAAGAGTATATGGGAACTGTGTACTTTCTGCTTAATTTTTCTTTAAACCTAAACTGCTCTTAAAAAGAGTCTATTAATTAATTTAAAAAGTGAAAATAAAAATGACATGGACTGCTCACCACAAAAGCAGACTGCCAAATAATGGTAGTAGGGAAAGTTTTAAAGAAGAATAAAAATATATTAAAGAGTTGTCTACTTCTCCAGCTTCTTATCTGATCACAGGCACCCCCACATTAGTAATATGTATGCTGACCACACACACTCTGTACTTGAGCCATGCTGAAGTGCCTGTAGTTTCTTCAATGTTCCACGATGTCTCTTATATCCAAGCCCAGAAACATGCTGCTCTACTCCCCTTGCTTCTTTACATAACTTCTACTTAGCCTTTATGTCTTAGTTTATAAAGCAGTCCCCCCTTACCCACAGAGGATAAGTTCCAAGACCCCCAGTGCATGCCTGAAATAGCAGATAGTACCAAACTCTATAGATACTATGTTTTTTCCTATACATGCATACCTATGACAAAGTTTAATTTATAAATTAGGCACAGTAAGAGATTAACAACAATAACTAATAATAAAATAGAACAATTATAACAAAATATTCTAATAAAGGTTACCATAGATCTTAGCAACCTCAGCATATGATTTTTTTTCTTCCTTTATCTCAAGAACTTGGACCTTTTCACTTAAAAGAAGCACTTTATGGCTTCTCTTTGGCATATCCAAATTTCCAGCATCACTACTCTTGTGCTTTGGGGCCATTGTTAAGTAAAATAAGGGTGACTTGGACACAAGCACTGCGATACCACGACAGTTGACAGTCAATCTGATAACCTAGATGGCTGCTAAGTGACTAACAGGCAGGTAGCATATACAGCATGGATACGCTGGACAAAGGGATGATTCATGTCCCTGGTGGGATGGAGTGGGATAGCACGAGATTTCATTATGCTACTCACAACAGCAGGCAATTTAAAACCTATGAATTGTTTATTTCTGGAATTTTCCATTTAATATTTTCAGACTGCAGTTGACTGCAGGTAACTGAAACCGGAAAGTGAAACCACGGATAAGGGGGGACTACTGTATATCACTTCTCCTAGGAAATTATACCTGATCACCTCCTATATCCACCAACCCATAATGAGGTATCTGTCCTAAATTCTCTCTTAGCACCATTTACTTACCTTTCTCTATTAGAAATGCCTAGTAATTTGTCCATCATCCCACACTAAATTATTACTTTCTTGAAATTAGAGATAATGTCCTGTTCATGGTAGTATTCTCACTCCTAAAAAAGTGCCTGCTAGTGCTCACTTTGGCAGCATATATACTAAAATTGGAATGATACAAAGATTAGCATGGCCCCTGTGCAAGGATGACATGCAAATTTGTGGAGCATTCCATATTTTTAAATGAAATAATTATGTTACCTGACAGAGGCATTGGCTAATGCTATGGTAGTAATCATATTGCAATATATAGGTATATCAAATCAAAACGTTGTACACTTTAAACTTACACAATGTTACATGTCAAGTATATCTCAATAAAAAAATTAAAAGAAAAATTTAAAACAAGAGAAAATAAAATAAAAACATCCTTTGAAAAAAGTGCCTGCTATATAGTATGTGATTAAAAATATGGGTTGGATGAATGATTAATTCTAATTACTACTCACAGTAGCACTTTAAAATTTAGACATTACAAAATATAGAGAATAAGATTTTTAAGATGATAGAGTTCCTCGATGACCTAGAATGTCTTTTTCCTTTTTATATCTCCTCAGAGCATATCAAATACACTGTAGGGAACAAAAATTATAAAATGAAGTTGGAAGGGCTATTTGCTATTAGCTATATAGATCAATGTACCACTTGCTCAAGTGTCAGTCACTATACCAAGTGCTTAATTTGTGGTTTTTCCCACCTCCACTCCAAGCTAGTTATTATAAATTTAATATACACAGTCTTCCCCAATGTTTTCACTTAATATTTTACTATACTTAGAAATAGTTAAAATCATATACGATCTGCATATATTTCCTCTATATATAGTGAGGGAAAGTGAAAAGAAATGGAATTATCCATAATTTCTCCCAAGCTCCACCTACATGAACAAATCATTTTGATTGTTTTGACTGATAACCAATTCAAGTCAGGCCAGAAGCTGTCAATCCAAAACTTCATTTGACTCTTTCCCCTGAATAGGCTGATAAAGTAAGCACAAGAATCAAAATGTTTGTGAATGAAAAGCCAGATTAAAATTCAACAAGCTAAATAATTGAGGTAAAATCTGTACTTTTTCTTCTCCATTTTTCTAAATTGCTTGCTTATATTTTTCTCAAAATTCCATTTCAAAGTGCAGACTTTCTGTGGCTATAGCAACAGCAACATTCAGTAAGACAAGGATCTAATTTTTAAGTGCAAGTAAATAAAAGTGTTTGAGCCTCAGAATTTGACTTTATAGTCAATTTTTCAGAAATGTATTTATTTTACATATGAGGTCTAGGAGTAGAAAGGGGAAGAAAAGGACGGTTCCTTTCATGCCAACTTTTAGGGTGATGAAATGACAGGCAAAACCACAGATTTTGAAGTTACTAGGACTTAGGTAACTGCCATTTCCCAACTGTGTGACCTTGGGCAAGTTACGTAACTTCAGTTTCTCCATCAAAAATATGGAGATAATAATACTTATTGCATTAGTCAGGGTTCTCCAGAGAAACAGAACCAATAGGAGATATATGTACATATATATACACATATATTTTAAGGAATTGGTTCACATGATTGTGGGTGCTGGCAAGTCTCAAATTTGCAGAGCAGGCCTGTAGCCTGAAAATTCCAGCAAGAATCAATGTTGCAGTCTTGAATCCAAAGGCAGTATGGAAACAGAATTCCTTCTTCCTCAGGGGGCCTAGATCTTTTTATATTGAGGCCTTCAACTGATTGGATGAGGTCTGCCCACATTAGGGAGAGTGATCTGCTTTACTCAAAGTCTACTGACAAATGTTAATCACATCTAAAAAATACCTTCACAGCAATATAAAGACTGGTGTTTGACCAAAAATCTGGGCATTATAGCCTAGCCAAGTTGACACATAAATTTAACCATTACACCTACTTCTCATGGCTGTTGTAAAGATTAAGTGAAATTATGTAGGCAGAGGACCTAAGTAGAGTGCTCAGAGTAGGGGCATAGCCCTCACCATGCCCAGTCATAATCTAATACTTGGGATTTGAGTGGAGAAAAAAAAGGTGCTCTATATGTTCTGGAGCCATTTTTGCTTTACTTAAAAGTTGGGGAATGGAAATAAAATTGCTGAAACAGGTACCCATTACTGTCTCTCTGCCTCTTCTCCTACATTAATCCAGTAGTAATGCAAATTAATTACTTCAGTAGTAATGCAAATTAATAACTTAAGATCTTCAAGAATCTCAGTCAGTTAAATTATTTGACCAATTTCTGAAATTGAGGACTTTTGTTTGTCCTTTCATTTTTAATTTGGGTCATTATGTTAACCTTCCCATAGTATGGACATTTTAATAAGAAACCTAGGAAGATCACCTACTTTTAAGGCTGTGTCATTTTGATGAAACTTCGGGGGAATCTATTTTTCCCATAAACCCCATGACATGATAGGTTGGAGGGCTTGTATGCATACTGTATTTCTGTGTACACTCCAAGCAGGTTAGGGCCAAAGAAAAATAATATGTTAAAATTTTTGAATTTGTGGAAGAAATCAGATATATTTTATTATGAAAGACAATCATGCTGTGCTTTTGTAGTGGTAGAGTGAGAAGCATGGCAGAACTTGCCCCAACAAAACAGCAATTTAACTGAAAAAAAATTATTTTAAAAGTAATTAAAAGTTTCTGTAAGTTGTCCTAAGGGGATACACCTATATTGGAGTAAGAAATGACATTAGATGGTAACAATTCCACAAGAAGAAATAAAGAAAACCAAAATGGTAAATATAGTTAATGTGCATATAAAAAACCTCTACATTTGTGCTGTCCTCTTTTCTCATAGCCTCTTTAAAAGACATAAGATTACATATAGTAATAATTAAAACAAGGTACTGTTGGATCTGTAACATATATAGATGTAATATGTATAACAATAATAGCACAAAAGGGAGAAAAGAGAATAGAGATATACAGGAGTAAAGTTTCTATATCTTACTGACTTCAGTATGAATCTGAGGATGATTTTTATAATTAAAATGCCTATTGTGTACTCTAGAAAAACATTAAGAAAATAGTTAAAAATATAATTTAAAAATACATAAAGAACTCATACAACTGAACAATAAAAAAACAAACAACTAGATTAAAAAATGGGCAGGGAATCTGAATAGACACTTTTCCAAAGAAGACATATGGATGGCCAACAAGCACATGAAAAGATGTTCAATATCACTAATTATTAGAGAAATGCAAACAAAAATCACAATGAGATACCACCTCACACCCATCAGAATGGCTATTATTAAAAAGACAAGAAATAACAAGTGTTGGAGAGGATATGGAGAAAAGGGAACCCTCATACACTGCTGGTGGGAATGTAAATTGGTGCAGCCACTATGGAAAACAGTATGGAGACTCCTCAAAAAATTAAAAATAGAACTACCATATGATCCAGTGATTCCACATCTGAGTATTTATCCCAAGAACAGAAAAACACTAGTTCAAAAAGATATATGCACCCCTGTGTTTACTGTAGTATTATTCACAATAGCCAAGGCTTGGAAACAGCCTAATTGCACATTGGTGAATGAATAGATAAAGAAGATGTGGTGTATATATATACAATGGAATACTACTCAGCCATAAAACATATGAAATCTTGCCATTTGCAACAACATGGATGGGCCTTGAGGTATTAGGCTAAGTGAAATAAGTCAGATGAAGAAAGTCAAATACCATATGATTTCACTTACATGTAGAAGATAAACAAACAAAATCAAACACATGGATACAGAGAACAGATTGGTGATTTCCAGATGTGCAGGGGTCATAGGGAGGGCAAAAGGGGATCACATTTGTACAGTGACAGAAGGTAACTAGATTTTTCGTAGTGAACACAGTATAGTCTATACAACGGTCAAAATATATCAATGGACACCTGAAATTTATATAATGTCACAAACCAATGTTACCTCAATAAAAAACATATATAATTTAAAAATTATCAAAAAAATTAAAAGATTACACTAGAAAATGTTCAATTAACTAAAAAGAAGGCAATAAAAGAAGACAGGAACAAAAAAGATAGGAGACAGAAAAAAAGCAAAATGACAGATGTCAATCCAACTATATCAATAATAACATTAAATGCGAACAGATTAAACAATCCAATCTAAAGGTGGATAATATCAGATTGGATAAAAAAGCAAGATCTAACTTTATACTGCCTATGGGAGACACACTTTAGATTCAAAGATAATAATTGGTTGGATGTGAAAGGATGGAAAAGATATAGTATGAAAACAACCATCAGAGAGGTGAAGTGACAATACTAATATCACACAAAATAGACTTTAAAACAACAGAAATGTGATTAGACAAAAGGGTCATTTTGTAATGATTAAAGGGTCAATTCATCAAGGAGATAAAAGCAATTATAAAACAATATACACCTAACAAAAGATCCCTACAATAAATGAAGCAAAATATAACAGAATGGAAGTGAGAAGTAGCCAATTGAATAATAATAGCTGGAGATTTTAATACCCTACTTTCAATAATGGATAGAATAACTAGGCAGAAAACAAAGAAATAGAAGACATGAATAAAGTATAAACCAATGAGTCCTAATAGTCGCCTTTAGAACACCTCAGAGAACAACACTAGAATATGCATATAAGTGCACATAAAATATTCTCCAACAGATCATATGTTAAGCAATAAAACAAGGGTCAATAAATTTAAAATAATTGGAATCATATAAAGTATGTTATCCAAGCACAATGGACTAAAATTAGAAATCAATAACAGAAGGAAATTTGGGAAATTCACAAAAAGTGGAAATTAAAAAAGCACACTCCTAACCAATGAGTCAAAGAAGAAATCACAAAACAATTAGAAAGTACTTTGATATAAGTAAAAACAAAACCATAACATACCAAAACTTATGGGACATAGTTAAAGCAGTTCTTAGAGGAAACTCTATAGCTGTAATGTTTTAAATTAAATATCTCAAATCGATACATTAACCTTCTGCTTTAAAAAACTAGAAAAAGGGGGCCGGCCCCGTGGCTTAGCGGTTAAGTGTGTGCGCTCCGCTACTGGCGGCCAGGGTTCGGATCCCGGGCATGCACCGATGCACTGCTTCTCCGGCCATGCTGAGGCCGCATCCCACATACAGCAACTAGAAGGATGTGCAACTATGACATACAACTATCTACTGGGGCTTTAGGGAAAAAAAGGAGGAGGATTGGCAATAGATGTTAGCTCAGAGCTAGTCTTCCTCAACAAAAAGAGGAGGATTAGCACAGATATTAGCTCAGGGCTGATCTCCCTCACAAAAAAAAAAAAAAAAAAAAAAAAAAAACTAGAAAAAGAAGAGCAAACTAAACCCAAGAAAGCTAAAGATTAGAGTGGAAATTAGTGAAAAGAGAATAGAAAAACAATAAAGATTCAACAAAACCAAAAGTCAGTTCTTTGAAAGATCAACAAAATTGGCAAGTATTTAGCTAGACTAACCAAGAAAAAAGA